>NC_080671.1:319175804-320553720 GCF_030247195.1 Topomyia yanbarensis | reverse complement strand
CAGACAAAGATACAGCTAAGTGGCGATCAAGCCCTGGGAAGGCACTTCATTGGGAGAAGCGTCACAGATTTCATCCTCCGCCTGGTGCAGAATCAGAACGACAATTTCTTCACAGAACAAGAGAAACACAGTCCTCAAAACGGTAGATCTCCTGTTGGCGGTAGATGAGGCTTCAGTGAAACTGATAACTTCCCAACAAAACCAGTTGAACTACGTATTCGGAAAGGGTAGAATGCGCCAGTTGAAGGGTGCCCCGGTGTTCGCCGAACGTAGAAGTTCTAGGCAAGCATGGGCTGTGGGTAACCCATCACGGCAAGAGCCAAACTAAATACTGGGCCAAAAAAGGCCACTGGAACGTCGAACAGCACACAGTTTGCGCCAGCCGTTGGCACAGTAAAGGGGACGAAGCATTGACCCAAAAAAAGAATCAACGGCCGGCGGATACCGTGGGTAGTACTACACACTCGAAATTTTGGAGCAATTCAAAAGTTTGAAATCTGCACATTTCGTACATTTGAAAACGTCGATGTACCACAATTTGCACAAACGCACCACAAGTAATTTTTAGTGAATATAATACAAGCGTGTGCATTGCGAAAATGGGACAAATCCGTGGTACTAGACCCTTCATCTTATGCTTGCTACCAATTTGAGCTAAAAGTGTGACGCTGGCTCTGCTTGCTCGAAGGTTCTATAAAGAGCGCTTAGACATTGCTAAAGGAGCCGTGGGCAGATAAAAACAAAATCTTTGGTTTAAATTCCTCAGCTCACAAGTTATATTGGAAGGACCAGCCAAATCCAAGAGCTGCAGTTCTGATAAACGGAGCAATAAAATTCTCTCCAATTACAGGATTCATTCAACGAAACGTCGTTGCAATAATAGTGGAGGCACCGTCCGCTAAGGGTGAGCAGGAGATTATGATGACATCAAGCTACTTTCCTGGTGATGCGGATTCAGCAGAAATCGATGCCATATTAATTTAGAAAAAAAACCTGTGTGAAAAAATCGCGTTACATTCAATGCAAAAGACTTAGACGATTTTAGGAAAAGTGATGATTGAGGATTTTTCAATCAACACGATGATATCAAAAATATTCTAAGTCGTTTTGAAGGCAAAAGATTTAGTCGATTTTGCATAAGTTTTTTATGCATGGATTTCACACTTATCACGGTTTTTGTATTTATTCTAATTTCAAAGAACTTAGAAAATTGGAAAAATGAGAACGACATATCTTGAAGATTCCCTTTGACCCGTAATTCAACAATGTGGGTGTTTTTTGGCCAGGACTAACTCCATTTTGTAAATCAAGATGGCGACTTCCCTTTTAGAGGAATACTCTAAATCCCAATTAAGGGGCCGTTCATAAACCACGTAGACTCATAGGGGGGACGGGGGGTCTAGCAAAAGTCTACGTTTGTCTACGAGGGGGGAGGAGGGGTCTTTGAAAAAGTCTACGTAGACTTCTATGTTTTGTTATTCTCGTATTACTAATTATAAATGAGATTTATAGAGAGTTGTAGGGGAACTGGGGGCAAGCCCGACACCGTGGGTAAGCCCGACACCCCACGACTTTTCCCAGATATTAAATTTTGAATCATACAATAATAACAGGATATCATTAGTACGATTATTTTGAGCATTTCGAGACACACAGATGCCATATAGATTCATCCAACGTCACATAATAAACAAAACATGCGAAACAAAGTTGATGCGCACTTGGATGTTATTTTTAGTTGAAACACTTTAAGGTTTTAACAGCACAAAGGCTTTGGAAATCACCAGTATTTTTGCCGCACATTCTAATCCACTCTCCATATCATTATTTATCTGCGTTGAGGATAAGTTTGAGTATTCCAACACTGTTTATTGGGCATTTAACAAAAATGTGCACAGTTGGGGTAAAACCGACAGTTTTAGGAGGGGTAAGATCGACATGCTATTTATTTATGGTTGAGTTCATTTTTGATTCAATGCGAACGACTGGGAGTTGTTTATGGTATTCTACTTTTATAACATCATGTTAATATTTGAAATATACGGAAACTCTGGTATTTGCATTTATTCCTTGTCAGTATTGTCTCAAGCCGACCAAAAAATTAAAAATCAAATTGAGCGCGATTCATAGTTTTATTATAAAACAAAAGGAAAAAGGATAATCTAATATGAGATTCTAAAATGATATTAAATAACAATTTTCATCGACTGCCGGATTGTTGATCAACAGAGTTCCGAAAAATCATAACAGGAATCGGATAGCTTACTACAAAAGCGTATGTTCCTTCTAAGTGAATGAATCTTAGTAACAGGGGATATATTCTTCTTGCAGAACGGATATTACTTCTTAGAATGGCTTCACAAGCGCTAATAAAGCTTGAAAAGATTAAGAGGGAAAATCTTTACCATAATACAAACCAAGTGTTGAACATTATTTATTCACACCTTCCTCTCTCCCTCTTGCTACGCGATGAAATTCCAGAAAGCATGCATTTGTATCCCACATACTCATATACACATAGTTACACTTTATCACACATACACAACAATTTTTTAATGAAAAAGGATGACGCTCGTGCCACTTCGGGGTGTCGGTCTTACCCGCAGCGTTTTTAAAATGTTATTGTTCTCCATTTTTTGGCAACCAATAATTTTTAACGAAACCAATTTTTTGAAACGCTTAAAAAATTATATCTTGTTAAGAACCATGTAAACAAGGATTACGCACAGAATAACAATTTTTGGAGCTTTTTGGTATTTTAGAAAAATGATTGCGCTTAAGGTGTCGGACTTGCACCCAGTTCCCCTATTCAAAATATCGGTCTGTTCAGCTAGGTGTATTTATGTAGACACTTCAAAGCTATTACACTATTGAGGCAACTACTCGTTAAGCGACCACTCAACCACGATTTTTTTTGGACAACCTCACACGTTGTTGTTTCTTGCGTATATTTTGATATAGTTTTGATCTAGGATTAACACAAATTGACAGTTCTAAAGACGATTGCCCAAAATTCCTCTCGACGGAAGATTTTGATTGTGAAATCATCTGAGACACCACTAGCTAGCAGACATGCATGGACCATTAAATGCATGAACCATAAAAAGTTAAAAAATGGTCAAAGTTAAGCATTAAAACCATCATTGTAACAACAAAACACAATAAGTGGATTATTTTTTTATTTTTGCCTTTCTCAATAGAAAGGTATTGCAATTGCTCTGAAAACCGACTTTTTAACGGAGGCCCGGAGGGCCGAGTGACATATACCATTCGATTCAGTTCGTCGAGTTCGGCAAATGTCTGTGTGTGTGTATGTATGTGTGTGTGTATGTATGTGTGTGTGTATGTGCGTCTGTGTGTGTGTACGCGAACACAATCTCACTCACTTTTCTCAGAGATGGATGAACCGATTTTTACAAACTTAGTCCCAAATGAAAGGTGCAACGTTCCCATAGGCTGCTATTGAATTTCTAATGGATCCGACTTCCGGTTCCGGAATTACAGGGTGATGAGTACGATCACGCAGAAAACGTCGATTTTAAGAAATTCTGCAATGAATGTATAATGGTGAAAATTTTTCCAAAATGTGACCACAACTGCTTCGATTTGTAGTACTAGGTCATTAACAGCCATTCAAAGTCTCTTTGGTCACATTGGCCACCATCATCGGTTCCGGAAGCCCCGGCGGAAGTATCCAAATTCAGAGTAACAGTCACATCGGTTTCTCGGAGATGGCTAGACCGATTCGACTAAACTTGACCTCAAATGAAAGGTATTGCGTCCCCGTAAATGGCTATTAAATTTTATCTCCAACCGACTTCCGGTTCCGGAGTTACGGGTTGTGGCGTGCGATCACATAGCAAATTGTGATTCAAGCCGATACCCCGATGGAAGCAAAAAAGGTAAAAATTTCGCTAAAATGTCTCTCAAATAACTTAACTTTGCAGTTCTAGGTCACCGACGGCCAAACAAACTTTCGTTGACTACATTGACCACCATAGACGGTTCCGGAAGTGCCCGGGAAAAGCGGCCATCTTTCATAACTAGCGAACTCATATCAGTTTCTCGGAAATGGTTGGGCCGATTTTCACAAACTTAGTCCCAAATGATAGCTCTATTATCCCCACAGATGTCTATAAAATTTCGCACGGATCGCTTGTATGGTTCCGGAAATATAGACTGAACGGTCCGGTCACACATGAAATTCCCATATAAGCCGGAACTCAAAATTTTTTTTTTCAAAGGGGGGACCCCATGAAATTTCAAAAATCGAATTCGTATTTTTGATGCCAAACATCTTTAAAATGCATGAAACGTCGAGATTTTATGTTATCTCGAAAATTTTTTTTTTATAAAAATCGACTTTTTGGGACTTTGCCGATTTTGCACCTTTTTGCCTTTCTCAATAGAAAGGTATTGCAATTGCTCTGAAAACCGACTTTTTAACGGAGGCCCGGAGGGCCGAGTGACATATACCATTCGATTCAGTTCGTCGAGTTCGGCAAATGTCTGTGTGTGTGTATGTATGTGTGTGTGCATGTATGTATGTGTGTGTGTATGTGCGTCTGTGTGTGTGTACGCGAACACAATCTCACTCACTTTTCTCAGAGATGGATGAACCGATTTTTACAAACTTAGTCCCAAATGAAAGGTGCAACGTTCCCATAGGCTGCTATTGAATTTCTAATGGATCCGACTTCCGGTTCCGGAATTACAGGGTGATGAGTACGATCACGCAGAAAATGGGAAAATGTACTTTTGCATATAAAATATTTAAAATAATCCATAAAGAATTGTAAAACGATCCATAAAAAAGTTGTCAATGTTCCATAAAACAAAACTGAAAATCCATAAAACTGTGTGAATGATCCATAAAAAGGGTGATTTGATCCATAGATTATGTAAAATTGAACCATAAAATGGTCTCAAAAGAGCGCTAAAATAGTAATAAAAGAGCAATTAAAATGAACCAATGCCCCATAAAAATATTGGAAATGTTCCATAAAATGATACATTTTGCGCCATAAATTAACTGACATTGATCCATAGAATATTAACAATGTACATTAAAACACGTCGATATGTTCCATAATATCGACAAAAATGTTCCACGGTATTACAAAATGGAGCAATAAAATGTCAGAAAAAGTTCCATAAATTTGATGAAAATGTTTGCTAAATAATTTTTCTTGGTCCATAGAAGATGTAAAAATGAACATTAGAAATGATTCATATATCGAACGAAATTATGGTTCATGGATATTTACAAAACGATCCATAAGAAAAGAAAATGTAAAACGACCCATTAATATGTGCTTATGAATTAGAAAAAATAAATTTAATGAATTCATGCGAAATTTTATGGTAAACTTAAAAAATAAGTTGTGCTTAATAATTCCCATAACAGTGACAGTGTTTTAACAAGTGAGCTTATACTGGGAGTTAGTGTGATGCGGGTTGGCCGCATATCCGAGGCCAAGGATCCGAAGCGGCGCAAAGCCGCTGAGGATCCGTTGGACGAGGCATTGATTAACCCGTAGCTGGAATTGCAGGCAAACCTGTGGTCCTCTCGTTTGCCCGGTTTACTTAAACATAGGGGCTATAGCTAGTTAAAAGCCGACTGAGCGGCAGCGAAGTCGGACAGTGCACAAGAAAGCGATGTGGCGTAGCCACATTAGTCAGTGTTCGTGTATAAAGTGTCCGTTTTCGCTTCAGATAGTTATTCAGATAGTATTTGCGACTCATGCCAGCCTGTATAGGTGGTCTAATAACACTCAGCGCTCTAATATCATAAATACCCTGACGTTTAAAGAATTGCCATAATGATTTCAAGTTAGCTAAGGTCAGTTAGCTGACTAGTTGGGTACGGAAGCTGAAGTTTAACTATAATGTATGCATTGTTTGTTGTAGTTTGACATTACAACCAAATGTAATAAACTTTATTATTAGTTCGAATAGCAAAAATTTCGCATGAATTCATTAAATTTAATTTTCTGGTGCATAAGCACATATTAATGGATCGTTTAACATTTTATTTTCTTATGGATCGTTTTGTAAATATCCATGAACCATAATTTAACGTTCGATATATGAATCATTTCTAATGTTCATTTTTACATCTTCTATGGACCAAGAAAAATTATTTAGCAAACATTTTCATCAAATTTATGGAACTTTTTCTGACATTTTATTGCTCCATTTTGTAATACCGTGGAGCACTTTTGTCGATATTATGGAACATATCGACGTGTTTTAATGTACATTGTTAATATTCTATGGATCAATGTCAGTTAATTTATGGCGCAAAATGTATCATTTTATGGAACATTTCCAATATTTTTATGGGGCATTGGTTCATTTTAATTGCTCTTTTATTACTATTTTAGTGCTCTTTTGCGATTATTTTATGGTTCAATTTTACATAACCTATGGATCAAATCACCCTTTTTTATGGATCAATCACACTTTTTTATGGATTTTCAATATTGTTTTATGGAACATTGACAACTTTTTTATGGATCGTTTTTCAATTTTTTATGGATCATTTTTGTTGTTTTAGCGGCGCAAACTTAGGGCTGCCCGCAGAAAATGTCGATTTTAAGAAATTCTGCAATGAATGTATAATGGTGAAAATTTTTCCAAAATGTGACCACAACTGCTTCGATTTGTAGTACTAGATCATTAACAGCCATTCAAAGTCTCTTTGGTCACATTGGCCACCATCATCGGTTCCGGAAGCCCCGGCGGAAGTATCCAAATTCAGAGTAACAGTCACATCGGTTTCTCGGAGATGGCTAGACCGAATTAACCAAACTTAGTATCAAATAAAAGATGTTGCGTCCCCGTAAATGGCTATTAAATTTTATCCCCAACCGACTTCCGGTTCCGGAGTTACGGGTTGTGGCGTGCGATCACATAGCAAATTGTGATTCAAATCGATACTCCGATGGAAGCAAAAAAGGTAAAAATTTCGCTAAAATGTCTCTCAAATAACTTAACTTTGCAGTTCTAGGTCACCGGCAGCCAAACAAACTTTCGTTGACTACATTGACCACCATAGACGGTTCCGGAAGTGCCCGGGAAAAGCGGCCATCTTTCAAAATTTACGAACTCACATCAGTTTCCCTGAAATGATTGGGCCGATTTTCACAAACTTAGTTCCAAATGATAGCTATAATATCCCCATAGATGTCTATAAAATTTCGTACAGATCGCTTATATGGTTCCGGAAATATAGACTAAACCGTCCGGTCACATATGAAATTCCCATATAAGCCGGAACTCAAAAATTTTTTCAAAGGGGGGACCCCATGAAATTTCAGAAATCGAATTCGTATTTTTGATGCCAAACATCTTTAAAATGCATGAAACGTCGAGATTTTATGTTATCTCGAAAATTTTTTTTTTATAAAAATCGACTTTTTGGGACTTTGCCGATTTCGCACCTTTTTCAGTTCAATATTACCGTGGCTGTTTTTTCTTTTTCAAAATTTTAGAACTCGAATAATGATTTATTTTCCTGTATATAGTTGTCATGTGATGTATAATAATAAAATGTAATATATGCATTTAAAAGTTTTCAGTGAATATAAACAACGCACACATTCTCGTGATTCATGATTGAGAAAGGCACAATTGCACCGCTAGGTGGATTAAAATAGGTTTTTATTTATTGATTTCAGTGGTTAATGCAGTAGTGTAGTTAAACTTCTACAACAAAGTGTTGACTCGAGTTAATCAGTTTCTCTTGCAATCATTTACAATGATTTCAAAATCTTTAAACAACCGTTAAATTTTACTTCTTGACCTTACGCAACTCCGTGCAAAGTGGTTCCACTATATTTATCTTCGAAAATATTCGGAGCTTTGATACTTTGCGATGATACTCTCAGGTGATATGGATATAAATTACATAAGAAAAATAAATATTTTTTGAAATATTTGAATAACTTCGTTCCCTGAATCAAATAAGACAATTTATCTCATTATCTTAGAAATATTGAAATTTGTTCACGAAAAGTGAAATTTGTGTGCATGTTTGGTTTATTATTTGAGTCTAGATGATACACAAATTAAGTCAATTTAATGACTTATGCTGTTGGAACCGGAAGATCCTGACTCCTGCGTTACAGAAGACAAAGATTTAAGTAGCCGGGAAACTCTAAGCTTGTTCATTGACCCTACTCCACGCTTTTCTAAACTTTCTTACTTCAAATCCTTGCTCTTCCTTGAGTATTATGGTTCTTAATATTTGAAAAAAATACTTCACCTTCCAGTCCCTTGCTAATTATATGTCGTTACAATATAAAAAGGGAAAAGATTGACTCACTATAAGTCGCTAATAAAAAAGGAAAAAAAGTAACTGTAATTTCCAATCCACGTGTAAAATTATAATAAAATTCGTTGAATAAAACACGACAAGTCGTGTGTATTTGTGGTGGAACTTAGTTTTACATCTATATTCATGCTCCAAATATGTGCATGAAAATAAACTTAAAATTACAAAATGTTTTTTTCTGTGTATACTTGAGTGACTAACCTTGAAAAGAAGTATTCCGCTACACAAACGTTGGAAAGCACCTTGAATTAGTATTAATTGATTTGATCAGTCATAGACAAAAAACCAATTTAAAAAACCTTTCTTTAATATTTAAAAAGCTTGAAATAAATCTGAACGCTAATTTTTATTTGAACATTATAATGTGCTCCTTGCAAATTTCACAATTCCCGCGAATAAAAAAAAAATAAAAGTGCACGTAGACTTTTCGAGTGGGGGGTAGGTAAAAGTCTACTAAAGTCTACTATGGGGGAGGGGAGGGGGTCTTTAAAAATTCTCAAATTTAGGTCTACGTGGTTTATGAACGGTCCCTAATATGGTGACTGACGCCAAGATGGTGGCTTCCGGTTTATTACCATTTGCACTTATCAAGCCCGCTCTGAAAATATATTAGTCATGCTCCAAAAACAGCCATATTGTTGAATTACGGGTCAAAAGGAATCTTGGAAATCCGTCTTTCCAACTTTTCCTAAAAAAGGTCTTTACATTAAAAAAAATGCTTAACCGTGTTAATTGCGAAATCCGCGTAAAAAGCCATGTTGAACACCGAAAAAGAACTACAAAAGAAATTTTCTTCGATTCTCAGGCACCGATGCAGATCTAAAATTTACCTTTTATGTTATATTTGAACGTATGCGTCGCCATTTTCGACTTACCTGTAAAGATAGAAAAAATAAAAAACTTAGTACTCGAAATAGGAATTAAAGTAATTGATGCACATTTTTGGAGTAACAAAGAGGTGGAGAGTGGAATTGTAAAGACGTAACTTCCTCGTCATCTGTTCTCCGTTACCTCGCTCCTTATCGCAAAGAGACATAGTATTAAAAAGATATCTTATTCCCCAATCAGACGCATCAGCTGAAGTTTTATTAGCTTAGTTTACTGCCCATAAAAGCATAAGAGTCCCATAAGGATTTTTGTTGAAAATGAGTTATCTGTTGGATTGCAATCTGTACCACCACTAAATCACAATGCACAAATAAAATTCCCAGGTTTGTTTAGAAAATATCGAAAAAATACCAAAACATGGTTGTCCCATACTTGCATCCATAAGGCTCAATGAATGAATGGGACTCTTATGCTTTTATGGGCAGTTTATGACCTACCGTGTGGTGGGAGACATAGTGAGACTGCATTACCAGAATAGTTCTCACGAATGCAGATCACATCTTTACAGATCTAGATTAAGGGGGAGGGTATTTTATATTCGGTGAAAAAATATTGTGGACAAAAAAAAAATTGGCGGGCAGAAAGTATTAGTTTATTCAGTCATCTGTATCGCCACAACAATTTAAAAAAAAATGTGCCATGTTCACCGAATCGACCTTACCCTTCCCTTAAGAAGGGATACAAAATTATACCATGAGCGGTTTCAACTTCGATACCCAAACTCTCGATCACCCTTGCGCCAAGAGACGGTAAGACGCGATGTTTGACTCTGCGATTAACCGCTATTGCGCTTACTCCGCCAAAACACACAATTCGATCAAATCGATGAATAACAAAATTAGAGTTACTCTTCAATTTAATATTTGGTTTTAAAAAAGCTGGTCCTGCGGTCCAAACTTTGACCTTGCGGTAACTCTCTCAAGACAGCCTTGAATGGTCTATTTGTCTTGAAACTTAATGAGTAAAATTTATATAACTTCTACGTAAGATATAGGAGAAGTCGTTTGTGGCCAATCAAGCCATCCGCTGTAACTCGACATTCTCTTTTTCGGCCAATCTGAAAAGAGGCTTTCACGTCCGGAAGGATCGTTCGTCGAAAGCTCAGTTCGGAATCAAAAATATCATATTTATTTTGAATTTAAATGCTTTGATTCCAATCCATTTTGCTCGTTTTGAGTAATAGAACGCACATTTTTTTCTCTGATCGAAAAAATGAATATGCAAATGACGACGATTTTTCTACGCCCTGTAAAATTTGTGAAATATCAGGTAACATGTTTAGACCGGTATTTCGAATGATTTTCTGTGCATTGCTTTGATCGAATGCAACATTATCGAACAATTTCGAATGTTCCTTTCATATTTTTCTTGTACGTCAGCACCTAAATTAGCTTGCGTTATGCGTAGAAGATTAACAACAAAAATAATAATTTAAATGTTTCAATAGTGCTTTGATTGATGAAAATAGTTTTAGATCTGCTGTAGTGATACCGCTTAAAAGTCATTAGAAATTTAAATCAGATTTGAAAACGCTCTATTTCTTAATTTAGTTTCCAATTAAGTTATTTAATCTGTTCAGAATAACCACTCCATAAGTATCAGAGCTTCATTTTGTTGGTTTTGGCGATTTGGATCTTAGCGATTCAACTTCAACGAACCAGCTGTGAACTATATACAACCTAAGACGCCCGGAAGCACGCTAGACTCGGTATTTAATAACAGTAATAAATTCCATGTGGTTATGGCGACGAAATTACAAAATACGGCAGCAAAACTTTAGCAGTTCAGTTGTAAAATGTTCTAGTAAATCCGTTGGCCTGAACGGACAATCATAACCTCAATCCGAGCGCCACCTAGGGAGAGAGCGGACCTGGGCGTCCTTCGAAACCGGACGATGCTATGGCGTGAGAATGAACCATATTCTACGATAAAAATCGCTGCCTTGCTGGTTGCGCTCTGAGGTCGTAAAATTCATCTGATTAGTCGTGGCATCGCGGCGAAAGTAAAAACCATCCGTTGAACAATGTCGGCAGAAACTGCGCTTCCGTGGATTAGCCTAATTCCCAGGTCTGCACGTTGCTTTTTGGCTTTGTTCAGAGCTTATTCAATTAGCATCTCTCATTTCTTTTACAAAATCCCGAATCACGTCCCGAAACCTTTCTCATAATTCAAGAGCTCGTACATATATCCGATTGTATATGATTACACACGAAACCACTCTCGGAACCTGGGATCGCCTCCGGTTTTCTTTCCTGAGGTTTGGAATGGAAATGTTCATGTTGGAACAATTTCGGTTGGTAGCTATGTGTGTATATAGTGTTTATTTTAATTGAGAAGAGTACAGCTTATGCCAGCGCACGCGCATCCTTGCCAATCCTTCCCGCCCCGTTACGGTAACATGCCAACAAATTGCATTCTATCCAACGTTTTCCCGGATGTTAATGCGCACAGAATGAACCGGTTCGAAAGCAGCGGCTCCCGTACTCACATCGGGTATGATAATGCTAGCCCAGCTTTAAAATTGCGGTTAGGTTCTACACCCTCTTTGGTTCCTAGGGGAGCAGAGCAACAATCAGCTGCTTCACGATATCATCATCGGCTACTGAATGAACATGGCAAGGTGTGATTAACAAGCGGTGATTTTTTCAACTTGCTCAAAATATTATAATTGGGTTAAAAATTAAAAACGAAAATCGATTCGTGTTTCGTTGCTCTAACTTGGATCACTACCTACAAATCAGTTCAGCTTTAGCCTACTTATTCTAACAGCTATATGGTTTGAACATTATCGCTATAGTCCTAATAGTGCATTTCATATTGCTTAAAGCGCGAAATGAGAGGTTTATTTATAAATGGGAAAATGTACTTTTGCATATAAAATATTTAAAATAATCCATAAAGAATTGTAAAACGATCCATAAAAAAGTTGTCCATGTTCCATAAAACAAAACTGAAAATCCATAAAACAGTGTGAATGATCCATAAAAAGGGGTGATTTGATCCATAGATTATGTAAAATTGAACCATAAAATGGTCGCAAAAGAGCACTAAAATAGTAATAAAAGAGCAATTAAAATCAACAAATGCCCCATAAAAATATTGGAAATGTTCCATAAAATGATACATTTTGCGCCATAAATTAACTGACATTGATCCATAGAATATTAACAATGTACATTAAAACATGTCGATATGTTCCATAATATCGACAAAAATGTTCCACGGTATTACAAAATGGAGCAATAAAATGTCAGAAAAAGTTCCATAAATTTGATGAAAATGTTTGCTAAATAATTTTTCTTGGTCCATAGAAGATGTAAAAATGAACATTAGAAATGATTCATATATCGAACGTTAAGTTATTGTTCATGGATATTTACAAAACGATCCATAAGAAAATAAGTTGTGCTTAATAGTTCTCATAACAGTAACAGTGTTTTAACAAGTGAGCTTATACTGGGAGGTAGCGTGATGCGGCTTGGCCGCATATCCGAGGCCAAGGATCCGAAGCGGCGCAAAGCCGCTGAGGATCCGTTGGACGAGGCATTGATTAACCCGTAGCTGGAATTGCAAGCAAACCTGTGGTCCGCTCGTTTGCCCGGTTTACTTAAACATAGGGGCTATAGCTAGTTAAAAGCCGACTGAGCGGCAGCGAAGTCGGACAGTACACTATAAAGCGATGTGGCGTAGCCACATTAGTTCGTTTATAAAGTGTCCGTTTTCGCTTCAGATATTTATTCAGCTAGTATTTGCGACTCATGCCAGCCCGTATCAGTGGTCTAAAACCTCTCAGCGCTCTAATATCATAAATACCCTGACGTTTAAAGAGTTGCCATAATGATTTCAGGTTAGCTAAGGTCAGTTAGCTGACTAGTGGGATACGGAAGCTGAAGTTTAACTGTAATGTATGCATTGTTTGTTGTAGTTTGACATTACAACCAAATGTAATAAACTTTATTATTAGTTCGAATAGCAAAAATTTCGCATGAATTCATTAAATTTAATTCTTTTCTAGTGCATAAGCACATATTGATGGATCGTTTTACATTTTCTTTTCTATGGATCGTTTTGTAAATATCCATGAACAATAATTTAACGTTCGATATATGAATCATTTCTAATGTTCATTTTTACATCTTCTATGGACCAAGAAAAAATATTTAGCAAACATTTTCATCAAATTTATGGAACTTTTTCTGACATTTTATTGCTCCATTTTGTAATACCGTGGAACATTTTTGTCGATATTATGGAACATATCGACATGTTTTAATGTACATTGTTAATATTCTATGGATCAATGTCAGTTAATTTATGGCGCAAAATGTATCATTTTATGGAACATTTCCAATATTTTTATGGGGCATTTGTTGATTTTAATTGCTCTTTTATTACTATTTTAGTGCTCTTTTGCGACCATTTTATGGTTCAATTTTACATAATCTATGGATCAAATCACCCCTTTTTATGGATCATTCACACTGTTTTATGGATTTTCAGTTTTGTTTTATGGAACATGGACAACTTTTTTATGGATCGTTTTTCAATTTTTTATGGATCATTTTTGTTGTTTTAGCGGCGCAAACTTAGGGCTGCCATTTATAAATACAATACAATATACTAATACAAAAGAAGAAAAAATATGCTGCCAACCTACTCCGAACTCCCCTACAGAAAAATATTATTCTTTTTTCCACTTGTTTGTTATTAAAAGTCCCGTGAACCACAGCTTTTGTAGCACTATTGCAATATGATATTTTGGTTTTCTGGATTAGTGCAACTATCCAACGTACTATCCACACATACAAACCTTCAATAGGAGCAAACATAAAAATTTCACCTTTTCGCCGAAACCCAAACTAGAAAATATTGACGGAAATTCAGTTGGCAATCTCACAGCGCACAGTGATTCCACTCCATACAGAAGTTGGCAATAACCCAAAAGGTGTACAAAAACATTTATTTGATAACTTTTTTCCATGATTTCAGGTCTCTGAATCGATTTCCAACATAATCTTATTCGAGAAATGTATGATTTTAATCATGCTGAATGAGCAAACAATTAAACGCATGCTCTCTTTATGAAAATGGATGTTGCATTTTCGATGCAATAATCGCTATCTGTGGCAATCATAAATTTTAATTCCGGTAGTCGATAACGATACGAAACTCACCAAAACAAATAGCTGTGGAATTTTTTTGAATAATTAGGAATCAATCTTTCATAAATATTAATGCAGTACAGTAATAACCCGATATTATTAACTAACCGTAACTTCTTTGTTAATCGAATGGAAAAATTAATAAAATCGAAATATATATGATTTTTTTTTCAAACAATCAGTGAATAATTTCAAACTGGTTGGTTGCAGAAAATAGGAACCCCAATTTTCAATAAATGCAGATATTTTAATTTTGCAGAACCCTGCGATAACTTGTTGTCGAACTTTAAATCTTTGGATCGCTCTGAAAGAGTTCAAGTTCCTTGTAGAGAGAACGAATTCTATAAGTGAGTGGCGAATCTGCCTGAAAGTGAGATTAGCAATTATTCGATTTAATATAGACAGGAAATTGTAACTTCACACAAAAAATATTTTTTCATAAGAAACTTTTTTGAAGGTACTTTACCTCGTACAGACTTCAAAGCAATTAAACTATTAATATATTTTGACGAAAAGATATTACAGGGTATAAATCAAGATATTCAAGAAATTCATTATATATTGAACATTATTGTCACAAAAATTAGTTTTATTTGGCTATTTGGCCTAGTTAAAACGCGAAATAAGAATAATTGTGTACCATTTTCAAAATTATCGAAACCATCACTTTTAACATTTGCCATATTTCAAAACTGTTCCAAGCAATAAAAAAACTATTGAAATTCGAGATCAGCTTAGGCTAAGCTTTAAAAATTAATAAAAGATTATAGTAATATTCTTGATACCTACACCTTATCACACAGTTACCAATCATAAATAATGGGGATTCGGCGAAAAACGGATTTGGCGAAGATATTTTTTTTTTCGAGAATGATGACGACTTTTCTTAAAAAACGGTTTTTGGGAGCTTTCATATTTGGACAAGTGTAAATGGTTAAAATTGAAATTGTGTAATTATAAACAGTCTCTGAAAATTTCAGATCGATTGGTTCAGCGGTATTTAGAATATTTTAGTCATCACGCGGTCACTTTTCGAAAAGTCGTCTCGAGATAATCACGTTGTGTAATTTATTCACATTTCAATGAAAACGTACCCGAACGTAGAGCACAGAAGACTATTATTTGTTTGATCCCGTTGATTTGAAACACGGCACAACAATACTTAAAGTTTGAAACAGGTCTCCGGAAATAAACTGTGATATAGCTTGCACCCATGTATACCCCATGAACTTCAGAGTGCTCAGTTCGCCATGAAAAGTTCACCAAACGCTATTGAGGATATGATACTCACAAATATATAAAATTTATTTTCGGTTTTTGGCCAAGCACAACATATATAAATCCTTAAGGTAAAATAGTAAAAGTATGTATTTATCGAGCAATTTTTGATGAAATGATCATCTGACTGTAATGCAACAGTCTGCGTTTTGGCTCATATAAATGTCGAATTTTGATTGCATTAATCGTAATTCTCAGCGGTCAGTTATCATAAAAGAACTCAACAAAACTACCGACTGTAAAAATGTTATTAGAAAATTTTCATTCTCAGCAAAGTTACAATCTAAACAATCTTTTTTGAAGACATTAATTCTCTACCTTGAATAGACTTCCAAATTTATCGCAATATTTATTAAAGTCTCCAAAAATAAGTTTTCACAATATTTTAATACAACATAATGTTTCTGATTAAAGTATCCCTATATCACTAACCGTTTTCTTTGTGATAAATTCGTGTACAAACAAGCATTTCAAGCACTTTTGAATAATAGAAAAATAATGAATTTGATAAATTATTTCGTATTAATCCCATTTCTGTACAGACTCCTAATAGTGTTACCCAAAAAGTGCCGAAATGTACTTAATGAAAGGACAATGTATCTCTGCCATTCATGCGATTGATATTTCCCTCTGGATTCAATTATTGTATAGGAATAACAAATAGAAATATGTTAGTTTAGGATTAAACACATAATTGAGCTATTTTTGTAAATGACAAGTTTAAATGATTAAATTATAAACAAACTTTGAAATTATAAAATAAAATAAAAATAAGAATGTGGAAAAGAATGGAATGGAAGTACCGGCAGGCTTTTTGGTACTTTATGTAACCACTTTTCCAAAAACTTGTAAACAAACTTTCAAAAAGACGAATTTTGCGCTAAATCGTATTCAGAGTTGGCAGCACCCTCTCAGATTTTAATGAAATTTTCTGTACATAAAGACTTTGTCACAAAAAGCCACTTTGCATACTTAGTTTTTCCAAAAATGATCTAGACTGTATTTTGAAAAAACTTTTTTTATCAATTTTTTTTCAAATGGCTATAGTCTAAAAATGACAAGTCCTACAAAAAAAAATGTTTAACAAGTGATTTTCACAAAATTAGTCAAATAAGAAATAAAAAGATTGAAAAAATTCTTCATTGGCTCCTACACTGAAAAAAATCGATTTTAAAAATTTAAAGTCGGTTTGCAAATAAAAACCCATTTTTGATTTGGATGAAATTTTGTTCCAAGATAGGTAATTATGTTCCCTACTTACCGTCAAAAATTCAAGTTTGTCACTTTTAAGGAAAAAAGTTAATAAAAAAAACTTTTCCTTGACCAAACTGATTTTTTTCTTCAGTATATTTTTATCTAAAACTAAATCAATGAAAGTCATAATCATCTCAGATTCCAATAAAACTTGGTTTGTGAGAAGATGTTGTCTAATTTAGCAACAAAGCATATTTTTATTTAGGGGTTAGGTACTTTTTCATTTTTCATAAGATCGAAATTTTTTTATTACTTTATCTGAAAGTACAACTCCTTGAGAATGTTTTCTCATATTTTTATAGAGATCCGAGGAATAGATCGAAAGTTACAGTGATTCCAAGCGCGCTTCGTCTACCAAGAGCAGTGGTAATTTGAAATTTTAAACTCGATTATCTCGAAATGTAGTTTTACTAAAAATGGTTTTTTCGCGATCATGATTGTCGAAAAACTACTGAATCAATTTTCTTATTTTTTCAATTGATCGTAATAAATTTTTCGCGTACCTTAACGATTCTTTTTTCATTCATAAATTTTTGTTTCATGGATAAGAATTTTTTAATACAATTTTTAGAGCTTAAAACAGCGTTTTTTACTAAAAACGTTCTCGAATGAAGGAAAAAGTTATTTTTTATTCAACTAATCGTAAAGGTACGGGGAATACTCATATACTAATGGAATTTTTTGAGTTTTGGGATTTTAGATGATCTATTGGTCTTCAATCGTGATCACCGCAAACCTCTTAAATAAAAACGGTTTTCGGGAAAAGCCATAACTCCACCAATTATCAAAATATTTTTATAAACGTATGCTTGTTTATTTCACTGAAAAGTGTACTACCAAAATATTAAAAGTGTGATGTAATGAAATATTTGCTTTATTCATTTCCATAAATTCAACTTTTCTTGACATTTTTATCATTAAAAGGTATGTTACTCCTTAATCAAGAATCCCATTAAAAAGAGTTTGCGTCATTAAACGAATATTTCATTATTACTTCTTTATTTTCTTGTTTAGTGCTGAGGAAGAATCAGAGAAAGAAAAAAACCACCACAACATTATGTATTGAATTTTATATATAACATTTGTCTTAGAATTATCTTCAAGCATGCTATTTTGTACTATTTTTATACAAGTAAAATATTTTTGTTTCATCTTTTGAATTAGAAAACCTTTTCTACTTCGCCACTAGGAATAGGCACAAAACTGTGGAATGTTTGAGTACCAGATATTGTTTTGGAGTTATTATACAGCTCTTCGAATTCTTTTGACATTTTGTTGTGAATATGTAGCAGAACATTAATTTTGTGATATTTTTTTCAGTTTGTTCAACTGCTCAGTTATATAACTCTCGGGGAGTTGTTATGGTATTTCCATAGTCGCGAGCAAGACTGGATGTTTTTGCCATTCGCTTGAGAGTACCACCAATAGCATCACAGGGTCCTTTTCCATGGGATGCTGCAACAAAATGCCATTCTGCGCTTAACTCATACTTTGATTGGAATCTACACAAGCTTGCGAAGTTTTTCTTATTTTTGAATTGTGCTACTGCTCCATCAGACATAAAATAAATTTTAGAAATTTATTAGTTTTGAGAGGAACAAATGAACTGCAGTCTTCATGTCTTCCAGTCTTCTAGTCTTCTAGTCTTCCAGTCTTCCAGTCTTCCAATCTTCCAGTCTTCCAATCTTCCAGTCTTCTGATCTTCCAATCTTTCAGCCTTCCAGTCTTTATTCAAGTTTGTTATGAATATATACCAAGTTCGTTACTGATACTTTTTGCATGTATCAGGCAACTAGCAGCTGGAAAAATGGAATCTGAGATGATTATGACTTTCATTGGTTTAATTTTCGATAAAAATGCACTGAAAAAAGTCAGTTTAGTTTGGACAAGGAAAATTTTTATTCAAATAACTTTTCAAATAAATTTCATCCAAATCAAAAATGGGTATTTTTGTAAATCGACTTTAAATTTTTAAAATCGATTTTTTCAGTGTAGGAGTCAACGAAGAATTTTTTCAATATTTTTATTCAAAAATTTGACTAATTTTATGAAAATCACTCCTACAACATTTTTTTAGGACTTGTCATTTTTAGACTATAGCCATTTGAAAAAAAGTTGGTAAAGAAAGTTTGGCCCTTTTCAAAAGACAGTCTAGATCATTTTTGGAAAAACAAAGTATGCAAAGTGGCTTTTTGTGACAAAGTTTTCATGTACAGTAAATTTCATTAAAATCTGAGAGGGTGCTGCCAACATTTGTTCGAGTTGGCGCGAAATTCGTCAAAAGTAGCCCTATTGCTCATGTTTAGAGATTGTTGAAACTATGACAAAAAAATTTATCTTTAATTTTTCATTTTTTATTGATTATACATATAATATAGGCATTTATTTTTGACTTTATTCTTTACTATATTTTATTCTATGTACTTTGATGATTTGCTAATTTTATTTGTTATTTGTGCTCATTTTGTTTATTAGATTCATTTTTTTTTATAATTAATTAATTTATTTAGGCCCAAATGCGGTAGCTCGACGAGGCCGATTGTTTGTTTTTTTTACAATAAATTAAAAAAAAAAAACAGCTACGTTAAATTTTTGGTCTCGTTCAGGCGCAGCTTTCTGCTGCGTGTTGAGATCCTTTTTCTAGGGGGCGAAATATTGCCAGTGTTGTCCACTGCAAGTTGAGGTTCATTTCGTTTGTCTTTCGCGTTATCGTTCACGTCCATGTTCTCATCCGTACTACTTTCCTGCTGCTCGCAGTCGGATGTTCCAGTTTGTGTTTTACTCTTAAGGGTCGTTTTAGTATGTTCGTTATCGGCATTCGTTTCGTTGTTGTTGTTGCTGGTTGTTGGTGCTTGATCCATAGATGTTGGTTTTGCAGCTGTTAGTGGTTTAGCGTAAGATGGTTGTGTGCTGATTTCAGTTGGATTTGAGTTTTCCTTAACAGATTCTACGCAAGGTTTTCCGAGGTGCAGCTTCTTCGTGCAGAACTGGCACGTAGGAATTTACCCTGGGTACGTGACTAGTGATGTTTGATGAATTAGAACATCGTCACTTCCTAACGCTGTGACGGTTATGTATGTGGGAATTGGCTTGGTCACACGCATTCTCACCACACGAACACCGTTAGGGATGCCCGGGAAAAAATTCCTCCAAGTCTCATGTGTAACGGAGTCTACTTCTCCGTATTTTTGCAAGCATTTTTTAATCGCGCCGTCAGGGGTACGCGTAGCCAAATCATGGACACGAACTTCTACAGCGCCGTTCTCGATGTATACGGGAATGCTATATTTAACATTGCCGCATTCGGCGGTGTGCTGCATGTTGTTTCGCGAGGCGAATGACTCAGCTTGGTTAATGTTGTTGAACGAAATCAGCACGCAATGTTTGATATGATGCATTTGTAGGGTTTTCACTTCAGCCAGATTGAGTTTCATCTGCACTTTTAATAACTGTTCCACTTCACGAATGGCTGGTCTTACGGGGCATTTCGAAAAATCAACAGCAACACAGTTCGGCCGTATCTGGGTTGCTTTTTGCTGGGCACCGTCACTCATCACTAAATCGCACAGTAGGTATAGGCTATTGTTATATGGACTGCTTGTGTGATAGGCACCGATTGATTTTTAGGTAGAATTGACTGTTTCACTTGCGCGGGACGATTTTTTGCTTCTGCTCAGGGAGAGATGTGAAGACAAACTAGATTCATTTTTGTATTTTATTAATTTGAATCGTTTGATCAAGAACAGAAATTTTATATGATGTTTAAATTTATTGGTTTTTATGAAATTTATTCATGTAATCATTTTTATTCCTATCACTTATGAATTCATTTTAATCATTTTGTTTATTTTTTTCATTGTTTATTTAAATTGTTCTTTAATTTTTTCTATCATTTTATTTATTTGTGTTATTCTTTTTAATTTATTTTGATGTAATTTCCTTGTTTTATTTAATTAATTTTATTAAATTTCCTCATATTATTCATTTTGTTCATATTGCTAATTTTATTTGCTTAATTCATATCATTAGTTCTTTTTACTTTAATTATTTTATTCGATTAATTTATTTTATTTGTTATATAAATTTTATTCATAAATTCATTTGGTTGGTTCTACTCCTTATATTTATATGCTATTCATTTTCCTGTCTTCTAGCCGTGAGGTCGAATTTCGAGCATCGTTTTACAGTATGTATTTATTGCGGTTTTTTTTATTTCGCTGATCAAAAAAATTAACTGTTTCTTTTACCTAGAATCCCAAATAGCTCGTGTCTGGCCATAGTAACACTTTTTAAATCAAAACTCGTAAACACACGATATACTAACAATTTTAAAACGGAACATGCCTACACAAACGAAAGCACGACTTAATAGAAAACGCATAATAAAATAAAAGTTTAAATAGAATATTATTATTGAAACTTACGATTTAATAGGTTTTGCCAGGGTGATAGATATTCCATACATTTATAGATATTATATAGCTATAGATTACAAATATGTAAAACAAAAAAAAAATATTTTTTGAAATCGCCCAACCAGAATTTGTTCATTTTATTCATGTAATAGAATTTATTTATTTTATTCTATTCTTTTATTTCGTTCATTATATTCATGTAATTCATTACATTTTATTGTTCATTTTATTCACTTCATTCATTCTCACTGCTAGGTGCAATAAATGGTGTTTTTTTCGGTGTATTTTGTCAATAATTACCACTTACTATGCAATGATATTTACTCATTCGTCATTTCGATCAAACTTTCTTTTATAATTCACAATGTTCTTAAATTGTTTTGATACGCCATTTTAAAAACTATGTCTTGAAAAAAACATTTGAACGAAAAAAAAGATTCTAGGGTGGAAACCAACATATTAATAAGGTTTAATATAAATTGAACATTGTCGATACAAAAAACCCATTTTATTCGTTAGTTGGCCTAATTAATGTGAGAAGTACTGTTATGGGCCAAGTGCGAAATGATCAAAATATCACTTTTAACATTGGACGGTTTATTTCACAATAGTTCTTAATAATCAAAATAAGACATCAAAATTTGAGATCAGCTTGGATTATTTTCTGGAAATCAAAAAAAAAAAATTTGCGATTATCAAATTCATACCACTTGATACCTAGCCCTTGCGTAGTTTCTACAGTCAACGGTGAAAAAAATTAATCATAACTCTTTTGTCGCAGATTTGCGCAAGATCGCACTAAGATTTCCTTAAAGTACACAAAAATTTCCATGAAAGGAATGAAAAACATCTTTCAACACCCCTAGTTCAAAATGCTCTGGAGAGCTTATTTGTCATACGATAATCAAGAAAATTGGAAGTATGATGTCTGAAGTGCCGTAGAATTGGGAAAAAATAATATGGCATATGAATTAAATAAAAACTTTTTGGGGGTTTTTGCCATCGCGGCATCACTGTGCAGCGTTCACATTTTATGTCTAGCATTCGCGATTTTTAATTTTTGTATTTGTGTGCAATATTTTGACACAGAATCGAGACCGTTCTCTGTTGACTCGGTCTGACTATACTCAGACTCACCCGACAAATCCCCACCCCTGGCCATGAATTGTATCGGATGTGTGACTGAACAAATCTGAAGGATTATGTAATAACTGCGCCACTGCTGAGATTAATCCAGCTTACCCGTCAATCGACCAACAAAAAATTCCGCCGTTCTGGATGTGAAACTGTAAAACCAACCATATTGAAGCTCTCACGGTCACACGATATGGGATGATCTGATAACATTTGCATACACTTCGGGCGATACAATCACTGTTTGCAGTGCAGATTGGGTTGAATTAAACTCTATTAAGATATTAGTGTTGAATTTTAATGACCACGGAAACAGAAAATGGAGATATGCAAACCAACAAACCAATTTCAGTTCGATCAGATATATTGTTTACTGTTAATTGAGATAACATTTTATTCCCAATTCCCAAGCATCGCAAATGCTTTAACACAATAGAATCGTTCTGGACATCCGTAACGTATGCCGCATAAAACAAACGCCTATTTTAAGCATTAAAAACACAGGTGTAAAAATTAACGGTCTATTCAGTGGTAATTGGGATATCTATGGAGTTCAAATGAATTAATTGATCACATAGAAATGAAGTTGAATCAGTTAAAGAATTTGCGTTTCGACTTCGTCTCATCAGAATTCGACACTAGCTTAGTGACAGGAATAGCCTAGCGCCGAATTGACGCTACCTCCAAAAAAATGGAAATACAACTAGTGTTCCTGAACCACCCTCTAGTCAAGCGTGATGCACGGCCCGCTTTTTTGAGCTAGTGTGAATCCGACACTAGCTTAGTCTTGTCACATGTTAGTGACTGATTCTGATGAGACGCCATCGAAACGAAATTTTTTTAGAGAGCAGAAAAAAAAACATTCAAAGGCCTAAAAATGCAGGAAAAAATTATGCAAAACCCTACTCAGGGAACGAGTTTGGACTATGAACCATTGCTCTTGCCCAGCATTCCACGTCATCAGCCAGAGTGACGGAGATAAGGATCATCCCGGCAATAACGCATACTGCTTCCGAAGATATTGTTCTGTAAGTAACCGGCCATCAGCCGGAATGTCTTGTTCAGCTTTTCACGATTCCGCTTGGTTTTCAGTGCACCACCCCAGACAGGAACCCTATATCGGAGTATCGATAACGAAACAGTGCTGCTTCTCGGACCACCGACGTTTGGCATGATTCTCGCTATTGCGTTCGTTGCCTTCGTCGACTGATCGCAGGCGTAGTCGACATGATTGTTGAAGCTCAACCGGTCGTCGATTATCACTCACTGACCAACAACTCTTCCGTCTTGTGATGAGCTACTTGCACCTTTACCTCGTTCATCCAGCTCTCAATCGCGTCTATTATCTCCATCACCGACACCTCCACTTCTTTAAGTGGCTCACCCATCACGTGCGCGAAACCCACGATTTACACTTTTCTGGGCAGCCAAAGTGTTAAGACCCAACCGTGTATCCCGTTCCAAAATAATGGACCTAAAATGGAGCCCTGAGGAATGCCCTCTGTGACTCGAATTGACTTCTTCCCTTCGTTCGACTCTGCTCTGGAAATAGCCCTTCAGGATCTGGCATAGATAGTCGGGAACCTTCATTCTGTGCAGTGCTGCAGCATTGGTTCTCAGCTGACGCTGTTAAATGCATCCTTCACATCTATCGTGACCACAGCGCAGTATCGATATCCTCTTCGCTTCTGTTTAGATGCCTTCTCAGCACACTCGACTACTGTTCGAATTGCATCCACGTCGATGTGGAATCCAAACTGCATCTTGAACAGTCCGCGCACCCTCCGTGCATTTCGTGAACCTGTTAAGGATTATTACGAGGCCGGTGGCTTCCCTGGCTTCGGCAGTAACTCCAGCTTCTGTACCTTCCACATTTCGGGGAAGTTACCTTCATTTAAACACGTTTGCAGCCCCATCTCGAACATATCCGGATATGACAGGATCGCAGCGTTCAGCATCACGTTTGGTATTTCATCCGCACCGAGGGCTTTCATTGATTTCAGGCACTTCGACGCTGCTGCGAGCTCACCATTAGTCACTTGCCGATCGCCCGTGTTTGCTCCTTCTTCTTCGCCGTACGGTGTCGGTGGCCAGATAGGTGGATCGTGCTTCGGGAAAAGTCCCTCGACGATTATCTTCAACTTACCCGGGCACATTTCGGCTGGCGTCGTCGAGCCCTTCGTTTTAGCCATTGTGCTCTTCTCTATATGGCACCGGTATTGCTCGTTATATACCCCTGAGACAAGTAGCGCGTAACGAACTACACGTCTCGTTCCACCAGTAAGCTGGACGCCGTCTATTCCGTGGCTCTAGTTTTCGCGGCAGTGTGGCGTAACAAGCTGCCACAATCCTTCAGTTGCATCCCCGTTCTCGGTTCCGCCGTTCGGCCGAAGTACCTCAACGAAGAGGTCTTTGTTGAAGACTTTCGTCTTCTACTTTCGCTCGCCGGTCATCTTTCTCCATGCTGCAGCAGGGTCCCGTTGACCGATAGGTTGCGAATCGCCTGGTGGTCGCTATGCATGTACTCTCCAATCCATGTTCGCCGTCAATGAAGGACTACAGAATGTGTCGTCTATGATAGACTCCCTCCCGTCTCTCCGAAATGTGCTAATTGAAACTTCATTGCACAATCATACGTCTAACTTCGCTAGAGCTTCCTGCAGGATACACCCTCTTGTGTTGGTTACTCTGCTGCCCCACTCCACAGCCTAGGCGTTAAAATCACCTCCAACAAGTATCGGCTTCCGACCAGTCAACTGCTCGGTTAACTGCTCCAGCATTAAGCTTAATTGCTCTACTGTCCACCTTGGAGGAACGTAACAGCTGCACACGAAGAAGCCGTCGATTTTGGTGATCACGAAGCCCTCGTTTGAGCGTTCTACCACTTCTTGAACGGGGCATCTTCCCATAACTTGTATCACAGCCGTTCCCGATATATCCGCCACCCAGTTACTGTTATCTGGGGGCTTGATACAGCTCTGCAATCAAAGCGATATCACACAAAATAATGGACCTAGAATAAAACATGCTGCAAACATATCACACATTGTTTCTGTCGTAGACTGCCACAACAGTTGATGAGCGGTGTCACGGTGATTCAGTCGCCTTCTTGTAGACAGGGTATTTGAAGCTACCCGTCTGATGGTCGTTTCCGTCCGCTGGAGTGCAAAGCAAGCCTCTGCCAAATGTCCAAAGCCTAAACACATGAATCATTTCTACGCTTGTTTATCCACTCGTGGGGCGGCTCTCAATGGGCATCTTGACCACCCAACCCTTCTGTCGTGATTTCATCAAGGTTCTTGCACCCAATCACAATCTTTAACTCCTGCGTTTTCACCCTGTGTTTTGGTAGTAGTCTCCTGCATGGTCGAGTCGTAGGATCCTCCTTCAACTCGAAGAGCATCTCGCTGTTTTGGGTACGACTGATTCTTACCACGTTTTCCCCCAAATCCTTCAGCTACGGGTCCTCTCAGACCTTTATGATCAGCGCTGCATACGGCGTCGCGCCACGACTTCTCCCTTTGGCGCCTTCTGACAAGCCGGTGGTTTTCCTTTTCTCTTCTGCCGTGTGTGCGTTTGTCCTTCTTAAGCATGCTATTCATTTGCATAGTGTGTAAATCGGCTCATTTTGGCCAGCAAATCCAAACCTTTCAGCTCTCAGGTTCTTTGGTTAGGGATATCAACCGTCAACAATCGACCTCAGCACTGTTACAAAAAGCACTGTTCTAAAAAAAATGCGAATCTTTTTTAAAACCCATTCTACTCAAAGATGAGTAAAATTTGTTAGTCTGGTTAAGATTTACAATGTTTTTATTTCGCTCTCGGCCCTGATGAGCCTGATGAAAGGATATGGGTGCAAGGGTGAAGTGGCGGTTTCGTAGGGGAACTGGGGGGGAAGCCCGACACCCTGGGTAAGCCCGACACCCCACGACTTTTCCCAGATAACAAATTTTAAATCATACAATAATGACAGGATATTATTAGTACGATTATTTTTGGCATTTCGATACAAATTGATGCCATATGGGTTCATAAACGTCAACAAAATAAACAAAACAAGCGAAAGCAACGTTGATGCGCTTTTGGATGTTATTTTTAGTTGATACATTTTAAGGTTTTAATAACACAAAAGCTTTGAAAATGACACACATTCTATTCTACTCTCCATATCGTTATTTGTATGTATTGAAGATAAGTTTGAGTATTTCAATACTGTTAATTGAGCATTTAACAAAAATGGGCGTTGTTGGGGTAAGACCGACAGTTTTTGGGTGGGGTAAGACCAACACGGTGTTTAGATAATTTGGTTCGTTTTTGATTCGATACAAACGACTGGGTATATTTGTTGTGTTCAATTATACTATAATTACGTCATGTTAATAATTGAAATACACTGAAACTATGTGTTTTGCATTTATTTATCAGTATTGTCTTAAGCCAACCAAAAAAATTAAAAATTAATTGAACGTAATAATATTACAAAAAGAAACGAAAAGTATCATCTAATATGAGATTTTGAAATGATATTGATGAAAAAATTTCATTGACCGTCGGATTGTTGATCAACAGTGTTCCGAAAAATCACAACACGAACCAGATAGCTTACTACGAAGCGTGCGTCACTTCTAAGTGAATGAGTCCTAGTAACAGCGTATATAATCTGCTTGCAGAACAGCTCTTCCTCGTTAGAATGGCTATACAAGTGGCAATAAAGCTCGAAAGAATTACTTGAGAAAACCCGTACCATAATATAAACCATGCGTTAAACATTATTTATTCATAACACCACGCATTCGAATGCACTTCCTCTTGCTACACGATGAAACTACAGAAAGTATGCGTTTGCATCACACATACTCATATACACAAAATTGCAATTTATCACACATACACAATACATTTTTAATGGAAAAAATTGGACAAAAAGAAAGTTCCAAAGGGGGTCGCTCTTGCCCCTTTTGGGTGTCGGTCTTACCCGCAGCGTTTTTAAAATGACATTTTTCTCCATTTTTGGCAACCAATAATTTTTAATGAATTCAATTTTTTGAAACGCTGAAAAAATTATATTTTGTTAAGAACCAGCTAAACAAGGATTATGCACAGAATATACAATTTTAGGAAATTTGTGGAATTTTAGGAAAATTATTGCGCTTAAGGTGTCGGACTTGCCCCGCGTTCCCCTATTGTTTTCGTATTCGTGTTGACAGTTGTATTTGATTTATTGGAACTTTTCTCTGCATCTTTTGCGGGAGAAATCTGCCTTTTCGCTGGGATTTTTCGCAAAAAAATGTGTTTAAAATATTAATTTTAAAGCCGATACGGAGGGTATGGATACTTTTTCCGATATGTCTTGTGTATTCTGCCGGAACGTATCGGCAGAAGTATGTGAAACGTAAGTTCTGCCAAAACGTAACAGCAGCACTCCCGAGCAAATTCACATGGGTTCAGATACCATACAACCCCTTAAAAAGACCATAATCATGGTCCGTGTCAAATTTTGCACCCACCAAGACACTATAAAATTGTCTCAATAACCCATAAATTCATCAGTATATGGCTTTTATATGGGATCTACCCGGGCCATGATGATGATTTTATGGGATGATACTATTCAAAACACCATGCAGGGGGAGTGAAATTGGACCATGACCATGGGGACATTATGAACTTTTCATTTGCTCTGGCTATCTGACTTGATGAATGAGAAATTTGTTTTTGTAAAAATTCGTTTTGCTGGAATTCTCCGTTAGGGCATTGCAAAAAATATTTTTTTTAATTCTCAAAGGCCCCCCCTCTCATATTGTGACAAATGTCAAAGTAAGCTCAGATGCCAAATTTCACATCATTTGGAGAATTTTAGACCCCCGCCCACTTCGCTTGAAATTTTTTGAAATTGGTACTATGGGAAAATATGGAGGAAATATATTTTAAATGCTATAACTTTTGAAGTAGCAATCAGAAAATTAAAATTTATACCTCTTTTGGAAGGAAATAATCTTAGTATTTGAATGGAGATATATTTATTTCTAGAAAAATACGGGAAAGCGGGGTACTGGGTCATTTTGGCCCCAAAATCCCCTATTTTTAATGATTTTTCTGCTCCGTGAGGCAAATCATACATATTTTGTAGTTTTTCTAATGTAAAAAAATCTCAGAAATCGAACGGAACCCTTTTGACCTTAGTCCGAATACGAGAAGTTGGGGTTAAATGGCCTTTTGACATTCATATTAAACTTCATCATTTTCTCGTGAATATATCTCTATTATTCTTCATTCAATTTTCATAAGCTATACCTTGTTGAACGTGAAAAATCCTTAGGATTATAACAAAAATAGATTAGTTACCGGTAAAATTCAGGAACATCAAATTATCTGACATATAGTGTCGATTTCACATTTTTATCGCAAAATCGCACATATTAACTCCATTTAACAACAAAATTCTTATTTAATTTACTACTTTTAGTGTAAAATATGCTTAGGGATCACATGAGAAAAGTTTTATTCCTGGAAAAATAGGAGAAGTTGAGGTATTAGGACAAATAATGAAAAAAATGAGATTTGTAGAGTAAATATCAAAAAGTTTGATGTTTCTGAATTTTACCTTTAACGCTTTTATTTTTGTTTTATTCCTCAGAATTTTACACGTTCAATATGTTACATTTTATGAAAATTGATTGAAGAATAATAGAGATATATGCATGAGAAAATGATAAAATTTAATATAACTGACAAAAAGCCCTATAACCCCAACTTCTCGTATTCGAACTAAGGTCAAAAGGGTTCCGTTCGATTTCTGAGATTTTTTCACATTAGAAAAACTAGAAAATATGTATGATTTGCCTCACGGAGCAGAAAAATCATTAAAAATAGGGGATTTCGGGGCCAAAATGACCCAGTACCCCACTTTCCCTTATTTTTCAAGAAACAGAGATATCTGCATTCAAATACTTAGATTATTTTCTTTCAAAAGAGGTATAAATTGTAATTTTCTGATTGCTACTTCAAAAGTTATAGCATTTATTGTATTTTTCCTCCGTATTTTCCCATACTACCAATTTCAAAAAAATTCAAGCGAAGTGGGCGGGGGTCTAAAATTGTCCAAATGATGTGAAATTTGGCATCTGAGCTTACTTTGACATTTGTCACAATATGAGAGGGGGGGCCTTTGAGAATTCAAAAAAAAATTTTTTTGCAATGCCCTATTCTCCGTTGATGTTCTTAGATTTTCAAGAAAGACGGAGTTTTTCGCCCACAACTGCAGATTCCCTGCTAGATAAGTAACTCTTGATCTGATTTGATGGCAAACCATTATGTATTTATTGGGGACATCATTGCAAGTTAAATTGTTTAGCCCGGTATTCATCATTTCGAACTTAAGAAAACAATAACATATACTTAAATCATGAACATTAAACATTCTTATTGAACAAATCGGCATATTTCGGCATCCGACCACTTACAGCACTGTAATTAGTTAAGAAAACCTATTCTAACGTGCGTGAGGCTCAAAAGAGCAGTCGTTGATTATTTATTTTTTTAGGGTGGCGAAAAGTTTAAATTATGTACACTGGATCGAAACACTCAAGAAAAAAAAATTGGACGTGATTTGAGACGTATTAGGGGATAAAAAAATATAGCTATTTTTTAATGGGAAGTTGGTGGAAAAGCATGGTATGAATGATAAAAAAATTCAAATGATCTTCTACTTCACGAACTGAAACATTGTGTTACGTGCTTACTCTTAGTGAACTTTAGTAATTAGACACAAAGTGTTTATTTCCTCCCGTGATAACATTTTTCCAAGGGCTCTTACTTAAAAAAGTCACATTCGATTCTGACTAAAATGATATTGATTGAATCATCAATCATTATTCAAATTCGGAAAATAAATAATTTGATTGCACGTTTGAAAAATAATCAAATGTTACATTTGAACCAAGATAATTTTAGCAAGATAAAATTTTTCCTGAATATTAAACCATTTTCCAAATGCCGAAATGTACTCGTTAATTCCATTCATTTTATCCCAGCTTACTATAAACCAACTCAAACAAATTATTGCAGTCTAAATTAAACATTAGCGGTTCGCTGGCCTATAAACACCAATTCCGTCATTGCTTCTAGCGCGCAGTGACCGACTGCTGCATTATATCATCAAATGGTAAGCATGCAATTGAATGTACTAAACTAATTTGATTTCTGATTATATCTTCCTCATCGCATCATCCCCTTACTCGCGAGCCGCCCACAGGAAACCACGGATTTAATCATACACGCGCATCTACGGTTGAACTAATACTAATTTGCAATGAAATCCGACTAATGTTGAATTGTACCCAAATAATAATTCTATTATTCAAGTATTTGTTTGAGCCTGGTGAGAAATATGGCGTATTCGATAATTTCGCGAATGCGTCCAAGTTAGCCATGATCCGATTTAGATTTGAAATAGTACAGTAGAAGTGTTTCATCTTATGCATTTGAATTCATTTGTTATAGTAGTGTCTGTTACCTCTGTATGTACGGCCATATTCATATTGAAATCATTCTGAGATCAGCGACAGTGGTAAGCTCTGAAGATTCCAGCAACAAAATTTCTGCCTCCTTCGATCAAAGAAACGCACGATTCAATCAAGCAAAGCAAACTTGTCCAACATTTAAGCTTCAAAGGTTTCCGGTGAAATTGAAACGGTTAACAAACAAAGCTCTCTTCAATCCTCTATTCCGCGTTCTTGTATCCCCACAGACGGTACTTACTTGGCAGGGTGGAGCTTTTCCAATACCTACCACCTATCTGCTTGTTTGTCAACGGTGCAGTGAGCAGAGGAACTATTTCCTATCGCGATGTGAGCGTTTCCTTGTGTGAAATATGAACTCCTTCACCTCCAATGGAGTCTTTTGCTTGTTTAAATTGAAGATTCATAGTTGTTTTGAACGCAGATATTTAAGAATCCTAAGGTCAATCATAAACATATTTTGATTAATTAACGCTAGTAATACCAAAAAAGCTTACATGTTATATTGAAGAAAGTTACATAATGTCCACGACAAAAAGGTGGGAGCGTCGACTTTTACTTGCCATATCTGATTAATTTGTTCACCGCTTTCAAATCTTTCCTCGCCCTCAGAATATTTTAGAAAAAAAACGATGACCATAATATGTTAAAATAAAGCTGTATATTCGAAGAAATTCTGGCAACTATCTTGGAAAGATAGTAATGAAAATTGATGCTTTTTGTAAAACAATCGAATTTCAGCCGTTTGCCAATCCATTTCAATTTTCTCCCCTATAATATTCTTGGAGTTTTTACAATTTCTCTGAATGCGCTACACAGTAGATTTTGAAAAATATTTGACTAATGAGGATTTAGTTGTTGCTTTTGCGTACGGCCCGAGGTACGCAATAGGTTAAAATTTTCCACGGCTTAATTAATTTTGTGTTTTACAATTTCACATATGAAATATCGATATTATTATATCAAAATGTTCGTAAAAAAACATTATTGTATAAATGTTTGACATAATAATGTATCACACATTACTATTCAGAAAATACTTAGAAGTACAGAGGTTTTAAAATATTCTCCAAGTAGCTTTTAATTCAATGTGATTACTTATGTATATATTTTTGAATATCAATTGGTGGCAGTTGATGACGGCTATGAATATGTTATATTTTCTCATGTTTTCAAATACGTTTAAGTACAAATACCTCATCTATTTAGAAGATAACTTCGAATTTGAAGCTATGATTTACAAGTTTTTATTCATTAAGCGATTGTAGTTGAATCCAAGTACAGTTTCAGGAAGAATGGAATTTCTTTTTAAAAAAGCAATTAAAAAAATAGAGAATTGCGAAGAAGTACAAAAATTTCATTTAGTGATCGGATATCTTCGAATCCATTTTTCAATTATTTAGCAGATAACTTAACTAATTTCATTTATTTAGCAGGTAACTTTGAATACAATGCGATGAACTATACACTCGGATTCACGGATGCTTCCCTGATTGGTCGGCTAAGACGAATTTAGCCCGCTTCACATGGTTTTGCGTAGGAAAAATATCCAGGAAACTCCAGGTCGACACGGTCTACACGGATCTTAAGGCCGCTTTCGACACAGTCAACTACGAGATACTACTAGAAAAGCACGATAAACTAGGATGTACCAAGACATTCTTCTACAGGCTTCGATGCTACCTTGTACACCGCGAGGTTGTCGTGCAAATTGGTGACAACGTGTCTGAATCCTTTTCTAATAATTTCGGAGTTCCTCAAGGTAGTACACTAGGTTCGTTACTATTTTTATTGTTCGTGAATGATGCGATCTTCACTCTAATGCGTGGAGGGAAACTGTTTTTCGCCGATGACTTGAAAATATTTCTTGTCATAAGGAATGAACCGGATTTACGTGAGTTACAGTGTCTCATTGATACATCTTACAACTGGTGTCATAGAAACATGTTCATCCTTAGTGTTAGAAATGTTTTGTCATCAGTTTTCATCGTACAAGAGCCTCGCTTAATTTCAACTACTGCATTGCTGGAATTCAGCTGCAACGCGTTGACCACGTAGAAAATCAAGTCGTTGTTCTTAATGAAATCAGCGACTTATCAGCGACAATTGACAAAGCAAATCGACTGCAGTGTTTTATGTTCAAGGCATTATATTGCTCACTGGTGTGCTCGCTGTTGTAATTTGCGAACATTGTGTCATGCCCTTATCATACAACGTGAACTGAATGAATCGAATCTGTCCAGCGCAGATTTATTCGATATGCTTTACGTCAATTGCCTTCGAATGATCCGTTGGACCTGCCACCATAGGAGAACCGTTGCGGACTATTGGACTACATTCTTTGCAAGAACGTAGACACGCTTCGCATGTCACTTTCATATCAAAGCTTTTGTTGGCTGAGTACGATGTACCCGATCTCCTTGGACAAATCAACCTCTACGCCCCAACCCGAGTTCTTCGCCCTCAAACATTACTACACATGGAAATGAGCAACACTAACTACGCTAACAACAGTCCGATTTTAGCAATGATTCGTCGCTTTAACGAGTTTGTCAAGCACTTCGACTTCGATATTAATTCATCACAATTTCACATTAGGTCAATTATTTTAAGTTGAGTAGTTCACTTATTGTCAGATGAACACCAATACAAAAACAAATATTTGGTACGCCAATGATTTGGAATTGTTGCCTGCTGCAATTTCTAGGAGAATGTGTGATCTCAATTTTCTCAAAATATATGCCAAAGCTGCGCAAAAGTACAGATATTTCGTTTATTTTTCAGATAAGTTTGATTTGAAGCGATGACCTACACATATTCACATACTAATCAATTACTATTGATGCTGGAAACAATTTATTTTATTTTACAAGTAACAAAAATATACAGAGGTAAAAAAATTCACTTTGCAGCAAATAATGCATAGTTTTATTTTTTTTATTCGTTTAGTTGTTTATTTGTTTATTTGTTTATTTGTTTATTTGTTTATTTGTTTATTTGTTTATTTGTTTATTTGTTTATTTGTTTATTTGTTTATTTGTTTATTTGTTTATTTGTTTATTTGTTTATTTGTTTATTTGTTTATTTGTTTATTTGTTTATTTGTTTATTTGTTTATTTGTTTATTTGTTTATTTGTTTATTTGTTTATTTGTTTATTTGTTTATTTGTTTATTTGTTTATTTGTTTATTTGTTTATTTGTTTATTTGTTTATTTGTTTATTTGTTTATTTGTTTATTTGTTTATTTGTTTATTTGTTTATTTGTTTATTTGTTTATTTGTTTATTTGTTTATTTGTTTATTTGTTTATTTGTTTATTTGTTTATTTGTTTATTTGTTTATTTGTTTATTTGAATGATAAAGGTTGAAAATTTGATATTGATTTGTGAGAATCAGTTTTGTATCCACCAAAACAACCCTGAAAATGTTACGTCGTTTGAACAGGGTATCCATATCAAGTAATTGGCAGCAATCGATATCAAGCGATCCACGAGGTTACACCGTGGTAATATTCTAAGAGAGGGAATCATGCTTCCACGGCTTCAATTCTGTTAATTCTAGTTCCCGTAAAAGTACTCCAAACTACAACTGAAGCTACCACAAACAATATTCAAAATTTGGAATTTTTTTATGGGCAAATGAAAAAAACACAGAAGGACACAGTTTTAGCATTCCAAAAGCTTATACTTTCGTCTTCATTTACAATTTTTTTAAGGCGAAAGAAAAACAAAATGGTGTTGACATTCTGTCTAAGGTTAGGTGTCCGTGGAATTCCAAAACTGCGTATAGCCAGCTACGTCAGCTTCGATCGATCTGAAACACAAAACTAATAATAAGGCTCTGAATTGAACTAAATTTATTGAAGGAATGACCTAAGAACCGGAAAAATTTAACGGGTAATTTAACGTAAATGTTCGATCTCAAACTTCTAGATCCATTTTCAATGCTTTTCCCCTGGGGGCTTCGACTCTCACGGTTTCAAAAAATCGATTTTTTTCTTTGTTTATTTTCAATCTATATGTATCTGAGTATACGCCATAGAAATGATTTGGTTGAAATTATAATTCTTGGCATGTTTCTGGGAACCGAAACCATCTCCGGCCGCTTCTGAGATACTAAGCGCGGCGCACTACGATGGCGCTTGTCATTCTTTCACCGGTCCATTCTTGACGGTTTATGTATATGTGAGTGTCTGTGAATGGTTTCTTATTTTTTGGGGACGACATATTCGTACGAAAAAAAGAATGCGTCGGACAAGTTGAAAAGCGTACCAGATTACGAAAACTGAAGAAAGAAAACAAAGGTATCTGTGGGAAAGAAAAGGGAAAGTTGACGGACAAATTAATTGCTGAGCTAACAAAATTTAATGGACTAGCGATTCGGAGAAACTCAAATTCTATAGAACATATGCGACATTCAATCCTAGCTTCCCTCAAATACTGCTCGCCATCGAGCGAAAATCCCCAACACTCAAAGTGTTCACCCGGCGAGGACAGATGGTACAAGTGGCGTCAGACCGAAGCAAAAGGAACTTTTGAAATTTTCCATCATATGAGGATCCCCATCGCTCCTACCATTGTAGAATTATTGAAACCCATCTACGAAAGTCTATCATCTGAACCCAAAATAACAATTAGTCTCTGAATAGCGGAATCTACACAGAAATATTTTTTTTGTAATTTTAAGTTTATTTTCATGCACATATTTGGAGCACGAATATAAATGTAAAATTAAGTCCCACCACAAATACACACGACTTGTCGTGCTTTCTTCAACGAATTTTACTATAATTTTACACGTGGATTGAAAATTATAGTTTCTTTAAACAGAAAACCAATGTACTTCAATGTATTTTTACTCGAATACTGCTGTAAAATGAATGACATGTAATATTACACGAATGAAAGTGTAAAATTGTATGCTGTTTGATGCTCCAATTGATTTTAGCGTAATTTTCAATCAAATTTTTGATTGAAAAAACGCTAAAATCAATTGGAGCATCAAACGCGTTGTATGTTTACATTCGTATTGATTTACATGTCGTTTAAATTTCATTATTTTTTGGTGTGTAGGCCAAAACGCTTGCACAAATTCTGGCAGGCAGGTGGTCAATGTTGCGACTTATTTGACAGTCAGCGTCTTCAATCAAGGATTTTCATCGATATTACAAGCCATGGAGGTGATGGGGATTACCTTGGGGACTGAAGCTGAAAGATGTGCTTCACGACTCGACAGTGAACGTATAAGTCGTTCTCAACATAAAGTGGGTGCGTAGCAGAACAGGCCCGAATTCAACAGAGGGAGCAACATTCGCACAACCAAGAACAATTTCGTAATGAGGAAGGTGAGCTCTACGGCCTCGGCATAGCATATTAACTAATAAGGCACTACAATCGAGTTTTTCACCGCACTTTATCTTTAAACGCGTTTTTCCGAAAGTAGTGTTTTTAATCGGTCAAGTAAGACTTTTCATAGAAGTACTGGTCCGATTTCAATAATTTTTTCTTCAATTGTCCAGAAAACGTACCGCTATGTTTTCCCGAGAATAATTTGCAAAATGTCAATTTGTTCCAATTTTATAGTTAAAAAATAACGAAAATGTTGGAAATTTTCACAAATCGTTACATAATTTTTACAAATTATAAGATTTTAAAAAGCCCTCTCGGGGAAACATAGCCTACGTGACTATGATTATAAAAAAATATGAGTTTTCTGATTTCAGATTACCCAATTTGTCACAACTTTACTTAAGCGGGACCCATGCAGTTTCAACATCAATGTCGTCAATGAAGTTTCAAGGTCGGGAAAGATTTTCCTTTTCGTCTTCATAAGTAAAATTGAAAAGTTAAAACATGTAACTTCAAAATAAAAATAGATTCTAAATACATTTAGTATATGTTTTACAATTTATTCCTAAAAAAGTGCTCAATTTTAGGCCTCGCGAGTAGAAGACCCCCTTAAGACTTCACTAAAAATATTGAATACAAAGGATTTTTTAGATTTCATAAGTCATTCATTCAATTAACCTTATCTTTGGAAGAGGTCAAAACATGAAGTCTTTAAATTGAACCGTTTTCAAATGAAATTGTAATAAAGTCAGTTTTTCGATATTCAAAGTGCCCAATCCAATATGGTGGACCTCGAAAAAAATAAGTGATATTTCAGCATTAAACGAGAAAAAAAGATTTTTTTATTTTATAAACATGAATTTGAGTAAATGTGTTTCAAAATCAAAGAAAGATTCCGAGATGGCGGACTAAAATCTGATTTTCACAATTTTGACTAAAAATTTACATTTTTCACCGTTTTCTGTGGTTGTTTGGTAACTTACGATTAGTCTGCGATGCCTCTACAGATCAAGCCGTGAAATACGTTCTCGAGACTTGTACATTCAGCATTCTGGGAACGTGCATAATGCCATTGGCGGCCGCTTTATACAACGGCCTGTAGAAACTTTTCTGAAGCGTGGATCAAAAAATCCGTTTAACACAATATACTTATACCTGTCAAAAAATACGAAGAAAAAAATCAATTTTTCAAAATGTTCTAATGACAATCTCACCCTAAGCTAGAAGAGTTAAATTAATCGCAGAATTTTATTAATTCTGTTAACGCTGTAAATGTAAATTTTGCTCTACTAATTTCCATTCCATTTCATCCATTCATTCGCCCTTTTTTGGGATTAGAAAAATCTCTTTTCGAAAATTTTCTAACCCTATGTGCAGGGTTAGGAATCGAGCCCAAGTCAGCTGCGTGCAATAAAATCGATTTACTAATCACGCGAAGCGCGCTCTTAAAAATTTAAATTTAATATACTTAAAAGAAGAACATTCAACAAATATCTTTTTAAATTTTGGTTACATGCAGTATGAGTTAAATTACGATGAGATTTAGAGCCAGTTATTCAGAAATTCGTTCGAAAAAACTGAGCTGCACCAAATTCGACTCCTGCTGGATAATAGCTCTGATGTGGAGCTAGACTTATTGTGTTCCCCAGCGGAGCGATTTTAGTTGAGCAACAATGATAGTGCTTCGTTTCCACGTTCATGTTCAACAACCGCCCGGAGAATTTCAAATCAGTGGAGAGATTCTGCATGAACCGAGATGTTAGTTAGACATGTTTCTATTGTACATATGCAGCGAATGGTGCAACGTGTCAGAAATGCAAAGGGTGTGATAGCGGATTCGAAGAAAAAAACGCATCAAAGCTCAAACAGTACAGTGTCCGCATAGAAGGGCGCTTCGTGTTATCTATCATTGTTGCAAATTTTTTTCATCTACTCATTGTTTTTTTTTTTCGTCCGTAATCCGGGGGATGGAAAAGTTATTATCCCATTACTCCTATTTCGTACGGTCGGGTGTTGATCACGCCGTCAAAATTCCCGACTGGTGCTGGGTGTTGGCTGTTGTGCTCTTTGAAAGGGCCTGTCATATGCTCATAACGGATAACGGATGGTCTAGCTCGATGTGGCATCCGTGGTATTCCGCTTTAACCCAGCTCATCGCTGTGGGTTCTCCCGTCCCGACGATGGTGAAAATGTTTATGAAAACTTTGTTGCCTGAAAATAACAGATGAGTCTAGAGGGGATTACGCACGTGATATCTGCTGTCGGGTGGAAACTGGGACAAAAGTTCTTATCGATACTTTTGGGAATGAGTTTTCGATAAAGGATAATAGAGTTTTGCACAATGTGCACTTTATTGTTGAAATGGATAATGATTCAATCATGACGGTTTCGGTAGCCAATGTCCTTTCGAACTTGACGTCTTTATCGCGAATGATTCATTGCCGCAAATCGAGCTACATATGTATCTATGTCTACGGAGGTCAGTTGATGAAATTATGCGAATTAAAAACAAGAGAAAATGAAGCAGTCAATTAGCAATTGAGAATTTAATGTTGTGCTCCACAGATTATCAGCTTACTTATATTTACAATTTAGATGCTTGATTTTGCGGGAAAAGACTTGACTAACTTTTACTGGGTCGAGCTATAATTAAGCTCATATTACAGTTTCCTAGCACGGTAATAACTTCAAACTTTCTATTAACCCTCCGAAAGCCGCATAGTGCACTCAATGCCGAACTTTACGAAACTGTACCGAAATTATCTGAGAGATCCAAGAGGTTAAGAATGTTGATAACGAAGCGTCTCTGTCCAAAACTGTAGTTGTACATACACAAAACGACAAAATTCATAGGTCAGTTTAATGAATTGGAGTAAATTTCTTTTCTTCCATTTTCCATGGAATAGGTTAAGTCAGGGTTTTTCCTTTTCTTGATTTTTTTTGAAAATGTTCAACGGAAAAAATTGAAATATGCCCAAAACAGATTTTTCATCAAAGACTAAAACCGAGTCTAAAAAGGTTAAACAACCGATAATCCTCCGTCCGCTAAGTTGGAAAGATCCGCAAAGGAGGGGGGGGGGGTAATCATTTTAAGTATCGATTTCGTCGGGACGGGAAAAAGGTCGACTTGTGAGACAGTAGGAAAACGGTTGGTTAGTCTGCGGTGGATCAGTAACAAAAGAGCGTAGACAAAGCGGGTTTTTTATTACCTACTGGCAGCTAGCACGGATTCTTCTATTGACAGCCGAAGGAGACAGTCGTCGAACAAAGCCCGGTGTTTAAAAAGATGTTTGTAGCGTTTATCTTAACGATATTGTTACTGGAGTTCCGCTAGTTATTCTATGCGGTCGAGAATATAGATAATGTTGATTGATCCATCCTGATAAAATCCGACATTGTGTTCTGTCCCAATTCGGAAACTCTTGCGGCAGTGAATGATGTTCAGCGTCGATGGTCGTGAAAATATATGTGAGTAAGATAACGATAGAACGACGGCCAATCGTTAATAGTTTTTGGTCGTATCTCGAGCTTTATTAAATATTATATACACGCAGAAAAATTTAGCATATTTAAACCAAAAATAAGCGTTATTAAATCCAATGACTTTAACAAACAAAATTATTGGTTTGAAAATATTTTTTATTAGAGCAACAATAAATTTTTGCTTTCAATAAAAACATTTTCAATATCAATAATTTTCGTTTAATTTCAATTAAAAAAATTGTTAAAAAAGGGTACGTTAATTTTTTATTGAAGCAATGAATAAATTTTATTGAATTCAATAAATAAATTTATTGTCTCGCGACCAATAATTTTAATTATTGAATTTAATCTTTATTTTTATTGAACCTACAAATCTTTTCTCTGTGTGTACAGATTTCTACGAACTAGCTTTTAGAGAAAGCATGGCTGAATTAAGGACGCTGTCGAGAGGGACGCGACCAGGGCCTCCAATTCGAAGGGGCTCCCAAAAGATGATGATAAAATTGCTTTCTGAGAGTAAAACATTTTCTCGTTTGAAGTGTTTTATATTTTTATTTTTGTAGCTTCTTTCTCCATATATTGCATACTTGATATGATATGATACGGTTATTTGTATTATTGAATCACGATAGTTTAGTCACAATTTTTGAATAATTCTATTAACAGGAACTGCCCTCTTTCGGCAGGAATCACTGATTGTGCCAGAGAGCTTACATGGCTGCAGTAGGTTGGTCGGAGTTTTCCATATGTGCTCTACTGAATATCCTAAACCATAGCGCTCTCTAAACTCATTCGACTGTAGTTACTGATTTTCAACAGTGAATTAGCAAACACGTGAGAAAGATGTAAGTACCTGTCATCTTCACAACATACTCTAAAATTACCTTTCACGCTCATACTGCACTTTTCCAGTTTTCAACTTACTTTCAACTTGCTCCACATTTTGACAATTTTGCACAAGAAAATATTTTTCTTGCAGCACATTCCTCGCTTTTTGAATCAAATTTGTTCTGCTTTACGCATAACAACCATCCAAATAACCTCATTTAAAATAAAAAAATGTAAATATAAAAAAATGCCCCTCTAGAAGATAATCTTATTTATTTATGAGCTAACTGAGTTGAACTTTGATGTACAATTTCAAGGGAATATATGTTATTAAAGAATTATAAAACATTATTATTCATGTTTTGGAGTTCGTGCGTGAAGTGCAAAAAATATTATTTTCGCTTTGAAAAACTTTTGAACTTTGAGTTTTTTAAGCAATGAGACTTACATACATGATCGATAGTAAAGAAACAAGGTTATACGTCATTTCCCCGGATGTCACTCGTTCAGTGACTCTCGGACCGATCGTCTATCTTCCAGTTCGTGCAGTGTAACGTTGAAAAGAATAATGCTAATCCTCTACCAAGGTTATCTAGCGCATTAAGGCTCAAGTTACCTCAAGGCTTGGTAGTATGCGTGAGAAAAATTGTGTTCAGCTATGCCACCAGATTATCCATTTAAACCTTTTCAAAACTCTAAAAGAAGAATATCAGTCGATTTATTAGATTATCACGATTCAATTCATGCAAAATACCTGCTGGAAAAACCATCGGCTTAGCTGGATGGTGCTTTTGAAAAAGTGGCTGTGATTTTTTATCACACTACCACACCGAGCTGGGGTACGCAACACAACTGCGCAATGAAAAAACCACAGCCACTTTTTCAAAAGCACCATTTAGCTAAACCGATGGTTTTTCCAGCAGGTATTTTGCATGAATTGAATCGTGATGATCTAATAAATCGACTGATATTCTTCTTTTAGAGTTTTAAAAAGGTTTAAATGGATAATCCGGTGGCAAAGCTGAATACAAATTTTTCTACGCACACTACCAAGCGTTCAATTCTAACACATGCTTAAAAAAGGTAACTTGAACCTTAACCGCCTCCCTTATTTTGTGTTTCTACGAGTATACCGTAAATAGTTTGAATCACACAAACGATATTGCTGGCTACGGGCCCTCTACGAAGAAGTACAGAGTATAAATATCAGCTAACAGGGTTGAAGTCTGCGGGGTCGTTTACGATTCGAGTTTGAATAGCGAGGACCTGCTGACACATGGGATTGACTGTTTTAAAGATCCCATGCTTCAGCCAGTGAAAATACCGGAGTGCAACCGTTTGCATTCAGCATCAGTCCCAGCGGACGGAAAGAAGACATATGGCAACTCAGACTCCCATCGCGTGTACTTCGCCGGTTCTACTCCATCTAATTACCTCTTTGACAAGGTTGGTCTAACTGTTCGCCTCTTTGTGTCGCGAGTCAATAATTAGGACACACATTGTAGCAATAAGGCCCGTTGTGGGAAATGCGGTGGGAATCATGCGAATGATTCCTGTGGAAGGGATGTCGAAAAATGTCTCTACTGCGGGAGAAACCCACATAATCTCTAGGCATGTCCCGCGTACAAACAGCACGAGGAGAACCTTAAGCGTTCCCTTCAGGGACGCTCAAAGCGATCTTTTGCAGAAATGTTAGAGATAGTTGTGCCACCGGTCTTTACGGGCATCTATATTAACTTCTCTACTGACGAAAGCAACTGTGATGAACCCCAGGAGAGAACATCTTCTGCTGGGCCTAGAAGCGATAGCAAAAAGAGGAACATTTCCTCTCCCAAGATTCCTTGTAAAGGCCAGAAGGTGTCTCTTCAAGCTGTCTCTACCCCCATAAATAACTACTGGAGGAAGTAACGGGTGTTCAATAAAAATTGAGAATGATTTCAATCTTCAAGAGAATTGTTCTCTGGACTCCCTAGAAATAGGTGGCATGTTTCTTGTCACTCGGATGCTGTCAGTTCAATCGAAGATGGCGTCGAAACAGCAAGCACTCCGCGAATGTATTGTACAGATTTGCGAAGCGCATGATTATCGTGGTAGACCACTTTAGAGACGAAAAGGTGCCCGTGAGTACAGTTCAACGGATCCTGACATCCCTGAGTGTGGAGCGGAAGGCCTGTAGCAGCCGTCCGGCGAAGATAATGACAAAGAATAAAAAGAAAGCGTTTAAAAAGCTGTTCGATAACAAGAACGGAATGAGTTGCTTGACGCCGGCCGAAAATGTAACTGCTCCCATACCTTGATTCACCGAACCCTCAAGATGGAGGACATCATCTGTCGGAAGAAGACTCGGTCCTCCCGAGTACACGGACGAGCAGATAGCGATCGTGAATTCTCAGTGCCGGTAGATGACGAAGAACTACCGCGGGACGTCGTTCGTGCCGGACGACGAAAGTTTCTTTCCGCTCTCGAAGACCCACATTCCAGGAATTGACAGCTACTATTCCAGCGACAAGTCGACCACATCCCCGAAGTAAAAAATAAGTTTAAGCATAAATTTGAAAAAAAGTTATGCTGTACATCACCATATCGGACAGAGGGATTTCAAAGCCGTGGTTCAAGCCGAGCGGTCTGGTCATCAATCAACAAGTGTATCAGTAGGAGTGTCTTGAGAAAATTCTTCTGCCGTTTTCAAAGGAGTATCATACGGATGAGAAGTACGTCTTCTGGCCGAACAAGGCGTCTTCCCATTACGCCAAGAAGGCGCTGGAGTATCTTGAGCAGAAAAAGATACCGTTCGTGTCGACAGAAAGGAGCCCGACCAACTTGCCCTAGTGCCGTCCCATTGAGGTTTTTTCGACTCCCTCAGTGTCCTAGTGTACAAAAATAATTGGCGGGCCAAGGATACGAAGCAGTTGACCACCAGGATCCGGAATTGTACCTAGAAGATGCACGCCAGTGCCGTCCAGCGCTCTTGTGAGAGCAACGCGACTAAGTTGCGTCCTACAGTTGACCAGCGCCGCTTCTCTAATATTCATGGCCGTTTTTTTGAAGAATAACCATTATGTTTTTAATAAAAAATACTGAATTCATCGATTTTTGTTTTGTTTTTTATTACATGACTGAAAAAAATCTTATTTTTTAATGAACACCCGTTACTGGTGCACAATCAAAGCCAGTTGCTCTCGGTCTCACAAACCTGAGCTCAGAGAAGGAGTTCCCAGCACTTCCAGGAACATCAAAAACCGCAAGTGTTGCCAAACCTCGGCCAGAGAGAGAAACTAGGGCTGGCCTAATAAATTTCTATGACACTGTGGACCGTATTTTCACAGCATTGGATATTTCTAACCCTCTTAAAAGCATCTTGATAGGCTTTATCCCCGCGGTGAAAATATGTTTGATGCAGTTCACTGCAAAATGGCCCCTCCTTTCAGCGATTGTACCCTCGATGGCTAATTTATCAAACGTGCTCACGGATCTGATCACTATTCTACAGCGAAATTGCAGAAGCATTCCTCCTAGGCTAATTTTAGATGATGAACACCCACGGTACGGCATGGGGTCGCCTTCATGACGATAATTGATCTACCTCACTCCATGAGCTTTGCGACAACTTCAATAGGACCATTTTGAACACCGGTGAAATGACACGATTTCCGGCTTCCCCAGCGCACCCGAGCGCCTCAGATTAGCCCCTTTGCTTGTCATCGCTTTGGTTAGATTGCATGTGGAAGGTAATCCACGATTCCCGCGGCGACGACCATCTGCCAATCGTAATTACTATTGCTATCGGTTCAAATCCACCGAATACAATTAATGTTTCGTATACCTCACATGAAATATTGATTGGAAGAGCCACGCGTCCGCGATATCCGACAAAATCGAGTTCACTCAAGAGCTTCCTCCGGCGGAAGAGTACGGGTTGGTAGCTAGCATGATTCTCTGTACCGCGATTCAAACTCAGACCAAACGCATATCACACGAGAACTATCGCGGGCGTTCTCCCAACCCAGGGTGGGACAAAGAGTACTCAGACGTGTACGCGGAGAAGACCGCCGCGTATAAGACCTTCCGGGACGACGGGCTTCCCCCTAGCTGTCGATAGTACGTGTTGTTAGAAAAGCGAATGAAGAGTTTGACGAAAGCCAAGAAACGTAGCTACTGGCGCCGGTTCGTTAACTGGTGAGCACTCTTTGGGGCACGGCCCAGCGCTTAGGGTTGTCCGGATCCTGGCACAGAAGATCTACCGCGCCGTGTCTCCTCACGATAACGCGAAATAAACAATGTTTTCGATTGTGGAGTTGACGCTTGCTCTCTTATTATATAACAATAAAGACAGAGAGAATCAAATTTAACTTGTTAAAGAAACTGCCAGACTCTGCCAAGAAACACTTGTTGGATTTATTTAATAGTCAGGGTAACATTGTCCCTCATGACTGGAGTTAAATGCAGGTCATCGCCATCCATAAACCAGGAAAACTAGCCTCCGACCACAACTCGTATCGCCCGATTGCAATGCTGGGTATCGAATTCTCCACGGAGAAAACTGAGCTAGTTAATCTAGTTGCAACATAGGACACTTTTGCGTCTAGCGGCAGTAATGTGCTTATAAAAATTAAAGGGTTATGTACAGGACACGACCACGGTGACATTAAAAATGTAGCTTTTTTCAAGAGCGTGCAAATGAATTTTATCTATCACACATATCGACTCACGTTCTTGTTCACTCGCCTGCTTTCATATGTTACAATTTGCTATATACCCTCCCCATCAAAACATAATTTATTGAAGGTCTTTTAACGGTAATCTATTAATTAATCAAGTATCTCACTAGGTGATTGGCATTGTTTGGCTGATCCATCTAGTAAAAATAGGCTGGTCTGTCCAGAAAATATATTCAAAAGAAAAGTTCCATATTGAGAGCTGTGATGAGGAAGCCCACGCCCGCCAACGGAAATATACAGATTCTCCATGAAATATGAAATTATTTCATTTTCCATTTAAATTTTCAATAATGTACTAATGAACTTAAGTAAACAATCTTAAGTGTAAGTATTTCTTGATTGATTAGTGGTGGAAAAAATAAAATTATTTGATAAATTACATTGTTATGCAACGTTCGCACTACCAGTTAAAACGGGTTTTTATGCTATCTTGGTGACATTTTTCTTGTTGCTAATTATTAAAACGTGTTATAACTCTGTAGTGTAAACATTGTATTATTAAACCAATTCTGCAGCGTTTTCTGTTATATAGGTGGTAATAGGACTGACATAATTATATCTTCAGTACAGCGGTTTGTTTCATAATTTAAAACAGATTTATTTTAAAATTTAAATTAGTATACCCAACCGTTCTATTTGTTGTATACTTTAAAACGCAATTAGAACTGTGTTTTAAATACATAGGGTAGGACAGATATTCTGACTGGATAAACTGGGAAAACAATTTTAAGTCCAGTAACGCTTAAGACATGGCTTGAATTTGAATCGAAAAAGAACACCCGCTTCAACTGCTGCTGGGACGGTAAGTTCTGTTTTAAAATTTTCCGTTGTTTGCAGTACGAAACAAAAGTGTTTGAAATTAGAAAACAAAATGTTCTGCTGGGAATGTGATTGTTTCCGATGCAATTACACTCAGATTTTTCACGTAGGGGATACAGGCCGTGTAAATGAAAACTGCGTAAATTTAAAAAACGAGTTAATGAAAACCGCGTAAATTTCAAAATCCGCGTAAAAAACCTGAGTGTACTCTCCTATATAAAATACTACGCTGCTGAACAGTGCAATAACTACAGAAGCACGTTGTCATATGCCTTACTGATAAAAAACATATAACCGAAATATGAAACATGAAAACCAATAGGCTCTTTACCCTACGCAACTACAAAGCGCCGTAAACATGGATTAACAAGTTACAACGCACACGCATGCATAAAAATAAATATTATTTTTTTTCAAACGCAACACTCTTAAGCAGCACACACCGTATTGAATTAAATCCAAACCACCCCGCCCACCCACTTTGCAAATCATTCTGTGACACCGTGCTGGTACCCGAAAAATCCGCACAGGGCCACCGCTGCCGAAAATGCATAGCGTCTACCGCCTGTCCAGACGCTACAGCCAAGATCTTACCCGTTCGACATAAGAACAAAAACTGATTCAAACGGGTACGCGTCACCTCTATTTATAAACTAACCGTATATGGTTTAGTCACTTAGGTGCGAGTGTGTGCAAACGCCAACGTTACCGAAAATCGATAGCGCTTATTGCATCGCCCGGAGACGATGTTGCTCGTATAGGATAAGAGCAACAACTGATTTAAACGGACATGCGTTGGTTCTATTTATGACTTTTCGTGTTTCATTGGGCAACTAAGCTGCCCTCTCTTGACGGCTGTGTCTGAGAAATCTGCCTCACGAATGGTAATTTTCCCGTTTTTCGTGAACTTTTTAATTTTACCAATTTCCAAAAGTCTACTTTTATTGGGGAGATATTAAATTATTACCAATATTTAAGTTAGGTGTTTCTGAATCGGTTGGTGTATGAATGATTAAAATCCATCTAGTAATATCGGAGTTATAAGCGTGCAAACCTTACATAGTTTCGTTACATGGGAGATAGTTTAGATTTTAGAATGACACCTAGCCCCAGATAGTGGAGTAAGACATTTTTAATGTCAAAAAAATAAAAAAAAAACTGAATCACTTGGTTCGTATTAGACCAAGGGGATAAAGAACGCGGTAATATGAGAGAGAGTATCGGGCAACCATAATTTATTAAAGGCCCACAATACCACTTTTCCAATTTGCTGAAATTTATATAGACTAACGCATCCCTTTAAACTCATTATTTATGGTCCATTTTATATAGCCGATAACACTCCCGACATCCGGCTGTTCAGAGTTCAAGTTATTTTCGATGAAACAAACTCTCGATAAACGATTAACCAGAGTTTAAACACCTTCGTATCTAGAACATTTACGTCAATAAACTATTCAAACTCCTTATGCGCGTCTCAGTCGCATCGCTTGCTTGCGGCGAATCCCGACTAACAACCCACCCACTACCCAATCCGTGGTACTTATGGGAGTGTCACTGAGTCGGGCCTTTCCGTTAAGTAAGTACCACATCAACACTTCCTTTCTCACATCCAAAGTTACGGTAAAGATGGTTGTGGCCAACAATGGTGGTTCTCAGGCGAAATTCTCTCTTGGACTGAATCAATTGTTATTCCCAAACAATGCTCCTCAAGTAGTCTGGCTGGAAATGTGAGTCATTAGTCTGGAATCTACGAAGTATATCGTGCTTCCATATCGCAACGCAACGCACATTACTCCAATTGCACAATAGGGACGTGAGCATACCAATAGAAAGCTAGAGGCCTTAGCTAATAACTGGTGAAAGAATTAAATTTATTCTGTCAACATGAAAATTTTTAGCAACAATTTAGTACACTGATTAATTTTTGCCATTTGCTAAAATGTGGTCGGTTGTCGGTACCCCAAAAAATCATCAGGATTCAAAGAGAAAATAAATTAGGGTCTAATGATTAAACTATATAGGGTGTAGTGCCTATTTTCACCATACTAAGCAAGGTGCATCACTAATTCGTTAATTTCTCGCCCTACTATCAATGGAATACGTAAAAATTGACATCAACAGCTTTGCTTCGTTTTTAAGAACCAATATAATAACTCAAATGCACTGAAAACAGTGAAATTCTCGTGTTTGAGCGCAACGAAACCTCGAATCGAGTGCCCCTATTGTTGCGCTACCATTTGACTCAATGCGTTGAACAAAGATGGCAGACACTGCTCTAACCAACGGCTTCAAATGGGTAGGGTGATAATAGAAACATGGCGCAAATGGGCTCATCACCCTAGTTGAATCATATTTTGATTGTTTTCATGTAGGATTTAAATAGTTTATAATATCGCCTTGATGTCAAAGGTAAAGTTACAGGAAATATTATGTGCCTTTTGAAAAATCTATTGTTGTTGATGGGGAAATGCGAATAACTTATGAAAAGGACGTAATAAAAGAAAACAATTGTGTTGTTAGAAAAAAATTTAAAATATTACATTTTTGAAAAAAATTTTATGAGCATTTTGATTTATTCGAAAAGAAAATTGTTTTTTTGGCTGCAAATAGTTGTAATTATAAAAATATATCAAAAGTTGTTAGGAAAACTTTTTAATTGAGAACTTCTCCATGATCCAAATACACTGAAAAAAAATTCTTTTACATCTTTATATCGATAAACATTAGATTGTTGACATTTTATGATCTTTATAACTTTTAAAAGGGCATAATTACACGAATTCATTGTTTTTGTTGGATCAAAATTTCAAATATCTCCACAAATATCGCATTTAGAAGATTTATGTTAAATGCATTTTGATTAGAAATGATACTTCTAATTATATTCTGTAATAAAATTAGAGTTTTTTATGTTAATTAGCAGACATTTGAAAACATGTATAAAGTTGTTAGAAAAACTTTTTACCGATAAGCTCTCCATCATGCAATCGCATTCAAACGTTTCTGTTCTTGCTGACAAAATATAAAAAAACAAAAAATGATTTTTTTTGCAATTTCAATTTTTAACATTTTTTTGTGAAAGACACAATTTTTACATTTCTTATAAAAGAAATGTATAGAATTCGCTCAAACTTTCAAGATTTTTTCCGAGGCCCGGAGGGCCGAGTCTTATATACCAATCGACTTAGCTCGACGATTTGGGACAATGTCTGTGTGTGTGTGTGTGTGTGTGTCTGTGTGTGTGTGTATGTAACGGACAAATTCTCATTCGTGTTTCTCAGCAATGGCTGAACCGATCTTATCCAAACCAATTTTAAATGAAAGAACTAAAAAACAGTATGAACGCTATTAATTTGTTTTTGATTCTGATGTTTAGTTTCCAAGATATGAATGTTTGAATGCGTAAAAATGGCGTTTTTTGCAGTTTTTTGAAATTATCTGCCGAAATTGACAATATAGATTAACAATTTATATGTTTTTGGACAGCTTTAACGAATACCTTTCGAACAAGCTATAGATTGTAGAAATCGGACTATTATCAAAAGAGATATTTAACATTAAATGCGGACGAAAGATTTTTATCATTTCCCATAGCCAGAAATATGACCAAAAACATATAATCTATTATTAACGCCAAAACGGCTTATTTTAGGTCAATAGTATCTTCGGAGAATTTAATGGAGGTAATGTGGCCTTTCTTCTGGAATTGTGCTTTTGGTGATTAATCCCCCTATGAGTGAGATATTTTCACAAATTTTCTTGGAAGTGATTATATCGAAATGATGTCTTCAGCAAATTTGTAGCTCTTACTTTTGCGAATAACTTTACTGAAGACTTTAAATATCTATTTTGAATACTTTAAAAGTTATGGCTTGTTTGTTGATTACTCTTTGTCGCCCATTTATTCTTCAATATAGTAATAATCCATTGAAATAAGCTAAACATTATTTCGATAAAACGACTTTTGTATTTCATTTTACTATCTACAACCGCTACAAATAATCACCGAACACTTCCAAGTTGTCTGGAAGGAACTTGATACCTTATCAGTACAAAAATGTTCATTTGTGCGAACCTTCTCACTGCAATTTTTCTAACTTATAACCATCGGATCGATCTGAAACATATCGGAAAATGAAAAGCGAAAAAAATAACTCCAAGCAACGGCGTAGCCAAGAGAAGGTTTTGGGGTTTAACACCGTACAACACCCCCCCCCCCCCACAACACCCAAAAAAATATTGGATTGAAGTTGAAAATTTATTGATGCAGACTGATTTAATTCAATATTACAATAACAATTATCTGATCCGTGGATTGATAACCTGTTGTTGTTAACATCATTAGGACTTTTGATAAATTGTCGGAATGGGGTCCTGATATGTAACTGATCTATTGGTTTTGATTTCACAGTTGTCTAATTGCATCAATATCAAATTCCTGCCTGAAAACATTCCAATAGAAAATTCCAGAGTTCTGTAATCAATCATAATCCTCAGATTTATATTCAAATTGATCTCGTTTTTGTAGAAATGTATTGTAATAAGGTTCTTTATTTAATAGGAAGCGAAGTTAAAATTGATTTAATGTCTATGAAACATAGAACTGTTCACCAAAAAAATGCATAACTTTCAACATTTGCCAAAAATGTTTTTGTCTTTCTCATTCACTCTAAAATTCGTCAATCTAATCCCGACCCGGAGGACCGAGTGTCATATGCCAATCGACTGAGTTTGTCGAGATCGGAAAATGTCTGTGTGTGTATGTATGTGTGTATGTGGAAAAAAATGTGACCTCAGTTTCTCAGAGATGGCAGGACCGATTTACACAAAGTTAGTCTCAAATGAAAGGTACAACCTTCCCATCGGCTGTTATTGAATTTTTTATTGATTGGACTTCCGGTTCCGGAGTTACGAGTTGAAGAGTGCAATCACACAGCAAATTCTCATATAAACTGAAATGAAAAATTTTCAACATCAAATTTGTATTTTTGATGCCAAATGACTTTAAAATGCATGAAACATTGAGATGTTTGACAAAAATTGACTTCTTTGGACTTTGGTACATTTTTGCCTTTCTCATATAGAAAGGTTATGCAATCACTCTAAAAATCGTCATTTTCGGCTGCACCTGGACCTCTCGGATCTTTCTCCATGATCCGCCGCTGGTTTCAAGCGATGTTTCAGTATCACATAGTATCTCAAGATCGTGGCTGTCGATCCATTGTATGTATGTGCAAATCGTACTGAACATGTAATATTCATTCCCACCATTGTATTGAACATAACCAGCCATGGAATCGTAGTCTGGACAAATGAGACAAGCACAATTGCACCACTAGATGGATTAAAACAGGTTTTTATTTTGGGAATGCGTCGAGTTGAGACGAAAACGTAATATGATTAATAACGAGGATAACACTTTCCGAATGTAGAGAGAAATTTATGAAAAATGACGATTTCCATTCGACTCTAGCAGGTTCTGATCGATTTTGATGAGCATTTGATTTTTGTTGTATGACCAATTGTATGTATAGGTCAAATGTTTAAAAACAGTAATTTAAGGTCAAGATAACATCATTTTGAAACCGCCAATTTCGGAGGTTTAGTATCTTCGATGAGTTTTACAAACGTTAAACAGCGCATCATTTGATAAAACAATTTTGACGGTATATTGTCCAAGAAGTATTTATGGTGAATTTTCTCAGGTTAATATTCAGGACTACAATAAAGTCGCAACAAATTCGCTTAAGACACGAACCTTGTTACTGTTTTCTGGAAAATAATTCTGCATAATTTTAAAACTTCAAAAATTATGGTTTCGGAATTATGCCGTTTAGACAGTAAGATCGATTTTCACCAAACCCCCGCCAAACCGAATTTCTGGCTACGCCGCTGACTTCAAGTAAGTAGAAACAAAGTCGTTCTACACTCGTTCACAAGAAACTTCTTCGAATGCTGAATATCTATTATAATACATTGACACCCCAATTGTATCAGCCAAATATGTATTGCCAAATATGATTTTTTTATTGCATCGAACTACAACATTTTTTAGGTAGCTTTCAAGAGGTTATTTTATAGACTTCTTCCAAAATTTGGCGAACCTATTCCAATTCGTATACCAATTAATTGGTATACTTAAGGGTTTATATGTTGCAGATACAGAAAATACTGAAATTTTCAGCTTTTGTCCTACACAATATTACGAAAGCTTATTAAACAATTTTTCCTAATAAGTTTGTGAAAATTATAAACTATTTGAAATTTTTTAATAGTTTAATTTTTTATTTAACCGTGATTTTTTAATAAAGAGTTACCATCGCTTCACAACGTAGTCTATTTTTCATGGCTTGCGGTGAGTACGATCTCTCGAATTGCTGAACTGAAAATTATGGAATGGAAAATAATTTTTAGTGTTCTTTACAGATTTAACTCGCCGCGCAGATAGCTCTGAATTAGACCCGCTGGTGCCCTAAGACGATTTCGCCAGATTTTCGGAGCACTGTGCACCCAGTGCATTAACGCATGTGACGGAAGGCTATCGAAAAGTTTCGTGAAAATGAAAATTCCAGTAATGATGATGATTTCCCCAAACGGTTCGTTTTCGAGAGGTTTTTATTTGACATTAGGATTAGCGGTAATAATTCAAATCAAGGATACTACTGGGAAGTCACCTTTAGAAATAGTCGATGTCGAAGTAAAATTTGGAACTATGCACGCAGGCACTTCAGAGATAACGTGATATCAGGAGCTGCGATTTCATTTCAACGCTTTTTTGTGAAAAGGGCGATATTCACAAATGTAAACATAAGGCTTTTTTCATACATCCGAATGATAAATAAATAACCCCTTTAGGAAAATTCAGTTTTCCCACCACAATTTGGATATTTTATTAACAGAGCATTAACAATAATTCGTTGGAATGTCTATTTTATGGGACATTTTTTCGCTTTCCCATTGATTTGGTTTGAGATTTCTAGCACTGATGTTGTCCTATGCTGATTTGAGCGATTCTCTGAGTCCTGCCACTATCCCATGTAGTATGTGTTATCAAAAACATCGCGAAACATCAAGTTCTAAATGTTCTCAAACGATATAATATCCGAAGAGAGTGATAAGAGTTATAAGAAATGTCTCATCACACTGTTAGGTGGATTAAAAGCGTTTTTTTTTTCAGAGTATACTTTTTTTTGTACAGACATATTTATTCCATTCTCAAATATCTTTGCTGAATAAAGTACAGTATTCGAACAACCAATATTTTAAACTAATGCACGTAGAAACGCTCACGCACGTTTAAAAAATTGCTCTTATATGAGCATGCTGAAAGCTTCTCCATGACTCAACTCTTTGTTTTTATCTTTTTATCAAGTGTAAGTTACTTATGCCCGAATAGTTGAATACAACTTATTACCTAATAATACCTAATAAACGAGTAAGTAACTGTGCCACAAGGAAGTAAGAGAGAGGTATTCCGCATTAGTGGTCCATTCTGCATATTTAGTGAAGTCAGACGCGATACTACAGCTTTTTCCAACTATATCATCAGTTATTAATTTAAAAGAAAATAGGTTAAATAGAGGAAAATTTCAAAATCTTAAGAGAAAATAGGTAAATTGCGTATTCTCATTTGCTTATCATACGATAACTGCAATTAGTGAAATATGGACGAGTGTATCTGAATATTTGTACTTCTCATTTGTTTTGGTGTTTTCTTATTTCAACAACTAGCCGGCCAAATTTATAACAGGTTCTAATCCAAATATATTCTGAAAAGGCATAACTTCATAAATTTGTTATGCCATTATGATGGGAAACAGAACCCGTGCTATTAGTTTAACTGAATAAATTAAGAATCTCAAAAACGAAAGCGCTGGCAAATCTAAACGAAATGAACTTCCTCCAGTCAAAAAACGACAAGCACCGTTCTCCATTTTTGCAAGGCAAATATTATATTTCCCAAACATAATACTGCTGTTGTTATTTTCCGTTGCTTAGACCGCTGCTACACTTTTCCGTCCCTCGAAAGTCCGTATTTGCGAACCGAAATTTATTGCTCTTGCTATCGCTTGTTCAGCAGCTCGATAATAATCTTTCGGTTGCGGCAAGTGACTTGTTTGGTTTACTAATACACACTACACTCCGTGATAAGAGCGCGACTGGCAAAGAATGACGGAGACATACAGAAAGATAAAAATTAAGTTGAACATCAGGAGCATAAATCAGATGATGGATATCCTACAATAATACGAACCAGGGAAATAACATTGATGATAACTTATCGTTCGCTGGGCTGGGTCCATCAACATTCCAGATGAATTTTCGTTATGTACATTTAGCATAAATTTTATCCTGAATAAGATTATGTTATTTTCATTGCAATGACATGCTGTGATAAATAAAATCAGAGGAGATGAACTGTAGAACGAGATTCGGCAGTTCGATAACAAGTTTACTTATTTAAACATGAATTTATTTACTTGGTGTGTGCAAAACGGGAAGATAAATCTGCTATCTTTCGCAGTTATTATAACACTGAATTTAAACTTTTAAAGTGTTTGAGAGTGTATTTTGAAATATTATTCGCTGATGTACGTACAAATGTACAAATACCCTGTGAGCACTTAGCTTGGAAAAACTTTACTTGGCGCCTCTGAGATCAGTATTTTATTATCCCGTTCTTAAATAGTGACAGGAGTGTACAAAGTATAATTAAACTTTTATTTTACACATAAAAAAGTAACACAATGAATTCCCCTGCAACATGCCATGGCAAACCTTTTTGCGATTCCTTTGAAATAGGTAAATAATGAAAATAAGAAACGCTTTTAAAATTTATTGTGTCTTCTCACCGCATTGCACTAAATGAAGCACAAACGAGCAAGAAAAATTTTCCGAATGATTTACGAGCATAATTTTATGCTCAGCATTACGGCATATTCAGTCAAACCTCTAGTGGTCGCTTTTTTCCCTTGCTCAGAAGACACATTGCAGCAAAAAAAAAACATCACACGATACATACCAAGTATCGGAGTCTACCGGAAACGCGCGGATGAGAGAGTGGAAATGGGTCGTATTGCAGCTTTCACATCACGCAACTAATTACAAAACTACGGTGCTCGCGGGGAAGTAAACTTTCTCCGGTTGGTTTTGTTGAACTTTCCCGTTTTTCCTTTTCCTCATTTTGCATGCAATTGGAAAATATAAAACAAGCGGCAAAATTGTTTGCAGCCAGTTGATCTGACGGAATTGCGGTTGTGGCTAGTTCGGCTGATGATAACAACACCTGTACCTAGATACCTACCGCAGCTTTCACCTGAAAGCGAGTCGGGGTTGCGAGGTGACGACAGTTCAAATTACCGTTACCATTTTCGGTTGAACGGGAAATACATGAAGATACCTTTTAATGTCGAAATAAGATTTTTGTTCAATAAGTTAGATGTTAATGTCCCAAGGAAGATTACATGTATCAGTTTGAATGAATTTATTGCATCAATTATCAATAAATAATACTAGTTTAAATCTCCATTTCATGCGTTAACTAGGACAATAGTCATTCATATTCTGCTATGTAGTATGTGTTTGGTATTCAAAATATTCATCTTCCATTTCAATTTTTTGCCGTTCTGCGCATGATTGGTCACAATATCTAATGTATTTCTGTAATATATTGTAGTAGTCTATGTTTACTGAAGTGATGTCTTATGTATATGTTGTTTCTTGTGCTACTGTTACTTTCTCATATATAGACGGGAATATGAAAACGATCACAAGGTTATAGAAATGCAATAGTACATGCGAAATTACAAACGCCATAGCATGCGTTACGCAATAAATAGAACACGCACATTAATATACAAATGCTCGGGCCTTTCGCGATAATACAAACACGGTCGCTAACGTCAGGACCGGCGTAACACTTTAAGCTCGAGTGGGTGGTAAGATACACACAAAAAGGGTATTCAATTTTTGTTTTTCTCCGGATTTTGCTGGTGTTGCGGAGTAGTTTTTACCTATAGTAACGAAAGTTCAAACAACGCGTAAGTGGCTATTTACAAACACCCTATTTAGCTCTACACCAACCGACTACAAAAAAATTTCCACAGCCACGTACCAATTTCTCCCTTCTTTTATTTTTTGCCTTTCTCAATAGAAAGGTATTGCAATTGCTCTGAAAACCGACTTTTTAACGGAGGCCCGGAGGGCTGAGTGACATATACCATTCAATTCAGTTCGTCGAGTTCGGCAAATGTATGTGTGTGTATGTATGTGTGTATGTATGTATGTGTGTGTATGTGCGTATGTGCGTGTGTATGTGACCAAAAATGTCACTCGTTTTTCTCAGAGATGGCTGAACCGATTTTGACAAACTTAGTCTCAAGTGAAAGGTGCAACGTTCCCATAGGCTGCTATTGAATTTCTAATGGATCCGACTTCCGGTTCCGGAATTACAGGGTGATGAGTACGAACACGCAGAAAATGTCGACTTTAATAAATTCTGCAATGAATGTATAAAGGTGAATTTTTTTTTCCAAAATATGACCACAACTGCTTCGACTTGTAGTATTAGGTCACTAACATCCATTCAAAGTCTATTTGGCCACATTGGCCACCATCATCGGTTCCGGAAGCCCCGGCGGAAGTATCTAAATTCAGAATAACAGTCACATCGGTTTCTCGGAGATGGCTAGACCGATTCGACTAAGCTTGGCCTCAAATGAAAGGTATTGCGTCCCCGTAAATGGCTATTTAATTTCATCCCGATCCGACTTCCGGTTCCGGAGTTACAGGTTGTGGCGTGCGATCACATAGCAAATTGTGATTCATATCGATACTCCGATGAAAGCAAAAAAGGTAAAAATTTCGCTAAAATGTCTCTCAAACAACTTAAATTTGCTGTTCTAGGTCACCGACGGCCAACCAAACTTTCGTTGACTACATTGACCACCATAGACGGTTCCGGAAGTGCCCGGGAAAAGCGACCATCTTTCAAAATTTACGAACTCACATCAGTTTCCCGAAAATGGTTTGGGCCGATTTTCACAAACTTAGTCCCAAATGATAGCTATAATATCCACATAGATGTCAATAAAATTTCGCACGGATCGCTTATATGGGTCCGGAAATATAGAATAAATCGTCCGGTCACATATGAAATTCCTATATAAGCCGGAACTCAAATTTTTTTTTCAAAGGGGGGACTTCATGAAATTTCAGAAATCGAATTCGTATTTTTGATGCCAAACATCTTTAAAATGCATGAAACGTCGAGATTTTATGTTATCTCGAAAAATTTCTAAAAATCGACTTTTTGGGACTTTGCCGATTTCGCACCTTTTTGCCTTTCTCATATAAAGAAAGGCTATGCAATCACTGTAAAAATCGACTTTTTAACCGAGGCCCGGAGGGCCGAGTGTCATACACCATTCGATTCAGTTCGTCGAGATCGGCAAATGTCTGTGTGTGTATGTATGTGTGTGTATGTGTGTGTGTCATTTAAACTCACACAATTTTCTCAGAAATGGATGAACCGATTTTCGCAAACTTAGTTTCATCTGAAAGGTATAACGCTCCCATAAGCTGCTATTGAATTTTTAGTTGATCCGACTTCCGGTTCCGGAGTTACGGGTTGAAGAGTGCGGTTACACAGCAAATTCCCATATAAACTGGTACCACCATGATCTTAAAATGATGTAAAAAACATTAAAATTGATGTAACATTACTCTAGTTTGCGGGTCTGGATCACTAATGATCAATTAAAGCAGCGTTGACCACATTGGCCACCTATGACGGTTCGTGACGCCCCCGGGGAACCCGCCAAGTTCCTAAGCTAATATCACACCCATTCCCCAACGAATTCTCTACCGATTTTTACAAACTTGATTTCAAATGAAAGATACAGTAATATCATTGACTGCTGCTGAATTTCATTCGGTTCTGACTCTTGCTTCCGGAGTTACAGGGGTGTTAGTAAGGATACGCTGGAATTTCCCATATAAATCGGTACAATTGTAATACCTCAGAGGCTTAAAACTATTGAAATGGTCACCAAATTACTTATAATCGCAGATCTAGATCACTGATTTACAATCAAACATTCTTTGAATATATTGTCCACTATCGACGATTCCGGAAGTCCGAAATTCCGGGCATATTCCACAATTAAAGTAACATCAGTTCTTCGGTGATGACTGAACCGATTTTCTCAAACCAAATCTCAAATGGAAGGCAAAATATGCAGTTGAGTATTGCGTCGCCGCCCCTCCCCCCTCTTGCCCTTACACCTCCCTCCTTCATCGCTCCCCTCCCCTTGGACCACCCTCACGCCCGCATTTCCTTCATCCACCCCGTATACCGAAATAAGATGAAGGATTTCTGACGCATCCTCCACTCCCACTCTACTACTTTCAAACCCATTCCACCAACATTGCAAAATACAATCACATGAAGATAACATTGAACTCATGGTGATTAAGCTAATTATATATTATTCTTTGCCTTTCTCATATACATGTAGCACCTCAACGATCATCACCCTCGCAACCCACCTGCAATATCAACGAGGCTTCATCGCAGTGATCGTTCTCCATCTGTCGTGCTCGATGCACAGGCAGCGGCTATCGATCGAGTGATCGATCTTTATCAGCCGTACTCGATGCGCGATCTGAAGCCACCGAGATGCATTGTGTGGTGATCGTTTATTGGTCTGTTGTGCTCGATGCACAGACCGAAATCAAAAAAATCATTTGTTTAAATTCCCTATACCTTTGCCCTGTGTAAAATATTTTTTCTTGTTTTCTCGATTCTTGACTTTTGTATATAAGCCCGTAGGCAGTAGCAATAAATCGTTAGTTTACTAAATCAAACCCAACCGAATACTTCTACCGCGTTTCTAAACGATCCGATAACCATAAATTGGTGACCCCGTTTTAAAAAAATGGTGAACGAGGACAAACCAGGCACTGGAGCAGGCAACCCAAAGGTACCGGAACAGCAGCAGGAAGCCAACGTGGACACCCTAAACCTGCCACGACTGAGCCCGCCGGTGATGACGCAATCCAACATCGAGTCATACTTCATGTCATTGGAGTTCTGGTTTGCCGCTTCCGGTATTGGAAATGCCCACGACACCAAGAAGTACAACATCGTCATGGCACAAGTGCCACCAAGCAAGTTGACGGAGTTACGTTCCATTATTGAAGCCGTCCCGCCTGCCAACAAGTACGTGTATATCAAGATGAAGCTGATTGAACACTTCGCCGACAGTCAGCAGAAACGTTTGCAGCTCGTATTGTCTGATATGCCGCTTGGTGACATGAAACCGAGCCAACTTTTCAACGAAATGAGGAGAGTGGCTGGAAATTCGTTTTGTGAACCCGTGCTGCTCGACCTGTGGGCCTCCAGACTTCCACCGCATGCCCAAGCTGCCGTGATTGCCTCCAAAGGGGACCCGACAGAAAAAGCTACCATCGCAGATGCCATCGTGGAATCCATGGGCCTTCGTAGCATCAACACCATCGGTGCGAGCGCACCGAGCACACCAGCAGCGACCGCTAAAGTTACAACAGAATCGCCTCCTGACAGAATTGAAACGCTCCAGCGGGAAATCGCTCAACTGACCAGGATGATCAACAAAATGTTCCGCTCAAGCGAAAACCCACGGGAGCGATCACGTTCCCGCAGCCGAAGCAAAGTGAGTAAATTTCGTGATAATGAACCGTCCTATGAAGTCTGCTGGTACCACTCTAAGTACGGAGGGGAAGCACGACGGTGCCGTAAACCGTGTTCCTTCGGACTAGCAACCAAGCCCAGCAACCAACAATGACGTCGTCCAGTTGATCCTGCGTTGGAAATTGGCGAACTTTCCGACACAGCCACACTATTTCGCCTTAAGATCTCGGACACAATTACCAACATGAAATTCCTCATCGACACCGGTGCGGATGTGTCCGTCATCCCGAGAGATCTCAAATCAACCCGGATGAAACCAACGTCATTTAAATTGTTCGCCGCTAACGGAACACCGATTAAAGTGTACGGAGAAGTTATGCTGAAGGTTAGTCTTGGCCTCCGGCGTGAATTTCTGTGGACATTCCTCATCGCAGACGTGTCATCAGGGATCATCGGTGCAGATTTCATTTGCCACTACGACCTGCTGATTGATTTGAAACGTCATCGTCTCATCGACAACACCACGAAGCTGGAAGCGATGGCAGTTTTGACACGGACGAGTGAGTACTCTATAAAAACATTCAGCACGTCATGCCCCTACGCCGAGCTGCTGGCAGAATTCCCATCCATCACCAAACTAGCAGCACCCGGTACAGTGAGTGCATCATCAACAGTGCATCGCATCGAAACCACCGGTCAGCCATCATACGCCCGGCCGAGACGTCTTTCATCAGACAAACTAGCAGCAGCGCGCACAGAGTTCGAACACTTGATGCAACTGGGAATATGCCGCCCCTCGTCCAGCAGCTGGGCCAGCCCACTTCACATGGTGAAAAAAGCGGATGGAACCTGGCGCCCGTGTGGAGATTATCGTGCGCTGAACGCTCAAACCATCCCCGATCGGTACCCACTACCATACCTGCAGGACTTTACTACCATTCTGCAAGGAAAAACCATTTTTTCCAAGGTTGACTTGCAGAAGGCATTTCATCAAGTCCCCATACATCAAGACGACATCCCGAAGACTGCGATCACCACGCCGTTTGGACTGTTCGAATTCACATACATGACGTTCGGACTTCGGAATGCCGCTCAAACCTTCCAACGGCTCATACACGAGGTACTACGAGGATTGGACTTCGTGTTCCCATATATTGATGATATTTTCATCGCATCATCGTCAGCAGAGGAACATCGTGAGCATCTTCGGCAGTTGTTTACCCGTCTACAAGATCACAACTTAGCAATCAATGTTGCAAAATGTGAGTTCGGGAAGAAGGATATAATTTTCGTTGGCCACTCAGTCTCGGCCAATGGAATTCGCCCATTGCCCGAACGTGTTGAAGCAGTCAGCAACTACAAACGCCCGACAACAGTGAGGGAGCTAAAAAGTTTTCTCGCCACAATCAACTTCTACCGAAGGTTCATCCCGAACGCCATCGTGGCTCAAATACCACTTCTCAAGATGACTCCGGGGAACAAGCGCAACGATCGGTCTCAACTAGTGTGGACAGAGGAGGCCACGACAGCATTTGAGCAGTGCAAAACACAACTCGCTCAAGCAGCGCTGCTCGCACACCCCGCGAAGGACGCCGAACTATCTTTGTGGGTGGACGCATCCAGCATAGCAGCCGGAGCTGTTTTACACCAAGTTGTCGATGGTAACGTGCAACCATTGGGCTTCTTTTCCAAAAAGTTCGACAAGGCCCAACTGAAATACAGCACGTATGATCGAGAACTAACCGCAATCTACCTGGCAGTAAGACATTTCAAGTATATGCTGGAAGGTCGAAGTTGCCACATATACACCGACCACAAGCCGATCGTGTATGCATTCCAGCAGAATCCTGAAAGAGCCACCAGTCGTCAAGCCCGTCATCTAGACTACATCGGACAAATAACAACCGACATCCGACATGTGAACGGGAAAGAGAACGCAGTCGCAGACCTACTCTCTCGCATCGCAGCTGTGCACGCAGTGCCGTCGGTGAATTTTGAAGCTCTCGCCGCCGACCAACAAACAGATGATGAACTGCGAACAATTCTGGAAGGTAAATTAAAATCGTCATTAAACCTCAAACAGTTTACTGTTCCAGGCAGTTCAAATCAGTTGTATTGCGACTGCTCGGATGATCGCATTAGGCCCTTCATCACGAAAAGATTTCGTGACCAGTTTCTTCAAGCCACACACGGACTTTCTCATCCTGGTACCCGTGCTACAGCCAAACTGATGACGCAGAGATTCGTTTGGACAAACATACGGAAGGATAGCATCGCTTACGCAAGAAGGTGTGTACAGTGCCAGCGCTCAAAGGTGAACCGGCATACCCAATCACCCCTCCGCCGGTACACTGCACCTGAGGAAAGATTTCGACATATCAACATTGACATCGTTGGTCCTTTTCCACCAAGCAACGGGAATCGATACTGTCTCACCATCATCGACAGGTTTTCTCGTTGGCCTGAAGCGCTACCTGTGCCGGACATGACAGCGCCTACTATCGCTCAAGCCCTTGTCTCAGGCTGGATATCCCGCTTTGGTGTACCTACACACATCACCACGGACCAGGGACGCCAGTTTATGTCGGCACTCTTCACAGAATTGGTTCGAACGTTCGGAATAAGCCATCTACGGACTACGCCCTATCATCCCCAGTCAAATGGTATCATCGAGCGATGGCACCGAACTCTCAAGGCAGCCATCCTTTGCCACAACCCGGACCGTTGGACCGAACATCTTCCCATGATTCTACTCGGATTGCGTACCGTCTACAAAGGTGACATCCGTGCTTCGCCAGCAGAGATGGTGTATGGAACAACACTTCGCATACCGTCGGAGTTCTTCCACGAAAATCCCAGCAACAACACTCAATCGGAATTCGCAAATGAACTTCGAGATGCCATGCGTATGCTGCGACCACCTGACACGGCATGGCATGGAAAAGGTAATGTGTTTGTGCACCCCAACCTCAAAACGTGCACAAACGTGTTTGTACGCAACGACTCCATAAGGCCATCATTATCACCACCCTACGACGGTCCATACCAGGTGCTTAGCCGAAACGACAAGCACTACCGAGTCAACATCAATGGTCGGAGCGTCAACATTTCAATCGACAGACTGAAACCAGCTTACATACTCGACGATCACCAGCCATCAGCACCCGTTAGCGATCGTCCAGCTGCAACAACATCGGAGCCCCAACCGGCGAGATTCACTCGATCAGGACGACGAGTGATGATTCCACTTCGATATCACTAATCGTCGCGCTCTCTAAAAAGGGGGTACTGTAGCACCTCAACGATCATCACCCTCGCAACCCACCTGCAATATCAACGAGGCTTCATCGCAGTGATCGTTCTCCATCTGTCGTGCTCGATGCACAGGCAGCGGCTATCGATCGAGTGATCGATCTTTATCAGCCGTACTCGATGCGCGATCTGAAGCCACCGAGATGCATTGTGTGGTGATCGTTTATTGGTCTGTTGTGCTCGATGCACAGACCGAAATCAAAAAAATCATTTGTTTAAATTCCCTATACCTTTGCCCTGTGTAAAATATTTTTTCTTGTTTTCTCGATTCTTGACTTTTGTATATAAGCCCGTAGGCAGTAGCAATAAATCGTTAGTTTACTAAATCAAACCCAACCGAATACTTCTACCGCGTTTCTAAACGATCCGATAACCATATACATATATTATTCTTTGCCTTTCTCATGCAATTTCTCCAAAAACCGACTTTCTAACCGAGGCCCGGAGGGCCGAGTCTCATATAACATTCAACTCAGTTCGCCGAGATCGCAAAATATCTGTGTGTATGTATGTGTGTATGTATATATGTATGTATGTATGTATGTATGTATGTATGTATGTATGTATGTATGTATGTATGTATGTATGTATGTATGTATGCATGTATGTATGTATGTATGTATGTGTGTGTATGTGCGGATTTGTTAACAAAATGTCCATATCGGTTTCTCGGAGATGGCTGAACCGATTTTTACAAACTAAGATTCAAATGAAAGGTATAATATTCCCATAGGTTGCTATTGAATTGTTCCGGATTACGAGTTGAAGAGTATGGTTCCAAACAAAATTTGTTGATTTGTCCACATCGGTTTCTCGGAATTTTCTGAACCGATTTTGACAAACTTGATTTTAAATGAAAGGTCCATCAGCTGCTGTTGAATTTTGTGTGGATCCGAGTTCTGGTTCCTGAATTACAGGGTGATACGTACGATCACGCAGCAAATCTCGATTCTAACGAATTCTGCGATGAATGTAAGAAGGAGAATTTTTTTCCAAAATGTAAACACAACTGTTGAATTTGTAGATCTAGGTCACCAACAGTCATTCAAAGTCTCTTTGGCCACACTGGCCACCATCGATGGATCCGGAAGCATCCAAATGCAGAATAACAATTATATTGGTTTCTCGAAAATGGCTAGACCGACTTGATCAACTTAGTCTCAAATGAAAGGTGTTGCGTCCCCGGAAACTTATATTAAATTCCATCTCCATCCGACTTCCGGCTCCGGAGTTACGGGTTGTGGAGTGCGATCACATAGAAAACTCCGATTCAAACCGATACCGCGATGAATGCAAAAAGGTGCTCTTATATATACTTACCAAGTGTAATAAGAATGAAAGACATTTCCATAATGTTATATTGCACGAACCAGCTATTAAATCATAGTTTTGAGAAATGAGAAAGGCACAATTGCACCTCTAGGTGGATTAAAACAGGTTTTTTGTATTACGGGGGTCTTTCACTCTCATGGTTTCAAAAAATCGATTTTTTTTTTCTTTATTTAATTTCAATCTATATGTATATGAGAATACGCCACAGAGAGGATTTGATGAAAATCATATTCCTTGGCATGTTTCTAGGAACCGAAAGGCATCCATCTCCGGCCGTTTCTGAGTTACTAAGCGCGGCGCACCACGATGACGCTTGTCTATGGAAAAATCATTGTTCAAAAAATTCAACGGTCCATTCTTGACAGTTTATGTATATGTGAGCGTCTGTGAATGGTTTCCTGTTTTTTTTTGGATGAGATTATCGTACGAAAGAAATAATGTACCCCACGCGTTTGATCGCAATTTTCGCAGGTAATAATGCAAACAACAGAAATGTATAATACATCATTTTCTTCGTTTTTTAATCGCAAAAACAGCCGTGTAAGTGAAAGTACCAAATTTATTGAATCAATGATACATAAGCTGGCTTAAACAAAAAGTGAAAAAATTGCGGTTTTGACTTTTTTCACAAAAATACTATAACTTTGCGAGTTTTCAACCGATTTGAAAAAAATCAAGTGATTCTAAAAGTTAACGGCCTAGAAACGATACGAAATGGAATTTTGATATTTTTGAAAGAGTGCAATTATTTGGAAGAGTGAAAGTTTAAAATCGGGTTTTGGAAAATACCACGAAAGGGGTGGAAATCGAAATGAAAAAGATGGGTGGGTAATGTCTAGGACATAACCGGAGTGTGGTGACTACTCGTTTTACTTGTAATTCAAATCGAATGATACTCAATGAAATATGTGGGAATGTTTCAAGTTATTCTTTACAATAATTAAGGTGGTTCTGAAAAAACATTTGTTGTTGGCGTCTGCGTTAATAGGGGATGCGCAGGATTCTAAGCTCGTTGAGACATTCATTCATGAAATGAACAAATTTCATATTTTCTTGCTTTGAAATATCAATGATAAAATCTCTCGAAACAACCATCGGAATCTTTTCCTAGCGTACAAAAATGAATCACGCTTAGTGAAAAACTAGGGGCGGGTAATGTCCTGGACATAACCGCGATAATCATATTCTTAAAATTCTGCTTGTATATCTTTCAAATGGCTAAATTTTACGCACTAAGAACTTCGATTCACCGGGTTCAGCGAAATTTTTATGGGGATCCCGTTCGTTAATCTATTCAGTAAAACAATTTTATTAACGAGTTCTCCGCATTGAATACAGGTCAATAATTTTATATGATTTCAACAAGCAGAAAATGTACTTGTATGACAGGTGGGAGTTTTTTGAAGTGGTTTTAGTGGAGATAACAACATAAAATCGTGTATTAGACATTTTACAATGATTCTCCTTAACCCCGCAAAACCATGGGATTGGCAGCAGAGGGTTAAGTTGTTTGGAAGAGATGAGAGTTATTATATGATAACTAAAAATATAAAATTGTTCTATAAATTGCAAAGTTATTGCCGTGTTAACCTGAAAATTTGTTATTTCATTCATATGGGAATAATCATTGGTATTAAGTCAATTTATGCTTTGCAAGATTTGAAATAACTTCGAAGTGTGGTCACGACACCCCCGTTAGGTCATATACATTACCAACCCATCTTTTCCATTATGCATTCGTCCTAATAAGGACGGTTTGTAGATAACTATGCTGATACAAGACGAGAATCTTTTGAAACGATTCAAACCTTGCCGACGATTTGTTTCCACTGCGCACACATATACGAACATTCCCCTTTCGCAGCTCATGCAGAATTAGCACGCTTTGCATAAAGGCGTTCCTATTTATTAACTTTTCGGTGCAGATGGATGGCCATCGTTTTATGCGATAAATGAAAATATTTTCATCATTCGTTTTGGTTTAGCTTTCGCTTAGTGGTAGAGTTGCCACATTCACTGATTTTCTTGGAAGGATTTGCAGAAACCTTCGGGTTTGTAGATTAATTGTAAAAATATGTTATTATATGATAATGATTTTTAATTATACAAATTAATAAAAGGAACTTCCTAATAAAATTCTGTTTTCCATTATATATTCATCATAAGGACGGTTTGCATATAACTATGACACAAATCCATCTATAATTAACAGCGCTAACGGAAAATAAGCACCACTAATTCTTTACAAGTATTTTGTTAGTCCTGAACAGGACTGTTGGCAACATTAGAGACGCGTGAATTTACTTATCTTCTTCGGGTAGCTTTCTTGGCAGGTTTGGCGGCCTTCTATGGCTTTGGAGTCTTCGGCTTGTTCGCTGCAGCCTTCGATGTTTTGGTAGAATTTTTAGTGGCAGTTGCTACCACCTTTTCAGTGACTGCGTTTCTTAGCCTTTGGCTTTTTGGCCTTCTCACCGCCACCACCTCCAACATTTGATTGGTCGTCCAATGCAGCTTCTCAGTGGACGACCTAACACCTAGCACGCACGTCCGTTATGCACTGCGTCTTACACACGTCTGGCTTTGAGAAAAGCGGCGACACCCCTATTTATAGGTTTTATCATTAATGTTGATTCTCATTTAAAGTAGTTTTTGGACTATTTAAACAAATTTTATATAGCAAACAACGTATCGGTAGTAAGCGTCGAACGTTTTCCTTCCGATTCATGAAACAAGACGAGCAATCCGTTTAGTAGAAGGAAAGTTATTGAGGTTCAAAATGCACGTAACGCTTTCGCTAATATGCACTACTATCGCTTTCTCGCTCGTTCTCGTGCCATGCATGATCCTTTCCTTTCCGTCCTGCTTCTAATGGCATAACCAGTACGAATATGCCAGCTTTCCCCCCACCAACTACTCTCGTCAAGCAACCCAATACGAATAATCATAGGAACAAACATGTAGTGGACCTATATTTAAAACTTTTCATCATTTTATTGTTCGGTTGGTGCACCATATTGACGGTTCTGTGCGGGATGGGCTGAAAATTTTCACTTTTCCGAGTCGTTTTCGAAAAACTATTTTTCCATTGATAATGAATGCCCTACATATTCCAAAATTTAGTACAACATTGATACAAATATTTCGGACAAAATGCCGAAGAAATTAATTAAATTCATTCAGTACAACAAAAGATATAAGCGTTCCTAACCTTACATCCTTTTTCTTCCAAAATTGTGAGAAGGGGCCCCTATATTAAAAGGTAAGTCGTTAGTCACGACAAAAAATATTTCTGACCAGTAATACATTGGTAACACGCAACGTTACTGTTACAGCAGTTACTGTGCGCAGTTTAATTGTTTTGAAAAACTATAACAAATAAACATTAAAACAATTAAAATCAGCAAAAATGAGAACGATTTGTTTTCTACTTCAAAATTAGATTAAATTAATTGAAATAATGAATAAAAACGATTATATAATACTAATTGTTACTTACGTAGTAAAACAACCAGTATTTAAACTGGTATTGTCACGAGTCACATTTCCACTGACAGCACGAAACCTGGCGAAACGCTAACCGCAACCGCACAAATACAAATGTACCCCACGCCAACTTTGACACCTGCTTCCACAAATGCTATAAGCGAACTGGCTATACCACCTTTTCCTACTCTTACTATAAACTCTAAATTTAATTATGGTTAGGGTCCCCAAAGACGTGGGGTACATTTCTCGACAAACATATGATTACGTCTTAAAAACCAACTGTCAAAATTTTCTTTGAAAGGAAATTCCTTTCTCCAATCACAGATGTTGGTAGTAAACAAAAGAGAAAAGTTTTCTCTTTCATTAACTGCTACAAACTGTGTTAAGCCAGTAACGGTTTGTCCAAAATTTCCTTTCAAAGAGAATTTTGACAGCTGGCTTTTAAGCCGTAATCATATGTTTGTCGAGATTTGTACCCCAGTGCAACGTTCTAGGGTTAAACGTTTTAACCAAAACAAATAAAAAGCGTTAACTTAAGGGTTTATATCTTGCAGATAGAGAAAATTCATAAATTTTCAGCTTTTCCTATACAATATTACAAAAGCTTCTTAACCCATTATAACCCAGGGGTTTCAGAAAGTGTGTCAAATGCAGCGATATCTTCAATTCCACCAAAGAATGTATCAAAGATTATGGGAAAAACAAAATCACCGCTTAAAATGGTTTGGAGAATGAAAATATCTCGTGCCAAAAATTTCGTACGCTTAAATAAAAACAGCAAATTTTAAGTTGTTTGACATATTTCTTCGGATTTTCTGATAGACAACACTTCTTTTACACCTGTAGGAACGTTTTGTCACATAATGGAATTATTAGCACGAATTCCACAAAAAAAAATCAATTAAATGTATTGTTTACTTTTCAGTCGCCATTTGCCCCAACTATACACGGGTCAAAAATGTAAACAAAATTATGAAAAATGGCAGTTGTCTTGTTTCACAATGAAATATGATGTGTAATGATCCCATCCAAAATTCTGCAGTAAATACGCGTTAATCGATGGATAGTTCTGCGTATGAAATTTCATATGCTAGGATATAATGGGTTAAACAATTAATAAGTTTATGTAAATTATGAAGTATTTGAAAATTTTTAATAGAAGTGACGGAAGATTATCGAAAAGTTTGAAAATGATTTTTCCTAACGGGTTTCGAGAGTTTTTTATTTGTTCTTCGGCATTAGGATTAGGGCTAATAGTTCAGATGAAAGTTACTACTGGGAAGTCATTTTTAGAAAAAGTCGATATCGAAGTAAAGTTTGAACTATGCACGCATGCACTTCAGTGATGGCGAGATATCAAGAGCTGAAATTTCAGTGCTTATTTCTCATCCGCGTTGGGAATTTGAGTAAACGCTTGGGTATGAACTTCGAATCTATACGAAAATTTAGAAAAATTCAGTTTTCCCTACACAATGGATTGATTGAAGAATTTATATATGTTATTAACGTAGCATTAGCAATAATTCGTTTTTATTTCTTAGCCTTAGCCTTTGCCTTAGCTATTTTAGCCATATTTCCGCTTTTCCATTAAATTGGTTTAACCTTTGAGATTTCTAGCACTGATGTTGTCCTATGCTAATTTGAGCGATTCTCTGAGTCCTGCCACTATCCCATGTAGTATGTGTTATCAAAAACATCGCGAAACATCAAGTTCTAAATGTTCTCAATCGATATAATACCCGAAGAAATCGATAAGAGTTATAAGAAATGTATCATCACATTGTTAGGTGGATTAAAAGCGTTTTTAAACAGCTAAAACTTTTGATTGAGGCCAATTTTGCTCTCAAAAACAAATAAGGATAATAAATGTGACTATCGCCTTTAATTTGAGTATTAACAGTTACAAGGATCAGCTCTAGAACTGAAGGTATTGCTATTGGTCTGATTGGATTCCGATGGAGCAGTACTGCCAAGGGTAGTTTAAGTTAAAGATGAAAAATAAATTTTTCATATATCTTTGTTATGATGCACTATTATTGAAAATCGCTTATCAGCTTATCAATGTAGACTGTCTTAGGCTACGTTTTCCACGCAATTGGACTATTGTAAATATTCTAGGAGAATTGTACTGAGCATTGAAAGGTAAAAGATGAGCAGCTTCTTGCACTGCGAGGAAACCACATATCTTTATGCAAAAAGGCTTTTCGTGTTTCTTGACTACACCGTTTTCAAGAAAAAATAATTTTGTAACCTTTCATGCACTAGAAAAAAAAGTTGGGCATGAAAGGGTTAATGGTGAAAATGAATTTTTGGAATATTTTCGTAGCCAGGCCATACTATTGAAAACTGATAAAACTTTCTAATTTAGCCAAACTATTAGGCTGGTTATGTCCATACGAATAGCACCGTGCTTCGTAACGCAACGCAACTATGAATAAGCTGGTTGTGTTAAATATGATTGCGGAAATGTCTATTACAATCTCATTACACTTGGTACGTTTATACAAACGTACGACTGCGACGAACCTGATGAACAACATTTTTTTTTTTCATAAAACGTTCATTTCACACGGCATTTGCAAAAGCTTTTTTACGCCGGGGTTTTTTTACATAACATGATACAAAAGTTCTTAAGACTATCACGTTATAATAAAAATTCACTTTCTAATGCTAACACTGAGGATAATCATCATTTTGAATATTTTTATTTATACTCTATTTTCTTGAATTTCATTGTAAACCTATTGATAGTTTTTCTGTAATCTTTGTTTATTTTTTTCTTTATTTATATCCTTTTATCTAACTTAACTAACTGCGAAGAAATCTAAATTTTTTGTGGGAAGCAAGGGAAAAAAACTAGAAACATTGTGGGAATAATTATATTTGAATATTTATTGTTTTCAGGAAATGATAAATGTGGCCCATGTATGTGAGATCTCGTAAAGCGAGGATATCACGAACAGGAACATAGGGTGGTTTTCTTCTGGCTCGTAAGGAGTCTATTAATTGGGATCTGGCTTCACGATATTCAGTGCAAGACCAAACAACATGTTCAATGTCTTCGTAACCCTCTCCGCAAGCACATTGATTATCTTCTGTGATCCCAATACGGCAGAGATGCGCATTCAACGTATAATGGTTGGACATGAGTCTAGACATCACACGAATGAAGTTTCGACCTACATCCAACCCTTTGAACCATGCCTTCGTTGATACTTTAGGGATAATTGAGTGCAACCACCGTCCCAGATCGCCATTGTCCCATGATGTTTGCCAACTAGTAAGCGTCCTCTGACGAGAAGCGCTATAAAATTCATTGAAGGCAATAGGTCTTTCACAGATGTCACCGTCCAGCGCCCCTATTTTGGCTAAATTATCCGCTCTCTCATTACCCGGTATGGAGCAATGAGCGGGAATCCACACTAAGGTAATTTGATAAGATTTATTTGTTAATTTAGTTAAGTATTCTCGTATCTTCTTCAAAAAGAACGGGGCGTGATTATCAAGCTTTAATGAGCGTAGTGCCTTAATTGTGCTGAGGCTATCTGTGAGGATGAAATAATGGCTCGGAAGTAAAGTATCATTGATTTCCAGACTATAGTGAACTGCTGCTAGTTTGGCTGTATAAACGGAGGCAGGTTCTGCAAGCTTGAAAGAGATCGAGGTGTTATTGTTGAAAATACCGAAGCCAGTGGCCTCATTGATTCGTGACCCATCAGTGTAGAACATTTTATGGCAGTCAATGTGTTGGTATTTACTTATGAATATTTTAGGGATCTCCAGAGAGCGCTGGTGATCCGGGATTCCACGAATTTCCTCTTGCATGGACGTGTCGAAAAATATGGTGGAATCTGGAGTATCTAGTATATTAACACATGTCAGAACATAACTAGAAGGCGTTATTTCTTGTGACATGTGATTGAAGTACACTGTCATGAATCTGGTTTGAGATTGAAGCTCGACAAGTCTTTCAAAATTATCAATGGATTCATAACCTCACATCGTATAAGTAAACGAGAGGAGAGATCCCAGTATCGATCTTTTAAGGGAAGAACTCCCGCTAGTACTTCAAGACTCATCTTATGTGTCGATTGCATGGAACCTAAGGCGATTCGTAAACAACGATACTGTATTCGTTCCAATTTAATAATGTGAGTGTTTGCAGCTGAACGGAAACAGAAGCACCCATATTCCATTACTGAAAGTATCGTTGTTTGATACAATCTTATCACGTCACTTGGATGAGCACCCCACCAAGATCCGGTTATTGTTCGGAGAAAATTTATCCTTTGTTGGCACTTCTTTATCAGATACCTAATGTGGCCTCCCCATGTACCTTTAGAATCGAACCAAATTCCGAGATATTTAAAGGTCATGACTTGGGCTATCGTTCTACCAACCAACTGAAGCTGAAGCTGAGCTGGATCACGCTTCCTTGAAAAAACAACCAACTCTGTTTTTTCCGTAGAGAAATCGATCCCTAACTTCAAAGCCCAACTTGATAAATTATCCAAACTATCTTGCAGTGGTTGTTGTAAATTTATGGCTTTTGGTCCTGTAACAGAAACCACGCCATCATCTGCAAGTTGCCTTAGAGTGCATGGGCTGACAATACAATTATCAATGTCATTCACGTAAAAATTGTAGAGAAGGAGGCTTAAACAAGAACCTTGTGGGAGGCCCATGTAACTTATTCTGAATGTTGCCAAATCGCCATATGAAAAATGCATGTGCTTTTCTGACAATAAGTTGTATAAATAATTATTTAATATTGGTGAAAGACCACATTGATGTAGTTTCTCTGAGAGAACATCAATGGAAACAGAGTCGAATGCTCCTTTTATGTCTAAGAACACAGACGCCATTTGTTCTTTTTTTGTGTAAGCTAGTTGGATTTCTGACGAAAGTAGCGCCAGGTAATCATTCGTTCCCTTTCCTTTCCGAAAACCAAACTGGGTATCTGAGTTGAAGATGAACAACATGTGGAGATACCCTTCACATGAAACCGGGTTTGTGAAAGTTGGTTCAGTCACTATCGAAGAACCGGTGTGATTTTATTTCTGGAATATGCCCGAAACCAGACAGTTTCCGGAAACATCGATAGCAAACAATATATTCAAAGAATGCAAAGAAAAAATTATTGTCCATCAGTGATCTAAAGTTGCGAATCAAAGTAATTCGATGTCCATTTCAATAGGTTTAGGTGAGAAATTCGAATGTGACCGCAATAACCAACCTGTAACTGCGGAACTAAAAATCAGATCACAAAGAAATTCAATAGCAGTCAAATGGGGTGTTTGCTTCTTTTATTTGAAATCAAGTTTGTAAAAATCGATCAAGAATATGCTGAGAAATTGGTGTGACTAAGTTAGAGGCTCGGCAAGTTCCTCGGGGGCGTCAGGAGCCGTCATAAGTAGACAATGTGTTCAAAGCTACTTTTATTGGTCATGAGTGATCTAGACCCTTGAAATGCAAGTAATTTTGTATCTGTTTAGATATGTGATGCATCATTTGAACATCATGGTGTTGCCAGTATATATGAAAACACCGCAGATCGTGTTTTTTCAGAGACCTTCTACAACAAGTTTCGTAACCTGTAACCACTTGTCGATATTTTGCATAGAAAAATTACACTATGTTATTGAAATGATACATTATAATGTACAAAAGTTTTGGTCAATTCGCTGCACCCAAATTTTTCAAAAAAAAAGGAAAATAATTGTTTTTCTGTTGACGCTGAAACCCTTAACCAAACCCCCTAAATAAAATCGGCAGAGTGTCCTGAAAATTTAATACATCTTGTAATTCGAGTACAGGTCGGACTCGATTATCCGGGGATTTGAAAAAAATCTCACCCCGGATAATCGAATCACCCGGATAATCGAATCAAACTTTTTTGCGTTATTTCATGAATTTAAGCTTCATTCGTGGAGAAATTGGAAATAAAATGACCAGGGCAAATTTTCCTATTATGGTAAATGTACCTATTTTGGCCCTAGTCGATTTTTCAGACTTTCAGGGTGTGATTTACATTTTCAGTTGGTTTTCATTTATTATTCATATTGGTAACGAGTTAACGATATGTATCAGTTTTGTTTATAGCTTTTGTACAAGAATTCTAAGATAAACTTTTTAATAAGGTGTGTCTTTTGCAATACAAGTCAAACTCGATTACCCAGGGCTTAGATTTTCCGAGGTAACTGATTCGATTACTCGAATACCAGAAAAAATAAAGTTAGTAAGTAAACTGGGGGTCGTCTGTTTCTTGGCTCCAGTTTAATTTACGTAGAGTGTCACATAGCACAGCTAACATGTCTAGTCATTCTAATTAGAAGAGTGCGTGTTGCGCACCCACAAAGAGATCCTTGTCCTTGTCCTTGTAGCATCATTTAGTTGACCAATACTGGATTGTCAGGTAATAACTACGTGTGTAGTCTTCGCAAACTGTCATACTCATACTTGTCACTAGCGAAGGACTACCAGGTTCCCGGGCGCCTCAGCGAGAAGTACTGCTGGCGCCCTCTTTACATAGCCTATCATCCATCTTTGCTTGAGCTACCCTAGAATTGAAATCACCTCCAGTGACGGCCGAGTCTCTTTTCAGAATCTCGTTAACCGTTTCTTGACCAACTTTTTTATACCGCGTATAGGGTCCCAAAACTATTTTTCATTAAAACTGTTGGCGTCAAGAAACCCGAAAAACCTGGTTTAAGAAAGATAGGTGCTTCTTTTGCAGCTGCTCAATATTTACCTTCCGATCTAGTGCAATTGCATAAAAAAGGTAATTGAGGGCAATCTAAATTTGAAAGTTTTAGCAGTTTTCAATGATATTCCCAGGCTAAGAAAATATTCCAAAATTTCATTTTCGCCATTAACAGAAACTATCCCTGGCAGCACTGCTTCAGCGGAACCCAATCAGATTAATTGTAATAACTTCTGTTCTAATGCTAATATTTATAACTTTTAGTGCTCAAATGAAAGATCTTAGTCCCAGTTATTAGCCTTACTTGACGTTGTGTAAATCAAAAGTTATAGTCATATAGAAACATGGTTGTTCATCAACCAGAAGGGCACGAACGGGTTAAAGAATCTATTGGAATTCTGAGCAGAAATCACTTATTGAAGGGGATAATGGGAGAAGAGCAATATTATTTGTGTCAAAGTCCACTGGAACTCAAAGCAGGATATTCATCAGAACATTACACCAGATTCCAATGATAATAGGAGCATGATTCTGTCAGTATCCGGAATAAAGCATTATCTTCAGCGGAATTCTATCTTGAGAAAGATTCCACTAGACATTTAAGAAGCTTTTCTCTAGAACCCTGCATCAAAATTTAGAGAAAAAACCGTAGAAATACGGATAAATATTGAATCGAAGTTCTGAAATAGATTCCATTGGGATGCTAAGAAAACTTCTATCAGAATCTTAAAAAGTATCCCAAACAGAATCCTGAGGAGCATGTCATCATTATCCCAAGATACAGCTAGAAACCGACCGAGCAATGTAGGTATAATGACGTTTTACGTGGCCTACAGTAACCGATGTATTACGAGAAAAATGTACTTTTAGTGTAAAATTAAAAAGTTGCATATTTGGCAATATTGACATTAAAAACTTTTCATTTTTTTTTGGAATCCCTAAACAAATCTTTAAAAAAAATATCTCGCTGATTGATTCTAGTGCAAACAGTACCAGAGATATAATCCGAAGAAAAACATTTTTTAAACAATTTGTTGAAATTAACCGTCAACAAAAAAACACCTATAACAGGCCAACGAGGGTACCAGGGTACCCACAAATTAAAATGCTCATAACTATGGCTTCCTTTAACCGATTTTGATGTTTTAGATTTAGGAGCTCGTCCACTTTTGGATTCTGTAACATTGAACCCAATGAATGGATCTGGTTCTAGGTAATCCGGATTTTCCAGAGTAATGTTCCAGTACTAGGGTATGATTTGTAAATTTAAATAATGCCCTAGCAAAATGAGTATCAAAACTCTTCAAATTGTCTCGGAAGTCTGTTATTTATTGTTCCGGGATCCTATAGTAGTTTGAAAAATGGAATTGGAATGGAATGGCCATTCACGGCCCTACGAGAGCCTGTTTCGGGGTGAAATTACCAAATGGTTCCAATACCACGAGGTAAAGCCTATTGATGCTATGCCAATTATGATACCCATATTGCTAGTATTCCATTGAAATTCACAAATAGTATCCAAGCACTGGAACATGCTTCCAGAAATCCGGATTCCCGGGAACCGGTTGGAATAACCCGATTCATTTTTACCAAGTCTAAAAGTGGATGAGTTCGCATCAAATCGGTTGGAAATTACCTTAGTTATTGGCATTTCAGTTTTGGGGGTACCCGGGTATCCATGTCGGCCTGTGACATAGTAACAAATTCAGGAGCCCCTTCTCACTCCCTTCTTACAAAAACATTATTATCCCAAAAGCTTGACTTAGTGAAGTTCTAAGATGTCACAAAGTTTCAATTTCCAGCTACGGATAAAACATCGGAATTTCATTATTTGTAACCTAAAAAGGTATTCGGGTACCGCGTCGGACACATAACGGTTAAGAGTGTTCCCATGGACTGAGGGGCTGTTTAAACGACACAACAATTTAGGTTATTATATATTATCTCTAAATGAACAATTTCTTCAAAACTGGTTCCAATCCATGATGGTCGATTCCAAGTTTTGTTTTTTTAGGTCACTTTGCGCGGAATAACCCATATATAAGCTATTTTTGTGGTAGGTTAAAATTTGAGAGGAGGTTAACCCTAGACCCCCCAATTGCCCGAAAAAAACGTTCTATTGACTGCATTGATCGAATTAGCACTATAATAAGACATAGTTGAAATTTGATTTTTTTTTTCAAAGCACCCGGATAATCGAATCATTTTCCCCGGATAATCGAATCACGGATAATCGAATCCCCGGATAATCGAATCCCCGGATAATCGAGTCCGACCTGTATATCAATGGCAAAACATGAAAATCAAAGTCCCAAAGGTATGAATTGAAGCTACATGTAGAAGTTGAGGGTAAGTCAAATTTTATTGAGTTGAAATCCTCCATCGCAGATATAAAAGAACCCCCTCTCCGGTGACGTTGGTTGGGTGGCAGCAATTACTCCCGCACACTTCCGCTAAAGTGTTTATTTCCTTATCTGGATCCGTTCAGTCAGTCAGTCAGTCAGTTAGTGTTGGCACGCACGCACGTACAATTTCGCTTCTTATTACGTCTGTCCCGTGTAAAGCGGTATATTTTCCAAGGCCGTGGAATGTTGATGTAGGCCCGGCTGAAGCGAAGGCCATTTTTAATGTTCAAGTGTAGAACGTCAAGAATACTTGGCCGTAAACCAATGGAGAATACCCGAACGTTACGCAATGTCAACTTTTGCTAACTACAGGGATGAGAGGGGGACTTGGGAGCTTTGTTAGTAGAGGTACCAGACACGAGAACGGAAGGTAACGACGAAGTGGGAGGAGAAAATCATGTTTCTCTGCCTTAGAATCATTATCCATCACATTTTCTTTTTTTTTTGTTTTCCAGAAAAGCACTGCTACCATCTATAGACGGGCTTCTTTGCGCTTACTAACTGTGTAACATCACAAGAAATAAGGCTCCGGGGAGGGTTTTTGTAGAACATTATAATTAACGATGCTTCTGCTTCCCTCTCTCAAATGTCTGTCGATGAGACATTCGCTATGGCAAGTGTACACACCTACACATAAATTGGGAGAAGCAAGGAAACAAATTCATTCCATTCCACGCATATGAAAAAGGTCAGACGGTAATTATTTTCAACCCATTGTAATTCTGCATTTCAAATGAGTGGATATGAATCGAATCATTTTCCACAATAATAGCAAAGTCACGGGGTGGGTTTGATGCTAGCGGTTCGATTTTTCTTTCGGAATGTTTCGGAAGACGCCGTTCAAGGCCGAAGACGGCGTTGCAGAGGCTGCCAGTAGAAGAGAAAAACTTTGTTTATGTACTTATAATTAGAATTTTACTGTGTAGGAACATTAGGGTGAAAACCAAAGATGCCTTCTTGGTAGGTTTCGTAAGATAACAATTGGGTAGGTCCGGAAATAATTAATATTAAATGAAATAGGGTAATGGTATCAGCCTACCCATTTGAAGCCGTTGGTTTGAGGCAGCATCGGCCATCTTTGTTGAACGCCTTGGCTCAAATGGCAGGACGAAAATTTGGGTACTCGAGTCGAGTTTTCGCTGCACTCATTTCGAGTATTTCGTCGTTTTAAGGGCATTGGTGTTATTGGATTGGTTTTTAACAACAAAACAAAGCTGTTGATGCCAATTTATACGCATTCCATCGATTGTCGGCCTAACAGTGTGAGAATACCCTAGCAACAAAAAATCTAATTCATCAGTAGATTGAATATATTCTCACTCTATATGCTTCAAGTGACACCCAACTTATATCTTCAGAACTATTAAGACTAAAAACATTTGTATAATTTTTGAACAACCCAAAAACATTTGGATAATTTTTGAAGGTAATTTAGAGAAACACTAGAGTTGGAGGACAATATTGCCAAATATACGTATTTCATTTAAAATCCAAAAAAACTAAGTCCACATGTCTTATCGTAAGCAATTGCCAAATTAGACAAAAAACAGCTTGTGCGTGTGTTTTCGAAAAAAATATCCTAGACATAAAAGATCGCATCTTTTGATTTTATCATCAATCATCCGAGAAGTTTTTAGGCACACCAATAAAGAAACAAATGCCAATGAAGCCGGAATACAAGAATGACCCATAAGAACACAAACAAACAAGAACACCCAATCCTTATCAGCAAGAATCAATAATGACGTAGAGCAGAACGATAACGCGAGAGATGACAGATCGAATGATCTCCAAGTTTCGATAGGTAATATTTCACAAGACAACAACAGCAACAATTGGAATTATTTAAAAAACGCATAGCTATAATTGTAGAAATTTTAATATTTAGCATGTTTTCGGGTTAGAAATACTTATGCAATGCTAAACCAGTCTCTCCTATAGCTTCACCGAGAGATTGCAAAATGAACAATACAAAGTTGTTCTACCCCTACAGCCATATTCTCCATTTGTACAAAAACCGATTTTTAGCTAATTAGTATCCAGCAACCCGGGAACTGGTTTTCAGCGAAATCCGGTTTTCATTCAGTGATGAAATTGACCGTTGGAGGGGTAGAATTTTTATCCTTTTCCCCAAAATAGGGATCTCCATTCTAGTGAGCAGTTTTAGTTAAAACATTTTAGAATTACTGAATACATTACCGTTTAAATTGTAACCAAGTGTTGATGAATAATGTACGATGATTAACAACAGCAAAATGGTTCATATACTTATTTTAGAGACTTCAGCTTTAAGCTGCGGTATGGACATGAACAAAAATTAATTTTCGGTACTTATGAAACCTTGCAGTGTTTTGGACAGGCTGGGGGCGTGGTAGAAATCTCATAGGGTTTCGACAAATTTAGGCTGTGATCGAATATTTCGTCTGCATAGACATTTATCGCTATTCCTTCTTTGGAAAACTTGTTATGACTACTTGGAGCTACAATTTAGAGCAATTACATATCCAATTAGTGGAGAGCTGTTGCCTTTCCTCGTAAATGCGACTATCGCTGAATGGATTTAACAGAAAATATATCGAAACATTGATTACTTTGAAAGGGTGTGTCTCAGATTCTTTTTGACGTAGGACTACGTCTTTGTTTTCGATATAGGGGTGCATGTTGCAAATTCTACTAAAATGGTATGTAACGAGTGGTCCAATTTTAAACGCATATAATTCAGCCATCTCATAATAAATTTTCAAATTTTTTGCGCATATCGTCCCAAAATACTTCTAAGAATAGATTCCAATAGATAAATCCAAAGATTTTTGATATCATGGCATTAAAAATTTAAATAATGAACAAACTAGTCAAAATATCGCGCATTTACACACAGAAGATAGCGCTTCCCTAGTCCAGCACGACAGATTTGTGTACCTAGCGCGCTACGCTTCTATGAATGACGTCATCATCAACTATTTAAACGGACGGATTTCGCCGAACCAGTTCAATTGCCTGTTGAGCAGCAGGCGAAGCAGATCACTGCGCTGTGTGCTTTTACAGCCAGTGTAGCTGAGTTAGAAGTCCGTTACACTGCCTGTGGAGGTACGTTACCCAGTGAATGCGAATGAACTTGTCCATATGCTATCTTTTGTGTTGTGCTCGTTTCCAGCACACATTTTGATGTATAATTGTTCGTACACAAAATAGTTTGTACATGCGAGCTCCATTTGCAAACACGGTTAACATAGTGTCGTGGCATTAGTTGTCTCTTTCGCTCTACCCATCATCATTAGCGTTCATTCATTTTGCTTTGTGCGCTTGGGTTTAATGTTTGAGGCGGATGTGTAGATAGATCTAATTTGTTACTAAATTGCACAACGAAAGTTTATTATTTACGTTCGATCAATTCATTGATTCATTTCCCCATCACGTGATTCATTTCCACTCAGCCTATAGTACTTTGATACTACTAATAGGTACATACTACAAAGCCTATTTATGAATGAATACACTGCCACTTGAAAAACCGTTGCAAAAACGCATCTTGTCCATATATAAAATTGTTTTCGATTCTTGTATATTTATAGTTTCGATATATGATAGGGAATGCAGTGATATTTGTATGTGTACTTTAGGAAAGTTACAATAATGGCAAAATATAACTAGAATTCTTGGTCTATACATGAAATGTGATTATATTGTCTAAAATTTGATTTTTCTTCACTGGTTCGGGTTTTTTACCATACACAATCGAAAAGTTTTTACAAGCTAATCTTATTCTATAAAGATTTAGTTCCAGATATTAGTTCGGTCACAGTTTTTTGTCTTCTTTCTTCAGATCTTCTTAAATAAGTTTAAACGGATTCGATCACCTACTTACAAATAAAATGACCTGATAACCAAGAAGGTTTGGTTCAATATGTAATATTCGATGTTGATTGGTTGTGATTAAACCATACGTAAGAAATATGTTTGATTTGTTATTACTATAAATGTACTAAGAAAATAAATATTTTACATTAAGTAGTATAGTCCTACGTCTACAGCTCGTGCAACCCCATAGGGCTGTCCCTTGTAGTTTTTTCAGGACGTCAAGAGCTTCTGAATGATGGAGATAATAACTATGAATTTTCCCACCAGGCGACGCCAGTGTGAATGCAAATATTCTGCCAATATTCAAATCATTCTTTATCTCAATATCGAGATAATTTAGAGGGGCTCTATTTTCAGTAAAGTTGCTCGAGAAATCTAAGACTACCAGATGGTCCCAAATAAGTTTGGGACCATCTGGCGCTAGTGAGCGTACCCGCTTTCAGCACATTGTAAAATTTAATATGATAATTTAGAAGTGTGATGCCTTCGACAATATTCATTAGCGGGTCGAGTGCACGGAACAAAATCCGTTCATAAATTCACGAACAAACGGTCAAGATTTCGTGAACTGAACGATTTACGGAAACAGTGGGTCAAGAAATTAAGAATAATAAACTATTTGTATTTTCCTAAAACTAATGTATATATTCGCTTCGAATATATACATTAGGCCTCTCCACATTTTAAAAAAGTTTTGAAATATACATGGATCAGCCCAGATTTTTGTTCTACATGTGAATTTAAGAAGTTTCGCCAAAAATAACTTAATTTGGACATGATTTAGAGGTGACTCCAATCAAAAATCATGTTTTTGGTATGTTTCCATAGTAAGATCACTTACACTCTGATTCAATAGGCCCTACATGCCCACATATCATCAAATGTTGTTTCAAAACCAAGAAAAATACTACTATTTTTTCTTGATTTTGATAAACTTTTCTATATAAAAATCCAGTTAACAAGTTTTCTATTGCGATTAGAACTATATTCATCTGTTAAAACATGTTAAGATCTGTCTAAGGAACAACATTTCATGATATGTGGGCATGCGGGGCCTATTGAATCAGAGTGTAAGTGATCTTACTATGGAAACATAGCAAAAACATGATTTTTGATTGGAGACACCTCTAAATCATGTCCAAATTAAGTCATTTTTGACGAAACTTCTTAGATTCATACGTAGAACAAAAATCTGAGCTGACCCATGTATATTTCAAAACTTTTTCAAAATGTAGAGAGGTCTAATATACATGGCGTTACATTTTAATGTTTGGTTGGGTTACTGTTGTTGTTCCCTGGACATGTTTAGTTTTTGTTGTGATTCTTGTTGATAATTTGGGGTTCCTCGCAGGTTGATGGAATTGACGATATTGTAAACATCATCAAGCATCAATAGATTAAATAGAGTAATCTAAATATAAGGACCTTCGCTCGTTTTAGTTTCTATTTGTACTAAGTTCTACTACTAGAGGTTAATTAGTTCTCATGTTAATAATCCACCAATCATTATGACTACTCAGGATTTGATTTATGTAAAAAACCCGTTTCAAGATGTTGATTACAATACGCCTCGATAGTTGTGTATCGAGGAAGCCGGGAGAGCTGATGTGAGCCTTTTTTTCTGTTTTATACCTCTCTGCTGCTCACAACTAACAATCAACCAATAACAAATAGATAATTGAGAAAGGATGTGCTATGTGAGGTGCTTGGCTATTAAAGTATTAGTGGTGTTTGAAGTACTAATGTATATTTTTTATGTGATGATCATATCTTCAGCTGTATCTTGTTCCTGTCTAATCTATTACGTCTCTCATCTATTGTCTTTTATTTCTTCTTTTCGAGTCCCGCCTTCAGCTGGGTCAGCAAAGATGATGATAGTGAACGTCTTAACACCCACACATTCTCCAACGCGATCTCAAGCGGGAACCTACAAAAATGCCCTCGCGCTCGCGATCACGAATCGGTCACGTCAGGAAATCTCTTCTTGACCCTAGAAGCCTAGATCCATACCTTCAGCTGGACCAATTAAGAAAATACGCTCATACCTATTAGACCACACGTCTCATGGCGACATGACTGGGAACCTTAGCGATATAAGGGAACCCACTCTCTGTTAGAATCTGGACCGAACACCGAAAATTTAATATTCGACTCACGGTTCGCGCGACCATTCAAGAACACACGCAAATATGTTACAAAATCATGTCAGCATACAACCGTTAGAGTTCCTCGCGATTATCCAAGCAATCTACGCCTACGAACTCGCAAACATGATAACACCCCGGTGATAAGGTGAACGTCTCGACACTCATAAACTTACCAACGCGATCTCAAACGTCAATATACAAACTCCCGCGCTTGCGCGATCATAAAACGGGATCGTCCGGAAGTCTCTATCCTCGGTACCAACAGTCTAGGTACACGCTAATTAATAAAAAAAAGAAACAAACAAAATAAAATTGAAAAATTTATAAAAATAACTCCCATATTTACTAGACAAAACGATCCATGGCGACATTACCGGGAATTGTAGTGATATGGGGTAACTCACTCCCTGTCAGAATGTGTTCCGTACACCGAAAACTACACGCGACAAACACGTCACGCCCTTCGCGATCATCTACGCACACCTACGCCCGCGATCGCGCAAACTTGATGACACTCCGGTAATAATGTGAACATTTTAGTACTTACGAAGTTACAAACACGGTCTCAAACGCGAACCCGCAAACGCGCGAGATCATGAATCGGTCACGTCCGGAAATCTTTACTCTTCATTCTAGCAACTTAGGTCCATACATTCATTTGGACCAATCAAAAAATAAAGCTCATGTCTACTAGACCACACGTTCTACGGCGACATGACGGGAACTCTAGTGATATGGAAGAACCCACTCTCTTCTAGAATCTGAACCGTACACGAAAAATTAAGTATCAGATTCACGCTCCGCACGCGATCATTTTAGAACATACGCGAATTTGCGAAAGGCACACGGTTATAAAATAGAATTTATACAGCCAGCTGTTGCTAACATTTCGTGGAGATTGGGCGGGCTCTTCTCTCCACCTATTGGGGCTACCTTTCACTACAATGGCTTGCATTGCGATTGACTTATATGAACTTGTTATTGGAAGGAGTTACTCGAACACTCCTGTGGTACGTGTAGGCGAAGTTGCTTGCCGACCACCCAACTCCTTTTTGGCCCTTCAAACAGTAACATGCTGATTTGGGTCAGTGAGTAATGTTTGAACAAATTGCTGTGTTAGGACTGCTCAGTGCTATGGACGGTGGTCCTGCTACAATAGGTGGTAGTAACACACACATCATGATTCTTGTAAATAATTTGGGAATACACAGCCAACAGTCAAACGTTGTTCATAATTTCAAGAACTTATTCGCGATTTTTGTAATTCCTCATCACGTTACCGTGCTATTTTATTCATGAGTTTACTATCGGATTTTTCTGTCAGACTAGCGCGATTTGCGTTCATGATTTCAGGATCTTAGTCGCGATTTTCGTAATTTCTGCTCATGTTATCGTGATATTTTATTTTAGAGCTTAGTTTCAAATTTGACACGAAGAGTAATGTGACAAATGTTTATTGTATCAGCAATTTGATCATGATATTCGTCAATTCTCTTCGCCTTATCGTCATCTGTTATTTTTGGTTACTATCGGTTTTTTTACTCGAAATAACTTGACAATATAAACGTAAAAATGTGACTGATTCGCGATACCTTGTTCTGTGAACTATATCACGCTCACTATTAGGGGTTCCCAGCGCAATTTTCGTTTTCTGTCTAGACATCACAAGGAACTTTATCAAATGAATAACGATGTTCGTGGTCTTAATAGTTTTTTTTCCTACTACTCGTACCTATTACTGGTCGCTAGTAGCTGGGCATTTCATGAAAAAGTGCGTGAAACAAAACTGATTCCACGAATACTACTACTAAATTTGGTGAAAGAGTTCACGTGAAATTTTCAGTACCATGTTGCATGAAGTTGTAAATGATTAGGGATATTTTCTAAATATCAGGAGCACGCAAAATAGATTGTGAATCATGTACTAGCAATCACGAACCAGTTCACGAAGACATGAATAATGTTTCACGATTTCGTGAACTATTTCACGAAAACGAATGGTAAGTCGTGTCAATCATACTAGGTATGAACCAGCTCACGAGTACATGAATATTATTTCAGTATTTCGTGAATTATTTCACGAGCACGGATATTGTATCGAGACTAACATATTAGCTATCATGAACCAATTCACGAATACCTGAGTAATATTTGATGATTTTGTGAACTATTCCCCGAACGCAAATATTAGATCGCCACTAATAGTTCACGAGGATTGAACGGATTCATGAATAAAAATCCGAATTTCGTTAAATAGTTCAGGGGAAAATATCCAGAATATTTTGATTTTGTGATCTAAGGTTCCTATATCTATGAAAAACATGAGTCAATCTTTGATTTCATGAATAATGTTCGTAAAGATATGAACTTGTTCGCATATTAAAAATTAGATGGTGAAAACCGTGACTGAAGTTCACAAAACAAAACCAAATATTTCCACTAATAAAACCATTATGCGGACATTACTGAAGGGCAGTGATGTCCCTATCCTCTGTGCAGTAAAGAGAAATTGAAATTGCTCCCCACACTCTGGCAAGCAAAACGAGAGCACTTCTCTTTCGTTCATATACACCACCGTATTTGATATGTGTAAGCGCACGTTGATGGCAGAGGTAAATTTTCATACACCCAACACTGGAACGATCTAGAGTGTGGAGAAGAGCTCTTGAAATTCTCTGTGGCGCGCTCAGATAAATTCGCCACCGCGCGCGCCCCAGGGTCGCTGTGGTGTATTCACTGGCGTGGTTTCACTGGCGTGTATTCACTGGCGTGTGATCTTTGGTTTGTTTTCGTCTTACAAGCGGCATTGCGGGTGAGTGATTTAATTTGCACAGGTTATTGCGTTGTGTTGTGTGGATGGCGGTGGCTTATTTCAAGCTTATATATTTTCTACTGAAGATTTCATAGTTGCTTGGTAAAGCTTGCGAGTTTATAGAGTGTTGTTACACTACCGTGGGAAACCTGAAGTATTCGAGCCTAGGGGCAAACAAGGAAAACGTTTTACGTATCAATGTATCGGCTGATATAAACAAAGTTTTATAATGATCTGTAGTATCAGATTAATCGTATAACAGATGTAAGACGGAATTTGTACATCCACATTAGGAACGGCCTATTTTTTGTTCGACTGAATAACTCAATGGTAATTTAACTTATTTTGATTGCGAATTTGGCGACGCCAAAAAGTAAAGTGATCCATTACAAGTAATGTCCTGGTATTACACACGTTTTCGATTATTATCATACGCAGGCATTGTAATTCTCTCTCACTCACGCGAGAAGAGGCTTATCCGATGTCCAACTTTTCCGAGATAAAGTCCACATAAAACAAAATAACGTTCACGAGAATTCACATTGTTACTTGTTTTTCTCTGTAGCGCGTTATTAAAAATAATGACGTGCCAATTTAGAAGCGCTTCTATTTGACCGGTACAGTGCTTTCAAGGGGTTACAACACTGTAGATTTTTAAAAACATTTAATTTTTATTTATTGGTTGAATTTTGTTTACTGGTGCTTTAGAATGCTGAAAATGATATTCCAAAAAATTAATCGCGAAAACAATAAATAAATATTCAATTTTTTTCGCAACGCCTCTTATGTATCATGTATCATCATCACTGTTTGCTATATTACGGTCGTCAGTAGAGCTGATAGTTTTTTTTTTTATTTTTTAGTGTTTTACACTCGCGATCATTTTTATTCTCGTTTTATCTGTATATCGTTTTATTCGGTAGTACGTGTGCATTGAAATTTCGTGACTTCAAGCACGATTATATCTGCCGTTGTGATTCGTGAAAGTGATTGTTTTTGGTTGAGATTTTTGTTTTCACTTGTCATTATCACTGCACAGACGTTACGCTCAATTTTTTCGCCAAAAGCGACATCTGCTGGTGGGTAGTTGAGTTGTCACACGTTGCGTGCAAGTTTGCTTCCATTGACGCACGTTACGTCTCCTGCGCATATTGCATACCCGCTAGGCGTTATTTCTACATCAAAGCATGGCTTGTAACAACTGCTCGAAAGTGGTTAATGATTCTGATCGAATCACATGTCGTGGATACTGCGGAAATTCGTTCCACATGATATGCGTCAAGATGGATTATGATGTTCGTGACGTCCTGGGAACCCACCCACGGAATTTATTCTGGATGTGTAATGGCTGTGCTGATTTATTCTCGAATGATAATTTCCGTAGAATGGCTTCGCGTTGTTGCGATATAGTGCCTGACGACAATTCTCTGAAATCTATAAAGAATGACATAGCTGATTTGAAAGATGTCGTCAAAGCACTCTCGGTTAAAGTTGACTCTAAACCGCTATCCCCAATTATAACGCCTTGGAATCGAATTGCTGAATATAATCCAGTTTCAAACACGCCTAAGCGCAAACGCGAAGATGATTCGCCCAAAACAAAAATTCCTAATATTCGTGGATCCAAAGCTGCGTTTGAAACAATAAAAACAATTTCACCACCTGAGGAGCTGTTATGGGTTTACTTGTCAGCATTCGATCCCAGCACGACGGATGACGAAGTTTCTACCCTTGTGAAAGATTGTCTGGGGGAGAATCTGCAACCGAGAATAGTTCGTCTAGTTCCTAAGGACAAGGATCTCTCATCTTTGAGCTTCATTACTTTCAAAGTTGGCGTTAGCAAATCATACAGGGATAAGGCTCTGTCCAAAGATTCTTGGCCGGAGAACATCTACTTCCGTGAATTTGTGACCAATTCAAAAATCCAACGACCTATCATCAGAATTGCGGCGGAGAAGAATCCATCTGGTGGTGGACAGTAGCGCCAAGCTGTTCCGGATAAACTCATCTGTCCAACTTCTTGTATCCCGGCGAGCGATTCAGGTCTACCTGGCGAATCGGCGACTTCTTCTGTGTCAGGTAAAGCCAAGAATGGTATATGTCCTTCCGAAGCAATACAAGATGCTGCACCCCCTCAATGTAAATTTCACTTACAGTCTGCTGATGAACACAACTCTACCGCCGCTGTGAATCTTCAATGTCAAAAACAAAATTTGGATCCCATCGTAACGAGCTCGTCTCTTCACAGCACACTCGGCTCTACAACGATCACAGAAGGACTAAGCACTCTATGCTATGCTGGTATGACTCATCGCACCCTGGGACACACTGCAGCTAGCACTATGGAAGCCCTTGATCCCCCTGCCACAGTCGAGCCATTGCAGCCAGCGTTCACCAGTCGTCACGGTCCTGTGTGCAGGAGTGGTGAAGGGGTCTTCCAAATCGATACCAACGACAATCAATCGCGGCATTCAAACCTACAAATATATTACCAGAATGCCGGTGGTATGAATTCAGTAATCGAAGATTATCTGGTAGCAAGTTCAGATGAATGCTTCGACATAATCGCCCTCACAGAGACGTGGCTTAGCGATAGCACTCTGTCAGTGCAAGCATTTGGTGCCAACTACGATGTTTTCCGAACTGATCGCAGCTCACGCAACAGTCTCAAGGCTACCGGCGGCGGGGTACTTGTGGCTATCCATCGTCGATTGAAAGCGCAACTGATTGACAATACTTTGGGGGTCTGTGTCGAGCAGGTGTGGGTGCGAATCAAACTGGCTGGCTACGCACTTTATCTTTGCGTGGTTTATCTTCCACCGGATCGCACTCGCGATTCGACATTGATTGATTCACATACTGAGTCACTGGAACGGATTTCCGCTCAAGCAAGCCCGGTTGATGAGATCCTGATTGTTGGTGATTTCAATTTCTCCGGATTAAAATGGCGCTCTGCTTCTGACGGATTTATGTTCGCTGATCCCGAAATGTCATCTTTTCATGCTGGTATCACCAGTTTGCTTGACTGCTACAGTCTAAATCTGCTGCGCCAAACGAATAATGTGGTGAACGAGAACAACAGAATCCTTGATCTCTGTTTTTCGAGCAAATCTGACTACGCGCCAAAAGTTACCGCAGCACCGTTCCCCTTGGTAAAGACTGTTAGACACCACCCTCCCCTGCATATATTGCTTGAAGCCATTCGAGTGAAGCATGACTGCAATGCTTCTGACACCGTCAGCTATAATTTTAGAAAAGCCAACTATAATAGCATTATTGACTTCCTGTCGAATATCCACTGGACTGAAATTCTCGACAATGATGATGTCAACGTTGCAGTGCAGACCTTCTCCAATGTTATGAGCTATGCTATCGATCGCTATGTACCCAAAAGAAGTGGCCTTCAATCTAAGCACCCAGCGTGGCACACTGCCGAGCTGAGACGGTTAAAAGCGACTAAAAGAGCCGCTCTGAAGAAGTACTCCAAGTTTGGGGGCTACGTGCTGCGACATCACTACGTTCATGTTAACCAAGTCTATAAAAAGACATCGAAGCGTTGCCATGCCGATTACTTGCGAAACGTGCAACGTAAGTTGAAGTCCGAACCTAAAACATTCTGGAAGCATGTAAACGAGCAAAGAAAGGAATCCGGGTTGCCTTCAACGATGAGCTATGGAGGACGTATGAGCTCTAGTTTACAGGAGATCTGCCAACTATTCTCTGAAAAGTTCGCGAGTGTTTTCTCCAACGAGAAGTTGACACCGACCCAGGCTTCACGCGCGGCTCTCAATATACCTCAATCATACCAGTCTTTGAACTCTATCAATATCGACAATAATATGGTACAACTGGCGGTTAGGAAAATGAAGGCTTCAACCTCGGCAGGCCCAGATGGTATACCAACTATTATTCTAAAAAAATGCTCTGCCGGTCTAATTGAACCTCTTTGTCATCTGTTTCAATTGTCGCTAACAACCGGAGTATTTCCCGAACTCTGGAAATCCTCCTTCATGTTTCCAGTTCACAAAAAAGGTGATAAAAAGGTAGTTGACAACTACCGTGGTATTACAACGCTAAGCGCAGTTCCTAAGCTGTTTGAAATGGCTGTGTTGGAACCCATCTCCAGCCACTGCAAACAGTATATCTCCGAGACTCAGCATGGATTTATGCCGAAACGTTCAACATCTACGAATCTTCTGTCGTTCACAACATATGTTACAGATGCTATGTCGGACGGCCTTCAAACTGACGTTATCTACACGGACCTTTCAGCTGCTTTTGACAAGATAAATCACGCTATTGCAGTGGCAAAATTGGATAGACTCGGCTTTGGTACTAATATTCTCCGTTGGATGCAATCGTATCTCAGTGATCGTCGTCTAGCAGTCAAGATAGGTGATTGTGTATCCGAAGAGTTCTGTGCTTCATCTGGTATTCCGCAAGGCAGCCATCTCGGTCCATTGATTTTTCTTCTGTATTTCAACGACGTTAACTTTTGTTTAGAAGGACCACGGTTGTCTTTCGCCGACGACCTCAAGTTATACCATAGAATCCGGAATACTCATGATGCAGCTTTCCTTCAACGCCAACTGGAAACCTTTGCGGAATGGTGCGAGATCAACCGAATGACCCTAAACCCCAAGAAATGTACGGTCATTACGTTCTCGAGGAAAAAAACGCCAATTCGATTCGATTACTGTCTAGCTGAATCCACAATTGACAGAGCGAATTGCGTCAAAGATCTCGGAGTTTTTCTCGATGAACAACTGACGTTTAAACAGCATATCAGCTATATTGTCGCAAAGGCATCACGCTGTTTGGGGTTCATAATGAGAATATCTAAGCACTTTTCAGATATTTACTGCTTGAAATCTCTCTACTGCTCACTCGTTCGATCAACTCTGGAATATTGTTCAGTTGTGTGGAACCCTCATTATCTCAACGGCGTCCATCGAATTGAGGCAGTACAGCGCAGATTTGTTCGGTTTGCCCTTCGTCGATTGCCTTGGAGCAACCCTCACCAGCTGCCAAGTTATGAAAGCCGGGGTTTGCTTATTGGACTCGATACATTGCAAGTGCGACGGGATCTATTCCGTGCTATGACGATTTCGGATATTTTGCAAGATCGAATTGACTGCCCCGAGCTTCTCAGTGCGATAAACATGAACGTTCGCCCTCGCGCCCTTCGCAATAATTTATTCCTCCGATTACCTCTTCGCCGGACTAACTATGGAGTGAACGGTGCCATCATTGGTTTGCAGCGGACTTTCAACAGAGTTTCATCCGAGTTCGATCTTCACATTCCACGTAGCAGATTACAATTTGACTTTTTAAATAGATTAAGAAATTATCATTAGGACCACACTGTGTCTGTTGATATTAATTATAAAACAAATATTTCGTAAATGTATACCTCGAGTATACTGAAAACGTTAACCGTATTTTTCTCGAAATAATTTTTTTTTGATCTGGCCGGAAATGTAACTCGAACAAATGATTTTTGATGAGTCTAAAATTGCTGTAAATGTTCAAGATTACTTTCTCCAGCGATGTACGAGGGATTTAATTTTTTCATTGCATAATTTTTTAATAAGCAAATTTTGTGTCGATTTTTAACACATTTTCAGCGTTTTTCGACTAAAAAATGTGCCATTTCGCGAAAAATCAAGACATAGAAAAAATCTTACGTATGCTGCTTGCTGTCGTTCTAAGAAGTTTAAAAAGCTTTGGTTTTTGGCTCTGGATCAAAAATTACGGGACATAGAGTTCCGGCCGTGGACCGCTTCCAAAAAAAACTCCCCGACGGGAAAGTGCTGCACAGCCGCCAACTTGTGACGAAATTACTCGAATAAATCATTTTTTTTTTGCAATAATGTTATATATCTCATTAACCCTCTGGAAGTCGCACTTATGGCCCACTGAACGAGCAGCCGCTGATGCTTTAAGACGGGTTCGCTAGATTTTCAGAGCAGCGTGCACTGCCGAAAAGTTAAACAAGATCTCGATTCATCTCATTATTGCGTCAAGATAAATTCCCGAAATATGCCTATTTTTCGTGCTCTATAGTGGTGTAACCCCTCAATAATTAGTTCTGGAATCTTTTGACGGCATTTTTCTTCTGTGCCATCATTTACATAAATTAGCTGGTTTTCTCTCGAATTTCCATGCGATGGAATAATAAGAGAGAGAATTAAAATTAAAACCTAACATGTTCGGGTACGAGTATAGCAAAGAAGTTCAAAATGGCAAATCCACCGTCTTTGCAGTGCATACTAAATTGTTCCAAAGAACGTTTATCTGTTTACCGTGATTTTATAATTTGTAAAACTTATAATATTAAGTTTATGTATCAGAGGATGTTTATGACCTCACCGAATAAAAATCTTCTTGTGTAAACCTTGAACCTATAGTTGATTTCGTGACGTGAGGATGTGCTTTTGTTTTCATTTCGATCCGAAAAAGGAATACGATCTACGTTTATCCCAAAAATTAACGTAAACTTTTTTTACGTTTTAACGACATTCAATTAGCTAGAGATTACTGGGTAGGGAAAGTTATGAAACTTAGAGCCATAGTACTCAAGTGAGAGCAAGGATGTGAAGTAAACAGATCGGAAAACTAGAAGTGGCAGGGTCATTAGAACAGGCTTAATATCGTGCGGGCTTAATTTTTGCCTTCTGATAATGAGGGTCGAGCTTAGGCAGAATAACTACGAATCACCCGAGTTCACTATCATGTGTCCTTGATAAAGGTAGACGTATCTATCTTTACCGTGACAAAGATAGATACGTCTACCTTTATCAAGGACACATGATAGTGAACTCGGGTGATTCGTAGTTATTCTGCCTAAGCTCGACCCTCATTATCAGAAGGCAAAAATTAAGCCCGCACGATATTAAGCCTGTTCTAATGACCCTGCCACTTCTAGTTTTCCGATCTGTTTACTTCACATCCTTGCTCTCACTTGAGTACTATGGCTCTAAGTTTCATAACTTTCCCTACCCAGTAATCTCTAGCTAATTGAATGTCGTTAAAACGTAAAAAAAGAAAATGTGACTAACATAGTCGAAATAAAAATTAACGTAAACTTCGTATTCTATACATATATTAATCAATTCACCTGTAAGTATTCATGCATACACGTTATCGAGTACACTTCCGTGATTTTTATTCTTAGTCCAATTAGGTGATTCAAATTTTCTGATAAACAGAAATATAGGATTTGATTCCTGATGAAATAAGTTTTTATGGATATTTAGTAAAATTATATCATACAATACTAATTATCCTCAACATATTCCATTTTCTTCTCAAAATTTATCAATTTCGAATGCTCTAGTAATGCTAACAAAGTAAATACATAATAGTTTAATAGTTCCGCACTTAAGGTGTGAGTCGCATTTTAGTCATGCTTGGGTCAGTAAAAGCCAAATATTTTACGCTTTTTTGGCTATTCTCGAGCGACATAGCGATGCAAAAAAAATATTTCGTTCTAATTCTAATATATTTTTTTTGAAAATCTACACTTGTACTGCATTACAACGATAGCATTAGTTAGACTAATAATATAGTGCAATAAAAGCAGAATGTTGAAAGTTGTTCTACGTGTCTTATGAACTGCCCTAGAATTTTAATTGCAAATATGGGAAATCATTCAACGTATCTTTGGTATGTGTGCAAAGAACTAGAATATTTGAGTGAAAATTCTGCTAAAAAATCGATGAAGTTCTATGGGCGATTTCAATATATTAAACGAAAGCATTTAATCCCAAAAATGATAAAAAATGTTAAGATTGTTTATAACTTCTTGTACCATTACCACTACCATGTATCATTAATATAGCCATTGCTAATTACGGCTCCTATGGGACATGCAACTATAGATACATTAGCTCAACTATATATAACATTCATACTCGGTCATACAAACACCGTTTTGTTAAGAACCGGCCACCATACCAGAATTTGCCTTTTTCCATATATATATATATATATATATATATATATATATATATATATATATATATATATATATATATATATATATATATATATATATATATATATATATATATATATATATATATATATATATATATATATATATATATATATATATATATATATATATATATATATATATATATATATATATATATATATATATATATATATATATATATATATATATATATATATATATATATATATATATATATATATATATATATATATATATATATATATATATATATATATATATATATATATATATATATATATATATATATATATATATATATATATATATATATATATATATATATATATATATATATATATATATATTTTGACAACATACCATTCAAGCACCATTTTAATTCTTTCCCATTTTAATTCTGTCGATTGATGTTTTTTTTACACGATGGCTTCTGAAGAAAGCTTCGTAGACACTGAAGTAGCCTGACGCTTTCTCCTATTGAGCTGTCGCCGTAATATTATAGAACGTAGTTTTTTATATCATGTTAATCTACAGGTTTTTGGAATCTTTGAAAATCCCTCGGAAATCCCCTGTTCGAAGATCGTGCAAGATGTTTTCATAAGGCGAACTTTTTTCTATATTTTCGTTGATATAAAAGTTCGCAAGCGATCTTTTCTTCTTCCGATATTTGCTTGAACCGAATAATGTTCCCAAACATCGGCACTCTTGAAGCTCACTGACGATTTTTTTCCGTAGCGATATTTTATATCAGTGAACTTTTTATTAGAAAATCGGCGATGAAAAGATTCTGTTGTGAACATTGATATTTTGATATTTTCCCAACACTACCTTTTTGATAAAACACCTCATTCAAGAAAGTTATAATGAGGAATAATTTATCACACAAAATCGCTTGTTTAAACTTGAGGAAACACCTTACTTGTTACTTGAAAATACGAAAATTTCATAGAGATTGACAGAGATTCCGACAGATACTACCAGATACCTAATACTTTGTTTTGCTGTTGATATTACGTGCAATGAATCCGTGCATTATAATTACGGTCTAAAATACTAACTGACGCAAAAATCTAGAATACGTTGTTGCTGCTGACCCATTTATAACATACTTTTATGGAACACAAGATTCATTGTTCATTTAAAATAAGCGTGAACACTAGTGACCTTTTTTCTTGACCCCGAAACTGAGCCAATTTATTTCGCTCATTGACGCGCAGAATCCCGGTCCTAGCTCCCATGCTCTTGAAACATTCGCTTTCGCCTGCTGTTTAAACTATTTCCACGCAAAATAATAGACAAATAAAAAAATTAATAACGGGTGTACGCTCAATTGTGATGTTGTATGTAAATTAATTATCGTCACAAGCGTATACCTAATTTTAAACTTGTAGGATTAAGTGATAATAAAACTATTAATACTTATAACACGAGTTTGCATATCAGGTGCCTCTGGTCATTATAAAACTCTCTATACGATGATACGTAAAAAGTTTTCCCAAATTGCTCCGAGGACTGAGTACTTTTAGTTTTGCAGGTAGTGTAACAATACTTTATAAACTCGTTCGCTTTACCAAGCAACTTGTATGAAATCTTCAGTAGAAAATAATATAAGCTTGAAATAAGCTACCACCATCCACACAACACCTGTGTAAATCAAATCAATCGCAACAACCTGTGCAAATCAAATTAATCTCAGTCGCAATGCTGCTTGTAAGACGAAAACAAACCAAAGATCACACGCCAGTGAATACACGCCAGTGAAATTACGCCAGTGAATACACCACAGCGACTCTGGGGCGCGCGCGGTGGTGACTTCATCTGAGCGCGCCACAGAGAATTTAAAGAGCAAGAGAGCACGGTTATCTCGCACCCAACTACCTCAACACCAGCGCACACTTGAAATCGGTCTATACAGCTCCGAAAGAAAGAGCGTTCTGCTTTTTTCTGTGGTGTGTGATCATTGTATCCTCTGTGTAGGCATCACACTTACACGCCAGTGCATCACTAGGGTGAAATGCCATCACTGCTGAAGGGAAATTGAAAATAATTATAAAGCCTGATTTTTGTTCATGGTCCGGTTTTCATAACGTAAAAAGTCGGTTTTCAGAGTAAGTGCATAGCCTTTCTATAGAAGAAAGGCAAAACGTGATTGTTTCAGAATTCATGGCACTTCATTCACGATTTCGGGAACTTTTTTTCCGCGTGCTGCCGATGGTGAATAGATGATTTCAGAATTCACCCATAAGGCGGCACTAGGGAGAATGCAACTTCCAGTACATTATGCAATATTAATTCCCATAAGGGAAAATTGGATTAAACCACTTTGCGCGTTAAGGCCTTTAACTTAAGGGCACAAAACCTAACTTAAATTAAGTTTTATTTTTTGTGTTTCGAATTCATCTCGTCAGTAACTAGCACCATCTGGGTGTCTAGTTAGACGATGTATCTAAACTAGTACCCAAATTAGCTCTAGTTAAACACAAAAAAAAATCCAAACAGTTCACACGACACATGTGAACATTCAAAGCAACTGACCTGTCCCGAGTGATGTCCCGGGAAGCAAGCACAGAGACTCAGGTTTGCTGACGAGAAAGCGAAATCGAACTCTTGTCTTTTGGCTCGGGAGCCAAACGCCTTGCATTATGCAATATTAATTCCCACGAAAAATAAAACTTAATTTAAGTTAGGTTTTGTGCCATTAACGCGCAAAGTGGTTTAATCCAATTTTCCCTTATGGGAATTAGATTTGCATAAAATTCGTTGGTTGAGCAATATTATAGATAACATGGGTATTTTTGGAAAGGGCTATTGAAAAAGATAATGAAAATGGATGTTTGGCACAATTTAGAAAACCAAAATGGCAACTTCCGGTTGAGCAATATTATCGATAACTCTAACAATATGTTTTTAGAACGGGCTTCACGAATAGATGTTGAAAACGGATTTTAGGCGTCACTTCGAAATCCAAGGTGGCATTTTAATTTTTTTTCTCAAAAACTCAAGCATTACGTATATTTTTGGAACAGGCTAATGATGAAAATAGATACTTGGCGCCATTTCGAATTCCAAGATGGCGACTTCCGGTTTCAAACAACATAAGTAGTTTTGGAACGGACTTCACATGTAGATGATGAAATGGATGTTTGACAACATTTTGAATTCCATGATGGCGACCTCCAGTTGAGCCACCTTTTCGGTAACAATATGGACATTTTTGGAACTGACTTCACCAGTAGATTATTAAAATGGACGTTTGGTGCCATTCTAAAATCCAAGATGGCAACTTCCGATTGAGCAATATGGTGTATAACTCAAACCATACGGGTATTTTTGAAAGGGGCTTCACAAATAGCTGATGAAAATGGATGCTTGACACCATTTCGAATTCCGGTTGAACAATATTCTCGGTAACTCTAACAATATGGGTATTTTTGGAACGGACTTGATGAGTAGATGATAAAAATAGTAGTTTGGTGCCATTTCGAAATTCAAGATTGCGACTTCCAATTAAGCGAAATTCTGTGCGACCCTGGCGGGTAGGAGTATTTCTGAATGGGCTTGACAAGTAGATGACAGAAATCGATGAATAACGCCATTTTGAAAGCGATAGCGTCTTCCAATTGAGAAAAAATAGCTATTTCCTATACCTACCCCACAATTATCTCATTTCGAAAATGCCTGTATTTTTGAGGTTATGGAGATATTTTAACCCTTAAAGGCGCAAATCAATTTTTTTAGAATTTTGTGAAAATCGTCTAACAGCTATATCACGTTAATACAATAATTTTTAGACGATTTTCAGGATGTTGTTTCAAAACAACATTGCGCATTTAAGGGTTAAGCGGAATTCGCCATCTTGGATGTCAAAATGGCTTCATGCATTGATTCTCTTGATCTACTCGTCAACCCCATTCCGAAAATATTCATATTGTTCAGGTCACAGAAATTTTATCAAAATGAATTCAGCCGTCGTTTTCCGTCATCTACGAATCTATCCCATTCCGAAAATACCCATGTCAATTTATCTAAACCGAAAGTTGCCATCTCGAATTTCACAATGGCTCAAGACATCGATTTCCGTCATGTACTCGTCAACCCCGTCCCGAAAATACACCAGTTTTATTAGTAACAGTTAGCTAAGAATATGTCTAATTACCATCTTGAAATAAAAATATGTTTTATATGATAGCAAGCACCGCCCAGTGGCTCAAATGTTCACATCATCAAATATTTTTGGGAACATTACCCTCCAATATGTTAGACTTTGGAGATCGAACTTAATTTACCATGTGATGATAAAGGTGGTATTTCGACTACCACCTCTAGATTCATAAAGTCAATTCTGAAAAAAAAAAATTCAGCGTCGAGCAGAACTCGACCCGCTGATGAACATTGCTGAAGACACGATCTATATAAATTGTCATGATATCAAGAAACAGAATATAAAATTTTTTACTAGCTCACTAGCGCCGCCTGACTTTTGTAGTCAAACTTCATTTGTCCATAATCCGGTTTCCCTATGTCCTTTGCTGAGTTTTGCTGCATCGTTGAGATATTAAACAATCTACTTATATGCATCTAGCGCCGCAGAGTGCGAGTATCCCGAACTAATTGTTTATTTATTTATTTGTTGTACCGTCACAAACAGACCCCTTGTCCGCAATGGTGATTACTTAAACTAATGTCTGTCGCCATCGAATACACTTTGATTTCTTGAGCAACTTTGCTGGAGGCATCACCCTTCTAAATTACCATATTACTGAGACGCAAATATTCAAAAAAATGGTATGTTCACTAGCGCCATCTATCGAGTGAAATACAATTAAATACATACATCATCAAACATCAATTATTTCCGCATAGAATCTTTGGCCCAAATTATCAAATTTTCAAAATCTAACTTAATCAATTTTTTCCCCAAGTGCCGCCTGATGAGTGAATTCTGAAATCATCTCTTCACCATCAAGCAACTCTCGACCTGCTGATGAATACTGTCGAAATCACTACACTTCCAAAGTATCATGATCTCGAGATAGAGAGTTTAACCGCTACCTTGTGGATCTATTTCAATTTGACTTTTTCATCAACACGTAGCCCTTAATCTCATCTAGAACTTTGCCGAAAACACCATCTTTCTAAGTTAAAACGCTTTCAATCCACCTAACAGTGTGATGAGACATTTCTTATAACTCTTATCAATCTCTTCGGATATTATATCGTTTGAGAACATATAGAACTTGATGCTTCGCGATGTTTTTGATAACACATACTACATGGGATAGTGGCAGGACTCAGAGAATCGCTCAAATCAGCATAGGACAACATCAGTGCTAGAAATCTCAAACCAAATCAATGGGAAAGCGAAAAAATGGCCCATAAAATAGACATACCAGCGAATTATTGTTAATGCTCTGTTAATAAAATATCTAAATTGTGGTGGGAAAACTGAATTTTCCTAAAGGGGTTATATATTGTACTGAGCCAAAAAAATCGATTTTTTTTTTGAATCGATTTGAAGTTTATACTTTACTCAAATTTCCAACGCGACTAAGAACTAAGAAAACAACGCTTTTTCTTGAAAAAAGCGATACTAGCAGTGACACCATTCAAAGAAAATCAACAGTGAATATTTCCAGACTTGGTTTTATATTCTATTTAAGAACTATTGTGATTTTTACATCCTAGATTGCATGATCCAGTGATCGAAACCCAAAACTTCATAAAGTATTTGAAATTATTAAAATAAAATTTGTTTTTGCTATTGAAATTGACAAAATTATAGTATCTGATAGTATCGCCCCTTTTGTTGTTGTTGTTTACTTTTTCGATCCCACCTATCAGCGAAGTATCGAAGCTGTTAAAATATTCTTCCCGTCCCTTGATGTAGTCTTATAACTATTTCTGATTATGATAAACTTTTTATTTTTGCATATTTCCATCTTCATGATAAGGAAAACATGTGCAAGAAAGGATTTACTCGAATTCAGTCTTGTTCGTCTGCTAGAGCCCATCAAACATATGTTCATATTTGGCTGATAAAATCGGGGTTTCAATGTATTATAATAGATATTCAGCATTCGAAGAAGTTTCTCGTGAACGAGTGTAGAACGACTTTGTTTCTACTTACTTGAAGTCAGCGGCGTAGCCAGAAATTCGGTTTGGTGGGGGTTTGGTGAAAATCGATCGTACTGTCCAAACGGCATAATTCCGAAACCGTAATTTTTGAATTTTTAAAATTATGCATAATTAATTTTTCAGAAAATAGTAACAGAGTTCGTGTCTTTAGCGAATTTGTTGAGACTTTATTGTAGTCATGAATATTAACCTAAGAATATTCACCATAAATACTTCTTGGACGATATACCGTCAAAATTATTTTATCAAATGATGCGCTGTTTAACGTTTATAAAACTCATTGAAGATACTAAACCTCCGAAATTAGCGGTTTCAAAATGATGCTATCTTGACCTTAAATTAATGTTTTTGAACATTTAACCTATACATATAATTGGTCATACAACAAAAATCAAATGCTCATCAAAATCGATCAGAACCTGCTAGAGTCGAATGGAAATCGTCATTTTTCATAAATTTCTCTCTACATTCGGAAAGTGTTATCCTCGTTATTAAATAATGTTTGGAAATAATATTACGTTTTCGTCTCAACTCGACGCATTCCCAAAATAAAAACCTGTTTTAATCCACCTAGTGGTGCAATTGTGCTTTTCTCATTTGTCCAGACTACGATTCCATGGCTGGTTATGTTCAATACAATGGTGGAAATGAATATTACATGTTCAGTACGATTTGTACATACATACAATGGATCGACAGCCACGATCTTGAGATACTATGTGATACTGAAACATCGCTTGAAACCAGCGGCGGATCATGGAGAAAGATCCGGGAGGTCCAGGTCCTGCCGAAAATTTTCAACTTGTTAAGAAATTTTAAACTAGTTCTAATTTTCAAGTAGCAACCCATCACTGCATACTCCCTCCGGGCCGGTATGATTGACGATTTTTAGAGTGATTGCATAACCTTTCTATATGAGAAAGGCAAAAATGTACCAAAGTCCAAAAAAGTCAATTTTTGTCAAACACCTCAATGTTTCATGTATTTTAAAGTCATTTGGCATAAAAAATTCAAATTTGATTTTGAAAATTTTTCATTCGAGTTTATATGGGAATTTGCTGTGTGATTGCACTCTTCAACTCGTAACTCCGGAACCGGAAGTCCAATCAATAAAAAATTCAATAGCAGCCGATGGGAAGGTTGTACCTTTCATTTGAGACTAACTTTGTGAAAATCGGTCCAGCCATCTCTGAGAAACAGAGGTCACATTTTTTCCACATACACACATACACACATACACACACATACATACACACACAGACATTTTCCGATCTCGACGAACTGAGTCGATTGGCATATGACACTCGGCCCTCCGGGTCGGGATTAGATTGACGGATTTTAGAGTGAATGAGAAAGGCAAAAACATTTTTAGCAAATGTTGAAAGGTTTGCATTTGTTTTTGGTGAGCAGTTCTATGTTTCATAGACATTAAATCAATTTTAACTTCGCTTCCTATTAAACAAAGACCCTTATTACAGTACATCTCTACAAAAACGAGATCAATTTGAAAATAAATCTGAGGATCATGATTGATTACAGAACTCTGTAATTTTCTATTGGAATGTTTTCAGGCAGGAATTTGATATTGATGCAATTAGACAACTGTGAAATCAAGACCAATAGATCAGTTACATATCAGGACCCCATTCCGACAATTTATCAAAAGTCCTCATGATGTTTACAACAACAGGTTATCAATGTACGGATCAAATAATTGTTATTGTAATATTGAAATAAATCAGTCAGCATCAATAAATTTTCAACTTCAATCCAATATTTTTTGTGTGGGGTGGGGTGGTGTTGGAGGTTATATGGTGTTAAACCCCAAAGCCTTCTCTTGGTTACGCCGTTGCTTGGAGTTATTTATTTCGCTTTTCATTTTCCGATATGTTGCAGATCGATCCGATGGTCATAAGTTAGAAAAAATGCAGTCAGAAGGTTCGCACAAATGAACATTTTTGCCCTGATAAGTTATCAAGTTCCTTTCAGACAACTTGGAAGTGTTCGGTGATTATTTCTAGCGGTTGTAGATAGAAAAATGAAATACAAAATCCGATTTATCGAAATAATGTTTGGCTTATTTCAATGGATTATTACTATATTGAACAATAAATAGGCGACAAACACACAAACAACAAACTTTTAAAGTATTCAAAATAGATATTTGAAGTCTGGAGACTTCAAATATCTATTTTGAATACTTTAAAAGTAAAGTAAAGTAAAGTTATTCGCAAAAGTAAGAGCTACAAATTTGCTGAATGCATCATTTCGATATAATCACTTCCAAGAAAATTTGTGAAAATATCTCACTAATAGGGGGATTAATCAGCAAAAGCTCAATACCAAAAGAAAGGGCATATTGCCTCCATTAAATTCTCCGAAGATACTATTGACCTAAAATAAGCCATTTTGGCGTTAATAATAGATTACATGTTTTTGGTCATATTTCTGGCAATGGGAAATGATAAAAATCTTTCGTCCGCATTTAATGTTAAATATCTCTTTAGATAATAGTCCGATTTCATTAACCTATAGCTTGTTCGAAAGGTATTCGTTAAAGCTGTCTAAAAACATATAAATTGTTAATCTATATTGTCAATTTCGGTAGATAATTCAAAAAACGTAAACGTTGCAAAAAACGCCATTTTTACGCATTCAAACATTCATATCTTGGAAAATAAACATCAGAATCAAAAACAAATTAATAGCGTTCTTACTATTTTTTAGTTCTTTCATTTAAAATTGGTTTGGATAAGATCGGTTCAGCCATTGCTGAGAAACACGAATGAGAATTTGTCCGTTACATACACACACAGATACACACACACAGACATTGTCCCAAATCGTCGAGCTGAGTCGAGTGGTATATAAGGTAAATCTTGAAAGTTTGAGCGAATTCTATACATTTCTTTTATAAGAAATGTAAAAAGCTGTTGAGATATATCATGTTCTATAATGTGCAATAAGCTGGTACGGTCACTAACGCGACAAAGTGAGAGTATCGTAAACTATATTGTCACTATCTGATGGTCCTTAATTTCCTGAGCAACTCCACTAAAAACTGTGTATATGGTAACTGATATTGAGATAAGAAATGATTTGAACATAAGTTAAATATTTCCATTTCCATTATTTCCATCATCTAGAAGCTCTTTCAAAATAAACCGAGTTACGATATATTTTATGTTAAACCTATTCAATGATAGTCGCATTTACGACGAGAAGTTCGATTTATTTACTCTACTAAAGTCTACTAATTGTGTATCCAATTGTTTCTAATTGTAGGTATTAGTAAGCATAAGAACTTTGCTAAAGAAAGTTTGGCGCCAAACGTTAATGCAGACGAAATATTCAACCACAGCCGCAATTATCTGAAATCCCAAATGCTATGGGATTCCTACAACGCGGGTACCGCACAGTAGTAATCCGCGTAGTAGGAATCCTCGTAGTACGAATCAGCCTAGCAAGAGACGCTGCATTGATCATTCTTCATTCCATGAGCTGTACTTCAAGATAAATATTTTCCTATTGCACAATTGCAACATGCATGCCTGTAATCATTAATATAAATGATATGTGTATTTTCCATACCTAAATATAAATGTTTCCCCATGCTAAGCGTTAATTTTTTTTATTTGTGTAAAAATTTCTTCAAGCAGGACAAAATGCCGTCGTTTCTTTTTTCTATTGTACACCGAAATGATAGTTTATGCCTAACGTCTATTGTTCCAACCGTCCATTATACATAACGTCTTTATGCCTAACGACAATTATGCTTATGGTACGTATGTCTGATTTCCGTATGCCTAACGTATTCCTAATGTTATACACCAGGTTTTCACTTGTTGTCAATTTGTGAAATGGGCGATATATTGGGCTTTATCGAGAACCTCTCTGTACATGTTATTTTTTGTATTATTTTAACACCAATTTGTACGCCTCCGCCAATCAACACGAAGGTAATCGAAATATAAAATTAACCGCGTGATTCTTTGAAGCACAATACACTGTTCATTTTTAAGTTCAATACAAACATTGGTATTTTTCTGTTTGTCAATTCATTAGAGCATATGAAGTGGTGCGCCGCATTATTAATTCATCCTGCTGTTCCAGAATGCTTATACATTCATACATGAGCATTGCCCTGATCAAACAAATTCCAATTGATTACACAGCACAAGTCCCACTACTATCACCAGTCACTTTAATTCCGCAAAATGGTTCCATGCAAACAGTATTCGCAAATATTCAATGCTGCTGGGACGGGGGGTGAAATGTAAATGATTCGTGGAACCGGTCGAACTTAATTGGAACCCCCAGCTTAGGCCTGGATACCATTAAAATCGGAACCTTTCGGGGGAGTTTCTCCATTTTTCATTTCAATTATTTTCACCCTTCAATTATCTAACTTATTCGGATTGACTGGTGGATTATATCTCGTTTGTCACGCCACATTAAGCAGCAAGCCAGCGGTGGAAACGGAGAATGTGGTCGAATAACCATGACATAATTAGAGAATGGCAAAACACCAAGCAACGCTGTCGACATCGTTATATGCATAAAGCTATGCCTCGATTTCCGTCACCGTCTTGCCATCGTCATCGTTAGGGAATAACTGCGGTACCTCAATCATCCAGCCCCACCTTCCCGCACCCCAACCATATTATGTGAATAATGAAATGCCGGTCGCCGTTTTCCACTACCTGGAACCGCCATGCTCAAGAGCTGGAAAACGAAAGCGCTCAACAAATAAGGAGATTCATTGACAAGCGATGCTTTGAACGAAAATTCCTCCACTCAACCCAAACAAGCCGCATTGTCCCAGGCGGTGGGTCGTTTGCCCCCCCCCCTCCCCCCACAGTAAGTACCATCGGCCTTAATAAGCGTGGAGGGTGCATAGAGAATGACTCTCCGGTATCCAGCAGACGGTGCGCTATAGGCACTGTCCGGGGTTTACTTCTGCTCGTCGGAAATCGTCATGTCGGAAGGCCCGGTATGATGATGTGGTATCCGAATTCGTAAAGTTGTATTCCTTGGAGGAACATTTGAGTAGTCGAATAGTATAATTCATATCATGATGGCAAGGGAAACGGAAAGCAAAATACGGGGTAGGTATTCAGAGCGAATCACTGTCGTAATCGTGCTAATGATACCGTCTGCGACAGTTTCGTTTCGCGTTCAACGAGTCTTTCTTGAGTTATTTCTGTCGTAGTAATTTCCTCACCAGATACGCCAGACTGGAAAGACAATCATATACTTGTGCCGCTGCCACATGAATGAGCGCAAGTTGTCACTGGTGGCATGAAGTCTTGACTCGATGGCTGATAAAATACTGTGATATATGAAATCAGAATTTAATATATGTGCACAGGATGGCGTAGTGACTCCAGGATAGTTTTAGAATACTATCTAACGGAGTTACAAATATAAGTACATCATAGACATGTGCACTGATACAGATCTCAAAGAAAAGGCTATGACGGCATCTACATGGCCAGTTGGCATTGCTTATCGTGAGTTTGAAGAGAAGTCGGATTCCAGAAAGGTTTTTTGGAAACCGAATGCGCCCGACTCAGCAACAATGACTACTTCCACTGCTCTTCGCCCTCCTCACAACTAGTTACATCGCCTGTTTCACATCCTGTATCGCCTTTTCCCGAAGTTACCGCACATTCCGAGCAGTTTATTTCCGTTTACTACCAGAACGTGCGAGGAATGAGAACGAAAACACAAGAATTCCATCTAGCGCTCTCTTCTAGTGACTACGACGTCATTGTCCTTACGGAAACCTGGCTGCGCGAAGACATATTAAACGCTGAGCTCTCGTCAAACTACGTAATACATCGCTGCGACCGCAACTCAACAACCAGTCATCTGCGTCGAGGCGGTGGCGTCCTAATAGCGGTAAAGAACAACCTCGTAGGCTCGCAGCTAAGCTTATCTGGAATTGAACGCCTGGAGCAAATCGCCGTGCGTATCGCGCTCCCGAATCAATCTGTATATATTAGCTGTGTTTATCTCAGGCCAAATAGTGATCCGGATTTGTATCACGCGCACGCTAATGCCGTTCAAACAATTCTAGACAATGCTGGCAGCACCGACACTGTTCTCGTCTTTGGAGACTACAATCTTCCACGCCTACAGTGGTCGCTCGATAATGATCTAAAATGTTACCTACCTATTAATGCCTCTTCGGAACAAGAAATAGCTGTAACGGAGTCTATGGTTGCAGGCGGTCTGTACCAGATCTGCTCATTGACGAATGTGAACGGGAGGATCCTCGATCTTGCATTCGTAAACAACACGGATATCGTAGAGCTGCTTGAACCTCCGACTGCTATTCTCAAAGTCGATCCTCACCACAAACCGTTTGTCCTGCGGCTAGATGTACGTACCAACACTGGAGATGATTCATTTCATTCGATTGACGAGCTTGATTTTGACTTTAACCGTTGCAACTTTGACGAAATCTCCGCACTGATTGCCACTGTCGACTGGACCGATTTAATGTGTTGTAATGAGCTTGACGAAGCAGTCGCGCTGTTTTATGGCAAAGTATATGACATACTCCGCCTAAAGGTTCCACTGAAACGAGTCAACAGGAGGGTGGATTTCAAATTTCCATGGTGGAACGCTGAGATTCGCCGTTTGCGTAATGCACTGCGAAAACAACGCAAGCGGTATTTCCGCCATAAGTCAGAAGAAAACAAAGTTACTCTTCGACGGATAGAGCTGCAATACGAAACGGCCCGGAATTCCGCTTTTCGTGAGTATTTGAATCATGTGCAAAATAGCCTTCGCGATAACCCCGCAACATTTTGGAAATTCGTTAGCAGCAGAAAACGATCTGGTAGTACTCCCACTGACGTTTTCCTTGGAAACGCAAGCGCGCAATCTCCAGCTGATACCGTAAATTTGTTTGCTGATTTCTTTCGCGGAGTGTTTAGAAGCGACTAGACCGTCCCTTCGGAAGAGTATTTGGAAACATTATCATCGTATAACATAAATCTCCCCCGTCCCACTGTAAGCCGAGCTGACGTCTTGAAGGCTCTGACTGCTGTTGATTCGTCGAAAGGGCCTGGCCCCGATCATCTCTCGCCCCAATTTATAAAAAGCTGCGCCCACGTGCTGTCTCTTCCGGTGTGTATCATTTTCAATCGCTCTCTCGCTGAAGGCATTTTTCCTATCGCCTGGAAAGAAGCTGCTATCGTTCCCATTCACAAGGCTGGAAATATTCACAACGTCGAAAATTACAGAGGTATCTCATTATTAAACTGTCTCTCCAAAGTTCTCGAAAAGCTGGTCTACAACGTCACGTATGCAGCTGCATCCCACATTATCTCGGAGTATCAACACGGGTTTGTCACAAAACGATCAACAACTTCTAACCTGATAGCCTACACTTCTAAGTTGTTTCCCGCCGTCGAGAAGCGTCATCAGGTGGACGCAATTTACGTCGATTTCTCAAAAGCTGTTGACAAAGTACCGCACAACATCGCAATCTTGAAATTAAAGCGTTTGGGATTTCCCACCTGGTTGACTAACTGGTTGCAGTCGTATCTTTCCGATCGCTCGGCATTCGTGAGTATAAAAAACACGCGTTCAATCACATTCAGAACACCCACAGGTGTCCCGCAAGGAAGTCATCTGGGCCCGCTTATTTTTATTCTGTTTATTAACGATATCTGTAGTCGGATCAAGTCTGGGAAATTGCTGTACGCGGACGATCTCAAAATCTTCCGAACTATCGCTTCTGCACTTGACGCCGTAGTGCTTCAAGAAGATATCTGTACTATTCAAGAATGGTGCACGCTTAACGGAATGGAAGTCAACGTTAATAAATGCAAAGTAATCAGTTTCGGACGCTTGCTTACTCCAGGACGTTATGAATACAGCCTAAAAGGTAGAACAATTGAAAGCGTCGACTCGATCCGTGACTTGGGAGTGCTCTTCGATAGGAAGTTGAGCTTTTCCGACCATATCACCGCGACAACTGCTAAGGCTTTCGGAATGCTGGGCTTCTTAAAGCGGAACACGGCGGACTTCGATGATTTCTACGCACTAAAAGCACTCTACTGTGCCCTGATCAGAAGTGTTCTGGAGTATGCTGTGCAAGTGTGGGCACCATACCATGCCGTTCAAATTGACCGACTAGAGCGTATACAAAGATGTTTTGTGCGATTCGCCCTCAGGAAACTTCCATGGAATGATCCAGTTGTGTTGCCTCCTTATGCCGATAGATGTATGCTACTCGGTCTGCAGACTCTGGCGACTCGCCGTATCTTCCTGCAAAGAGTTTTTGTTTTCGACTTGCTGTCAGGTAATATCGATAGTCCCGATCTTCTCTCGGGCGTTAATTTGTATGCGCCTCCTCGTGTTCTCCGTAACCCCACTCTGTTGTGGATCCCTAGACACCGTACTTCATATGGACAAAATAATCCACTGGAAAGATGTTGCCGCAGATTTAACGAAGCTTCTTCAGTGTATGATTTTAACATTTCCAAGCATAGATATAAGATATTAATAAGAAATATATAGTTTTAAAATGCGTCTGTACGGTGTATACCGAAGATAAGGAAATAAATAAAATAAAAAAAAGTTTTGTTCGGTTGCATCGCAAAAGTATGTGTTTGTCGATGGTGGAAACGGTAACAATTGTGTTGATCTGCGTAAAGTATATTTATTATGAAAGGATCCCGAAAAATTGGAAAAGCGTAGACAGGAATTTGGTTTGGCGTTTGGTCGTTATTATTCATATCGGGTTTTCTGCTCAACTCTACACATTCCCAAAAAACCTATTCAGCGAAAATTGGAATTTATATAATTTTTCCGTGAGCTTATTGATTCATTTATTTATTTGTTCATTTATTTATTTATTTATTTATTTATTTATTTATTTATTTATTTATTTATTTATTTATTTATTTATTTATTTATCTATTTATTTATTTATTTATTTATTTATTTATTTATTTATTTATTTATTTATTTATTTATTTATTTATTTATTTATTTATTTACTTATTTATTTATTTATTGGAGCAGAGAAAAGCTCATTTGAGTTGAACAAACAGCGCAAGTGAGTGAGCAAAACCTCAGCTTTTCGTACCAATAGATACAACAACATACAAATGGTGTAGAATATTGCTAATAGTTGCAAGAATAACACACTTCAAATTAACGAACTACGTTAAAATAACCACAAAATAGCAAAACATCTATAATATTCTAATATAATTAAAATTGATCTGCACAGTATAGACAGAGCTGTACCGTGGTCTTCTGACGCCCTTGGCGAGGTTTCAGTCCTGCGCCCCTTTGGTGTTTATACTGCATTTGTTTATCAATTCAACTTCCTAACAATAATAACAATTTAGTATGTACACTGAAATGGTAAACTTATAGTGACTAATACGACAATACGACAGAAGATGAAAACATTCCACTGACAAACTGCATGACCAGGACATTCATTTCGATAGGACAAAGTTCATTCGTGAATTAGGAGGACCAGTAAAAGCAGTTTTGGTTAAAAACCATTGAGAATGACACTATTTCTTCATCTATAGGCACGAAGGGCGAAATACCCCGATGAAAAATTGAGCACATCAGTCAGAGGTTTGCCTTTTCCATTCAATTTCGAAGTATGTATGACGTTCATTAATAAACTGTGGAAATAAATTCTCCGGCGATCTTTCGAAAGCGACACAGAAAACCGAAATTTCCCTCCTTATTTCGAGCAATATCAGCATCAACAGAACAGAAATTTCAATTTCATTTAGAAATTTCATATCAACATTGCGCTGATTGAAAACAGGCGGAGTATTTTCTCGAAAGACTTTGTGAAATCAGTTAACGCTAGGTGTTTGAAGGCGTCGGAGGGAGTAGTTATCTGAATGACTGTACATGCAGATCGAATAACTGAGCAGAAGAGTTATTGAGGATTTCAACCCGCCTCCAACATATCCGAATAGATTTTATTTTGATTATTTGTTCCTTCATAAAAAAATATTTCCGATGCTTGGAAACTAGGAAATGTATACCGAAAAATCTGATTTCCAAAAGACTGTTTGACTGTGAAATCAGTTGAGGCTAGGTGTTTGAAGGCAACGGACCGAGCCTATATTCAGCAGACTTCGTATCAAGACCAATATACTAAGAAGACAATTTTTAGGAGCTGTGACCTGATTGGACATTCTTTTTGCATTTATGCGAGTAACAAAAAGGTGCATATATGATTTGCTGACGTTCAAAGTTTTTACGCATTCTTCTAGCTATTTCCCATTGGTTTTGCCATTTGATATCGATAGCATCCAACCATACATCGAGAAAAGATAGGAGCCCACATTTTTGCTGTACTTTCGCTTGACTCGTCTGTCAATTTCTTATATCTCCCGTAGTTTCTATCTCTGCAACTTTTCACTTTGCACCAGGTTCAAGGACCGTGCATAAATGAACTGGTCTGAAAAAAACCTATTCTAAACAACAGACAGTCAGTCGCGAATGATATCACGACAGCTTGGGTTCATATTCCGAATAGCGAAAAACTTCATGTTTTTTAAATTTTTCACGTGACAGAATCCAGGCTGTCCAACACCGGTTCATACGCTTCGCCCTTCGGCATCTCCCATGGCGAAACAGATTTAAGTTGCCGAGGTATGAAAACCGTTGCCAGCTAATACACCTCAGAATTCGGAGGGACTGCTCTCAAGCCCTGCTCGTCTCGGACTTACTCTCTGCTAGAGTAGATTGTAATACAATTCTAGAACGTCTGAATCTTCAAGCCCGCATTCGAATCCTGCGTACTAACTCTACGAACCAACTACGGTTGCTACAGCGCTGTGACCGGACTTCAGCGAGTCTTGAATAGAGTTGCCACAGGTTTCGACTTTCATTGGACTAGAAATATGACTAAAAATAATTGTTTGTCTATCCTTAAGTGTAACTAGGCTAAGAACCACCATTAGGGTCAAGGGGCCTGTTGGTGGTTCTTAGCCTAGTTACACTTAGTTGGTAAATAAATAAATAAATAAATAAATAAATAAATAAATAAATAAATAAATAAATAAATAAATAAATAAATAAATAAATAAATAAATAAATAAATAAATAAATAAATAAATAAATAAATAAATAAATAAATAAATAAATAAATAAATAAATAAATAAATAAATAAATAAATAAATAAATAAATAAATAAATAAATAAATAAATAAATAAATAAATAAATAAATAAATAAATAAATAAATAAATAAATAAATGAATAAATAAATAAATATCACAAAAGTGCACTCAAACCAGCTCGGTATTGTAAAATCCTATCTAGAACAAGCAAATAATATTACTGACGAGAAGTATCTACATTCCCGCCTACAAAGTAGATATCGACGGCGTGATCACCGACTTGTTTTAAATGAAAATTAAAATCCGCTTTTGGCAAAATATACGGGTACATTTCTGAACAGCCAACAAATTCCATTTTTACAGGTGTTGTGCATTAAAAATGCTGTTTACTAACAAGACGTTTATAAATAGATTTATGAATGCTGATGAAAAACAGTAATACTACTACATACTAAACGCTAATACACTCTTCAGCAGAAACACTAAAGAGAGCTATACCATTCACCATGTCAAAATATTCTATGATCTTCCAGGAAGAGTATGACTCTGACATCTCCTAAATCTGCTGCTAATCTGCTAAAAACTATAGGCAAATGAGAATCCTTCAAACGGCGAAAGACACCAAAAATAAAATCCTAGGAAGCGTTGATACAAAATCTAAGAAAACCGCCTTTGATCTTAGTAATTCTAGATCAATTACAGTTTCTAGCGCTTCCAGGAACACCAAAAATCTCAAGTGGTTCAAAATTTCAACTGGAGATTACAGACTGGGTGGGCTTAGGTTTGGCGCCGGCTACTTTGTGTTATTGAAGAAGTCCTCCCGACACCGAGGAGACTTTAATTCTCATGGTATGGCATAGAGTTGCTTCTCGATACTTTTTTATTTTCATTATAGAGATTTTAATTTTATGGTCATTTATTGGCTCATTTTGAAGATTAAAAAAAGCTCTGTACAAAAATCTCTAAACCTCCGTGCGGTGTAGAGAATCGAACCCAGGTAAGCTGCGTACAGGGCAACATATTTGCCAACTATACGCTAACCCCGCCTCTCGTCTTCTCGATGATAATAAATTTAGCTAACTCCACGATCTGTGTCCCAGCTGGTCTGCTCCATTTATATTTCTATGAAATTGAGAAAACGAGCGCTTGCAATAATTCTCGCAATTTTTCAAATTTGAAACGTGAAATCTCGATTTTGCCCTTCTTTGGTTTTTACATTGACTTCCGTTTTCAGTTCGACTTACGAATAATAATTGAATGTGTACTGGCAAGCTTCACAATGATTTTTTAAAAGTTGTTTTAAAATTTCAGCGCTCCCTGCCTACCGCTTGCTACGGGCCTGAGTATAGATCATTATGGTGATTGAAAGTTGAAATTTAAAATATTTTAGTAATTTTTTAACCGTTGTGTGTCCGACGCGGTACCCGGGTACCTTTCTAAGTTTCAATTAATTAAATTCCTATGTTTTATCCATAGCTGGAAATTGAAACTTTGTGACATCTTAGAACTTCACTAAGTCAAGCTTTTGAGTTAATAATATTGTTGATATAGTAGGGGTGGGAGTGAGGAGGGGCTCCTGAATATTTTTACTACGTAACAGGCCGACGTGGGTACCCGGGTACCCACAAAACTAAAATGCCCGTAACTAAGGTCTCCAACCGATTTCGATACTTTTGGCCGTTTTGGATTCAGGAACTCATCCACTTTTGGACTTGGTAAAAATGAATCGGGTTACTTAATTCCGTTCCCGGGAATCCGGGTTTCCGGAAGCAGGTTCCAGTGCTGGGGTACTATTTGCGAACTTCAATGGAATACTAGCAATATGGGTATCAAAATTCTTGGAATTGCATCAGTAGGCTGTATCTCGTGGTTTTGGAACCATTTGGTGATTTGACCCCGGAACGGACATTCCGGGGCAGGTTCCCGTGGGGCCGTGAGTGGCCATTCCATTCCAATTCCATTTTTCAAATTGCCATAGGGTCCCGTAACAATAAAAAACAGACTTCCGAGACAATTTGAAGAATTTTGATACTCATATTGCTAGTACATTATTAAAATTTACAAATCATATCCTAGTACTGGAATATTACTACGGAAAATCCGGATTACCAAAAACCAGATCCATTATTCCGGTTCTATTGTACAGAATCAAAAAGTGGACGAGTTCCTGAATCCAAAATATCTAAAAGTGTCCAAATCGGTTAAAGGAAGTCATAGTTATGAGCATTTCAATTTGTGGGTACCCGGGTACCCTCGTTGGCCTGTTAAAGGTGTTTTTTGTTGTTGGACACATAACTGTTAATAGAGTACTTCATTTTACGGCCTTTTCTTACCAGTACGTACAGTTTATTGTAAAATAAGATTTTTTAAATACATTTTAGTTCAGTCTGTGCACAATTAAATTAATTGAAGAATAGGGTTTTACTAGTATATATAGCTTTTATAGTTTTTTGGTAATCGGCCACGGAAGATTTTTTGAAACTGGTGAGGTAACTTGCTTAAAACTAGTTTTGTTACGATTGTTCATTTATTACTAATAAATGGTGTTCCACATCAAATTTAAAAATTACTTGGCGAAGCGATCCTTTTCAGACTTCTTTTCAGACAATAAAATGTAATCCTTTAGTAAACTTTTGGCATATTTATTTCATTTCAATACCATACCCTACTCACCCGGTAGTCACGAAAGGCGCACTCCGTTTGCCACATAAGCAGATCGTTTGCGAAATCGTGTATTTATTGGCAAACTTTGAAAATGTTTGCTTCCTTACTTCCCTCGGAACATCAAACTTGGGCTGGGTGGCAATGAACAGTAGCCCCGGAAGCTGCAGGAAGTCCGCCTTGACATGAGTTTCATCATCCATGATGAGACAATGAGGCTTCGTCGGCATCTGGGTGTACAGTTTGCGGGTCCGTGATTTTCCCACCGTATTTTACCGTTCGTCACAAAAAGGATGGAGTCTTCTTCACTTCGTACGTTTGCAGTCCCTCCCGATTCCTAACTCACTGAATGGAAGACTTGGACAGATTAAACTTTTTGGCCACATCCCTGACCGAAGCAGTGGGACTCCGCTTAAAACGCTTTCACTACACGGTTATGATCCTGATCACTAATAAAACATTCATTCTGACCGCAATTCTTCTTCCGTTTGATGTTCAGAGTTTGGTAGTAATGTTTAATCACATGACCCACCATTGCACAGTGGTCCACAATGTGAATTTAGCCGGAATTTTAACATTTTGCTAAAATTAAATGACTTATCCTCACAATATGTTTGGCAAAATTGTTGTACTTTGCAACCTTTCTTTTTGTTGACACAGATGCTAGGGTGGTTCTAATTTTAGTAGTATTTAAAATTGAACTTTTTAATGGCTCGATAATGAGTTTTACTGTCTTCGATGAAGTTGTAGAGCAACACAATTTAGACAAATTTACTGAAGACATGCAAGCCCTAGCTTTTATACTTTCTATTGCACGAGAAATCCAAGTGTAAGCTTTAGGTTGTTCCTAAAAAAACGGTTTTATTTCTATAACTTTTATAGTTTTTATTTTAAACTAAAGTACACTTTAGACAGCTTGAAGATTATTTTAGGTCGCACAATTTGCTTTAAAACATCAAAACATTTCTGTTTCAAAGTTATGAGAGCTTTTATATAAAAATATAACTTTTCAAATAGCATTATCTTCGATTAGGGCATTTGACATTAAATACCGTTGCCTTCATATGAAATAGCAAGTATTTTGGATCACCAAAAAATGGCAAATACTATATTTTTTTATATCTTGCAATATTTACTCAAAAATAGCTTATTTTTAGTTATAAGTATATATAACTTTCTAACTAGATAAAAGGTTCAGTATGTTAAGACAAATTGTTCTCCTTCAAAATATCTGAAAGTACTTCTAAAGTGATATTCACGAAAAATCAAAACTGCAAAAGTTATACAAAGAAACACATTTTTAAGAAGAACCCTTATTTTTTTTGGAAAATTTCTTGTAGAATGAAAAGTACACGACATAGAGTTTCAGTGTCTTAGACAATGTTTTTTTTTATTTTATTTTCTACGAATTTTCTGAAAGATAGCGAAACTCTGTCTCGAACCATTAAAAAGTAAATTTTCTGATTTCAAAAAAATTAGAACCACCCTACCCACTATTTAAAGTAAATGAAAAGTATTGTAAAGTGAAATATTTTATCAGGACAACGAAACTGTATTTTTTATATTGTCCACCGCGAAAGTAATTTAATCATATTTCAAAATCAATTCATGAAAAACAAAATTTTTAATATAACTTTTTCCGTTTTGATTTTTTTTCCAACCTATCCTGGAGATTTTTTCAGGGTTTTTGAAGACGAACAGTTTCTTCTAACACACCAAAACCATTTTGTGCTCAATTAATGGTTGAAAAAGATTTATCTTCTGTTTGCCCGAATGAGTGATATTGGTATACCAAAAAAAAAACCATTTTTGGCGAAAAAGCTCATAACTTTTCAATAAAAATATCTAATGTGGTGCCATGAAACGAATTATTCACTCTTAAACAATCTTAAAGTTGTCAGAAGACTAGTTCGGTTTTTAATCAATACCGCCAAAGTTATTTGAATAAAACAATTCTTCTAAGAAGCACTAAGAAACACCCTGACCTTCGATTTTAAATTTACTGTAAAATAAAAAGTATGACAGGTAGATTTTGCATGTCTTCAGCAAACTTTTCCAAAATTTGTCGTTCTACAACTACGCTGAAGGTCGTTTGGCTCTAGCTAGCTAGAATGATTAAAAAGTAAATTTTTTTTATCTTGGTAAAATTAGAACCACCCTACCTGTTGTTTTAACAAAAATAAACGACTCACAAACTACCAAAACTTCTCCAATGACTTAATAAGGGTAAGTTGGTTAGTTTTAGTGAAATCTGTTTAGACTGTTTTAGTGAAAAAATCCTGCTAAATTTACTTTCTGGACCACTGTGCATCGACTGCACGATTTCGAATTGTTTTTCGATGTCCCGATAAGAGAGTTGAGGATTTTCCAGGTGCTTGCACAAAATCAATTCGCGACGTTACTTTTTGGGTGACGATAACGATAAAAATACAGCGTAAACACTTTAATTCTACCCAAATTTTCAAGGGAAAATACCCAAAGGGTTATTTTCTACAGCATTTTCTTCCATGATTCAATTTGATGTGGGACACCCTTTATAATTACATGTCATTAGCACACATACACGGAATCGTTTTTGAGCAGGGACAGTGTCCATTGGGCGCGCTGAGTTACGCCCAGGGGCTCTTGGATTTTAGGGGTCCTCCACTTCGGATATAAATATACAGTCATTCGACGAATTTTCAATCCTCGTTTGGCAAGCGGTCTGCGGATATTTGCGAAATAAGTCGTCCCATATCTACAAGGACGAACGTCTCGGCCTGTGACTTCTACGCTTCTTAGAGCAAACAATCTGTTAGCACTATACCTGAAGCGCCCTAAACTGGCACAGAAGAAATTGTGTTGTTTTTGTACTAAACTCCGCCGTTTCGGAACATTTGGAGCTGGTACGAAACTTTCATAAGCTCAAAAAACTTTAATCCTATTTGTGGCAAAAATTCCTAATCAAAGCATACCTAACACAAGAAGAACAATCTTGCGCTGTGAAAATAAAATAATTCTCGTTCTGGAATTAGATTTTCCTTTGATAAATTCAAACTCTCTGCTCACAGATAAATTACGTCTGCAATGGCATATTATGCGCCTCGGTGGCGTACACTCAACGTGAATTCTATTCCGTCTGTTTTGCATTAGAGGGATTCCATGAGAAATCGACCGACCGCAAAATATGACCATAGTCGAGTCGAACGAAACTTTACAGTTGTGTTCGGTTTATGAATCTACATGATTTTCTCTGCCAATTGCAATATTTTGATACAAGAGCAATTTTTCAAAAGGGCATATACGTTTCTACGTGCATCAATTTCAAAATTTATTTATTCGATTACTCTATTTTACAGTAAAATTATATGAGAACAAGTTACAGGGAATGAATACTTCTGCACGAGAAAAATATAAACTGAAAAAAATATTGTGTCATTTTTCACAAAAACAAAAATTTTTGTTAAAAATTCAAATTTCAAAAAAACCCATTTTTTCTAATTTTTGATATTTTGCTAACAAAAACATAAAAAGAAAAGAAACATTTTGAATGTGATTTCATTACTTATCAGCAAAAAAGTTTTTTAACAACAACTTCATACATGTTTTTAAATTTCATACTAATTGATCATTCTAAATCAAAATGAATTTAACAAATATCTTCCAAAAGGCAATAGTTTTCGAGATATTTGGAATTCTGCTACAATAAAAACAATTAATTGGTATAATTGTGTCCTTTTTAAAAGTTATTCGCGTTACCCCATCATAACATGACAAAAATCCAATGTTTATCGTTTTAAAGACATAAAAAAAGCTTTTTATGGAGAAGCTTTCAATAAAAAAGTTTTCGTAACATCAACTTTTGGCAAGAATAATTCATTCTAATTGCAGACAAAAATACAATTTTATTTTTGAATATGATTCTAAACGCCATTTTAAATCAAAATGCTCATAGCAAAATTATTCTGAAATGTAGTAGTTCTCGAGATATTCTAAATTTTGTTTTGACAACACAATTATTTTGTTTTATTACGACCTTTTCATAAGTTATTCGTGTTTCTCAATCAATAGTAATTGGTTTTTCGTAAGGCCCATAGCATTTCCTGTAACTTTTCCATTGGCAGCAAGGTTAAGTTTTTGTTGACAAAATATAAAAAATTATAAAAATTGTTTTTTTTTGCAATTTGAATTGTTAACATAAATTTTTGTTTTTGTCAAAAATTACACATTTTTTCAGTTTATATTTTTTTCGTGCAGAAGTATTCTTTCCCTGTAACTCGTTCTCAGATAATTTTACTGTATAAAATAGGGTAATTGAATAAACATATTTTAAAATTAATGCACGTTGAAACGTCTACGCCCTTTTAAAAAATTGCGCTTTTGTCATAAATAATCTTATTGACTGTGGAAAATATTTAGTCTTCCATTCCGGTTAAACCTGTAAAGTTTCATCGGAATCTAAGATGGTCGGTCACGATTTTAGAGATTTTCGGACGGATCTTCGTGTAATTCCTTATTACTGAAATTGAAATGAATGGTACCGCTCATATTGATAGGTTAGAGTAATTTTGATGTTCCACTTTGAAAACAATTTTTGGCTATTTTTACCTATCAATTAAGATAATGGACACTTCATCTTTCGAGTGTTTAAGTAAATTCATTTTCCGTTAGTCTATATCCACACTGAGTACCGATTTACCTCTCACGAAGGAATACATGACAAAGATTTTTAACTTCAAAAAATCCCAACGACTTCTGCTGAGAATGAACGCAAACCCACTAAGTTGAGAAATAGCCAGGCTTGCCCCTGCACTACTGTTGCCATTGTTGAAATGTTAATTAATTGAATTGGGGGAGTGCTAGTATAACTTAAAATGTAAATTAAAAATGCACAGAACGTCTGTCGAATTACGCAACAAACCCCTAACATGCCAACAATCCGTATGAATAGAAAAAAATATATATTTCAACGAACCGTTATTTCCATGACTGCAATAAGGATCAGATATCAACTCAACAAAATGATAATAACTTTCATAAATTAACTGAGATCATGTTACGTTTCTCAACGGTACATGGACATTCGCCTAGTGGTGAAAATCCGAAATTGTGAACGGCTTCCATTCTCATTTCTAGATTTTCACTGACCACCATTCGCAACATAATTTATATTCTATCGGGATCAATATCAAAGCGTTTGTGTCATCCTATTTTACTAATACCGAGCTGATGCGATAAATTCGCATTTATCACAAAACATCGAGAAATCGATCAGAAACCTGTCACCTGATACGTCCAGATAGGCTCACTCACGCACTTCTTCTTCTTCTTACTATGGCACACCAGCAGCGACGTAGCGAGTTCAGGGGTGGCACTCGAAAACCGACAAATGCACGATGGAAAAATAATCATAACACAAAAATTGATCCCCTCATTTACAATGTGACAGATGAAACACTTTCATCGTGCAACGGTTAAACCTCCCGGGGCCAATTCTTACCCTCTTCATATTTTCAAGCATGAAATAAATCAGCGTCTCACGACCTTACTTATAAGATATGTCAGTGCTAGGGTGTTTGAGCCTCTTTCCATTCTATTAGTCAGGGTGCCATACTACTTTATGTATTACTCTGCCTACCATCGATGGATATTGCTTCAAATAGTATTAATATCATTGCTTCGTTTAAACCGGTTCTAATTTTGCATCAAATCCATATAATAACAGAATTGGAATAAAAATGTAGAAGAACTTGTGTTTAAGCGAAACGAAAATTCAAATTTAATACCTCTTATTCAACCCACCATTTCGGGAAAGATGTTGAACAGAGATAGCAGACTCTAATCTAACTCATGTGTTCAAATGGGTGGGATGAATGAATGGGTTGTGATTATTGAAGGAACAGTTACCTTATGGTGTCTGGTAGGTGTGTTTAATGATTGCTCATCGAAGAACAAGGAGGCTTGATTCTATTTAGTAAATTCGATAAATTTCATCAATCGTTCCACAGCGGGATTTATTTTTCGGGTTAGACTTGCCAAGTTTTAGCTATACATATCGACAAAACTGATCAAATTTTTGCGTACATATTCGTGTAGTATGTTTAACCTTCCTTTTTAGAAGCCTGCTTTAAATATATATATATATATATATATATATATATATATATATATATATATATATATATATATATATATATATATATATATATATATATATATATATATATATATATATATATATATATATATATATATATATATATATATATATATATATATATATATATATATATATATATATATATATATATATATATATATATATATATATATATATATATATATATATATATATATATATATATATATATATATATATATATATATATATATATATATATATATATATATATATATATATATATATATATATATATATATATATATATATATATATATATATATATATATATATATATATATATATATATATATATATATATATATATATATATATATATATATATATATGTATATATACGGGACAAAAAAGATGCAAACTTGAAATCGACCTTCACGGATTTGAACAAAATTTGGAGGAATTGTTCATCTAGGGCCAATATATAAAAACCCAAATTTTTGTGTCAATTGAACCACCCCTCGGGTCATGGGAGCACCCCCGTTTTGGCAAATTGCCAAAACCCTTGATTTTCTTTTGATCATATCTCCGGTTCTATTTACTCTAGAATCAAACCACAAGATGGCTTTTGAAGAAAATTGTTCAAGAAGTCTATAAAAAATATTATTTTTTGCCGACAGTGTTGCCAACTATGCAATTTTTTCAGTTAAATGTTAAAAGTAATTTTTTCTCCCAATACGAATATTTTAATTTTGAAAATTTTAATGCCATCATTTCTTGTCTACTTCACGAAAAATTATGTTTGAACTCAAAATACTCAAGTTGGTTTTTTTGTGTTGTGCGCTTGCGTTTTTATATGGGAAATTGAGGATTTTTCTCTTCAAAACGGTGTATCTCAGGATGCGCTCATATTATATTGGGACGATAAGTGTTTTTTATGTAAAAATGTCTGAGGAACGCGATGGCATTAAAATGTTCAAAATTAAAATATACGTGTTGAGAGAAAAATTAACTTTTAATATTTAACTGAAAAAATTGCATAGTTGGCAACACTGTCGGCAAAAAATAATAATTTTTTATAGACTTCTTGAACAATTTTCTTCAAAAGCCATCTTGTGGTTTGATTCTAGAGTAAATAGAACCGGAGATATGATCAAAAGAAAATCAAGGGTTTTGGCAATTTGCCAAAACGGGGGTGCTCCCATGACCAGAGGGGTGGTTCAATTGTCACAAAAATTTGGGTTTTTATATATTGGCCCTAGATGAACAATTCCTCTAATGAACAGATGAACAATTCCTCTAAATTTTGTTCAAATCCGTGGAGGTCGATTACACGTGCCTTGATCACTTCGCATGGAATGACCCACACTATCCGACAAAAACTTGGAATCGCTTCAATAAGTATTGCAACACGCTGAATATTGCGAAATCTCGAAAAGTTTAGCATCATCTTAAAAGGGAAAATTTAGATTGCCATATCTCGAGATCCGGTTTAAGCTCAAAGCTACTCTAGTGAGAATGTGAATTTGTGCATTTAAACTTGTTTTATCTCGCTTCTCTAACGACCTATATAGTTCATGTCTTCAGCAAAGTTGGCCGTATATAATTGTCATTTTAGTTCAGTACACTGTTGCCACGTTGCGCTAGTATATATGTATAATGGGGCATTGTAATTTTGTCATACGAGTAATTCTGACTACCTATAAATTTCGTTGTTTTAGATAAGTTTGTAACAGGACAAATACTGTGTTTATAGTGATTTGTTTAATTTGGAACTCTGTCACCAGGGGACGATAGAGTATAAATAAAATAATGAACTTTTGAACTTGTTATATCCAAATATTGCTCCTTTCAGAAGCCATGCAAATGACCTCGAGTAGCAGGAAAGCTGGTAAAAATTTACCTCGCCAGCTTAATCACCCGATCTAAATCCTTGGAGCTTCCTTGGGATGCGTCGTATTTTGATGTAAAATTAGTATTTTTGCAGTGTTAATAAGAATGTTCGAATAATATAAATGAAGAATTGAGGTATGCAGGGCAGTAATCAATGATGATGTAGTACATTTTGATGACGTTAAAATATAAATACGCCACGGACAAAACAAGTTTTGCCAATCTAGAAATAGCCATTCACATTCAACTTGAGAAAAAATAATTTCAGACTATGACACTACCGTATCGCTATGCGAAAAGGTAATGTGCTTTTCTGACAACAAATTGTACCAATGCTAGATAAAACTTAAAGATGAAGTTTAACCTAGATAACAATTTCTACAGAGTTGTAAGCTCTATTATAGACCAAGCATACAGAAGCCATTTGCTCTTTAGATAGTATGCTAGTTGATTTTTTGTTGAAAGCATTATAAGGCAATCGTTTGTATCTGATCAGAATGCAATAACATAATTATAACAGAATGTTATTGCATGTTTTCGTAGTAAGCGGTGTTATAAATTTGGTCTTGTTAGTAATTCAAATAACAGAAATTTATAACAAGCGACAATATACGATATAGCATTGAAATTTTGCTGTTATGTGTTTCTAACCTTTCCATTTGCGAAAGGCAAGTTAAGATTTAATAACACACCGTTTACTTTAACCAAATTGTCTAGGGGTAGCAAAATAGTATATCAATCGGCCGATACGAATTGTGGTCGAAAGCTATGAACGACTACCACTATTGCTTCTCTCCAGTTTCGTTGACTAATGCTCTACTGATTGTATAATCTTAATTCTACTCTTCACTGAATACGGCAGATTCTTAAAAAATGAGTTCGATTATGTCTGACCCAAGACCCATTGTTCATGCAAAAACACTAGTGCACCTTTGAATTTATCGATAAATGTGAGTGAATTGTGTAGTTCACCGGCGATTGTGCACTTGTTATGCGTGTTTGTTCACACCAACCAGTCGATAGTCTGTATCCTTCCCTCTGTTAAGAAAAAATTTAGTGCACGTCCTTAAGCTAAGGATGCAATTCCTTAGCTTAAGGACGTGCACTAAATTTTTTCTTAACAGCAGGAAGGATACAGATTAGTTGATACGCCAACCGCAGAAGATCCTATGTGAAATCGCAAACCGCTTTTTATCTCGTGGATATCGGTCTTATCACATGTCACTAATCACTAATTAATCCACAAACAGATCATTCGTTTTCGGGCGCTCGGTCGAGACACAAGTGTTTTATTATCCGTTTAGCAGTGTGTAGCGACAAAGAGTAGTGCTAATCCGCGTTCAAGGTTATCTTGCGCACCCTTCGCCTCAACGAGGTTTCGGAATTTTTTCCCTTCTTTTGTGTTTCTGTTTGTGAGTACCGCCAGTGACCAGTGAAGCAGAGTTTTTCTAGTAAGCCGTCTGGATACCGTTATACACACACAGTTAAGTACAGTTATTTTATACGTTTCCCCTTCTTGGTTCTCCTACTAACGTGCACTGGACAATAGGCCGGTGCAAAAATGACTTCCCCTGACGGCGGTTCATCTCTAGGTGAGATGGACGTCGAAACAAAATCGGCTCCCCGGCTAAAAGTATATCCAAGCTCGGCCGGCTTCGTGATCTTCTCCCGGGCCAAAGACAAAAAGTGTTTGAATCTGTTGCTGATTTCTCGACTTCTGTTGGATTGGTATTCGGCCGTGACAGAAATATCAAAAATTCGCTTCGGGCTGTTGTTAACAGTTTAAATCAGGCAAATGATATGCTGGCTACGGGCCCTTTACGAAGGAATACAGGGTCTATATTCCAGCTAACAGGGTTGAAGTCTGCGGGGTAGTCTCCGATTGGAGTATGAGTTGCGAGGACCTGCTGAAACATGGGACTGGCTGTTTCAAAGACCCTATGCTTAAGCCAGTGAAGATACTGGAGTGCAAACGTTTGCATACAGCATCAGTCGCAGCTGACGGGAAGAAAACATACGTCAACTCAGGCTCTTATCGGGTTACCTTCGCTGGTTCTGCTCTACCTAACTACCTCTTCTTTGGTAAGCCTCTCTGTGCCGCGGATCATCAACTGTACTAATTGCAAACAATGGGGATATTGTAGCAATAAGTCCCGTTGTGGGATATGCGGTGGGAATCATGCGGATGATTCCTGTGGAAGGGATGTCGAAAAGTGTCTTTACTGTGGGAGAAACCCACATGATCTCGATTCATGTCCTGCGTACAAACAGCTCGGGGAGAATCTTAAGCGTTCCTTTCAGGGACGCTCAAAGCGATCTTTTGCAGAAATGCTTAAGATAGCTACGCCACCTGTATCTACGAACTTCTATACCAACTTTGCGATGTTACACTCACATGCAGTTTTCCTTACAGGACATACCATGTGAAGATTCCCTCTCGAGAGAAGTGGTTATCTGGCTATATGGAGAGACAACAACTAACGCAAGTACCCCGTTACACTGACGGTGATCTGATGGAGAGACGTGCTGGTGCTGGTGTCTACTGTCGTGAAATGAGATTTGAACAATCTCACTAGCTAGGTAGATACTGTACTGTATCAGAAGCGCAAATCTTCGCGATAATTTGCGGGGTACAATCAGCCCTTCAACAGACAAAGTCAAATTCTTCTGCTCCGATAGTCAGGCTGCAATAAAGGACATTAGCTCAGATAAATCGCGGTCCAAGCTATTGATCGCGTGCCGAACCCAAATCGAAGAACTAAGCATTGTTAACACTATCTACCTTGTCTGGGTGCCCGGACATTCCGGTAATACTGGAACTGAATGGGCTGACGTTTGAACCCGGGTAGGTGCAGCGGTTGACTTCGTTGGTCCAGAGCTCACGCCGTCAATTTTGACAAATTGAAAACAGCAAAAATACGGTCCTGGGCTTTGTCCGAGCATCGCAATTGTTGGCGAAATTTACAAACGTGTCGCCAAACGAAAGCGTTCCCAGAACAACCGTGCCCAGTGATTTCGAAAAATTCTCGACATTTTTCTAAACTCCACTGCGGCATGCTGACCGAGGCCTAAACCGGTCACTGCAAACTCAATTATCGCATGGCAACTATTCAGTTCACTGAGGAATTTTCATGTGATCTTTGTGAGTCCGACTACGAAGCCTCGTATCATCAGATATGTAGCTGCCCAGCAGTAGCACAATTGCGATTTCTAGTTTTCGGCCATCCTTACATAGACGACACCGTGTTGGGACGACTAAAACTTATACTAAAGTTTCTTATCCAATGTGGTGGAGAGCTTTAGGCTTACTCGCAAGTGATTTGAGCTACTTGTGACTTTAATTTATTTTCTGTTTATTTTGAAGTCCACCCTCCTCCTATTCCTTTCCTTCCGCTGAGAAAATGATGAGAAGACACTGCACGGCACAAATCCCCGACTACATACGGGAGCGTGTCATTTGATCCAATATATTCTGATTCCTGATAGGCTTTCTGAATATCTTGCCCAAGTATAAGCCTCCGCTGCAGAAAGAAAATTTTATTGTATTTTGCTAGTTTTAATTGCTCAATCAAATAATATCTCTGGGTTAAAACTTGTCCTAAAAATCATATCTTTTGTTCGCTCCCCTTCTCCACTCTCGCTTAATAAGAGTCAACTATTCCTCTTATAAAGCGAACTGTACTTCTGGTTTCAAGTCAGATGTAAAAGGGTTTTCATGAAAAATTTATTCCCTCTCTTGTATATCGAATTGTGTTCCTAGTTTTATATTAGCTGTATATTTGCTTTTAGATTTAATATAAAAAATTATTTCAAAATTGTAATCTCCTAGTTATAAGATTTTTTTAATACGCAAAATATTAAATTGGCACCAACAAGCTAACGCAATATATTGTAATGTATTATGAACCCTTCTCTTGTAAATATTTAGAACATAAATTTATTGTTTCTATTGTTACCATTTGCATAAGTAGGGGGCGGTGGGGGAGTTGTGGACCATGGGGAGTTGTGGACCATGTGACGTAGCATTATATGGGGGAGGGGGGAGTTATGTATTTTGTGATGATGTGTGACGACAGGGGGGTAGGGGGTCATGTCATGCTACGTAGCTTTTTTAAAGGGTAATAGAATAGAATTTTTAAAGAAAATTTACGGTGACAAGGGGGGGGGGGCAGAGTTACCGTCAAGCTACGTAATTACCGGGGGGGGGGGGGGTCTTTAGAGGTTTGTGACGAAATACTACGATGGGGGAGGGGGTTGTTAAAAATCACTCAAAAAATGCTACGTCATTTATGGATCATCCCTTATTATTAATTCACGACAATTTTATTAACGTTGTACAACTTAACACGGAGTGCCGAAAGTTTTTCTGAATCGGAGTGTGTATCTTCGTCGCGAGCGGTTGACTCTCGTAGAGCTCCCTTCGAGTCGGTTAATTTTCATTTTACTGCCTCCCGGTTATCGAAAGTGTGAATAACGGTGCAATTTAACGATTATACATAGTTAAGTGGCTTATAAAAGCATTTTTCGGCATATTTTCGACTGACGCGAGTGGTGACAGTTTGTGAAAATCGAATTCCGGCAAATGAAAAAAAACTTTCCCTCGCATTACGGGCCGTCAATTCCCGATGAAAGGACAATAAAAGTGCTTAGAAAACATCTAGAAACACAGTGTACATTCTAAAAATAGTGAAAAATGCTTTTTCAGAGAAAAAATTTCGAAAGTGGAAAAATTGGCATATTCAAATAATTGGCGTTTCACCAGCGACTAGCGACTACCAGGTGTCGCCCCAAAATTCTTCGCCCGAAAAATAGGTGGCAAACCAGCCGGTCGGTGCTCAGCTAATTTCGTCCGCGTCCCTTGTCACCTATTTTTATTGGGTGTTTCATCGGCGGTGCTATCTTTGAAAATGAGCTGCCTTGGATATTCAATTGTTTTTTTACTTTCTTATTATATTGCAAATGAGTAGAGGTTTTGATTCTTTTATATTCGTGATTGCAGATATTTTGTCGCATGTAAATTTTGGGTGTTCGTTGATGTGATGGCACTGTAAGGGAACACGTAGCTGCCGGTCGGCCAACTTTTCTTTGGACTGAGCAAACTAATTTCTATGTTTGTTTTATCAACCGGGGAACTGATCCACAGAGCATTCAATGTGCTTAGGGAAAACACATGACCTAATTTGAGTGGAATGATGACTTCAATCATGTATAAGGTTTGAGAATCGACAATTCGCGAGAGGGATCGGGGACCGGTTGTCAGTTACCTTCAATTGTGTCAGCACGAAGAATAAGTGTTTTGCTGTCATGTTCATTGGTTAGCTTTCAATTCTATCTCATGCCTCCACGCGAGTCTAGGTCTATTGATGACATTTGGTCCTTAGACCGGCGATGACTGGGTGCTGTCGGCCTTCTGCCGATAGTGGCAGATTGAGAGGGTGCGGGCGGATCTAGCCGAGAAGACCGTAAAATTGAATAGTTGTTCAGAGGTCGGCTCTAATGGGACTTTGATTTGACTCGTATCGATGATCGCGGGTCAATACGTACTGAAAATTCGCCACGTCTGTCTCTGTATTTCCCTTCAATATATCGATATAATCGTTCGTATACGTGTATTTCACAAACAACCCGATATGGAAAATAGGAAATACTTTCGTTGATTTATAACATCTCGAGCTATCATAACTCTTTGTCTTTATAATGTGTTATCACTCGGTAGTTTGCAACCTAAAAATATGGCGTAGAGAAGGAATAGCGAAATTAGTCTAAATAATGTCGCAATAAATAGTGATCCTGAACATTACGCAGATAAGGCTTTTCAAGGCAATACTCCCACGGTCGGCTGTGTGAAGCTGAAATTGCTTTTGTTTAGAAAACATAGGATACTCTTGGTAGCCGGATACCCAGAGTATAAAAAGAACCAAAAACTAAACAAGATATTCTTTTTCGAGCGATCGTGTTCTCGAAAACTAACAAAACTACTACCTAATAAACTATGCTTTACAGGTCGCATAGCTTGCTTGGAGCGAACCCTAGACCCTATTCCCTTCCAAACCACCAACTCCGCGACACCTATGGTAGAGTCTGATGAACCTTCTGTATAAGATTCCTCCTTTTATTCAAACGATCGCCGGATAAAATCAGCACCGACACGATAGAAACCACGAAAAAATTTGTCGCATGATTGAATATTATTAAAAAATATAAGCAGTGCTTCTTATAGCCGGTTATCCGAAGTTTGCTTGTTTTGCTAATCTTATTAATACAACAAATGATAAATTTCACAAATTCTCGGCAGCTGGTTGCCCAGTGCAATTATTACATGATAACGCTATTGGCACATTTTTTCTAACAAATTTCCCATTCCCGTGATACATGCGGAGATGCAGAGGATTCCTCGGTCTCTAGTAGCAACATGTATCGGACTAACATTCCTTCCTTTCCCAGAAGATCTGCATTCGGACGTGGCCGGCGTCGGTATTGATCAGCATGCAGGGATCAGTATAGATTGTACAATGTGGCTCATCATGTTGTTCCCAAGCATGTTGTTCCAATGAACATTTTGCAACCTAATTTGATTCTGGTCAATAACGGAGTAGCAACTACGGGCGATCTCTTATGCTTATGCTTATGCAAAACATTACTTGGGAAATTGGCTTTCATTGACAAAAAATATTGGATGAACCTTTAGTGAGTCGATAAAGATACGTATTATACGAAGATACCATTAGTGGGGAGTTGTGAACTAGCATTTCAATGGATAATAGTTTTTAAAAAAAACAGCAGAATAATTCGAAAAACAGAGCGATGACTCATACATATTATGATATAAAAAGGTTCAATTTTATGCGAAGAACAGCATTCTATCACAATTTGAATCTCCTCGTGCCCATTTTTTCCATCTCATCTGTAGTTAAGAAATATATTAAAACTTATCTTCTATAGACCTAATAAAAATGAACCCAGAAAATATTCCATTTCTTCTACTTTTTGCGATGGTTCGCAACTCCCCACCGTCCCCTATTCTATATATTTACAATATCAGATAATAGTTCAATCCCAAGTAATACGTAGTTCAGCCAATTTGCAAAAATATTTCGGCCAACCTTATGTAAATTATAGCAATAGAAATACTAAGCTTTAAGTTCTAAATATTCAGACGAGAGGATGTTCCAGTACATTACAATATGCTTCAACAATCTCACATAATGTCTATTTACTGTTTTGTTCACTAGGGCATTGCAAAAAAATATATATTTTTTTGAATTCTCAAAGGCCCCCCTCTCATATTGTGACAAATGTCAAAGTAAGCTCAGATGCCAAATTTCACATCATTTGGACAATTTTAAACTCCCGCCCATTTCGCTTGAATTTTTTGAAATTGGTAATATGGGAAAATATGGAGGAAAAATATATTAAATGCTATAACTTTTGAAGTAGCAATCAGAAAATTACAATTTATACCTCTTTTTAAAGTAAATAACCTTAGTATTTGAAGGAAGATATTTCTGTTTCTAGACAAATAGGGGAAAGTTAGTACTGGGTCATTTTGTGATGTGATCTACAAAATGTGATTTGCAGAGTTAATGTCCAAAAAATTGATGTTTCTGAATTTTACCCGCTAACGAATTATTATTTTTTGTATTCATAAGAATTTTCCGCGTTCAACAAGCTACATTTCATGAAAATTGATTGAAGAATAATAGAGATATATGCACGAGAAAATTATAAAATTTAATATTAATGACAAAAGGCCCTATAACCCCAACTTCCCGTATTCGGACAAAGGTCAAAAAGGTTCTGTTCGATTTCTGAGATTTGTTCACATTAGAAAAACTCCAAAATATGTATGATTTGAATCACACAGCAGAAAAATCAAGAAAAATAAGGGATTTTGTGGCCAAAATGACGTAGTACCCCACTTTCCCCTATTTTCCAGAAAAAGGAACATTTCCCTTCAAAGACTTAGGTCATTTCTTTTACAAAGAGGTATAAATTGTAATTTTCTGTTTGCTACTTCAAAAATTATAGCATTTAGTATATTTTTCCTCTATATTTTCCCATAGTACCAATTTCAAAAATTTCAAGCGAAGTGGGCGGGAGTCTAAAATTGTCCAAATAATCTGAAATTTGGCATCTAAGCTTACTTTGACATTTGTCACAATATGGGAGGGGGGGCCTTTGAGAATTCAAAAAAAAAAGTTTTTTTACAATGCTCTATTGTTCACTAGCGAAACCATACCAGATATTGTTTGTTTAACATTCGAACTATTACAGTGGCGGATCCAGGGGAAGGGTCTTGGGGGTCCGGTCCCCCCCGATTTTTTTTTTTACTTTTTTAAGAAATTTCAAATTAGTTGCAATTTTATATTAGTTTAAAACTCAAAATCATTCTAAACCAAATTTGTCCAACACAACTTATATTCATTAAATAAGGTTATTACGTAGTATGCATTGTTTAATCGGCCCTATTCTGCGCGGCGTGTGACGTGAGACGACTAATCTCACCTACGTGACTTTTCTCACCCAATTCTGAAGAGTCACTTCGGATGACATGAGACGCCCATTTAATCGCAATGAGATATCTCACCTCACCCGAGTCGACTCTCATAATCGGGTGAGAAAAGTCACGTAAAGTTAAGTTAGATTAGTCGTCTCACGTCACACGCCGCGCAGAATAGAGCCGAATGTTCATTTAAAAATCTAAATTTCAGACCCCTCCCGACATTTTTTTTTCTGAATCCGCCCCTGAACTATTAACATGGCCATCAACATGTACAATATCACATATGGTTACATTACTGGTTATTGTTTCGCTATATTTTAACAATTCAATTCGTCGTTACTATTGAGGATATTGTAGAACTATTGTTATACTCATTGAATAAAATCTAAGTTCATATTGTAGGAACATTACAAAACAAACACCTCTAACGATTATTATATCGCATAACACAGGTTTATTGTTTGGTTTAAATGGTTTTTAGCTAAGCGGGGTAGCTAAAATATGTGGTCAGAATGTAAAGTACATAATTTATGTTATGGTAAAAGCACAAAAAATGATGATTTTTTTAGGCAAAGCAATGGTACAATCTAGGGTTCAATAAACTGTTAAATGTGTATATGTACTACTGTCTGTATTATTGCATAAAATGAAAAAGATGTGCTTCGTTATGGTTATTTGTCTCTGCTGCACATAAAATTAACAACTCGAATTCATATAAAATATTTGTACAAGAACACATCCTGTATGGTAGTTTCAACCATATGCGATATGGTATATTTTTATTCTTCTATGGTCATGGTTACTCATTATGCCACTCATAATTATCGGTACTAGTTAATTCCGATTTGCCCAGCTCAAGATGGTGAGATGAGCTCACAAGAATATGAAGCAAATTGTGTTCTTTGCTCAATAGCGGAAATAGCTCAATTGGATAAAGCGGCAGTACCACTGATGTCAACATTCTAATCGACACTTTCCAGATGATAGGTAATCAAATCCCAAATATTAAATTTCGACAGAGTTGAAACCATACGCAATCATTACAAATGTGATAAACTATGTAGAAAATACCAACATTGTAAGGTTCGGTACTTTGGCCTATACTTTTGACAGCGTCGATAAAGTAGTTTTTACACGCTTCTGCTAAATTCACCATTTTAACCAAATTATGTTTTCATAATAAGTGTTATTGTTGCATTATAGTAACCCATGGTTAACATGGTCACTATAACTATTTCCAATATTGTTCGTCAAAATCCTACCGTAGATTTATCCGTTTTCATTTGTATAGTATTTCGCCAGAAAACTATATTTGAACTATACTAGTAGAAACTGAGAACTAAGCGACTAGCATTTGTGGAAATGTACAATGTACATTATGATGTATGTACATGTACGATCCACGAAAAAAATGTTCAAAAAAAAATGACGATGATAAAATGACAGAAACAATTTACGGTGTGGCGTGTTTGTTGTCGAATCACAATATAACAAATTGTGGAAAAACAATAATACCAATTATCCATTTATTGTTCTCGTTTAAGTGGGATACCTTCTCCGTATGAACAACGAAACGAAATATTTAGATGAAAAAATCATATTTCGTTAGGTGCGTTAGCTAGAACAACAGCTAGAAAATGCATATTCCAAAAGTGGGTAAAGAAAGCTTTTTTCGAGAATGAATTTATCAATAACTGAAAAACCTCAGCAAAGTTACATAAATCTGATCATTAGAAGTCATTGTTTTTAGATACCGTTCCTTCCTAAAATTTATTTTTTGTTGTGTGAAGTGTGTAAGAGAAATAAAAATCAAAAACATGTTGCCCAATGAAAGTGATCCAACAAGCTAAACAATTCGTGAACCCATGACAACTTGCTTCAATTTAATTACGAACGTCAAGAATTCTAGTATTTTTGTCAAGAATATTAACATGATATGAAGGATTTTCTACACGTTTTAAAGAAATTGGTTTTGGATAGCATGCATGGATAGCATGATAGCAGCAAACCAGCAATGTACAATTTAGTTCGACTTCTACCAGAACTTTTTTCGACTCTTGCAATGAATCTGCCAGCCAAATATTGCGACGGCTCCCATTAGAATAGGGTAATTTGGGGAGAGATGCCGCACATTTCTTAAAATCGATCCTGCGTCGAAGTAAACCATTCAATATTTGTTAAAATCATTTTTATCAATTGCGACAAGTTTCGAGAATACTGTGAAATGGTTTTTCTCATGAAAAAAAATTCATCAAATTTCCATGAACATTTAAAAAAAAGGTCATTGCGGGAGAGATGACGCATGTGCGGGTGAGATGCCGCACCATGGTCACAAACTGAAAAATGGCGAACAAAAGTATTTTTAGCTATCATTGATGTTTTTGTGATTAAGGGTCTTGTGCTGAGTTTCAAGAAGTTTGATTACACCTATAAATCGGCCAGCACCTTCATTTCTAGAAACATTTTTTTATTCAAGATTTTATAAATATTTTTCTTTTGCAACCTTGTGTAACGGTTAAGTGGGAGTAACTTAATTAAGGGTACTGTTTATTTATATGTTTGTACGAGCGATATATTGGTAGGGGTTCCTTAAAAGCAGTTTTTGGTTGTTTCTTCCAACAACGTATTTATATAACTTTGGTTTGTTCTTGAAAGATTCGTTTGAAAAAGCATCAATTCGTCGAACTTTTCATTTTTATCCCGAGATTAACATCACTACAAATCAATGCGTTTACTAAAATTAGTGCCTGAAACTTTATAGAATAAACCGAAGAAATTAATACTTAGATACATATCGCTCGTTCAAATATATAGATAAATAGACTCATATTCCTATATGCCACTGTGATAGGTCCGTTAGTTTATGGATATACCTTATTAATAATCTATACCTGACGCAAATGATCATTTAATGACATTTCGAGGTGAAAAAATACATTTTAGCTACGTATCCTCCGCCATCGAGTGCGGCATCTCACCCGCAATTTCGATGCGGCATCTCTCCCAATTGTATGGGAGAGATGCCACACGACGACATTTTCCTCTGAAATTATGGATGACCGTGCTCATGATCAGAATGCCTTCTAAATGGTCCCAGTTACTCAACCGATACATGATTTACCAAAAAAAAAAATCGAACAATTTAAAAAACGAAATTTTAATGTGGTACTGAAAAACTTTCGACACTCCGTGATGCAACTGGACTCACATAATCATTAATAAAAATTTTGTAAGTTAATAATATGGATTATTTTATATCTTCAGTGTTGTAATTCTTCAAAAGACAAACTCACAATATCATATTACCGTATAAAAGTGACCCTATATACGAGATATAGAAAGTGCGGCATCTTTTCTGACGCGGCATCTCTCCCGAAATTACCCTACTTCTCGCATTGTACTCGGGTTCAGTTTGACAGAAACCTAACGGAACGGCTAGAGGATTTGATGACCGGGAGATGTTAGTTCGATTCCGAAGATTTTCGGAAATACTAGAAGATGGCTTTCAAATTCGAAATAAGTGGAAGTGGCTCGAATTTGAGGGTCATCTTCTCGTATTTCCGAAAATCGATTTGATTTTTTAGATTCAAAATGGAATCTATGTTTCTGTTTAGGCATGGTGGAACGAGAATAGATTCCATGACGCCATGACACCACCAAATCATCACAAAATTCGCTTATGAGCTCAATATATGGGAACTGTCAACTTGTCCCCGGGTTGGATATAACATGAATCCATCAGTGCCTCACAACAAAAAATAATTAAATTTAAACGACAATTAAATCAATACGAATGTAAACATACAAAGCTTGAATCACAAATTTGATTGAAAATTAAGTCGAATTCGATGCACTCAATGGGAGTATCAAAAACCATATGATTTTACACTTTCGTAATTTTCAATCAACGTGTAAAATTATAATAAAATTTGTTGAAAAAAGCTCGACAAGTTGTAGGGTAAGGTGGGGCAAATCCAACCGTTGGGTAAACCCGACCCCCCTCTGTTACCGAAAATCAGAAGCACTACGCGAACTAATATCGATGTTGTCGTGTAGAACATCGAAAATAATCATAATGGTGGTATGACAGCATTTTATCAGTCTACATTAAGATGCTCATAAAACAAAAAGTGTGTTTTTACAATTTTTGATTTGACTTTTGTGCATCATTGACTACAGGATATTTCTGATTCTTAAAGTGATTACATAATAAATGTAAGTGGATTTAAATTCTTTGATTTAAGTCCTACAAAGTGCATAGATGAATTTAGTTCAATCTTTTTCATATTTTTTTTTAATTGCATCATAATGAAAAATGACGCGGTGGGGCAAATCCGACCTCAAAATATTGGGGTAAATCCGACCGCTTTTTTGCTAAGAAAATTTTTATTTATCAAATAGAAATATATTTTTATTGTTATTTTTTATTATTTTTATGCAAAATGGTTCATAATTACAAACGAAGGACACAAAAACGTGATGATTATAGTATTCGTCGAGCAATTGCTCCGATGCAAATGGGAATATCATTACGTGCTACTGCTCGCGATTTTAGCATTCCAAAATTGATATTGAACTCCATTTTCTCCATGTTACAATTCAATAACACAACATTCATTGATTTATCATTAAAAAACGCTTTTAATCCACCTAACAGTGTGATGAGACATTTCTTATAACTCTTATCACTCTCTTCGGATATTATATCGTTTGAGAACATTTAGAACTTGATGCTTCGCGATGTTTTTGATAACACATACTACATGGGATAGTGGCAGGACTCAGAGAATCACTCAAATCAGCATAGGACAACATCAGTGCTAGAAATCTCAAACCAAATCAATGAGAAGGCGAAAAAATGGCCCATAAAATAGACATACAAACGTATTATTGTTAATGCTCTGTTAATAAAATATCTAAATTCCTCAATCAATGCATTGTGGTGGGAAAACTGATTTTTCTAAAGGGGTTATGTATATATATTGTACTGAGCCAAAAAAAATCGATTTTTTTTTAATCGATTTGAAGTTTATACTTTACTCAAATTTCCAACGCGACTGAGAATTAAGAAATCAACGCTTTTTCTTGAAAAAACCCACCATTCGACTATGGGTCACAAGGGCGGTTTTTCGGTACAAAAATCAATAACTTCCAAACCGTTCATTTTAGAGAAATTATGTCTGAGAGAATATTTTTGAAAATTAAATTTTCTTACTTTTAAAGCAAAATATAGCTCGGGTGGTCCTCTAAAACATTATTTTCGAAAAATTATGTTTAGAACTAAATGGTGTAGCAAGGTACTTACTTCAGCAAAGTTGTAGAAAAATGTTTTTCAAGTAACATTTTCAAATGCATCAAAGTTATAGCATTATAGCATTATCGGTTTTCATGTTATAATTATTTTTCTTCTTTATCTTAGGGTGTCATTTTAGTGTTTCTGAAAAAGTCAGTTTTTTAACTATAACTTTTTAAATAGTTAGTCTATCTTCATACTCTCTATGAAGCAATTTTAGTACTTTTCATTGCACATATTTCTGCTGAAGAATGTGAATCGATATCATTTTTCGTTATCGAATTACGATCATTTTTTTAAATAAAAATGATAGTTTTCAATGACCTCTAACTCAGAAGGTTGCAAAAACTAGCAGCTAAATTTGTACTCTTTCGAAAGTGCATCAAAAATACTGTAAAATATCTCAAAATCAACTTTTGCTTTTTTGTCATTCAGCGAAAAATGTTGACATCAACATTATGATTAAATGACATCAGCATACGGCTGTTTTTAAGGGTCTGGTCATTGCCATTTAGAACCTGCTTTACTAGATCAAAAAGTCGAGTTGTTAAATGATTTTTTGAGCTTGTCAAATATATATACACAAATATTGAAAACGTTAGGCTCAGACAGATATTTATTTTACTATTCTACGTAACTACTTTATTATCATCGTCATCCTCATAATTATTATAATCACAATCATCAACATCATCAGCATCGTCGTCGTTATAGTTATCTGAATCGTGCCTCTTTTCTCAAAGTGCTAACTCATTTAATATTGAACTTATTTCAGTGCGTTTACTGTATCGGGATCTTCTAACTGCAAGAACCGGATTAGACGAGTCAATTGCTCTAAAGAAAACATCTTCCATGTTCGCGACTCTTGAACAATTTCTACCGTGACTCAGTCGATCGTTCCGAGCCTCAGCTCTTTGTTCGCTCATGAAACTTGTTGGTAATGGAAGTGTTGACATAATATAAAATGTAGCGCATTTTGCCTTAAAAAGCAAATGAATTAAGGATTACCCTTCATTCTGTTCTAAGTAAGCGACGAATTTCTGTGAATGCTGGTTTGGGAGGAAGTGCAGTTTGAATCTTTTGTAGGAACTGTTAACGGCTTCTCAAAATATTTCGAATTTTTATCGAGCACTTTCGTCTCAATTCGATTACTGTCTTTCCAAAATTGATCAAACCTTTTACATCATTCGTTATCGAGCACTCAGTCGAGATAGAAGTCTTTTGTCATCGGTCCGTACACTCTATAGCGACAAATAGTGTTAATCCGCGTTCAAGGTTATTTACACACTCTGCGCCTAGCTGAGGTTTCAGTATTTTTTCCCTTCTTTTGTGTTTCTGTTTCTGAGTACCGTTAGCCGGTCAGTGAAGTGAAACAGTGTTCTTCTAGTAAGCCGTCTGGATACCGTTACATACACAAGCTAAGTATTAGTTTTCGTTTCCCCTTCTTGGTTGTCTTAATAACGTGCACTGGGCAATAGGCCCGTGCAAAAATGACTTCCCCTGACGGCGGTTCATCTCAAGGTGAGATGGACGTCGAAATAAAATCGGCTCCCCGGCTCAAGGTATATCCGAGCTCGGCCACCGGGCCATTTGTGATCTTCTTTCGGACCAAAGAAAAAAAGTGTTTAAATCTGTTGCAGATTTCTCGAGTTCTGACGGATCGGTATTCGGCCGTGACAGAAATATCGAAAATTCGGCCTGATAAGCTTCGGGTGGTGGTTAACAGTTCAACTCAGGCAAACGATATTGCTGGATACGAGCCCTTTACGAGGGAGTACAGGGTGTATATTCCAGCTAGCAGGGTTGAAGTCAGTGGGGTCGTTTCCGATTCGAGTCTGAATTGCGAGGACCTGCTAAAATATGGGACTGGCTGTTTCAAAGACCCCATGCTTAAGCCAGTGAAGATACTGGAATGCAAACGTTTGCATTCAGCATCAGTCGCAGCTGACGGGAAGAAAACATACGTCAACTCAGACTCTTATCGGGTGACCTTCGCCGGCTCTGCCCTGCCTAATTACCTCCTTTTTGACAAGGTTCGTCTACCTGTTCGCCTCTTTGTGCCGCGGGTCATGAACTGTACTAATTGCAAACAATTGGGACACACAGCCTCCCATTGTAGCAATAAAGCCCGCTGTGGGAAATGCGGTGGGAATCATGCGGATGATTCCTGTGGTAGAGATGTCGAAAAGTGCCTCTACTGTGGGGGAAACCCACATGATCTCCCTTCATGTCCCGCGTACAAACAGCGCGAGGAAAATCTTAAGCGTTCCCTTCAGGGACGCTCTAAGCGATCTTTTGCAGAAATGCTTAAGATAGCTACGCCACCTGTCTCTACGAACATCTTTACCAACCTGTCTACTGACGAAGGCGACTGTGATGAACCCCAGGAGGGAACATCTTCTGCTGTGCCTAGAAGTAGTAGAAAAAGGAAGAACATTTCCTCTTCCAAGCTTCGTCGTAAAGGCCAGAAGGTGTCTCTTCATGGTCCCCCTAAAATAACTACTCAAGGAAGTACTGGTGCAAAACCGAAGCAAGTCGCTCCCGGTCTCAGTAACCTGAGCTCAGAAAAGGAGTTCCCAGCACTTCCAGGAACATCAAAAACCCCAAGTGTTCCCATATCTCAGCCAGAGAAAGAAAACAGTGCTGGCTTAATAAATTTCTCTGACATTGTGGACCGTATTCTTACAGCGTTAAACATTTCTGACCCCCTTAAAAGTATCTTGATAAGCTTTCTCCCCGCAGTAAAAACATTCTTGATGCAGTTCACTGCGAAATGGCCCCTCCTTTCAGCGATTGTATCCTTCGATGGCTAATTCATCGAACGAGGTCAAGGATTTAATCACTGTTCTACAGTGGAATTGCAGAAGCATTATCCCGAAAATCGATTCGTTTAAAATCTTACTAAATAATTTGAAATGCGATGCATTTGCCCTATGCGAGACATGGCTCACTTCAGAAATAACCCTACACTTCCACGATTTTAATATTATTCGCTTGGATCGAGAAGACTCTTACGGAGGAGTACTTTTGGGGATCAAAAAGTGCTATTCTTTCAATCGGATCGACCTCCCCTCGACACCAGGCATTGAAGTTGTCGCTTGCCAAACCAGAATTAAAGGCAAAGAACTTTGCATTGCTTCCACCTACATCCCCCCTAGAGCCTCAGTTAGCCACCGACGGCTTTGCGATATTGCGGAACTCCTCCCCGCACCGAGGCTAGTTTTAGGTGACTTTAACTCCCACGGCACGGCATGGGGTTGTCTTCATGACGATAATCGATCTACCCTACTCCATGAGCTTTGCGACAACTTCAATATGACTATTTTGAATACGGGTGAAATGACACGGATTCCTGTCCCTCCAGCGCGACCGAGCGCCTTAGATCTGTCCCTCTGCTCGACATCGCTGCGGTTAGATTGCATGTGGAAGGTAGTCTCTGATCCCCACGGCAGCGACCATCTGCCAATCGTAATTAATATTGCTAACGGTTCAGGGCCACCGAATACAATCAATGTTTCGTATGACCTCACACGAAATATTGATTGGAAGAGCTACGCGTCCGCGATATCCGAAAAAGTAGAATCGACACAAGAGCTTCCTCCGGAGGAAGAGTACGGGTTCCTGGCTGGCTTGATTCTCGATACCGCGATTCAAGCTCAGACTAAACGCGTACCAGACGCGAATTCACGCGGGCGTCCTCCCAATCCATGGTGGGACAAAGAGTGCTCAGACGTGTACGCGGAGAAGGCCGCTGCGTATAAGACCTTCCGGGACGACGGGCTGCCAGCTAGCTACCGACAATACGCGATGGCGGAAACGCGCATGAAGAGTTTGATAAAAGCCAAAAAACGTAGCTACTGGCGCCGGTTCGTCGACGGACTAACGAGAGAAACATCGATGAGCACTCTTTGGAGTACGGCCCGGCGCTTACGAAACCGAAACAGTACCAATGAGAGCGTGGAATATTCAAACCGTTGGATATTCGATTTTGCCAAGAAGGTTTGTCCGGATTCCGCCCCGGCACAGAAGATCTACCGCGCCGCGTCCCCTCACAGTAATGCGAACGAAACACCGTTTTCGATGGTGGAGTTCTCACTTGCTCTCTTATCATGTAACAATAAAGCCCCAGGGCCAGACAGAATCAAATTTAACTTGTTAAAGAATCTGCCAGACTCTGCCAAGAGACGCTTGTTGAATTTATTTAATAAGTTTCTTGAGGGTAATATTGTCCCTCATGACTGGAGGCAAGTGAAGGTCATCGCCATTCAAAAACCAGGAAAACCAGCCTCCGACCACAACTCGTATCGACCGATTGCAATGCTGTCCTGTATCCGAAAGTTGTTCGAGAAAATGATCTTGTTTCGCCTCGATAATTGGGTTGAAGCAAATGGCTTACTGTCAGATACACAATTTGGTTTCCGCAAAGGCAAAGGGACGAACGATTGTCTTGCGTTGCTCTCAACAGAAATTCAAATGGCTTATGCTAGCAAAGAGCAGATGGCATCAGTTTTCCTAGATATAAAGGGGGCTTTTGATTCAGTTTCTATCAAAATTCTTTCTGAGAAGCTGCACCAGCATGGTCTTTCACCGACTCTAAACAACTTTTTGCTAAACTTGCTGTCTGAAAAACATATGCATTTTTCGCATGGTGATTTATCGACATCACGAATTAGCTACATGGGTCTTCCCCAGGGCTCATGTCTAAGCCCCCTTCTCTATAACTTTTACGTGAATGACATTGACGAATGTCTTGTCAATTCCTGCACGCTAAGGCAGCTTGCAGATGACGGTGTGGTCTCTATTACAGGTCCCAAAGCCGTCGATCTGCAAGGACCATTGCAAGATACCTTGGACAATTTGTCTGCTTGGGCCCTCCAGCTAGGTATCGAGTTCTCCACGGAGAAAACTGAGCTAGTCGTATTTTCAAGGAAGCGTGAACCAGCGCAACTACAGCTTCAATTAATGGGTCAAACTATTGCTCAGGTTTCAACTTTCAAATATCTCGGGGTCTGGTTCGACTCTAAAGGAACCTGGGGATGTCACATTAGGTATCTGAAACAGAAGTGCCAACAAAGGATCAACTTTCTCCGTACAATAACCGGAACATGGTGGGGTGCCCACCCAGGAGACCTGATCAGGCTGTACCAAACAACAATATTGTCGGTGATGGAGTACGGGAGTTTCTGTTTCCGCTCCGCTGCGAACATACATTTCATCAAACTAGAGCGAATCCAATATTGTTGTTTGCGTATTGCTTTGGGTTGTATGCACTCGACACATACGATGAGTTTAGAAGTGCTGGCGGGCGTCCTTCCGCTGAAAAATCGATTTTGGGAACTCTCCTATCGATTGCTCATCCGATGCGATATCTTGAACCCGTTAGTAATTGCAAATTTCGAAAGGCTTATCGAGCTCAATTCTCAAACCCGATTTATGTCCTTGTACTTCGATTACATGGCACAAAATATCAATCCTTCCTCATACTATCCCAACCGTGTCAATCTCTTTCATGCTTCTGATTCAACTGTTTTCTTTGACACATCCATGAAAGACGAGATTCGTGGAATCCCGGATCACATACGCCCGCAAGTGATCCCAAGCATCTTTCATAGTAAATTTCGAGAAGTCGACTGCAACAAGATGTTTTACACCGACGGGTCAAGCCTCGACGGCTCCACTGACTTCGGTATATTCAATCAAAACCTCACCGCCTCATTCAAACTCAATGATCCTGCTTCAGTTTACGTCGCAGAACTTGCTGCTATTCAGTATACCCTTGGGATCATTGATACTTTGCCCACCGATCATTACTTTATTGTCTCGGATAGCCTCAGCTCAATCGAGGCTCTCCGTTCAATGAAACCGAGAAAGCACATTCCATATTTTCTGGGGAAAATCTGGGAGCGCCTGCGTGCTTTGTCTGCAAGATCGTACAAGATTACCTTAGTTTGGGTTCCCTCGCATTGCTCCATTCCAGGTAATGAAGAAGCGGACTCTTTAGCTAAAGCGGGCGCTTTACAAGGTGACATATATGAAAGACCAATTAGCTTCAGCGAATTTTTCAGTATTACTCATCAGAGAACCCTCGAAAGTTGGCAAACATCATGGAGCAATGGTGAACTGGGAAGGTGGCTACATTCGATAATCCCTAAGGTATCGACGAAACCTTGGTTCAGAGGGATGGATGTGGGTCGGGATTTCATTCGCGTGATGTCTCGGCTCATGTCCAATCACTACACGCTGGACGCACATCTCCGGCGTATTGGGCTCGTGGATAGCGGTGTCTGCGCTTGTGGCAACGGTTATCACGAAATCGAACATGTTGTCTGGGCATGTGCCGAGTACTGTTCTGCCAGATCTCAACTATTCGATTCCCTTCGGGCCCGAGGAAGATCACCCAATGTCCCGGTTCGAGATGTACTAGCAAGCCGCGATATTCTCTACATGTCCCTTATATACACGTTCCTCAAAACCATCAATATCCAAATTTAAATGCCCCTATCTTTTCTCTTATCATTCCCAGAAGTGCCCTCTTCCGCCTACCGTACCCCAACGATGGTTTGATACGACTCCAAGACGAGACAAAACATCTGTCGAATGAACCAACAACACGAGATCTACAGTACAACATCACACGCGCAGCGCGGTGTGTTCCCGATCCGTATCTGAGCCGTACTACGAAATCGTCTGGAGGAACCCCTGCCGGCTCGAGGAAAACCGCCCGGCGTCCCAATACTTGATACATCCGTTCGAATCTGTAATCCTGGCCGTTGATTCCTGATGCCGGAAACTGAAGTTTATATCCCCCCCCCCGTTCAGTCTTGTCCACCCTCTCTCCCATGTCTCTAATACACAGATGTATGTCTTCACCCCCTTCTCCCCTTGAATATCTTCCCAAAACTTATGTGCCCCCCTATCTTCTAGTGTTAGTTGATCAATCCATTCGAATCTGTAATCCTGGCCGTTAATTCCTGATGCCGGAAACTGAAAGTTTATATCTCACCCCCCCCCCCCCCTTCAGCCTTGTCCACCCACCCTCCCATGTCTCTGATACACAGATGTATGACGTCACCCCCTTCTCCCCTTGAATATCTTCCCAAAATTTATGTGCCCCCCTATCTTCTAGTTTTAGTTGAACAATATTTAATCTCGTTAAGAAATGCGCAACAGTACCACTACTTTAAAATAGCCCTAATTAATTCCCCTTAATCTTGAACCACTCTTTCTAGTTATCTCTAGTTAATAAGCTTGTAAAATGTTCCGCTTAGTTAATAATTATTTTTTCTACAATCTCCCTTCTAAAAATCATAAAGTGAATTACTATACAAAGAACACACAAATGACCCGTCCCCCAAATCTTACGAATATTATATTATACCCTCTTTTATATGTATAAGTTAGCTGTAGTTTTTTTTTTAGTTTTATTATATAAAACAAAATAATATTGAAATGTGTATCCCCCTAGTTTTAAGAAATTCAAAATGTAAAACAATGAAAAAATGGCACCTTTAAGCTAACGCATACGTGCCTTATCAAATAAACAAATTGAAAAAAAAAAAAACCTTTTACATGTTTTAATTGTTACAGCTTTTGCATTCTGAGTGAACTTATTTTTTTCATTTTGTCCCACATCAAATTATCTCATTATTTCATCACACATTTCCTCCTCCAACACAACTTTTATTTTATTTTTATTTTCACCTTTGGCCACTTTCCAGAGATCGAACAACTTTATTTTATGCATTTTAACAGCACTAATAATACAAAGCACTACACGCGTTGATCAAAGCAGTCGTCGGCTACTGCGATTCGATTCATGAATGAGATTGATACCAATTAAACTGTCACGACTCGTGGTGTTGTTGTTTATATTTGACATCGAAGGGCAAAAATGCTGACTTTGATTTTGAAATATTTTATAGTATTTTTGATGCACTTTCAAAAGAGTACAAATTTAGCTGCTAGTTTTTGCAACCTTCTGAGTTAGAGGTCATTGAAAACTATCATTTTTATTTAAAAAAATGATCGTAATTCGATAACGAAAAATGATATCGATTCACATTCTTCAGCAGAAATATGCGCAATGAAAAGTACTAAAATTGCTTCATAGAGAGTATGAAGATAGACTAACTATTTAAAAAGTTATAGTTAAAAAACTGACTTTTTCAGAAACACCCTAAGTTAAAGAATAAAAATAATTATAACATAAAAACCGAACCGATTTAATTCATTTGAAAATGTTAACTGAAAAACATTTTTCTACAACTTTGCTGAAGTAAGTACCTTGCTATACCATTTTGTTCGAAAAATAATTTTTCGAAAAGAATGTTTGAGAGGACCACCCTAGCTACATTTTACTTTAAAAGAAAGCGAATTTAATCCCCAAAAATATTCTCTCAGACATAATTTCTCTAAAATGAACGGTTTGGGAGTTATTGATTTTTGTACCGAAAAATCGCCCTTGTGACTCATAGTGCATTCAAAGAAAATCAACAGTGCATATTTCCAGACTTGGTTTTATTTCCAATTTAGAACTATTGTGTTTTTTACATCCTAGATTGCATGAATCAGTGATCGAAACCCAAAACTTCATGAAGTATTTGAAATTATTAAATTAAAATTTGTGTTTGCTATTGAAATTGACAAAATGATTGTATATATAGTATATAGTCCCTTTGGCGATTGTTTACTTTTTCGGTCCCACCTATCAGCATTGAAGTATCGCCCTTACGTTTTTTTACAATACCAATTTTACAATTGGTGGGGGTTTGGTGAAAATCGATCTTAATGTCTAAACGGCATAATTCCGAAACCGTAATTTTTGAAGTTTTAAAATTATGCAGAATTAATTTTTCAGAAAATAGTAACAGAGCAAATAAGTACCAAAGTCCAAAAAAATCAATTTTTGTCAAACGTTATTTTTTCGAGTTTACATCAAATCTCAATGTTTCATGCATTATAATGTCATTTGGCATCAAAAATACAAATTTGATTTTGAAAATTTTTCATTTCAGTTTATATGGGAATTTGTTGTGTGATTGCACTCTTCGACTCGTAACTCCGGAACCGGAAGTCCAATCAATAAAAATTTCAATAGCAGCCGATGGGAAGATTGTACCTTTCATTTGAGACTAACTTTGTGCAAATCGATCCAGCCATCTCTGATTAACAGAGGTCACATTTTTTCCACATACACACATACACACACATACATACAGACATACATACACACACAGACATTTTCCGATCTCGACGAACTGAGTCGATTAGCATATGACACTCGGTCCTCCCGGTCGGGATTAGATCGACGAATTTTAGAGTGAATGAGAAAGGCAAAAACATTTTAAGCAATTGTTGAAATTTATGCATTTTTCGTTGAGCAGTTCTATGTTTCATAGAATTAAATCAATTTTAACTTCGCTTCCTATTAAATAAAGACCCTTATTACAGTACATCTCTACAAAAACGAGATCAATTTGAAAATAAATCTGAGGATTATGATTGATTACAGAACTCTGGAATTTTCTATTGGAATGTTTTCAGACAGGAATTTGATATTGATGCTATTAGACAACTGTGAAATCAAGACCAAGAGATCAGTTACATATCAGGACCCCATTCCGACAATTTATCAAAAGTCCTCATGATGTTTACAACAGGTTATCAATCTACGGATCAGATAATTGTTATTGTAATATTGAATTAAATCAGTCTGCATCAATAAATTTTCAACTTCAATCCAATTTTTTTTGGGTGTTGTGGGGGGGGGGGTGTATGGTGTTAAACCCCAAAACCTTCTCTTGGCTACGCCGTTGCTTGGAGTTATTTATTTCGCTTTTCATTTTCCGATATGTTTCAGATCGATCCGATGGTCATAAGTTAGCAAAATTGCAGTCAGAAAGTTCGCACAAATGAACATTTTTGTACTGATAAGTTATCAAGTTCCTTCCAGATAACTTGGAAGTGTTCGGTGATTATTTCTAGCGGTTGTAGATAGTAAAATGAAATACAAAATTCGTTTTATCGAAATAATGTTTGGCTTATTTCAATGGATTATTACTATATTGAACAATAAATAGGCGACAAAGAGTAATCAACAAACAACAAGCCATAAATTTTAAAGTATTCAAAATAGATATTTGAAGTCTTCAGTTACGTTATTCGCAAAAGTAAGAGCTACAAATTTGCTGAAGGCATCATTTCGATAAAATCACTTCCAAAAAAATTTGTGAAAATATCTCACTCATAGGGGGATTAATCAGCAAAAGCACAATACCAAAAGAAAGGGCATATTGCCTCCATTAAATTCTCCGAAGATACTATTGACCTAAAATAAGCCGTTTTGGCGTTAATAATAGATTACATGTTTTTGGTCATATTTCTGGCTATGGGAAATGATTAAAATCTTTCGTCCGCATTTAATGTTAAATATCTCTTTTGATAATAGTCCGATTTCAACAATCTATAGCTTGTTCGAAAGGTATTCGTTAAAGCTGTCTAAAAACATATAAATTGTTAATCTACATTGTCAATTTCGGCAGATAATTTTAAAAAACTGCAAAAAACGCCATTTTTGCGCATTCAAACATTCATATCTTGGAAACTAAACATCAGAATCAAAAACAAATTAATAGCGTTCATACTGTTTTTTAGTTCTTTCATTTAAAATTGGTTTGGATAAGATCGGTTCAGCCATTGCTGAGAAACACGAATGAGAATTTGTCCGTTACATACACACACACACAGACACACACACACACACAGAGACATTGTCCCAAATCGTCGAGCTGAGTAGATTGGTATATAAGACTCGGCCCTCCGGGCCTCGGAAAAAATCTTGAAAGTTTGAGCGAATTCTATACATTTCTTTTATAAGAAATGTAAAACCATAAAATTTGAGTTATATCTGCACTAAATCAACCAAAAACATAGGGGGTCGGGTTTACCCCACCATTTTTGAAAACAGCAAAAAATGAACATTTTTGTAAAACGCTTGTATCTTAAGATATTCCTAAGATCCAAATAAAATGTTATATACAGAATGTTGCCCAGGAGTCTAACCTTTAATTTGGTATATAAAACGAACTTGATCCGATGTAAAATGAGCATTTTACAGCCAAAACCATATACTAGGTCGGATTTGCCCCACCTTACCCTATGTATTTGTGGTGGAACTTAATTTTACATTTATGTTCATGCTCCAAATATGTGCATGAAAATAAATTAAAAATCACAAAATATTTTTTTCTGTGCTGTTTTACTCCGCCAATGAAACACGACTATTTTCATCGTTTCAAAAATTCCTTAAAACATCAAATTCCAAACGAAAAAATTCAATCAGAGAAAATTATTTCAAAAGTGTACATTTGTTCATCAATGATCTCAACTGAATCTGGACTTACTACGAATAAAAGTACGGATCCGTCTGCTCAGGAATGCCAATCACGAAAAGTTCAATGAGGCAAGTTATTTGTAAAAAAAAACTAATCAGAGCATGCCAGGTACCATGAATAAAAACTTCGCCTGAGCGCAGGATGCTACGAAATAATACATATTCAGCTGCATTGAAAGTGATGCATGGCTAACGGTTCTTACATTTTTCCAGCTGGTTCCCGTCTAAGCGAACATTCCACAGTATGTGGCTCGGATTTCCGAGATGCTCGCAGGTGCTGTTAAGCCGTTTCGTATGGTTTTCCTGGCTGACTTTTTTGCACTGTTTCTTCCTTTGATGTGTTCCGATGAAACCGACGCTGATGATACTAAAGTAGAGAAATGTTTTGCACTGTACACTAAGCTAACACTTAACAATGCAGATGTCCCGGGTATGACACCGAAACTGGACTGACTGACTTTCTGCAGCGCAAACCTGTCACATCGCTTTGTTGCCGTACTTTTTTTTACTGTATGAGGCACAATTTTCCTTTTTTCTTTTATTCCGCAAAGTTCAACAAAGTAATTATTATCTTGTACACTTATGAGCTTATACTCTCACCGGCAGGGTTACTGTAATGTACTTTCAAAGCAGACAGAGCCCGGCAGCGAAGTACACTCGTGGGACACTTACTCTGGAAGATCAAAGAATGAAGAAGCTCCAACGTTCAGACGTTTAATCCTCCCCACATGGCATTTTTCCGGTTTTCATTTGAATCATTTTTTTCGTATCTTTTACCACTATCTCAGCTCGACACTACTGTGGTTGTGTTTTCAGAACGGCCTCCCGTGGAACAGGCTTACATTCCTCTTTTTTTTATCTCCCCCCGGAAATGGTTGGATAAACTTTCGAGACCGTCGCTTATATCTGTGGTCGCTATTCACACTTGAATGCACTAAAGATTCACTGCACCACTTAACTTTAGGACTTTTCCGGCGCTTTTGCTGTTTTTAATGGCTCCTGGGTGCGCTCATACACTGCGTTTTCCTGCTGGAATGTTTGCACTGATGGAAGCTAAATTTCCGCCTCTCGCGTGCACACGCGGAACGTCCTGGAATGGGTGGTGGTGGTGAGGTACTGCACTTTCAACTTGATGCGTAGGTGTGTTTTCCTTTCTGAAGTATTAAGTGCTTTTTTCTGGCGGCTAAGCCTTGAACAGTTGGTAAAATTTCGACCAAGTAGAGAAACTTTTAGTATTCACGCATAAAGAAACACTGATTGAAATATTTTGCTTTATACTAAGTTGTTAAGTACACCTTTACTCAAGCATTTGAACTCGAAATTCAGCACTTGGACATCGTGTTCGCATCCCACGTTACAAGAACGTGCTCACTTATGTTGCCACTGAACTGAAGAACTGGCTAACTTGACTATATATTTCCGAACTGTCCATCTTTTAGGTCCTTTTTCTCTGATTTTCACCAGGCTTTCCGACAGACACTATGTATTCATTCTCTATTGACTTAGGATCGGAACACCAAATAGCAAATCAACACACATAAATTTTCCAATTTATATTAAATTGATCTTTTTCCTGCCGAAACAACTTTCCCTCCGAAAAGATGCTGAATGTTTTCACCCGTTTCGCACTTCAGAAGGAATTGCTTACTCAAGCTTTTCACCTTCTATTTCTTTCACTTTCCGAGAGAATATGGCAGAATATGTAAATAGGACCGGTCGTTTAGCGAATGGAAAAAGGATTATCACTTTCGGCACATTTTCTAGATATATCTGATAATGCTCCTTAGTCGCAGTTATTTACATTCATCGGTATGGTGTCTCAGATGCAAATGACATACGCCAAAATTGCCCTTCAACGAGCTGTCATACTCATCCACACGCGCACATAGACATATTATCCAATTCTCACTTCTCTCGATTTCGAAAACAAAAACTACTAAATTTATTGTAATTTATTCAAAAGCATTCCCAGCATAATTGAATCACTTTCTGATGGAATCGGAATTGATGGGATGATGCTACTGCACAGATAAGATACACAACGTTTCCAGTTCTAAGCACTCCACTTCACTACCATCTCGAAGTTATTATTCATCCCAGGCACGGTCTCGGGATAAGCGGATCAAGCAGAAAAAGCTAAATTCAATTTTCATTTTCTGTTCTGCTCGCACAAAATTGTTGCCAATGCCTCCAGAGTATGCCTAGGACGTTGTCGAGGAGAGCAACGTGTGTCAATCGGCTTGGGACTTCCAAATGCGTTGTTTATCCTGGCACGCGAGTAGGCGGTTCACGCCCAGTCGAATTAAGTGCGGTCGTATATCGTGTTTAGACAATCAACACAATTGAGTACACTGTTCAACATGCACGGAAGATAGCTTCTGTCGACTCCGATCACTTACGCCCGACGGGACAAATCAGGCGAACCGAGAGTCCACACACGCACGCAATATACAAGTCTCTGAACCTCCTCCGTTTGCCGAGGAACGAGACGACAAGCGAGAGGAAAAAAACACTGTGAGCTTACTTAATTATTCACCAGCATCGATTTTTCCGACAACAGAACAACCAACATACATGGAAACAACACCTCTATTACTTCACCAGACTGCACATGAACGTCCCACTAGTGTACGAACGATTCACGCCACACAGAGCTTCGTAGCACGCTAGTTATCAGCAATTTTCACGGAACGATAATTTCAGTTTTCCTCGTTAGGCAAAGTCCTAGTACCAGTTCAACTCAACACTCACACCGAATCGGCGCTACGACTGGGCCTCCTTAGTGTTACCCGTCCCAAAGTATTATGGGATCAAAACATGGGGCTCCGAATATCGCACTCGAGTGCTTTCGAAGTGAGAGCGTGTCAAATTTCGTCCTGTTCCCACTGCACCGTCACGACCGATGCACTCTACAGCAGAAAGGAACTCTCGGAATTTACATACGCCGTATACACATACACTTTTCCACCGAGTCCTTCAAGCAGGTTCGTGTGTTCCCATTTGTTTTGCTCCGAGTCATCTTCGGTTGACATTTGAGCTTTCACTGCATCCCGATATAATAGCGTTCCTAATTGGATCTCACCAGCAAACAGGATAGAATCAATCCCACTTATGGACCGATAAGGAATAATGAGTTCAACCACTTAAGGACTAATCCCTGTTACCTCAAGTCCCTCCAGCGGAACCGGTTCATCTACCGTCACTGACACCAGGAACGATACGAGAAAGCGTTTCAATCACAAGCTCAACACATACGCGACGGTTGCCGGAACGGTACTGAATGAAGCTTGCTGCCCAAAACTGTTGAAAATTCCCTTGAAATTATTCGATTCCCGTAACCTTCCCACCCATTCTCTTCGGTGCGTTTTCCAATGCACTTGCGCACACACAGCTTCTCTCGCGTGTGCCCAAAATGCGTTCCCATTTCCACCGTGGCGTGCATGCTGCAATCTCAGTCACGACAGAACTCAAATGCATCCTGGAAAACGAGGGAAATTCGCAATCAAAACTGTTAGTGCCTGGGTCAGTACAGAGCTGGGCGCCTGAGCTCTGTTGTTTCAGAAGTTTCTGTAAAATTGCAAAGAAATTTGGCATTCATTTGTTGTTACAGTTCTGATAACCTCATCCGAAATCAAGCCACGTTATTATTTCACATCCAACCGCACGGATCCGCCTGCATTCAATCATGCAGATTTTCCGCGCATTTTCCTCTATATGACATGTCCTTCACAAAGTTCCAGTAGAAAGTCTACACACGCCACCCACTCTCTGTGAAGTACCTTGACATTTACATCCTTTCGCTCACCATTTCCCCTCATTGTTCACGCTGCAGGAGAGAGAGTACGAGAACAACCAGTCCGGTTTCTGACTGAACGACCCACATTCGAACATCAACACAGCACCTACATAGCAGGTTGAGCTGTCGCCGGGTCGATGACATAGTTGGGAGGTTGCGAAAGGGGCGATGCACGTGCTCGTTTGTTCGTGCGTGGTGTGCAAGGGAATGCCGCTTTGCCAAAACAACACAGCTGACGGTAGGAATAGACCGGTTACGTTGCACGAGAAGGGTGAGGTTCCTATTTGATACCGCTGCTGCTGGGGAGAACGGTTAGCACTGTGCAGTTTATTTCTCCGTGAGTGTTCTCCACGGGTTTGGCAAAAACAGAGCAGCACCTAAGTAAAGGATCTCGCCGCTCACGTCTGGGCAGTAATTTGTGTTCAGACTGCGTTACTACAGGGCTATGGTTTTCGTAATCTGATCTGTTCGGTTGTAAACTCTCCCGTCCCGGGTTGAGTTTGGAGAGTTCTGAGGCAAATGTTTTCGTAAATATTTTAGTAAGGGGAAAGTGAGTAATTGTGTCCGTCGAAATTTTTTCTGTGTGAGGTATACTCCTTGCTGAAGTGCCAATGACGAATCGATTTTAATTGTTTATCAGTTTATCCTTTCCATTCTCATATAGGGATGGCTATACAATTGCATTGAAGGTTTTTTATGACACGAAAAGTGTAAGATTATTCGACTCCGGTCGACACGGGCGGCAAATGTAGGATAAATCCCACCCTATTCGTACTATCCATCTTTGTTCAACGCATTGGTTCAAATAGATGGGTAGAAATTAAGGCACTTCATTCGAGTTTCCGTTGCACTCAAACACGAGTATATCGCCTTTTCAGCTCATTTTCTTGTATTTAGAAACGACGGTTCCGACATTATGAGGTACAAAGTTACTTTACGCTTGTCCGGACATGCCGTATACTCAGGTGATTCGCTTTTCTAATGCCAAAAGATCCTGATCCTGCAGTAGCAGGTAAAGGGTTAACTCGCCAGTAAGCTCTAAGCTTGCTCATATAACCCTTTTTCACGCTTAATATTAAAAAACATACGTCACTTTCCTGTTTCTTGCCAATTGAATGTCGTTAAAAACATAAAAAAGGAAAATTGATTCACTCTTAGTCGTTAATAAATAAGGAAAAAAAATCTGCAATTGTGCCTTTCTCAATTATCATAGCTACGATTTAATAGCTGGGTACGTTCAATGTAACATTGTGGAAATGTCTATAGCATTATTATTAACCCATTATATCCTAGCATATGAAATTTCATACGCAGAACTATCCATCATTTAACGCGTATTTACTGTAGAATTTTGACATTTAACTGCTTTATTATTACACTAATGGGATTATTACACCTTTATTACTTCATTGTGAAACAAGATAGCAGCCAATATTTGTCATTTTATTTACATTTTTAAGCATGTATAGTAGAGGCAAATGACGGCTGAAAAGTAAGCAATGCATTTAATTGATTTTTATTGTTAGAATTAGTGCTAGTAATTCCATTATGTGACAAAACGTTGTCACAGGCGTAAAGCAAATGTTGTCTATCAAAAAATCCGAAGAAAAATATGAATCAACTTAAAATTGTTGTTTTTACGAATATTTTTGCATGAGATATTTTCGTTCTCAAAACCATTTTAAGCGGTGATTTCGTGTTTACCATAATCTTTGCTACATTTTTTGATGGAATTGCGGATATCACTGCATTTGGCTTACTTTTTGGAACCCCTGGGTTAAATTGGGTTAAACTTGGTAGGTATGTATAAGTGCATGACTGCCACGAGCGTAATGAGCTGACACACTTAAAAAAAAAAAACAAAAATATAATATTTAATTAGCTTAATCAGTGTGAGTTCAATGTTGTCTTCATTTCAACATATTTTGAAATGCGGGGTGGTAAGGAAGTGGAGGATAATTAGTCGGAGGGGGGGTATACGTCGGGAACAACCTAACGTATTTTGGTATACAGGTGGATGAAGCGAATGCGGGTGTGAGGTTGGTCTGAGAGGGAGGGGTGGGCGAGTTGGAGAGGGGTTTAAGAGAAAGGAAGGATTCCATTTGAGACTAGGTTAGTGATAATTGATTCAGTCATCACCGAAGTGGTTTTAGTTCTGGAATATGCCCAGAACACAGAAATTATCGATAGTGGACAATCTATTCCAAGAATCTTTAATTCACCATCAGTGGTATAGCCCAGTTTGTAAAAATCGGTAAATAGTTCGGTGGAAAACTGATTGGTCAATAGTGATCTAGACCCGCTAATCCAAGTAATGTTGATAAATAGATAATGTATTACATCATTCGTACACCATGGTGTTACCAGTTTATATGAAGATTTGCTGTGTGACTGTACTTTTTAACCCGTAACTCCGGAACCGGAAGTCGGATCAACTAAAAAATCAATAGCAACTTATGGGAGCGGTATACCTTTCATTTGAAACTGTGCAAAGCGGATCAGTCATCTCTGAGAAAATTGACCGACATTATTTGACACACGCATGCGCACACACATACATACATACATACACAGACACACATTTTGCGATCTCGACGAAATGAATCGAATAATATAAGCAAATCGGCCTTGCGAGCCTCGACCGATTGCATAACCTTTCCAAAAAGTCACAAAAAATCGATTTTTCTCAAATTATTTTTGCGGGATAACATAAAATCTCGACGTTTCATGCATTTTAAAGAAATTTGGCTCAACAATACGAATTCGATTTCTGAAATTTCATGTTTTGGAAATTTTAGTCCCGGCTTATATGGAGATTTCTTATATGACTGGACGATTCATTCCATATTTCCGGAACCATTAAACCGATGCCTACGAAATTTCCCAACCATCTCCGAGAATCGAATGTAAGTTTATTAAGGGGGGCGTCTGTAAAGTGCTCAAACCGAAAGTAATTTTGTTTTAGGCAGGTCAGGGTTAAATACATTTGTCCCAGGAAAGGCCTAAATGAATGATATTAACCCTCTTAGCCAAGTCACATTCAACGATTTATCAAACCTCCATCAAATTGAAATGGTCGGTACGGTTGTCCACATTTCTTCCTTATTCAAGGTTCGAAATAATTCGCTGATTGAATTCTTCATTAAATAAATAATTTGATTGCCGTATAATTTTGAATCATCTTCATTTTGTACGCTGCACATTTGGCCTGGCCGCTTTAATGATTGTATCACATACCACATGTGCCACAAACATTAATATAGTCTAGACTGAACAACCCGAAAGTAATTTTGTTTAACGATTTCGAAAGTAAGGCAACAATGTACCTTAGACTGCCCAGAAAAATAATGATTTTTTGAAAACTCAATCGGCCCACCCCTGATTCGATTACTAGTGCCACCAGGAGTATTTGCACCAAATTTGAACCAAATCGGACAAGTCTACCTACCGGACCAACGCTCCTGAAGTTTGTATGGGATTTTTCGACAATTTACATGGAGAAAACCCACTAACTCTCATATTTGCCGCTAGATGGCACTGTATGCATCGTATTATCACTGTTAGTAAAAATAAGAAAGATAATTTAATTGTCTACAACTTTGTCGAAGACTGTTTGTCAATCCGGCTTTGTTAAAAGAAATTATTAAACTTTTAACGAAGTGATGTCTGAGTCAGTTTTCTATGGGGCCTAGTTGTGCATAGTTGTGTATCAGTACTCGATTTCCACAAACTATACATTTTTGTGAAATAACCGTTAGATTTAGCTCGTTAATATGTTCAGGAGAATTGTAGTAAATGATACGAGTCATGTTTTAGTTGGAAAATTTTAGTTCCAATTGTGACCGCATAGAGGGCGCCAACATTAACTTTTCATGGGAGAGAGATAGAATATTGAAATGTTCGGAAGAGTTATTGAAAAATGCCTATTCTACAACTTTGTAGAAGACACCTAATATCTATCTCTCTCCGTTGAAAAGTTAGTGTTGGCGCCCTCTATGCAATACTATTTGGAACTAAAATTTTCTAACCAAAACATGACTCGTATTATTTACTACAACTCTTCTGAACATACCGTTGAGCTAAATCTAACGGTTATTGCACAAAAATGTTTAGTTCGTGGGAATCGAGTACTGATACACAACCATGCACAACTAGGCCCCGTAGAAAACTGACTCAGACATCACTTCGTTAAAAGTTTAATAACTTCTTTTAACAAAGCCGGCTTGACTAGCCGTCTTCGATAAAGTTGTAGATAATTAAATTATCTTTCTTATTTTCACTTACAGTGATAATACGATGCATACAGTGCCATCTAGCGGCAAAAATGCGAGTTAGTTGGTTTTCTCCATGTAAATTGTCGAAAAATCTCATACAAACTTCAGGCACGTTGGTCCGGTAGCTAGACTTGTCCGATTCGCTTCAAATTTAGAACAAGTACTCCTTGTGGGACCAGGAATCGACTCAGGGGTTGGCCGATAGGGGTCATTTTTTCCTGTCACTCTAATGTACCTCTTGTGTGATGTAAGGATTTATTTATACATTCAGTATGTACGAAAAAAGGAAAAAGTCTGAATTTCGGAAAATGGCTTCATAAAAACCGAAAAATCTCATATTTTAGTGTAGAATACGCAAACAATAATGGGGGGAAATTTTTTTTCAGTTTTCCGTGGTTCATCGGTTGGCTACGCATATTTACCAGTTGTTAAAAATCAAGTTGAATAGTTTTTGAGTTATCGTATCCAACAATTTGAAAAATTCGGTTTCGATAAAAACGCTGTTAATGTTGCCGATAGACTAAAATCTGCATGTGTTACAGTAAAAACGCGCGGGGAACGCATGATTATTTGAAACAAAAGTTCAGCGTGGCAGCAGAGATTGTTCTAGAGGTTCAATACTAACAATTAAGCGAATAAGAAAGAAGTCGTTTCTTTACCCACAACACCAGACGCCTCCCTTAATTTTGAAAGATGGTCCCGGGCACGTCTGTGGTGGTCAATGTGGTCAACACGACTTCGATGGGGCTACAGTAACCTTGAACTACAAATACAAAATGTTTGGCTCCCATTTTAGCAGAAAAAAAATCATTTTTGTATTCATCGCGGTATCGGTTTGTAAAGTGTGGTCATATAGAAAACTGTTATTTTTCTATGGACCACACTTTACAACCCCTAGCTCAGCAGCCGGATCTAAATGGCCTTTAATAACAGGTTTTGAGAACGCAACACCGTTCATTTGAGACTGAGTTTAGTCAAATCGGAGAGACTTTGAATGACTATTAGTGAAATTAGTCGCACTCTTCAACCCGTAACTCCGGAACCAGAAGTCCGATCAATAAAAAATTCAATAGCGACCTACGGGAAGGTTCATTTGAGACTAAGTTTGTGCAAATCGGTCTAGCCATCTCTGAGAAAAATGAATGAGATTGCTCGACACATACATCCAAACATACATACACACATACAGACTTTTTCCGATCTCGACGAACTGAGTCGAATCGTATGAGAGATTTAGCCCTACGAGCCTCGGTTAAAAACTCGTAATTCGGACCGATTGCATAACTTATCTATTTGAGAAAGGCAAAAATAGAAACGAAGCAAAGATGTTGATATCAATTCAAACACATTCAAACAAACACAATTTGGTGGGTTTATTTTCGAAAATATTTAAATTTCATGTAAGGTTGATAAATTATTGAAAGTTAAGAAACAAAATTAGTCTAATTGAAGAGGCTTTTATAATTTCTTTTATAATATAATAGTCAAAGTGGGAAAATACAAAGTGCACTTTTAAAGTGGAATAAATGTTCGAAAACTTTTCTAAATCAAGATCATAATTTCGAAAGCATCACCTATGGAGATTGAACAACCTCGAAGAAGCATTCCAACGTAAAACAGTACATCCCTTGATGTAATAATTTTGGTGATTAAATCTCCTAGAAGTAAATTAGTTACTGGAGAGGCGTTTCGAGTTCCTCTCATCAGAAACCGACTTTAATTCAGTTGGCGGACGATGCTAGCGCATGATTCACGCTAGCTCCAACAACCGAAAACACGATTTGTGTTTCTGAGCAAACCTCTAGTCCTACGTGATGTCCCGTAAGACGAATTTCGCGCCAACTCGATCAAATGTTGGCAGCACCCTCTAGGATTTTGATGAAACTTTCTGTACATGAGAACTTTGTCACAAAAAGCAACATTGCATACTTTGTTTTTCCAAAAATGAACTAGACTGTCTTTTGAAAAGGGACAAACTTGTTTCACAATTTTTTTCAGCTATAGACTAAAAATGACAAATCCTACCAAAAATATTGTAGGAGTAATTTTTACAAAATTAGTAATTTTTTTTAATAAAAATAATGAAAATTTGTTTCATCGTCTGCTACACGGAAAAAAATCCAATTTAAAATCGATTTACAAAAAAAATCTTTGATTTGGGTGAAATTTTGTTCCAAGATGGGTAATTATGTTCCCTACCTAGCGTCAAACATTCAAGTTGGGCACTTTCAAGGAAAAAAGTTATTTAAAAAAAAATTTGGTTCAGTGTATATCTATCGAAAACTCTACCAATGAAAGGCATAATAATCTTAGAATCCAATTTCCCAAGTACTAGTGGCCTGATACAAGCAAAAAGTATCACTAATGAATTTGGTATATATTCATAACAAACTTGAATGGAGACTGGAAGACGGGAAAACTGGAATTTTCCTTACATAGAAATAATACAACATAGCTTGCATGGAGATAGTTTTAAGACAAATGTTATATATAAAAATAAATAAATAATTATGTAAAATGCAATACATAATGTTGTGGTGGTTATTTCTTTCCCTGATCCATCCTCAGAACTAAACAAGAAAATAAAGATGTAACACTGGAATATTTCTTTAGTGACATAAACTCTTTTCAGTGAGATTCTTGAATAATAATAATATACTTAGTTGCTAAGCTAGACAATTTCTTCTCACAAACTGAGTTTAATTGGATTCTGAGATGACCATCGTTGGAATAGTTTTCGATAAGAACAAACTAAAAAATTCAGTTTGGACAAAGAAGTTGTTTTTAAATAACTTTTTTCCTCGAAAGTGCCCAACTTGAATTTTTGACAGTAGGTCGGGAACGTTATTATCTATACGTGATATAAAAGTGCGTGTGTTTTCAATTGAAAATACATAGATTGATCAGGCCATTGTTACAGAGTAGAAAACTACAACAGCATCACAAACTTAGAAAAAATGAAGCGAAGAAAAAAAGTATGCGTAATATTTGAAAAATTAGAGAAAGACAAAAATAGTTGTGCTTCAAGAGATTTACGCTGTGAATGATTTCAACTTTCGGAAAATGGCCATTTATATCAACTTGATGCTACCTAAAAGCTGTCTAGGCATAAAACACAGCAATTAATGGTATATGCGCTAGATTTAGGTAGACGAACTGTGTGTACAAAATATCAACTGTATTTTGTATTCACATATATTTCAATCGACAAATGCAATTTTTTAAATTCTTCCTCTATATCTATTGGGTAGGCAAGAGTCTCAAAAAATCAAGGAAAGATTTGAAGAGAAGGGAACAATGAGTTTAAAATTTTCCCAAACAAGAATTTGGAGTGAGCCTACTAGTCACAAACGCTGATACCAACACTGATGAAGTCTGCAAGTCATAGTCGAAATACGTGATATTAAAGTGCGTGTGTTTTTAATAGAAATTATATAGCTTGATCAGGCCTTTGCTACAGAGTAGAAGTTCAACCAGATGATCGACAGGCTCTCGTCCGACCTAGTGAAAACCGGTAGTCATAGCGGGAGATTTCAACGCTTGGGCAGTAGAGTGCGGCAGCCGCTGTACAAATAGCAGGGCCAAGCGCTACTGGAGGTGCTTGCGAAATTCGACGCTGTGTTAGCCAATAGCACATTCCGTAGAAACGGTCTACAGCGGGGATGCGCTGGTAGCCGCCCTATCATGCGCATGCGACGCCATTACGCCGAGGAAAACCCTGCTAAAAAACGGCAAACGCTCGGTATACTGGTGGAGTGCCGAGATTGCAGCCTTACGATCAGCCTGCCTCAGAGCTAGACGTAGGATGCAAAGAGCCCACACCGAGGATGCAAAAGCTGCGAAATTGACCTTTAACAAGGCCATTAAAAGCAGATAGAGAGCATGTTTCGACAACCTGTGCGAGAGTGCCAACGCAAATCCGTGGGGTGACGCCTACAGAATCGTGATGGCTAAGACCAAGTCTCGAGCCACAAGCCCCTGGCCACCTGCGCCGCAAGACATTGAGGGCCGCGGCAGAAAAGGTGGCTCCGGCGACGAATGAAGAACTACTCGCAGTGGCTAATCCCTAGCAATGAATAAAGCTCCAAGGCCGGATGGAGTTCCAAACATCGCTCTCAAGGCAGCGATCATAGCGAACCCGAACATGTTCAGGCTAGCTATGCAGAGATGCTTTGACGAGTGCCGCTTCTCCGATAGATGGAAAAGACAGAAATTGGTGCTGTTGCTGAAGCCCGGGAAGCCGCCAGGCGACCCATCGGCGTACTGACCAATCTGTCTGATCGACACGACTGGCAAATTGCTGAAGAGGATCATCCTCAACAGGCTCACCCCGTACTCAGAAGGTACGGACGGCCTGCCAAGCAACCAGTTTGGTTTTCGAAAGGGTAAGTCCACGGTGGATGCTATTAACTCTGTGATAAAGACTGCCGAGATAGCGATCCAACGAACAAGGCGAGGCATTCGATACTGTGCGTTAGTGACACTTGACGTGAAGAACGCATTCAACAGCACAAGCTGGGGCGCCATTGAGCTCTCGTTACACCGGCTTAGCCTACCGGTGGGTCTGTACCGGATCCTGGAAAGTTACTTCCAGAACCGCGTACTGCTACACGAGACCGATGTCGGTCAGAAAAGGTATTATGGAATCTCATGTACGACGGCGTTCTGAGACTAAAGTTCCCTCCTGGGGTCAAGATCGTCCGCTTTGCCGACGACCTAGCCTTGGAGGTCTACGGGGAGTCAATCCCTGAGGTAAAACTAACCGCAGAACACGCGAGCAACACGGTGGCAGAAGGCCTGGAGCTCGCTCAGCATAAGACGGAGGTGGTTATCGTCAACAACCGCAAGTCGGCACAACATTCAGTTATCCATGTGGGAGAACTCGTGATCACTTCACAGCGAAGTTTGAAGTCTCTCTGAGTCATCATAGACGACAAGCTGACCTTCGGCAGCCATGTCGACTATACGCGCCAGAGAGCTTCGACTGCTGTTGCGGCATTATCGAGGATGATGTCCAACAGGTCAAAGGTGTGCGCCAGTAGACGTAGGCTACTGGCATGCGTTGCCGTATCTATCCTCAGGTACGGCGGCTCGTCATGGTCAAAAGCACTGAAGGTAACCAGTTACCTGCAGAAACTGGAGAGCACCTACCGCGTGATGTGCCTCAGAGTGATATCTGCTTACCGCACGGTATCACACGATGCATCCTGCGTTATAGCGAGCATGATGCCAGCCGGGCTAGTCATCCGGGAAGATGAGGAGTGCTTTGAGCTGTGTGGCAATAGAGAAGCCCGCGAGCGCACTAGAGTGGCTTCGGTCGCCAGATGGCAGCGTGAGTGGGATAACTCCTCGAAAGGTAGGTGGACTCACCGGCTGATACCTAACATATCGACCTGGGTAGGTATACCCCATGGGGAAGTTCACTTCCATCTGACACAATTCCTGTTAGGCCATGGCTGGTTCCGACAGTACCTCCACAGGTTAGGGCACGCGTAGGTCCCCGTCTGCCCTGACTACCCAGGTGACGACGAAACTGCCCAGCACATACTGTTCGTATGTCCTCGCTTCGACGTCGAAAGAAGAGCAATGCTTGACGTCTGTGGCTTGGACACAACCCCTGATACCCTTTTCAGCGGATGTGTCAATCGGTGGAGAAGTGGAACGCAGTCTCGACTGCAACCACCCAGATTGCCTGCAGGCTACAGAGAATCTGGCGCATCGAGCAACAGACGACGGGCACGACTAACTAGTGATTGGTAAGTTGGCGTGGAAAGAGCCGAGCGCGAAAAAGCGAATTAATGGTCTGTTCATGCTGAGGCAGGTTTGGCGCAGCGACTGGCAACGGCGTAAGGGGTAAACCCAGCCACCCCGAAGCAAGGCAGAAGAGCGAGTGTATAGGCGTATATGTAGACTGCCTCATGCCAATATGGGAGAGTCGTAGCGTAGTATGTTGGGACTTCGCTATTTATACCTCGTGGCGAGGCAGAGGAGTGAAGGGTGGGCATCCAAGTCAACCTCACATGGTATGTTAGGAGTGAGCACAAAAGTAAGCCTCACAAGGTACGAAAGCGGTGAGCGCCCAAGTAAGCCTCACATGGTATGTCAGAAGTGGGGCCTAAGAAAAATGTTCCACATGGGATGCCCGGGGGGAGCGACAGAGGTGTAATAGAGTGGTATGATCGAGAGTGAATTAGGAGATAGGGTGAGCATCCAAGTCAGCCTCACATGGTATGTTGCAGGCGAGCACAAAAGTAAGCCTAGCAAGGTACGAAAAAGGTGAGCACACAAGTAAGCCTCGCATGGCGTGATAGAGGTGAGCACAAAAGTAAGTCTCATGTGGAGTGTTAGAGAGTGAATCAGGGTGTGACAGAGCGAGCACCCAAGTAAGTCTCATACAGGATGTATGAACGCGCGAGCGAGAGTGAGTGAGTATATCAAGTACAGCCATCCCTCCAGAAGTAATACGGAGTGGTAGTCCCTGGAGAGAACAATAGCGGTGCCCAATGGAGTTTAGTCAGTATTACCTTGTCATGGTGGAGCCCGATACTCCAGCACACTCCTTGTGGTAGCTTGGCATCTACTTAGCACGTGTACTGGGTCAGTGCGTAAATTGCAAGACAGAAAACCGTGACCAAACTAACATCTGGAACTAAAACTTTATAGCACAGGATCAGCTTTTGAAAATTGTTAAAACTTTTTAATTGTGTGTGGTAAAAAACCCGGACCGCTGATGAAAAATCAAATTTTAGGCAATATAGTCACATTTCATGTATAGACCAAGCTTTCTAGTTATATTTTGCCATTATTGTAACTTTCCCACAGTACGCATACAAATGTAGCGAATGCAGTGGTCTTAATCATATATCGATACTCTAAATATACAAGAATCGAAAACAATTTTATATATAGACCTAAAACGTAACGTGTATTCATTCATAAATAGGCTTTGTAGTAGATACTTATTATCAGAATCAAAATAGGATAGGCTGAATGGAAATGAATCAATGAATTGATCAAACGTATATAATAAACTTTCGTTGTGCTTTCCATCGATCCGCGTAAATTTGTTGCTAAGAAAGTTTTCGTCTTTGCGCAACGAAAGCACAGATTGCTATCATGTAGGTTACGCATGCAACCGCTAACAAACAGGGATGTCACATTGTAATCTGTGTTTCGGTCAATAATATATTTTTACCATCTGTGATTACTAAAACAGGAAAAAAATCTGTGAAAAATTTCCGAAAAATCTGTGAAAAATCACAATATTTCCAAAAATCTGTGAAATTGTCATCAAAATGTCAAAAATCTGCCATCTGTGAAAAAGAATCTGTGATCAAAAATTGTCAAAAAAATATGTGCCATTCACAGAAAAATCTGTGAATATGGTAACTCTGCTAACAAATTAGTTATACCTACATTCGCCTCAAACATTGAACCCAAGCGCACAAAGCAAAATGAGTCAACGCTGATGTTGATGGGTAGAGCGAAAGAGACAATTAGTACTGCGACACTGCGTTAACCGTGTTTGCAAATGGAGCTCGAATGTACAAGCGATTTTGTGTCGAATCATTGTGCTCGAGATTGTACATAAAAGTGTGCTGGAAAGGAGCACACCACAAAAGCAAGCATAGTATTTGAACGGACAAGCTCAGTAGCGTATTGGACGGCACTTGGTAGCGACCTCCATAGCCAGTGTAACGGACTTCTAACTCAGCTACGCTGGGTGTGAAAACACACAACACAGTGATCTGCTCCTTCTGCCGTTCAACAGGCAAGTGAGCTTGTCCGGCCAAATCTGTTCCTTGAAAAGTCGATGATGACGTCATTCATAGAAGCTTAGCGCGCTAGGTACACAAATCTGTCGTGCCGGACTTGGGAAGCGCTATACGTGATATTTTGACTAGGATGTACATTATTTAAATTTTTAATGCCATGATATCAAAAATCTTTGGGTTTATCTATTGAAATCTATCCTTAGAAGTATTTCGGAGCGATATGCCCAAAAAATTTGAAAATTTATCGTGAGATGGCTGAATCATATACGTTTAAAATTGGACAACTTTTCGTTACGTACCATTTTTGTAGAATTTGCAAAGTTCACCCTAATATCGAAAACAAAGACGTTGTCCTACGCCAAAACTTCTTTAGAACTATGCATCATGACAGGACTACTTACCGGACACTGTCCGAGTAAATATCATCTTATGCAGATTGGTAAACTTACAAACGATACATGCCGCATCTGCGGATCGGAAAGTAAAAAATCACAGCATTTGCTTTGAGAATGCAGTGCACTGATGCAACACAGACTTAGAGTCCTCGATAAAGAAACACCGAAGCCTTTTTATATTTGGACTGCAAATCCCAAACTGGTAATAAACTTCATCCGAAGTGTAGTGCCTAGCTGAGAAGAGTGTGTATCTCAATAAAGACAATCATTCATCAATAGTGATATGTCATAGTTGATAGTACACTTGGATTAAGAAAGGGGCATACCACAATAAATCCAAATGCTAATCGCAGTGGTCCGTCTCCAATAAAAAAATTGATTGCCTTGTACACAGCTCACCTGGGTTCGATTCCTGATCTCGCACATAGAATTAGAGATTTTTTCAAAAGAGATTTCTCTAAACCGAAAACAGGCGAATGACCCTAAGGTTAAATACTCTATAATCAAAATAAAAAGTATTGCAGGCAACCCACTGGACATGAATCGCTAACAGATCGGCTATAGCAAAACCCTTCAGAGTGACAAATAGGAACAACACAAATAGAATCACCATGTGCTGTGCCAGTAGTAGATAAAAATAGTGGTTGCACTCAAGGATGGTGTGATTTGTTCAACGATTCGCCAAACTCTAAATACGAACCGCGTTAAAAAAATAAATTTCCTAAATTCGACACTATTTTTTCAGGAAGGTGTTATTTGTTAGCCTACAACTAGCTAACAAATAACACCTATGTGTTACACTTAAAATATAAGATTTCTTCATCTTACTCAAAATTTTGATCAAATCTAAATTTTTATTTGATAAATGGAAAAAAATAAGATTTAAGTTCAACAAACTCATACATCACATCAAAACGACTTGTCATACTAAAATATAATGTTGAAGTGATTTAAAGGAAATTAATGTATATGTAATTTTGTGAAAAAAAGTTTAACATTGATGTGCTATAACACGCTATAACGCCACAAAAACAACACCTAGTGCCCATCTAGTCTGCTGAATGTTATTTCCATTTCGATTATCGATTCGAAGTAATGTTTGAGTTACTTGCCGGGGCAGTAGTGCATTTCGAAACTGGCTTTGCACTAGGGTTCGTCGCGGTGCGGATGTGGGCGGTAAATGGATAGTCCGCACCGCAACCGCAAAAAAATAATAAAACCGCACCGTTTACCGCAACCGCATTGCATTTACCGCACCGCACCGCGCGGTAATGCGGTAAATGCGGTAAAAATCATGTATTTTAAAAATTGTGCTGAAAAATTATTCATTTGTTTTGTATAGGCATATATAGCAAATGCTATTCTTATTTACACGAAAATTATATTTGACGGACTCCTCAAAATGTAACATTTATGAAAATATTCAACTTTGCAAGTTTTTTTTGAGAGGGGTAAGGGTTTTGTCGCGAAAAAAAACGCTTTTTCTCGATTTTTTAAACTTTGCGTGAAGCGAACTGATATAAACTTTTGTGCATTATTGTGTATCATTTCAATAACATGCTGCAATTTTTGCATGCAAAAATATCGACAAACGACTCGGTGACGAAGCTTTTTGTAGAACGTCTCTGGAAAAACATGATTTGCGGTGTTACCTGCCATTCAAAAACTACTTAACCGATTTCTTTCAAACTTTGTATACAGATTCTATGTAAAAATACCTAACCCCTACGTTAAAGTTTCGAGATAATTTTTCAATTAAGACAAAATCTTTCCAAACTATGCAAAATTTGGCATCTTGGCTAACTTTTACACTTGTCACAATATGAAGGAAGACCTTGAGGGAGACTTTGAGAAACACAAAAAACGCAATGCCCTACACTAACTTCGAAAGCTTTACTTTCAAAATGTTACAAAATACTCCCATCTGAAATTTTTTTCTTTGTTAATTTGGTAGAAAATATTCCCAGTTGGACGAACAATGGGCACACGCAAAAAAATCCTCAAAATTCGTTTGGTTTGATGATGATAATTATATTCTTTAGATTGTTTTTCAGTCGTAGTATCTCTAAGCTCTCCAAATTTCCAATCAAAATTCTCAGTTGAGAAAATGTCATCGAAAACGATTCATAACTCTACGATTGCCAAGAGGAATCAGGAGAAATGATGCATTTTGTAATTGGATTTGACAGCAAAATTAAATTTTTTTTCAATGATTGGATTTTGCGTTTTATGTATTTGAAAAGGTTCGTTTGTAATTTATTTCTTTGAAGTATAAAATAAATAGTTTTCAAAATATGTCGTAAAAATAATGGTGCCAAAGTATATTGGACACAGATTATAGATTTTATTTCTTAGCAACAATATTTTTTATCATATTAGAATGACCAAAATGTAAAAAATCAAGTAGCGATAGGTCGAATACAGATTATATTCGGATTTCTTTTCAAATCAATGTCAAGTCTATGGAAATTAGAGCAATTAAATGTTTATCATGTTTCTCTATTGTAGGGTAATAAATAAAACTCGAATGCTCTGACAGAGAGATGTCCCTAATAATGACATTGCTAAGCATTCGTTCAGAAAATAAATCTAGTTGCGTCCTTCTCAAATGTTTTAATTCACTTTTTAATGCAGACTGCAGACTAAATCAATTATTTTTTTAAGTGCGGTTGCGGTAATACCGCGCGGTAAAAGCTCATTTCCCGCACCGCATCCGCAGGAAAAAGTGTCTCACCGCACCGCAGTTTTTGCGGTGCGGGTGCGGTAAATACCGCGCGGTTGCGGTAATTACCGCAACCGCGACGAACCCTACTTTGCACTCATGGAGGCTCTTCAATGATCGTTTTATTTTCCTCTCCAAAAAGTACGCATAAGCGATTTCTGACGACTATAATATTCAAGTGCAGCTCAGTTCACGTCGGAAGCACAAAAAGCGACAAGTACTCATTAACGTGCAACGTTTCTGTTTGTCATATTGTTTTTCATCATCGCATTCCCGCGGCCCGGAAGATGACGACCCGGTCGTCGAGAAAACAAGGTTGACGAACAAACAGCATCTGAGCGGTGGAAAACGGTGTTTTCCGCTTCCTTCGTGCGCTCCGTTATGCGCTTTATCAGCAATCAGCTTATGCTCGTTCACTTCGAATATTATTCCTGTTTGTGAGTCGTATTTGCTGTATCATTTGCAGCTCAGTATTATGGGTTGGGTTAACTTTCCCGTTGCATAAGAGAACACCTTTCTGGAATACTTTTTCTCGCCCGGAAGGCTCCTTCCACTAGCGTTTTTCTTGCGAGCAGAGTCGGATGATACTGCTATTGCTATTGTCTTGTAGTGCTACGAGTTTTCATGTCCCATTATGAGAGTTTTATTTTCCAGTCATCTTCATTTCCGGTCTTTCCGGTTGCTGTGACACTTTTCACTTCAGCTCAACTTTTCCCTACAAAAGTGGCACAGTAGTGAATCCTCCCGTAATAGCCGCCGTGTAATAACTTTGAATGTTCTCACGCGACAAAAAGGTGGAAAAAGTTTTTTTTAGTATTCCACCATCAATTTGCCGTTTTCTCTGTTCGGCGAAATTCAGGATTCGTTTATTTATTCTTTGCTTCAATGGAATAAGCTTTGGAGAAATCAACTTTTCTATTGTATTAAGGGGTCTCTTCATCAGCTTCAAAAAATCGATTTTTTGTTGTTTCAATCGTTGGAATATTTTTGCAAAGATTCAGGTGTAGCTGGTTAACATCTCATGTCTGAAAGTTTCTATTAATCCGATTTTTATCCTTCTAAAAACTTTGTTTTTCAAAATTCCATGCACTATAACAAAAAAAGCTATAAAAGCTTTTCGCACAAGTATAAAATATTTTTTAGATAATTTGATTGTTCACGGACTGAACTAAAAAGTGTATCAAAATATCTCATTTATAATGTTATTAACGCACTTACTGCTAAAAAGTTTAAAAAATCGAGTACTTTATTTAAAAGTGACTAAAATATATGTTTCTCTTGTTGCTAACATGGTCCAAAATCCTAAAAAAAACACCTTTTTATGAGCAATTGATGTGGAAACCCCCTTAAATAATTTTTTCTCGTTTGTCCCTCGATTCCTCGAAATGGTTCGTTGTTTTACACACGCAACGAAAAGTTTCCCGTTACCCAGCATAGAAGGTTGACCGACGATCGGATTCGATCTGAATAGTGACAGCCGACGAAAATTAGATTGGCCGGGAAAAGAACGCCAAACTTCGCAGCACAACAATAGAACTGGCGAAAACACACAAACTGCCGAAAAGCAAATTGTATTGAGTCATAAAAGACTTTCGGCCGATAAGTCCATTTGCTGGGAGGTATAACGGCGCGGGTAATGGGGTTGGTAGTTTAGGATGGACTTTTAGTAAATCGTATTGTTTTCATAAACGCATTTCCATCAGTTTATTGGAGTAACTTTGTTTGGTCTATAGCTTTGAGGTTTCTACTAGGCTACAATCAATATATAGCTGCGTAATTAGAATAAATTGTTTGAAATGGTAGATAAGTACCGTGGAAAAAACACGTCAACTCAAATAACCGCGTGTAAAAACTGCACAAAAAGCGTAAATTCAAAAATCCGCATGAAAGATAGAGGATTTATGTTAGAAACATAAATGAATTGGTGTAGATGTATGTTATGCTTGGAGATGTTGTAGTCTCTCCGGACAAAATCTGCCTAGAGGCAGTGTGTCATCCGGTGGGTTGAAGCATTTCCGCCAAGAATTAATCCACTTTGTCAGTAACGGATTGGCCCCAAACCCCCCTCCCCAAATATTTTGGAAAAATTTGAAAGAATTGAATATGTTCAACAAAAATATGTCTAATATTTTAAATGGAATCCTCTAAGTTACATTTGCAAAAGTTATCTTGTGAGAATATTTCCTTATAGTAAAATTTGACAGCAGACCTCGACACCTACCTGTCGGCTCGTTGTGGAGGCTAGCTCAACCGCCGAGGACTACAACGAGTAGATCGCGGCGAAATGAAGAGCTAAATGGCTTCTGGTATCGCGACAAAACTGGGAGCTTATTGGTTCACGAAACGTATATCGGTACCGAGAGAAATTTCGCCACATTATGTAGTCCTTGACTGACGGCGAATATGGATGGGAGAGTGTACGAGAAGTATCTCCATAGCGACCACCATGCGGTTCGCTACCGCATCGGCCAATGGAACCCAGCTGCAATACGGAGAAGGACGACCGGCAAATTAAAGTGGAGGACGAAAGTCTTTAACAAAAACCTCTTTGTTGAGTCACTTCGGCAAACAGCATGATGATGGACGATCAGACAATCGATTGGGTCGACAATGCAAACAATCTAGGATATGTCTTCCAAAATAACTTGCAGTGGGATGGTCTGATAGGATAGGAAAAATATATGCTGGCATTTGCACCTTACACAGCTGTACCTCAGCCGCCCCAACTTCCACCAAACTGAAGCTCTTGAAATCGTTGATCCACCCTCACTTCTCGTTCGGTGATATTCGGCATGTCCATCCCAATGCAGGCACCTTCGATCGGTTTCGTGTCGCACTAAGCTACTGTGTGCGTTATGTTTATGGACTAAACCGATACGATCATGTGAGTCATCTGCAACAGAACCTCATTGGATGTCCTTTGCAAAATTTATACGCACATCGATCCTGTATATTCCTGCGAAATCTCCTGAAAACACAGTCCCCAGCTATACTTCATGGAAGACTCATCCAAACTCGAGGTCGTCGTCTGGAGAGTGTACGATGACCGCTGAGACCACTTCCGAATACCACCTGCCAGTAGCGGTTGGCGAACGTTCCGCACTTCACATCGGCACGTTGAATCTTTCTTTCTTAGAGAGCAGCACCACGAAAAATAGCCAAAATAGTTCCGAGAACGCGGAAACAGTAATCCACCGTATAGCACTCCATGTTCCACCACCGAGAATTCGTCGGAAATGGGCCAACTAACAAAACTGCTGAAAATGCAGCAAAATGTTGCGAAAAAAATGTTGTGAAAAAGTGAACTGTCTCGAACGAGACTCCGCCTACTTCTCTAAATTTACAAACTGGGCTCTGCTTTGGAAAACTTGAGAACTAATGTCGTTTTCGCTTGAAGCAGAAACTAACTCAGTTTCGGACCTAACTGCTGTCAAACCGTTTGTTTGAGGCCAGTTTCCAACCTAGGTTATGCGCCACTGAACTGAAAACCGGGTTGGGTTCCAACCTGAAATATATTTCGGGTTCGCTCACACCACCGCTGTTTAGCGAGAACCCAACTCAGTTTCATTAAAAACGTTCGTTTGAAGCAACTAACCTGGGTTAGTTTCTAGGTTCTCAATCGAAAACGACATAAATTTAATGGATAGGGATCTCCACCGCTAGATCTAAATCCCTGTTCTATTTTTCACTAGATCTAAAAATATAGATCTAAAAAAATAGATCAAAAGTTGGATTTTTGCACCGCTAGATCCAAACGACTAGATGTAAAAGTTAACAGATCTAGCAAGCCATTCAAAGTGCAATTCAGTTCCCATAGCTGAAAAAGTAATGATTTGGAGTGATGATAAACAACAAAAACTGAATCTTCGCAATTAGTGGAACAATGAATTAACACTTCGTTCTAAGATAGACACCTATGAAAGACGTGAATCTATTATATGATCTATGTGCTGCAAAAGTCAGTGATTATCAATATTGTCGCGACATCCACTCGAGTACCTACTGTACCATACTAGGAAACATGATGTGGTAATATGAACGCTTTGATTTTTTGTGTTTAATATTGCTTCCCTATCTGTAGAGCCAGGAGGACATGACGGTTCCCAATCGCTATCATCATTTTCATTCAACTGAAGGGTCAATCAAACTGGAACTGCTTCAGAGCTATCGGGTCCATCACTTCACCGACGGAGTGTTAGCAAAGCCGTACGTGAAGTGAATGACCAGATAGGTTAATTACAAGGGGTGATCGTTCCAAACTCCTGTGATTTGCTGAATTAATTGAACTTGGCAGATGTGTGTGCATTCCAGTAGTATATAAAAATAGAACCCAATCACTGTTTAGCACACCGGTAATCCTGACACAATATTGATAAGCTTTGATTAGATTTGATGATAGGCACTAGTCTTCCTCATAATATGAGTATTTGCTGCCATGTGCCAAGTTAGCGGATTACTAACTTTCGACGCTCGTCAGGTTTAAAATCTCCGATCAGCATACGACCAAAAAGGGTTTGTTAACTGATCTCCACTAAGGTTGCTCGTACCCCATCTGATATTTTAGGGAGCTACAGGATAGGACTTCTGTATCAGAGGAGAATGGTTGTGTTGCTTCTGCACGACGATACAGCATTGTAGGCATGCAGTGTGTGGGTTGGATAGACTGGATCCCACCAAGGACGCCGACTTTAGAGTGCTGCGAAAATTTTAAACTGCTTTGTAAAATAAAGTCTTGTAATTCATAAAATAAATCAGGCTAAGAGTTCTTTTTTCAGGTATACTAAATTATTGTAAGAAAGTTGATCTGAAAAAGAAATCTATTGTAAACATCAAACTGAGATCCCATGAAAGGTGTCAGGTGTTATTCACAAGAAATGGTGTTGTTCTCAAATGTAAAGTGGACAGAAGAATAAAAACGCTTTTAATCCACCTAACAGTGAGATGAGACATTTGTTATAACTCTTATCACTCTCTTCGGATATTATATCGTTTGAGAACATTTAGAAGTTGATGCTTCGCGATGTTTTTGATAACACATACTACATGGGATAGTGGCAGGGCTCAGAGAATAGCTCAAATCAGCATATGACAACATCAGTGCTAGAAATCTCAAACCAAATCTATGGGAAAGCGAAAAAATGGCCCATAAAATAGACATACAAACGAATTATTGCTAATGCTCTGTTATTAAAATATCTAAATCAATGCATTGTGGTGGGAAAACTGAATTTTTTGTGCTGAGCCAAAAAATCGAAATTTTTTTTGAATCGATTTGAAGTTTATACTTTACTCAAATTACCAACGCGACTGAGAACTATGAAATGAAATCCAAGAAAATTTATGAAAATATCTCACTCGTAGGGGGATTAATCAGCAAAAGCACAATGCCAAAAGAAAGTGCAAATTGCCTCCATTAAATTAATCTTTCGTTCGTATTTAATGTTAAATATCTATTTTGATAATAGTCCGATTTCAACAATCTATAGCTTGTTCGAAAGGTATTCGTATAAGCTGTCTAATATATATATATATATATATATATATATATATATATATATATATATATATATATATATATATATATATATATATATATATATATATATATATATATATATATATATATATATATATATATATATATATATATATATATATATATATATATATATATATATATATATATATATATATATATATATATATATATATATATATATATATATATATATATATATATATATATATATATATATATATATATATATATGGCGATTGTGGTCTACAATCTCTTCTATATCGGGCCACACTGTGGTATGCGGGGTGTCCTGTTCTCAATCCATATTAATTTGATTTCCAAATATCATTTGTCAAATACACATGAAGGTGAAACTAGAAATACATCTGGTTTGGCATCTCAAATCTTTATTTTGAGTTATTTACAGATTTAGAGGTAATATACATTGCTTTGTTTGAACTTCAACATATACTTCAGTCGCGTTAGGGGACAACACTTCATATGCGACCGTTTGTGCTCATTTTGGTGTTGTCCCCTAACGCAGCGTTCGCAGCGGTCGTGAAAAAAATTTCCTAAAAACTCGAAAATCCAAGTATACAGTATTGTTCCGTGACTATCGATGATCAAATTGCTAAAACAAATAAATGCTCTAAAGTTTGAGACAGAGCAGGTTTTTTGATAAATACAAGTATAGGTTGGAAAATCAATTTTTTGCTCTGTTGTCCCCTAACGCGACACTTTCACCTCTCAGAATGAAAGGACAACCTGAAAAACATCAAACCCATAACATAAACGTTGTGTTAGGTCTTTTAAAGTTTTCAATTAAGTTTTTTGAGCGAACATCATACGATTTTTCAAACGACGAGCTGTTAACAGTTGCATGATGCGTGCAAACGTTGTCCCCTAACGCTGGAATGTGTCTATAGTGTTAATCTATGTTGTCAATTTTGGCAGATAATTCAAAAAAAAACTGCAAAAAACGCCATTTTTACCCTTTTAAACATTCATATCTTAGAAACTAAACATCAGAATCATAAACAAATTATTAGCGTTCTGTCTGGCTGATAGATATTTCATTTAAAATTGGTTTGGATAAGATCGGTTCAGCCATTGCTGAGAAACACGAATGAGAGTTTGTCTGTTACATACACACACAGACACACACAGACATTGTCCCAAATCGTCGAGCTGAGTCGATTGGTATATAAGACTCGGCCCTCCGGGCCTCGGATAAAAAAATCTTGAAAGTTTGAGTGAATTCTATACATTTCTTTTATAAGAAATGTAAAACGAAGGTCTTTAAATTGCACGACTCGACAATATCAACTGCAAAACCTTAAACCTAATTTTTGTGAACTCATTTTCTCAACTTGATAGAATCGAGATTACAACCCCATGCCATACAATGAGAATTGAAACCGCATCGGTGCCAGCAGGCGTTCTGCAATACCACAATGTGTCCGGTACCTGTATTGCACTAAGTTGAATCTCTGTCGTATATGAGTACTTAGAGCATCTTTTCAGAGAACGCTTCAGATTCTTCGGACGCTGTTTGTACGAGAGGCTTGGCAATAGATCATATGGACCCTTCCCACAATAAGCATAGTTTCCATCATCCATCATAAGCATGATTCTCTGCGCAATTGTCACACCGAGCCTTATTGCTACAATGGCCTATTTTCTTGTATTTAGTGCATCGAGCGACAAATCCTGCTGGATCGAATTGCGCCATAACAATGCTCAAAACAATTCTTTTCATCGGCGTTCTTCCTCTTGGAAAACCTTGCTGTGCTCTACTTTCCATTCGGTCGCAAAACGGAACTCGTCTTCAACCGGGTCCCAAACGACGACTAGCACACGCTCATATTCGGTGTTCTTGTCCCGGTTTAAATCCACTGCGGAATCGATACTCTTTTCTCCAAAAAAAAAATCTAGCAGAGTTCGACACTCAGTTTCTGACCCGCAATCCTCCCCACGAATGGGTGTACTTCACCTCGCTGGATCGCTTTTTTGATAGTATCCACGCTGTCGTAGTAGTCATCCACGTAATGACGCTTCACGATGGCTTCTACTGCTTCAGGGTGCTTCTCCAAGAAATTGATGCATCTAAATTCTTCACGATTTGAGCTGAGCATGGCGAACACGTGGAACCAACGGTGGCAACGTTCATAACATAACCTGCGGAGCATCTTCACTGTTCGCTCGAAACAAAAACCGTTGCACTTGCTTATCCTCAGGTCTGATCCGGACCTGATTATACATTTCTTGTATGTCACCAGCAAATGCTACTGGCCGTTTCCGAAAATCGCAGATTCCTCTAGGAAGTGGAACTAGCATATCCGGACCATTGAGTAACTCTGAGTTAAGAGAGGCTCCGTTCACTGATGCTGCAACATCACCACGGATTCACCACCACATTTAGCGGCAGATGCAACGCAGTGGTTTGTGGCGTACCCTTCAATTCGGCATCACTCGCCTTGTGCGCGTAATGTTTGACTTGATAGTCCTGGATCTGCTGGCACACGTTTTTCTTCAAGTCTGAATTCCTGTCCAGCTTACGGTCCAGAGCCCTCATCCGATGGACAGCCATCGGATAGCTGTCAGAGAATCGTCGGGCGTCTTCACGCCACAGACCCACTCGCTGTCTCATCTAGCATGTATTGTTCTCGCATAATGTCATTGCGATCTGGATTTCTTGCTGGAACGATCGAGTGCAGATTCAAGTAAAAGTGCGCACTCGGTCTTTAGAACTCCGAACCATACACTGTCCAGCCAATCTTCGATCGCTCGGCAATCGGTTCGTTCGGCCTATCGACCCTAGCCCGAAAAGGATTCTTGGTTTTCCCAATGGGTAATTTTTCACTGGAACACCAGCTAGATGCGAATATTTTTTCACCCGATCTGCGAATCGTACATTCTGCTTCGACAGCAGTGTTGAACAGCGGAAACTTCTTCTTCGAACCATTCGCTGACATCATCAATTTGATCTTCATCGAATCTGAAAGCGGTTGATATTGCCCGGTTCCGTTCATGTCACTATCAACGACTCTAGAATACCTTCTGTTTTCAGCCGCCTGGTCACCAGATCATCTACCAACGTAGCCGACGACCCCTCGTCGAAAAACGCAGTAGTATCGAACTTGCCGGTAAAGCGTCACCGGCATCATGCGAAAAATCACCGCACTATCTGGCTTTTCGGTAGCATTGCCGCACCGATTCCTCCACTCAATGCGGTCTTTGTTTGAACAAGCACTGTTTCGGCGCTTGTTCAAACAAACACCGCACAGGTTTTGTCGCTCAACCTGGCGGCTATGCTCATACGCTTAAACTCATCACAGCACCTGATGAGACGATCCGTTCGTTTACAGATCCAGCACGGCTTAGTTACTGTCTCTCATCGAATTTCATCAGAATTCATCTGGTCCGCGCCATGAAGATGGACGACCTCCTTCGTTCGGGGATTTCCTTTCCCCATCCGCGAAGGCTCACGCTTGCTCGGGAAACGTGCCATTTGAGCCAGACACTACTGATTCCTGACGCTCGCTTAACGAACTCCGTCACCTCCGACACATCCGAAAAGATGTCATTTGTGAAATTCGTGATCATTCGCAACGGACGGATTCCGAAGATCGCATCCGGAACAGAATCCGGCATCACTAGCCAACTCTTGACCGCCTCAAGTGCATCACCATGTAGACAGTCTGCAAACGCTTCAAACTTTCGAGGTTTGAGAACCCCCAGGCTGCAGTCGTGTAATCCAAGCGGCTAAACAAGGGTCAAACTTATGCTTCCTCTTTAAAATTGGGAAGGTTCTGAAAACCCGCTTTGCGAGCAGCTCTTGTGATACGACCAACGATACACCCCGGCCAGCTTCCTTCCTTCTACACCTTCGAAGACTGTTGCGACTGCATATATTCGGCGGGACCTCCGAAACTTCACTCACATCTTCGTCACTTCGCTCGGCTGCCTGGCTTCGACAACGAACGACTTATCTAACGGCACCTGATTGTCGACCTTCTTCGGACACGCGAGTTTATCAGCCGTCTGCCGATATCCTTGCTTTGGATAGGCTCCGCAATAATCCAGCATCCAGTCTAACACCTAATGTTCCGGTTTGGAGACAGAAGCACCGCCTATATCTCCGTATTGGCCCTTCAACGCGTTGACATTTTTACTGCTGTCGTCCAGCTGTTTCCGAATTGCATCCCGCTTCTTTGAGAATTCACGCTCTTCGGCCAATTGGCAGTCAAGCATTTTCTGCTCATGCTCTAGCTGCCGCTACTCCGAAATGAGCCCAATACTGACATTCTTCGCATTGGACCCAATCGATGTCACCGGATTCCGCTAGCTTACAGTATAGACACTTTTCGTGTTTTAAAGGAGAAGAAGCCATCCTGCACACCATTCAAAAAACAATTTTGTTCGGACGGCAGGCGAAAACAATATTTTTGAAAATCTGCCTTTGTTTCCTTTCTCATATAGAAAGGATATGCAATCACTCTGAAAAACGTCAACCTAATCCCGTCAATTTTTTTTTTTGACTGGCATAAGGTTTCTGGATTTTAACAGTGGCGTAGTTGATGGTATGCGGAGAGGGGTTACCACCCCCCCCTTCCATCTCTACTGTTCACTCCCATTTAAAATCCCCTTGAATCACCCCTCAGACCACCACCCCATCCAGCCCTCATACCCCCCCCCCCCTCAACCCCATCATCTTTAAACCACCACTATATCACAAAGCATACCAAATTAAACTGAAGAGTCGTTCGTTCGTGGGATTTTCGCCCCCTCGCACGCCCACCCCCGCATGACAAAATGAGTTAGCAACCAGATAACATTGAATTAATGCTGATTAGGCTAATTAAGTATGATATTTTTTTGTTTCGAGTGTTTCATCATCGACACGTACCTCGTCAAGTTCGTGGCAGGTAAACCATTGTGTATAAGTGCAAAATGTACTAAGAATGTAATGGACATTTCCACAATTATGTTGAACATAACCAGCCACCGAGCCATAGTTTAGAGAAATGAGAAAGGCACAATTGCACCGCTAGGTGGATTAAAACGGGTTTTAATTGACCTTCCGGCTGACGCGCTAGTGCACTGAGTTTACGGTGTTCTGAAAATCTAGCGAAATCGTCTTAGGACACCAGCGGCTGCTCGTTCAGTGGGCCATCCCGATCAGAATGAAATAACAAGATTATAACAGAACACATTTTTTGTAACACATTGTGTTTTAAATTAGGTCTCGTTAGTAGTTAAAATAACAGAAATTTATAACAAGTAACAATGCGAGTAATAGTTTTGAAATATTTCTGTTATGTGTTTCTGATCGGGATAGGCGCGACTTCCGGAGGGTTAATAAAATATTCAGTTTGGAAACTGTATTATACTGCTGTAAAGAAGTGTAGTTCTTCTGATATTCTAGCAATCGCGACAATAGTATTATTGAGTGGCCTGAAGCTCACATATTGCTGAATATGAATGATTATTAAGTTATTCTAATCTCCATTTGTTTATTTATTCATCACATCCAATGATCTTATCTAGTTGTGTCTAGTCGTTATTCTTCCGTTTCCTATCAATTCCATCTAGTTTCGCAATTTCCACTACTTTTCTGCTTTGAAACTTTACGATTCTCTGTTAGATTTCCGTAGATTTCTCAATAAAGCTTCCAATAAATGGTTAGGCAAATTCAGTAGTTGACTTGAGTAATTTGCATCGCCAACAAATAATGGTTTATCTATCATGGATGTTTGTTCATTCAACAAATACCTATTCCCTAGAATCAAACTGAACCCTACAAAAATAAAAAAAAATACCGTCAGCAATTATTCAATTAACATATCCGATATAGCTGTAATATACTTCCACAAAGCATTTAGCTTTCAATTACGTCTATACATTTGTCGTGAAATCGTAAACAAACAAAATAAAATACAATCAACATGAATTTGAATCAGATTCATCCTCTGATTCAAATTGTGCAAATTTTGGAACAAGCGAAACCCCAGATCTAAAAATTTAGATCTGAAATTGGTATAAAATAGAATTTAGATCTGCACGGTGGGGTTGACAAGATCTAAATTTGTTCCAAATATTTAGATTTATACCAGATTTAGATCAGCGTTGGAGGTGTCCTACATATTAAAGTCCCCCACCCCTCACCCCTCACTACGCCCTATTGCTAAACTACCTACGCTCATGAAATTGAGCTAAGGCTTTCATCCAAACATACCAATGTGGTAAATCTAAAATATATAATGTTATTTTGGAATTCTATATGAAATTCCATTGGTACACCCGCAGTGTTGGCAATAAAAATGATTTTTTGCATTTAATTCGATGTATTAGACTTTGAACAGCTATAACTTGGCTTAGAGACATTCTAACACCATACATTCTTCGGCGAAGTTGTTCAGCATATCCTGGACTATACTTCTATCTATTTGTTGGCATACTACATGAAGAATTGTAGTCTGTAGAATTAAAAATGCAAAAATGTAGGTTTTCTCATACTAATCTCCATACAAATTTCAAACGCAATGCGCTACGTCGGGTCAACACCAATCGACCCCAAATTTTGCACAGTAGTTTGGAACCCCAAAAGGAACCAAAAAAGTGCTGTGCTGAAAAAACGATCATTTTGCCCCACCCTAGTGAATATTTTCCAACAATTAGTCAACTAGACGACTTAGATGACGTCGTGGATATGACACACTTATTCATAGTAGTATCCTACGAAGAAACTTGACCACTTCGTACTGTTAAATCGACTAGGGGAACACTTTGGTGGAGGGCTGAACTTGCAAGAATGAAGAGCCTGAAACCGGCGACAGCGCTTAAATCTACAGAGCGGACTGCCTGGCAAAAACTATGCACTAATGTCTCTAGTGTGAACGAGTCTAGCAGGTTAAATAAAATTCTCTAAAAATCTAAGGGTTTTCAGTTGAATTCTTTAAAAATCAGATATGGTGTTTATGTGACGTACGAAAACGATGTTCTTAATTCTTCTTGTACGCACACTTTCCTGGTTGTATCGATCCGGAGCTGAACAATGTTAACAGGTTTCATTCTGGTGATTCGGACTCGCAGGCGTTAACACGCACATTGGTTACCATTGAATCAGTCTAAAAGAGCAGTTGACAGCTTTGCTCCACACAAATCGCCTGAAAAGATGGAATCTTTCCCGTACTGCTGCAAAAAGGATTTGATATTCTCAAACATGCCTTGGAAAAGATCATCCATACTAGTCTTGCTACCGGGTGTATCCCAAAATCACGGCTAGAAATAACTTTTACATGCATTCCACAAAAGGGGGCGCTTGGGCTATGAAGAAACCAAAAGGTTTTAGACCTATCAGCTCAAGTTCTTTTCTTCTCAATGAATTGGAACTGATTATCGAACATCACATCAGGAATATGATTATTATATTCACAGGGAAAACGTTCGGAATAGTGAATAACGGACTGGTCTATAAAATCGTGAAAATTCAACTGACACTCTATATGTCTCGAATGGATTCAGACGATTAACGGGTCATAACAGTCCTCACCCCTTAAATTTGAAAATACATTTCGAAATATCTTAAACAAATCATTGAACTTAGTAAACTAATTTTGAAAGAAATTCACTTTTTATGCTTTATCTTCTTATTCTTGTACTTATTAGCTATTCGTTCTGAACGCCTGATAGCCTGTTTTGAGCTGTTCAATTTGAACGTCGAACGCCACGAAGCAGTGTCCGGGGCCTATACTACTGCCGATCTCCCCATCTCTTCACATCTTTGTGTTCTACATCGTTTCTTTTCAAAGATTTTCTCTTCACCTTCCTCGCCATCATAATCGTCGCTGTCACTGTCCGGCCATGCTCGCTTTCGGCTTGTAGTCGGTTCGCACACTTTTTCGGGTTGTCAGACTATGATGGCTCAGCTCCTCCTGAGCGATTTATCCGGCCATATCTGGCTTCGGTGCGTTATCACCTTTATATCGCCAAGGGCGATCTGAAAGATATTTTTGGAAATTTTCATTAGAAATTGCTCTTTGATCCATCGTGAAATTTCATGAGCATTGTGACTTTTGTACCAAAGTACGTCTCCAACCCTCAGATCGCTTAAGTTATCGGGATCATTTAGATCATTATCAGATTTCTGAGAAGTATCATCAGGTGGGATTGTACGTTTGAGCGATTTTGTGTAGTGCCTCTTTGGGTTCACTAAGTCTAGGATAGTCTTTGGTTTAAACGAAAACACTCTTTCTGATGGAAAGCATCCATCATCTGTCAAACAAGAGTTACGATACGTCAATAAAAACAAATTTACTTGATCTTCTAAATCAAATTTTTTCACGTCTAATTTTAGCACATCCTTTACGGTTCTTACCGACCTTTCGGCCTGTCCATTGCTAGAGGGATTATAAGGTGGACTCTTCATGACCTTTATACCTTGTTTTTCTAGGAACTCCACGAAAACGAATGAATTGAATGGTGGGCCACTATCGGTAACAATTACATCGGGTAAACCAAACCGAGCGAAAAACTCTTCAAAAATTTCTTAGAATCGGTCCCTCGCTTCATCCATATAACCTCAATCCATTTGGATAAGCTATCTACTATTAGCAGAAAGGATTTCCGGTCAAAGAAAAAGAAATCAGCATGTATTCTGCTGAATGGTTTGATTGTAGGAATCCACGATGAAGTTACTTTAGGCTTTGAAACCACCGCCATTCTATTACAAGCATCACAGGAATTAGCAAAACGCTCGATATCAGCGTTAATGGCGTACCAGTAGACTGATCGACGAGCCATCTGCTTCATCTTCACAACCCCCGAGTGATTTGCGTGCAGCAATTTAAGCATCCCGTTTTGCATCGACTTAGGAATTATTACTCTATCCTGACTAAACAACCATCTACAAATTCCAAGTCTTGTTGATTTGAAAAAACGTTAATAAACTGTTTATCCAACCTTTCGAGCCAGCCATGGTATAAGAATAAAATAACTTGCTGCAAGAAAACATCCTTCGACATTTCTTTAGCTATCATCTCACTGTCTACTGGAACTTCCTGGCCGAAGTTAATATTATTTATTGTCCCATCCCGGGAACATCGTGATTCAAAGGGAATCGCGAACAATAGTCAGCGTTCCCCATCTTAGTAGATGGTCGGTTCGGTAATGTATATCAAAATAATATACCGAAACCTCTAAGATATATCTCTGCAACCGTGTAACAAAAATCGCATGCTTACCAGTTTTCCCAAAAATGCCCACCATAGTTTAGTCGAATATCCGCTGCCTAAAATGCAACATGCATATCAGTGTGGGAAATCTACAATCACTCTGCTTCATGATGTTTGGATATCCAAACTATGGGTTACTAATTACTGGACTTTGCAGCTTAATAATCTTTGGCTTAATGCAACAAGCATATTCTCATATGGCCCATAAAATGTCATGTAACTTTTCCTTTGACATCAAGACGATACTGTAAACCATTCGAATGCTACAACTAAAATATGATTCAACTATATAGTTAAATCATCAGATCCTGTGGTGCAGAAGTATACATTCCCTGTAATAGTTTTGCTGTTTAAAGAACAGTAATCGAACTAAACAATTTTGAAAGTAATGCACACAGAAACGTCTACGCCCTTTTGAAAAATTGCTCTTGTAGCAAAATATTCCAATTGCCAATTAAAATCATGAAGATTCATAAACCGAACACAACTGCAAAGTTTCGTTCGAATCGGTGATGGTCATCTTTTGTGGTTGACCGGTTTCTCATGGAATTCCCGGAAAGTGGTTTAACTCCTTAGTGGAGAAAAACAGGTGTTCACCTATATTTCTTTCAATAGGAAGATATACAGCATAGTACAAATCAGTTAAAGCTGATTAAATTCTGAATAACTTGAGTCGTGAACCTAATTGTGTTGAAGGGTAAATCAGGATAAAAATAGGCATATTTCGGGAATTTTCCTTGAGATCATGAAGAGATTTTGTGAAATGGGACCAATAATACTAATTAAGAAGTATAAAAATATTTCTTTCAAGTAATTTTACCGAAAGATGGCAGTTGTGCAACAGCTCACGTCGGTTTGAGTTTTTGGAAAGGTTCCACGGCCGAAGATTTGTCTTTCACAATTTTGGACCTAGAAACAAAAAGCAAATCCGGGGAGCAAAAATCGCCCTTAGAATTGGTAGTCATTTGGAAAACTATCTGGTGCTGAAAAATGGCATATGACGAGCCTAATTTTCCATGTCAGGAAAGGACTTTCCGAAATCCGATTTTTTTTATTTTCTTAATCGTGAATCAGAAAAAAATCGAGTGTCAGGAGATTTTATATTTATACAAACGCAAACAAAAGCATTGTGGGTCTTCTACTTATATCAGATTACTTATGTTATCATCAACAAACTCTGTGACATGACTTAGAAATGACCTCTGACATTTCGGATACAACAGATGACAATCCGCCCCTTCTCTGCCCAATCGCTCCGCAGCTTCATATTTCGTTTTCAACGCACGTTCATGCGGCTCAAATGATTGATGCTCAGACGGCCTACAAATAAAAGCAACGAGTTTCTGATTGTGATGTAAACTAACTCTCAGAATACTTACGTCAAAATAAACTGTAATATTTCTGCATACAAATCATTCTCAACATCGTGAAATGGACTATGTGCCAGCTCGCAGACACTTTTGATCAGGCAATCTGCGTCGTAGCCAGAATACCGCAAAGTCTCGTCTAAAGCGTGATAAATTTCTCCGGCGCTTAAGCGACTACTGGTACGGCGTTTACGGGCGGCTCTTGCGGTAACTACTTCGGTAGGCATAAATCGCCCTTTCACGATGTCCACTATTGCACGCGCCCAGGTAGGATACTTGTAAAAATCCTGCAAACGATACGGTAAGGCGTAGTTAGCCTGAAATCCCAGGTTGAAACCTGCACGTCGGTACGGATAAACTTTTCTCGGTGTAAAGAATGGTCCTCCAGAACTAGTTGCTACCGAAAACTGTAAATAGTATTCACTTTTCAGATTGTTCAGATTTTATGCAATAAGTGCTAATCGAACCTGCATTGCACTGAGGCTAGGAAATAGCAGCTTTCTTCCCTCGCCGTTGTTGCGGGCAAAGCTCTCATTGAGTCTTGATCCATAAACGGTATATATAAGATTCAGCCACAACAAGGAAGTAATTTTAAACAGCATATTATAAAGCACACAACTAATCGAAACACTCATGCACAGCCTAATGAGCATCGAAAATGTGTTGCAGCGGCTTTTGGGACGCTTTTGTTTGCACAAAAGTGTTAATAACGATGAAGACGCATGACTGAGCGCAAACAACGAACGCTGGTGTAATTCGGCCGGATATCATGTCATTGGACTCTGAACGTTATTCCAAAAAAAAATGCCGAAGTATTCAAAGCATGATCTAAAATACAGAAGTAGGTCAACTAAGCAGGGTGATACCTTGACACAGATTGCTTTGCACAAATTGATTAACGATAGAGTGATGATTCTGGTGTAGTTACATTCTTAATCATCAATTTGATCAATCTGTATTGGTTTATGCGATTCATAGTTTTTATATCGCACTACTTTACAGGTAAATGCTATTATTAAATTTTATTCTGGGTGCCATGAGCTTAAAAAACAGAACGGATTCATTGAACATCTTCAAACCTCAAAATCTAAAAAAATAAAAGTGTTCCATTATTAATTTATAGATTTTTTTGTCGTGTATATAGTACTCAGTCCTCTGAAGTCCGTACAGAACGATATCGTCGGGTGCGGTATGCGTAATTGCCGGGATGATACTCGTCTGCATCACTCTGGCTGAGGACATGAAATGCTCCAAGTGGAGGAATACCCGAAATGCAAGAGGCTGGTCAGAGCGGACTCGTTGGCTAAGTGGCAGCAAGAGTGTAACAAAACGTGGATAAAGGAAGGGGGACCCAATGACTCATCCTAAATGTGTCGGTGTGGATGCATAAGAAGCGTGGAGTGGTGAACTTCCATCTGACGCAGTTTTGTGTGGGCACCTATGCTTCCGGAAGTAACAGCATCGGTTTGGACATGCTTCGTCACCCCTTTGCCCGGAGTATGTGAACGTGCAAGAGACATCGGAACACGTAGTCTTCGAATGCCCTAGGTACGAAGTTCGTAGAGGTATGAATCTGAAGGATCACCCAGCACGCTCCAGGCACCCGAATAGGTGTTATCTTTGCTGTTGCTGGTGAACGAATGGACAACGCAGTTGTCGTTGCTCCTCAACCAAATGTACGATTGCTGTGACGGAAATGCTTTGACAATTTCTATAAAAGGTGGTATTACTGCGCGAACGGAAATATGCATTACGGGTATTGAATCAATGCAAATGGTAGCATAATACAACACACCGGGGACTAGATCGAGTAGATCGGGACGAAGCCGGGAGCTAAATGGCTCACGGAAACAAGCAACGGTATCGGGAAAAATCTACAGCCGTGTAATTCGCAGTATACCGCCGTGGACAATCCGACTATATCGTGACAAAAATGAGAGCTAATTTGCTCACGAGGCAGACATCAGTACCGAGAGAAATTCCACCGCCCTGAAACTCTTAATAAAAGTTTTACCGCCGGATAATATCCGAGTAAATATTGATAAAGCTGTGAGTTAAATGGATCAAGAAAGCGAGTTTCGGAGTCGGGAGAAATTCTTCCGTCGGGGAACTCTCAGTCGGGTGTTCACTGCGGTGACTATCCGAGTAGATCGCGATAAGGCTGGGAGCGGAATGACTCACGGAAGGCTTATAGATGGAGACGAAAAGCCAGAGGAAAATTGAGAGTTAAATGTCTGAAAATTGATCAAAAGTAAGAGGTGCGCCGGAAGCACAACGAAACCTCAGGCAGAAGGGTGAAAAAAGTAACTCATTGTACAATACGTAACACGTAACTACCTCATTTAATGGGAATCAGTTTTGCTGATCGAATTTGGTTTGACATAATTTTGAATTTGGAATGAACCTAAAATTGAAACTAATTTTAAATATACCAGGTGTATTAGCTTAATTCTAAGTATTTTCCCCAGCTAGCTATACATTTTTCCCATCTCTCGGGTGATTTGTTTATACCACGCTAAAAGAATTTTTCACTTTTCGAAGCAAATCACTCGTTAAGCCATTTTTGAACGTCTTCGTACAAATAGAAATGCTGTTTTCCGAGCGTGTGACCCATCGATGAAAACAGATGATAATCGGAAGGGGCCAGGTCTGATGAATAACCTCCTAATCAAGTGTCTCCAAGTAGTTTTGGACAATTTTTGACACGTGCAATAGGGGCCAGGAGCGGATCCAGAAAAAAATTTCGGAGGGGGTCCAAAATTTCAACTTTGAAATGTTCATTGTGCAATACGTAATATGAAATACCCTCATTTAATTAAAATCAGGTTTGGTAATCGAATCTAGTTTTGAATGATTTTGAACTTGGAATGAATTAAAAATAGAAACCATTTTGAAATTTCTCAAGAACTTAAAAATTTTCGGGGGGGGGGGGGGGTCCGGACCCCCAAGACCCTCCCCCTGGATCCGCCACTGATAGGGGCTTATGTCTTTGATCATAAACTGGCCTTTTTCACGCAAAGCACGGCGCTACTTGATTAGTTATTGTTGGTAGCGGTGATTATTGACAGTTTCATTTTTTTTTTATTTTTTGAATGGTTTTTTGCCTTTCTCATATAAAGAAAGGCTATGCAATCACTGTAAAAATCGACTTTTTAACCGAGGCCCGGAGGGCCGAGTATCATACACCATTCGATTCAGTTCGTCGAGATCGGCAAATGTCTGTGTGTGTATGTATGTGTGTGTGTATGTGTGTGTGTGTATGTGTGTGTGTGTCATTTAAACTCACACAATTTTCTCAGAGATGGCTGAACCGATTTTCGCAAACTTAGTTTCATCTGAAAGGTATAACGCTCCCATAAGCTGCTATTGAATTTTTAGTTGATCCGACTTCTGGTTCCGGAGTTACGGGTTGAAGAGTGCGGTCACACAGCAAATTCCTATATAAACTGGTACCACCATAATGTTCAAATGATGTAAAACATATTAAAATTGATGTAACATTACTCTAGTTTGCGGGTCTGGATCACTAATGATCAATCAAAGCAGCTTTGACCACATTGGCCACCTATGACGGTTCATGACGCCCTCGGGGAACCCGCCAAGTTCCTAAGCTAATATCACACCCATTCCACAACGAATTCTCTACCGATTTTTACGAACTTAATTTCAAATGAAAGATACAGTAATGCCATTGACTGCTGCTGAATTTCATTCGGTTCTGACTCTTGCTTCCGGAGTTACAGGGGTGTTAGTAAGGATACACTGGAATTTCCCATATAAATCGGTACAATCGTAATACCTCAGAGGCTAAAAACTATTGAAATGGTCACCAAATTACTTCTAATCGTAGATCTAGATCACTGATTGCCAATCAAACATTCTTTGAATATATTGTCCACTATCGACGATTCCGGAATTCCGGGCATATTCCACAATTAAAGTCACATCGGTTCATCGGTGATGACTGAACCGAGTTTCTCAAACCAAGTCTCAAATGGAAGGCAAAATATGCAGTTGAGTATTGCGTAGCCGCCCCTTCCCCCCCCCCCTCCCCACCTTGCCCTTACACCTCCCTCCTTCATCACTCCCCTCTTCTTGGATCACCCTCACGCCCAGATTTCCTTCATCCACCCCGTATACCGAAATAAGATGAAGGATTTCTGACGCATCCTCCACACCCACTCTACTAAACCCCCATTCCCTACACGTTCAAACGCATTCCACCAACCTTTGAAAATTATAATCACATGAAGATAACATTGAACTCATGCTTATTAAGCTAATTAAATATTATTCTTTTGCCTTTCTTATATAGAAAGGTTATGCAATTGCTCCAAAAACCGATTTTCTAACCGAGGCCCGGAGGGCCGAGTCTCATATAACATTCGACTCAGTTCGCCGAGATCGCAAAATATCTGTGTGTATGTATGTGTGTATGTGTATGTGTATGTGTGTATGTGTATGTGTGTATGCATGTGTGTGTATGTGCGGATTTGTTAACAAAATGTCCACATCGGTTACTCGAAGATGGCTGAACCGATTTTTACAAACTAAGATTCAAATGAAAGGTATAATATTCCCATAGGTTGCTATTGAATTTCATTTTCAACCGACATCTTGTTCCGAATTACGAGTTGAAGAGTATGGTTACAAAACAAAATTTGTTGATTTTTCCAAATCAGTTTCTCGGAATTTTCTGAACCGATTTTGACAAACTTAATTTTAAATGAAAGGTCCATCAGCTGCTGTTGAATTTTGTGTGGATCCGAGTTCTGGTTCCTGAATTACAGGGTGATACGTACGATCACGCAGCAAATCCCGATTCTAACGAATTCTGCGATGAATGTAAAAAGGTGATTTTTTTTTCCAAAATGTAAACACAACTGTTGAATTTGTAGATCTAGGTCCCCAACAGTCATTCAAAGTCTCTTTGGCCATACTGGCCACCATCGACGGATCCGGAAGCATCCAAAGTCAGAATAACGGTTATATTGGTTTCTCGAAAATGGCTAGACCGATTTGATCAACTTAGTCTCAAATGAAAGGTGTTGCGTCCCCAGAAACTGATATTAAATTCCATCTCCATCCGACTTCCAGCACCGGAGTTACGGGTTGTGGAGGTCGATCACATAGAAAACTCCGATTCAAACCGATACCGCGATGAATGCAAAAAGGTGCTCTTATATATACTTACCAAGTGTAATAAGAATGAAAGACATTTCCATAAAGTTATATTGTACGAACCAGCTATTAAATCATAGTTTGGAGAAATGAGAAAGGCACAATTGCACCTCTAGGTGGATTAAAACAGGTTTTTTAATTTTATTTTTTGTTTACGCAGTATAGGTCTTCACAAGTATTCAATGCGATTAGGCAGACGATTCCTTCAAATTGAAGCAAAAAAGTAGAGCTTCCCGCATATGCTCTTTTTGTGGGTAAAAATTAGACATAATTACGCAAGGGAAAACATAAGTGTTTAGGATTACCGTACAGAATGAGTAAAATGACCCAGAAAATCCGATGAGAGTGTAGGGTTTACTCTGTAACCCCATTCGCGCACGGTAGCCGTGTATCACTTTCGTCTTCTATTCATTTTCGTCACCCACACTAGGGTAATGATCAGCTACTGCGATACAACAGACACGCAAGGAGCTGTCAGTTGAATTGAACCGTTGAAGAGTGCACATCGCTGCAAATAAAATTTAAGTACCACATACCTTTTTTCCTGTCGCCGTTGCTTGCTGAAATTAGCACCCGTTTCAAAGTTCCGTCGCGAGTGGAAGGTTTAATACCGCGACTTTCTACCGGTCACAACATAGCTGGTGCCGTGACCAGGATCCAGCTGTACACGATCACGCCAACATTTTGCACCCACTGCGTACCATCACTGAGTCATCGCTGATTTCATCCAGCACGCCATTGCAGTTCAGGGAAGCTTTTTTTTTTTTATTTCGATTATAGAGGTTTTAACCATAAGGTCATTCGCCTCTTCGGGTTAGAAAAATCTCTTGTGAAAAATTTCTAACCCTATGTGCGGGGTCGGGACTCGAACCCAGGTGCGCTGCGTACAAGGCAATCGATTTACCAACTACGCTACGCCCACCCCTTCAGGGAAGCTGATAGCGGCTAATTTCGCCATTGCTGACGCTTCATGTTCCTGAACAATCGAGCGCCGCCATCGGGAATTTTGGACTGGAGAAGCCGCTTGCATTATAATACAAGGCCTGATATTTTCAGACAGAAGGTTAGTCTGTTCTGTGACGATTCGACCGACTGCTTGCCGCTCTAAGCAAGGTTCACGGAGTCTGTGGATCGAGTACAACGTTTTACAGGAAGCTTTACAGTCAGCCTACGGTCACCCAGATCTATTACTGGACCCACGTTCCGGTATTCATCGTACGGCTATTGTATGATAGAAACACTCCAGCATTGATCATCTGACCACCCCGCGCCATTTTATACTCCGTCGGCGGCCATTGCTGCCTAGACTAGTTCGCAACCTTTGGAGGACAGTTGCCTAATTTCATCGAGTGTGCTTCGGATTTCTGGCTATTTTCTGCTGCTGCTGCCGCCAATAACCATTCAAAATGGCCGAAGAACAACAAATCAACTTACTAGTTTCGCGGAGAACAACGATGCTGGAAGCTCTGGGTCGGGCAGAGGCATTTCTTCGAGACTTCAACGCTGAACGCGACGGACAGCAGCTGCCATTGAGGCTGGAATACCTCAACCGCATGTGGACGTCTTTTGAAGAGGTAGAGGCTCAACTGGAGGACGGTGATGTGGAAGGTAGGGCAGAGCATGTTGCTATACGTGCGGACTTTGAGCTACGTCTTTTCTCAATAAAAGCTGCATTCGTTTCCTATTCGCCTCCTCTTTCTGTTAACGCTGGCAACCCTCAATCCCTGCATGCTACTTCAACTCTCTCTGGCATCAAACTGCCGACAATTTTGCTTCCTGAGTTCGATGGAGATTATAAGCAATGGCTAACTTTCCACGACACGTTTTTGGCTTTAATCCACAACAACGCTGATGTTCCACCTATTCAAAAATTTCACTACTTAAGGGCAGCCGTCAAGGGGGAGGCTGCTCAACTGATTGAATCCATCGCTATTTGTTCTGCTAATTACTCTCTGGTTTGGCAAGCTCTCGAGGGACGGTACTCCAACGAATATCTGCTAAAGAAGCGACACCTGCAAGCACTTTTCGACATCCCACGCACGAAGAAGGAGTCTGCGGCAACACTTCATGGATTGGTGGACGAATTCGAACGTCATACGAAGATTCTTCATCATTTGGGTGAGCCGACGGACGCCTGGAGCACGATCCTAGAACACTTATTATGCACGCGACTGCACGATGATTCCCTGAAGGCCTGGGATGACCACGCATCCGAAACTGAGAACCCAAACTTGGCATGTTTGATCGATTTCCTCCAAAGGAGGACAAGAGTACTGGAATCGATCTCGGTCAACCATCATCAATCTATTAGCACGACAAATACAAACGATGGTGCGTCTGCAAGTCATTTCCGGAGACAATCACAGTTTCGTCTCTCGTCATGCGCATCAACCGCTAACTATTTTTTCAGATGTTCCAGATGTAGTTGGCGAGATGCGGCAAGTTCAACAGCATGTCGGTGAACGACCGACAACAACTTGTGAACACGAATCAATTGTGTCACAACTGTCTACGGGGGGATCACATAGTCCGCCAATGCCCATGTGACCTGAATTGCAACAAGTGCAATCAGCGCCAGCACACTTTACTACACACGGGCCAATCCGCCGGTCCTAAGAAGGTCAGCAACGACTCTGTTTCTCGTTCAACGTCTTTCGTCGATTCTGCTGACAGGGCTACGTCGTCGTCTTCTCCTGTAGTTTCCGAACAAACCATGGTAGCAGCTGCTGAAGATGATTCGATTATCGAGACGAATGTTTCTCTCCAGCATCCTCGTGAAAATGTCTTCTTGCTAACCGTCGTCGTAAATATCGTTGTTGCTTATGGACAACATCATCCCGCCCGTGTTTTATTGGATAGCGCATCGCAACCGAATTTGATCACCGACCGCAAGGCTCGTATCCGCCGCCTGAAGAAGCATTGCGTCAACGTTACTGTCCAAGGGCCCGGTCAGTTATCCAACGTCATACATGAATCCATCTACGCCCAAGTTTCATCTAGAAAGGAGCATTCTAGCGGAATTAATATCCTCGTAATGGACAAATTAACTGCCAATCTTCCTGTGCAAAATGTCTCCATAGCCGACTGGAGAATTCCAACGAATCTATTTCTAGCAGTTCCAACTTCAACAAGAGCCAGCCGATCGCTGGGAGCCAATCACTTTTATTCATTCTTCCCGAATGCCGCACGAATACAGTTGCATGGCAATCTCCCACTCCTGGTTGATAGCGTTTTCGGATGGATCGTTGCGGGCTCTGCAGATCTAGTATTCCCCAAGCTCAAACCATCCTCCAATTCCAGCAGTCTCGTGTCTGTATCTTTGGTCACCTTGGAAGAAACTCTGGAACGTTTCTGGAAAATGGAAGAACTAATTACCAAGGACAACTACTCCGTCGAAGAAAGGCGCTGTGAAACACTTTACCAATCGACAGTCTCTAGAAACCCTGACGGACGGTACATAGTTCGCCTGCCTCGGAAGCCTGACTTTGACGACATGTTAGGCGAGTCGAAGGCAAACGCGCTGCGACGGTTTCAGTATTTGGAGCGACGTTAGGAGCGAAACTCCGAGCTGAAGGTTGAGTGTCACAGATTCGTGCAGGAATACATCGACCTCGGGCATATGCAGCCAAGTAAACTAACTGAGGCCAAAGTCGCAAAATCATTCTACCTACCACACCATCCTGTTATCAAGGAAGCTAGTACTACGCAAAGGTTCGTGTTGTATTTGATGGTTCGGCAAAAACGTCTACCGGTTTTTCCCTCAACAATGCCCTCTGTGTCGGCCCGGTCGTCCACGACGAGCTACTCAATACAATCTTACGATTTCGGACGTATCCCATCGCTCTAGTAGGTGATATAGCGAAAATGTACCGACAGGTTCTCGTGCATCCAGATGATGTTCCACTGCAACGCATTTTCTGGCGATTTTCCTCCGACATGCCAGTACAAACCTTCGATCTACTTACCGTTACTTATGGTTTAGCTCCATCATCGTTTTTGGCAACTCGCACGCTACAACTGGCTGACGACGAAGGCCGCTCATATTCCCTCGGCAGCAAGGCTCTCCGGAAAGGTTTTTATGTAGACGACTTCATTGGCGAGGAGCAATCTGTTGAATGCGCCATCCGCTTACGCATAGAACTCAGCAAATTGCTCGAGAATGGAGGATTCGTTCTTCGCAAGTGGACTTGAAATCGGCTCGGTGTGCTACACAGCCTAGACGCCGACAAAATCGGTACCCAATCCCTTCTGGAGTTCACCCCCCACGAGGCAGTGAAAGCTCTAGGAATTATTTGGGAACCAGAGGGAGATTTTCTTCGCTTCGACTCACAAGTGCAACATGACGGCAAATTACCACCCACCAAACGCTCAATTTTATCCTCTATCGCCAAACTATTCGACCCCATCGGTCTTATTGCGCCCGTTATTGTGAGGGCCCAAATCATCATGCAGCAGTTGTGGCTGCTACCTGTCGAATGGGATGATCCAGTTCCTGAAACTGTTCGAACCAACTGGGAAAACTATCACCATGAGTTGCCGAAAATCACCGCCCACCGGGTAAATCGATATGCTTTTCTCCCATGCTCCACCATACAGTTGCATACTTTCGCCGACGCTTCTGAATCGGCCTACGGTGCATGCAACTACGCTCGTTGGTAAGACGAGCAGGGAAACATCACAGTCGAGCTTCTAGCAGCCAAGTCACGTGTCGCTCCGCTAAAACGACTAACTATTGCACGTCTAGAACTCTGCGCTGAAGTTTTGGCTGCCCATCTCCACAATCGAGTTAAGCACGCCATCGACATTGATGTCTCTGCCTCTATTTACTGGTCGGATTCCGCCATCGTTCCCCAGTGGATCCGATACCCTCCGAACACATGGCAGACCTTTGTGGGAAACAGAGTTTCGGAAATACAACAGTTTACCCACGGCTGTCAATGGAGGCACGTTCCTGAAAGCGAAAATCCCGCCGATTTAGTGTCCCGCGGAATGTCGGTCGACGAGTTCCTGAATAGTAAATTGTGGAAGGAGGGGCCCCACTGGCTGCTGCAACACGATCGAGAATGGGCCGCCTTTGAACCGCCAGGCGTGGCTGAGGAGATACTAGAAGTTCGACATGTTGTAACACTTGTACAATCAACGCCATCAGTTAATGCGATTTTTCTCCGCTGGTCATCATACACCCGCCTACTACACGTTACCGGCTATTGCCTTCGCTTTCTGCGGAACGCCAAGGTCAGAACGCAGCCTCCCAACACCACATCCGTTGTGAGATCGTTATCTGTGGAACTTACCGAAGCCAAATTTATACTAATACGCCTTGCTCAACAGGATGCCTTCGGTTCAGAAATAAGAGAGTTGGAAAAGGGGAAACCAGTAGCAAAACATTCGCACGTGCGCCAAATGAGTCCGTTTTTAGACCAGTGAAAAGTGGTGAAGGCCAACGGATTTCCAACGATTGTGTGTAGGAAAACCGACCAATTTATTTAATTATGTTCCAGATGGTCAAACCAAGAACATTGTCTATCCGCGAGAATTATTTTGTTTCTTTCTGGTAATAAAACAAATAATAATATTTGTTATATTTGATATTCACAATATTACTATTTTTTGTGAAATACTTGAAACCAGCGGCGGTTCTAGGAGCAGGGTTCGGGGGTTTCAACTTGTTCATAAATTACGCACATACATACGTACACACATTTGCCGAATTCACCGAACTCAGTCGAATGGTATATAACAGACTTTAAATTGACATAACAGGATTAAATTGACAATGTTCAGAGTGATTGCATAACCTTTCTATAGGAGAAAGGCAAAAAGGATAACAGTATATTTTATGTCATTATTTTTTGCTCTGATTTTTCAAAATTTTCTTGGTCAAGTCTCCCCAGGCCTTGGTCAAGTCTCCCCGCAGTGGGGAGACTTGACAAAAAACAACGTTCACAGAAAAACTTTCATAACTTTTCAAAAAGAAAATTTAAAGTTCTGCAAAAAATCACGAACGCGCACAATACCACATTATATCTTAATGACTATTGAAGGATTGAATTTTTTTTAGAGATTCATGAAGGTTTAGCTGAAAACCCCTATTAACGAAACAACGCACTTCCTTCTGATATTTTGTAACCCGTCAGGGTAACAATTTAGCACTGGGTGGAAATATACCCTTTCGTGCGTACTCTCTCCGTAGAGTGTATTGTTTACGAAAATTTATGCTCACCGCTGCTTCGATATCGTTCACTTTTTCTTGTAAATTTTTATATAGTTTCGCGTTTGTGAACGGTTTTGTGCGTTCAGATAGGTGTAGTAATTTTTGTTTGACAATTGTACATAGTTAACATAGGGCTTAGATAGGCCACCGCTCTCCTACTGCTGAAATACGTGTACTGGCTATGCTGCACATAGGTGATGACAGCTATGCGGCGGTACGGTTTTTTTGGTGTTGGTGTTTTCGGTCGAGGTGGAAGGCGGCCATCGTGTGAGAAGAGTTGGAAAGTGACGAACCACGGCGATAGACAGACGTCCGCCAGATTACGTGTTTTGTTTTCGGGACAGTTTCCCGCCACGATAGTGAAGTGCGCGAGTGCGACGGTAAAATCACCCGTCGAGATTGCCGGCCCGTGGTTCGGGCACAGTGAAGTGTACGGTGTCGGTTCGCCAATAGGGGTAAGCTAAGTGTAAAGGAGTGCTTTCGCTTCCCCGGCTAAATAATAAGGAACCACAACACCGACCGTTCTCGCTATAGAGGATAAGTCGAACGAGCCTAGCTCTCCTCTATAGCTAATAGCCAAGGAGAACGAAGCAGGGCGGACAAAGGTTCCCCCTGGGAAGTTTACTGCGGTAACTTCCGGGATCGTTTACGGTGAGTAGACGATCCGGCGATTCGTCGCCAACGTCGCTAGGGAGGTTCCAACAAAGGAGCCAAGCTCACCTCCCTAGCTAAACGCCAAGGACCGCTGCCGGAGCAGCCAACGACCAAAGGAGAACGCGGCCGTTGTTGTCCCGGCCGGTCGGAGGAAACCGCCCGCCTTTCCGCCCGCAGCAGTGAGCCACCAGCAGCAGCAGTGAAGTGGAGAGTTTGAGGACAATAAAGTCGGTAAATTTAGTAATTTATTTTGTTTGTTTACTTTTGTTTTTTTGTTGTTACGAAAATCCGAAATTCTGTAGAGGCACCTAGGCCGCCCTGAAAAGGAGGGTACGCCGGGCAAATAAGCAAACCCCTACTTACAATTTCCAAAATTCATCTCATCATTTTCTTATCATAAATAAACCTTTTTAAATTACTCAAATGAGTGATTTGTTCGGAATTTAGTAAATTCGTACTGTGGGAGAGTAAAAGTGATTCAATTTTGAATTGTTGTGCAATTAGGTGAAAGATATCGGTGTGTATTGCGAAGATTGAGCTAGTAGCGACAAAAAAATTGTCTCATCATTAATTTCAAGGTAAGAGATTGGGAAAAAATAATGAGTGCTTTATTCTCAAGTTTTCATAAGTTTACTGCTCCTATTTTAAGAACGTGATGAATGTTAAATATTATTTAAATTTTATTTTTTGTCGCCATTGAAACGGTTGATGCTGTAAATTTTTGTTGTATTTTTGTTTAAAGTTGAGTAACCAGGAAATGAGATATATAGAGAGGCTGAGATGAATTAGGAAGCGTCTACTCTATTACGTTAGCAAATATTTGTTTGGTATACCGGATAAATTCTGCGTTACACTGAAATAAAATAAGATCCTTGTTGGTAGCCACACAGCGATAAATCATTTGAAATAATTGTACGCTCGTGAAATATGTAGTAAACTCAAAACAGGCTCTTTAGTGTGGTTTTGTGGTCTTATGAAATGTAATTTTATTAGTGGACTAAACCCTTTTTACTTGCTTTACTACAGAAGAAAATCTACTAGTTCAATTAAAAAATTAACAATTCCTGCTTCCGTACTATACCGATACATAACCTTTCACATTCAATCATGTTTATTAAAAATAAGTAAAGTCATCGCTCAGAACTGTGTCCAACCAAAGGATGCAGTATGCTGTGAAGTGTTACGGGCCTTAAGCACTAACAAAGGTCGCGAAAAAAAATCAATGGACAGCATCACCTACGCTTCCAACATTGCTAACAGAACAGTGATTATAAAAGTTTTGCGTGGTGCGTTGAAATGCACATGCAAAGCACATCCAATCGAAAGGTTCGATTCACGGGACTGGCGAATAATTGGCGCAAACTGTGCGAGCATTTGGCGTCTAACGATGCAAGTTATAATCAGATCACAGCTGCTGGTCGACCCGAAGAGTCGCGTTGCAATAAACGCTGCTTTGCTGGTTGGTACAGTATCAGTGCTATGCGGTTTTTATTAATTATTCTATTCACTATGTATATGGGGAAGCCATGCATGCATTCAATTTAACTATCAAATTAGGAAATTATAATAAGTGTTTTCGGTAACCCCATTTTGTACCATGTGGGTGTAACACATCGATGCCAAATACGATGCAGCTGAAATATCCTAATTTCGAATTTTCCCTGGCATATTCGGCCAACCTGTCGTCGCGTCGGAGTTTAATTAAATATCCGTTGGAGACACCGAGTTCACTGTTTGAACTTATTCCTTTACCGATATCTGACCAACCCGGGGGTTTCCAGAGAAAGCAAAACTGGAAGTAATAGATTTTCGAGCAAATTTAATTTTAAGCTCAAATTTGTATGTAATGCTTTCTCGTACATGTGCCAACACTTGAATGGGTATGCTTACATATAAAATATTCGTCTACTGGGTTTGAATAGTAAGAGAAAGCCTGCATGGATGTACGTTTGCACATACTCTTACTTTGTGATATTTCTGTTCACATGAAGGCTAGTTTTTCACACAAATCAAAGAAGACAATGGCGTATCTTTGTCTCGCTTTGCTACTAATTTCATTACAATTGATTCTATATTTGGACTCTATCCGCCGTTTCTGTAGACCTTAGGGGAAATTCGTTTTCCGACACCTCGTGTATAGTAAAATATTTTCATTGATTTGAATGTCCGTCACTTTTGTATTGGGTGGCTAGAATAATTAAAAAAATAAAGATATAAATGAGCGTCACAGATTGTAAGATTTTTTAACCCGATGTTGGCTCAGAAAAAATATTAACAATTATGTATACCATTTTGTTTCAGCAATAAGCAACTCGGGTAAAAAAACGGATGTCAAGACTCGATACGGTCCGCACCTCACCAAAATGGAATTTTTGGAATGGTTTTGACGAGAGGATATTAGAGGCCGCTGTTTAGGGTCGTCAAACGGTGGGATAACAAAATTCCTAGTTTCCTATCTCATGTCTACACGCGTTTCCTATCTCACTCCTACACGCGAGTCTAAGTCTATTGATGACATTTGGTTCTTAGACCAGCGAATGGGTGCTATCAGCTTTCTGCCGATAGTAGCAGAATGAGAGGGTGCGAACAGATCTAGTCGAGAAAACATTGCCGTAAAAATGAATAGTTGATCGGAAATTAGCTCCAATACGACTAATCTGACTAGTATCGATGATCACGGGTCAATACGTACTGAAAATTCGCGGCGTCTGTTTTTATGAACCTAATTTTAAGAACAGTCATATTTTTTTTGCTTTGATTATAAAGGTTTTAACCTTAGAGTCTTTCGCCTCTTTGTCGGGTTGGAGAAATCTCTTTAGAGAAATCTCTAACCCTATGTGCGGGGTTGGGAATTGAACCCAGGTGAGCTGGGTACAAGGCAATCGATTTACCAACTACGCTATCTCCACCCTCCTAAGTGGTTGCCAATATGGCCAAAACTACTTTGATTGGTCTTTAGGGATCTAGGCCTACTAAACCAAGTAATGTTAAATCCATTTCAATATGTATTGCATCATTTGGACATCTTCTTGTTGCAAGTTTATATAGTAATTTGCTATGTGGCTGCAGTCTTCAACCCGTAATTCCGGAACCGGAAGTAGGATCAACAAAAGATATAATACAGCTTGTGGGAACGTTAGAACCGTTCATTTGAAACTAAGTTTGTACAAATCGGTTCAGCCATCTCTGAGAAAATTGAGCGGCTTTATTTGATACATAAATGCACCCACAGACATTTTGCGGTGTCAACGAATTGAATCGAATAGTATGTGACACTTGGCCCTCTGGGACTCAAATGGCAGGTCGATTTTTGAAGTGATTTTCTAATATGTACATAAGAAAGCCAAAAATCATTTATATTTCTAAGCCAAACTAATTTCATATCTGTATTGCAGAGTAGATTTGTTTCGTAATGACGTATTTGATAGGTCGATTGATTTGACGTATCAAATAATGAAAGCAGTACTGTTCGTGAAATCTATGTTCAGGTTGTAGTTTCGCCAAACGGTTGACTGCTCATCATTTTAGTTTAGCTGTGTAAATTTTTTCAAGAACATGGTAAGCATGTTTAGTTATATTCCAGATGATGCTGTTATAATACTTCTAACATTGATAGTATTAATTCAGCAAAAAATATTAGCTGACAATTAACTAACATTTATATTTCGAAATCTGAACGAATCTCATTTTTTCAGATTTGGACAAATCTGAAAGCTGACAAGTCCATACAAGTAATAAATAATGTTATAACTAGTGTATTAGGAAAAGATTGAAGAGTTACTTAAAACTAACTTAATTAACTTAAAATAACTCATTTGCTCCTTTTATAAACTGGCTGTCTAGAAATGGACGAAAGCAAACAGAACAAAATCGAATATGATTTTTAATTATTCGAGTTGTTTGAAACACCCAAAGAACATCAATTTGAAAGAACAATGTGAACAATGGACTATTTATGGAACATTGTTGTCATGTTGTTGTACCATTACATTGTACGATTGATAGATTATAGTGAAGACCCGCTTTTATCAGCCCACGATTTTGTCAGTCTGATATGAAAATTGATAGTTGATAGTTTGATGAGCTCTAGCAGACGAACCAAGTCGAATTCGAGTAAATTTTATCTTGAGCATATTTTTCTTATCCTAGAGATCCTTAATATGAAAAAATCCAAATTTTAATTTTATTATAAATTTTGCCCTGTCTGACATTATTAAGGGAAATTTATACTAAATAATCGGAAAGGGTTATGAAGCTATATCTAGGGACAAAAGAAGAATATTTTAAGAGCTTCGGTTTGTTAAAAAGAAAAAAAAAATTATGTCCCGATTTTGTCAATATCCCCGTTTTAACAGCCTAAAACTCACCAAAGTTGATGCAAGTTATTATGAAAATTCTGCTAGTTAACTTGAGTGCTTATGCTACAGAATTTACGAAGTTAAAGGCTGATGAAGTACTATCTTTTATAGTCGACACTAAGCTAACAAGGCATCAATACTTATTAATTTGCGCATAAATAGTAGACAGGCGTCTGGAGTACTAGGGCTCTAAATTTTCATAACTTTCCCTGCCCAGTAATCTCTAGCTAATTAAATGTCGTTAAAATGTAAAAAAATGTTATACCTAAATCGAAAATACAGCTAAGAAATTAACCGAATTGAGGCTAGCCTAAACACACAATTAATAAAATCGTCGATTAAAACCAACAAACGATACCGAGTTGATAGCTGAAAGTCAGATTTGTTTGTTTATTTGTTCAATACATCAACAGGCATATCAAAGCCCCAATGATGTTGGCCTTAACACTAATCTAATTTCTAACAATCAAGTACACAAAAACAATAGTCATAGTTCATAGTAAGAATGTCGATAGATTCTCTCATCTAATATAAAATTTGTGGTAAAAAAAGTTACAGTTCACTAAAGTACGGTGAAATCTAATCCGCAAGAACCGAATTGACGATAATGAAATGGGATAGTTTATTCATGTTCTCTTTCGTATTCATTACCAACTATTGGCAAAACTTATATCATAAAATGTGTGACAAAATCAATTTATCACTATAAGATGAATTGATCTGATCTTTTCGATATCAATTTTGAGCTGAGCGACTCACTTGTAATATATGGCTATGAGACGAAATTCTCTAAAAATGTGTATGGCGGATGAAAAGAATATAGGTCAAAGGGGAGGGAGGGGGGTGGGGTGATGTAGAAAGAGATGGTGTAAGGGGAATCTGAGAGGGGGCTGATGGAGTATGCAACACCCAACCGCATATTATACCAACCATTTGAGATTTCAGTCATCGGTTCGGTTCATCACCAAGTAATCGATGTGACTAATTCTGGAATACGTCCAGAACCTGAAAATTCCGGAACTGTCGATAGTGGACATTATATTCAAAGAATCTTTGATTGGCTTTCAGTGATCTAGTCTTGTAAATAGAAATGATGTTATCTAGACCTGCAAATAGAAATGGATTTTTAACCTTTGAAGTATTACGATTGTACCGGTTTATCTGGAAAATTCCTATGCGGCAACAATAAACAACCTGTAACTCCGGAACCAAATGTCAGATACGAATGAAATTTAATAACAGTCTATGGGAGTATTATATCCTTCATTTAAAGCCAAGTTTATAAAAGTCGGTCAAGAATTCTCTGAGAAAAAGGTGTGGGATTAACTTATGAACTTGGGAAGTACCTGGTGGCATGAAGAACCGTCATAGGTGGCCAATGTGGTCAAAGCTGCTTAGAATGATCATTAGTGATCTAGACCCGCAAATCCGAGTTATTTTGTACCCTTTTTGATATGTATTACACCATTTGAACATCATCGTGTTACCATTTTATATGGGAATTTGCTGGGTGACCGCACTCTTCAACCCGTAACTCCAGAAACGAAAGTCCGATGGACAAAAAATTCAATTGCAGCTTATGCGAGCGTTATACCTTTCATTTGAAATCAAGTTTGAGCGATTAGGTTCAGCCATCTCTGAGAAAAGTGAGTGAGATTTGAAAACACACACACACATACACTCACATACACACATACAGACATTTGTCAATTTCGACGAACTGAGTCGAATGGTATATGAGACTCGGCCCTCCGGGCCTCGGTTAAAAAGTCTATTTTCAGAGTGATTGCAAATCCTTTCTTTATGAGTAAGGCAAAAATAAATTTTTGTTTTACCTTTCTCATATAAAGAAAGGCTATGCAATCACTGTAAAAATCGACTTTTTAACCGAGGCCCGGAGGACCGAGTGTCATACACCATTCGATTCAGTTCGTCGAGATCGGCAAATGTCTGTGTGTGTATGTATGTGTGTGTGTCATTTAAACTCACACAATTTTCTCAGAGATGGCTGAACCGATTTTCGCAAACTTAGTTTCATCTGAAAGGTATAACGCTCCCATAAGCTGCTATTGAATTTTTAGTTGATCCAATTTCCGGAGTTACGGGTTGAAGAGTGCGATCACACAGCAAATTCCTATATAAACTGGTACCACCATGTTTTTCAAATGATGTAGCACATATTAAAATTGATGTAACATTACTCTAGTTTGCGGGTCTGGATCACTAATGATCAATCAAAGCAGCTTTGACCACATTGGCCACCTATGCCGGTTCATGACGCCCCCAGGGAACCCGCCAAGTTCCTAAGCTAATATCACACCCATTCCCCAACGAATTCTCCACCGATTTTTACAAACTTGATTTCGAATGAAAGATACAGTAATACCATTGACTGCTGCTGAATTTCATTCGCTTCTGACTCTTGCTTCCGGAGTTACAGGGGTATTAGTAAGGATACACTGGAATTTCCCATATAAATCGGTACAATCGTAATACCTCAGAGGCTAAAAACTATTGAAATGGTCACCAAATTACTTCTAATCGTAGATCTAGATCACTGATTGCCAATCAAACATTCTTTGAATATATTGTCCACTATCGACGATTCCGGAAAACCGGAATTCCGGGCATATTCCACAATTAAAGTCACATCGGTTCATCGGTGATGACTGAGCCGATTTTCTCAAACCAAGTCTCAAATGGAAGGCAAAATATGCAGTTGAGTATTGCGTCACCGCCCGTCCCTCCCCCCGCCTTGCCCTAACACCTCCCTCCTTCATCACTCCCCTCCTCTTGGACCACCCTCACGCCCGCATTTCCTTCATCCACCCCGTATACCGAAATAAGATGAAGGATTTCTGACGCATCCTCCACTCCCACTCTACTAACCCCCCATTCCCGACATGTTCAAACCCATTCCAATAACCTTTCCAAATTATAATCACATGACGATAACATTGAACTCATGCTTATTAAGCTAATTAAATATTATTCTTTTGCCTTTCTCATATAGAAAGGTTATGCAATTGCTCCAAAAACCTACTTTCCAACCGAGGCCCGGAGGGCCGAGTCTCATATAACATTCGATTCAGTTCGCCGAGATCGCAAAATATCTGTGTGTATGTATGTGTGTATGTATGTATGTATGTATGTATGTATGTATGTATGTATGTATGTATGTATGTATGTATGTATGTATGTATATATGTATGTGTGTATGTGCGGATTTGTTAACAAAATGTACACATCGGTTTCTCGGAGATGGCTGAACCGATTTTTACAAACTAAGATTCAAATGAAAGGTATAATATTCCCATAGGTTGCTATTGAATTTCATTTTCAACCGACATCTTGTTCCGGATTACGAGTTGAAGAGTATGGTTACAAAACAAAATTTGTTGATTTGTCCACATCGGTTTCTCGGAATTTTCTGAACCGATTTTGACAAACTTGATTTTAAATGAAAGGTCCATCAGCTGCTGTTGAATTTTGTGTGGATCCGAGTTCTGGTTCCTGAATTACAGGGTGATACGTACGATCACGCAGAAAATCCCGATTCTAACGAATTCTGCGATGAATGTAAAAAGGTGAAATTTTTTCCAAAATGTAAACACAACTGTTGAATTTGTAGACAGTGTGGCCACTTTTGAATGAGGTCAGATCCGTAGATTTCGAGTTTACCCGCCAGAATCCAATTTTTAACGCAAATTTGGATTCTTTTTCAATCCCAATTGATGTAGCGTTTTGTTATCTTGGATTTAGTTTTTAACTTTTTCGTGTTAATAAAAAGCTGAATTGGAGCCCCGGGGCGTTTTTTCAGCAACTTCACTTAACCCTCCGGCACTCGCGCGAATGGCTCCCCGAATAAGCAAGGAAGAAAATTTCGTTAGAGTTTCGGAAGGTGTTGCACAAAATACAACGACGCGAGTGCGGGAGGGTTTTAGATCAGGAAATAGTTTATATTCTGTCTTTGGAATTCACTCAGATACAGGCCGCATAAATGAAAACCACGTAAATTTCAAAATCCGCGTAAATGAAAACCGCATAAATTTCAAAATACGCGTAAAAAACCGCGCAAAAAACCGCGTAAAAAAACCTGAGTGTATTTACCAGTTTTTCTGTTTACATTTGAATTATCAAGTTATGAAACAACATAAGTATGGTTAAAATATTCTCTCTATAAGGTCAGTCACATTTCTATGTATTATCGCGAATAATTAAAAAAAAGTCACTTCCTGATTTGATTTGCATATTATACTTTACACATAAAAGAACTAACAACGACTCTGTTTTATAGGTTAAAGGGCCGTACAGCTGTGCTGCAGAATCTCAATAGCTGGTATATGCGAGAAACCGAAAATATGGAGGTTCAATTTCTGAGAATTAATTGACTTTAGGAAGAACTCACATCAACATATTTGCGATCTTTAGAAAACAATAGATCAGCGACATGAATGGCAGATCCCGGCTGACCAAGATATCACGAATATGGACACTGAGTGATCTAGCTCTGACATTTAAGGAATCTTATGACCAAACAACATGCTTGATAACTCTTGCCATACACGTATATTTCACTATCAGTGATTCTAATATGAAAGAGATGTGCATAGTGTGTATAACCAGCGAACGTAGATGATGCGGACTCCTGCAAAAATTCTCTTCCATGGATGTGTATTTTATGCAGAACGTGTAATCTGAATGTGAGAGAAACACACGTAAATGAATTAATACTTTGCGCACGTGGCTAAAGGGATATCCCAGAATTCGATTTCGGGCAATATACAAACAACGCAACTGTATTCGTTCCACGTTGATCATCCAAGTGTTTGTGGCTGAACCGAAACACAGCTCCCATACTCAGTTACAGAGAATATAGTTATTTGATACAATCTTTTTAAGTTTCATAGGTAAACACCATGCCAAGATCAAATTAATGCGCGAACCAAATTAATTCCTTGCTGACATTTAGTCTAACGATATCGGATCCGGATGTATCTTTTTCAAATGCATTATGAATCGAACTACCCTTCGGGTACTTAAATGCGAAACTTCAGCGATCATTCTATCCTTTATTAGAAGTTGAAGTTGAGCTGGACCATGCTTCATTGAAAACCAGCTCAATTTCCTTCTTGGGGAACTCGATACGCGAATTTCCAGCCAGAGTTAAAAAATGTTCAAATATACCTTGCATTGTTTTTCGCAAATCTGTAGCTCTGTGACAGAAACCACGGCGTATGGAAACAACAATTTATACAAATAGTTATTTAAAATTGTACGAACTTATACGAATAGTTACTAAGAACTAACGGTGAAGTTTATTCCAGATAACAATTGCTACAGAATCGTATGGTCCTTAATTGGCCACGAATACACAAACCAGTCGCTCTTTATTGCGTATGCTAGTTGAATTTTCGCCGAAAACAGCGTAGGAAAATCATTTGTACCCTTCCCGTTGCGAAAGGCAAATTGAATTTTGATAACAAGCCGTTTACCTTCATCCAATTGTCTGGGTGTAGTGTAATGCCGATCGACCGATACAAATTGTGGTCGAATGCTGGTTATATCCTGTCGCGTGGACCAATGCCTTTCTGCAGAAATCAGTTGTATGAGTTCAACTATCGACTCTTTGTCGGATCATCAGATACTTCAGAAATTGAGTTTGATTCTGTCAAGACCATTATTTTCGCATGACACTAGTGCATCTGGGAATTCATCGTTAAATGGGAGTAAATTATGTAATTCCGCGGAGACATGTCACGCACAATTTTCTGCATATAAACGGAGTACTGGCATACCTTTCTAAAGTTTATCTCGTCGAACTACTTCGTGTGCTCGAAAAAAACTTGTTTGAAGAAATCCAATCATCGTTTCGTTGGCATGACATTCTTGCCTAAGGCTATGTTCCAATTTTGAGCGAAAAAGGCTCACCTATTTCTCGAGTGCGGGATCTGCATCAACGACATCCAGGTTCACAACTGAACAGAACTTTAGTTGTTTTCTTTTCCTGCAAACTAGCTACATACCCGGTTATTTGTAGTCTGCTCTACTTTATAAGCCTTTCATGTTTGCATACCAGTTGATAATCAATTTCCGTTGAGTCTACTTTCTACTTCTGCCGCAGTCAGACGTACAATCGAGCCAAGTGAACAACAGGCCTCTCGATCTAGTGTGCATTGTCTCGAGAACAAAGGAAATATCGGATTATTCTTGCCATCATGAGTAAAGTTGACGAAAAAGCTCTACTCCGACCCAACGTAGCGGTCGTTGACTTTAAATTTTGTTTAAAACGACCGAGTTTTAGTGAAGTGGAATACCTTCTGAAGGTAAAAATGCAACTTAGACTTGCGGAAGTCTTGTACCTTCAGTATCATCATCTTCGCAATGTAGTGTTAATATCATTCAACACGTTAGCACAAGCCGAGCGTTTCGTTTTGAAGAACAACTTAAAACACGTGGTTGAAAATGACAACGTTGGAATTAAGATTCCCGTATACATTGAGAATGATTATATAGATGTAAGGTTATATGACCTATCACCTCGTACCCCTCCTGAGCCAATTGCAAAATGCATGTCGCAATACGGAGAAGTAGAATCTGTTACACCTGATACTTGGAGAAACTTCTTCCCGGGTACTCCTAACGGCGTTTTTGTAGTGTGGATGCGGGTTGAAAGGCCTATACCCTCCTACTTGGCAATAAAACTCAATACTCATGGAACTACAATTATGCAAACTACGCTATGCACCCATGAGGGGCAAACTCCTACGTGCAAGTATTGTAATCAGACAGCTCATCATGGACAACCTTGCGCGGAAGATGCAGAGGAAGACGCATCTCAGCCGATTGCCAACTCATCTACGGCAAACCAACCCAAAACAGAGTTTTCAATACCAATGCCTGAACCACAAACGGTGGCCAAATTTGTGGCAGCAGTTGCACAGACCATAATGACAACCGCAGAAGAATCATCCAGCACCCCAAAAGCAACTGTAAGCAACTTCGGCAACGAATGCAGTAACAATGACGACGGATTTACACTGATCAACAATAAGTGCAAGAAGCAACGGAGAACATCTGATCCCGGACACCAAGCCAGCTTGGACCGGGACGTGAAAAACAAGAGAGAATTAAATGACCCCCCTGACGCTGTTTGCCAACAGATCTCGCAAAAAAAGGTCTCCGCTCGCAATAAAAAGTTGCGCGCACGAGATCCAATTAATTAATTTATTGTTTATTTTTATTTTTACATTTATTGTAAACGTATAAAAGATCCACGGCTCCGTAAAGCTACCGCTATGAGCCGTGTCAAATAAACGAATTAAAAAAAAAAATCAATTTCCGTCAACGACCGCACCTCATATCTGAATAGAGCAACAGGGAGTATCAGCAATATGTATGAAAAGAGTTTTGTGTGTGTCCATAGGCTGCGGGACATTAGTTTAATACGTAAATCATAGAAGATGCCATTTACAGCATCAATCCGCCTTTTCCCACGACTGTTACTAATGTCACTAGTCTTCCAAGATATATGAACTCGTGGACAACCTGTTGCCGCGTCAATTTCTATCTCGGAACTAACACCGTTCTGGCGATCTTGTTCTCTATCAACTACAATTTATTTTATTTTACCAGAGTTTATACTCAGACCGATATTGGCAGCCTCTCTTTTAAAAGGCAAAAAAACCTCTTCCACTGCTCTACGGTCGACTACAATGGTGTCTAACTCACCCAGAAACCAAGAAGCATGCAGGATCTTTTAATGGTAGTTGTGTTCCTTTCACACAGCTGTTCTTGGCATCGCACTTTCAATCACTCTTCAACAACAAATCAGAAAGTGCATTGCTCAGCTTCAGTACAGCAAGCGTCACAGACGAGTCGGATGTTTAAAGCCAAAGATGTAGCTTGTTTTTAACCTAAGCTATTCAATTTGTCGGGAAGTCAAGTTCAAACATTATCTGAGACCACAACTGATTTTATTGCACTGAATCATGGACTACTTTAATTCCACAAACAGATGATAAGTTCACAAGTTGTATTCCCAAAATATAGGGTTTGTCTTCTAAAGAGCAATTATTAACATCGAGAGCCCTTACCTAGTTGTATTGGTTCGCATTGGTGTAAAAAATTCAATATTGAATTTCCGGATATAAATATAGATATATAACTCAATACAGATATCCTAACAACTTCTTCGAACATGTTCAAAGTTTTTAGAGTTGGTTTCAGTAACTGCACAAATTTGAACAAGATTTTCTGGTTCCACAAAATATCCCAATGTTTGTTTCAGCTTCAGTCTTCTGCCCTATAATACTAATCCGATTTTCTCGATGCGAATAATCTGTTGAGTTTATCGGTGATCTGTCACACTATCGCAAGAAACAAAATTAAGTTCAGTTACTGGGTCCGATAACATTTTATAAATTTGTTTATCGAAGACATTATTCACGTTTTCAACCAAGAGTTAATATTGGCTCAAAGGTTCCAATAGTATTCCCCATTTGCCTTCATGAGAGAAAGCCCTCATCGTCCATTATAGGAATTCGCGTTGCTCTGTACTTCAAATGAACAAACCATACGAACTATAATTTAAATGTTCTAGATTGAATTCCAGTCAAGTTTTGCAGAAATATAATTCGGGATTCTTGTGTATTCCTACTCAAATTCATCAACCGATTACGATTCGATTGGCTTCGGAATTCAAAACATGCATGATTGTCTATTTGATGTCATGAAATCGAATACGCATTATTCTTACTAAACTTCCGTAGAATTCTGAAGAAATTTTGAAAATTCCGTGACTTTCACGAGTTAATCCGTAGATCCATAGAAAGGACAGAAATCCGTAGATCTACGAGAAAATCCGTAGGGTTGGCCACCCTGGATCTAGGTCACCAACAGTCATTCAAAGTCTCTTTGGCCACACTGGCCACCATCGACGGATCCGGAAGCATCCAAATTCAGAATAACGGTTATATTGGTTTCTCGAAAATGGCTGGACCGATTTGATCAACTTAGTCTCAAATGAAAGGTGTTGCGTCCCCGGAAACTGATATTAAATTCCATCTTCATCCGACTTCCGGCTCCGGAGTTACGGGTTGTGGATGATACCGCGATGAATGCAAAAAGGTGCTTTTATATACACTTACCAAGTGTAATAAGAATGAAAGACATTTCCATAATGTTATATTGTACGAACCAGCTATTAAATAATAGTTTGGATAAATGAGAAAGGCACAATTGCACCACTAGGTGGATTAAAACAGGTTTTTATTTATGTAATGCTGTGTACTATGTGATTATATTTTATTGTTGTGTGAATCCATTGTAATCAGGTGTGAATATATGAAAAGATAATGGGTTTTACGCCCATTTGAGGATTGCTTCTGAAGTATATCCTGAAATGGGTTTTTCCCATTCAACTACATTTCATGTAGACCAACATAGGTCAGATGAAAAATAAGAATAAATAAATAAATAAAACGAGGCCGAGTGAAAACAAGTTATTTTCATACAAAACGCGATTTTTGCGGAACGCAAGTGCCTGCTATCCAAAACTTTCACTGGCTGAAGCAAGCGTTTCTTGAAAGACCCAACCGCATACTGTAACAGACCTTTGCAAAAAAACCCATTTCTGAGACTACGCCATCCATTTCTACTCCCTAAGCGGGTACGTAGACACGATAAATCTTCGTAAAAAGCTCGCAGCGAGCAATCTTGATCGCCTGTTCAAGGTCGATCACTGATGATCTAAGTTAATCTAGTTGGAGCATGGAGATATCGGTCGCGGCTGAGTAATATTTAGTCACATCGTGTGATATATCGATTATGTTAAACGACTTATCTTGGATCAGGAAGTAGACCATCTAGGAGATGATTGTATTAGATAGATGTAATTTGTATCGAAAAGGAGACTTATCTGCATTATTTTTCCATCAAGGTACTCATCCAGAGAAATATAGATAATTGATTTTCATTGAACCTGGGGAGATGTCGGTTGTCGGATATGGCTTCCACCTAATCGAAATTAACATGCGAGTTTGGCTATCCGCGAAAAGAAGGTTTTATTAGATGGAACGGGAGATAAATGCAATAATATAAAGAAAGATGGCAGAAATTGATATTTAGTTTTGGAACATTTATAGTAACAGCAATCAGTAAATATGTTTTCGCTGAGTCGTTGGTCGCCCAAACCGTTAACAAAGGGCACTTCCAAATAGCCATTAACTATTATTTGGTGATTTCTATTTTCACCTACGCACGCGATGTCTGAAGCTCAATGCGTTAACTTGACAGAGCCGTAAACTTCCCATATCTTACTAAGATGTAAACATACGTTAAAATGAATATTAGTAGTTGTCCTCAATTATGAGCACTCAGCTTGTTGTTGCGCGTGAAAATCTTTTTCACGGTAGGGAAATATTTGATTGCATCCATGTAACCATCGCGAATTATATTGATGTTAACGATCAGATCTTCTTCTTTACTTGTTTCACTTACGGGTAACGATCAACCATGTTCAAAAAAATACAAGCAAAAGTATTCATCGTGTTCAACAAAACAAACGTTCTCAATAAAACCGCATTTTAGTTTAAAACAAGTATTGTTCAAGCTTGAAATTCACCAAATGATTTGTTATTGCAAGTAAGCAGCATTCCGATAATTCGTGTTTCTGTTACTCAAGCTTAAAGCGACAGCTTGCCAAGTGCAACAAAAGACATTGAATTTCTACTGTATTCATTATATCCAATAAGCTGCGATGGAAGAATTTACAAAAACCATCCACTTTTCAAAATACCCATTCCAAAATTTCCTGAGCCGGCTATTGATGTTTTTTTCGAGTGCAAACTAAAGCTGCACAAACTTTAAAAATCTACAAGCATTGGCTGCTATTGCTGCTGGGTGTGTTTCTTTGTAAACGCGTAGTTTTGATAGGAACACACTGTCACATAAAACTATGGGTACAACAACCAAACTTTCGAATGCCACATGTTTACCAGAACTTTGTCATCGTTGAGAGAGTTGTGGATTGAGTTTTCGGTTGTCTACCTACGTAGCAATATGTACTCTCTGTGGCAATGGCAACGCACAGAGCCAACCGAAGTGTAGTGCAAGGTCCCAACAGAATGGATTCACCATCCCTAATCTACCAGTTTCACCGCACCGGCGACACTTTGTTGTTTGTTCGAATGAACTCAAAGTTTTCGTTGTAACACATGTTAAAATATTAACTAATTTACTATATCGAAGTTTTCGCGAAATGTGATGATTGTCGACACGGTCTCAACCCAGTTGAGGAATGCCAATTCAGGCATAGAGAAAAAGTATTTTGAGTCTAGTGATATCATACTTCGATAAAATATTCTTTGGGATCAATTGGAAAAGCAACAAGGATTTTTTCGGCCATAACTCATTGAACTGAAAAATCTTTATTCTAGCTTCGCATTTCCACACACTCAAGTCAGTACTGTTGTAATGAAGACAGATTAGTATAAACTGGTTCTGTACAACATACACTGGTCTTTCAATAATGCATTGCAATGTAGACCCTTTATAAACACATGTGACACTTTTTTCAATTACCATTTCTATGATGCTCATCCGTCCAGCACAACAATCGAAAAACTTTTCTCTTTTTCCTCTAACATTTTACTGATACCAACGATGACTTTTCACATTTAACCGGGATATGCTTGGGGGCATTCCTGTTCCAGCATAGAACCAGCATAGAGAAAAAAAAATAGAGGGCAATTCAATTCAACCCAACACAAACGAACGACCTGTCGATCTGCCCGATGCATGAGCGTGTCTTTCTTCAGTCTATGTAGGCTACCATGCAACACCGGCAGAAAGTCAGGAAATTTTCTAGCATTGACGGTGCCTCGCATATCATTTCTAATTTCGTTGGAAGGCATATAATTTCCGTCATTGGTGCCAAGTTTTCATGGATGTGAACCATGTTCTGATGTTAGCATAAAATATGTAGGTCAATCGGAGCAGGTCTCGGGTACGATGGCTATAATCTCTTGCTTATAGTTGACATAGAATGTTGTCACTATCGATGTAACGAAATGTCAGAAACAATACCAGATACAATTGTTTGGAAGATGTGATTAGGGTTCGTCGCGGTGCGGATGTGGGCGGTAAATGGATTGTCCGCACCGCAACCGCAAAAAAATAATAAAACCGCACCGCTTACCGCAACCGCACTTTATTTACCGCACCGCACCGCGCGGTAATGCGGTAAATGCGGTAAATTTTTTATATTTTTAAAAATGGTGTTGAAAAATTGTACATTTGTGTAACCATATATAATTGAATGTTATTCTAATTCACACGAAATTTAACTTTAAGAGACTCCTCAGAATGTAATGTTTATGAAAAAATCAACTTTTGCATTTTCTATTAATAAAATTCCATACATTTTAAGGCAAACATTATACATTCAAAAACGTTCTACTGCAATAATAGGAAAACTTTTATTTTAGCAACCCTTCAGTTAATTGAAAAATGTGGAATAAATGTAATAAGAAATGAAGTTGCATATTTTTTCTTTAAATTTTTCATATTTTCAATGTTTTTGACATATGAAAATGAAAGGGATGATTTTCGCATTTACGTAGTAAACCACCTTTCATTCTTAACGGAATTTCACCAAAAAAAATTTAAAGTCGAAATACCAGTACTTCTATATAGTAGCGCATATATTCCAATACAGTGAAATAAAAACATATTGTATTTCATTAATAAGAACGACGCCATATTTCACGAAAAAAAATTGCCTATACATTACATCTAATCAGGAGTCCGGTCTCAACCGGCACAGAATTATTGCACATTAGAAAAACTGCAAAAAATGTATGATTTGTACAGCAGAAATGATTTTTAAAAATAGGGGGTTTTACGGACAAAATATCCCAAAACTCTAACTTCCGCATTCTTCAAGAAACAGATGTATTATCATTTAAAAACTAAGATTGCTCCCTTTAAAAATGAATGAAGTGTAATTTTCTAAATGCTAGTTCGAAAGCTCTAGCATTTAATATAATTTCCTCTAATATTTTGCCAAAGAGCCAATGGCAAAAACTTCAATTGAAGTGAACGGGAGTCAAACTATGTGGTATTTGGCAACAAAAGCTTCAAAAAAGCTACAAAATAGTCTTGACTGAAAAATATTAGGACCTAATTTGGTAGAAAATTATAGTAAATTTGAATGGAAGTACGCGAAAAAAAGTTATGTAGCATTATGCTATATTTCACCCTAAGGAGGAAAATTTGGTAAACACCAACATTTCTCACTAGGGTGATCGCGTTTGATCACGTGTTTACCAAATTGATATCGAAAACGATTCATAATTCCACGATTTCCAACGAAATCGAGAGAAGTGATTCACTTTTAAATTAGATTTAAGAGTAAACATGTATTGTTTTTAAATGATCTAATAATTTTGTCTCTATTTGGATCTTGCATTTTATGTAGTTTATGAAGTTTTACTTAGAAGTATAAAATAACTAGTCCAAAATATGTCGTAAAAATAATAGCGTCAAAATATTTCGGATACAGCTAGATTTTCTTTCATAATCATTTATCACCTTATCATTTTTTTTGCGGTGCGGTTGCGGTAAAACCGCGCGATAAAAGCTCTTTCCCGCACCGCATCTGCGGGAAAAAGTGTCTCACCGCACCGCAGATTTTGCGGTGCGGGTGCGGTAAATACCGCGCGGTTGCGGTAATAACCGCAACCGCGACGAACCCTAGATGTGATTACCTTTTAGATACGGTTGGTTGATATTTTCTTTCGATCTATAGGTTATAAGTTTCAGGAGCGAGAAATGTTTAAGGAAATACCTTCACATTTATTCGGTTTCTTATGAATTGAGCTGTGGGACTATTTTTGGGTAATCGCAAGGTAACAGAAATTAATTTACGTTTACGTTCAATTTTTTTTTGTTCGATTACTGTACAGCAAAATATCTGACAACGAGTTGCATGTTAAAAATTTCAATGGCAAAAAAAATTATTTTTTTTAATATTTTGTCTGCAAAAACCTACAAAGAAAAGAAACATTGAGAATGTGGTTGCATGATGGAGAACTTATCGGTAAAAAGTAACTTTATGCAAGTTTTTAAGTTTTACATTTCTTACAAAAGAAATGTATAGGATTCGCTCAAACTTTGAAAACTTTTTCCGAGGCCCGGAGGGCTGAGTCTCATATACTCAGCTCGACAAATTGAGATAATGTCTGTATGTGTGTGTGTGTGTATGTATGTATGTACAAAACGTCATGTAATTATCTCAGCAATGGCTCAACCGATCTTTATAAAATTAGTTTCAAATGAAAGGCCTAACGTTTCCATTTGACACTATTATTTTTGATTTTCGATATGTTGTTTACTCTCTGAGATATGGGCGATATTGTCAAAACACAGCAGGTTTTTGGCGAATAACTTTTGAACATTGCAATATAGTCCAACAAACTGCACATAAAAAGCTTGTTAAAATACCTTTCTAACAAGCTATAGATTGTCTAAATCCGTGCACGAGCGGCGGAGATATTAAACATTTTGTATTTTTAGTCCTCGCTTACCAATTTCCACTAGCTAAAAATGAGATTGTTTCATACAGAGTATTGCTTTACTGGTGTTTTAGGGGCAAAACTAAACCAATTTTAAATATCGGGGTATGAAAACACATCTACGTGATTCAAGGAATTCGATGTTGAGAACATTTTGTGAATTACCTTTATAATAAATTAACTATTTCTCAAAAATCAATATATATATATATATATATATATATATATATATATATATATATATATATATATATATATATATATATATATATATATATATATATATATATATATATATATATATATATATATATATATATATATATATATATATATATATATATATATATATATATATATATATATATATATATATATATATATTAGAGTGACAGAAAAAAAATGACCCCCATCGGCCCACCCCTGAGTCGATTCCTAGTCCCACCAGGAGTGTCTGCTCCAAATTTGAGCCAAATCGAACAAGTCTAGCTACCGGACCAACGTGCTTGAAGTTTGTATGGGATTTTTCGACAATTTACATGGAGAAAACCCACTTGCGAACATTTTCACCGCTAGGGGGTACTGTATACATCAGTTTATCACCAAAAGTGAAACTTAAGAAGATAATTCTATTATCTACAACTTTGTTGAAGACTGCAAAGAGATCTGACTCGAACAAGAAAAGTTATTAAACTTATAACGAAGTGATGTCTGAGCCAGTTTTGCATGGGGCCTAGCAGTGCATGGTAGTGTATCAGTACTAGGTTCTAACAAACTAAACATTTTTATGGAATAATTGTTAGATTTAGCTCACTAGTGTGTTCGGAAGAATTGTAGTACATAATACGAGTTATGTTTTGGTTAGAAAACTTTAGTTCCAGCTATAACCGCATAGATGGCGCCAACACTAACTTTTCAACGGAGAGAGATAGAAATTAGGTGTCTTCTACAAAGTTGTAGAACAAGATTTTTTCAGTAATTTTGCCAAACATCTCGATATTCTATCTCTCTCCGTTAAAAAGTTAGTGTTGGCGCCATCTATGCGGTCACAGGTGGAACTAAAATTTTCTAACCAAAACATAACTCGTGTTATGTACTGCAATTCTTCCGAACATACTATTCAGCTAAATCTAACCGTTATTCCACAAAAATGTTTAGTTTGTTAGAACCTAGTACTGATATACTACCACGTACTGCTAGGCCCCATGCAAAACTGACTCAGACATCACTTCACTAAAAGTTTAATAACTTCTTTCAACAAAGCCGGATTGACTAGCAGTCTTCGACAAAGTTGTAGACAATTAAATTATCTTTCTTATTTTCACTTACAGTGATAATACGATGCATACAGTGCCACCTAGCGGTGAAAATGCGAGCTAGTGGGTTTTCTCCATGTAAATCGTCGAAAAATCCCATACAAACTTCAGGCACCTTGGTCCGGTAGCTAGACTTGTCCGATTTGCTTCAAATTTGGAGCAAGTACTCCTGGTGGGACTAGAAATCGACTCAGGGGTGGGCCAAGTGAGTTTTCAAAAATTCATTATTTTTCTGGGCACTCTAATATATATATATATATATATATATATATATATATATATATATATATATATATATATATATATATATATATATATATATATATATATATATATATATATATATATATATATATATATATATATATATATATATATATATATATATATATATATATATATATATATATATATATATATATATATAAGTTTACTTCAAACACAAAATAATGTGTTGATAAAGAAACAGTGAGTTCTAGTATTTATCCCTTGGATTAGGCATTGCGTTCAATCATGAGGTAAATATTGGATGTTATATCAATATACAGATCAACAAGTAATTCACCTAGTAGTGAGATAAAAGATTTCTCATATAATTATACTCGTGGCGTCACCGAAAGCAACTGTATGTTTGAAGCCCAAAAATCTAGCGAAAATTTAGCTCTTTTGCAAGATTTAGGTTATACTGGTTATGGAGCAAAAATTACTACTTACATTATTTATAATAAGAATGTAAGAATCAATATATCATAATAATATACCTATAAAAATAATGTCACTGCATTAACCATCATTTGCCATTCCTCACACGCCCCCCCCACCCATCTCTCTCTCACTCTCTCTCTCTCTCTCTCTCTCTCTCTCTCTCTCTCTCTCTCTCTCTCTCTCTCTCTCTCTCTCTCTTTCTTTCTCTCTCTGTCTCTCTTCTATCGCATCTATCTAGCTATTTCTGTATCCATTTCTAAGTTGTGTGATAATCTGCCAATCTGAAATATTTATTAATTGTAATTGCGAAGGTTTGAGAAAACAAAACTATTTTTTGTCTGCTGCTACATCAACTCAATTTTAATTCAATTGTATTCAAAGCCTGTATCTACACTATAATTAAGGAAATTCATGGCTATATCCGAAAAATATTTGGCTTAAGGCGAAAGGTTACAGGACCGGCTGCGGCGCTTTCTCGAATTTTTAAAACTTTTACGTAAAAGATATCAACAATCCCTCTCGTGTAAAGTTGCGCAAGGAATTAAGCTATTTTTTGGTATAACTAAAATTTTAAAATTTTGATGATTACTCACGGCTAGCATTTTCTAGTTCGAACCAAAATATCTCCGATATTTTATTCAAAAGTACCCCATATTATTGCATAGGGTTGTAGCTTGCTTTGTGTAGAATTTTTTGTTCGCTTACATTACATAGCCACGATGCTTCGTTTTTTTTTTTTATTCATTTCGTTTATTTGATAGGCACAAATGCGTTAGCTTGGCGGTGCCAAATTCTTTTGTTTTTACATTTTGTATATTTTAAAACTAGGAGGTTACAATGTTGAAAAAATTTTTTAAAAAAGAAAAATTTTACAGCTATCTTAAGACTAGAAATAAGATTCTATATACAAGAGAGGGGGCGAAAGATTTTTTTTATGAAAAAATTTTAAAACAAGGAATTCAATAGTAATAATTTTTAGGAAATATTTACACTTATCTTAAAACTAACAATATAGTTTGGTACACAAAAGGGGGAACAAATATTTATGAGAAAATTCGCATGTGTTTTAAGACTAGGGATACAATTCTATTTACAAGATGGGGGACAATAGTTTTAACAAAGAGGTAAAATTACAACTATCTTAAAACTAGGAATACAGAATACAAATTTGAACTTTTTTAGCGGAGACTTATGCTTGGCCAAGATATTCAGAGGGGGGCTGTAGAAGCAGTTGTATCAAGGACAGGGGAGAGAAAGCGTAGATGGTGACCGGGAGAGAAGAGCAAAACTTGCAACTTTCGCTCAAACGGGAGATCAGCGAAAGATTACCGCCTCAGTCTAGTAGGTCGGATTGGCGGATGGTATTCTTCGGACCCGCGGGGAATCCTTCAAAAGTCATCGGACCTTGAGTCGCTCTCGCTTCAGTTTCCGTAGTGGTAAGTGCGACGGCGGTTACATAGTTGCAGTCTGGAGCTGATCGGTCCCACAAGGCAAGAGAAAGCTTCTAAAACGAGAAATAAGAGAGGGGCTAAATTGGGATATTTGTCGTTTTTATGAAAGTATAAATAAGGGACATATAGGGGAAATCACGATTTGCCAGTATATCTCGGACTGGGACATTGGGTGGTCTACCTCGGGCCCGAAGGGAATCCTTTAACTGAGACCTGGCGTCCAAGTACCCGGCGCATACCCAGACAACGTGCTCGATGTCGTGATAGCCCTCGTCACAAGCGCACAGACTACTCTCCGCAAGCCCAATACGCCGCAGATGCGCATCCAAGGTGTAGTGGTTGGACATAAGTCGGGACATTACACGAATAAAATCCCGACCCACATCCATCCCCCTGAACCAAGGCTTCGTTGATACCTTTGGGATAATGGAATGTAGCCATCGTCCAAGTTCACCATTGCTCCACGAGGTTTGCCAACTGTTGAGTGTCCTCTGACGACAAATACTAAAAAATTCGTTGAAGCAGATTGGTCTTTCGTATATGTCACCATTTAATGCGCCCACCTTTGCTAATGAGTCGGCCTTTTCATTGCCCGGGATAGAACAATGAGAGGGGACCCAAACAAAGGTAATTTGATAAGATTTTTCAGATAACGTACACAAGGACTCCCGTATCTTCCCCAGGAAATATGGGAATTGCTTTTTGGGCTTCATCGCACGAAGAGCCTCGATGGAGCTGAGGCTGTCCGAAATGATGAAGTAGTGATCTGTGGGCAGAGTGTCGATGATCCCAAGGGTGTACTGAATTGCAGCTAACTCTGCGACGTAAACTGAAGCGGGATCATTGAGCTTGAATGAAGCGGTGATAGTATTGTTGAAGATACCGAAGCCAATGGACCCATCGAGATTTGATCCGTCAGTGTAGAACATTTTGTCACAGTCGACTTCTCGGAATTTATTATAAAATATATTGGGGATCACTTGCGGGCGTATATGGTCCGGGATTCCACGAATCTCTTCCTTCATGGATGTGTCGAAGAATACAGTAGAATCAGAAGTATCTAGGAAACGAACACGGCTGGGAGTATATGAAGAAGGATTAATGCTCTGTGCCATGTAGTCGAAGTACAAGGCCATAAATCGGGTTTGAGAATTAAGCTCGACGAGCCTCTCGAAGTTTTCAATCACCAACGGGTTCAGAATGTCGCATCGGATGAGCAATCGATATGAGAGTTCCCAAAATCGATTTTTTAGCGGAAGAACGCCCGCCAGCACTTCGAGACTCATCGTATGGGTCGAGTGCATGCAACCCAAGGCAACGCGCAAGCAACGATACTGGATTCTCTCCAGTTTGATGAAGTGTATGTTCGCAGCGGAGCGGAAACAGAAACACCCGTACTCCATCACCGACAATATCGTTGTTTGGTATAACCTGATCAGGTCTCCTGGGTGAGCACCCCACCATGTTCCAGTTATTGTTCGGAGAAAATTGATCCTTTGTTGGAATTTCTGTTTCAGATACCTAATGTGACATCCCCAGGTACCTTTAGAGTCGAACCAGACCCCGAGATATTTAAATGTGAAAACCTGGTTGATCGTTGCACCCATTAATAGAAGCTGGAGTTGCGCCGGCTCACGCTTCCTAGAAAAAACAACCAACTCAGTTTTCTCCGTGGAGAACTCAATACCCAGCTGAAGAGCCCAAGCAGACAAATTGTCCAAGGTATTTTGTAATGGTCCTTGCAAGTCGGCAGCTTTGGGCCCTGTAACAGAGACCACGCCGTCGTCTGCAAGTTGCCTTAGCGTGCATGAATTGGCAAGACAATCGTCAATGTCATTCGCGTAGAAATTGTAGAGCAGGGGACTTAGACATGAGCCCTGGTGAAGACCCATGTAGCTAAATCGCGATGTTGTTAAATCGCCATGCGAAAAGTGCATGTGCTTTTCAGACAACAGGTTTAGCAAAAAGTTATTTAAAATTGGCGAAAGACCATGCTGGTGCAGCTTCTCTGACAGAATGTTGATAGAAACTGAGTCAAAAGCCCCCTTAATATCCAAGAAGACTGATGCCATCTGCTCTTTGTTAGCATAGGCTATTTGGATTTCTGTAGAAAGCAACGCAAGGCAATCGTTCGTCCCTTTGCCTTTGCGGAAGCCAAATTGTGTATCTGACAGTAAGCCATTTGCTTCAACCCAATTGTCGAGGCGAAACAAGATCATTTTCTCGAACAACTTCCGAATACAGGACAGCATTGCAATCGGCCGATATGAGTTGTGGTCGGAGGCTGGTTTTCCTGGTTTTTGGATGGCGATGACCTTCACTTGCCTCCAGTCATGAGGGACAATGTTACCCTCAAGAAACTTGTTAAATAAATTCAACAAGCGCCTTTTTGCAGTGTCAGGTAGATTCTTCAGCAAGTTGAATTTGATTCTGTCTAACCCTGGGGCGTTATTGTTGCATGATAAGAGAGCAAGTGAAAACTCCACCATCGAAAACGGTGTTTCGTTCGCGGTATCGTGAGGAGACGCGGCGCGGTACGTTTTCTGTACCGGGACAGAGTCCGGACAGATCTTCTTGGCGAAAGCAAATATCCAACGGTTTGAATATTCCACGTTCTCGTTGGTACTATTACGGTTACGCATACGTCGAGCCGTACCCCAAAGAGTGCTCATCGCTGTTTCTCTCGTTAACCCGTCGACGAACCGGCGCCAATAACTACGTTTTTTGGCTTTCATTAGACTCTTCATTCGCCTTTCTAACGACGCGTACTGTAGATAGCTAGCGGGTAACCCGTCTTCCCGGAAGGCCTTATATGCAGTGGACTTTTCCGCGTACAGCTCTGAGCACTCTTTATCCCACCACAGGGTGGGAGACCGTCCATGGGTATTCGCGCTGGGTACTGGTTTAGTCTGAGCTTGATTCGCACTGTCGAGAATCAAGCCAGCCAAAAACCTGTACTCTTCCTCCGGAGGAAGTTCTTGAGTGGATTCGATTTTAACGGATATCGCGGTCGCGTAACTCTTCCAATCAATGTTCCGTGTGAGGTCATACGATACATTGATTGTTTCCGATGGTCTTGAACCGTTAGCAATTGAAATCACGATAGGCAAATGGTCGCTACCGTGGGGATCAGGGATCACCTTCCACATGCAATCTAACTGTAGCGAAGTCGAGCATAGAGATAAATCCAACGCGCTTGCGCGTGCTGGTGGTGTAGGAATCCGCGTCATTTCTCCCGTGTTTAAGATGGTCATGTTGAAATTATCGCAAAGATCTTGGATTAATGTTGATCTATTATCATCATGAAGGCAGCCCCATACCGTACCGTGCGAGTTAAAGTCTCCCAGAACTAGCCGCGGTGCCGGTAAGGATTCCGTGATATTACAAAGCGTTCGGTGCCCTATCGAGGCTCTAGGAGGAATGTAGATGGAAGCAATGCAAAGGTCTTTACCTTTGATTAAAACTTGACAAGCGACAATTTCAATGCCTGGTGTCGAAGGGAGGTTAATTCGGTTGAAAGAATAGCACTTTTTGATCCCCAAAAGTACTCCTCCATAGGGGTTTTCTCGATCCAGACGAATTATATTAAAGTCGTGGAAGTTGAGATTTATATCGGAAGTTAACCAAGTTTCACATAATGCGAAAGCATCACATTTTAAACTATTTAGTAAAAATTTAAAGGAATCGATTTTCGGGAGGATACTTCTGCTGTTCCACTGTAGAACAGTGATCGAATCGGTGACCTCGTTCGATGACTTAGCCATCGAAGGATACGATCGCTGCAAGGAGGGGCCATTTAGTAGTCAACTGCTTCAAAAATGTTTGCACTATAGGGAGAAAACGTATCAGAAGGCTTTTAAGAGGATCAGTAACATTGAAAGCTGTGAAAATTAAGTCCACTATGTCAGAAAATTTCATTAGTCCGCTACTGGACTGAGTATCTGTTTGAAAAAAGGGGACACTTGGGGTTTTTGGTGTCCCTGGAAGTGGTGGGTACTCCTTGTTAGAATTAATATTTCCAAGTCCTGGAGCAAATTGCTTCGGCTTTTGTGCATCACTTCCGTTGGATTTATTGATTGCGGTTGGCGCACTCTGAGTGGACGACACCTTGGCACCCTTACGAGGCAATGTAGGGGAGGCTGGATTTCTCCTCTTCCTGGATTCCCCTGGGTTAACCAATGATGTTCCCTCTTGTGGGTCGTCAGATTCTTGCTCAACGCCAGCCAAAAGAGCAAAGGAATTTTCGGAAGCGACAGATGGCGAAGCATTCTTTAGCATTTCTGCATAAGAGTGCCTCGAGCGATCCTTAAGGGAGCGCTTAATTTTATCCCCGCGCTGCTTGTACGCCGGGCATGACTTAAGAGCATGCGGAGGGCCCCCGCAGTAAATACACTTCTCAGTTTCTCCACCGCAAGCGTCATCCTCATGCTCTCCCTCGCATTTGCCGCACCGTTTTTTATTGCCACAATAAGTGGCTGTGTGGCCCAGTTGCTTGCAATTGCTGCAGTTCATTACCCGCGGTACAAATAGGCGAACAGGTAGGCGAACCTTATCCAGGAGGACATAGTTGGGAAGAGCAGATCCGGAGAAAGTCACCCGAATCGAGTCTGACGGAGAATAAGTTGTCTTATCATCTTCAGTTTTTGCGGAATACAATTGCTTGCATTCCAGAATTTTCACCTTTTGAAGTGAAGGGTCCTTAAAGCAGCCAACCCCGTACTTCAACAGGTCTTCGCACTTTAGACCCGGTTCGGCGACGACCCCATCGATCTCCACAACTCTACAAGGCACATACACTTTGAATTGCTTCGTAAAACGCTCGCTGCGAGCAATCTGGTTTGCCTGGTCGAGGTCATTTACTATAACGCGTATCTTATTAGCTCGAACACGTGTTATCTGAGCCACGGACGGGTAGTTGGCAGTCAGCTCCCGTGAGATTTCTAGAATATTGGGCGATTTCGTGTTGGGCCGGAAATACACCACCCAGGGTCCAGTCGAACTGGCTGGGTATGTTTTAATACGGGGAGGACTGGGGGAATCAGGGGAGGGAGTAATTTCGGGTTTATCCGGTATATCCATGGGAATATCATTCCCATCCAATGTTACTTCGCCCTCGGCCATTTAGGCACGAGGATAACACGTGGTGTAAACGAGAGATGAAACTTATATTCAGGGGAAAGGGCAGAAGTAGAGACCGATCGGGGAAAGGGAAATGAAAGAAAAAAAATACTTAGCTTATATAGCGGCGATTCCGGCTATTCTGGTATTCACTTCACCAGCCTGGGCACCGGCGAACAAAGACTGCCTCGAACAATGGTTGACCTTCACTGACAATTTATTCTTGTTCACTTTATGCACAGCACCAGAAAACGAACTGCTTCGATCGAGAGCTCGGAGAGTTATGATGCTTCGTTTTTGAGTTATTCACATTTTAGTAAAGTTGATGAAATACCCATATTTGCAGCCGCATTTCTACCAAATGCCGTATGTCCAGTCTAACTTCAGTGAAAACGAATACAAAGCGCACGCGCATGCAAGATGTCGGTTTTGTGCCAGACCGGACTAAGCGATATTACATTGATACAGAGAAAAACGTGTACAAAAATTGAATCTTTGCATTCTTTACGGTATTATCCGCAATGGATTCATTTCATAATTCATGCTAATGATAATATTTTTCAAATCTGGCGCAAATGAAATGTAGCTGGAGAAGAAATTATTGATTCAATCCTATCATTTTCTCTTCTTTTGAGATTTTGCTACTTAGTCCGGTCTGACTTTACACCGATCATATAGCACAATGGTGAAATAGGTAAGAAATCACAAATGTCGGTTAGCCGCATGCTACCGCATGGTTGCAGCCACGTGTTTCCCCATTGATGATTTCTATAGTCTGACTGTTGGTTTGAATATTTCATTCTTTCCGATATGTTATTATAGTTACTAAACTGCCTGGGCGTTCAATAATAAGGGATGCCGTTGAGGTGGAGCTTCCATACTGCATTGTCAGTAGCTTTTCGCAAGTTCTTGAGAGGTGAAAATTAGGTTACCCTCCCACCAATGAAGAATAAATATACGATAAACTGCTTGCCGGGGAAATAAACGCACAATTCAAATGTTTATATTTACCAGGCTGCTGATGTCAGCTTGTGAGAATTATAGGTGATTTTCCGTAAATGTTTGGGAGCAAAATTCTTCATTCTATGTTTGAATGAAGAACTTTTCTCCCAAACCTTTACACAAAATCACATTTTGGAGAGCATACTTCAGCATAGTATGCATATGTATCATTAGTCGATTGTTCGATCTAGTAAAAGCTTCTGCTAAATCGAGAGAGATTTTGAAAATGGCTGTAGTTTTTAAATGTCCGTGTTTGTTTTTGCAGATATACGTTTCCCTACGTTCTTATTGCAGTTTACTCTTCATATAAAATAATGAGGGAGTAGTACACATGTCCCGTCTATAACAAAGGTGATAAGCTGGATTGTTGCAAGTACCAGTCAATCACATTGCTGAATGCCACCTACAAAGTGTTCACCGCTGCCCATAGAGAAAAATGGGGAATTCAGAGCAGGTTTTACTGGGGCATGCATCATAACAAACGAAATAATTTCGATTCGACTAGTCTTTCAAAAATGTTGCAATTACAACGTGCCACCTGTTTATAGATTTCAAAGCCGCATATGATACAATCGATTGAGATCACCTATGGGATCTAATACACGAATATGGGTTTCTAGCTAAACCGACATATTTGACCAAATCGACTATGGATCGAGTGATGTGTTACGTCCGAGTATCGGGGACACTATCAAGTTCTTTTGAAACTCAGGAAGGACTATCTAATGTTTAATATCTTCGGAAAAAATGCGGTAATAAATGGTAATAAATATGTACACGAGAGCAAGAGGTTCGAAGAAAGAAACATTACACCTTATGCTCATATGCTCGGTTCTAAACCAAGAGGCGTGATATACGATCATGTCAATTATCATTTCAACACTCTAATAACCAGACCTCGAAAGTGAAATTTCCATCTCGTTACATCTTAGCAGTTTAGAAAATATTGCAAACTACTATTTTTTTGGGCTATCTAGACTACTGTATTACTACTACTGCATTTAGATGCAACCAAAGTTGAATTTTCTACGACTAAAAAGTCGGTGCAAGTACTACAAAACACTGAAAATTACAATTATGTGGAAGAATTTAATTCTATCGTGAATAACTATGAATGATATAACCTTAAATTATTTGTATGTGAGCGAAACATTTCTAGAAGACCGTTGATAGTTTCTCATGTAAGGAACAAAAATATCTTCACAATACAATACAGAAAATTTATCTTCACTGGATTTATTATGAAATTAGTATGTATATGAGCGAGACATTTCTAGACTATTGCTGATAGTTTTAACTCAATGAGCTATTGTTTCTTCATATATAGTTCAGAAAATTTTCTTATTTTCAATTCCGATTTGTTATTTGGCCGAGTCTCATATACCAATCGACTGTGTGTGTGTTTTTTTGTTTTTGTTTTTAGAAGATCGCAAAAAACTTCCAAAAAAGCCCTGAGGCTGCAGGAAAAAAATATATTAAACTGTAATGTCACAGGGAGCTGGTTTGTGTTGCCATCCGACTCGCCAAAAACCACTACTCTTGCCTAAAACCTGAATCCTCCCCGGCACTACCTTACGGTATTACTTCGGGGAGGGGGTTTTTATGAGCATAACACCCACTCTAATTCCACTACTTAGCAGTTAGTTCCTTCAGTAGGGTTACAGCACTACTCCTCGACGGTGGTGTGTTCTTCACCATCAACACAGACTGGAAATTTCTACATGGTAGTCGGACAGCTAGCAGTGGGTCGAAACTTTATGCTCTTCCCCTACGAAGACAATCTGGGCGGAAAACTTCAGAATGTCTAATTTACCTAGCCCTTCGGCTCCCTTGTGCCACTATGCACCGAAACTTTCTTCTCGTACCATTTAGCACCACTTATTCGTTCAGCTCCCGACTTGTTCGCAAACTACTCGGTCCAGTCCCCAACGATGGATCTGGCCTACTCCGAAGGAGAATTCCTAGGCGAGACAGGTTCTCCCGATACCGAGCGGTAGATTTCTCCCGATGCCGATGTTCGTTTCCGTGAGTCAATTAGCTCACCGCTTTGTTCCGATCTACTCGATGTAGCCCCAGCGATGGACCTAGCCTACTCTACGGACCAGCCAGTAGGTGCTAAGGTCCATCCAGCGATTCCGGGTGGAGCGTAGCTTCCGGTTCACTGGCGCCCCAATGATCCATTGCTAGCTATTCGACGCGGTCTGATCCCCGGCTGTGCATCTACCCTACTCACGAGCTATCCGGTAGGGTGTTAAGGTCGGTCCGGCGATTCCGGTTAAGTCTGACGTCCGTATCACTGGCGCCCAGATGACTCGAACCCGGTTCTACGTTGCGTACTACTCAACTGGTCCCCGGCGGGGGACCTAATCTACACCAACGGATAGTTCCCCGGCGGCGGAATTTCTCGCGAATCCCAATTTGTGATTTAACGGCGACTTTCTAGCCAAGGGCGTACTTTGTTGGTCCCTTCGCCACCTCCTCTGCATCTCGGAGAGTATACTCGTAACCACTCTATTGACAGCGTCCCAGGTATGCTCGTCGTGGCACATCTCTTCAACGATACTGTCAACTATCACACCCTATGAAAACTTCTCCGAACGTAGACCACGTGTTCCTGTGTCTTTGCACGTTTACACACTCCGGGTAAAGGAGTGCCGAAGCATGTCCAAACCGGTGCAAATACTTCCGGAAGCATCCGTGCCCGTACAAAATTTGCATCAAATGTAAGTTCACATCTCCATGTTTCCTATGCACCCAAGCTGTCACATTTGGGATTAGTCCTCAGCCATAGTGATGCATTTTCGGGATCATGCCGGCGATAACGCATACTACCGCCGACGATATTGTTCTGTAACCACTCGCGACTCGTACGGGCATCAGCCGGAATGTCCGGTTCAGCTTTTCACGATTCCGCTTGGTTTTCAGCGCAGCACCCCAGGCAGGAACCTCATATCGAAGTATCGACGACGAAACAGTCGATAGCATACGTCTCGTCTCGGTAGCCGACATTTGGCATGATTCTCGTTGTCTTCGCCGACTTTTCACAGACGTAGTCGACGTGGTTGTTGAAGCTCAACCAGTCGTTGGTTATCACTCAAAATTCTGCCCTCCAACGTCGATCTGAATCGCTTTGACGCTGCTTGTGGTGGGCTATTTACAGCTTGACTCCGTTCATCCAGCTTTCGATCGCGTCTATTGTCTCCGTCACCGACAACTCCACTTCTTTAAATGTCTCACCAATCACCGTTAGTTACATATCGTCCGCGAAACCCACACAGAAAAAAATATTTTGTAATTTTAAGTTTATTTTCATAAACATTTTTGGAGCATGAATATAAATGTAAAATTAAGTTCCACCACAAATCCACACGACTTGTCATGCTTTCTTCAACGAATTTTATTATAATTCTACACGTGGATTGCTCTAATTGAGTGCATTGATTTTAACGTAATTTTCAATCAAAGTTTTGATTCAATCTTTATATGTTTACATTCGTATTGATTAACAAGTCGTTTAAATTTCATTTTTTTTTGTGTGCGCGATTTTCACTTTCCTGGGCAGCCGAAGAGTTATGACCCCATCGTATACCCGTTCCAAAGAGTTGGACCAAGAATGGAGTCTTGAGGAACGTACGCTGTGAATGACATTGACTTCTGCCCTTCGCTCGTCTCGCACAGCAGCACTCTGCTCTATAAGTAGCTCTTCAGGATCTAGCATAGATAGTTGGGAACCCTCATTCTGTGCAGCGCTGCAGCAATGACTGTCCAGTTGGCGCTGTTAAATGCGTTCTTAACATCTATCATGACCACAGCCCAGTATCGATATCCTCTTCACTTCTGTTTAGATGCCTTCTCAGCACTCTTAAACATTGTCAGAATTGCATCCACTGTTGAGGCTTCTTGCGCAATCCTAGCTGCCTCTTAGTTAGTCCGCGCGGCTTCGGCTGCAGTACCCGCTTCTATACCTTCCAAATTTCGGAGAACCTTTATTTAAACACATCTGCAGCACCATCCTGAACACGTCCGGATATGCCAGGATCGCAGATTTCAGCGCCACGTTTGGTGTTCTATTCGGACCGGGGGATTTCTTTGATTTCAGACACTTCGATGCTTTGTCGAGCTCATCGTTACTTACCAATCGTCCGTGTGTGCTCCTTCTTCTTCGCCGTACGGTGTTGGTGACCAGATAGTTGGATCGTGCTTTGGGTAAAAGACCCTCGATAATTATATTCAGCTTACTCGGGCATATTTTGGCTGGCGTCGTCGAACCCTTCATTTTCGCCATCACGACTAGGTACGCGTCACCCCAGGGATAAGCGTCTACTTCTCGTCACAGTTCTTTGGGGCAATCTGATTTTTTAAGTCTCTCAGGTTACTCTCCAAACCCCAGGCGTTGAAGAAACCACCAATGACTACCGGCTTCCGACCGATCAACTACTCGGTTAACTGCTCCAGCATTAGGCTGAACTGCTTTACTGTCCACCTTGGAGGAGCGTAATAGCTACACACGAAGACGCCATTGATTTTGGCGATCACGAAGCCTTCATATGAGCGTTCTACCACTTCTTGAATGGGGAATCTGCCCATAACTTTTATCACAGCCGTTCAATCGATATGAGAATTCCTAAAATCGATTTTCCAGCGCGAGAACGCCCTCCAGCACTACGAGACTCATCGTATTGGCCGAGAGCATGCAACCCAAGGCGATGCGCAAGCAACGATACTGGATTATCTCCAGATCGATGAAGTGTATGTTCGAGGGTACTTTCCCCCCCCCCCCCCGCCTAAAAAGACGGCTGATTGCCTTGCGATGGCTGCAGTCTTCTTGGATATAAAGGGGGCTTTTGACTCAGTTTCTTTCTGAGAAGCTGCACCAGAATGGTCTTTCACCGATTTTAAATAACTTTTTGCTAAACCTGTTGTCTGAAAAGCACATGCATGTCTAAGTTCCCTGTTCTACAATTTTTACGTAAATGACATTGACGATTGTCAATTCATGCACGCACTTGCAGACGACGCGCAACCTCGCCTAGCTGGACAAAACCTCTAAATTTTATTTTGGATTTTTCATGATTTAACGTTTTCTTTGTTTGTAAAGAGGTTTAATGGAGTTTTCTCAAAATATTAGGTCTTGAAGACGAAAGATGGATTTTTTGCAGAACTTCAAAGGTGAAATAGATGATCAATTCTTTAAAAAATGTATTCAAACCTATGTTATTCAAATTACTATATATTTTTAGTCAAGATTCCGATTAGGGTCGAACTGGTTTCATTTGAAAGGTTATTCGCTGGACTTATAACTTTCCATTTGGTCGATACAAGCTTTTTTTCTCACACAAACATGAAGCACAAATAATAAATCGTGCATTAAATTAAAATTATTATGTTCAAAGTGGCTGTACTTTATTTTGAAACAGTTCGGAAAGATCACTTGTAGTTAATGATACTTGAAAATTGGTGTACGTTCCGAAAATGAATGTGCTTTTTGCCCCGAGGTATGAAAAAATGTGATTTTTCATTATATGTCTGAAGGAGACGCATGATTGTGTTTGATTCCCCAAGGTACGAAATATAATTTATGAATGTCTACCAGCATTACCAACAATTGAAAAAATGTGTATTCTGCTAAAAATTCGCTACACCAATTTTTTTGAAAATGAATTTTCATAAGTTGTGCACATTCGTTAATGTTGAATTTTCGAACCACGAACTAAGTACCAAAATTTTGAGGTAGAAATAAAAATAAAAAAATAACATCAAATATGAATTTAGTGCGACAAAATTACCCCAATGTGAAGTTTTCATCAAATTCGGGCCACTTTTGAAGTTTTGTCCGGCTTTTGTATGGAAGATGATCACTGTGCGACGGGGTGGTCTCTGTTACAGCGCCCAAGGCATTTGGGGGTGTTTCTGTTTCCGCTCTGCCTCGAACATACACTTCATCAAACTGGAGAGAATCCAGTATCGTTGCTTGCACATTGTCGGCGTAGCCAGAAATTTGGTTTGGTGGGGGTTTTGACGAAAATCTTTGATTTTTCAAAAATGTTGGTGGGTCTTTTGATGACATTTAATCTGTAGGCCGCGATCGACTGGGTACTACCGTGTTCTGCAGTAATAGCGAAATGGGATGGTGTGAGCGGGCATGGGTGCTATAACCCTACTGTAGGTAGAATTAAATACCTGTCGCATGTGTCAGTTATGTTGGGTGGCGGACTACGAGACAGGTTAGGTCAAGTTCAACGAGTGGCCCAAAACACCACTTTACTAACAATCAAGCAGAAAAGGATGAGCTGAAAATTCGCAACTTCGAATTCGTAGCATTAGAAGAGCTTTGATGGACGGCGCAGAATGTGCGGAAATGCGGGGATCGAGCGACGGTGCAAGAGCTGGGCAAAATGCGCCAACGCGTATCAAGTGGCAGGCGATCAGCGAAAGGATTTGTGTAGTGTGGATCAAATCCACAGCATTATCAATGTGCGCTGACCTCACGAAGCCGAGAAAGATGCATTTTATGCGCAGCTGGAGCATGTCTATGATAGCTATGATGTCATCGGTGACATAAACATCCTGATAGGCCGGGGCATTGTTTAAACCGGTTATTGCACAAGATAGTCTGTAAACCTTATAAACAATGTGCAGAAATTCTCATGATTGATAAGTATAGTATAATATTATGACGAACACCTAAATAGCGAAGCAGTAGACGACAAGAGTATTGCAAGAATCAGCTTGGAGACGCGCACAGTCGACAACAGATTTCGAATCTACCTAAGATTCATGAAAAAATAGGACGGTTGGACCGCTGGCAATGATCAACTGTCATATAAGCAACTCAAACACAGAGTAGAGGAATTGGCTAGAGCACTCCACTGGGTGCTTTTGAAGATCTGGAAGGAGGAGATTTTACCGAAGTATAGGATGTAGGAAGTAGTATGTCCCATCTATAACAATGGTGTTAAGTGGGATTTTTGCAACTAATTACCGATTAATAGCATTACTGAACTGCCCTTGCATGCAAAGGTGACGTAAATGCCATCGAGTATATTTATCAGGAAATCAATTTTCAAATCTTGCATGGTGCGGGTAAAAACTTGCTTTCGCCACTTTGCTTTTCGTATTTCAACAAGTTATTTTTTTAAATCGTTTGCACTGAAAGATGCACCTTTGCATACTAGAATAGTAAACGTCATCTACAAGGTGTTCTCCCACATTCTTTGTTGCCGCCTATCTTCCATCAAGCTATTTGCATTAACACTCTTGAAAACTTTGCTGAAGATACTAAGTCTCGAACTAAATTTGCTGAATACTAAACCTCCAAAGGCTGATAGTTTCCAAATTATGGAATCTTGGCGCCATTCAATTCGATACCCAAATGTACACCATAAATAGCGAAAAACGTGAAAAATTTCAATTTTTTTATTACCAATCTTAGCTAGTGGCACTTTATATAAGTGATAACCCAAAAAAATCAAATGTACATAAAAACCGATTCTCACCTGTTAGAGACAAGCGTAAAACGCCATTTTTCATCAGTTTCTATGTAGGCGTTTTCATTGAGCTATTTTGCTTGATATTTACATGATTTATCAACTATAGGTTCCTCACTAAAATATTAGTTACACGATCCCATTCTCACAACTAACAAGAAGTCCCCATAACGTTTAAAACATTAGGTTCTCAACGTAATGAACAGATAATAAACTTCCAAAATTATTATTTGAATATTTAATAAACTAGTCAGCATCAAACTTTTTTTTCTTCAATTGAAATATTTTGGTTTGTATGGGGTTTTAACCCCCAAAACCTCCCCTTGGCTACGCCACTGTGCCTTGGGTTGCATGCACTCAACCAATACGACGAGTCTCGTAGTGCTGGAGGGCGTTCTCCCGCTGGAAAATCGATTTTGGGAACTCTCATATCGATTGCTCATCCGATGCGACATTCTGAACTCGTTGGTGATTGGAAACTTCAAGAGGCTCGTTGAGCTTAATTCTCAAACCCGATTTATATCCTTGTACTTCGACTACATGGAACAGCGCATCAATCCTTCTTCGTATAATCCCAACCGCATCCATCACCCTAATATTTCTGATTCTACTGTATTCTTCGACACATCCACGAAGGATCGTGGAATCCCGGACCATATTCGCCCGTAAGTGATTCCCAATATATTTTATAATAAATTCCGATAAGTCGACTGTTACAAAATGTTGTACGCTGACGGATCAAATCTCGATGGGTCCACTGGCTTCGGTATCTTCAATAATACTATCACTGCTTCATTCAAGCTCAATGATCCCGCTTTAGTTACGTCGCAGAGTTAGCTGCAATTCAGTACACCCTTGGGATCATCGACACTCTGCCCACAGATCACTACTTCATTTCGGAAAGCCTCAGCTCTGTCGAGGCTCTTCGTGCGATGAAGCCCAAAAACAATTCTCGTCTGGGGAAGATACGGGAGTCCTTGTATACGTTATCTAAAAAATCTTACCAGATTACTTTTGTTTGGGTCCCATCTCATTGCTCTATCCCGGGCAATAGAAAGGCCGACTCTTTAGTAAAGGGGGGCATTAGATGGATACATGTACGAAAGACCAATCTGCTTCAACGATTTTTTTGAGTATTTGTCATCAAAGGACACTCAACAGTTGGCAAACCTTGTGGAGCAATGGGGAACTTGGACGGTGACATTCGATTATCCCAAAGGTATCAACAAAGTCATGGTTCAGGGGGATTGATGTGGATCGGGATTTCATTCCTGTTATGTCCCGGCTTATGTCCAACCACTACACCTTGGATGCGCATTTGCGGCGTATTGGGCTTGCGGAGAGTAGTTTGTGACTTGTGACGAGGGTTATCACGACATCGAGCACGTTGTCTGGGTATGGGCCGGGTATTATGACGCCAGGTCTCAGTTAAAAGATTCCCTTCGGGCCCTAGGTAGACCACCCAAAGTTCCAGTTCGGGATATGCTGGCAAATCGCGATCTTCCCTTTATGTCCCTTATTTATATTTTCATAAAAACGATAAATATGCCAATTTAGCTCCTCTTTTTTATTTCTCGTTTTTAGAAGTTCCCTGTCGTGCCTTGTGGAGCCAATCAGCATCAGAGTGCCATTATGTGACCGCCGTCGCCTTTGCCACGCAATTTGAGGCGAGAGCGACCCGATTCCGCTGGTCCGATGAATCCCACTCATCATCCCGGGTCATGACGTTTGGCATGTCGCTGATCTCCCGTTTGCCTGAAAGTGGCAAGTCTGGTCTTCTTACCTGTCAACATATCCGCCTACTCTCTTCTGTTCCTGATATAACTGCTTCAACACCGATGTTGGAAATAATCCACATTTGCATTCTGTATTCCTAGTTTTAAGATAGCTGTATTTTTGTCATAAAAATATTCTTTCCCACCTTGTATATCGAACTGCATTCCTAGTTTTAAGATAGCTGTTCAATTTCTCATAAAAACCTGTTCCCCTTTCAAACTGTATTCTTAATTTAAAAATAGCTGCAAAAGTTTTCGTAAAAAACTTATGTTCCTCCTTTTGTATATCAAACTCGATTCCTAGTTTTAAGATAGCTACAAAAAAAAATTCTGAAAACCTATTGTATCCTACTTTTGTATATAGCATTGCATTTCTAGCTTTAAGATTGCTGTAAAAATCCCCCTTGTTGTAAAAAATATTTCAAATTTGTAACCTTCTAGTTTTAAGATATCCAAAATGTAAAAAAATGAATTTGGCACCGCTAAGCTAACGCATTTGTGCCTAACAAATAAACGAACTAAATAAAAAAAACCTGTTTTAATCCACCTAGTGGTGCTATTGTGCCTTTCTCATTTGTCCAAACTACGATTCCATGGCTGATTATGTTCAATACAATGCTGTAAATGTATATTACCTATTCAGTACGAGTCGCAAATACATACAATGGATCGACAGCCAAGATCTTGAGATACGATGTGTCGACACTGAAACATCGCATGAAACTAGCGGCGGATCAAGGAGGAAGATCCGAGGGGTCTGGATCCTACCTAAAATTTTCAACTTGTTAAGAAATTTTAAACTAGTTTTAATTTTAAAGTAGCAACCCCTCATTGCATACTCCTACCTAAGCCTATATAGGTCAAAAAATTTAGGCCGGGATTAGGTTGACGATTTTTATAGTGATTGCATAACATTTCTATATGAGAAAGGCAAAAACAGTTATTTAATTTTGTTATTGAAATTTACGTTGTTTCGTTTATTTCCTAAATTTAGAAACTGGTTTCTCAAAAAAATGGCACAAAGGAGAAGCGCGGACTGTCCAAGATGCAGCTCGGATTGCGGCAAGGAGCATCGACAGTGGATGCAATTCAGACAGTGCTCAAGAGTTCTGAGAAGGTATCTAAACAGAAATGAAGAGGAAATTGCTGTAGTCACGATATATGTTAAGAATGCATTTACCAGCGCCAGCTGGGAAGCCATCGCTGCAGCGCTGCACAGAATGGGGGTTTCCGACTATCTACGCCAGATCATAAAGAGCTACTTCTAGAGCAGAGAGCTGCTATAAGAGACTAGCGAAGTGCAGAAGTCAATGCGAGTCACAGTGGGCGTTCCTCAAGGCTCCATTCTTGGTCCAACTCTAAGGAACGCGATGTACGATGGGGTAATAATTCTGCGGCTGCCCAGGAAAGTGAAAATCTTGGATTTCGCGGACGACATGTAACTAACGGTGATGGGTGAGACACTTGAAGAAGTGGAGTTGTCGGTGACGGAGACAATAGACGCGATCGAGAGCTGAATGAACGGGATCAAGCTGCAAATAGCTCACCACAAGTTGTTGGTCAGTAACTGCAAAGCGGTACAGCGGATGCAGATCACCGTTGAGGGCACGTGATTGTATCGAAGCGTGCACTGCACGGTGGTCCCAAAGAGCAAAACAGCGTTTTTTTAGATTACATCAAAACTGTTGACTTTAGCAATATTTTCTAAACTGCTAAGATGTAACGAGATGGAAATTTCACTTTCGAGGTCTGGTTATTAGAGTGTTGAAATGATAATTGACATGATCGTATATCACGCCTCTTGGTTTAGAACCGAGCATATGAGCATAAGGTGTAATGTTTCTTTCTTCGAACCTCTTGCTCTCGTGTACATATTTATTACCATTTATTACCGCATTTTTTCCGAAGATATTAAACATTAGATAGTCCTTCCTGAGTTTCAAAAGAACTTGATAGTGTCCCCGATACTCGGACGTAACACATCACTCGATCCATAGTCGATTTGGTCAAATATGTCGGTTTAGCTAGAAACCCATATTCGTGTATTAGATCCCATAGGTGATCTCAATCGATTGTATCATATGCGGCTTTGAAATCTATAAACAGGTGGCACGTTGTAATTGCAACATTTTTGAAAGACTAGTCGAATCGAAATTATTTCGTTTGTTATGATGCATGCCCCAGTAAAACCTGCTCTGAATTCCCCATTTTTCTCTATGGGCAGCGGTGAACACTTTGTAGGTGGCATTCAGCAATGTGATTGACTGGTACTTGCAACAATCCAGCTTATCACCTTTGTTATAGACGGGACATGTGTACTACTCCCTCATTATTTTATATGAAGAGTAAACTGCAATAAGAACGTAGGGAAACGTATATCTGCAAAAACAAACACGGACATTTAAAAACTACAGCCATTTTCAAAATCTCTCTCGATTTAGCAGAAGCTTTTACTAGATCGAACAATCGACTAATGATACATATGCATACTATGCTGAAGTATGCTCTCCAAAATGTGATTTTGTGTAAAGGTTTGGGAGAAAAGTTCTTCATTCAAACATAGAATGAAGAATTTTGCTCCCAAACATTTACGGAAAATCACCTATAATTCTCACAAGCTGACATCAGCAGCCTGGTAAATATAAACATTTGAATTGTGCGTTTATTTCCCCGGCAAGCAGTTTATCGTATATTTATTCTTCATTGGTGGGAGGGTAACCTAATTTTCACCTCTCAAGAACTTGCGAAAAGCTACTGACAATGCAGTATGGAAGCTCCACCTCAACGGCATCCCTTATTATTGAACGCCCAGGCAGTTTAGTAACTATAATAACATATCGGAAAGAATGAAATATTCAAACCAACAGTCAGACTATAGAAATCATCAATGGGGAAACACGTGGCTGCAACCATGCGGTAGCATGCGGCTAACCGACATTTGTGATTTCTTACCTATTTCACCATTGTGCTATATGATCGGTGTAAAGTCAGACCGGACTAAGTAGCAAAATCTCAAAAGAAGAGAAAATGATAGGATTGAATCAATAATTTCTTCTCCAGCTACATTTCATTTGCGCCAGATTTGAAAAATATTATCATTAGCATGAATTATGAAATGAATCCATTGCGGATAATACCGTAAAGAATGCAAAGATTCAATTTTTGTACACGTTTTTCTCTGTATCAATGTAATATCGCTTAGTCCGGTCTGGCACAAAACCGACATCTTGCATGCGCGTGCGCTTTGTATTCGTTTTCACTGAAGTTAGACTGGACATACGGCATTTGGTAGAAATGCGGCTGCAAATATGGGTATTTCATCAACTTTACTAAAATGTGAATAACTCAAAAACGAAGCATCGTAGCTATGTAATGTAAGCGAACAAAAAATTCTACACAAAGCAAGCTACAACCCTATGCAATAATATGGGGTACTTTTGAATAAAATATCGGAGATATTTTGGTTCGAACTAGAAAATGCTAGCCGTGAGTAATCATCAAAATTTTAAAATTTTAGTTATACCAAAAAATAGCTTAATTCCTTGCGCAACTTTACACGAGAGGGATTGTTGATATCTTTTACGTAAAAGTTTTAAAAATTCGAGAAAGCGCCGCAGCCGATCCTGTAACCTTTCGCCTTAACTGGGTAATATGAAAGTTTGACGATGAAAATTTTCAAAAGAGACATTCCACGTGCGATATTTAAACTATTCGTATCTCTATTGAATTTTGAATGAAATATATACTCAAAGACTGAAAGCTGAAGCCAGCAGGATTGGACTTGCCATCAACGTTTCGAAGACAAAATACATGAGAGGAAGAGGTTCTAGAGACGACAATGTGAACCTCCCACCCGAGTTCGGATTGACGGTGACGAAATCGAGATGGTCGACGAATTCATGTATTCGGGCTCACTGGTAACCGACAACAATGATAACAGCAGAGAAATTCAGAGAGGGATCTTGGCGGGAAATCGTGCCTACTTTGGACTCCGGAGGACGCTCCGGTCGAACAAAATTCGCCGCCGCACGAAGTTGATTATCTACAAGATGCTGATTAGATCGGTGGTCCTCTACGGCCACGAGACCTGGACTATGCTCGTGGAGGACCAACGCACCCTTGGAGTTTTCGAACGAAAGGTGTTGCAGATGGAAGACGGAACGTTACGCAGGCGAATGAACCATGAGTTGTATCAGCTGCACATTCGTTGTATTGGTACGAACTTTCATGAAAAATAACGTATCAAAAACCAAAAATATCCTCAATTCAGATCCTGGAAAAGAAGCCTCCCAAAGTACCCACTCTCGATGGGGGATGCAACTACAATGTGTCTTCTAACTTATCGTCGTCCATATCTGGATATACTGAGTAGTTTGAACCATTTATTTTTCACAGTATTGGTCTGTATAAGACTTATTTATCCATATTTCCTGCACGATAATTCCGAACGAAACAATATGAAAGCTATAAGGATGATTTGAAAGAGACTGCATTGCAATCAACTGAATGCACGCCTTTTATGCTATCGACATAGCCTAGACATTTCACACTATTTACTTCAATGCAAATAAAAATTTTGAAATATCTACCTGTCTCATTCACGAATCGCATTCTCCCTGTCGTTCTTTGTTCAAGGGGCTTGAAAGCACATGTGACCTTGTCTCACTTTACTATATTCAATTGCGCGTTAAAATACTGGACCAGTAAATTCTATTCTGTACATAAATCTTTTTTTCGGGAATATGTGACCAAAAAGTAAACTTCGAATTCCAAAGCAAATTGAGCGTTCCAGGTTCCTGATAAATAAATATGGTCCAACAATAAGGTAGAAACACCAGATAATCTTAAAACGACGCCGTCAAGTAAAGAAGCATGAAAACAAAAAGAATAAAACCAAAAAAATATGGAAGCCCTAGAAAGTTCATTGCATATTTATTAGCCTTTTCTCAGAAGATGGGATTTTCAAAAACATTTCAAAACTTTTTGATGCAATGGTTCTCAACTTCGTACAATCCGGTTTATTCATTTTCTTAATTCAAAAATATTTTTAGCTTCAAATATATGACCATTTCATTTTAATTAATTATTTCATTCCGCATCTTTTTATTCGTTTTGTTCATCTGCGTTCATTTTGTTTTCATTGTATGCATTTTATTCATTTTTTCCAGTTTAATCATTTTGTTCAGTTTCTTCATTTTAATAATCTGACTACTTTTTCAGTTTCAATCTTTTCTTCCAAATAATTTATTTGATTCAATTTATTTCTTTATATTAATTTATAACCTTTTACCATTCTTCAATTTTTCATTTTAATCAATGCATTTAATTCTGCTAATTTTCTTCTTTTTATTCATTTTATCACTTCAGCTCATTTTGTTTATTTGATTCGTTTGTTTTATTTATGCATTTCATTTATTTTTTACTTTATTTATTTTGTTCATCCATTTTTTATTCATTTGATCCATTTCATTAATTTGATTCATTGTATTCACTGGATGAATTAAATCAATTTGATTCATTTGATTCTTGTTATTCATGTGATTCATGTGATTCATTTGCTTCATTTGATTCATTTGATTCATTTGATTCATTTGATTCATTTGATTCATTTGATTCATTTGATTCATTTGATTCATTTGATTCATTTGATTCATTTGATTCATTTGATTCATTTGATTCATTTGATTCATTTGATTAATTTGATTAATTTGATTAATTTGATTCATTTGATTCATTTGATTCATTTGATTCATTTGATTCATTTGATTCATTTATTCATTTATTCATTTGATTCATTTGATTCATTTGATTCATTTGATACATTTGATACATTTGATTCATTTGATTCATTTGATTCATTTGATTCATTTGATTCATTTGATTCATTTGATTCATTTGATTCATTTGATTCATTTGATTCATTTGATTCATTTGATTCATTTATTCATTTATTCATTTGATTCATTTGATTCATTTGATTCATTTGATTCATTTGATACATTTGATACATTTGATTCATTTGATTCGTTTGATTCATTTGTTTCATTTGATTCATTTGAATCATTTTATTCATATCTTTAATTTTATGCATTTCATGTTCAGTTATTCGTTTTATTTCATTCAATTTGTTAGTATGAGTCAATTTATTCTATTAATCTTATAACTATATCTAAACATAATCTTAATTTTTTATTTAATAACCTAATCTAATTTGATTCGTGTATATTATAATTTTGATTTACATTTATTTTTCTACTCATTTTATGAATTTAAAAACCTATTATTTCATTTTTTGCTTTACTTTTTTATTTCGTTCGTTTTGTTGATTTCTATAATTTATTCAGTTTATTCGAGATTTTATTCGTGCAAGACTAGAAACTGTTTTCATCCCACCTCTAGTTTGGTGCATACTTCTCGTGAGTTCTGCAAACTAATCCAATAGTGAAATGTGTAAGAAATGTCTCATCTCACTGCTAGGTGGATTAAATTGGTTTTTAATTCATATCTTTTATTCAAAGTCTGAAATTCAATTTTCCTTTCGAATGTGATTCTAAATGCTATATCAAGAAAAAATGCTCATAAAAATATAATATTTTAATTGTTTTCGTTTTCTCTTCAGATATCTATAACATGCGATCGGATTCAGCGTTACGAACGAAGATGTACGGAAATTACGTAATATATTTTGTTTTCGAAGTCCCACAAAAATAGAACAGAATAATGTTTTTGTTGTTTTATTTACCAATACAAAAACTACTAAAAATCATATCTAGAATCTCCTCAGTTTCAATAGATCCTGTTATCTTACCAATACATCTTGTAGCATTTCGAAGATATTGAGTCGCTATCGCCAAATCTGGATTCCGATTTTCGGTCAGATAATCCGAGAACTTCTGCAAGTACTCAACGCACTGTTTCAAATGGTAACGATGTCTCTGTTGACTAAGGTTTGGATTTTCTTTAGTTGGATTTCCACAGAGATGCTTCAAATTAAGGGTTATTTCTTCCAATACCTCTTGTAGGCCATTACGATTGTGGCATGAAAGAAGTCGAACATTGCTAAGTATTTGAACTGCTTTTAACGTTTCTTCCGAAAGCAAGTCGGTTTTGTTAAGAATCACAATGGAACGTGTTTTGGTGAAGATATTTTTGTCATAACCGAGAGAATTTAGATAATGATCTAAATATTGTTCAAAAGATGTCATTGACGAGCAAAGTTTCCTTTGAAGATCCTTAGAATCAATCATGAGGATTATTAAGTCTGCCATCTCTATGTAATCTTTGGCTTTGGTGATACCTTCCTTTTCCACTACATCGTCCGTACTAGTTCTTAGACCTGCTGTGTCAGCAAGTATGAACGGATACCCACCAATATCATGATGACTTTCAACGATATCTCGCGTTGTTCCTGCAACATTGGTTACGATAGACACCTTTCTATTACTGAGTAGATTTACAAAGCTGCTTTTGCCAACATTTGGTGCTCCGATGACAACAGTACGAACACCTGCCCTCAACCGTTCACCTCGTCTATCATCATGCAAATGTTCTAAAATATCCGCGATCAAAACGACTACATCCATCTTTGCAGATTTCAGAACATCGTCGTTGACATCCTGATCTTCAGCAAAATCGATGTATGCCTCTACATGCGCAATGCACTTCACCAACCTTGCTCTAATTTGATTGTAAAGCTTAGATAGTTCACCACTCGCCTGCAGCAATGCCTGTTTTCTCTGCGCTTCGGTTTCTGCATCGATTAAGTCTGCTAAACCTTCGACCTCTGTTAGGTCCATCTTTCCGGCATAAAATGCCCGTTTCGTGAACTCTCCTGGCTCTGCCAGCCGCACCCCACCGACTGATCCTAAACTGTCGTACATTGCATTCACCACGGCGGCTCCGCCGTGAACGTGAAACTCAACTACATCCTCTCCAGTGAAACTGTTAGGTCCTGTAAATGGAGATAAAATAAAGAATTCAGTTGAGTGTATGAGTAACTGTCGTGTGAGCTAATTACATTTGTTAGTTATTCGTTTTTGATATTGCACTAAACCGTGGTTCACTCATGTTACTATAAGGAGGCAAGTCTTAAAGGGGCCATTCATAAATTACGTAACGCAAAACCCCTCCCCCATATAACAAATTGTCACAAATTTCTCTATACCCCCCTCCCCTATTACGTAGCCAATTCCTCACAAAAAATCCTTCAGTAAACACATGTTACGTAACGTTCTAACTTACTCATCCTCCCCTATATGTCATATGTCAACATGTCATATGTTCGGATGAACCAGAAACTATATTTTTGTAGCAGCACTATCAGCAGCAGCTCAAAAACTGCAAATTAAGTTATTTATTATAGTTTTAATTATTTTTATAACAAACTTACTTAAATAGTATCCTCGTTCTTCCAATGTCGAATCTTTCCTGATTTCACCTTCTCCTTTTCTCTCCTGCTACTCCTTCCTATTAATTTTTCACTGCTATTAAACAATTCTTTAAATAAATTTCAGTTTGCTTACGGTTTGCTTGTCGTCCGACTCAGCGAACGACGACAGATATTCGGGTGGCGCGATAAAATATTCAGCAGATTTAATCTCCTCTGAGCCTCTTCTTGCTGCACTATCCTGATAATTTTATAATTTATTTCTTTTGTTTATTTTTTTCAGATCACAACTTACAATTTGCTAGCCGTCCAAATTCACGTACGCGACAGTAGTACAGAGAGTAGACTGCTCTACAACTAAATCTTCGAATTTTTACTTTACTTAAACTTAATTTTTCGCAATAAAAAAGATTATTCTCCGACTATTTTCCTCACGCACAATTTCTTAGTTTGTTTTGATTCAACTTTTTTTTCTTTTTCTTTCCTCACATGACAGCGTTTCCTCACTATTTCACCTTTGCGAGTGGTCTCACTTGACATGGGTTCGGCTGTCTTGCCGACTGCGGTATTACCGACTGCCTACAGTGACTGCCCAGCGGTGTCAACATACCCCAGCCCGTAACATCCGGAAATTTCTCCGGAATTCCCGGATTTACCATCCTGAATCTCCAACACCGCCAAATTTAGGGTTCGTCGCGGTGCGGATGTGGGCGGTAAATGGATAGTCCGCACCGCAACCGCAAAAAAATAATAAAACCGCACCGCTTACCGCAACCGCACTGCATTTACCGCACCGCACCGCGTGGTAATGCGGTAAATGCGGTAAAAATCTGCATTTATCAAAAGTGTGTTGAAAAAATATTAATTTATTTGTATAACTATATATAATTTCCTATTTACACGAACATTAACTTTGACGGACTCCTCAGAATGAAAAATTTATTAAAAAATGTCAACTTTGCAAGTTTTATTAATAAAAAGCCGTACATCTTGACATAAATACTTTCGAAACAAGATAAACATTAGCATAGCACTGAAGTCCTATGAAATGTAGCTGTATTTCATCATTATACATACAAAAACGTTTTTCAGCTGCAATTAATAGTAAAACTTTTAATTAATATCAGATCAGGTATCCATCCCATCTCAACCGGTACAGAGTTGTTGAAGGACATTTAAAAAACTGCAAAATATGTATGATCTACAGCATACAGCAGAAATGTTTATACCAATAGGGGATTTAAGGAACAAAATACGTTAAAACACTTACTTCGTATTTTTCAAGAAATGGATGTATTCTTATTAAAATACTAAGATTGCACCCTTAAAATTGTATGAGTTGTAATTTTCTAATAGCTAGTTCGAAAGATCTACCTTTTTATGTAGTTTTTCTAATATTTTTCCATAATGCCAATGCAAAAACTTCAATTGAAGTTGGTAGAGGTCAAAAATTGTCCTGTACAAAATTTGGTATCTGGGCTAACTTTGACACTTGTCGCAATATGCAAAGAGGCTTTGAGAAACACTAAAAAATCGAAATACCCTATACTTACTTCGAAAGCTTTAATTTCAAAAAGTTACAAAATACTCCTAACTGAAAAATATTAGTTGTTAAATTGGTAGAAAATATTCCCAGTTGGACGAACAATGGACGTATGCGAAAAAAAGTTATGTAGAAGGAGTCTTAAAAACGAACTGCAGGAAAATTCATTGCGAATTTACACAGAAACCAACAGAGATAGAAATACGATGTTGAAGAACGAATAATAAAGTTATCAGCCTAATTTGGACCCCTGCTTATTTTGGACACTCTTCAAACATTTGTCTCCCTTACTGCTGATTCCTCCAAATTCGTTTGTTTTGATGATGATAATTTCATTCTTTGGGTTGTTTTTAAGTCTTAAGACTTTTTTAAGTTCATCTTTAAGTTCTCCAAATTAATTAAAATTTACAGTTGAGAAAACGCCATCGTACACGATTCATAATCTCACGATTGCCAAGAGGAATCGGGAGAAATGAGGCTTTTTTAAATTGAATTTGACAGTACAATTCAATTGTTTTTCAATGATTGGATTGTGCATTTTATATATTTGAAAAGGTTCGCTTGTAATTTTTTCAAAATGTTCAAAATATGTCGTAAATATAATGGTGCCAAATTAAAAATGTAAGTAACGATGGGTTGAATATAGATTATATTCGGATTTCTTTTCAAATCATTGTAAAGTCCATGGAAATTAGAGCAATTAAATGTTTATTATGTTTCCCTATTGTAAGGTAATAATTTGCGTCGTTCTTAAATGCTAAAAGTCAAAGTTTTAATTCACTTTTTGATGCAGACTTTATCAATTATTTTTTTAAGTGCGGTTGCGGTAATACCGCGCGGTAAAAGCTCATTTCCCGCACCGCATCCGCGAGAAAAAGTGTCTCACCGCACCGCAGTTTTTGCGGTACGGGTGCGGTAAATACCGCGCGGTTGCGGTAATTACCGCAACCGCGACGAACCCTAGCCAAATTCACCACCGCACGCCTATGCACCTTCCCATCCGCAGTTCTTACATCCGCTTGACGAATCCTTCCATCCGCTCCTCTGACTACTTCTTGTATTCTTCCTCGTACCCAGTTCTTCCTATTCTTCCCATCAACAACGAACACTAAATCTCCAACTTGCAATGGCTTTCGATCTTCTATCCACTTTGGTCGATGATTCAGAGTTGGTAGATATTCCTTCGACCAACGTTCCCACAATCTGTTGGCGAGATACTGTGACCGCTTGTAATTATTTCGTAGAGCATCTGCGATGCCCACAGAGTCTCCCATTCGCACGTCCGCACTCGTCACCGTTCCACGGAGAAAATGGTTGGGGGTTATAGCTTCTTCCTCGGCTGATTCTTGTGGGATATATGTCAATGGACGAGTGTTAATGATATCCTCAGCTTCAGCCAACGTTGTTGAAAGGATTTCGTCCGTTAGCTTTTGGCCATCATCTAGCACACGCAGAGCCTCTTTGATGGATCGCACCATCCGTTCCCAAACACCGCCCATATGTGGTGTCCCAGGAGGATTGAAGAGCCATGCGGTAGCAGTCGATGAAACCTTTTCAGCGCACTCACTGTTAATCTTTTCCATCGCTTTCTTCATCACTATGTCTGCCCCATGGAAACAGGTAGCATTGTCCGAAAAAATTTGTTCCGGAGCTCCTCGCTTGCATGCAAATCGTCGGATAGCCATCAAGCAAGATTGCGTAGTCAAGCTGTGAACTATCTCCAGGTGTACGGCCCTTATCGCCATGCACGTGAAGACAGCGATCCACCTCTTCTCTTTCCTACGCCCCACCGTGACCTCGACAGGACCCAGGTAATCAACACCCACTGCACTAAAGGGACGCAAGTGAGGGGTGATGCGTTGAACCGGCAGTGGTGCCATCATAGGAATGCGAGGTACACAGCGATTCACCTAGCACCACACGCATTCTTTTGTCACTTGCTGTATTGCAGCGCGAGCATTTGGTATCCAAAACTTCTGCCGCAATTAGTTGAAAACGGTTTCTCGATTCGCATGGCCGTACTTCTCGTGGAAATGCAGGATCAACTTTTTTGTTATTTCGTGCTTCCTGGACAGAATTATCGGATACCTTTTGTCGAACGGGATTGACTCGTTCTTTTCCAGCCTGCCTCGTACTCTCAACACACCCTCTGCATCAAGCACCGGCGACAACTTGTAGAGGCAACTAGATTTTTCAATTTTTGCAAGTGGCAGATCTGGTTTATGCTGCAGGTTTTTCATCAACGCACTCATCTCGTCCGGAAAGCTGTCAAATTGCACCTGCTTCCACAGAATGGTTTCGGCCTCTCTCAGTTCCTCCTGCTGAAGTGGCTTCTGAACAGTCAAGTACTCAGCCTTTATGTGTCTGTGCTGGATCTTCGTGGCCTTGGATGTAACGGTTGGTAACCCGGCTTTCTTACGCTGAATGTTGGCAATAAAGCGCACTGCCGTTGCAGTCACTCTAACCAGCTTTACCCATCGAGAAACAGCTGCAGCGTCGACCACCGCATGACATAGCACGACTCCTCGTGCTTCTTCATTCGTCTCATCTATTCGCCCAGTGCATGGCCACTGATCGGGCGATTGATACAGAAAATACGAACCGTTCTTCCATTCCGCATCATTCTGTAATGGTGGACCACGGCCCCATTTGGTGAGAACATCTGCAGCGTTTTGCTTTGATGGCACCCAGTACCAGTCTACCAATCTCGTCAAGTCCAGAATCTCCCCAACTCTGAATGCGACGAACTGTTTGTACCCGTGCGTATCGGAATGCAGCCAGGAAAGAACTGTTCGTGAATCGGTCCAAAGAAAGGTGCGTGCGATCTGTAAATTATGTGACGATAGAATCGTTTGACTCATCCTGGCCCCAAGAACCGCAGCCATCAACTCCAACCGAGGGATCGATTGTCTCTTAAGCGGAGCCACCTTTGCGCGGGACATGACCAGGCTACACTGTACCGATCCGTTCACGATAGCACGCAGATATGCAACACAGCCGTAGGCATGCTCGCTCGCATCCGTAAAAATGTGCAATTCAAGCGAGTCGACCGAGGTCGATACAGCATCCCCTAAATAGCATCGCGGGATTCGCAAGGCTTCTACCTGCGGCAACAAGTCGGTCCACTGTTTCCACTTTAACCAAGCCTTGTCGTCGATTAGTTGGTCCCATTCACAACCGTTTCGCCACAAGTGTTGAATGATTACTTTACCATGAATTGTAAAGGGAGTTAGCAAGCCCAGTGGATCGAAAAACCCCATCACACAACTCAATACTATCCGCTTCGTCGGTCGCTCACCGTCGTACAGGTACGCTTTTATATCCTCACGGTGTTTTATGTTGAACGCAAATACATCCCGTTCCGGATCCCAGAATACTCCTAGCACACGCTCGCTACATGCCTGTTTATCTTGGTTAAAGAGTACCGGTTCCATTGGTTTCTCCTCTCCCAGAGCTGACAGAAATTGCGGTGAGTTCGTCACCCAATTGCGAATCTCAAACCCGGCTTGTTTATGGATGTGACTCACCTGCTTTGCACGTTCTACGGCTTCTTCGACGGTGTCAACACTGTCGAAATAGTCATCGACATAATGCCGATTGATAATTGCCCCCGCAGCTTCCGGATATTGTGCCGCATGCTCTTCTGCATTTCGGTTCTTGATGTATTGCGCCGACGCCGGAGAGCACGTCGACCCAAACGTGGCGACGTCCATCACGTACACTTTCGGTGGCTCACTACTGTTATCCTGGAAGAGGAAACGTTGTGCTTGCTTGTCCCCGGGAATAATTTTCAGCTGGTGATACATCTCACGGATATCGCCACCAAAGGCAATCCTTCGTTGGCGGAACCCAATGATCACCGACACCAATGGCACGAGTAGATCGGGTCCCTTCAACAACATTGAATTTAGTGAAACTCCTTGCACAGTTGCAGCAGCATCCCATACTATTCGGACCTTGTTGGGTTTTTTTGGGTTCAACACAATATTGAGAGGAAGATACCACACTTTGTCACATTCGGTGCCAACCAGCTCTGATTCTGTGGCTAGATGAGCATATCCATTCTCCAGGTACCTTTTAATCTGATCCCGGATGTTTTGGTACAATTCCGGTGATTTCTCCAACTTTCTTTCTAGCTGCTTCGTCCGCTTGAGAGCCATGGGATAGCTATCCGGAAAATGCACGTCGTCCATCTTCCAGAGAAGTCCGGTCTCAAAACGATTACCCACGCGTTTCGTGGTTCGCTCTAATATCGAACGAGCCCTTTGGTCTTCAACCGATTCCTGCTGTACACTCACCACCGATTCTTCTAACGCATAGTGACTCTTTAGAAGGTCATGAATCGCTTCATTGGATACCTCTTGATGATACCCTAGATAGCTTCCTGTCAGCGCTGAATCTGCTTGTCTCGGTCCGTAAATTGTCCAGCCGAGCTTGCAGCGAACTGCGATTGGCTCATTTGTAGTTCCGGCTTTCGCTGCTATCGGGGCAAACGAATGGATATTGTTAAGCCCTATTAATATTTCCGGACGGCCATCATACGATGAGATTGCCAGGCCTCGTATGTGTTCGTATTTCGCCGACAATTCTTCGGCATTCAACGTTTGATGAGGCAGCAGCATCCTCTCGACCGTACGAACAGAATGAAGCAAGAACTTGTCACGGCTTGTCCCACCAACCGCCGAAGTCCATACGCTCATCCGCCTAGAGCTTTTCTCCACACGTGTGACGTCTGCCGTCCACTTGATGGTGAGTTTCTCCTGCACGCCTACAAGTCCCAAACGATTTGCCAGTTTGTTCTCGATCAAAGTAACTGATGCTCCCTCATCCAGAAAGGCAAGTACTGTCACTGATCTTCCTCCGCAATGTACCTGCACCGGAACCATCCGAAACAGCACCGTGCTGCTCGAGAGAATGTGTGCGCTCATGCCGACCACGCTTGTGACTGGATGAACTAGTGGACTTTGCAGCTCCCTACAGTCACCCACATTGCAACGAATCTTAAAACGACACTGACCACCGTTTTCGTTGAGGCAAACTTTGCACAGCTTCCATCTTGTCACTACTTTCATGCGATCGCCGTACGACAAGTCCTTCAAGTCTTGGCAGAATCGCACACGATGGTCAGTTCGATGACACACCTTGCACGGCTTTTGCTGCGCCCGATTGGACCCGTCAGCGCTGGAACACTCTACCTCGGAGTGGCTATAGAGTGCTGCCTTCTCCTTCGGTTTGCTTCTTCCACTCGTACCTGCGGCAAACCTAGCATCCGGTTTGTACTCGAAAGTGACATTCACCTCACAAGCATCTGCCACGATTCTCGAAATAAAATCCGTAAACGTTCGAAGTGTAACTGGATTCTTCTTTCGCTTATACTGCACCCATTGACGATTTTCCCCGTCCGGAAGTTTGCCGACCAAGTCTTGGATGAGAATCGGATTCACCAAGTGGAGCGTGAGTTCCGCTGCTTCCAAGTGTTCGCACAGTTGCTCGACCGCATTGCCGAACGGTATGAAACTGGCTAGCTTTTCAGCTTTTGGTGGCTCGAGCCTGCGTACCTTTTCAAGGTGGCTTTGCAGCAACTGTTCTGGGCGTCCATAAAGCTGGCGGAGTTTTGCGATTACTCGTGGGACCGACTTTGGAAGAAGAAGCTGGCCTCGGACGGACTCCAGTGCTGAACCCTTTAGACAGTCTTGAAGTCACACCAGATTTTCCACATCAGAATATCCACAGGCTTCATTGGATGCTTGATAGGCGCCCAAAAAGAGAGGCCACTCTTCTGGTTTCCCCGAGAATGTTGGAAGCTTCTTTGTAAGCCCACTTCTCGCAGCCAATTGAGCCCTGCTTGGTCCGGCACGCTGTTGCCCCAGCCCGTATGGAGTTGTATCAACTATTGGCCTCCGGTTTCTTTCGCCGTTTTCGTCGTCACAGCCCTCGTCGCCGTCTGTAATATCCGACCGATTTTCTTCATCACTGGTGCCCTCGGCGTTCTGTGCAAACATCTTCAGATTAACTTCCGTCAATTTGCCGAACGCCGGAGGACGCAACGGGGTAGATTTTCCGCCGGATGCTCCGGAAAATCCTTCTTGGGGATCAGCGACCGATTTTGTTTTCTGTCCGCTGTTCACCATTAGCGCTTTCTTCAACTGTTCCTCTACGAAGGACATCTGATCCTGATGGATCTCTTCCATCTTCCTTATGTGGCAAAGATGTTCCTTCTTCTCCTGCAGTTCCCTTTGATGTTGAAGGCGTTTTTCCTCGATCTCCCGTTCACGAAGCTCTCGGTCTTTCTGCAGCTCCTTTTCGCGCAGCTCACGGTCTAAACGCATCCTTCTTTCCTTCATAGCGTTCTTCATTTCAATCTCCTTTTCCCGCAACAAACATTCCGCATCCATTTCCTCCTCCAAACGCTTCTTCTCCGCTTCCATTGCTCTGATTTTTGCAGCAACGGATGGAGGCAAGGTCGGAGGTTGACGCTCGCGGGATTTCGCGCTCGATCGGTCCGATTCCTCCGTATTCTTCTTCGAACGGTTTGCCTTCTTCTGCTTCTGGTAAGATTGGGAAACTGCTTGGCAACCATCTTCGGGACAGAACCATTTCGTGTCCTTTTTTGTCGCCACAGTAACTTCCACGCAACGGGAGTGATACCAGCGCTCACAGCTGTCACAGGCAATCATCTCCTCGTTCTGCGTTGATACCTTCCCGCAAGCTTCACACGGAGTCATAGTGAAATCCATGTTCGATTCGCTCATCGTGATTGAGGTTATCCGAAATCTCGCTATTTAATTTTTGAGTTTGTTCGGATGAACCAGAAACTATATTTTTGTAGCAGCACTATCAGCAGCAGCTCAAAAACTGCAAATTAAGTTATTTATTATAGTTTTAATTATTTTTATAACAAACTTACTTAAATAGTATCCTCGTTCTTCCAATGTCGAATCTTTCCTGATTTCACCTTCTCCTTTTCTCTCCTGCTACTCCTTCCTATTAATTTTTCACTGCTATTAAACAATTCTTTAAATAAATTTCAGTTTGCTTACGGTTTGCTTGTCGTCCGACTCAGCGAACGACGACAGATATTCGGGTGGCGCGATAAAATATTCAGCAGATTTAATCTCCTCTGAGCCTCTTCTTGCTGCACTATCCTGATAATTTTATAATTTATTTCTTTTGTTTATTTTTTTTCAGATCACAACTTACAATTTGCTAGCCGTCCAAATTGACGTACGGTGACAGTAGTACAGAGAGTAGACTGCTCTACAACTAAATCTTCGAATTTTTACTTTACTTAAACTTAATTTTTCGCAATAAAAAAGATTATTCTCCGACTATTTTCCTCACGCACAATTTCTTAGTTTGTTTTGATTCAACTTTTTTTTCTTTTTCTTTCCTCACATGACAGCGTTTCCTCACTATTTCACCTTTGCGAGTGGTCTCACTTGACATGGGTTCGGCTGTCTTGCCGACTGCGGTATTACCGACTGCCTACAGTGACTGCCCAGCGGTGTCAACATCATACTTTGTTGTACCCCTCCCCCCTGAAAGCGTTACGTAATTTATGAATGACCCTTAAGTGCAAATAGTCAGAGTAACATTCCCAATACATCCCTATACAAAGTGGTATGTTTTCGGTTCAAAACTGGATTCATGTTTACTTATTAAGAATGTGGAAAATATTCTTGAGAAAATCCATTTCGTACTACCAGTTTAATTATATTCTACAGACTAGCTACTCGTGGTCAAAATTCAACTAATTAAAGCACCACGAACAACAATTGAGCAACCGGAAATAAAAGTAGTAAGGACAGAAGAACCTTGCTTAAAAACCGCATTTCAATATATTAAAATGTGAAGATCGAAACTAAACTTCAAGCGCAATTGAAATTCTTCGCCATAAATCGCATAAAAAGTTCTTAATCGCAAAACTCGACAAGGATGAACCACCTGGACTAATTAAAGATAAACCTCCAGTATAAGAACCGGTTAAAAATAATTAATTCGTGCGCGGTAGCTTCCGTATACGTATACCGTCTATGTAAAAAGTGTCTGTAACTTTTTACACAGACTTGTGGAGACAAAAGCAGTAAAACTACCAACCATGAATGTGAACTGGCACCACGGTTGATCCCGTAAGCTGTGCATAGGCTTTCTCCAACACTTCCGCTCGCAAAACCCTCGTGCTCGCTTGGCTGCACTTTTTAGCAGTTCGCTAGGCTGCAATTTTTGGCACTTCGCTAGTCTGTGCATAAAGTATCTCTAACTGAGACCAGAGTTGAAAACACGTACATGGCATCCCTATACCATTTGTATTGAACTGACATAAGTCAACGTACGGCATGACTCAATTTTTAGACATTTGTTAAAAAGTGAAAATATTGGACAGCTAATTGAAGAAATGTGTTGTTTTGGACGGGTGTACCTCATTAGGTATAAATACGTTAGGTATAATGGACGTTAGGTATAATGAACGATGTAAATGTTTGAACATTTGGATGTGGTAGAATTACTCTGGAAGCTGATCAAACTCGATCAACATTTTATTCTACTGTATATATTTGAATTAATCTGAACTCAAATAAAAGAAGCAGACCGAATGTGTGGTATGCGGAAACTCAGCTTGCGTTAATTTCTCTACGTACAACCTATAAATTTCAAATGTCTAAAATAGCAATTTTTTTAGACTGATATGAACACTGAAGAAGACTACAAGTAATATTTGAAATACTGGTATCTGATTAATGGTGAAAAGTAATTGTTTTTCATTATTATTATAATTAATTATAATAATTATTAATGTAGTGGAATTAAACGGAAGACATCTATCTTAAGAAGATTAATTGGGACATTCCGCCAAGTCGCTCAAAAAGTTTTTTATTTGGAAAAAAATGTAATTCAACTCGTTTTTTCTATCTTTGATAGTACTCCTAACGAACCGTCTTTCGCTTTTTCAAATAAAATTTGCAGAAAACCCTCCAAAAATCACGAACTTAGCTCATTTTATCGCCACAACTTTGTATATAACCCCTTAAGGTAAGAATAACGCGCATCAACTTAGATTAGCTCTTACATACGTGTATGGTGCATACATACATGTCCAAGAAGGAAACATGGGCTTTTGAAGAACAGCTTATGAAAGAAATAATGATGAATTTTATTATTTTTTCAACGAATATATGAATATTGCTGCTTCAATATTGATTATCTCCTTTATTATTAAGTTCAATGATTATATTCTTGAGGTCATCAAAATTGAAGTACGGAAACTGTCTGATACGAGAGAGAGAGTTTATTTGTGTACTGTAACGAGGTACTGAAACGAAAAAGGTATCGTCATAAACGTAAAATCTGTAGCCTTAGGCTGATGCTGTACATAACAGTGCAAGTTTCCATAGGCTCCAAAACTTGATGTTTGTTCATTATTTGGCTATTTTTAATATTTGGATGCAACTATATTGGTTATACACACACCTAGAAAGAATCGTGTAAATTTACGTCTCCTGACCCTGACATATACGAGCAACAAAAATGACTTAGTTTTACGTTTGATTCCAATTTTACATGACGTTGTATTTCGTAAAGCACGTAATTTTACTTCACATGTGGCGTTTGTTCTGAATGGTAGTAAGTGTAATTTTATGTCGTTGGGCATGTAAAATATATGTTTCATGTAAAATTAAGCGGAACACGGTTATTTTTCGTCTATTAGTGAATTACGGCTTGTTAAATTGTGTCATGTTTGCAATTACGTCAACGATAAAATTCAGAATTTTTTGGTGTGCATATAACAGACTTGAAATATAATTGTACCAAACTGTTGAATTAAATCAAAAGATACTTTCTTCATCTCGTCCACGGAAAAAATAGAAAAAAACCCTTAAGAGGCAAGGGATAAATATGTCGAATTGTATTTTTCATTTTGGAATCTCTCGATAAACTCGAGAAAGTGTAGGATTGATATGTCTATAATAACGAAAGCCTTGCGATTACTTTTATATTTTTGTGAATTATGCCTATCGTCCATTATGCCTAACGTACATGATGCCAATTATGTCTAACGTATATTATGCCAATCGTCCAATATGCCTAATGTATTTATGCCAAACTCCGCGCACCCGTTTTGGACATGTCGGTGAATAACAAAAACTTTAGACCATAGTGCATCCAGTGATGCCACAAGTACAGATTTATCTAGAAAGGTACAGATTTTTGAAGCATTTTTGGTACAGATTCTGTACGGTACAGATTACAGATTTTTGTGAAAAAGTAGATTGGTAGACTTTTTTTTACATGACAGCAAGGTAAAATATGTTAACCCTGCGATGCATCCTAGTAAACAGCAGGTAAACGTTGTGTTAGGCAGCAGTGATGGCAAGAATTTGAAGTGGAGCTGGTGCTGATTGAGCATGAACTGAAGATGACATTAGAATGCGATAGACGAAAAACCTGCTTCCAGCAAATCAAAGGGATGATGTCTCAGTGAAAGTGAAATCTTATCGGAGTGCATACATTTACTCTGACCTGCTCCATTTGAATTCCAAGCAGGTTTCTAGTATCCTATTGATATTACCAGCCCCATCTCAGCTTCTTGCCGCTACTCTGTTGGCCACGATTGGTTACAAACAAAGTGGCAGCGAGAATTTGAGCTGGAGCTGATATTGATATTACCCAGTCAAACTCACACGGAATTCTAACTGGTTTTCGGAATTCCAGCTCAAATAAAACAACCGAGTCAGAATGTCTGGTTTGATTTCTCCGAATGAAAAATATGTATAAGAAAAATGATTTTTTTAAAACAACCTTGTTATTATTTGGGTACAGAATCCGGTACAGATTTTTCTATAGAAGAGTACAGATAGAAAAGATTTTTCAACTCCCGGTGCAGATTTAATTGTGGCAACACTGAGTGCATCAATAACATTTTTCTGCAGTGTTTATACTGATGGTTTTTCTTATTCGAGGCGAGATCTCCAGCGCAATTTATATTGAAGTTTTATATCCGATTTTTACATTATAGTATATTTGTAGCGAGTTTTACGTAGCTTGTTCTATCTACGCGACTTTTATTTTCGTTTGGTCAATTCAGTCTCATTCAAGCTTCGAAACATTGTACAAGCTTTAATTTGAAATGCATGTTGTATCTATCGAAGATTACCTGCATTGAGACAACCTCCACATCACTGAATGCCATTGGATGGAAGTTAACTGGCATATAACAACATTTTGTAAAATAAATCATATCTCATATCTTAGGGTTTTTTTCCCTCCACCGTACTATTATTACCTGGAAACCAAATCACCAATCCCCGATCAATCATTTCCGCTGTCTTTGTGTGATAGATCCGCTTCAAACAAACTTTTCTCGGCGCCGGAAGAGCATTCGTTTTTGTCTTCGATCGCAACACATCACCACTAGCAACACCGGAAACTCTGATCACCGCGACACCGCACTTTCCAGCACCTTAAACCAGTGGGTATTAATGTAAACACCAATCTAATGTAATAATTTAATATAATGACATAATAAATACCTGAAGACAGTCCAAAAATTGTACTTTTTGACGAGAAACATTTTCCGTTGTGCTTCAAACGCGAACAAATAAGCCGGCAAAACATATTCGATGATTTTTCGATGTTACTGTACTACATTGTTTACGTTCCGGCGCTGCAGTTGACAGCTCACAAAAGAAAGAGGTTCCATAGAAGACGAATTATAATAATTATAATTTAAAACACAACCCCTCACATTTGTACTCAATATGCTTTACCATTCATATGTCAGTGCCATTCCAATCGAACATGAGAACTTTCTATGTTCTCGCACGGAAAGTATTCGAAGTTATTTTGCTCTAGTTGGATGCTGTGTTCAATTGAAATGACACTGACAGATAAATAGTAAACAAATCATATTGGAGATTCAGAGTCTTTAACTGACACGATTGGTAAACATACATATAAAATATTTTCCGCTCATTTAAAATGGCACTTGTTCGACGTTAGTTTTGACCGCTCCATTTCTCACGATCATGCGCAATGGCTATAACATTATGAATACATCCCAGCGAGAACCCAGTACAACATCCAAATTAATGTAAAATCGTTCGTTGAATGATTCGTTCAGCGTCGGTCGTAACGCTTAACAAATCGTCTTACGAAGGGCGATTTTGCCTTGCTGGGATAACAGGACAGAGAGAAATGCAATCGAAACAGAGTCGATTGGTTAGTCTTTAATGGTGCTATGCGGAGAATACGATTTTTCTACATGTTGCAGTTTCACCTAAAATATATAAATAACCATTTGTAAGTACGTATAAAAAAACAAATTAAATTTACATTTAATGTTAAACATCTGCATGATTTCGAACAGCAAAATGGAGTCCAACACACAATGGTTTAAATGATTTTAGCCTCTTTAAAACTAACCAGTCGATATAAAGCAGACGTCGTGACATCTATATGTGATTGTGATTTGGTGTGAGCCTTAACTTTGCACGCTTTATCAGTTCTACATATTGTTGTGTAAATTTTCTTTTACTCATTTTGACATAAATTGTTGTGTCACTGGAACCGGAATACTTACTACTGAACTTGGGTAGTTGAGCATTTGAGTTACCTATTGTGTCTGAATCCAGTGAAAACTGCAAGACTTGGTCCGATATATAGAGAAGCTTCGGTTTCTAAAATCATAATTTTTTTGCCATTTTTTCAATTAGTAATGTCTCCGAAGACTAAGAGTGTTGGCTAAAATTGGTAAAGGATTTAGTTGCATATGTTATATGTTTTGATTATGAAATTCAACCATAACTTTAATTATACGATTATTATTTTTAATTTTTTTCCGAAATAATGAATAAATATATAATTTTTTAATTGAATTCTACACAACTACACAAATAGAACCTTAATAAAGATTGTACCTTTCATCCATAAATTGATCAATTAATGAAAAGCAATTAGTGACACTTATTTTCGTGTATTTAGAGATTCCAGTTGTGTAATAAAATATCAATATTCAATTTATGTATGAATTACTGACTTCCGAAGGATTTCACAATTTAATTTCATATATTGAAACTTCGGACGGTGAAACAACCTATCAATTAAAATAAGTAATTATTTTAAAACCTATTGTGATTTTCAACGATGAACTAGCTTAAATCAACAATACGATCAGTTGAATTCCAGTTATTTACGTACCCGCCGAAACGGTTGCGTAACGGATTACGCGATTGTGTCCAGGCTGAAACAAATGTAACAAACTCACCCATCAAATTCACCCGAAAAATGGGCCGGAATTCTGGTCGGTTCTAGTTAGCATTCCGGTACCAGCTACCCAATCCATTCTAATTAGAATCAGTTGTGTCACTGGAACCGGAATACTTACTAGAACCAGCCAAAACTCCGGTTCATTTTCCGGCTGGGGAGAAAAGCATCGTTTGTGCCCAAGCTGAGACGTTTGTGTCAAGGCTGAAGTTGACGACATAAAAATCAGCGCCAGATATTTTTTCACATAATAAACGGTCGCATATTTGGCATCGAAATAAAAGATTTAACTATTTTTTTGACTGAAATTTGAATAAAAATGTTCTCCGTCTAAAGAAAAAAATATTTGATTCCTCCTTTTTTTTCTGAAAGGCCAAAATTTCATTGAAGGATATTTGGTACGAGAGCGTTTTCACAAACAAGAGGTTTGTGGAATTTTTGGAAAATTTTCGTTAATAATTTAATTTTTTAATTACTACAATGTTAATTAACAATAATTTAATTAAGATTTTTTTGACTGAGCTGACATATCATCTTATTTTTTTCATTTCTTTTATTTTCTTTTCGAAATTGAAAAGAAAATTAAAGAAATCAAAAAAAATAAGAATATGTCAAAAAATTTATCTTGAACAACGTCCTCAAATTTTGGAATTCAATTAAACATGATCACCGAGTAAACTTTTTGCAGGTGTCTATTCAGCAGCCAGAGGATATCAAAAAGATCCCATCGCATCCTGTGGTCTGTGTGGTGCGAATTATTTCGAACCATACAGTTATTGTTATTATAGGGTAGACGAATCCGTATTCATCTCATTAGTCAGGATGTCACACTATTTCGCTGATAACTCATAACTATAGATAACTCAGATGAATACGGATTCGTCTACCCTATAATAACAGCGTACAGTGATTGGATTGAATTTAAATGTGTAGGTCAACATCTTTGCTTCGTTCCTAAGAAGCAGGACTATAAAAAAACTGTAAAATACTCCCGTTTGAGCGAAGCGAAAAGTTGAGTACAATGCATCCTTATTTATCCTACCATTTGAATTAGTGCACAGTAACCCTACACGCTTTATAAGAACTTTGATCTAAACAAGTCCTACGGTCAGCGATGCCAGATTTACAGATATGTCTGTATTTTACAGACTTTCGATGGTCTCCTACAGACGTAATCAGAAAGCTACAGACTTTTAAAAGAGTAACAGTGTTTAACAAAATTGCACTAGAACAATTGTATCCGAATTCGAGCGATTCCTTCACAGTAGTTTTCTAATTTCAAGCTACTTTTAAAGTAATAACCTAGTGTAAATAGGATTTACACAACCATCTACAGACTTTTACAGACATTTTAATTATTCTGATACAGACACTTCACAAAAACATATGGCATCGCTGCCTACGGTCATTGTATCCACCGATTTATCGGAGACGATGTTCAATAGGCGAATCCTATCGAAAAACGGTAATGTCGAACAACTGCTTCGTTCTGACGATATGATGCTTAAAAAAATGTTTCATTGTGGTACGATAAAAGAGATTATAACTACTAGAGGGAGCAAAGCGCTACTGTCTCCATGTATTTACGGACTGAAACATGGGGTCTCGCTCTAGCATGTTGTATCCCATTACATTGACATGTGTGTACCTGGGGCAATAGGTGTCAAACTAATGGACCTAGCATATGTGAGAGCGAGATGATAAATTTTCAGTGTTAGCAGCGACATGCGACCGCAACTAAGGAACTAGAGACCAATTTTGAATGCGTTATTTAGGAAGTTTCTCCAGTTATTCTCGAAAAATGACTTAAATTCACCAAAATTGGACCGACCGAATAGGTTTTTTGAATGGTTTTGTATGTTTGTTTATATGTCAGCTGTCGGGGTCATTCGCTGAGTAAACTTTTGTGTATGTGTAATTACAAAACTTTTTGGATGAAATCATATCTACTGTATTCTTCTGGTTTTTCCGGTGTTTGATGTTCTTGTTTATTTGGCTCTTCTCTTTCCGCTCGCGCAGTTTTCCGATGTGATTCACATTCTACGCTAGCTGTTGCAATCGGTCAGTTTGGAGATGGGCCGCGTACCTATACCGACTAGCTCAGTGTGAGTGATTGAGGGCCCGCTGGCCGGTCTGGCCTCTCCAATTGGTACGCGAAGTATTTGAACGTAATGTTGCAGAAGCATGCTATAATATTAACCGCTGGTACTTCCTTTCGGGATTTGTATACACAGAGCTGCCATTATTGGGTCGGATGTTATTGTTACAGGCTCTTCTGGATTGTCGGACCCGATCCCTAGCTCGACGCTTCTGTATTTGTTCCGTCCGCTCTTGTCTATCGAGTATCGATATCGCCCTGTTTAACCAGTTCGTTGGGTCTGTTCCAGCTCTTAAGTGGGTTTCTTGAAATGCAATCACTGAGGCTGGCTTGTCATGCACTAACTGTTGAAAATCACCATGGATGAACCAGCTATACATCTTCCTCTACAGCGCAAGGGATTTATCGTGACATCCTGGTTATGTACTATGGGGGGCTTCTTCGCTTACTGTCATGGTGAGCTTGATGGATCTGCAAGATATTTGGGAAGTGACTGGACCGATGACCAAAGATTTGTAAAGTGAACTTACCCGGGGAGGTTCAGGTTTATTCATATTGTTTGGGGATGGGCTGTTTGCTTTGTTTGTCCTAGTGCTATTCGGGCTTGTTTTGATTGAGAAGCATGAGCAACCTGAGGTGAGCACGTTGTGCTGCTTTTGTTTTTTACTGATGTTCTTGATTTGATCTTATGGTATTTTTGGTTTTATCTGTTGATTCCGTGCTGCTGAAAGATCTACTGCTAGTCCTTTCCGGCTCCGTGTGCTAGTCTGTATTCTGCTTATGTTGTTTGCGTCGTGGATATGCTGTTCCTGGTGACTCGTCGTTACTCTCATTCTTCCGTTGCGTTCTGAGGTCACCCTACGACAGCGGTTTGCTGTCACGCGGCTTGCATGTATGAGGGGTTCCTGTGGGAGTATGTTGCGTGGCAGTGTTTGATGTTGATTTATTTGATGTCGTGGTACTTGCCTTGTACGCCCCAATTGGTTCCGCACCGACAACCACCGGAGAACTGGGCTTTTCGGGCTAAAGCTTGTTACTTTGACGTGTTTGCTGCTTAGTGGTTGTATTGGCAATCTGGTCTGAATGCTTTGTTGATTCTGTTCTTGGTGTTCCTGTTGGAGATCTGCTGCTGCTATTATATCTGTTACTGTTGCAACTGTCTCGGATGTTGCCTTCGTTGCTGATGTTGTTTTCGTTGATGTTGTTTTCGTTGCACTCTACTTTGGCTCTGCTGCGGCTCACCCTTTTGTCGTCAGGTGTTGGCTGGTGTGCATTTTCTTGGGAATTTATCGTTCTCTCTGTTGACATCCTTCTTGGACCCCGGCTGGGTATATTGGTCGGGGTATTTGGAGGTCTCATACTTTTGGTTTGTTCCTCTTGCCTTTTCATCTTTATCCAGTCGCTGAAAGTGTGTTTCAAAGCGGACATCTCACTCTTGAGTTCTCTATTCTCTATTTCTGTCCAATCCGTTTATTGGATAAGGCACATTTGCGTTAGCTTAACGATGTCAATTTTTTTTGTTTTACGCTTTAAATTTCTTAAAACTAGGGGATTATATATTGATATTTTTTTAAGTCCAACTAAGAAGATTTTTAGCTACATATACACGAGGGGGAAATATAATTTTCGTAAGATTAGGGGAACATTTAGTTAATTTAGGCGAATAATTATTAACTAGGGGGGACAATTTTACAATCATATTAAAACTAGGTATAACTAGAGGGCATGATTGATTTTGTAAAGATTCGGAGAGAATAATTTATGATAAGTACAACAGTTCGACGTTTTCAATGAGATTATGTAATATAATAGTTAAAACTAGAAGAAACGCTAAGAAATGTGGGGGGAGTATGGTTGGGGGTGATATACTTCTGGGTATCAGAGTCAAAGGAGAGAAGATGGCAGGAGGAGAAAATTATTAGCTTTCAGTTTCAGGAATCAGTAGTCAACGGCATAGGTTAGATTCGTACGGTCTTCATCAGGAAGAATCATGCCGGCGGGGGTTCTTCCACGATTTCGTAGTACGACACAGATGCGGATCGGCAACATTTCGAGTAGCGTGTGTGATGTTTGTGTTGTAGATCTCGTGTTTGTGGGCTCATTCGACAGAGATTTTCTATGTCAGCTTGAAATCGCATCAAACTATTGTGGGTGTACGGCACAGACGAAGGAGGGCTCTTCTGAGAATAATAAGAAAAATAAAAGGGGTAGTTAAATCTGTATATTGATAGTTTTTAGGAAGGTGAATACTGACGACATTTGGAGATCGCAGCTTGCCAGTACATCTCGACCCGGGACATTGGGTGATCTTCCTCGGGCTCGAAGGTAGACCAACAGTTGAGGTTTGGCAAAACAGAAATGAGCGCATGCCCAGACAATATGTTCGATATTGTGGTAAACGTCGCCACAAGCGCAATTACCGCTATTCAGGAGCCAAATACGTCGGAGATGAGCGTCTAACGTCTAGTGATTGGACATGAGCCGAGACATCACACGAGTGAAATCCCGACCCACATCCATTTCTATGAACCAAAGCTTCGTAGGTACCTTCGGGATGATAGAATATATCTACCGTCCTAACTCTCCATTGCTCCAAAATGTCCGCCAACTTTCTTGCGTCCTTTGACGAGAGATATTGAAAAATCATTGAAGCAGATAGGTCTTTCGTAGATATCACCTTCTAAAGCGCCCGTCTTAGTTAAAGAGTCCGACTCTTAACTACCTGAGATGGAGCAATGCGAGATAACCCAAACTATGATAATCTTGTACGATCTTAGAGACAAAGCACGCAGGAGCTCTCATATTTCCACCAGAAAATATGGAATATGCTTTCAAGGTTTCATTGGACAGAGAGCTTTTATTGAGGTGAGGCTATCCGAGACAATATAGTAATGATCAGTGGGTAAAAAATCAATAATCCTAAGGGTATATTGAATAGCAGCAAGTTCTGCGAAGCAGGATCATTGAGTTTTAATGAGGCGGTGATGTTTCGATTGAATAAACCGATCCTTTGTTGGAACTTTTGTTTCAGATACCTAATATCACATCCCCATGTACCTTTAGAGTCGAACCAGACTCCGCGATATTTGAAAGTTGAAACTTAACCCTTTTATTGAAGTTGTAGTTGCGCTGTTTCACACGACTAGCTCAGGTTTCTCCGTGGAAAGGTCGAAACCGACCTGCAGGGCCAAGCAGACAAATTGTCCAAGGTATGTTGCATGGTCCTTGCAAATCGGCAGCTTTGGAACCTGTAGTAGAGGCAACATTGGCTTTCATCAAACTCTTCATTCGCGTTTCTAACATCGCGTACTGTCGATAGCTACTGGGTAGACCGTCGTCTCGGAAGGTCTTATAGGTGGCGGGCGTACAAGTCTGACCACTCTTTGTCCCACCATGGGTTGGGAGAACGCCCGCGAGAGTTCGCCTCTGGTACGCGAGCTTCAATCGCGGTATCGAGAATCAAGCCAACCAGGAACCCGTACACTTCTTCCAGAGCACTTGTGTGGTCTCGATTTTGCTGGATGTCACAGATGCGTGGCTTTTCCAATTAATATGTCGTGTGAGGTCATATGAAACATTGTATTCGGTGGCCCTGAACCATTAAAAATAGTAATTACGTACCTTCCACATGCAATCTAACCGAAGCTATGGGGAGCAGAGGGACAAATCTAAGGCGCTCAGACGCGCTGGGAGGGCAGGAATCCGTGTCATTTCACGCGTGTTCAAAATGGTTATATTGAAGTTGTTGAAAAGCTCATGGAGTGAGGTAGATCGACTATCGTCATAAAGGCAATTCCATGCCGTATCGTGGGTGTTAAAATCACCTAAGTTAGGCTCGGTGCGGGGACTCCTCCGTAAGAGTCTTCTAGATCCAAGCGAATTAGATTAAAATCGTGGAAGTTGAGATCTATTTCTGGTGTAAGCCAAGTTTCGCATAATGCAAATGCATCTAATTTCAAATTATTTATTAACATTTTTAAGGAATCGACTTTCGGGATAATGCTTCTGCAATTCCACTGTAGAATAGTGATCAGATCCGTGACCTTGTTCGATGAATTAGCCATCGAAAGATACAATAGCTGACAAGAGGGGCTGTTTCGTGGTGAACTACATCAAAAACGTTTTTACTGCGGTGAGAAAGCTTATCAAGGTGCTTTTAAGAGGGGCCAGAAATATTTAATCCTGTAAAAGTACGGTCCACAATGTCAGAGAAATTTATTAAGCCAGGGCTGAAAAATCTCTGGCTGAGATATGGGAACAATTGGGGTTTTTGATTTCCCTAGAAATGCTGGGAACTTCATTTCTGAGCTCAGGTTTCAGTGAACGGAAGCGACTTATTTCGGTTTTGCTCCAGTACTTCCTTGAGTAAATATTAATTGGGGACCTTGAAGAGACACCTTCTGGCCTTTACAACTAAGCTTGGAAGAGGAAATGTTTCTCCATTTTTCTATTGTTTCTAAGCACAGCAGATTATGTTCCTTCCAGGGGCTCATCACAGTCACCTTCGTCAGTAGACAAGTTAGTATAGATGTTCATAGAGCCCGGTGGCATAGCAATATTTGTAATTTCTGCAAAAGATTGCTTAGAGCGTCTCTGAGAGGAACGCTTAAGATTCTCTTCGCGCTGTTTATACGCGGGATATGTCGGGAGATCGTGTGGGTTTCCTCACAGTAGAGACACTTTTCGACATCTCTTCCACAGGAATCATCCACATGATTCCCACCGTATTTTTCACAACGAACCTTATTGCTACAATGTCCCAAATGTCTGCAATTATTTTTTTTTTTTTTTATTTCAATTATAGAGGTTTTAACCTTAAGGTCATTCGCCTCTTCGGGTTAGAAAAATCTCTTAGGAAAAATTTCTAACCCTATGTACGGGGTCGGGACTCGAACCCAGGTGCGCTGCGTACAAGGCAATCGATTTACCAATACGCTACGCCCACCCCCCATGTCTGCAATTAGTACAGTTCATGACCCGTGTGTGTTTATACAATCCATTTCCCACTGTCCGGCAGTGCTTTTATGGAAGAAATTGTCTGCATCTATGTATTGATATTGATATTTGTTTTCATCGATAGATGTACACAGGATTTAGCATTGGATCCTGCGTCATGGCCGGCTGGAATGCGGTTCCGTGAATTCATTATGCTGCAAAAAAAATTAACTCCCTCGGCCGGGTTAGCTGTTCCCTGCCTCGTTACTTCCACCGTCCCCGGACAATGTGCACCAAGCGCGGTTGATGCAAACTACACGATACGAGTGTATTATCAAAATACGAGAGGATTAGGAACGAAGGTCGACGATGTATATTTGGCTGTTATGGATGGAAATTATGACGTTTATGTTCTAACTGAAACCTGGTTGAATGATAAGATTAACTCTGTGCAGCTATTTGGCGATTCATTCACTGTGTACCGAGTTGATCGCAATACCACTAACAGTACCCGCTCGCGTGGCGGTGGGGTTCTTGTGGCTGTTTCGAACATTCTCGTCTCTGGTCGGATTACGGAAGGAAGATTCTCTTTCATTGAGAGTGTCTGGGTGAAACTTAGCAGAGCATCCAGAAACTGATTCATAGGAACTGCCTACATACCTCCGGAAAAGCAACATGACTGTAATATTGTGCAGTTTCATCTTGATGCCGTGGAATACGTCTGTTCTATCGCAGATTCTAGTGACGAATTGTTCCTGTTTGGAGATTTCAACCAACCCGGGCTCATTTGGACTCCATCTGGTCACGATTTTGCATTACCCGACCCGACTGCTTCGACCACCACTCCTGCGAGTCGTCTCCTAATTGACGGAATAGCCTTTCATGGACTGAAACAGGTTATTCTAATTTCCAATCATCAGTACCGCTTTTTGGACCTAGTTATTGTCAGTGAAAGTGCAGTACGTGAGTGTTCTGTTGTGGAGGCGCCCGAAATTTTAGTACCCCTTGACAATCACCATCCTGCTTTGGAAGTTTTGCTGAAGTTCCGCCGATGTCTTCGTTACGAGGACGAACCGACTCTTGATAAATTCAATTTTCGCAAGACAGATTATTCCGCTCTTCGACGCTCTCTAATGCGGATCAACTGGAATGAGTTGCAACATTTTGCAAATGCCGACGATGCTGTAACTCACTACAACTGTTTACTTCTGGAATGTGTTGCAGCTTCAGTCCCGAAATATCAACCTGCCAAGAAACCACCTTGGTCCAATGGAACTCTACGCAGACTAAAACGCTTCGTGCTTTTACTAATCGACGATGTACTTTATCGGATCGATTTTTTTCGCTCGCTAGTAACGATTACCGCAGTTATAACAAGTTTCTCTATAGACGTTACGTAAATCGTATACAACTGAACTTACGTCGGAACCACAAAGGGTTTCTGGTCGTTTGTTAACGCTAAGAGGAAGAACACTGTTCTCCCATCTGAAATGTTTCTCGACAACGATGCAGCTTTCTCTGCTGAAGATAAGTGCAGCAGTTTTGCACGGCACTTTTCGAGCGTCTTCTCTCAAGATTCGGCATCGCCTGAGGTGATTGACAACGCTGTTCGAGACGTCTCTTCTGACATTTTCAGCATGGATGTTTTCGTCATCGACGATGAAATGGTTCGTTCGGCTATCCAGAAGACAAAAGCGTCCTTTGATCCCGGTCCGAGTATTATGCCTGCAGCTGTATTAAAAAAATGCACGGACATCTTGGCTACACCACTCGCGCAACTTTTCAATATGTCGCTTCAGCAGCTCTGGAGTTCCTCAAGGTAGTACACTCGGACCGCTGCTATTTTCGCTGTTTATTAATGACGTGGCTAGTATTTTTAATCCTGGTGGCAAACTATTTTTCGCTGACGATGTTAAACTATATTACGTAATTCGTGATCAGTCCGACTGCCTGGTACTGCAAACCGTTCTGGATACTCTTAACGACTGGTGTGTGCGGAATATGACGGTTTTGTGCATTCCCAAATGCAGTGTCATCAGCTTTCATCGCACTAGGAACACCATCCCTTTTGATTATAATATTTCTGGAAATCAACTACAACTACATCAAAGACCTTGGAGTAATACTGGATTATAAGCTAACTTACCATCGTCACTTCTCTGCTACAATCGACAAGGCCAATCGACAACTGGGATTCATGTTTAAGATATCCAACGAATTTCGTGATCCTTTGTGTTTTAAAGCTCTTTACTGTACATTAGTGCGTTCGATGCTAGAATTTGGAAATGTCGTTTGGAATCCTTACCATGCTGTTTGGATCAATAGGATGGAAGGCGTTCAGAGATGGTTTGTCAGATATGCTCTGCGTTTCTTGCCATGGAGTGATCCGCAAAACTTGCTGCCGTATGAAGACCGCTGTGATGCTTGTTCCTGAAATGAGACCAAATGACTATGCTGCCAACAGTCCTGTCATCGCAATGGTTGGGAGGTTCAACGAGTTCTCCGAATTATTTGATTTTAACCTCACCGCATCTGGATTTAGAAGACGAATTGAATCACACTAGTTTTAGGAAATTTCATTAAGACATTAAATGTTAGATGAATAAATTTTTTACAAATACAAATACATGTTTGGCCCTGGAAATGAAAGGCGATAGCTCTATTGTACATCCAACGACCCATGTCAAGAATGCCTGTTCCTAGACGTATATTCTGATGTCGCCTTCATATACAATAAGTCCCGCGCGAATACATCCACGTATCAATTGGATATTTGCAATATATTCGCACTTCCAGAATGAAAAATATTTTTGATTCTGGGACGTATTTACAAAAAGGAAAATATTTATGAAGGTAGATAAGCATTGAAAAATGATATGAAACGATCTCACCAGCTCTGAATAAATAAATTCATGCGATTTCTGTGAAGAATTTTCCTCCATCCGTGAAATTGTTGCATCAGCTACTCAGGTCCAGGCAGCGCTGCAGGCGTTAAGTGGAACGAACGGGCGTATTTTTTCGTGTCTTGCTTCACATACTTCAAAGGCAAAGTTGTGACGACAAATTTCTATGCGAAATCACACTTTTCTCTCGATATTTCAACCTACTAACATGTAACTCAACAGGAAAAACCACCTACTAAACGATTGACTTCATTTTCCTGTTGAATATATTGTATATCACTGAAAAACTTTGAAAAATATTGGATGTTAACGACAACACGTCCGGGCGATTCACCAGTGCTGCCACTTCCTAATTAGCACAGTTCATGACCCGTGGCACAAAAAGGTGGGCAGGTAGACGAACCTTGTCAAAGAGGAGGTAGTTAGGTACGGCAGACCTGGCGAATGTCACCCGATAGGACTGTTAGTTGATATATGTGCTCTTTCTTCAAGCCCGTAGCTAGCTATATCGCCTGATTCAAGCTAGTTACCACCACACGAAGCATATCAGGGTAAATTTTTAATATTCCTGTGACGGCCGAATATCGTTCCGTCAGAGCTCGAGAAATTTTCAGTAAATTCAAACACTTTTTGTCTTTGGTCCGGAAGAACATCACGTAAGGCCGAGCATGAATATACCTTAAGTCGGGGAATCGATTTTGTTTCGAGTTCCATCTCTTCTTGAGACAAACTATTGTCAGGGGAAATCGTTTTTGCACAGATCCAGTGCACGTCAGTAAGAGAAGAAGAGGAAACGTAAATAAAAGCGATACTTATCTTGGATAACGGCATCCAGCCAACTCACAAAACAAAACACTGCTACTGGTCGATTAACGGTTAACACACACACACAAATGAAAAAGGAAAAAAGTCCAAAACCTCGAAAATGCGGATAATGCGCAAGATAACCTTGAAGGCGGATTACAACTATTCTGTGTCGCTATATACTGCACGTACTAGAAAGATCGAGAGTGACCGGACGAATGTAAAACTAAATGTTCATAATACTTCTATAGATGTAGAATCTGACTAAATATACTACGAACCCAGTATGTAACTAAATTATCGATATTACCTGAAAGTATAATGGTATATTGGCAATGGTTCATTAATTGATTAAATGTGAAAAGTCAGCCCATTAAATTGAATTGTATTTATTTTCATCTACATAATCAGTGATGGTACTAAGAAACGAAACTCGACATTTTGGATATAACAGATCACAATCAGCACCTTCTCTTCCCAGTCGCTCGGCTGTTTCATATTTGTGTTTCATCATGTTTTCATGCATCTCAAATGATTGATGTTCGGATGGCCTAGAAAAAAAAATTGCCTATCATCTGTGACCTAGATTACTTTCACAATACTTACGTCAACAAAAAATGCAGTATTTCTGCGTAAAAATCATTTTTGATATCATGAAACGGACTATGCGCTAGATCGCAAACACTCTTGATTAAGCAATCCTCTTCGTAGCCGGAAAATTGCAATAATTCATCCATTGCTCGGTACATATCCCCGGCACTCAAATGCCTGTTGGATCGTCGCTTCCGAACTGCTCTGCTGGTAACTACTTCCGTAGGCATAACTCGACCTTTTATGATATCGACCATTGCTCGCGCCCAGTTAGGATACTTATAGAAATCTTGTAACCGATATGGTAAGTTGTAGTTCACTTGAAATCCTAGATTGACACCCAACCGCCGATATGGGTAAACTTTCTTTGGTGTGAATAATGGTCCTCCGGAACTTACGCATAAAGAAAGCTTTAATAAATTACCAACGTTACGAGAATATAACAATTTTAAAAGTGTTAATCAAACCTGCATAGTACTTAAAGACGGAAATAAAAGCTTACGACCCTCACCAATGTCACGAGACAAGCTTTGGTTGGAATTTGTGCCACTAACACAACATTTTAAATTAAGCCACAAGATGAATGTTAAAAATTGTAGAGCACGCATTTTTATTAACCGTGCGACTTGATCAGACCCTCTTGTAGCGATTACTGCAGTTTTAAAAACGTGTTGAACCCACTTTCAAAACTGGTTTGTTTGCCCAAATGTGTGAAAAGCGCCGAAAGCGCGTGACTGAACGCGAAATACTTTCTTCCAGGTAAGTGTCATCAATTTCGGTGTCAAAAAAATTCAAAGCATTTTTCACGCATGATCAGATTAATGTTTACTCACCATTCTCGACAACACTAATTGTACTGAGAATTGATTTTTCACACATGGGATAAACTTCATCGCAATTCTGTTCGCTTCGTCCAGCGTTTTCGGCTGTTTCGTACCAATTTTTCTTCTGCTGCTCTGATATGTGAAACGATTGATGTTCAGATGGTCTACAATTGTTGGTGAATAAACTGATGACAAATCGAAAAGAAATTTATCGGACACAAGCCTTACGTCAGGATAAGATGCACTACATCGTGAATCAGATCTTCCCGCTCGAAACTGAAAGGAACTTGAGCCAACTCGCAGACACTCTTGGCCAAACAATCCCGGTGGAAGTCCAACGCAGAGGTATATTGCTCCAGCGCATCGTACAGCTGGCCAGCAGTGAAACCAGAAGCCTCTCGTCGGAATCTGCTGTACCTTTCATCGCTCATGGTAGGTGTGATACGACCGGTTACGATGTCACTGATCGCTCGAGCCCAGTACATGGGACGGTAGAAGTCCTGCAAGCGCCACGGCATGTTGAACATTACTTGAAAGCCCAGGTTGACCGCTACTTGTCCGAATTTTCTCACAAAGAGTGGGCTAGCAGTACACATCGACAACTAAAGTTAGTGGAATCTGTTATTAGTTTTGTTCAGTTAGGATAGAATGTAGATTACCTGCATTTGCGAAAAGAATGGATATAGAAATGTTCTTCCCTGACGACCAGCATCCAAGCTGGTGAAGTTGTCAGCAAACGTGGAAATTTGCGTACAGATCACAACGTAGATCAACAACAGTACCAATTTGTGATGCATAGTCGATGGCTATTGAGCACTGACTGAATGCATAATGCACTAGTTTTGAGTTGAAAATTCTAAGCTGAAATGGTTTGTCATTTATTTATGCACTTGGTCAATATTTGCGGTGTTGCTTACAATATAAATTGTGTAATTACGCGAACGAAAGAAGAACGACAACCTCTTTTGCTTTGTGACATGTACAGCAGGGTGTCTCAAAGTGTTAAAAATGTCATCCAGCTCACTTCTAAATGAAGGGTTATGGTATTAGGACCACTTTCTTCTTCGGAGTGCATTAGCTAAAACGGGTCCTACTGGTGGAGACTTTTAATTTTTTGGGTGAAAATTCCAATTTAAGCCTGTTGAAGTGCTCCTGAATTGCCATATAATTTTCAGCATTTTTTCTGGAGATCCAAATGAAGAAGTTTGATGCTTTATTTTGTACAAATTTTGGATCATGAGAGCGGCAAAGCCATTAAAATTTAGTAAAAGGGGCATTTTTTAGTATTCTATATTTGTTTTACATCAAAACTGGATATCTACAAAATTTTAAAAGTATACAAAACACTTCAAATAGTTGAACCGAATACAGGGGCGTAATATTGTTGAAGAAAGTGTATAGCTACTACAAATAGGGTATGAGTTATTTAAATTTCTATTAAATAAACTTTAACATTTTTAGCAATTCATCAAAAATAACACTGCTTCAAAAAATAAAAAAACCTAATCCACCAAATTGTGCAATTGTACCTCACTCATTTGCCCAAACTACGATTCCATGGCTGGTTATGTTCAATATAATAGTGGACCTGTATCGACAGCCACGAACTTGAGATGCTATGTTTTGACGCTGAAAAATTTGAAATCGGTGGTGGATTCAGGAGGAGGATCCGAGGGGTCCGCATAATATTTAATTGGTTCTATAAGCATTAGCTCAATGTTGTCTTTCGGAATTTTTTTTATCATACGTGGGTATATGTGTGAAGGGGATGAATAACCCACAGCCCATCTTGGTATGCCTACTAGGTGAAGGTGATTGGGATGCGAGAGGGGTGGGTCTGAGAGGGTGCTTGAGGTGGTCGTTTGAGGGGGATCTGCTGAGGGGCTGTGAGGGAAGGTGGCATGATGGAGTGACTTGACGGGAGGGAGGGAGCTTCGCAAAGGGTGGTGTGTTATGTGGGAGGGGGAACAACCCCTCACCGTATACTCCTAGGTAAGCCCCTGTTAAAATCTAGAAAACCTATATAAGTCAAAAAGAAATTTGGGACTAGTTTGACGATATTCAGAGGGATTGCATAACCTTTCTATATGAGAAATAGAGATGGTCGGGTTCGGGTTTTTGGACTACTTTCCGGTTAAGATTTCGACGATTTAAAGATTTCTTAGAACATTACAAATTCGAAGTTCATTAAGAGTTTTGCCATATGCAGATATAACTATCGTGTAAGGTGCTACTTCAAGTTCGAGTGATTCTATAATTCTTAGATGAGCCTATGATCCAACTCGGTGCTTAAAATTTGAAATATTCGGGATCTTTGGTTGATTCTTCGCATTAATAAGATGGGTTAGGATCGGATTTCTTCAAATTATAAATTTTCTGGTTCGGGTTTTTCGAATTTTGAAATTCTCCGGTTCGGGTCGGGTTCGGGTTTTACAAAATATTCATTCTCGGGTTCGGGTCGGGTTCGGGCTTTTCAATTTTAAAATTTTCGGGCTCGGGTCGGGCTCGGGTTTTTAAAATTTTAGAATTTTGGGCTCGGGTCGGGTTCGGGTTTCTCAATTTTCAAGCTCTCGGGTTCGAAAAAATTGAAACCCGACCATCTCTAATGAGAAAGGCAAAAATGTGCCAAAGCCCAAAAAAGTCAATTTTTTTACGATGTTGCGTCACATCTCGACGTTTCATGGATTTTAAAGTCATTTGGCATCAAAAATACAAATTCGATTTTTCCTTTACTATCCCCCTTTGAGAATTATTCATTTCAGTTTATATAGGAATTTGCTGTGTGGCCGCCGTCCAATCAATGAAAAATTCAATAGAAGCCGATGAAAAGTTTGTACCTTTCATTTGAGACTAAGTGACTAAGACTTTGAGAAAACGGTTCAGCCATCTCTGAGAAACAGAGATGATATTTTTTCCCCATACACACAAACACATACACATACATACATACACACCTCGGGAGAACCGCGAAGTAATACCGCGAGGTAGTTCCTGGGAGGAATGATGGCGGAGCCCAATGGAGTTTAGTCGGTATTAATGGCAGCGTCACCATTCGAGCCCGACACGCCCCCAGTGCACCCCGTGTGGTAGATTGGACCCTACCAATAGCACGTGTACTGGGCTAGGACGTAAAGGTCTTCTCCATTGTAAAAAAAAACACCTCGGGAGTACATGGAATATAATATACAACGGAGTGTTAACACTGGAGTTACCCAGAGGAGTCGAGATCGTCGGCTTTGCAGATGATGTTGTCCTGACGATAACCAGCAAGACCCGAGGAGGTGGAGATGTTGACGGCAGAGACAATATACATCGTGGAAATCTGGATGGCTAACGTCAAGTTTCAGCTGGCTCACCATAAGATCGAGGTAGTGCTGGTCAGCAACCGCAAAAAAAATCCAGCGTGTCGAGATCAGCGTCGGGGGACAATCCATCCCATCGACGCGTGCGCGGAAGCACCTGGGTATGATGGTCGACGATCGGTTAAATTACAACGCCATGTCGATTATGTATGTGAGAAGCCTTCGAGGACAACTAACGCATTGGCAAGGATCATGCCGAATCACGCAGGAGCAAGAGCCAGCGCGAAACGTCTCCTGGCGGGCGTGTCATCCTCAATACTAAGGTATGGCGTACCGGCCTGGGCTACTGCGCTGAACTCAAAGCGAAACCGGACGAAGTTGACAAGCACGTTTCGCCTAATGGCTGTTCGTGTCGCGGGTGCATGCAGCACGATATCGTCGGAGGCGGTATGCGTAATTGCCGGAATGATCCCCATCTGCATCACTCTGGCTGAGGACGTGAAATATTACCAGCGGAGAAATGCACGTAATACAGGGACACTGGTCCGAGCGGACTCGTTGGCTAAGTGGCAGCAAGAGTGGGATAACACGGAGAAAGGAAGGTGAACCCATTGACTCATCCCAAATGTGTCTGCTTGGGTACATAAGAAACATTGAGAGGTGAACTTCTATTTGACGCTGTTTTTGTCCAGGTATGGATGCTTCCGGAAATATTTACATCGGTTTGAACACGCTTCGTCATCCCTTTGCCCGGAGTGTGTGAACGTGCAAGAGATACTGGAACACATGGTCTTCGAATGCCCCAGGTTCGAAGAAGTCCGAAGGGGTATGTCTGTTATATCAGACAATATCGTCGAAGAGATGTGCCGCGACGAGCATATCTGGGACGCGGTCAACAGAGTGGTTACTAGTATAGTCTCCGAACTACAGAAGAAGTGGTGTAGGGACCAAAAATAGCGTCATTGGCTAGAAGGCCGCCGTGGAACCCCAAATCGGGTTTCAGGAGAAATTCCGTCGCCGGGAAACTCTCCGACAGTGTAGACTAGGTTCACCGCCAGGAACTAGTTTAGTAGAACGCGATGTAGCACTGGTTTCTGGTCTTCGGGCGCCAGCGAACTAAACGTCAGGCTTCCCCCGAAACACCGAACCGACTTCGACACCTACCGGGTAGCTGGTGAGTAGGCTAGATCCACCGCCGGGGATGAGTAGACCGCGTCGAATAGATAAAAGTGGGTCGTTGGGGCGCCAGAGAACCAGGAGCTACGCTCCACCCGGAATCACTGGATGCAATTCAGCATCTATTGGCTGGCCCGTTGAGTAGGCTAGGTCCACCGCCGGGAACTAGACCGAGTAGACGAAGCGGGGAGCTTAATGGCTCACAGAAACGTACGTCGGTATCGGGAATAATCTACCGCCGGGAAATTCACGGTAGATTCGCCGCCGTGGAATACTCAACAGAATCGTGACGAAAAGGGGAGCTAATTGGCTCACGAAACAAACACCGGTACCGAGAGAAATTCCATTATCGGAGAACTCTCAGTGGGAGTAGGGTAAGTTAACCGTTGGGCACTATCCAAGTAGATCGAAGGCGGGGAGCTGAATGACTCACAGAAGCATGAGCTAAATGGCTCAAGGAATCAGCACCTATTCGGCTCACGGGGACGAGAGCTAATGGCGACGTAATAGATGAAGACAAGAAGTAAGAGAAGAATCGAGAGCTAAATCAAAGCTCATAGGTCGAGCCATTCCATGAACCAAGTGAGGTTCCGAGACAGAGCAGAAGAAAGAGGTGCGACGAAATAACAACGATCACCCCACGAAGTAATACCTTGACGTAGTTCCGTGGGAAAAAGGGCGTGAAAGTAAGGATAGTTTTAGTTGTTAAGGACGAACGTGAGTCCCACACAGTGCCAATACAATACAGGCCAGGCGTTTGAAGCTTTTTAAACCATATATATATATATATATATATATATATATATATATATATATATATATATATATATATATATATATATATATATATATATATATATATATATATATATATATATATATATATATATATATATATATATATATATATATATATATATATATATATATATATATATATATATATATATATATATATATATATATATATATATATATATATATATATATATATATATATATATATATATATATATATATATATATATATATATATATATATATATATATATATATATATATATATATATATATATATATATATATATATATATATATATATATATATATATATATTTATATATATATATATATATATATATATATATATATATATATATATATATATATATATATATATATATATATATATATATATATATCCATATCCAAAACACCATGAAAGGCAAGAGTAGAAGAAAACACGAACTGGGTATACGGCAACGAATAAAGGGTAACGATTGGAAATTAGGATCTTGGAACGTAAGAACTTTGAATGAACCCGCACACGCAGGGCTCATGGCTTGCGCACTGCGTAATGTTGGCGTGTGCATGGCAGCAATACAAGAAGTACGATTACGGTAAACGTGAGAACGCGAATACAGAGCGGTGGACCCCATTGCAAACACTTCATTCAGATACCACATCTACTACAGCGGTGGTGAAAGAGCAGAACATGGCGTTGGTTTCATAGTGATAGGGACGCAGATGAAGCGAGCTATTCGGTGGAAGACGATAAACGACGGTAATCTGTGTGTTAAGAATTAAGGGCAAGTTCTGCAACTACAGCCTGATCAGTATTTATGTGCCAACTAACGAAAAGCCCGATGATATGAAAGATGCATTCTATGAGAGCCTAGATAAAGCCTACGGAAATTGCCCAAGACAAGATATTAAAATAGTCATCAGAGATGCCAACGCACAGGTTGAGAGGGAATTCTTTCACCTAATTATTGGTACGCAGAGCCTTCATCCTGCTACCAATGATAATGGCCTGCGGCTTGTAACTTTCGTTACTGCTAGGGGATGGCAATCAGTAGTACCCAAGTAGTAGTAACGTCTTTTGGCGGAAGCTGTAGCAACTGAGTATCGCCAGAAACTGGATGAGTGGATAGATGAGACCAACGTAACTGGCAATGTCAACAGCATGTGGGGGACTGTCCACGAAGCTATGACTATAACGGCGCGAGCAGTGCACTATGGTCCCAAAGCTGTATTTAGGAAGACAAAACTGTTTGCGCCTAAACCGTTGGTTTTAGATATATAGTATCTTCGGCAAACTTTCTTGCCGATTTTTTTTATATTAGTTGAATTAGGGTGGTCCTTGTGGTTAGGGTGTTCAAAGTATCAACTTCTTAGATATGTAAAATTAAGCTACATAATGTTCCACAAAGTTATAAATAAATCAAACAGAAGCAACTTTTCTGAAGAAACTATGTGACTATCTCTAATGGTTCATGTGCTATGATTTTTGCAATATTTAAGGTAGGGTGGCTCTTTAAAAATTGGTTTTCTATTAATATCTTTTTATGTGTTGATTTCTAGACAATACTTTGCTCTAGAGGTTTTTAGAACTTTTGTAAATACACATTTTTTTCCGAAGGAATGAAGTTTCTATCTCTTTTGTTTGCATAGTTACAGGCGATTTTCAATACAAAAATATTTCAAATTTATTATTTTTTTCAAAGCTATATATCTTCCAACATTGCAAATGGATTTTCAATATTTTAATTTCATTTGAAAGATCGAAACTTTTCTAGTTATCGGTGAAAAAACTGCGGGAGCGTTATTTCTGTAAAAAAATAATTAATTTTTGAAAATGGTGTATTTTTCAAAAAAAATCGTTCATAACTTTTCAAATAGATGAGATAATAACTTTGTTACTTCACCAAAAATATTCGCCATAAAAAGTTCTAAAAGTGCTGCAAACAAAGTATTTACGGTAAATCAATGTCTGAAGTGAAAAATGAGAAATAGTGATTTTAAGGGGTCACGTTTTCATCGCTCAATCTCTTATGGTAAAATCAACTGAGAAATAGTCATTGTGTGTGATAATGCCAAATGTCTTGGCAATTCTATCGGATTTGTAAACGTTTTTGAAAGAACAGTCTACGGTACATCTAAATGGTACAGTGGATTTACAGTAGTGTTATCTGCAAACTATCGTTAATTCTAAATCGGCCAACAAAACTTATCTATGATCACTTAAGTAAATCCTTTTTGGTTTGGACTAGTCCTCAAAACGAGTGCTAAAAAGAAAATGCTTTTGTTCACGTCTTGTTATCTTAAAATAAAATCTTGAAACGAGTTTGTTATTCATAGCAGCGGAAATTATTGTATGCTTTGTCAACATTTATGCAATGTTTGAAACTATAAATTAATTATCGACTATAATTACGGCTGTGGGTAAGTTAAGGAAAGGTTAACAATTTTTTGTTACTTCAAAATAAATAAGTAAGAGGTCTGAAAATCGCTAACCGCGAACTGGTAAAATAACTCATAAAGCATAATTCCCTAGCATCTATATAATGCATGATGACGGTTGCTTTATTGGCCACGTAATAGATTTATTTAGAGTTTACTATAGTACACTATTAACACTATTGTAAATTCACGCTAACATATAGTTGTACGGTAGAATGTTGTGTTTTCAAAAAGTGTCACATATTCAATAGATTTTCTATGACTTTTGGTATTATCACACACAATGACTATTTCTCAGTTGATTTTACCATAAGAGATTGAGTGATGAAAACGTGACCCCTTAAAATCACTATTTCTCATTTGTCACTTCAGACATTGATTTACCGTAAATACTTTGTTTGCAGCACTTTTAGAACTTTTTATGGCGAATATTTTTGGTGAAGTAACAAAGTTATTATCTCATCTATTTGAAAAGTTATGAACGATTTTTGTTGAAAAATACACCATTTTCAAAAATTAATTATTTTTTTACAGAAATAACGCTCCCGCAGTTTTTTCACCGATAACTAGAAAAGTTTCGATCTTTCAAATGAAATTAAAATATTGAAAATCCATTTGCAATGTTGGAAGATATATAGCTTTGAAAAAAACCATTTTTGTATTGAAAATCGCCTGTAACTATGCAAACAAAAGAGATAGAAACTTCATTGCTTCGGCAAAAATGTGTATTTACAAAAGTTCTAAAAACCTCTAGAATAAAAAATTGGCGAGAAATTAACACATAAAAAGATATTAATAGAAAACCAATTTTTAAAGAGCCACCCTACCTACCCTTCAGAAAAGATGCTCCAATGTGATTGATTTATAACTTTGCAGAACATTATGTAGCTGAATTTTACATATCTAAGAAGTTGATACGTTGAACACCCCAACCACAAGGACCACCCCCTAGTAACAATTGTGGTTTTATGATAGTTTTATAGCCACTGATAAAACTTAGATTGCACTTGTAGCGTGCTATAAAACTTCAATTGTTACTTGGGCCCTAATTCAACTAATATAAAAAAATCGGCAAGAAAGTTATAAGAAAGCTTGCCGAAGATACTACATATCTAAAACCAACGGTTTAGGCGCAAACAGTTTTGTCTTCCTAAATACAGCTTTGGTACCATAGTGCAGTGATAGGCACAGCTCAGCGGCATCAACGAAGCGATTGTTTCGATGAAGAGTGCCAGAGAGTGACGAACGAGAAGAATGCGGCTAGGAACCGGATGCTAGTGGCTGGTACACGTCTCAACAGTGAGCGGTACGGGGAAACGAGAAATGCCGAGAAACGATTCCACCGCGAAAAGAAAATGCAGCACGAAGAAAGTGTGATTGCTGAAGCGCAAGAAAGCATGGACCGGAATGATATGCGGAGATCTTATGCAACTGTCAACGGATCACGGCATAAATCGGCGGCAGTGATCGTTATGTGCAATGACCGAGAGAAAAATTTGCTGACAGACAAAACAATGGTAACTGCCAGGTGGAAGCAGCATTTCGATGTTTTGTTGGATGGCTGAAGTGAAAGTGTATCTAAGAACAGGATAAGCATTACAAAATGACGGACAAGCTGTGGGTCCACCAACACTAGACGAGGTTAAGAACGCTATACGTGAGCTGAAAATCGGTGAAACTGCTGGGAAGGACGAGATCCCGATTGAACTTCTCAAACGCGGTAGTGAGCAGCTGCACAAAATAATCCATTGCATTATTCTAAGAATATAGGCGGACGAAGAATTGCCTGCTAGTTTGCTGGATGGACTCATTTCTCCTATCTACAAGAAAGGGCACAGACTGGAGTGCGATAAATTACAGGGGGATATCTCTACTGAACTCGGCGCACAAATTACTGTGGCGTATCATGATTAGCAGTATGAGATCGCATGAGGAATTCTTCGTCGGCGAATACCTGGCTGGCTTTCATGAGGGCTGATGTCAGAACATGGTTTTCCGGCGAAACTGATTAGACTGATACGTGCGACGTTGGATGGTTCAAAATCAAGTATTCGGATTCCAGATGAGATTTCAACCTCATTTGTGATCTTAAGTGGACTGAAGCAAGGTCAAGCACTTTCAAATTTGCTGTTCAATATTGCTCTTGAAGCAGCTATCAGGAGAGTTGGTGTGCAAAAGAACGGAACTATCATCACAAGATCACAAATGTTCCTTGGATTTGCGTCATCAACTAAGCCAAGATAAAGTACATGATCACAGGTAAAGAAAGAGGCAGGTCTAGTGGTGTTGGTTTCGAGGTGTTTGGAGTCGTCGAAGAATTCGTTTGTCTTGGTACACTTGTGACTTGCGACAACGATGTTTCCCGTGAGGTAAAAAGGCGTATCGTAGCCGCCAACAGGCCTTTTACGGTTTACGTAACCAACTTAGGTCCAGCAACCTGGAAATGTCAATAAAATTCGCATTATACAAGACACTGATCCTCTTTGTCGCTCTTTATGGTCACAAAGCGTGGACGTTGAGAGAGGCAGATAGGAGAGCATTCGGAGTCTTCGAGCGTAAAGTGTTGCGGTCAATCCTCGACGTGATAGATGAAAATGCAGTGTGGCGTAGACGCATGAATCATGAGTTGTACCAAGTATACAAAACTGCGGATATTGTTAAACAAATAAAACACGGTAGACTGCAATGGGCTGGCCATGTGGTACGAATGTCGGAAGAAAGAATTGAAAAAAAACAATATTCTGCAAAGAGCCAAGAAGAGGACTTCGTGGTAGGCCACGAACACGTTGTCTGTACGCAGTGGAAGAGGACCTGAGATCCCTGAACGTGCGAGGGAACTGGAAGGAAGCCTCCCAAGATCGACAAAGATGGAGCTGGATGGTTTTGTTTGGCGATGAACCCCCTCAGTAGGACACTCAATCTAAACGGCATGGCTATCAGATAAGCTATGGAGAAAACTCACAAGAAGAGGTGGCCCATACCTTCTACATGGACGATCTCAAGATCTATGCTGATTTAAGGGAACGACTAGGTGTAATCATTAAACTAGTCATAAAGATCAGTGGTGGCATCGGCATGGTCTAAATATACGCCGATCTATTCAGTTACTATCAGTGCGATTGATGGCTATGACATCATCGAAGGCGAGATGATTTGGAACATCTCGGATTCCGGCAGCTCCCCGGTGCTCGCCACACCGGCATCAAACTTGAGCTCCGAGATACGTTCTTGAATCAAGTGCACTGTGTCTTAAAGTTTTTCCTGGACGCGGGGAATAAGGTCAGAGCAATCAACACGTTTGCTATCCCGGTGGTGACCTACACCTTCGGTGCCATCAAATCGAGCCGGACTGACCTGGGAGATCTTGAGAGAAAATTGAGAAAGGCGTTTATACAAGCAGAAATGCGCAATCCTCAGTCGGCGCTTGGAATATTCACTTTGCACCGGAATATGTGCTGCGGATCGCAACTTTAACTACAACTTTAACATTAACTGTAATCTGCAGACTATGGAGGAGTAGTTGGCAGAAGGGAAGCAAAAAGTTGTGCACGGTTCTTAGCTCCATCAGTTGGAGCAGCCATACGTCGACTGACCTGCATCGAACCTATGGCTTAAGCAAGGTGAACATTCACTTAGCAAGGGACGGGAATGTGTGAAATATTTTGTGATGTACAGAATGAGTCCAAGGACAGTTCTTTGGGACATACCTGAAGAGATGATCAATTTATATGAAATAACATTTGACAGACACTTGAAATGTTTTGAAAGGTAATTTTTAATGATCTTTGTAAAACATATTAGAAAATCGGCTATGCAGCACATACACCAGACCATCATGCCACACACTGTCGATATTTATTAATGTCATCTGAAGCGCCTTGTTCTGCTGGATGATGTTGGTAATTCTAGGGAATTGGTAGATGGTTGATCTATATTTTTGGAACCCAATCTCACTGTATGGTGGAGGGGTTTTCGCTCAAAAAATATATTTTCCAATGAGATAATGATCAAGCTAACGATATAATCAGCAATTAAAAATTAAAAATAGGTTACACACCGCTTTATTTTAGCACTGAATACCACACAGCAGCAGCAAAACGGCATTCAACCTTTTCTCCAATAGTACGTCAACCGATATTCGATACTTTTCCTTATAAATTACATCTTCCCATCTGTATTGTATCCGAAGTCTTCTTGTTAGTATAAAGGCAAAAGTAAGTGATATTTTTTCCATAACCGGATCTAACAAAGAAAATATGTTTAGAGCATTGCAGAGCCCGGATGTTGATTGTTGGTACAGGACACTAGTAAACATTTCTCGCCATCATCGCTCTTCACTTCCTTCTGGTAATTCCAGCTGCGATATCGGACAGTGACGTTCCAGCTCCTCGCAATCGTTCGATTTGAGATACGGAAAGTAAATTTCATCGCCTTGGGGTAAACTATTAGAACCGGTGGAACTAACGTCAGTTGGTCTGGGATGTCTGTACACATACAGTTAAGTATCAATATTGATTATGGATTAGAACAATAAGCACGATAGTAGCAACAGTATGGATACAAAAAGGCACTTACGCGAATATTTTTTTGAATAGCTTGAAAACAAATCCACTGGCTGGTGTAACCATTTTCGATATCTCACAGAAGGTTCGCAAAATACACGCTCTTCCATCAAAGCCATGCCTGGGGATCGTGCAATAATAATAGAATAAATTTTCTAAATTTTATATCAAAAATACAAACGTTTGTAACATTTCCTCAATCGAGTTATGCAGGTCGCGTTTGGTAATTCTGAGTCCGGGTGGATTGTTGTATTCAACGTTCAAACGGTATCCAACACCTTGGGCCCAGATGTTTGTGCTGTCTGCCATTCTGTCCTTAATATTGACACGAACCTACGTTAAAAAAAATTATTTAGAACTCACACCCATCAAAATTGTACCTACAAATCCTCTCGATATGTCACGGAAAATTAAATATCGTTTTCGGCGGGTTAGAACTTTCGTAGAATTACTGTAATCACTACTTTCCATGTCGGAAGAACCAATCACAGTCGAAACGTTCATCACTAGCGTGACTAGGAGAACACACCACGCCAGTTTCATTATTCTCGCCTTACCGAATGCGACCAATTCTCAGTTCAATATGTATTTTAATCTGTGAAAGCGAGATATGTTATTCCCGAGGAAAAGTGAAGCTTTGTCTGTTTACATGAGCAATTCACACGATTTCGTTGCGACTTCCGCGCCTAACTGTGTGGCGTTTTAATCCGAACGGTAAACTTTCCGGTTTATCAATCTGATTTCACCTTCTGAGATTGTCACTACTGACATTGCAATTGGTATACATATCATATAACGGAAGAAAGTGTCGTACTAAATTAAAAAGAATTTGAGATGTGAACCTGTTTCAGGCTCAAGCAGCGGTCTTTAAAAGTGATACAATTTACTGTCCAGTATCAAGTTAAGGGTATATCTAAATGGTCAGTGAAAATGTGGAGTAATAAGTAGTATCACAAAAGTGAAAGTCAATAGAACTTTGGCCTGAAACTCTTTCACTGCAGCTAATTCTTAAAAAGCGATTTTATATCCTTTCCCGCATAGAAAGGATGTAAAATCGATCTAAAAACCAACTTTTTAACCGAGGCTCGGACGGCCATTCAACTCAGATCGTCGAGATCGGCAAATGTGTGCATGAGTATGTATATGTTTTTTAGAGAGCAAAAAAATGTCAAAACCACCCGGAGCAGGAAAAACGTGTACAGTAACCAACAACTCAGGGAACGAGTTTTGGCAGCCAATCCGCTAAAACAACTGCACTTGCACGGAACCTGATTCCTTCAATCCAACTACTTTATAGTTAGTTCGATCAGAGGGGTTACAGTACCTCTCCTCGACACACTTCTAGTTTTCGACCAACCACACAACGTAGAACATTCTGTATGGCAGTAGGAAAGCTAGCTGTGGGTCGAAAATTTGTGCTCTTCCCCTACAAGGGTGGCAAACTTCAAACTGTCCAATTTACTGAGCCTTTCGGCTCTCTTGTGCCATTTAGCACTACTTCCCCGTTGAATTCCCGACCTGTTTGCGAACTACTCGATCTAGTCTCCGACGATGGATCATATCCTATTCCGACGAAGAACGCCCCGGCAAGAGAAGTTCTCCCGGAACCGAGCCAACCAGTCAGGTGTGGAAATTAGGTCCCTCTATCTGGTCGAAGTGCATCTTCAAAGAGATCTTTGTTGAAGGCTTTCGTCTTCCGCTTTCGTTCGCCGGTCATCTTTCTCCATGCTGCAGCAGCGTTCCGTCGGTCGATAGAGTAGCGAATTGCCTGGTGGTCGCTATGTTTTTTTTCTCGCATACTCTCCAATCCATGTTTACCGTGAGTTCGACAGTGGATTTGCGATCTAAAGCTGGATGTAGACCTCAAGATGGCACGAAAGTGCAACAATGATGTTTTCATTTTCATCTGTCAAAATGTATCTAAAATTAAATTTTATAAACTCAATATTATGTTATTTTTTCTAAATTTTTTTTAATGACTTATGCTGTTGGTTCCGACCTATTCTAAATTTCCAAATCTAAGTCCTAAATCTTTATCCAAACAGTTTTATGACTAGTGTACAAAATTACTCATGTTGACACTATCATGTAGTGTGTGTATAGCGGGTTCTCCGTGTTGTCTCGTTGCTGTTCCGCGTTATGAAGGCGGTCGGCGTTAGTCACATGTATCCGGGACACCTCTTCGACACTTCGTGCCAATGCGGTGTTCTAAATATATTAGCTTTTCTGATGGTTTGATAATTTCCTCAGACTCGATACGGGTTACAAATCGGAGCTCGCGAGGTAGTGACAATATATTTAATCATGAATTAATGCACAGTGAGCCGTCTGGGCACTGACTAGGTGACAACGTGGCGTTCCGTCTGTCGAGGTCAACGCTCCGAGGCACTGCGGATTTCAAATCAGATATGCCGCAATAAAGTTTTGTGCTTCGATCAAGCGGCACTTTTCAAAGGTGGACTTGTAGGATTAGCGTGGTAAACTTTTAGTACTGTACTCTACGGTATACGATGGTCCTGGTCCAAGTGACCCCAACAATGTAATTTGCTTCTAAGCCCGGCACCACCTCCAGTCAGTTCCGATTGACGCGTACGTGTTGGTAGCAACTAGTATAAATGTTCGAGGATTGTTGTGAAGTGTGTTAGCTCCTGTGGTACAATACCTGCTCACATCTCTATGTTTCGATTTAAATTTTAAATCGTTTAATTGTTAGTTTTGACGTAGGACTACGTCTTTGCTTTCGATATGGGAGTGCACTTTGCAAATTCTACAAAAATGGTATGTAACGAAAAGTGATCCAATTCAAAGCGCATATAATTAAGCCATCTCAAGACAAATTTTTAATTTTTTTGCACATATCGCTCAGAAATACTTCTAAGAATTTCCAATAGATAAACCCATAGATTTTCGATATCATGGCATTAAAAATTTAAATAACGTATAACATAGTCAAAATACCACGAATTTGCACACAGAAGGTAGCGCATCCCAAGTCTGGCACGACAGATTTATGTACATAGCGCTCAATGCTTTTGTGAATGACGTCATCATTGACTATTTAAAGAACGGATTTGGCCGGATAAGCTCAGTTGCCTGATAAACGGCAAACGAAGAAGATCATTGCCCTGCACGTTTTAACAGCCAGTATAGCTGATTGAAAAGTCTGTCACAATGGTTATGGGCATAGCGCAGTGGTACTAGTGGTCTCTTTCGCTCTACCCATCCTCATCAGCGTTGACTCTTTTTGCTTTGTGTGTATCTTCCATTCGTTTACGGACATGTGTGTGAGTACACAGAGCTGTTTGATTCCTGCATTGTACAGCTGAACACCATTCGCTTAGGTTAAATGTTTGAGGCGAATGGTAGATAGGTAGGTATATCCAATTTGTTAGCGGTTGCATGCGTAGCCTGCATGATAGCAATCTGTGCTTTCGTTGCGCAAAGACGAAAACTTTCTTAGGCTGTTCGCAATGCCGTGATGTAAATTTGTTTCAAAATGACGGATCTGTGAAATTACATCTAGAACACGGTGTTCCCAATGCGATGACTTAGCCACCTGTTCAAAATATTGCTTATTCGATTTTTTTAGTGTTTATCACCTATGTGAATCATATTGTTTTTTTTTGCTGTCAGTCGCACACACACACTAATGAAAAATATTTAAAACAGTGTTCTATTCGTGTTTTAAATTGTGTAAAATTTAAAACAGAGTAGTTGAGCTGTTCTAAATCTGATTCAAAGAAGTGTACGAAAAATGGAACTGCATCTCAGCATTGCGATCGATCTGTTTCAGTCGCTGATGTAAAATTGAACAGCCCATATAGAATACATCAGCGTTGTGAACAGCCGCAACAAATTTACGCGAATCGATGGAAAGTACAACGAAAGTTTATTATTTACGTTCGATCAATTTATTTATTTTACATGATTCAATTCCACTCAGCCTATCTTACTTTTAATCTCCTGATAGGTATATACTACAAAGACTATTTATGAATGAATACGCTGCCACTCAAAAAACCGTTGCAAAAACCCATCTAAGTCCATATATAGAATTGTTTTCGATTCTTGTATATTTATAGCATTGACATATGATTAAGACCACTGCATTCGCTACATTTGTATGTGTACTTTTGGAAAGTTAGGGTAAATTATCTTGAGTGGAACAATTTGTAGTTTTTTTTCTGTAGTATCGACACATCTCGATTACGGCATAAATTAGAAAAAAATATTTTAGCAACACGCATTAGATAACAGGTAAAAGGATTGTCAAGCCTTTCGAAAAATCTTATCGGTTGCTTCCTCCGGTGCTGCAAAGAATTTTTAGCGTGGCTGAAAGTGTATGTATTGGCGCTCGAGGTTTTTTTATATTATTCGCCAGTATCGCACTGAATTTTTCAGCAGCCGAAATTTTACGTGCCCCATTTTTTTTGTATTTGACCATGGAGAAGAAATTGGAAGTCATATCGGATTCGACTAAATTGGACATCCAAGACCACAATTAAGTATTAGTCTTTACCTTGAACGCATATCAGGGTGATATAGCCGGAACGGCACCGCACCTGAGGTGTATGAAAGAATATTGGCGTCCGTGAACGACGCACGAATCGGTTTCAGTGCCAGTTCAATACCGTGCACGGACAACAATATAAGGCAACCTATGAGACGTTTTTGATCAGCTGATTATTGTTTTTTGTTTATTAATTCTAACGTAACTCCGATGGGCGTGTCGTTCGACAAAATCGCTGATCATCGCTTTCGATGATCCAACATCAAACGAATCGGTTCATCGAAAGATGTTCGTCGGACAGGAGCGGATCCAGAAAAACAAATTCCAAAATTTCGATTTTGAAATGTTAATTGAACAATACGTAATGTGTGTGTGTGTGTTAACCTTTCTATCTCCCACTAGCTGGTAGTGATTTACAGAAAAAAGATGTTTGCATGTATTTAAACATTCATGCAAATAACTTGGTTCACGGATTTAGGAAGGTGTTAGCTCAATTGACTTTCCGATGACCCATTTCGTGTACAGAGCCAGACATGTTCCGAGGTCATCATTCCATCAACTAGCCCCGCCTTACTGTAATGTTTGTATCAATTGGATTGTAACATTACAGTAAAACTTTCGATTCCATTTAAGCAGGAAATCGACGCGTATTTAGTATATTGGTTCAATTTGTATATATATAACATAACACATGTGTACTAGAAAACTTACCATTTTTGCAGTTTTCTACCTTCATTCCTATCTCCCATTTATGTCTCCTTTGACTCTCATCCACATTTCTTGAATTCCTGCTTATTTAAGAAAGAAAAGGGGAAATAGTAAAAAAAGAACTGATAGACTCCGTGTTTTCCTCAGCGCTTTTTTTACAATGGAGAAGACCTTTACGTCCTAGCCCAGTACACGTGCTATTGGTAGGGTCCAAGCTACCGCGCGGGGTGCACTGGGGGCGTGTCGGGCTCGAATGGTGACGCTGCCATTAATACCGACTAAACTCCATTGGGCTCCGCCATCGTTCCTCCCAGGAACTACGTCTCGGTATTACTTCTGGGGGGATGGCTGTACTTAATATACTAATTCACTCTCACTCACGCGTTCATACGTCCTGTATGAGGCTTACTTGGGTGCTCTCTCTATCGCACCTTGATTCACTCTCAAACACTCCACATGAGGCCGACTTTTGTGCTCACCTTTTTCGTTCCTTGCGAGGCTGACTTGTGTGCTCACCTTACTCATTCCTTGCTAGGCTTACTTTTGTGCTCGCCCCACCCATACCATGTGAGGCTGACTTGGGTGCTCACCCTATCACCTGATTCACTCTCGATCGCGCCACTCTATTGTACCTTTGTCACTCCCCCTGGCATACCATGTGGGACATTTTTCTTAGGCCCCACTTCTGACATACCATGCGAGGCTGACTTGTGTGCTCACCTTTTTCATTCCTTGCTAGGCTTACTTTTGTGCTAGCCTCTACCATACCATGTGAGGCTGACTTTTGTGCTCACCCTTAACATGCCGTGTGAGACTGACTTGGATGCTCACCCTTTCACTCCTCTGCCACGCCATGAGGCATCGATAGCTAAGTCCCAACATACTACGCTACGACCCTCCCGTCTTGGCATGAGGCACTCCACTTATACGCCTATACACTCACTCTTCTGTCTTGCTTCGGGATGGCTGGGTTTACCCCTTACGCGGTTGCCAGTCGCTGCGCCAAACCTGCCTCGGCATGAACAGACCATTCACTCTCTTTTTTGCGCTTGGCCTTTTTCGCTCCAGCTAACCAATCACTAGTTAGCCGTGCCCGTCGCCTGTTGCTCGGTTCGCCAGATTACCTGTAGCCTACAGGCAATCTGGATGGTAGCAGCCGAGACTGCGTTCCACTTCTCCACCGATTGACACATCCGCTGAATAAGGGTATCAGGGGTTGTGTCCCAGCCACAGACGTCAAGCATTGCTCTTCTTTCGACGTCGAACCGATGACATACGAACAGTATGTGTTCGGCAGTTTCGTCTACACCTGGGCAGTCCGGGCAGACTGGACCTCCGCGTGCCCGAACCTGTGGAGGTACTGTCGGAAACAGCCATGGCCTGACAGGAATTGTGTCAGGTGGAAGTGAACTTCCCCATGGGGTCTTCCCACCCAGATCGATATGCTAGGTATTAGCCGGTGAGTCCACCTACCTTTCGAGGAGTTATCCCACTCACGCTGCCATCTGGCGACCTGGTCCGCTCGCGGTCTCCTCTATTTCCACGTAGCTCGAAACACTCCTCATCTTCCCGAATGAACAGCCCGACTGGCATCATGCTCGCTATCACGCAGGATGCATCGTGTGATACCGTGCGGTAGGCAGATATCACTCTGAGGCACATCACGCGGTAGGTGCTCTCCAGTTTCTGCAGGTAATTGGTTACCCTCAGTGCTCTTGACCATGACGGGCCGCCGTACCTGAGGATAGATACGGCAACGCCTGCCAGTAACCTACGTCTACTGGCGCACACCTTTGAGCTGTTGGACATCATTCTCGATAGAGCCGCAACAGCAGTCGACGCTCTCTTGCATGTATAGTCGACATGGCTGCCGAAGGTCAGCTTGTCGTCTATAATGACTCCGAGAGACTTCAGACTTCGCTGTGAATGTTAATTGAACAATACATAATATGTAATAATTAAATCAGTTTTCGTGGTGGAATCTGGTTTGAGATGATTTTAAATTTAATACGAATTTAAAATACAAATTATTTTAAATTTTCTCAAGAAGTGGGAAAATTTCTGGAGGAGTTCCGGACCCCAAGACCCTCCCTCTGGATCCGCCACTGTCGTCGGAGGTTTTTCTATTCGCAGGAGCAGCTTGTTGACCACACCCTCCGCTATATTGTCAAACAAATGTCTTCGTCGATTACCTAATTCTTTCATATACTTGTTCATTAAATGAAACATTTACCATATGAGGAGGTTAATTCGACTGCAAGTATAGTGGTTTTCAACCGACTATCGTCACTTTAACTATCCATGTTCAAGTTTAACCATAGTACAGATTTGGACCAAAATAGTAATATTGAGCATTCTATTGCAAGCATGACTATTGTAAGTGGGATGCTCGATGTGACAATATGCACTATGTAGTGTAGTGGAGTGCACTGGTTTTACACTTTCTAGCAGAAGTGTCAATGGAACATACCCAGTTTTCTGTCCTTCTGCTAGGAAGTGCAAAAATGATGCAAGACCAGTGCACTCCACTACACCGGTGTTAATCAATCGAAAATCGCATTAGTGTTTTTGGCGTATTTTTCAAATTAATGGAATTAGAGTGGTCCGGGTGTTAGGGTGTTCAAAGTATCTACTGTTTAGATGTGTGAAGTTTACCTGCGCAATGCCCTACAATATGCATAATAACACAAATAAATTGAAGCAAGTTTGCTGAATAAACAAGGGTTCATTTGCTATGATTTTTTTTAAAGGTTTGAGGTAGGGTGGCACTTGCAAAATCGGGTTGCTTATATTATCTTTTGATGTGTTAACTTTTCGCAAATACGTTGTTCAAGATATTTTTGGAACTTTCATTGGAGCATATTTTTACCGTAGCCCTGATGTTTCAATCCTTTTTGTTTGAACAGTTGCAAGTGATTTTTACAACGAAAATGGTTTTCTTCAAAACTAAATATCTTTAGGCATTACAATTCGATTTTCAATCTATAAATTCCATTTGAAAGATCAACGATTGATTAGTTATGGAGAATTAATAAACTTAATTCTTTTTTAAGAGAGCTGTGTTTTTTAAACAAAATTGTTCATTAATTTTGAGAAAGACGAGATAACAGGCCCGGGAGCGAAATCAACGTTACCATGCAGTGAATTGTTTGAGTTTTTACTTCCAGTGGGACGAAGAAAAGTGATTCGAATTAAATATTACTTTACACCTCCGTAATGAGGGGCATTGCACTCGAGAAGTGCGCAAAGATTGTGAGAGTTCTACTGGACGACGTCTGAATTTGATAAAAACATGAATAAAATGGAATTTATTTTTTTTTCTTTCATCTCATTGCATTTCACAAACATTTTAAATATTCCTAATCTTGATCAGTTTTTCTATAGTCCCATTTAACATCATTTACCCGACAATCATGGCAAAATGTAACTAGAAAGTTTGGTATATACGTGGAATGTGATTATATTCTCTAAAATTAGATTTTAATTCACCGGTCCGAGATTTTTACCGCATAAAATCGAGAAATTTTTACAATTTTTCAAAGCTAATATTCTGCTATAAAGATTTAAAACAGTTCCAAATATTAGTTTGGTCGCGATTTTCTGTCTTCTTTCTTCAGATCTTCTCAAATAAGTTTAGTCAGATTCGATCACCTAATGCTGGGAACTACAAATGAAATGACCTGAAAACCAAGAAGGTTTGGTTCAATATGTAACATTTGATGTTTATTGGGTGTTCTGAGGCTACTCGGAAGAAATATATTTGATTTAATATTACTCTAAATGTACTACAAAAAAAATTGACATTAAATAGTATAGTCCTACGTCTACTGTTCGTGCAACCCTATAGGGCTGCCCTTGAAGTTTTTTTTGTTACAACCATTGCAAAAGTAGCACAACACAATGGGAATATCCTTAATTCACTTGAAATTGGAAACCCTTTTTATGATACTATTCAACAACAAACATTGGAAAAGTCCACGTGGACATTGTAGGGAGGAGGTAGGGGTACATGGACTGCCCACGTTTGTCCACGGAGGGGGAGGAGGGCGTCTAAAACGAAGGTATATGAATGGCTCCTATGTATAATTGATTGTATCTGCTTGAGTACTTTCTCTAAAGCACAACAAATACTTTGGAAATTTGTAAATGACGAAATATTTTTTCTTAGCCTATTATCTAATTTGGCATCTGGACAAATGTGGCTCATCTCCATGACATCAACGGTTTTATATAATGTTATTCGTAATCCCTCTTCGCGTGTTTAACAAATATTTTTGTGTAATTGCTATCAGATTTTTACTCGGAATTATGTGACAAAATTAACTTGATCATGAAAATGTGACCGATTCGTGGTAATTTGTTTTGTAAACAACCACTAGCAGCTACTCATAATTATATTATATTTCACGAAACAGTTCACGGAGCAAAGATGATTAGTATTTACTGTTTTGTGAAGTATTTGACGTGAAAGCTCCAAGACATGCTTGAATATCTATTCTGCGTATCATATGCGACTATTTTCAATTGTATAGAGTCCCACAAAGAGAAAAATGCAAGTATTTTTGTAATGAATTTGATGATCTAGTGCATAATCAATTAAACATGCAAATAAACATGTACCTTTGAACGATTTTGTCAAGAATATTGAACGAATACTGATTTTGTGGTGTGGGTGGATAAACTTTTTTAATATGATATGGATTTTATATTCCTATTGTAGATCGAACAAAGTGCAAATAGATATCTATGCATAAATGAATATTATTTATGCATAGATATCTTTTCTATCTGCCTCTCGTTTCTTCTGCTGTAAATTTTATGCATTGGACATATTCGGTCTATCCACTCATTGATTGCTTACTAGAGTATATGCATGAAAATGCATAAAAATCACAGCAGAAGAAAAGAGACGGGAATAGAAAGTATGCTAACAACGCATATTTTTGTTTCTCAATGTGCAATTACAACTATTTAGTGCGTAAGGCAATATTCGACGAAAGTTGTCCACAAGGTTTGCGTCGTATGGATATTTGACAAATACGTATCTTCGAATAACAAGTGTCCTGTGATCAAGTTATTAAAATTCAGCTGCATTCCGAACCAGATAAATCAAATCGACGATTCTGATTGTGCAAAAACAGCATACACTTGGAACGGAGTGATATTCACTACCGGCTTATTTCCAAAAAATGAAGGTTCCGAACATATTTCGAAGCCTTATAACGATTGAAAATTATAGAGCCAAATTTAATTCCGTTTTCTATAAGTTCTTAAAACCATATCAATTTGTAGTGAATCAAAACAACACAAGAAAATAAATTTACGCTAGTGTCACACAATGGCACAAGCAGAAGCCCGTAGTTGAGGATGCAGAAACACCACATGCAAATGATCAGTCCAATAAAGATCAAATGAGTATGAAAAATGGGTACTGAGAAACCTGTTGGGAACATCTGGCGATTAAATTGTTTAAATCTACTTCAAGTCCTAACCAAAACTGCTGGAAACCAGAGTAAGTTGAAATAATAGATAAATTCGGCAATGAAATATCAAACTCAGGATGAGAAACTTTCCACTGAAATTATGTAAACAAGGTCTAATTGGTTAATCAGAGCGGTTTGACTAATTGGTATAGCCTGGACTGGGTTATTTCCACTCGAATCGGGAACGAGCGTAAATTCAAAAAAAAAACTTTCTATTTCGTCATATACGCGCAGTCATCGCTTTACCCAGAAACCCAGTTCGGCTAGCGCTGATCCAGACGTAGGCCGTATCGTTTGCTGACTTGTTCCCCATTTCACACTGCCTATATAATTCTCATTTCTAGTTACAAATGGGGCTTACATGGCGTTTTGGGTACGTATACATGGGGAGATCGTTGTTTGGTTTAGTTATTCTCGAACCTAAATTTTCATTCAGTCATCCAGTAACACTCGATCGGTTCTGTATCTGTGACCGTCAAGGTCTTAGAATGAAATATTGAATAAAATTGTATTGAGTAGTTTTTAATTAGCCATTACCACAAGTACAACAAGTGTTCAAATCACAAAAAATGAGTACATTTTCGAAAAAAATTGTTTGCTACATTACGTTCCTCGTAGTTTGTAATTTTGGAGTTCGATTCGCGGAAGTGATCGAAGTAATGGACAACAACAGAACCTACCAACAAAATTTTGACGGTTTGCCTGATGACGGAGGAGGACCGGGAACGAGAATCCTTTCACGGAAAAGACGTTTCGTATCATTCCCGGAAGGAAGCTCATTCCAAGTTGGTTAGTGTGAACTTTCAAACAAAATCATCTCCAGTACTACCGAACTGCAGTTTGTGGAAAAATATTTGGATATTGATTATTGAGTGTGGTGCGAAACCCACCACTACTTAACCTAGGAGTGATGCAACTGAGAAATATACGTTTAAATACACATCACATGCATATAATCAAAAGCTAAATTTCCATACTGACACTTATAACTAAATTGAAAAATAATCCTACTATCCTTATGACACGCAAACACTGAACTGCTCGTGAAATTCCCGAGAACAATCGCCGCGAGACTATGTAGGTGAAGTGTGCAATGAGTTCTAGTTAGTCGACTCCCACTTTGAAAGAGATCAACGGAAATGATACTTGCTGTATCATCGGTTTCAAGCACCACGGTGAATCATTTCTCCGCTGTAGATTCCTCTTTTTACCGGGGTTTTTGATTTGCCTGAAGAAAAATAAGTAGAACGATAAATCAGATTTTGCTGGAATCGAAGAGTGCGCGCATTTCGATACACGACTGGTGTCTTGCAAAAACTTTTATTGCTAACATGGAGACGACATAGCCGGAGAATATACTATTTCAGATATACCGCCGAGGCGGAAATGGAGAATTTCATCAACAATCGATTTTCTGTTCCACGACAGGTTTCGAAATGACAAGCTTCATTCATTACATTAGTGTTCTGTGCAGTGCTGAGCTCCATCACAGTACTGATGGCAATTCTGTTTAATGAGAGAGGATGATTTAAAAGCATTTAAAATGACTAGCGATGCTCATTACTCACGGTTCTCACTGACCAGAAATTTCAACAGTGAGATGGTTTTTTCTGTTTAAATTTTTCTCATTGAAAGGGTAAAAGGTATATGTCAAAAATATTGCTCTCTCCAGAGAGACGAAGTTGAAGTATATTCACAATGACCGTCATTTTATTTGCAGCATGAATACGGTGACGACGGTCATTATTAATAACAACAAACCAGTGGTGACAAACGTATCAAATTAAATATTCATTTTAGTATGAAATTCTATAACTTATGATACGTGCATTTTATAAGCATGTATTCGATTTTCAATTAGAAAAAATATATTAGTGTAACTATAATGGTTGTAACTAGCACTACAACTGTCGTGTATTTTGAAGCAATATGGTAGCCTTTAGATTTACATTTATTTTCTTTGATTTTCAGAATAACAACCAACACCTTCAACCAATCCTTTCTTTCAGGTAGATTTCCTATGAATTGAATTTCGGATGAGAACATGTTAATTCTCATATTGTTGACCATATGGTCCAGATATCATTTTATGCCCAGCATATATAATCAAATTTCAAAAGTGATTTCGCGTTATATTCATTTCGGATACTTTGTAACGAAAAAATGCTGTTTGTTTTCGAGTACTATTTTAATGACTGGGTCAGCATATCTAGTAATAATACAAGCCTGTTGTGTCTAATTCATAAGCGTTACAACAATATTTCCATAACATCAATATAAATTTCAATCGCCACTAATTCATCGGTTCAAATTTTTCCAATCATACATAGATGGAAACACTGTTTCAAAAATGTCGTCATTCAGCTTTAAAATTAAAATGTCTTCTAACGTATCATCCGATATAGCTGTCCGGTGATCAGACAAAACCAGTGCTAATGCACTGAATGATCTTTCAACAGATACTTGACTGCTTGGTGTTGCCAGAATTACCAATGCCACCTGTGCGAGTTGAGGATGTGACGTTTTTCTAGAAATCCAATGAGTCCAAATATCAAAATCGTGTCGTTGTCGAGGCTCAACTTCAAGGATATTTCGATCGTAGCCTCCGTTTTGGGATCCAGTTTTCCTCCAAAGAGCTCCGTTAGGTAATCGGTTATGTCTTGATCCTCTACTGAAATATTTGCCTGCTCCAACGAATCGTTCTGTTTGGCAAAACCACCGATGATTTGCATTCTCCTCCATACGTTTAATATATAGTTCTGAAAAAAGGTTGATATATTTCGCATATATACATCAAATATATCATTGAGCAATATTGGTACATTGAAGCATCCAGAATAAAACTAATTACCTGGATTTCGATTTTCTCATCCGAACTGAAGAATGTGGAATCTAAATAGTTAAACTTGGGGTCGAGAGAAAGCGCTGCCTTGAATAACATTGTTCCTCTAAGCATTTCAAGTCTTTTTTCGAGTGTATCTGCCAAATGTTTTGAAAATCGATTGTTTTTGAGCTCACGTACATTCTTTAGTGCCAGTATCCATTGCATGTAGAATTCACTAAATACTTGATGCTGCGATTGTAGCAGTTTAGTCATTTTATGTAGAGGAAGAAATGCAGTTTCGTATTCCTTCATGAATGTCCAATCATCTTCGGTTAACTCTGAAATAGAATGTTTCTCTATTTAGTGCAGCACAGCTCATAAAGTAACAAACATTTGGTATCGATACTCACTTAGCTCCGAAAAATGCTCTTGCATCGAAGAGAAAAACGATTCTTGCTTAATGATGCTCCTTATCATTTTGTACTTGCCGCTCCACCTGGTGGGCGACCATAGGGGAGGGAATGATGCTTGATGGAAATCCATATAACTTTTATATTTAATTTTTCTCAAATTCTTAGAAAAATCTGTAATACTTTTGATGTTAGAGTTAGTGTTCTTTACAACATCGTTGAGTGCCAGTAGTAGCGTGTGCACTGCGCATCGCACGATATTGAATTGGTCGCTTAATTCTGCTTCAAGTTCCACGGGAAACTCATCGTCGCTGGAATATTCATCTAACATTGACTCAGTAAACAACTGTCGCAGATTCTTCGCTACCGCAAGCATATTAGCTCCATTATCCGTTGTAATCGAATGTATTTGATCGATGGATAGTTCATAGCGTTTCAATACATCCAGTATTTTGACCTTGAGATGCTTTGCCGTTTGGCTTTCGGTGACTTCTATCATGGCTTAAATAAAAAAAGTTCAGTTAGTTCAATTATTTGTTAAAAACCATAATTCATCTTACCTAGTGTTCTTGTTACAATCGAATTGTTCAATTCATGTTGAGCATTCACACCCAATATGTGACGACCGTATCGCTGCGCAGAATCTATTTTAATAGATATGAGGCGCGCTTTCATTTGTTGGTGAATGCACATCACTGTTTTCTCCGTAATTTACTTTGAGGTAGATTTTTACATTTCGTCGGTCCAACGAAATACCAAGAGCTTGCGTTATTGGATCCGTAAGCAGACGCAAACCTTTCCAATCCATAGCGCTGAGAGGAAGATTATGGTTTGTTATCAACCGAATGCAAGCTTCGACAAATTGTTGTCTATCGATTGCCACTAATCGCTTGGCCACAACACGGGTCCTTTTCTTCGGAAGGTTTTCCGATTCCGTGATCAGTCCATACAAAACTGCTGCATTCGGATGCAATACTCGGAAGTGCCTGATGAAATTGCCGCTATCGTAGTTTTGCTGAGAGAGTCGGCAATTAGATAACGGTTCAATGTTGCAAATGAACCTTCCACTTTCTTGTTTCACGAACTCCCACGCAATATCATCAAACCTCCGCCTTTTCCGCTGCGCGATTGGCTTTGTCGATGGACCAGCATTTGTATTCATTATGGCTCGCTCAATGTTTCGGAACACGTTTAAAATTTTGAAAGTTTCAGAATATTCTTGCACGTCGCCGATTTGTTTTGATTATATGATTGCAGGGGTGCCAAAATTTCAGTTTAAGCAGAGATGTCCAAGTGATCACACAATCTGGGTGATTCGACTTAAGTCGTATGACTTATGATTATATATTCTGGTTTCAATTTAAAACCGAAATATAGTACCGACAAGTAAATTTTGTTTTTGTCTCATATTTCAGCGTGCGCAATAAATGCGCATCTTGTGTAACGCACCCCCATGTGAATAATGCACACAAGCTGCAGCTTAGTTTCGCACGCTGAAAATTGAAGAAAAATAGAAAAGCGCAAGTAAAATACGTCGATTTTCAACTGCAACCAGAGTAAATTGCAGTACTGAGACAATATTATAGACTTATTGATGCCAATATTATAGTTGGAAACACATTATCGTCCACGATAGCATGTTTTATTCTAACAAGGAAAATAATCTAGGACAACTGGATTTCCGTTTCGATTCTCTCGTCTTAGGCCTACTATTTCCGAAAAATGTATTTGTCAATTTAAATTCGTTTCGGGAAAACTTCAATATAATTATTAGCAACACTGCGTATCTGGTTTTCTCGCAATACAGTGAGAATGATTTCTCAGTGTTTATACTGTCAGTTTCTCTCATTCTCTCGCATTGTTTTCACAAGAAATGGTAGATTGATACATTTTGTATCCAAATAACAGGCTGTGTGACGGTCATTTGAGATTTGTGATGGTAATTTATCGTTTACCGTTTGTATTCAATCACCTTCATGAAAATGCACAGCACTGGTTCTGTGTAAGGTGTCTACTGCCCATGATCGCATATTTGTCCCATTTGCTATGGGATTTCCTATCTTTATGGGACTGATTTGCGATCATAGGCAGCATACTTCCAACAAATTTTGCGTTAAATTGGATATAATAATTGCGTTTCAACCACGTATCATCTGAATCCGACACTAACTTAGTGACATGGCTAAACTAGCGCCGGAATGACGTTAGCTCCAAAAATGGAGACACAATTTGTGTTGGAGCTAGCGTCAATCCGGCGCTAGCTTCGTTCTGTTACTTAGTTAGTGTCGGATTCTGATGAGACGAAGTTGAATCGCAAATATTATAAATAATTTAGCTATAGGTTTTATGCTCTTTACGCGCAAAGATGGTTTTCAACAATTATCTCCTTCGTGAAGAAAAAAATATTTTGTGTGTTCCAGACTTTCGTTTTGTTGAGAAACCTGAGCTTTGCTACAATCAAAATACTTCCGCACCAAAAAAAAGTAAATGCGAACAATAACTCATTGCATTGAAAACTTCGTACTTTGGTTCAGAAATCAGTAATCAGAAATCAGAAATCAGAAATCAGAAATCTGAAATCAGGAACCAGAAATCAGAAATCAGAAATCAGAAATCAGAAATCAGAAATCTGAAATCATAAATCAGAAATCAGAAATCAGAAATCAGAAATCAGAAATCAGAAATCAGAAATTAGAAATCAGAAATCAGAAATCAGAAATCAGAAATCAGAAATCAGAAATCAGAAATCAGAAATCAGAAATCAGAAATCAGAAATCAGAAATCAGAAATCAGGAATCAGAAATCAGAAATCAGAAATCAGAAATCAGAAATCAGAAATCAGAAATCAGAAATCAGAAATCAGGAATCAGAAATCAGAAATCAGAAATCAGAAATCAGAAATCAGAAATCAGAAATCAGAAATCAGAAATCAGAAATCAGAAATCAGAAATCAGAAATCAGAAATCAGAAATCAGAAATCAGAAATCAGAAATCAGAAATCAGAAATCAGAAATCAGAAATCAGAAATCAGAAATCAGAAATCAGAAATCAGAAATCAGAAATCAGAAATCAGAAATCAGAAATCAGAAATCAGAAATCAGAAATCAGAAATCAGAAATCAGAAATCAGAAATCAGAAATCAGAAATCAGAAATCAGAAATCAGAAATCAGAAATCAGAAATCAGAAATCAGAAATCAGAAATCAGAAATCAGAAATCAGAAATCAGAAATCAGAAATCAGAAATCAGAAATCAGAAATCAGAAATCAGAAATCAGAAATCAGAAATCAGAAATCAGAAATCAGAAATCAGAAATCAGAAATCAGAAATCAGAAATCAGAAATCAGAAATCAGAAATCAGAAATCAGAAATCAGAAATCAGAAATCAGAAATCAGAAATCAGAAATCAGAAATCAGAAATCAGAAATCAGAAATCAGAAATCAGAAATCAGAAATCAGAAATCAGAAATCAGAAATCAGAAATCAGAAATCAGAAATCAGAAATCAGAAATCAGAAATCAGAAATCAGAAATCAGAAATCAGAAATCAGAAATCAGAAATCAGAAATCAGAAATCAGAAATCAGAAATCAGAAATCAGAAATCAGAAATCAGAAATCAGAAATCAGAAATCAGAAATCAGAAATCAGAAATCAGAAATCAGAAATCAGAAATCAGAAATCAGAAATCAGAAATCAGAAATCAGAAATCAGAAATCAGAAATCAGAAATCAGAAATCAGAAATCAGAAATCAGAAATCAGAAATCAGAAATCAGAAATCAGAAATCAGAAATCAGAAATCAGAAATCAGAAATCAGAAATCAGAAATCAGAAATCAGAAATCAGAAATCAGAAATCAGAAATCAGAAATCAGAAATCAGAAATCAGAAATCAGAAATCAGAAATCAGAAATCAGAAATCAGAAATCAGAAATTAGAAATCAGAAATCAGAAATCAGAAATCAGAAATCGGAAATCAGAAAGTAGAAATCAGAAATCAGAAGTCAGAAATCAAAAATCAGAAATTAAGAAAATTTATCAAAACCTATTTTGTAGGAACAAGTATTTGGAAATTTTTGAAGAAAGCGATATACTAAGTAACGGGTGCCATCAAATTAAATCACGGAAAAAACGCTGTAGAAAATTACCTAGAGGACCAATCGTTTTCTAACTTACGCTCGTACCTTACGATTAGGTTCTGTACAACATCTGGCAGGAGGTTCTTCTGCACGGAAACCCACTTTTTCTTCATGTTTTCCTCAGATTTAACCTCTTTGGGATGCTTCGGTGCCTGCTTAATTGCACAGTATTTTTCGATGGACCCTAATTCCGATGCATTGAGAGGTGTCTTCGGGTACGAAAAAGACCCCGTCGGCTTCGCACTACTCCAGGATAACATTTGAATAGTAGCGCGAAGCTAAATCCGGACAGAAGATCGTTGGGCCCTCGTGTTGCTTGAAGAGAGGAAGCGGACGCTTCGGTAGGCACTCTTGGAGGTGGATTTTCCCGTTTACAGTCTGGATAGTCACGAACGGCCCACTCCGTTTGCAGATCGCTCGTCAAATCATGTATTTAAGTTGAAAGTTTCTGCTCCCTTACTTCCTCCGCAACATCAAACTTATGTTTGGCGGTGAAGAGCAGTAGTTCCGAAAACTGCAGGAAGTCCGTCTTGACGTGAGTCTCATGATGAGACGATGAGGCTTCGTCAGCATCTGGGTGTACAGTTTCCGGACCCGTGACTTTCCCACCGCAGTTTGCCGTTCGTCACGGTTTGGAACCTTTCGCGCTTTGTATGTATGCAATCCCCGCCGGCCTCTGAATGAAACGCTTGGACAGATTCAACTTTTTGGTCACATCCCTGACCGAAGCATTGGAATTCCTGGTTATTTAATAGAATTTCCATGCAGAGCCGTAGCGTGGTCTTCTAGCGCCTTTGGCCGGTTCTCAGTGTTGCGCTCCGTTGGTGTTTACTTTGCCTTTCTTTTTCAGTTAGACCTTCAAATAATAATTTGTGGACATGGAAATGGTCAACCTACTTCCTACTTAATTCATGTTTGACTGTCGTTCATGTCATGTAAATTCCAGCCACAAATCTTTTACTGTATATTTATGAAATCAGTTGACGCTAGGTGTTTGAAGGCAATGGAGGGAGCATCTATTCAGAGGACTGTATATTAAAGTGGCAATGGCATGTATAGAAAACAGGTGATCATCGAATATAATAACCGGACGAACCACAACAAAAAAAAAGATTAGCTCAATCGGATGGGATTAGGATGTTACGCAAAACGGCCGAAGTGCAAAAACTTTCACCCGTAAAAAAACACAAAAAACCCTTAGAATATTCTAAAATTAAAGATTTTTTATGTTAAATGGCTTAGGATGTAATGAAACGACGAAATCTACTGTCACGCTGAATTTTGTTTTAAGATAGCCTTTATGAAACTTACAAAATGCTGGATTCGAGTTGATACTGGGGTTTGAAATGGTTGCCTTTAATTTATTTTCTATGCCAAATGTCTTAGAACTGCAACAAAAAAATCTCTTCTCATAAAAAATAGTTTTGACAAAAGTTGCCTCTCTGGTACTTTTAATTTTTACCTTTCCGGAAGTCGCGCTAGTGCACTGAATGCACGCTGCTCTGAAAATCTAGCGAAATCGTATTAGCGAACCAGCGGCTGCTCGTTCAGTGGGCCATTTGCGCGACTTCCGGAGGGTTAAACTGAAATTTAAAAAAAAACGCTTTTAATCCACCTAACAGTGTGATGCGACATTTCTTATAACTCTTATCACTCTCTTCGGATAATATATCGTTTGAGAACATTTAGAACTTGATGCTTCGCGATGTTTTTGATAACACATACTACATGGGATAGTGACAGGACTCAGAGAATAGCTCAAATCAGCATAGGACAACATCAGTGCTAGAAAAATTATTGTTAATGCTCTGTTAATAAAATATCTAAATTGTGGTGGGAAAACTGAATTTTCCTAAAGGGGTTATATATTGTACTGAGCCAAAAAAATCGAAATTTTTTTTGAATCGATTTGAAGTTTATACTTTACTCAAATTTCCAACGCGACTGAGAACTAAGAAATCAACGCTTTTTCTTGAAAAGGGCGATACAAGCAGTGACACCATTCAAAGAAAATCAACAGTGAATATTTCCAGACTTTTATTTCCTATTTAAGAACTATTGTGTTTTTTATATCCTAGATTGCATGATTCAGTGATCGAAACCCAAAACTTCATAAAGTATTTGAAATTATTAAATTAAAATTTGTTTTTGCTATTAAAATTTACAAAATGATAGCATCGCCCCTTTGGCGATTGTTTACTTTTTCGGTCCCACCTATCAGCATTGAAGTATCGTTCTTACGTTTTTTTACAATAAATACCGTTCTGCACCACCGATTTCGTCCGTGTTTTTTCAATAGCGATCATTGTTACTATTTACAGCTGGTATCAGATTGATAATCCTAAAAAAAATACGAAAATAACAGTTTCGCCTCTAAACTGCTAGCAAAAAAAGTATTGCCCTGTTTGTTTACATGGAGCGTGGAGGGCGAAACTTTAAATAAACAAACAAAAATACAGTTTCGCCCATTGTACTTTTTGCTGTAGTTTAAGAAAGCAATATCGTAGAATCCAAATTTTTAGGTTAATTTGTTGCGTTTCAAAGCCCTCATTCGCATGTATGAAAAAAGTCTTATGTTTACATTTGTAAGTATCGCCCTTTTCACAAAAAAGCGTTGAAATTAAATCGCAGCTCCTGATATCACGCTATCTCTGAAGTGCGTGCGTGCATAGTTCCAAATTTTACTTCGACATCGACTTTTTCTAAAGGCGACTTCCCAGTAGTATCCTGGATTTGAATTATTATCGCTAATCCTAATGCCAAAGAACAAATAAAAACCTCACGAAAACGAACCGTTTGAGAAAATCATCATCATTACTGGAATTTTCATTTTCACGAAACTTTTCGATAACCTTCCGTCACTTAATGCACTGGGTGCACAGTGCTCTGAAAATCTAGCGAAATCGTCTTAGGGCACCAGCGGGTCTAATTCAGAGCTTAAAGCTTAAGCGAGTTAAATCTGTAAAGAATACTAAAAATTAATTTCTATTCCATAATTTTCAGTTCAGCAATTCGAGAGACCGTGCTCACCGCAAGCCATGAAAAATAGACTACGTTGTGAAGCGATGGTCACCATTTATTAAAAAATCACGGTTAAATAGAAAATTAAACCATTAAAAAATTTCAAATAGTTTATAATTTTCACAAACTTATTAAGAAAAATTGTTTAATAAGCTTTCTAATATTGTGTGGGAAAAAAGCTAAAAATTTCAGTATTTTCTCTATCTGCAACATAAAAACCCTTAACTATACCAATTAATTGGTATACGAATTGGAATAGCCGCCAAATTTTGGAAGAAGTCTATAAAATAACCCCTTGAAAGCTACCTAAAAATTGTTGTAGTTCGATGCAATAAAAAATCCCCAAAAATGAAATGTACCTATTAATGAGAAACACAGTGAATAATACATACAATAAAGACCCATTTTTATCAGTTTCATGGTGTATTGAAGGGGGACAAAATGGGGACATTGACTAAATCGGGCAATTTTTTTTCTCTATAATAAACTGAATCTGTTAAAATATTCTTCCCGTCCCTTGATGTAGTCTGATAACTATTTCTGATTATGATGAACTTTTTATTTTCGCATATTTCGCATATCTTCATGATAAGGAAAACATGCTCAAGAAAAGATTTACTCGAATTCAGTCTTGTTCGTCTGCTAGAGCCCATCAAACATATGTTCATATTTGGCTGATAAAATCGGGGTTTCAATTTGTTATAATAGATATTCAGCATTCGAAGAAGTTTCTTTTGAACGAGTGTAGAACGACTTTGTTTCTACTTACTTGAAATCAGCGGCGTAGCCAGAAATTCGGTTTGGTGAAAATCGATCATACTGTTCAAACGGCATAATTCCGAAACCGTAATTTTTGAAGTTTTAAAGTTATGCAGAATTAATTTTTCAGAAAATAGTAACAGAGTTCGTGTCTTTAGCGAAATTGTTGAGACTTTATTGTAGTCATGAATATTAACCTGAGAAAATTCACCATAAATACTTCTTGGACGATATACCGTCAAAATTATTTTATCAAATGATGCGCTGTTTAACGTTTGTAAAACTCATCGAAGATACTAAACCTCCGAAATTGGCGGTATCAAAATGATGCTATCTTGACCTTAAATTACTGATTTTGAACATCTTACCTATACATATAAATGGTCATACAACAAAAATCAAATGCTCATCAAAATCGATCAGGACCTGCTAGAGTCGAATGGAAATCGTCATTTTTCATAAGTTTCTCTTTATATTCGGAAAGTATTAGTCATATTACGTTTTCGTCTCAACTCGACGCATTCCCAAAATAAAAACCTGTTTTAATCCACCTAGTGGTGCAATTGTGCTTTTTTCATTTGTCCAGACTACGATTCCATGGCTGGTTATGTTCAATACAATGGTGGAAATGAATATTACATTTTCAGTATGATTTGCACATACGTACAATGGATCGACAGCCACGATTTTGAGATACTATGTGATACTGAAACATCGCTTGAAACTAGCGGCGGATCATGGAGAAAGATCCGGGAGGTCCAGGTCCTGCCGAAAATTTTTCAACTTGTTAAGAAATTTTAAACTAGTTAACTAACTTTCAAACTGCCAGTAATCGCATAATATGCACATTGCGATGAGGACATTTTTAATTATATGTCTACACTGCTTTTTTTTAAACTATTATCTAATTTAGAAACCATCGCTCTCTGTTGACACTTCCACATTTGAATTTCAGTCTACGATCAGACCATCCCAGTGATAGGCAGCACTCTCCTGTTTACCGTCGGTGTGACGGTTGCCGCGGCGTGGCAGCTTCCCAGTGTATCCAACTTTGAAATACTCCGACTACTGCAGGAAAAAATCTCCGGTGGTTCACTTCTTCGCCGTACGGATGAAAACGTCAACGATACCACGCTGTACGATACCAGCACCAGCGGCTACGACAAGGCTAGCTACGATGCGTACTATTACAGCAGTCGGCGTAATCAGAGCTACTATCCCAGCACCAGTGGGAAGCAAAACATTTTCAGCTACTATTACGACAGTCCAACGCGACAACAATCGAACAATGGTCGAATAAAATATTATACCAGTGAAAAGGAATACGCTGGTGATGTAAATGACAAGTATCGGACCAAGTGGAAGCAACCGAGCAGCAGTAGTGGCTATGCTAATTTCCCCCCTAACTATGTAACTGCACCCAACGGATCCCAGAAAAATTGGGGCAATCTTGTTACCAGGTAAATCCAACTCTGCCTACTTTGTTTATATGTGCAAAGCACGTGTTTTGTGATGATACCTCTGAAAAACTTTACGTGTATAGAGACGTAAAGCTTATCATTGTTCAAATATTTGTTATAGAACCTTTTTTCTAATTGATCGGACACAATTCCCCAAAAAATACTCAAAATGACAAGAAATTATTTCTCTCATTCAAAGCTATCTACAAGACTGGGTTCGCCGGCATCCTCCAAATTACCCAATGCACAGAAAACGGTTCTATCCCGTGTTTGGCAAACGAAGCATTGACGAGCATACACATCCGGAAGACAAATTCTTTCTGGATCATCATCGATCAACGCGGCACAAACTGTATCGGAAAATCGAAACGTTTTTGGATGCGTAAGATCACTATTGTCAAAAATGCTGCCATTTCTATAAGTTGAAATTGTTTTCCAGGAAAGGCAAACATGGTCATCACTGTGTGTTACGGGCCCTATGTGAATGTGGCCAAAAAAGGGACGGTGTGCAGCCGGAATCTTTCCTCCGTGAAATCCTGAAGGCTGTTTTCAGGTATTTTGTAGTTCTGTAATTTACCGTAGTCATCCTTTACTAGATGGGAAACCATTCTGATTCCAGCTTACCAACTACACATGAAGACCCGGTCGATTACACGCATCGAACGTATGACGAGGCTCATGCACATACTGGAGATTGTGCAAAACGGTATCCTTTTTGCAAGGACAGTATCTGGTCCGAGGATTTTATATTCTGAGACTCACTGAAAGAAATTAACGTGGCTTTTCCTCTCAGTAGATTAAATGGTTATATATGTTGTGGCGATCAAAAGATGAAGGAGAAATGTTGCATATTGTTTTCCAATTCTTCGATGTCAATTATCTGTTCGCCATTTATCATACCACAAGCGATACTGAAAAAACGATGCTGGAAAAGGCCTTAGGTTTCCTATTATTTACATATAAGTGCTTTTATATGTGCTCCTACCAAGAAGTATTTCGTTCTTTCTTTGAAAAAGGCATTTGACATGGCACAAAGTAATCATTAATATTTTTTATTTTTCCGAGTCACAGCATATGTAACTTTTTAATGTATCAAAACCAAATATTTTGTACGTAGCGATTTTATTAAGAATAAAATGTCGGAACAGAAAATGTTATCTTTTTGCGACGAAGAGGCTGGTGCGAATATTACGCACTGCTAATGCACTAACGGATCGCATTCACTGTAATTGAGTAAATTTATTTTTTTTTTATCAAATCTTCAGACAAATCAGACAGAGGTCAACGTTGGCACATAGCCAAAGTGGGAAAGGGGTAACAGGGTAACCGCGCTCCCCTTACCATTTTTTTCTGAAAAAAAGGGTGTACCCCATATAGCTTAGTGGACGTTTTGCGTAACAGGTTTGGCATAAAGACGTTAGGCATATTGGACATTTGGTATAATACCGATTGTAAGTGCCATTTGGCATAATGGACGTTTGGCATAATGGACATTTGACATAATGGACATTTGGCATAATATTTCTAGGGAAGATAATCCTAATTTATCATAATCAACTTTTGTCATATTTAGAGTCAATTCATTTGTTGTTGTTGTAGCGACTATTAATTAGCAAAGGACGGGAAAGTGTGAAATATTTTTCAATATTAAGAGCCATAGTACTCAAGGAAGAGCAAAAAGTTGAAGGAAGAAAGTTTATAAAAGCGTGGAATAGGGTCATATGAGTAAGCTTAGAGTTTTCCGATGACTTAGCTCTTCATTACAACATAAAAAAGGAAGAATTGACTCATTCTTAGTCGTTAATAAAAAAAATGCACCATGATAGGGAACCAACAAGAAGCTATATGTGAAAGCTTCTGACACGATGTTCAATCAACACACAGTGACTATATGACACAGCAGCTGAGGTAAATACAATAGTCATTCAAATAAAACACCCCGACAGGCAATTAATGAGGTCAAAAATTATCTGATTCAAGAGTTTCAACCTCGCAGCAATACTTAGTGTGAGAGTTTTCCGTGACTTAACTTTTGTCCTGACTTAACGCTGCTCCGGACATGCCGCAAAATCAGATGATTCGCATTATAAAATACCAAAATATCATGACTCCGGCGGTAGAAGACAAAGGCTTAAGTCGTCGAAAAATTCTAAACTTGCTCATATGATCCTATTCCACGCTTTTCTAAACTTTCTTCCTTCAACTCCATGCTTTTCACACCGTCGTTACTACATAAGAAAGGAAAAATTGACTCACTCTTAGTCGTTAATAAAAAAGAAACAAACTCGAAAAAATATTTTTTATTATTTTGATTATAGAGCGATGGTACCAGCAACCCGGGGCGACCGTGGCAGGGGGGCGTAAACCCCTGGACGCTGGTCACCAAGAAGAAGCCGGCACCGACACCGGAGGTACCGCGGCCGCGAAGAAGGCCAAGGACAGAGGTGAGGCCTTGTGGTTAAAAATCGACAAGGACAAATACGCCGACGTCCTAAAGTCGATGAAGGCGGCCGAAAGCCTCTCGGCCCTTGGGCAAGATGTGCGTAGCGTGAGACGCACCAACACGGGAGAAATGCTTCTGGTGCTGAAGCGAGCCGCACAATCTAGTGCGGTGTACGAGGCCTTGGCCCAAGAGGTCCTTGGTGAAGGCGCCCAAGTCAGGTCGCTAGGGGCGGAAATGACTCCAGTGCAAGCATCTGGACGAGTTCACGACCGCAGAAGGTGTCGTCGCAGCCGTTAAGGAGCAATGCGACGTCACAATCGAGCGGGCCTCTGTGCGTTTTAAAGAGGGACCCTCTGGCACCCAAGTAGCCTACCTCAGGCTACTGAAGGCGGATGCCAAAAAGGTAACCGAGAAAGGTAAGCTGAAGATCGGCTGGTCGGTATGCCCAATTAGCATACTCCAGCCGCCTTCAGCGGATAGGTGCTATCGATGCCTTGAGTCCGGCCACAAAGCCTACGAGTGCAAGGGGATAGACAGGAGCAAACTATGTCGTCGCTGCGGCGAGGAGGGGCATAAGTAGCGGGGTTGCACTAAGATGCACAAGAGCCTTATCTGCACCGCTAAGAAGCAAGCCCATAATCATGCTGTGGGCGGACCTTCGTGTCCCTTCGGTGAGGTAAATAAGAAGAAGCCGTCACACAGCTAAATCTTAACCATTGTGCAGCAGCCCAACAGCTGCTGTGGCAGTCGGTCTCGGAGTCGAGGACAGATGTCGCCCTCCTATCAGACCCGTACAACATCCCTGCCGGCAACGGCAATTGGGTCTGGAATGGTGGTAATATGTACAACGGGACGGTTTCCGGTTCAAGAGGTAATACACTCCTCCGCCGAGGGTGTTGCGATTGCCAAGATCAATGGTGTGTTCTATTGCAGCTGCTACGCTCCACCAAGGTGGCCAATAGAACAGTTCAACCAGATGATCGACAGGCTCTCGTCAGACATAGTGGGCCGGAAACCGGTAGTCATAGCAGGAGACTTTAACGCTTGGGCAGTGGAGTGGGGTAGCCGCTGTACAAATAGCAGGGGTCAAGCGCTAATGGAGGCGCTTGCGAAACTCGATACTGTGCTAGCTAATAATGGCTCCGCTAGTACATTCCGTAGAAACGGGGTGGAGGCGTGGATTGACGTAACATTTGCCAGCCCGAGTCTGGCTCCAGGCATGGAATGGAGGGTAGACGAAGGCTACACCCATAGCGATCATTTGGCAATCCGCTTTAGGATCAACTATGGTGTGCAGCATCCGAGGGCGGGTGATCCCTGTCAGGTACGCGGGTGGAAGTCCAATCACTTCGACAGCGAAGCTTTCACCGCGGCCCTGGGACTGGAGGCCAACACCGACAGTCTAAGCGGGGATGTGCTGGTAGCTGTTCTATCACGCACGTGCGACGCCACCATGCCTAAAAAACACCGCCAAGAAACGGCAGATGAGGTATACTGGTGGAGTGCCGAGATTGCAGCTCTACGGTCAGCCTGCCTCAGAGCTAGACGTAGGATGCAAAGAGCTCGCACCGAGGATGCAAGAGAGAACCGCCGTGAAGTGTGCACTACGAGACAGTGCGAGCACAGCCGAAATGGTGGCTCCAGTGACGAATGAAGAACTACTCGCAGTGGCTAAATCCCTAGCAATGAACAAAGCTCCAGGGCCGGATGGAGTTCCAAACAACGCTCTCAAAGCAGCGATCATAGCGAACCCGAACATGGTGATGATAGCTATGCAGAGATGCCTTGACGAGTGCCGTTTCCTCGATAGATGGAAAAGGCAGAAATTGGTGCTGTTGCCGAAGCCCGGGAAGCCGCCAGGCGACCCATCGGAGTACAGACCAATCTGTCTAATCGACACGACTGGCAAACTGCTTGAGAGGATCATCCTCAACAGGCTTACCCCGTACGCGGAAGGAACGGACTGCCTGTCAAGCAACCAGTTTGGCTTTCGGAAGGGTAAGTCCACAGTGGACGCTCTCAACTCTGTGATAAATACTGCCGAGATAGCGATCCAACGGAAAGGCGAGGCATTCGATACTGTGCGTTAGTGACACTTGACGTGAAGAACGCATTCAACAGCGCAAGCTGGGATGCCACCGCGCTCTCGTTACACCGGCTTAGCCTACCGGTGGGTCTGTACCGGATCCTGCAAAGCTACTTCCAGAACCGTGTACTGCTATACGAGACCGATGCCGGTCAGAAAAGGGTTCCGATTACAACTGGAGTCCCGCAGGGCTCGACCCTAGGCCCGTTGCTATGGAACCTCATGTATGACGGGGTTCTGAGACTGAAGTTCCCTCCTGGGGTCAAGATCGTCGGCTTTGCTGACGACGTAACCTTGGAGGTCTACGGGGAGTCAATCCCTGAGGTAGAACTAACCGCAGAACACGCGATCAACACGGTGGAGGAATGGATGAGCGCGAGAGGCCTGGAGCTCGCTCATCATTTGGTTGACGTTTTTCAGAGTGATTCATAACCTTTCTATATGAGAAAGACAAAACATAATTTCGAAAGCAGCTCTGACGAAGCGAGTCTGTGCCGCGTCTGCTAAGATCTTAAGATTTCAGTAATCTATCTTATCAATAAAAGCACTCCAGTCCAACCAGAGTGCCTACAAGCACATCGACGCCAGTAACATCCTGATTATGGCATACTGGCCATAGCGAATGTCAACGGACAGGGCACGGATCACGAATTGAACGGTAACGTTGGGCTAACAAGCGTACTGTTCTACTCCCTTAGTAAGGAAGGATGACATCGACTTGAAATGGCGTGTGAGCTAACAGCACGGCTGCCTCCGTCGCGACAAAGCCCTGGCAGGTTTCCGGGTATGTTGAAAACTCGTCACCATTTAGGCGGTTGTACTAGGTTCGGATTGTCCATTTCCGATTTTACGCCAATCCAGCTCTGAACACTACTTTCCATGACGGATAGTGTCAACCCTAGCATGACCTCCCTGCTGCATAGATAATCACGGGATCACAAAAAATGGATAAAAAACAAGAAACTCATACAAATGGAGCAGGCGCTTCGAATTCGTTCGCTAGAGGTGGTTTGGTGAGGTCACCATCACCAGCAGCAGCTGAAGTCAGCAAGAACAGGAGGAGGAAAAGCAGCGGCAACAGCAACAGCAGCAACAAGAGCTAGAGTAGAACGGAATGAGTTACACCCCACATAAGCCAAAAGTAGTGGCAGCGAAGTACTTGATGGAGGAGTTCCACAAGTTTGTGGACGCGAGAAACAATGTCCATAAGGACATTAAGGTGATGGGTCTCAGAATCCGAAAGGCGCTAGTGTCTGCCGTAAAGAAGTATGACATGACAATACGGAGGGCTGTTGTAGCTGAGCGAGTATTGGTGTCGGCTACGGCTACTGTCTTACTAGCCGTACCGAAGCAGAGAAAGAAGATTCAGATTGGAGTGGAAAACACGTCAGTTTTCGTAACTCCAATGAGGACTTCGATACGAGAAGACCGGTGTACCGTTGTAAGTCGTAAGGAGAAACACGGGAAACAGCAACAGCAGAAAAAAGAGCGAAAAGGGGAGCAGAAGAGGAAAGGAAAATCTTCGGCTCGTCGGAAGGTGCCAAACAGAGAAGCCGTGCTCGTCAAAGCCAATGACGCAACGACTTATGTAGCGCTACTCAAGAAGGTCAGAGACGACCCGGAGCTGAGGTATTTGGAGGAAAACGCGGTGAGAATCAGGTGTACCCAAAACGACGAGATGCTCTTCGAGTTGAAGAAGGATCCCACGATCAACAGCTCGACCTTACAGGAGACGATTAGTAAGTCACTGGATGAAAAGGCAGAAGCTAAAGCCTTAAACCCGCAGATGGTGATTGTGTGCAAGGACCTAGATGAGATCACCAAGAAGACGAACTGAGAAGTGCACTGAAGCAGCAGTGTAGCCTAGGTGAGGTGCACATGACGATCCGTTTAAATAAGGGATATTCACCGATAACCGCTTCCAACAAGGTGCTGAAGGTAGACAAAATTACAGTTGGATGGTCAAGATATCCATTTAGATCCGCCCCACGAGTCAATAAATAAGTGGAGGAATGTTTCAAATGTTTGGGCTTTGGACATTTGGCAGGGGCTTGCAAAGATCCAGATGGTTCCAGGATGTACTGGAAATGCGGGGAGACGGAACATCTTCAGAGAGACTGCATGCAGAGGCCGAAGTGCATGCTTTGCACCCCAGCGGACGGAAACGACCATCATACGGGTGGGTTTATATGCCCTGCCTACAAGAAGGCGACTACAGGCCGACGGTAATAGAGATAACCCATATAAATATGAATCACTGTTACCCCATACAGTAACTGTTGTAAACTGGCCTACGACTGAAACTATGTGTGAAGTCGCTTTAATTGCTGAGCAGTATCAAGTCTCCTTGATAACGGTAACTTGGTGGTGAATAGGTCGGAAAGGGCTGTGATACAAGTTATGGGTAGATTTCCCATTCAAGAAGTAGAACGCTCATACGAAGGCATCGTGATCGCCAAAATTAAAGGCGTCTTCGTGTGCAGCTGATACGCTCTTTTAAGGTGGAGCAACTCAGCCTAATGCTAGAGCAGTTAACCGAGCAACGGTGACTTCAACGCCAGAACTGAAAACGTGGATGCGGCTGAACTAACAAGAAGGATTGTGAAGGTTTGTGACGCCACAATGCTTGTCTTAAGGTCAGAAGGCGGGCTCAGAGAGTAATATCGGAGCCAGATAGAGAATAGCGCAAGGCAGCATTTCGGGAAGGTCTGTTTTAAAATAGACTTAGCAAATCAGATTGCCACAAGCAGCTGTACCAAAAAGTAGACGCCAATCCCTGGGGCGACGCGTACCGAGTCGTGATGGGGAATATGAAAGGCTCCTTGACGCCACCCGAAATGTGCCCGGGTAAGCTGAAGATAATCGTTGAGGGTCTCTTCCCGAAGCACGATCCAACTATCTGGCCGCTGACATAGTACGGCGAAGAAGAAGGAGCAAACACGGACGATCGGCAAGTGACTATCGATGAGCTCGCAGAAGAATCGAAGCGCCTGAAATCAAAATCCCCCGGTCCAGATGGAATACCGAACGTGGTGCTGAAAGCCGCGATCCTGGCATATACGGACATGTTCAAGATGATGCTGCAAATGTGTTTCAATGAAGGCAACTTTGGCAAAATGTGGAAAGTACAGAAGCTGGTGTTGCTTCCAAAGCTAGGGAAGCCACGGGATGATCCGGCTTCGTATAGGTCTGCTGTATACACTCGGAAAACTCCTGGAAAGAATTCTTTAACAGGCTGACGAAATGAACGGAGGATGAGCGCAGACTGTCAAAGATGCGATTGTTCGGATTTCGCAATGGAGTATTGACAGTGAAGACAACTCGGACAGTACTCGAGAGTGCTGAGAAGGCATCTAAACAGAGTCGATAAAGAGAACGATACTTCGCTGTGGTCACAACAGATGTGAAGAATGTATTTAACAGCGCCAACTGGGAAGCCATAGTCGCAGCACTACACAAAATTCGGGTTCCGGACTATCTATGCCAGATCTTGAAGAGCTACATCCAGGTCAGAATGCTGCTGTACGAGACGATCGGCAGAAATCAAAGCGAGTCACAGCGAGCGTTCCTCAGGGCTCCATTCTCGGTCCAACCCTTTGGAACGGGATGTACGATGGGGTCTTAACACTGCGGCTGTTTAGGAAAGTGAAAATTGTGCGTTTCGCTGACGACGTGTCACTAATGGTGATGGGTGAGACACTTGAAGAAATGGAGGTGTCTGTCACGGCAAAATAGACGTGATCGAGAGCGGTTCAACGGATGCAGATCGATACTGCGCTATGAAGTTAATGCCTGGGGTGCGGCGTTGAAAACCAAGCGGATAATGTCGTCTACAGAATGACAAGCGACGAAAACACATGGAACGCGGACAACGCATTTGTTGCGCAGATCATGGCTACCTTACAGCGGATATGGATTGACGAATAGCGAATAACGGTTGCGGGAGAACAAGTACCACCGGGAAAATCTCCGCCAGAGGAGGCTAGCGAAAACGAAGCAGAATCGAATCAATCCTTCGCCAATCTCTCTAGCGAACTGGCCGCCCTGCTCACAGGAATCACCGAACTGACCCCGAAATCTGGTTGGTTGCCTCGGTCTTGGGCGAAGAATTCTCCGTCGGAGTAGGCTAGGTCTATCGTCGAGGACTAGACCAGGCAGCTCGCGAACAAGTCGGAAGCTCAACGAGTAAGTTGTACTGAATGGCACAAGGCAGCGGAGGCATGGTGCTGAATGGCACAAGGGACCCGAGGCATGGTGCTGTAAGGCACAAGAGAGCCGAAGGGCTCGGTAAATTATACAATCTGAAGATGGCCGCTCGATGTCTTCGCAGGGGAAGAGCACAAAGTCTCGACCTTCAGCTACCATGAAGAAACTAACAGTCTGTGTGAATACTCGAGAACTGCTGGTATGTCGAGGAGCGGTGCTGTAACCCCATTAAAGGAACCAACTACTAACTACTACTACTCCTCCCCGAAGTAGTACTTTAAAATAGTACCAGGGAGGAATCTGTTGTTTTAGCGAATTGAGTGGCATCTGAAAAATCCCTGAGTTATTGGTTTTTGTACATATTGTTAATCTCAGGGCTTTTTTGAAAGGTTTCTCGAGTCTCCAACGACGAGCTCCTTATAGTGGCAAAAGGGCTGAACTCGAAGAAAGCTCCCGGACATAAAAAACTCTCGAAGTAAAGAAATTCTAAAGAGCACCTTGTGAGCTGTCCGCTCAGAAAATCCCTATATTCGCGTGCTCCCTGATGAGACTGTTTCTGATAACTCATATGAGTGAATATTTTTGTTAATACAGAGGCCTCTAGGAATAGTAGAAATATTTCTTTCCCCAGGCTATTCCGAAACAACTTCAAATTGTTGGGTGGACATTGAACAAAACCAATTGAAGTGCTGCCTTGAAACCTGCTTGAGCTCCACCAAAGACTTTCCAGCATTTCCAGGGACACAAAAAATTCAGTTCAACGCTGGACTTATCAAATATTCCGACATCGTGGATTTCATTGTCACAGCTTTTGCCGTTACTGATCCTCTTTGAAGCCATCGGATAACTTCTCTTCCTGTAGTAAAACATGTTTAAAGTAGAGGGAGATCAACAAACCAAGTGCTTCGTGCTTTACAGCTTTCGATCTTGTGATTCCGTGATATGCCTTTGTTCCGCCATGTAACATCACACCTCTGTATGCGAAGAATTCGGATGTGTCTTATTCATAAAATGCTTGTTTGATTCTTTGTTAAGGATTTATTCAAATTGGAATTCACACGAAGCTTATTAGCTTATTTAGAGAATCAAATTTAAGCGCAAGAAATGGTCAAAATCGTTTTTGCTGGTCCAGTAACTTTCACGAAACAAATTTCCCAAATAATACCAACTGGAGAATACTGATTGGGCATCGTTCCTCGTACACTTCGTGACAATCTAGATTTCGCTCCCTCATAGCTGCACTGTAATCATCTCCCAGCTCATCTTTCAACGGCACACTATAATATGTGGGAGAAATAAATGCATAATCCAATTATTCAAATATTAAATTACTTACCTGAACACAATTCGCGCAATATCCATAACCATGGATTTCCCCGGAGGGAGAAGCAAATTTTGTGCTTCGCAAATTGCTCTCATTATGCACGATTTCATTGGAAAATCGAATCTGGAAGGACAAATGTAAAATGGTAAAGACTTAATTTGATACGCCATTACACGGAAAAACGTTCAGCGAGAATAAATTCTAAATGAAATGATGTTTTGTGCTAATTTTCCCTGAATAATCTGAAAGCAGCTCGAGCTTCGTTTCGTTTGCTATTCTCTCGAGGTATGTGGCACTGAAAAAAAATGCTTTTTGTTATCTTAGAAGAAGTGATTAAACCTCAGAATGCCACGCTACATAAGCCTGAACGTTGTTTGCAGGTGGTTTGTGGAATTGATTAGTGTACATTAGAGTGACAAGAAAAAATATGCGATCCACCCCTGAGTCGATTCCTAGTCCCATCAGGAGTGTCTGTTCCAAGTTTAAGCCTAATCGGACAAGTCTACTGGACCAACGCTTTTAATGTTTGTATGGGAGTTTTCGACAATTTTCATAGAGAAAATCGACTAGCTCGCACTAAATTCATCAGTTTATCACTACAAAAGATAAAAACAGAGAATTTTATTACCCGCAACTTCATCGACCATGGCCATGAATTAATCCTGCTCAGGTAGGAGAAGTTATTAAAATATTGACCAAGTGATTCCTGAGGCAGTTTTGCATGGGGCCAAATCGGTAGGTGGTGAATCAGTAGTCCAATCCCCCGAACTTTGTTGTTTTGCGGAATAACGGCTGGGTTTAGCTGAATAGTATATTTGAAAGAATTTTAATGCCGTAAACCGGGGTGACATTGAACATTTTTCGAAGTAATTACATAGTTTTAGACACAAAACATTTTGCTCAAGTGTAATATTTTTAAACCATGTGCTGTTTGCTTACTACTATTTTTCAAAAATGATTTAAATTTTTTCTCTTTTCTCTTACTCTGGTGTGACTTTGATAACATGCATGTTCACCCACATCAAGTTGTTGATGTCAATGGTTTCCATTCAAATGTTTGTTTAAACTACTACTGTACTGTACAATGTATTTCAATATACTGTAAAATCGAGTAACTAAAATTCGTATAATTATAATCCAACTTGAATAGAAGAATCTGTAACATTTTTAACTGCTACATTTGTTTTATTACAGTGATTCATCAGTTATTTATTCAATGTTAAAATGAATGAAAGTCCTTATTCATTTTAACACGTTGGAGCATTGAATATAAAAACAATATTGAGAATTTTAGTTTGAAATAATTTAAAACAATTGCCAACTAGTTTCACAGAATTTTGTTTTTTTTTGTTAGGCAAACTCTTATAAATAATTTTGGCGCAACCCAAAACAGAATAGAAACTCGCTTTTAATTTCTTACTCCTACTAAAATCTAAGGTTTATTTGTTTTATAAAAAATAGACACTTTACGAAGCTTCGTAAAAATAGGGTAATGCGAAATTTTTGTATCATGTAGGTTTTGTACCCAAAAACTTAACAATATACTCAAAAAGTATAACAAATCATTATTTTATAAGTTTAGAGTAAAATTTATTTCAAATTAAAATGATTCGGTAGACTATTCTGGCTAAATATTCAATCTACGAAAAAAGTTTCGAGTGATCAAAGTCACCCCGGTTTACAGTACATATTATGAGTCATCTCTAGAGTTAAAATATTTTAGTTTCACATTTCACCGAATAGAGGGCACCATCACTATTTTTTACCGGTGTGAGATATAAACGATAAATCTTTTACAAAATTGTAGAACAGACATTTCTCAGTAATTTATCTAAACATGTTCTCTTTCTCCTAGTGATGGCACCCTCCATTCAATGAAATATGGAACTAAAAAAATTCTAACCAAAAGATGTCTCATATTATGTACTTAAACTGCTCTGAACATATTTTTTAGTTGAACTCAACCGTTATTTCGGAAACAAAAGGACTTCAAAGGAATTCAAAGGCTGATTCTACGCTAATCACTGTTTCGTCCCATGCAAAACTTACTCGGACATGACTTCGTTCAAATTTTAATAACTACTTCTGCTAAAGCTGTAGTAATAAAATTAAATTTTGTTATTTTCATTTTTAAAGATAAACTGATGCACACAGTGCCATTTAGCGCAGAAAGTGCAAGCTACTGGGTTTTATTCAAGTAAATTGTTGAAAAATCCTATATAAACTTCAAATACGTTGGTCCGGTAGCTAGACTTGTCCGATTTGGCTCAAATTTCGAACAGATGCTCCTGGTGGGACTGGAAATCGAGCCAGGTGGAACGATGGGGTGTTCGAAAGTTCTTTTTTTGTGCATTCTAGTGTATATCTCCCTGCTACACTATTTGAATTTTAACCAATCGATAAAAGAAGAATTCAATATCTTTTATCTATATCAAATTAGTTTAAAATTGATTTTAGAGCCATAGTACTCAAATGAGAGCAAGGATGTCAAATATACGCATTGAAAAACTAGAAGTGACAGGGTCATTAGAAAAAGGTTCAAAATCTTACGGGTTAATCTTTTGTCTTCTGCTGGTAGGAGTCGAGTTTAGGCAGCATAAGTACGAATCACTCACCCCGAAACTACACCTAACATAACACTGCCTTCGCCGATCATGGACTCTGCCATATCCTGGTCTCGCTTCAGTTCATCAACTTCACTCAACACGCTATGTTAAGAACCTCCACCGGACGTTGACTACTCCAAGCTCATCTCTGAATAAACCCAACAACACTCAACCCAGCAGTCAGAAAACAACAATATTCATAACATTCAGTAGTCGAAACCAAACGAACGGTCCTCCCGCGACCACCCCCCCCCCCCCCCCCCCCGGGTACGTTCCGAGCTCTCTCGATGCACCCTCTGGCGGCTGTGGGCGCGAGCCTGGGTTTTACCCAGGCAAGTACTTTCAGACTAAATGCAACAGCCAACAACCGACTGCCCCCAAATCTTTCAGCCAATACCCGCCAGGTGGCGCTCCCCCGAGCAACAATCCGTTGCCTGACCCGTTGCTTCAGCTAAGAGCAAATAACAAACCTAATACCGAAGAGTCGATCCCCAATCGACTAGACCACAGCCACACTAACATTCGGCTCCACAATCTAAGCCCTGTCACCGGTTGCTCCTGACACCCAGTTCGATTCCGCTACAAGAGCAGCGACATGAGCGCTGAAAATCGCTACAATTACACCGCATCTGCAGAATCCGTTCACTCGAAAGCGCAATGGGACAGCACAAACATGCACACCGTACATGAAGAAAGACCCTTTCCTCGCGTCGCCCCGACTCGTCCCGGAGATACTCGACGGTTGCCGGCGCGGGGAGCCCGGGGTAAGTTTTACCAACCCCGTAATCCAACCGGTCCCATCTGTCGCATTCTACTTTCCCGAAACGCTCATGGTACAAAAACATCTGCATTAACGCCAAACCTTAGAGTCACCGAAGATAACGTCTCACAACAGATCCTGTTCACCGTGCATCAAAAAACCCCCCTTCCTCGCGTCATCTCCGACTCGAGAAGTACCGGAGACATCCGATGAGTCTTCGACGGTTGCCTTCCCGGGTTAGTTTCACAAATCCCGTAACCCGATCGGAACCATCTGTCGCACTTTATCTTCTTTCAGGGCCCGACGGTACAAAACCAACCGAACTAACGTCAAAGTTCAAAGTCCATGAAGAAACCATCAGACCTGAAAACGTTAACAACAAAACCTGCTCTCCGTGCATCAAAAAAGCTCCTTCCCCGTGTCGCCCCCGATTCGGGAAGTGCCGGTGACATCCGATAAGTCCCCGACGGTTGCCGGCACGGGGAACCCGGGGCCCTCTCGAGTAAGTCCCTACAATCTCAGATCCCATCTGAACCCAACTGATGTTGCCTCTAACTTTTCTACAGAAACACCAACGACAGGCCAAAGACCCTCTGAACGCACACCCGCGGCGTATTCGACACCACTCCACAATTTAATTTCCACAAGATCCATCTAAATGGTATCTAGCAGCAGTCCAGCTAGGAATAGCTCCAGCCCCAGTCCAACCCCACTACCCGACGGAACAAACTGCACAACGGCCATCCAAAGAAACACCAACGGCTTGAGAGCAAACCTAGGAGACTTCCAACGCATCATTGCGCGTTCTGCGCCCATCTGTCTTTTGCCATCCAAGAGACACACATAAAGGGAACCACGGATTAATCACCTTGCTTCAGTCACCTCTACATTTGGCAATCATCCAAAGGGTCGAACATCTACCAGACCATCGACCTAGGAATCAGAGCTGACTTGCCGTCTGAGTCGGTAAAATTTGACACCGACCTCATTGTAGTGAGAATAAGTTGTACGGTAGCGTCTATTTACATCCCTCAGGAAGTCAGTAACGTAGGAAATAAATTGCGGAATCTCTTCAAGCAACTACACACCAGAGATGCCACATTGAAATCAGTGTTTCGATCAAAAAAATCTTTTTACCTTCCGTTGTGACTAAAACAGAAAAAAATTCGGTGAAAATCTGTGATAAATTTCCAAAAAATCTGTGAAAAATCACAATATTATCAAAAATCTGTGGAAATCTGTGAAATTTTCTTCAAGACGCCAAAAATCTGTCATCTGTGAAAAAGAATCTGTGATCAAAAATTTAAGAGAGCATCGCGTTGACGTTAAATGACGGCAGTATCACCTTCTTCCGGGGCCGATCCACATTCGTCTTAGATTTAACCATATGTTCTAGCTCCATTACTGAAGCCTGCGGATGATCGGTTCTCGCCGATACTGGAAAAAGCGATCACTTCCCTATCGTAGTCTTCTATGACCGGATGCCCCCCTCTACGTCGCGGCGTCACCGTTGGCTCTATGATCAGGCAGTGCGGCCCACCTACGAAGATAAGGTTTCGGATGCACTCGATCGAGACCGGAATTATTCACCAGACGAGCTTGTAGAGGTCATGCACAGGCTGCAAAACCATGCATTCCCCAAACCAGCGGAGGCCAGCTGGGCATCTTTCGAGTACGGGATCAGCTCCGATTCGTCGACTGCGGATCTGTGGACAAGGGTCAATGCCCAAAGCGGCAAAAGAAGGCAGAACGGCTTCGCCTTAACAGTTAACGGTACCACTACAGTTGAGTCCTCTGAAATTACTAATGCAATCGGTTAACACTCTTCTTTCTGGGGACTCCTCCCTTCCACCTGCCTGAATACGAAAAAAACAATAGAAGCCAACCCTACAACATTCAGTCCAAACGCTAGCCAGGATTAGATTAAACACAGGGGTAGAACTTGCCACTGCACTGAGTACTGCAAAGGGTAACTCAGCGGGACTCGACAACGTTGGTTATCCCCTGTTAAGACATTTACCTCAGGTTGGCAAGCGAGCACTCCTAAACGGATTCAACAGGATATCAGAAGGCGTGTCCTTCCCAGACAGCTGGAGAACCGCTCTCACGATTCCCATTCCGAAGAAATGCGAGGGAACCAGGAGCTCGAATGACTTTCAGCCTTCTCCCCTGTATTGGGAAGACGATGGAAAGAATGGTAAACAGACGCCTGATGACCTTCCTCGAGGCCAAAGAGCCTCTCGACCATCGACAGTTCGCTTTCCGCAAGGGACTTTATCTAGGCTGCCTCGGTGAAATAGTAAGTGACGCAATAGCCAACGATTGCATTCAGACATCGCCATTATAGATCTTGCCAAGGCCTACAACACGGTATGGTGTGAAGGAGTACTTCGCCATCTGCACCAATGAGGTGTTAGCGGAAACCTTGGTTGCTTCCTCAAGCAGTACCTCAGTGACCATAGTTTCAGGGTGGGCATTGGAGGTAAGCAGTCGAACCTGTTTCGGGACGGGGTACCCCAAGGGTCGGTTTTGGCAGTCACATTATTCTTGGTCAGCATGAATTCCCTTTTTGCCACGCTTCCGAAAGGTATAAACGTGTTTGTCTTCGCCGATAATATAATACTTATAGCTATCGGAAAAAACAATTGGTCGCACAAGATGGAAGCTACAGCCGCCTGCGTTGAAACCGGCGTACTGCCCTGTCGATGGGCACCGGTGGTAGCTGTCCTGAAACGAGCCATTGGCTCACCTTCTACAGGCAGCCATGGACATCCATACAACATTTACCAATACCCCTCTCCCTACAATCGCAAAGCTGCATCGGGTGCGCAACCACGCCTGGCACGAACGTGGCCCAAACTTAGACAGGAGCCTGGCTGTATCCGTCAGAGCAGGTGACCCTCCCAGTACAGTCAGAGCAAAATTCCTCCAAATGATTGAACGCAAATACCCTAATCATGTGCACATTTACACTGACGGTTCGAAACTCAGTAAGGGCGTGAGGGCGGGTGTAAGCGGAATTGGAGAAGGCCTCGCCCGTCGTCTATCCTCTGTTTGCTCAGTTTTCTCTGCTGAAGCAGCCGCCATTGCCATCACAAAGAAACCTGAAGATACTTCAGCTGTGATTTTCTCAGATTCCCTCTCGGTCATCAAAGAACTGGAATCGGGGATGTCCAAACACACCTACGTTCTAGCCATAGAGCAATTCTGCGACCCGTTTATTACCATATTCTGGGTTCCCGGGCACAGTGGAATTCGCGGTAACGAGGAGGGTGACCGTTTGGTTGCACGCTACCACATAGCGGCCGTCCGCCTCACTCCAAATAAGTGCTGAGGAGGCTTTCTCGTGGCCTTCTATCAGCCACAACATGCTAGGCCATCTATCACCATCGTTCAGCGCCAGCCTATCTACCACCATCAAGCAGCGGGCCCTCCGCCACACTCGTACCGGATGTTAGGGAGGTTGTAACGCGGCCCTACCAGCGTATTGTCGCCATTGAGCGCAATATCAAATCGAAGAACTCAACGATTTTGTAAAATGCAATGTAACGACTACTTTTCTTTTTCAGGCGAATTACCCTCAGTGGTTAAAGCCTTAATAAATATAATAATAATAAATAAAAGAATTTCAGAATTCACGTGTTCGGCACATTTGCATTGTGAATCTCACCCCACAATGCTAGTGGTAGTATCTTTCATGATAAAACCATTAGGCCTCTAAAGTGCAGATGGTTAGAGTTCAGAATGCAAGTAAAATTACTACGAACAATTTCTTCTCATGAACTTGGTTGTAATGTTTAAAAACGACGATACTTCTCGTTTTCGCATCATGTTTCTAATGCATTGACTACGGAACTTTTAGTAAGATATTAGGTAGAGGGAATGGAAGTTCATCAAAATCTTACGAAATATTAGTTAGACAATGGATGGGTTTAAAAAACAATGTTGAAATCAATAAAGGTGTCTCTACCGTAACACCAGTTAAAAATTCCAAATTTATGTTACATTTGGTCGATCGACTATCTCTTACTTGTTTCCAATTCCGTTCTCCAGAGTGTGATACAACTGTCGTCTTTCCCGGTAGTGATAATAGTGCTCCCAATCCCGATGGTGGCTAATATTGAACCGGTCCTCCTCCTCTTCCAGTTCATAATCGACCGCCCCACTGGACGATCTTCCAGCTCGGTAATAATTTCGCTGCAGGTAATCATCGGAGTCAGCACTCCACAATTTGCTTTTGTATGGTTGATGCATATAACTATTATAGTAATTGCTAGGTCTGAAATAATCCCTCTGACGTTGGTAATCTACGCCCGGATACGCCCCACGACTGATCCAGTCCGAACGATCCTTGCCATAGCCCGGAGGAACATATGCATCAGGATGGTTCTTCAAGTAAGCTTCTAGCTCTTCTGGTGATACTTCGTGGTTCTCGTGGTGGTGGGTCGTTACTGGAATTATCGCAGGAGATGGCACTGTTGATGTTTTTACTGGCATGGGCGGTTCAGTTGGTAACATTGCTATTTCTCCAAGACGAAAAGCGGAGAAGCGATACCTGTAATCCGGTAGCGGATGAAACATGTCAAGTTCGGCCAACAATACGTTTCCACCGGGGCCTTTAAACAGTAAACCTTTCAGTGCAGATGCGGTTACCTGCGAAAAGTCAACAAACGTTGTAATACATAAATTTCTGAGTGCGAACAGCCATGTCTAACTTTTAGGGTAGGGTATGACAAAATGTGACATTTGGTGAGGGGTATGCTAGAAAGTGATGTTTCTACTGAAGAAAAAAAAATTAAGAAAATATTTGTAACGTTCTAGAGGAGGGGAGGGAGGTCGAAAAACAATATGTGAGACAATTTATGGCATAGAGGAAGAGGAAGTCAATTATAAGTAATTGTGTGTTACGTAATTCATAATTGGTCCCATAGAACGTGATATCTCGCGTGTTTTTTAAGAAGGGCCAATAAGCATACTGTCAAAATTCACTTTGAGCGGAAATTCTGGACAAACCATGAATCGCCGAATATAAAACACAGCAAAAAACGAAAAAGGAAACTTTTCTGTTTCATAAAATTTTAACATCCATTCTCGGCGGATTGCGGTTTGTCCGGAATTTTCTCTCAAAGTGAATTTTGACAGCATGCTTAAATGCCCTTCTCAAAAAATACGCCAGATATATTGCTTTAGAAAGCATGTCGCGTAACTAACGCGGTGCTTATTAATCAGTTGGAGTTTCTGGACATAGTACACTAACGTGCCAAGACACGTCCTAGCCTCACTTACCAACAGGCTTGATCCGGGAGGAAATAGCAGAAATCGTTTCTTCCTCGACAACGGTTTGCTGCTGTTGAACAGTTCTATTTCACTATTGCTAACACTCTGGTTAAGTGCGCTACTTTGGAAGACCGAAATGCTCCAACATACATTAACAAATACTAAGCTAAGCAAAAACAAAACCCAGGCCACTCTCATTTTCAACTGGCGCTTTTCCGAGCAACGAGCAAACTGAAATAACAGTCGCGTGCGCGATGGGAATTAGTTTGATAAATCACAAACTCGTTAATTTTTTTGCCGCTCAACAGCTCTTGGCCACGATGTGGAGTAGGTGGAAAAATAGAAAATGTGTACCGGCTCTATTTGACCTTAATTACTCATCACGAATGATTTATTTGCGCTGTAACTTAGAGAATGGAATCCAGGTGAGCAAACAGAAAAGTGGAAAGCTCTTACTCGCACTTTAGGCACTATTTTACTTGGCAACTCAATCATGCTTTTTTGTTGGAAACAAACATAGGTATACATATGTGGGCATTTGTTGGGAGTGATATTGGTGTAAAAATCGTAACATATGTTACTTGTTCAATTGCACTAATTGTTGATACCATTTGAAAATCCCAATGGATTACTTTGAACGCGAATTTTTACTTGTAATCAGGCTGATTTGTTTTGTAGTATGGAATAACAAACATTAGCTTGTTTAAAAAATGTATGTAATGTGTAATTCGTCGATTTTCTAAAAGATCAATATCAAAGATTCAAAAACAATAACTGTTCTAACAGTTATGATACAAGTTTTAAAAATTCTACAAAACGTGAAGCTTTAATGTGGAACAACATGTTGATTCATCGAATAGGATTTTATACAGGGTGTTTGGTTCATGGTTAAGAATCTCTCGGGGGGTGATAGACTGCTATATTTGGAGAAAAAAATTGTTCTACACATACCATCAAATCTCAACCGTTACAGAGTTATTGAACTTTTTGTGTAAAATACTTTTTTGTCTTAAAATACATCTAACTTTAAAAGTATACTTTGTATTTTAAATGTTTTAGTTCCATTCGAAAGGTGAGAAAATTTCCTATTAAATGGTGTTCTCATATATTTTAAGTCATTAGTTTTAATTACCTTTCAGCTGTAAAGTAGTTAAAAGTTAGTGTTTTTGAGGAGGTTTTTGCTAATTTTCTCGAAATAATGAAGTATGATTATAGCAATATCCATTATCCAAAAGTTGGGTTTCATGACGATTCGTAATTTGTTCTTGGACGCCATATTTCTATCTCTTCCCATTTCTTTGTAATTTCATTACTATACTTTTCCTGTAACCGACTTGCAAGTGCTTAAAAAACTCTAATCTAAAAAATATGCTTCATATCGTTATTTACAAGATTTCATTGGAAAGCTGAGAAAATCTCCTATCAGTTTATGTACAAATATCTTTTAGTTAAGTCTACTAAATGATTTTTTACTAACGAAATAACTCAAAATTGGTGTTTTTTGGAGAGTTTTTTAATTATTCTAATTATCAATCAACAAAATTTATCGTTACTATTGTTCATTTGATGCGCTTAATGTTCTCTATAACTTGTTATTTGACACTTTGTCTATATCTCTTTTCATTTTGCTGCTATTTAATAGTTAACACAGCATGACCTCGCCACAAATGTAGTGGGTTCGAAATCTTTATTTTTACATATGAAAAGATGTGATAAAAACGATTTTGCGTCGAAACCAAAAGAGATAATTGAATAGAGTCAAAGAAAGAACTGTAGAACTTGCTGAGATGCATTATTTCCATGATAATATTGGTGATGTTTATTATTTACTATTTTAAGAAAATTAACGAAAATGCTAATAATAGCACTAACTTTAAACTAATTTACTGCTAAAAGAATACTAAATTCACTTAACTGAAAGGTATTAATACATTTTTCTCTGTAAAATTTTCCTAGCTTTCGAATAAAAAGAAAAAAAGTACAATAAGTGCCATACTTTTTCAATTAGACCTGGTACTAGTGAAAATGAGATAAAAATATCCAGGTTGAATAACCCAAAATCATGAAAATAAGAAAAGGTAAGTGTATCATGTCAAAAAACTAATTATGCAGCTCTTCAAGGCTAACAATCTGGATTATTAAAGTGATGAGTTTAACTATTAGGATTTTCAAGAAATGAACGAAAAATCGATTAAAATTGTTTAATTTTCAATAAATTACTTTGAAAAGGCTACTTAAACTCATTAGCTGAAACATGTGAGGGCATCACTCAATGCGAAATTTTCTCACCTTCCCAGTGGATCTAAAATATTTGAAATACAAAGTATACTTTTTGAGTTAGAGGTATTTTATAAGTTTTTAACACAAAATAAGTTTTTAACACAAAAAGTTCAATAACTTAGTAATGATTGAGATTTGATGGTATGTGCAGAACGATTTTTTTCTCCAAATATGACAGTCAATCACCCCTCGAGAGGTTCTTAACCATGAACCAAACACCTTGTATAAGATATTATTAGCATAAAGGATTTTTTTTAATTCGTTTATTTGACACGGCTCATAGCGGTAGCTTAACGGAGCCGTGGATCTTTTATACGTTTACAATACATGTAAAAATAAAAATACAATCAAGAGTTAATTAATTGGATCTCGTGCGCGCATCTTTTTATTGCGAGCGGAGACCTTTTTTCGCGAGGTCTGTTGGCAAACAGCGTCAGGGGGGTCATTTAATTCTCTCCTGTTTTGCACGTCCCGGTCGAAGCTGGCTTGGTGTCCGGGATCAGATGTTCTCCCTTGCTTCTTGCACTTATTGTTGATCCGTCGTCATTGTTACTGCATTCGTTGCCGATGTTGCTTACAGTTGCTTTCGGGGTGCTGGATGATTCTTTTGCGGTTGTCATTGTGGTCTGAACAGCTGCCACGAATTTGGCCACCGTTTGTGGTTCAGGCATTGGTATTGAAAACTCTGTTTTAGGCAATCGGTTGAGATGCATTGTCCTCTGCATCTTCCGCGCAAGGTTGTCCATGATGAGCTGTGTGATTACAATACTTGCACGTAGGAGTTTGCCCCTAAGGGGTGCATAGCGTAGTTTGCATAATTGTAGTTCCGTGAGTTTTGAGTTTTATTGCCAAGTAGGAGGGTATAGGCCTTTCAACCCGCATCCTCACTACAAAAACACCGTTAGGAATACCCGGGAAGAAGTTTCTCCAAGTATCAGGTCTAACGGATTCTACTTCTCCGTATTGCGACATGCATTTTGCAATTGGCTCAGGAGGGGTACGAGATGATAGGTCATATAACCTTACATCTATATAATCATTTTTTTTTTATTTCAATTATAGAGGTTTTAACCTTAAGGTCATTAGCCTCTTCGGGTTAGAAAAATCTCTTATGAAAAATTTCTAACCCTATGTGCGGGATCGGGACTCGAACCCAGGTGCGCTGCGTACAAGGCATTCGATTTACCAATACGCTACGCCCACCCCCTATATAATCATTCTCAAAGTATACGGGAATCTTAATTCCAACGTTGTCATTTTCAACCAAGTATTTTAAGTTGTTCTTCAAAACGAAACGCTCGGCTTGTGCTAACGTGTTGAATGATATTAACACTACATTGCGAAGATGATGATACTGAAGGTACAAGACTTCCGCAAGCCTAAGTTGCATTTTTACCTTCAGAAGGTATTCCATTTCACTAAAACTCGGTCGTTTTAAACAAAATTTAAAGTCAACGACCGCAGCGTTGGGTCGGAGTAGAGCTTTTTCGTCAACTTTACTCATGATGACAAGAATAATCCGATATTTCCTTTGTTCTCGAGACAATGCACACTAGATCGAGAGGCATGTTGTTCACTTGGCTCGATTGTACGTCTGACTGATCAAGGAATTTCTTTTCATTTGATGAATCCAACAGGTCTTCAGATTAGTTTTGGAGAGCGGTGGAACCCGGAAAAATTTCGGGAGTGGTTCGAAATTTTGATCCTAAAATGAACATTGCACAATACATAATATGTAAAAACCCCATTTAATGAAAATCAGTATTGGTGGTCAAATTTGGTTTGAAAAGATTTTAAGTTTGAAACCAATATAGAATTCAAACTAATTTAAAATTTCTTAGCAAGTTGAAAATTTTCGGGAGGGGTCCGGAACCTCAGCACTCTTCCCCTGGATCCGCCACTGGTGTTGGAACAGTATGCATAAAACGATAAGATCTTACGAATCCGAAGGATTTATCTAGTATAGTTGTTCATTCCCCCTAAAAAAGCATTTACCTTTAATATATGATATAGGGTGAACGAGTCCTAATTCATCCCATTAGTCAGGATGTCATACTATTTCATCGATAACTCGGTTAACTTTCACTGGATTGCGCTTGAATAGGTTTCATTCCTAGGAAGTAATTCAATGAAAAACCTGGCTTGGCAAATGTAAAATACTCGGGTTTAAGCGAAGTGAATAGTTGAATACAGCGTACCTTTATTCATCCTACCATTTAAACGAATGCGTTGTATAGAAATAGCAGACACTGTTCTAACTAATGTGTTGAAATCCGGCACTAACATAGTGACAGGACTAAGCTAGCGTCGGATTGACGCTAGCTGAAAATAACGCAGACGCAACTTGTGTTCCAAGTCGAAATGCAAATTCCGTAACTAATATCGTTATAGGTTTTATGTGCCCATTACGGTCCAATGTGGTTTCACCCTATCTTCTGCTTTTTAAAGAAAAATTCGTTTTTATCCAAATATCTCTCCATAGGAGAAAATACAGCGTTGTGCATTGGCTTGCTAAGCCAAACAAAATTTTCGATTTCACAGTTCCTGGTGGCTTCCCTTGTTTTGGCAACAACACCAGCTTCTGAAGCCAGGATCGCGGTCATCAGTGCCACGTTGGGATTGTTGGGATAGTTATGGACCGGGACCTTCCTTCGTTTGACTTGATTGGCTCCAGTTTTTCCACCGTCTGCATCAACGTATGTCATAGGCGACCCTGCGGTTGGATCGTGCTTCGAGAAATGACCCTCCACGATGGTTTTCAAATTGTCAGCGCACATTTCAGCCGGCGTCGTTGGACCCTTCATCTTGGCTATCATGATACGGTAAGCGTTGTCCCAGGGGTTAGCTTTTACTTCTCAGCATAGTTCCTTACAGAAACTGAACTTACTAAGCACTATCTCGCCCTTACACTCTTCTCTGATTGCCTCAGATCTTGCTCTTTGAACGCGTCTTCTGGCTTTTGGGCAGGCAGCACGGAGGAAGCTGAGACTTTCATTCCACCAATACGCCGGATGTCGACAGTTCATCGGCTCCGTTTTCCTCGGTATTGTTACGTCACATGTCCTCGCTAATGTTTCGGATAGCTCGTCGGCATTCGAAATTGGAGGCTGTCATCACAAAGTGGTTCCACAAATAGGCCCTTGTCGAAGTTCTTTATTTTCCAACTTTGCCCGCCAGTCGTCATTCTCGCGTTACGATGTAATTACGCCGTCCAATGATGTAGTAGATCGCCTGATGGTCGCTATAAGTGTACGACTCACTAACTCGCCATTTCATGTTATCCATGAGTTACGCAGGCATGATCGATGATGGACTCCTGGCCGTCTTTACGGAATGTGCTAGCGGAACCTTCATTGCACTGCTTTACATACAGCTTCGCCAGAGCTTTCAACAGGCTGTAAGCTAGCGAAATCGCCTTAGAACACCAGCGGCTGCTCGTTCAGTGGGCCATAAGCGTGACTTCCGGAGGGTTAATATGGAAATGTCTATTAAATATTCAGTGCGATTTACACATTCGTACAATGAATCGACAGCTGCGAACATGAGTCGCTATATGTCAATGCTGAAACGTTAAGAAATTTTAAATTAGTTTCTCAACTCAAAATCATTCCAAACCAAATTTTGCACTGGTTTGTCAGATCCACTAGGAAAATTTAATCTAGAGGAATTAGAAAATTTTATTCGCGTAGAAGGGTACTTGATGATGAAAGGGCGGTTTAAGGAAGGGTGGTTAGTGATGTGGGGGGGAGGGCCTCACCGTAACTTCCTAACTACGACCCTGTTAAAATACAAAAAACCTATGCAAGTAAAAAAAAATCATACTATGTTGCGTTTCGGCTTCGCCTCATCAGAAACCAACACTAACACATTGTCGGAATAGATTAGCGCCGGCTTGACGCAAATCCCTTAAAACTAAAACACACTGTGTTTCAATCAAACGACTGATCAAACGTGATGTCCCGTTCGAGCAGAAGTTCTGTTTATGCCGATGAGACACAGTGTGTTTTAGTTTTAAGGGATTTGCGTCAAGCCGGCGCTAATCTATTCCGACAATGTGTTAGTGTCGGTTTCTGATGAGGCGAAGCCGAAACGCAACATAGTATGAAATAAGGATTTATGCCCTCCTGTACAAAGACTGGTTTTTACCAACAAATTTTCACCCTAGTGAGAAATTTTGGTTTTTACCAAATTTTCCTCCTTAGGGTGAAATATAGCATATAATATGAAGAAATACAAAAATAATCGTAAGGATTGAAATTTTGTGATAAAAATTCAATAAATCAATTGAACAAACGGATGAAAAAAAACCTGTTTTAATCCACCTAGCGGTGCAATTGTGCCTTTCTCATTTCTCTAAACTATGGCACGGAGGCTTTTTATGTTCAACATAATCGTGGAAATGTCCATTACATTCTTAGTACACTTTGCACTTATACACAATGACATGCCAGCCACGAACTTGATGAGCTACGTTACGACGGTGAAACACTTGAAACAAAAAAATATCATACTCCATTAGCCTAATCAGCATTAGATCAATGTTATCTGCTTGCTAACTCATTTTGTCATGCGGGGCTGGGTATGTGAAGAGGGCGAAAGTCCCATGAACGGACGACTCCCCAGCTTAAATTGGTATGTTTTGTGATATAGTGTTGGTTTAAAGATGATGGGGTTGAAAGGGAGGGGTATGAGGGCTGGATGGGGTGGTGGTCTGAGGGGTGATTTAAGGAGGTTTTTAAAGGAGGGGCGCGAACAGTAGAGGGGGGGTGTAACCCCTCTCTGTAAACCATCAACTACGCCCCTGTTAAAATTCAGAAACCCTAAACGAGTCGAAAAAAATTAGGTTGAAGTTTTTCAGAGTGATTGCATAACCTTTCTATATGAGAAAGGCAAAAATGTGCCAAAATCCAAAAAAGTGAATCGTAGTCAAATTTTTTTTGACGTAGGACTTACGTCTTTCTTTACTATACTGGGTGTCATTTCAAAATTTTCAAAGCGGATGCGTTACGTACACTTTGAACCTTAATAACTTTTCTCCTACTAAAGGAATTACTAATATTGTTTCATAAATCGAAAGGAAAACGTTCAACGTTTGCTATTGATACCTTGTTTGCTATATAAAACTTGCTTAAAAAGTTCAAAAACTACTTTTAATGCGAATCAACATTAATGCTAGAACCTATAAATATGGGCGTCACAGTTTTTCTTAAAGCCAGACGTGTCTAAGCCACAGAGCAGAACACACGTACGTGTGCTGCTCAACGAGAAGCTGCATTTGGACTACCAACCAAATCATAGCTACTGCCTTATCCCTGCCAACCAAGAACTGTCGTCGCCCTGCGTGAAATTCATCGCTCTCAGAAGTGAACAGAGTTGCTAATTCGCAAGTTGCTTTTCCAGTGCCTGGTCCGTGAGATTGCACAGCATTTCAAAACCGATCTCTTCCGGAGCTCAGCCGTAATGGCCCTCTAAGAAGCCAGCGAGGCCTGCCTGGTTAGTTTGTTGGAAGATACCAATCTGTGCGCTATCCATACCAAGCGAATAATCATCATGCCGAGCGGGAAACGGCGAAATAATATTCACAACAAACGGTTCTTATTAGGACCACAAAATCGTTCTCAGAAGAATTACAATTGAAATTTTCATTTCGTGCTTTGGAAAATAACTTCCCTCTTATCGGGTTAGTTATTTTCTATAATAATATCCGAAAAATGTACGATAAAACTAATAAACTGACCAATTGGACGGAAGCAAGAAAATACCTACAAAAATTTGAGTCAGAAAAGTGACATTGACGGAAAAATGCTTCGATCGTGTCCAAGTGTTTGGCAGCTGAAGTTGCCGATTTGTTTTCCAACGTCAATTATTTGCGCTGTGCTGTACGGAACAAACAGATTTTTGCGCGATTCGTTGGGAAATAATCAAAACAATTGTGTGGTAGATTCCGTAGATTTTACCGTAAATTTTGATAGATTTTGTAAAAGCATTAATTAGCCTGCTTTGATTGGTGGTTTTTGCAAATCTTTCAAGAACATTAGTGAATGTGGCAACCCTGCTACTAAGCGAAAGCCACACCAAAAAGAATGATGAAAATATTTCCATTTGTCGCACAAAAGGATGGACTTCCATCTGCAGTAAGAAGTTTATAAAAGAGATCGCATTGCGATATACAATGCTCATTCGATGTGAGCTGCGAAAGGGGAATATTCGTGTATGTACGCAGCAGAAACGAATTCGGGCAAGGTTCGAATCGTTAGAAAGGATTCTCTCCTGGTATCACCAAAAATAGTTATTTGCAAACCATTCTTTTTAGGATGAAAACATAATGGAGAAAGAATTGAATTAGAAAGTTCCATTTAATAACTTGGATTGAGTTTGCGCCTGTCAAGTCTGCTGTACATGTACCAGTGATTCATATAAGCAAATGTTTATCAAATTAATCTACAAACCCGTAGGTTTTTGCAAGTCCTAGAAAATCAGTGAATGTGACAATCTCATTCGACATGAAATTTCCAGTAAACATTCATTCAAAAAGTGCATTGGCTCAAATTATCCATGAATGTCATATGATATGCCCAAGTTTAGTCCTACGTCAACACCGCGGTTATGTCCCGGACATTACCCACTCCTAGTTTTTCGAGTTTGCATCAAATCTCGACGTTTCATGCACCTTGAACACATTTAGCATCAAAAATAAAAATTCTATTTTTAATTTTTCCTATAGTTTATATCAGAAATTTCTGTGTGGCCGCACTCTGAAACCCGTAATTCCGGAACCAGAATTCCGATCGATCCAAAATTCAATAGCAGCCGATGGGAAGATATGCACCTTTCATTTGAGACTAAGTTTGGGCAAATCGGTCCATCCATCTCTGAGAAAAATGAGTGACATTATTTGACACATACGCACATACATACACACACACATACACATACACACACATACATACATACATACACACACACATACAGACTTTTTCCGATCTCGACGAACTGAGTCGAATGGGATATGACACTCGGCCCTCCGGGCCGGGATTAGGTTGACGTTTTTCAGAGTGATTGCATAACCTTTCTATATGAGAAAGGCAAAAACAAATAAAACGATAAATAAAACGCAAAAAATCAAAACTATAAAAAATTAAATGTTTCGAAAAAAAATGCGACAAATATGAAAAATTTGAGGAATTTGAAAAAAGCAGCTTGTTGGTAAAAATTTAGAAAGGAAAGCATGAAGCAAAATATATAAAAGAAAATGTAAAACATACATACCAGACATGGAAAAAATAGAAAGACTAAAAAACCTGGATGACAGGGAAAAAGAAACAACAAAAAATGCTGAAAATTAAAATATGAAACAGTAGAACAAGCGCCAGATTGATGCTAGCTTTGAAACCACTATTTTTATTTCTGAACAAATTCCTAGTCTTGGATGATGTCCCGCAAGAAAAGAAATTCTGACTAAGCTGATGAGAAATAATGAAATTGAAACTTGGTTTTACTTAGCAAGCCAATGCAATATGCACTACGCTATGTTCCCTGTTCCTGTGACTAAGTTAGTGTTGGTTTCTGATGAGACGAAATCGAAGCGCAAATTCCATAACTAATTTAGTTATATATTTTGTACTCTTCAAGCGCAAAGATGGTTTTAAATAAATTTCTCCTTAATGTAGAAAACATAGTTTTAATCTAAATTGTCCTTCTACTAAGATATATAGCATAATGTTAATTCTTGATTTGTGAAATTATTCAGAATTTGTTTCTCGAGTCCTATTTGACAAATTGAGCACTCTAAAGGAAGGTTCTTGAGTTTTTTTTTCTAATAGATAATTTCGTGTTTAATTTAGCGGTTAGGACGGGTTAAAATATCTAGAAATAGAAGTCACATATCGTCCTGATGAGAAATCGCAACTGGACCAATGAGTCCATTTTATCCGTAGAAATAATTTAAGCAAAAACATTGTCTTTTGAAACCCATCTATAGATTAGAAAGTTTCCAATTATTAGTAAAATACGAATCAAAATCAATTTTTAAAGAGGTCGGAACTCAAAAATCCATGAGATAATTATAGTAAAGTATGAAATTGAAAATAAAACCGAGTCTTTTAATACTCAATTTATAAAAAAAACAACTAGTATTTTTGCCCAGCGCACGGTTAAATCGTTTTGCCTTTCTCCTATAGAAAGGCTATGCAATGACTCTGAAAACCGATTTTTTAACCGAGGCCCGGAGGGCTGAGTCTCATACACCATTCGACTCAGTTCGTCGAGTTAGGCAAATGTCTGTGCGTATGTGTGTGTGTGTGCGTGTGTATGTATGTATGTGACCAAAAATATGCACATCGGTTACTCAGAGATGGCTGAACCGATTTTTTCAAACTTAGTCTCAAATGAAAGATACAACATTCCCATAGGCTGCTATTGAATTTAGTTTAATTCCAACTTCCGGTTCCGGAGTTAAAGGTTGAAGAGTGGGGTCACGCATGAAATTACCATATAAATCGGAATCAGTATGGTATCTAAAAGATGCAAAACATCATAAAATGTGTTCGAAAATGTTCGGATTTATAGTTTCAGCTCACTGATGCCCAATCAAATCCACGTTGACCACATTGGACAAATTCGGCGGAACCGGAAGTTTCGGGAAAATGGTTGTGTTCCTGAGTTGAATTCACATCTGCTTCTCAGAAATGTCTGACTCGATTTTCACAAAATTAGTCTCAAATGAAAGCTAGAACATCCCTATCGAATGCTATTAAATTTCCTTTGAATCGGAGTTCTGTTTTCTGTTTTACGGGTTGAAGTATGCGGCCATATGCGAAATTCCTATATAAACCGATAATCAATATACGCCTATAAATGATACAAAAATAATTAAAATGAGTTACAAATTACTTGAAAATGTTGGCCGATACGCTTATACCATTCGACTCACTTCGTTGAGTTCGGTAAACGTGTGTATTCGTATGTGTGTATTTCTGTGTGTATGTGTGTGACCAACAATTGCGCATCGGTTACTCGGAGATGACCGAACCGATTTTCTCCAAACAAGTCTCAAATGGAAGGTATAATATGCAGTTGGGTGTAGTATCGCCCCCCCCCCCCCCCACTTTATCTAACACCTCCGCCTTTCATTAACCCCCCCCCCCCCCTTGGCTATCATCGCACCCCCATTAGGGCATTGCAAAAAACACTCATTTTTGAAATCTTAAAGGCCTCCTATTGTGACAAATAGCAAAGTAAGCTCAGATGCCATATTTCATATCCTTTAGTCAATTTTAGACCTCCGCCCACTTTGCTTGAAGTTTTTGACATTGATTCCAAGGGAAAATACAGTGTGTCCCACATTTATACGTTCACCCTAATTTTTCAGAATATTTTTTTTCTGTTCAAACAAACTGCACCAAATGTTTAGCAATTTGTTTGAAACCTAATCAACAATGTTTCTAGAAATTTAGAAGCCCTGGTGTGTTTTGTTCGTTTGTGAGTGAAAGTGAAAAAAGTTATGTAACATATTTATAATTTTCCCCTACTTTTTTACTCATAAAGAAATGTTATGCAATCACTCTGAACATCGTCAACCTAATCCCGGTCTAATTTTTTACTAATATAGGTTTTCTGTATTTTAACAGAGGCGTAGCCACCCTCCCCCCATCACAAACCACCATTCTCTAAACCCACCTTCCTTCATCAATTGCCGCACCCCCTTCCCTTCCACAGAAAAATTTCTTAGTTCCTCCAAAATGAACTTCCATAGTTCTGTTAAACCAGTGAAAAATTTCGTTTGAAATGATTTTGAGTTTGAAAACTACTTTAAAATTGAAGCTAATTTAAAATTTGTTAAGAAGTTGAAAATTTCTGGTGGAATCCAGAGCCCCCGAACCCTCCTCTTAGATCCACTGCTGTGTTCAAGTGTTTCAGCTTCGATACATATGTAAGGGACATTTCCACCATTATATTAGGGCAAAAGGTGACGATTGTGTGAACTGAACGATTTACTAGAACCATGACCAAGTTCCTGAAATTATGAATAATAAACCTCGAATTCATGAAACTATTCGTGTTTTCAAAAAACTAGTTCGCCCGAATATAGACATGGCGTACCATTAGAATGCTTGGTAAGGCTACTGTTTTTGTTCCCTGGACATGTTTAGTTTCTGTTGTGATTCTAGTTCATGATTTGAGAATACTCATTTCTCATCACGTTATTGTGCTATCTTATTCATGAGTTTACTATCGCATTTTTCTGTTTTTCTGTCAGACTAGCGGGATTTAAATTCATGATTTCAGGATCGTAGTCACGAATTTTGTAATTTCTATTCACGTTATTGTGATATTTTAGTTATTACTAGAGTGATTCATGTTCATGATTTCAGAATCTTAGTCATTATTTTCGTATTTTTGTGACGAGTTGTGTGATTTGTGTTCATAATTCAGGATCTAAGTCACGATTTGTGTAACTGCTGTTCATGTTATCGTAATATTTTAGTCATAAATAGTGTAATTCATGTTCAAAATTTATGGACCTTAGTCATGATTTTCGTAATTTCTGTTCATGTTATCGTGATATTTTATTTTAGAACTAACTTCCAAATTCGACACGAAGAGTAATATGACTAATGTTCATGATATCAGCAATTTCATCATGGTATTCGTTAATTCTCTTCGCCTAATTGTGATCTATTAATTTTTGGTTATTATCCGTTTTTTTATTCGGAATAACGTGACAATATGAACTAGATCATAACAATGTGACTGATTCGCGATATCTTGTTCTGCGAATTATATCACGTACACTATTTGGGATTCTCATCGCAGCTTTCATTTTCTATCCAGACAGCACCATGAATCTTATCAAACGAATAGTCCTAATAGTTTTTTTATATAAATTTCTCGTGTTTATTACTATGGTTGTAGCAGCTAAGCATTTCATAAAACAGTGCATGGAATATAAATGATTCCACGAATAATTCTCCAAATTTTGTGAGAGTTCCCGGGAAAATATCATTATCATGTTGCACGAAATTGTAAATGATTAGCGATATCTTCTAAATGTCACCAGCACGCAAAATAGATCGTAAATCATGTACTAGGCATCATGAACCAATTCACGAATACATGACTAATATTTTATAATTTCGTGAACTATTTCACAAAAATGAACGTGAGTTGTGACTTATACTAGGTATCATGAGTTCACGAATAGATGAATTATATTTCAAGATTTCGTGAACTATTTCACGAGCATGGATATTGGATCGTGACATATATTAGGAATCATGAACCAGTTCATGTATACATGAATAATATTTGATGATTTTGTAAACTATATCACGAGCACGGATATTGGATCGTACTTAATATATTAGAGATCATAAATTAGCTCACAACAATTGAATGGATTCATGAATAAAATTTTTAAATTCGTGAAGTACACAAAACAAAAACAAATAGTTCCACTAAAATAATCGTTATGCGGGTGCTAGTGAAGGTAAATTGAACATAATTATAAAACAAGATTTTTGTTCATGGTCCTGTTTTCATAACGTAAAAACGTGATTGTTCCAGGATTCATGGCACTTTATTCACGATTTTGGGAACAATTTTTTCCGTGTAGTTTGGATAAATGAGAAAGGCACAATTGCACCACTAGGTGGATTAAAACAGGTTTTTGGAATTTCAGTTTTCTTTTGATTAGCGTTTCAGGCAGTATAAACTATATGATATAAGTTACGATTGACTTTATGATAGAAATTGGATCATCCGTAATTTCTGTTTTTGACAGGAGGAACCATTGACCACGGTTCAGCTTGGCCTTATCAGTTGCAACACCTTCATTTTGTTATCGCCCATAAAACCACTTACGACATCGTCATAATTTCTACAATCGAAAATGCGTGCTTTCAGAGAAAACATATTTTTATTCCATTTACAAAATCAAAAAAATCTCATGATATTTCACAAAATCACCAACATTGTTTGCAAAGTTTGGTCTTCTAATTGAGAAAATCATATATTTACTTTCCAGCATGCTGCAATTTAGAATTTAGGTAAGCTATCTTAATTAAATCATACCCATATTTAAACCCTTATTGCATTTTCATATAAATTTTTATTTATTTTGCTTTATTATTATTTGTCAGAATGATTCTTTCTATTGAAAGTCCGGGCCCCTTCCACAACTCCGGGTCCCGGGGGAAGTGCCCCGTCTCCCCTCCTTTCTCGGCGGCCCTGGTTATAGCAAACGCGTTTCTGGTAGTGTTGCAGTCGTTTATTGTGAAGTTTAATATTTTTCGATCCAAGTATACTGCCTGGAGCAGCTGAATCATTTTACCGAAGATTTGAAATCAAGAAATACGAAAACGCTTCACCACGAACTACAATTTTCTACAACGAGCAACTACTCGTAATTTCGTAATTTTTCCTTATTTCTAGAATCTCGGGAAACTGGAAACACCCGGGAAATGGAAGCTCTAGTCTTAAACCGAGGTTGGATAACTGGTCCTACACGACCATCGCCAGATCGCGATTAACTTATTCCTCCTTTATATAGTGGCGCGAAGTTAAACAAAAGACCGCCCAAACTAAACTAACTAAATTTCAGAGGCTATAACTAAATATGAGGTCAACATACTAGATCATCAGATATGGGATGTAAGGGGTCCCATACTACCTCTGGGTGCAATATCATTCTATACGGATGGTTCTAAGGTGAGTTGAATGTGAGCCCAAACTGATTTGGGAGTGCATCACACTTTAACAACAACTGGCAACTCGGCATAAAGTCATGATATCGAACCGGATTGTCTCAACTTCATAATCCTGATAGAGAAAAAATCATAATCATGTGCTAGTACCAACCCTAGATCTTTGATTATTTATTTTTTTTTTTTTTTCAAAGTATCGTCACAGTCTAAACAGTATAAACTTTATCAGTCGCATCGTGTGGAGTTGAGTGTGCACGAAGCTTGATTCCATATGTAAGAAAATGCTTGGTTTGGGATTTCTGAATTATTATATTATGCATGAGAATTATATCAAGTTAAAAAACTAAATATAAATAAATAACAGCAGGGTTTCACCAATTTTATTTACATTTTGTTCCATTCATTACTTTATGCCACTAACTAAATATATATGAAATGAGGTAGTATTGGTTTGTTCATTTTTGCTGTTGAATTATCAGTAATGGTTTTTATATGAGATGATTTTTCATCGGTTAACTTCATTGATGCTAATTTCGTACAATCAATATGATTATCAGTACACCACATTCAAGATCGCATCTTTACAAGTCACTCACTCGTCGTCGGTTCAATCACATAAACCTTAAAGGACTAGCATATTTGCCCAGGGCAAGCTCCAGTAACGAGAAACCACAAGCCGGATACAGCGACTGACACAGGATTTGGCTCTTTCCTTTTCGATGCGCCTCATCGTACAGTCTAATATCGTTATGCTCCATCGATAGGACTTTGGACTTTGGGAAGCTAAACAAACTTCGCAGCATTTCGGCAGCCATGTTAGATCCTTTCTTACCGAAGAATTGTGTACTTTCGCATAGTGCTCGTAGGATGCAGCCACGTCCGTTGTAGCCCATGCTGAATTAAAGTGGGAGATAAAGGCATAAATCAGTATTTCGCTCACAAATAGTTCAAACATCCATACCTGTTCATTGCAGTTTCCAGCTTTTGATATAGATCTCGACGATGTCTTCTCTGTGCCATCGGTTTCGGTTCCATCATATCCTGTTGGTAACTTAGTGTCTGATTGGGCAAATTGTACGCTACACCCCAATTCATAGCCCAACTGAACATGTTATAGTTCGGATTACCGATGACACCAACAGTCATACAAACAGCGACCTATTTTAATGTAAAAACAAATAATGTAGTATATAAAAGGACAAAACATTCTTTGTAACGCACGGAAAAACTTGAACCTTCCGGAAACACGATAAATCTTTTCTTCCTTGATAGCACGGCGGTTGAACTGTTGCTTGCCATCTCTAGGGACATTTCTTCAGTCGGTATAGTGCTATTGGAAAGCGTTGCCAATGATAAACATTCGCCAATCGCTGCGATTCCAATTAAAAACATTTGCAAAAATACGTTCTGGAATAATTGACTTATCAAAACAAGCTGCTCCAAAGTTTATCGATTTTTTTAAAACCATTATCCTTATTAATTGCCCCTCCTTATTGTAGCGCTTCGAGTTGCTTCCGTATTTTCCCAAAGTTACTAACTTACAACCGATATGAAAGCTTTCGTTGATATTTAATCCCACCAGTTAAGCACAAAGTGACCACTTCAATATTCAAGTGCATTCCGCTGACTGCGATCGGGCAGCGCTATTTCTCATCAGCATCAGAGAAGGAGAAAAAGTTCCAGAAAAAAATTAATTATTCACGGCAGAAAAAAAAACGAAGGCTGCATAGGAAGTGAAAAGGGGAATGAACGATTCACCTATAAGGCATTTTTGTTAGTGATTTTTCCCCCTTTTGTTTCAATAAAAATCACATATTCTGGAATCGGAAAAAAATTCAATACCCAAATGTGCGGTAAAGTATAAATAAGAAAAACCAAATACCTTTTCTAGACTGCCGCCATAAGAATAGTTTAGATGGGAAAAAGTTTACTCGCCATCTATCAATTAGAACATCGCAGCATGCGAACGAGGAAGAGTGGCTCTCAATTTAAAACAATTTCTCACGTGATCGACTTTCTCGTGCACCGTTTGCATCAAAGAACGCGGGTCCACAGAGCCGGCTGAAGCTGTTTGAAATTTAGCACACACCGGCATGAATGAGTAGGTATCGACAACGCTCTGTTTAGCAGAAGGTGATAATTATCGACACCGTCAATTTTGGAGGGGTGGCACGCTACACTACGGTTCTTTCAATTAGCATGTAGTGTACAATGAAAAATATTTGTTTACACGTATTATTATCGACTGTTTTGATCTGCCATAAGCGAATTCTATTTTTTGTTGTTTGAAATGAAGCTTCTGATGGTAGCGACAGACCGGGGAAAAGCATCGTGCAATACCACTCTGTACTATGCTTAGCACTTAGACATGTTGAACTGTGATGAAGCCATCGAGGCCAGAGCTGTTCGTTAGAATTTTGTTTGATCCTATCATTGCGCATCTGCTTTGTCGTTTTTCTATGGCTAAATATGATAGTTCTGAAACAGTAAAGGAATTTCAGTATTTCCTGTTAGGAAAACATTAAAAATTATTATAGATTGGGTGTTGAGCCCATTTTCGCCATGTTTCTATTATCACCCTACCCATTTGAAGCCGTTGGTTAGAGCAGTGTCTGCCATCTTTGTTTAATGCATTGAGTCAAATGGTAGCGCAACCATAGGGGCACTCGATTCGAGTTTTCGTTGCACTCAAACACAAGAATTTCACTGTTTTCAACGCATTTGTGTTATTATATTGGATCTTAACAACGAAACAAAGCGATTGATATCAATTTTTACGCATTCCATTGATTGTAGGCCGAGAAATTAATGAATTAGTGAGGCACCCTGCTTAGTATGGTGAAAATAGGCTCTTTACTCTATATACATATATAAACATGCACCTTCCTACATCCACGCATGCACGGGAAAGGAATCCATGACAAGAGTTCAGGGGTTAAACGACCTTCCTCCCACGTCGCACCTTTTGCGAGTTGGGAAGTCTTGCTAGGATATGATAGGGTAAGGCAACGTTGGGCTCTGCTGAACCTCCAAATAGCAATATAAACCCAAAACTCCGTCGAAGAGAGCCGGTGCTGCTTCCGCTAAGATTTTATCCAATATTTTAGCATAAAGTACCCTAACCCAACTGAAATTCTAAACATTAGGATCGATAATATCCCAAGTATCAATCCTAGTTTTATAGCACGCTACAAGTGCAATCTAAGTTTTATGAGTGGCTATAAAACCACCGTAAAACCTCAATTGTTACTAGGGTATGATCCTAATTATGGTACTGGCTGCCCCGCATCCGGTTAAAACTTTGGTTCCAAACCCAAAACTTTAGCCAGTGGAAGTAGGCTCAGTTGAACGTTCCTAACCTGCGCCGATCCGACCATGACATCATATCGAGGTGACTATGGACCATGGAAGAAATCAACATCAAAAATAAAAAAAAATAAAAGGGAGCAAGTGTGGTGAATACGTTCGCCAAAGATGGGTTAGCGAGGTCACCAACCCAATAAAACGACTAAGTGCAACAGCCAGTCGCAACAGCAGCAGAAGCGAGCACGAACGACAACAAACAAATAGAACGCCAAAGAAAGCTAGGGTTTTATGTGCGCACACTGAAACCCAAAAAGACAAGCAGTCTGCGTTGTCTAAAGTGATGAAACTAAGGCGAAAAATTGAAGAGCTCTACGAATTCGTGAAAAAAACGGGCAGCGTGCGCGGGCAGATCAGGAATCTAGTGATTAGCATCAAATCGGCCGTAGCAGCCGCCAAATGGTATTTCTGTTGAAAATGCCAAAAAGAAAACAGCGGAGGTAGCGAAAGCACAAACCTATTAGATGCCGAATGGTGGTCGGTATTCCCGTTCCGCGAAAAGAAGCCCAACAAGTTTATAGACAGTGAAACAGCCGACAAATAGAAAAGTGGATGAGAGAGACCGTTATAAGAACCTGGCGTGCTCAGAAAGGCGAAATGCTGTTCGAGCTGAAGAAAGATTCATTGATCTAGAGTTTGGCCTATCAGGAACACGTGGTAGAAGCGGTGGGAGGAGAAGCGAATGTGAGAGCTTTAGTTCAGGAAGCAATGTTCGAGTGCAGGAATCTTGACGAGATCACAACGGAAGACGAAGTGAATAACGCGCTAATAGAGCAATGTAATCTGGAGATAGAGCAGATGTCAATCAAGTTGAGGAAGGCGTACATTGGCACAGTGATACGTTTATCGTCAACCGCAGCCAACAAGCTTATATCGACTGGTATAATCAAAATCGGATGGTCGGTGTGCTCGTTACGATTGATTCCTAGAGCCACTAAACAAGTGGAGAGGTGTTTCAGGGACATCAGGTAATAAACTGTAAAGTCCCGGACAGATCGGATCCTGATCACCAGGATCAACGTCGTATTCGTATGTAGCCACGGTGGACACCAGAGCAGTACAATCGGATGCTGGTCGTACTAACCAACCCGCTAGCCGGGCAAACGCCGGTTGATGTAGGGGAAGATGTTAACGCTTGGGCCGTGGAGTGAGGTAGCAGGCTGACCAACGCTAGAAGTATTGGATGCCCTGTCGAAGCTGGATATAAGGCTGTGCAATGAAGTTTCCGCTAGCACATTCCGCGAAAACGGCCGGGAATCCATCATCGAAGTAACATTCTGCGTCGCTGATGGATAACACGAATTGGCGAGTTAGTGACCAGTACACACATAGCGACCACCAGGCGATCTACTACACCACCGGTCGGCGGAATTGCATTGTGACGCGTTTAGTGAGGACTGACGAGCGCAAGTGGAAAATAAAGGACTTCGACAACGACCTTGTTGTGAAAGCTCTTTGTGCTAACAGCCTCGCTCCAATTTTGAATGCCGATGAGCTGTCGGGAATATTAGGGGTGTGAGGTAACAATGCATATTGGTAAAACGAAAGCCAGCCTAAAAACCAGAAGACGCGTTCAGAGAGCAAAATCTGAGGCAGTCAGAGAATAGTGTAAGGGGACATTCCTGGCGGCTAGGTCCGCTTTTAAACACAATGTATTACTTAGTAAGTCCACCTGTTATGAGGAAGTGTGTAGAGAAGTAGACGCTAACCCCTGTGACAATGCTTACCGTGTCCTGACGGCTAAGATCAAGGGCCCAACGACGCCAGCTGAAATGTGTGCTGACAAACTGAAACTATCGAGGAGAGTCTTTTCCCGAAGCACGACCCAACCGCATTACCGCCTACACCATATGCTAATACAGACGGTGGAAAAGCTAGTGACAATTAATTCTCCAACGAAAGCAAAGAAAGTTCCGATCCCGACGGTATCCCCAAACGTGACGCTGGAGACCGCGATCCTGGCGTTTCCGGACATGTTCAGGATACTTCTACGGAAATGGATGGATGAAGGCTACTTTCCGGATACATGAATGATTCAGAAGCTGGTTTTGCTGTCAAAATCAGAGAGCCACTACGAGATCAAGCATCGTATCGACTTCTGGAAAGGGTCATCCTCAACAGGCTAACGAACTACGCTGAAAGTGAGAACGGGCTATCGCAAAGGTAGTTCGGCTTCCAGAAAGGCATCTCGACAGTGGACGTCACCCGCACAGCCATCGCGAGCACGGAGAAAGCGTTGAGGCTAAAGAGAAGGAGTAATCGCTACTGCGCCGGGGTTACGGTCGAGATGAAGAACGCCTTCAATAGCCTTAACTGGGTGTCTATCGAAGAATGCGGCTCCCGGACTATTTGTTCAAGTTTCTTATTAATTTCTTTCAGACCCGAGTACTGGTGTACGAGACGAACTTTGAGCAGAGGTCGATTAGGATCATGGCGTGCGTACCTCAAAGCTTGATACTCGGCCCAAAGCTTTGGGATATAATTTACAACGGTGTGTTAACACTGGAACTTACCAGGAGAGTTGAGATCGTCGGCCCTCGAGGAAGTGGGAATGCTGACTACTGAGAGAACAGACATCGTGGAAACCAGAATGGCCGATGTCAAGTTTCAGCTGGCTTACTACAAGACGAAGATAGTACTGGACAACAACGGAAAAATACCAACGTTTCATGATCAGCGTCGGCGAGCACTCAATTCCATCGGTGCATGCGCTGAAGCACCTGAACGTAATGGTCGACTATTGGCTAAAACACAACAGCCATTGCAAACTATAATTGTGAGAAGGCTGTGAGGACAACTAACGAGCAGCAAGGATCATGCCGAACATCGGAGGAGTAAGATGCATCCCGAGACGTCTCCTGGCAAGTGTCTCATCTTCAATACTGGTGTATTGTGTACCGGACTGGGCTGCTGCGATGAACTCAAAGCGGAACCGGACGAAGTTGACAAGCGTGTTTCGCCTAATAGCTGTTCGTGTCACGAGCGAATACAAAACGATATCATCGGAAGCGGTATGCGTAATTGCCGGGATGATCCCCATCGGCATCACTCTGACTGATGACGTGGAATGCTACCAGGAATACACGAAATGCAAGGAAACTGCTCAGAACGGACATGTTGGCGAAGTGGCAATGGGACTACACGTAGAAAGGAAGATGGACTCACCAACTTATCCCAAATGTGCCGGCATGGGGGCATAAAATGCATTGAGAGGTGAACTTCCAATTTACGCAGTTTTTGTCCGGGCACGGATGCTTCCTGAAATACCTGCATTGCTTTGGACATGCTTCGCCACCCCCTTTGCCCGGAGTATGCAAACGTTCAGGAGACGCCATATACCTGGGAGGCGGTCAACGGAGTGGTGACGAGTATACGCTGAATATACCTGGGAGGCGGTCAACGGAGTGGTGACGAGTATACCCTCCGAGCTGCAGAGGAAGTGCCAAGATACCAACAAAGCAGCGCCGCCAACTACAAAGCCACAGTGAAACAACAAATCGCATTCGGGAAAAAAAATCCGACGCGGGGGAATTCTACGCTGGAGTAGACTAGGTTCACCGCCGGAGACTCGTTGTGTAGTACGCGACCCAGCATCGGGATCGAGTCATCGAAATCGCCGAACCGACATCGACACTCCACTGTGTGGCTTGTGAGTAGACTAGATTCACCACCGCGCGAGTAGATTGCGTCGAACAGCTAGCAGTGGGTCGGTTGGTATCAGTAACAGGATTAATTTATTAATTTTTGCTTCAAAGACAGCCTGACCAATCAGTAAAGTGTACGTAGGCACAAGGAATTATCAAAGTCACGAGCAGTTTGCAAAATAAAACCTAGTTGTATGTTAGCTTTGTCGACTATGGTGGAATAATGCATACTGAATGTCAATTTTGGGTCAAGTAATACTTCAAGGTCCTTGATCAACGCAATTGAGTTGCTCCCCTTGAATGGTAAAGTCGTACATTATGGGCTTTCTGTAGCGATAAAAATAAATAATACAGCATTTCGAGACGCTAACTTCCAGGAGGTTGCAGTTACACCAGCAAGTAAAAACATCTAGAAGCTCTTGAAGATACCTACTATCAGCTTCACGCTGTATGACAAGAAAAAAATTTCAAATCATTAACAAAAATTACCAACCCACCATTGGCCAGAAGGATTGCATTACTTGCCTTACCGTTCAGGCTAGAGCCTTGTTGTCTCTTGCTGTATGCAGAAGCCGTCTCCACTCCACTCGGTCCATTGCATTGCTGCTTGTCGCCAGCTTCGCAGTCTTCGAAGGATCTGCAGGTCGTCCTCTATCTGGTCGACCCATCGTGCTCGCTGTGCACCCCGTCTTCTTGTTCCTGTAGGATCGCCCTCAAGAACCATCTTCACCGGGTGGCCGTCCGACATTCCTACGACATGTCCAGCCCACTGCAATAGTCCTATTTTTGCGGTATGCGCGATGGATGCTCTTCGAACTGCTGATGCAACGCATGGTTCATTCGCCTTTCGCCACGTTCCGTCTTCCATAGATGGTACGCAACCATAGATGGTACGCAACACCTTTCGTTCGAAAACTCCACGGGCGCGTTGGTCCTCCACGAGCATAGTCCCGTTCTCGTGGCCGTAGAGAACCACCGGTCTAATCAGCGTCTTGTAGATAATCCACTTCATGCGGCGGCGAATTTTGTTCGACCGGAGCGTTCTCCAGAGTCCTAAGTAGGCACTATTTCCCGCCAAGATCCGTCTCTGAATTTCTCTACTGTTATCATTGTCGGCGGTTACCAGTGAGCCCAAATACACGAATTCGTCCACCATCTCGATTTCGTCACCGTCAAATCGAACTTGGGATAGGAGGTTTGCATTATCGTCTCTAGAACCTCTTTTTCTCATGTATTTTGTCTTCGAAACGTTGGTGGCAAGTCCAATCCTGCTGGCTTCAGCTTTCAATCTGGTGTACGTTTCCGACATCGCCTCAAAGCTCCCTGCCATTATGTCAATGTCGTCAGCGAAGCCAAGAAGCTTGACGGACTTCCTGAAGATCGTGCCACTCGTGTCTAGCCCCGCTCTCCTTCTAACGCAACGTTGAACAGCAGGCACGATAGACCATCACCTTGCCGTAACCCTCTTCGAAATTCAAAGGGATTCGAGAGTGTCCTTGATACTCGAACAACGCACATCACTCGATCCATCGTCGCTTTGACTAATCGTGTTAGCTTATCCGGAAAACCGTACTCGTGCATTATCTGCCATAGCCTATCTCGATCGATTGTATCATACGCCGATTTGAAATCAAATGAACAAATGATGTGGGCACGTTGTCTTCGCGGCACTTCTGCAGAACCTGCCGAATCGTGAATATTTAGTCCGTGGTGGCGCGGGAACCCATGAATCCCGCTTGGTAGTGCCCCACGAACTCCCTTGCAAATGGTGACAATCGGCGGGAATTTGGGAGAGAACCTTGTAGGCGGCGCTAAGTAGTGTGATTGCGCGATAGTGGCAGCAATCCAACTTGTCACCCTTTTTGTAGATTGGGTAAACGACACCATCCATCCACTCCTCCGGAAGAATCTCCGCCTCCGCCCTCCGGCTAGTGCAGCGCTCTAGCCAGTATTTCACCATCGTATTTTAATAGCTCGCTGGGTAGTTGACCTGCACCGGCAGCTTTGTTGTTTTCAGCCGGCCGATCTCCTTCTTGACTTCTTGAAGATCAGAGGCCGACAGCGTATCGTATTCTGCGCGTGCTCCAAGATCCGTTGTCATACCGCCTTCGTCCTGTGTTGCTTCACCGTTGAAGCGCAGACAGATTGCAACGTGATTGAATAATAGTGTGAACAATAGTGGACCTAGTTTGCTTCCTTGGGATACGCTGGAGGTGGGAAAAAGCCGGTAGATTCTATCTTTACATCCAATTGTCTGCCGCATAACTATGATCTGAGCCATTTGAATATTCTCACTGACACTCCCAGATGTTGAAATGAGAAGAGAGTATTTCTCTCGCCGGGGAACTCTCCGGGGTTCATCGTCGGGAACTAGACCGAGTAGTTCGCCATCAAGTCGGAAGTGATTCTAAAGGGCATAAGGAAACCGAAGGGCTCGGTAAATTAGACAGTCTGAAGTTTTCTGCCCAGATTGTCTCCGTTTTGGGAAGTGCACTAATTCTCGGCCTACAGATAGCTTTCCTACTGCCGTACAGAATTTGGCAGGTGTGCGGATGGCTGAAAACTAATAGTTTGCTGTACTCCTACTGCAAGAACTAAATACTAAGTAGTTGGATTGGAGTGTACTGCCTATGATCGCATATCAGTCCCATAAAGATAGGAAATTCCATAGAAAACGGGACAACAATGCGATCATGGGTAGTGTACCTCTCCCCGAAGTAATGCCGTAGGGTAGTGTCGTGACATCACGAATACTCCCTATATATTCAACTCAAAACTAGTAAATAATAATCCAAAATAAAAAAATATGCCAGGCTTCTCGACATACGTTGAGATATGGCTTGTTCCGAATATCGTTTCTGGTAGGGGAACATGGGGAGACTTGACCAAGCGCAGAATTCTATTATTGGCCATGACGTATTCTATTAGGTTCTAAAAAAAATTTCAAAAATATTTTTCTGCTTGTTTCGACCCCTTAAGGTAATTTTAAAGTTTGGAATAAAAAATTCTTTCCTTATAGAAAATATTCCGTAATTAATAAATTTGAGTTAAATGATGTAATTTTTTATCGAACTTTGTATGGACATATCTACACGACTAATAATTACTTTTAAAGTACTAATATTACATCTTATTCCTTATGAAGTAGCGAAACGATTTTACACTAATCGGAACATTGGAATAGTTCAGGGGGGGGGAGGTAGGGTTCAAACTCCCCCTCCCATGAGCGTTTTGAATTACTTTTAAAAATTTATTATTTTCCTGTCCAGGAAAAAATATACTGCAAACCGTTTGGACACATAAAATGTCATTTGAGTTCGGTCACTCTAGAAACAAGTAAATGAAGAAACCAAGGACGAAACTTTGCGAGGGTGCCTGGCTAGGGATGTAGCAAAAGTAGTGAGTAGACAGCAGATGTCGGTCAGTGGGCTAGCAACGGCAGTTAAGGACGAAAAACACGAAGTTGGAGAAAATCGGGATATTGTTGTCTAGAGAAATTTTACCGTTAGAGTGGCAGAGAAATGGATCGCGAAAATGGGCATCGGTATAAGGTGAAATACTGCCGCCAAGAAGTTCTCAGTACCAGCTAGCAGATAAATAGGAACGACTAGCACCAAGAAGGACAAGAAACCCGGCGAAGGTGGTTGTAAACAGATGTAAATCCTTATGGTCGACACCCCCGGATCGGTTCATGTACCATCGCGAAGGTTTGACAGCAAGTACAGAAATGTAGCTATGGATAAAAACATGACGATTAACACAAAACAAAATAAGCAAGAACACAATCCTTACTAAAGCAGTGCTTAACGGTTGCCCAGGATGGATGAGGATTACGAGATACAAGAGGTTTAAGTTTTGTCGGTTGGCTTAACAACTACTACAAACCAATCCGAATCCACCACGATCCAGCAGGTAACGCTCAGTGGTCGGAAATGCCAAAAACGTCACTAAAGGCCAAACCATTGAATATATTCATAGGGTATCTTTGGAGGAATTGATCGTAAGAAATTCCCCACAATCTGATAAAAATTAAACTGAGACATGGCTTACTGTGATTGAACTAGAAAAGTTAACTTTTTATACTGACGAGGTAGAAAGTTGGTGTCTTCGACAAAGTTTTAGGAATGCTCATAATGAAGAATTTTGTTCAACAACTTAAGCTTGTAGGACTTAATGTTATCGATTTATAAAGCGTTTTCTAAGGCAAACCCCTTAAATTTAGCTTTTTAATATAGCTTTTTTCGCTGTGACTTTTCGTGCAAACGATGTTCCAGACAACTGTTGAGGTTTTAAAACCACATAATATTGTTGAAGACTGCATGTAAAAATTAAATTATTGTTAAAGACTGCATGTAAAATGTAATGTAATGTAATATTGTTGAACACTGCATATAATTTTTTACCTGAAATCAAACCAATGAACCAATGTTGGGGAGACTTGACCAAGTAGCAAAAAGCTGAAGAAAGATACAAAATGTCTGATATTTACTATGCCGTGGTACCAACTGTTAATGTTAATCACGTCACATAAAAATCCCACCTAAAACATAGTCTATATCTTATAGTATTAGTTATCAAAGCTAGCAGTAATATGGCTAATTTCGTAACGTGTGAACAAGCAATGTTAGCAGTACAGATAATCCTAAAAAGGAAATACATTTAAAAAATCAAAATTTATGAAACGCAACCCTTTTATGTTTTTTACTGCTACCTAAGCTGCCGTTATACGCATAATTGTCCCATGTATAAAGGGAATCCCATAGAACATGGGACAAATATGCGTATTACGGCAGTAAGTATCTCGATAATATGGAAAAAAGAATTTCAGTATGTTTTATGTCTTTATATTTTGTCCTGATTTCTCAATATTCTCTTGGTCAAGTCTCCCCAGGTCTTAGTCAAGTCTCTCCGCAGTGGGACGATGACGCTTATCGGAAACTTCGGAATGTTTGTCAAAGGAAAAGCGAGAGTTATTTTTTTATAATTTATTAATAACGCGTAACATTTATTTATATATGTATATATTAATAAATTTCTATAATATACAATCTAATGTTTCCTTTCCATTATGTCACATGACGTTTGTTATCTTCTTTCCTCTGTTGTTGTTTTCAACTGTTACGTGTTTTGTGTCATTTCACTCATGTTTTTCGTCTATTTTACCATTAGGTTTAGTTTATCTGGATTCCTCTGCGCCGCGGCATTACACCATAATCCAAATGTACTAAATTTATAGTTTCGCAGTTTTGCACGCTTGCTTCTACACAGCGATAGTCTCGTGTTCGGTAGACTGAAATGACTTCGGGGGATAAGTGTGAAGTGCTGTTTTCGTTCATTACTGTTTGTCCAATGGTTGTATTTTTTTTCTCAAGTTAGTTCCTTTTTGCAGTGTTATGGTGTTTTCCAGTGAATTGTTCTCTTCGTAATATGTGACAGTAACATTAAGTTAATCAATGATCACAATACTTATGCTGTTATGATTAAGATTCCGTTCGGTTTGTCTGTTAGTAATGCGTTACTTTTATTTTTGTTTTATCTATAAATTTAATATCATTGTAGGATTAGTTTAACTCTGTACTGCAGACGTCGGAGTTGTATTCAATTTCCTTCCTTTTCGTAGGTATAGTTTGTTTTTTTAGTATAGACGTTCCATTAGTTTATGTTTAATTTTTGGTAGTTTATTTTTTCTTTTGATAAAAACCGGTACTTACAATATTTTTTGCATTGATTATAAATAATTAACCATATTTTTTACACTATCATATCCTTAACCTTACTATAAATGATTTTCGAAAACAATTATAAAAATTTATGTACTTTCATTTAAAAAATATATTTACAACTTTACTATGTTCAAGAATCCAATGTGATGTCTCGTTAGCCCAGGAAAGCGTCGGCCAGAGTGTCCGTGTCCCACCTGGTCCGCACAGGGTGGCTCCGCGTGTGCAAGAAAGCTGCATGCTGTGTTGTGAGTTGCTGTGTCAGCTTGTGGCTAATTGTTGCAATAAGCGTGTTGGTAAAGTTTTACTAAAAATAGAAATGTCGGACTACTCTTGCCCCTCGCCGCCTAGAGCTGAACAGTGATGGCCACGCGAGCGAACGGAACGAACCCCGGCTTCGGCTTTCCGGTAGGGTGGTTCTAAAAACCACAACACCATCGATTAAGATTCACAGCTCTGGTTTATGTTTTGTTTTCATTTTCAATTAATATCATTTGATCAATTTAATTGAAATGTTATACGAAATGTTTTCCATAAAAAATAAATACAATAAAAATTAAGATTTTTGCCTTATGTGGTATTACGAATGAACAATGAGAGACAACGCGAACGTCACGAGAGCTGCCGCCTGGAGTCTCACGATTAGCCTAGACAGGGACCAATCGTACAACGGAAATTGATTCGGATTATCAACGTATGAGCGCTTCAAAACGCTCTCGGTCGATTTCGTGGATAATGTCAATATACATTCATGACTGATCGATATACACGTGGATGTAAAGTGAAATGGTGTTTTTTTTATAAATGTATTCATTATTAACTACACACCGTTTATCACCTAGCAGAGTGTCACATTTTTTTATTCTTTTTGCTAATATTTTCTTACAAAAGATAACTTGTTTATGTAAAAAACGCGTGAATTTGAAAATGGATGTGTATATAAGATGTCTGTTTTTATATCTATGCTACTTACTGCTAATTTTCTTTTTGTCTTATAAAAAAGGTAATTTGCGCATTTCTTACACGTCAATTCGTTTGTGGGTTGTAACACTGTTTCAACTTGGCAATAATGATAGATTCGTTTGCTGAGACTGATTAACTGATCGTTCTGTTTTGTTTTTTCATCTCAGTTATGGTTTGAGTTTGGTTGGTAATGAGTTGTCTATTCCTCGATCTGTTACATGTTAGTTTTGTACAACTTTTTCCCCTACTACGTATTATGTTTGCGATTTTTTACACCCTATGTATTGAAGTTCAGCAACGAACTTGTGTTCTTGAGATCTCAATTAAGTTTCTGTTTATCTTTCTTGTTCGTATTTTATCGAGGATAACCTAACCCAGCGTCGACGAGAAACGTAACGAAAATCATATTCAAACTTAAACAAATGCTACATTTGAAAGCGATTGTCTACTCGTTTTGAAAAACAAATCTTCCATGTTGGGGAAAAGAAGAATCTTTTTAAGCTATGTATCGTTATTTGTCACAGATTGATTGTAGATGTGGTAAACAATTTGATTTGATTTTCTTTGTCTTTTGCGCTAGATTTCGCCTTGTGTTTTGAGACACACAGAGGGAGGCGTTTTGACCGAGTTCAGTTCAAACAATTTATGCTATTTACAAACACACATTAGATGTACATTTATCGCTTTGTGATTCCATTGTTTGCACTAATTAAAACAACCTTTTTTTGCTCATTTACTTATCGTTATAATTTTTAGTTTGGTTAATACTGATCACTCTGGATTTCCGTTTATTTTGCTGTGTTTGATTTTAGAGTCAGAGTTTGGTTTGTACGACGGGTCAGATGGGATGTGGAGTGGAGAGCTTTCTGGTATAGCATGACGGAATATTCATATTTTGATTCGTACCCAAATATAGTTATTTCCTATAAAATTTGATGAGTTAGTGACCGACGAACGGACATATTTTCGGGAGAAAGTGATTGGTTATTGACCCTTCGCTGCCAAACCCAGCCGTTTAGCGAGTTACTTGGAATTCCTATCGATGTTATGTTGTCACTCATCAGACGTACACATTGTTTGCTTGTTGAAATGACTATGTCGACCAGTTAGAATTTGAGAGAAACTAGGACTGTGAACCTACGCCTTGGTTTGGGAATTGGCCAAACTGTCCAACGAGTACCAAACGAATAGTTACAGGAGCCAGAGCCGGTAGAACTTGACACAGATTTAATTTTTGTTGTTAATAAAACCAGCTATGATGTCTCGCTCCCGATCGCTAACGTTGAAAAGAGCGCTGGGTATCGTCTTGTTGGGGCTCGAACATACAACCATTAGCTTATGAAACCAGTGCCATACCCTTTGAACTACCAGAACAGGCGCTATCATGAATCGCAATAACGATGGTGAGACCACTATAGCGACATAGGGTACTCGCTAAATTATTATTCGACGTCAACCTGAAGAAAAAATAATGTAAACACCAATAGATCACGAAAGTGAGATCCCACCGCGCAAGAAGACCAGGTCATTCCCATCCAGATTTATTCGCAATAATTGGTGTTGTTCTCAAATGAGATGTAAATAAAGGAATAAATACGTACCGTGACTCTCAGACAATTCGGGTGTTTTTTTAAACTCGGTGCGTTGTGTGGTTATTCGCTTTGTCTCGGTTTCGTGTTGTGTTTTATTTTTCAAGGTCTTATTCCTCAGCCTTTGGTTCGCGTAGTAAGGATTGAACAATAGCCAGCTATATAAGCTGGGTTGGTGCATCGAGGGAAACAAATATAAAGATAAGCAGAGGTTAAAATGTGCGCACTTTTTCCTATTCCTAAGTCGACAGGGACTCAATTTTTCCCCATTCAAGGAATAGCAAAAATTTGTTGACAATTTTTAGTGGATTTTCGGCTTTCACGGTCTAGAAATAAGAACGGCTGTTGTATACTGCCCGACGTTTCGATCAATGGTTTTTGGTCTTTTTCAAGGAAAATATCTTATAGTTCTTCGTCAAAACATCGTATGCCAGCGCTGTGCGGGACTAAAAATGTTCAGAAACTTTGGCTTGCTGGGCAATTTTTTTTTTGTTTACGCAGTTTGAACATTTTGAGCCATTGTGCACTACACTACTCAACGACACTTTCAATTGCAAACACGATAAGTTAGCGGCTGCAAATATCGTGATAATCTACGTGCAGGGAAAATATTCGATTTACAGCAATTTATCCAGCACAATTTATCCTCTTACATTATACCGCGAAAACATGAGGTCGGATGCTACCGTATTGAGAAAAGTTAGACAGCAAAGAACGTTTTATTACACGCTTGTTTTTCTATTGCAGGTAGAATCTGTTCACGAATGCTAAAATTTCAAATTCTGAAGATAAGTGATCTCTACATTTTTTGGTACATTTATTGCTTGTTACAGTCTGCACGGATGCTGACCCCGTGCGTTAATGGTGATGATGGCTCTCTCTCCGGACGGCTAAATGGAGGTCGAATCGACTTCCAAGGCTCCCTCCGACCCAAACAGTATCGTATAAAGCTATCAACCGGCTCCTTTGTGGTCTTCTTTTGGCTCAAAACAAAATCGCTGAATCTCTTACAGATTTCGAAAGACCTGACAGAACGGTTCCAGGCTGTGACCGAAATAATAAAAGTCCGCCCAGGATCGTGTTGACTAACTCAAAGTAGGCAAACGATATTGCTATTATGTATGTATTCCAGCAGTAAGTGTACAGTCTGAAGGCGTTGTTTGCGATGAGCGTTTCAGGGATGGAATGCACCTCAGAGCGAATAAAAACGCTCTTTGCACTTTTCATGCGAACCACTGCTCTTCTCTTTCACAATATACCTCTTCACTCCGATGTGTATTGCTCCCATTTGTGCATTCTACTCCATGGCTGCACACCTCAAAGAGTAGAAATAAAGAGGCTCTTTAGTGTGCATCTTGATCCCACACGCACGGAAGCAGAGAAGGCAACAAAAAAACATTTTAAGAACGTTCTTCCGATCATACTTTATCTAAATTGTAGTTTGATTCGCCTTCCTCGCTGTTTGCCAGGAAGTCCTCCAGGTTGTAGAGCCTCCAGACTCTTTGTCTGAAATTGTGCAGTTTTTGGTGCACAGCTCTTTCTATTTTTCGTTTTCAAGTTTCTCTTTGTGCGGGTAATCTGCACATCGCAATGTGTTTATGCTGCTCCTTATTTCATCGGTGTATTTCGCTATTTGTGCACAAAGTGGGAGCAAATGACACGGCTAGAGAATTTGATTTGCGAGAATCTACTGAAGTACGGAGTTGGTTGTTTTAGAGACCGCTTATTTCAGTCCGTGAAAATACTTGATTGTAGGAGTTTGCATTCAGTATCAGTCGCGGGAGATGAAAAGAAAACATACCCCAATAAAATTCCTATCGGGTAATCTTCGCTGGAATAGCCTTACCGAACTACATCCTTTTGCCCATGGTCCGTTTGTTTGTCCGTCTATTTGCACCGCGGGTCATGAAATGCACTAATTGTCAACAATTAGGTCACACAGTCACCCATAGTAGCAATAAGGCCCGCAATATAAAATGCGTGGATGATTCGTGCAATAGGAATGTTTTGAAAAGTGTGCTTACTGTACAGAGATTCTGCATGAGATCTCGGCATGTCCCGCGTACAAACTACGCGAGGATAAAACAAAACATTCCCTTGCGGAACGTTCCAAACGTTCTTTTGCAGAAACGTTAAAGAAAGCTACGCAACCATCTTCAACGTACCGCTATGCTCTCTTGCCTCCTAACGAAGGCGAGGCTGATGACCAACAAGAGGATACATCTGCGAGGGTGCCAAGAAGCTATAGGAAGAGGCGGAACATATCCTCTCCTAAATTTCCTTGTTAAGGCCAGACGGTGTCCCTTGACGAGACTTCGATAGTGACATCTATTGGAAGTGTTGCAACCAAATCGAAGTAAGTAGCACCTGATCTCGGAGGATTAAACTCAGAAAAAGAGTTCCCAGCATTTTCCGGAACATCAAAAACCCCAAGTGATCTTTTGTTTCAGATCATGAATAATCGCGGCTCTAGAATTATCAAATTCTCGGACATTGCAGACTGGATAATAAGAACTTTCAAAATAACTGATCCTATTAAAAATCTGTTGTTAGCTCTTCTATCTACAGTAAGAACATTTTTAAAGTAGTTGACTGCGGAAGGGCCACTCCTTTCAGTGATTATATCCTTCGATGGCTAACTCATAGAACGAGATCACGGATTTGATCACTGTTCTACAGTGGAATTGCAAAAGTATCACAAGTGGAGACAAATGAGCGTCATCGCCATCCAAAAACCAGGAGAAGCAGCCTCCGATCACAACTGATATCGACCGATTGTTCCATATCGACAATTGGGTCGAAACAATTGGCTTTCTGTCAGATACGCGATTCGGTTTCCGTAAAGGCAAAAGAACGAACGCAAAGGAAGTAACGCCTTTCATTCAAATGGCATATGCTGGCAAAGAGCAGATGGCATCAGTGTTCTTACATATTAAGGGGGCTTTTGATTCAGTTTCTATCAACATTATTTCAGAGACGCTACCCCAGCATGGTCTTTCAGCGATTTTAACAACTTTTTACTAAACTTATTATCAGAAAAGCACTTGCATTTTTCGCATGGTTACTTATCGACATCACGATTTAGCTACATGGGCCTACCCCAGGGCTCATGTCTAAGCCCCCTGTTTTATAATTTCTATGTCAACGACATTGATGAATGTCTTGACAATTCCTGCACGTTAAGTCAACTTGCAGACGATGGCGTGGTTTCTGTGACGGGACCCAAAGCTGTCGATCTACAAGGACCATTACAGAATAGCTTGGACAATTTGTCTGCTTGGGCTATTAAGCTGGATATCGAATTCTGGACGGAGAAAACAGAGCTAGTTGTATTTTCTTGGAAGCTTGAACCAGCACAACTACAGCTTCTATTAATGGGTCAAACTATCGCTCAGGTCTTCACAGTAAAATATCTAGGGGTCTGGTTCGACTCGAAAGATACTTGGGGATGCCATATTCGGTATCTGAAACAGAAATGCCAGCAAATGATCAACTTTCTTCGTATAACCGGAACATGGTGGGGTGCCCACCCAGGAGACCTAATTAGGTTGTATCAAACAACGATACTATCGGTAATGGAATACGGATGCTTCTGCTTTCGCTCCGCCGCGAACATACATTTCATCAAACTCGAAAGAATTCAGTATCGTTGTTTGCGTATCGCCTTAGGGTGCATGCAGTCGACCCACACGATGGGTCTCGAAGTCCTGTCGGGCGTTCTCCCGTTGAAAAATCGATTTTGGGAACTCTCATATCGATTGCTCATTCGATGCGATATCTTGAACCCGGTGGTGATTGAAAATTTCGAAAGGCTTGTTGAGCTTAATTCTCAAACCCGTTTCATGTCCCTATAATTTGACTACATGGCGCAGAATATTAACCCTTCTTCTTACAATCCCAACCGTGCTGCAATTCATAAATACTTCTGAATATACTGTTTTCTTCGACACGTCCATGAAAGACGAGATCTGTGGAATTCCGGACCACATACGCTCGCAAGTGGTTCCAAACATTTTTTATAATAAATTTCGAGAAGTCGACTGTTCTAAGATGTTTTATACTGACGGATCAAACCTCGAAGGGTCCACTGGCTTCGGTATTTTCAATCAAAAGTTCACCGCTTCCTACAAACTCAGTGACCCTGTTTCAGTTTACACCGCAGCACTAGCTGCCATTCAGTCTACCCTTGGAGTCATTGAAACATTACCTGCAGGCCATTACTTCATCGTTTCGGATAGTCTCAGTTCCATTGACGCTATTCGCTCGATGAAACATGGAAAGCACTTCTCGTATTTTTTGGGGAAGATACAGGAGCTACTGAGTGATTTATCTGACAAATCTTTCCAGATTACCTTGGTATGGGTCCCTTCTAATTGCTCCATTCCGGGCAATGAGAAAGCGGACTTCTTAGCTAAGGTAGGTGCCCTAGAAGGTGACGTTTATGAAAGACCTATTTGCTTCCACGAATTTTTCAGTTTTTCTCATTAGAGAACCCTCGAAAGTTGGCAAGCTTCGTGGAGCAGTAGGGAGCTAGGAAAGTGGCTAATCCCTAAGGTATCGACGAAACCTTGGTTCAAGGGGATGGATGTGGGTCGTGACTTCATTCGTGTGATGTCCCGACTCATGGCAAACCATTACACGCTGGATGCACATCTCCGGCGTATTGGGCTCGTGGATAGTGGTATCTGCGCTTGTGGCGACGGCTATCACGACATCGAGCACATTGTCTGGGCGTGCACCGAGTACAGTTCCGCCAGGTCTCGGCTAATAAATATCCTGCGGGCCCGAGGAAGTCCAACCAACGACCCGGTTTGAGATGTGCTGGCAAGCCGCGATGTCCTCTATATGTCCCTTATATACACCTTTCTGAAAACCATCAATATACAAATTTAACCGCCCCTTCTCATTTTCCTTATCATTCTCAGAACCCTCCTCCACCTGTATCATACACCCACGATAGTTTGATGCGACTCGAAGGCGACACAAAGAATCTCTATCAAATGAGCCAACAAACACGGGACCTACAGCACGAACATCACACGCTTAACTCGAAATGTAGCCGATCTACATCTGAGCCGTACTACGAAATCGTCTGGAGAAACCCCTGCCATCTTGAGCAGGAGCACCCGGCGTCCCAGTACATGAGTCCTCCTGATGAAGGCCACCAGAGTTTGTAATCCATCCGTTGATCTCCCGATGCGTGAAACTGAAATAGTTTTCTCTCTCTGCCATCTCTGTCCACCCTCCCTCTCCTGACTCTTATACCCAGAAGTAACACCCCCCCCCCCCCAAATATCTTCCCGAAGCATTTAGCTCTTCCTGTCTCTTCTAGTTCTAACTATTATATTATATAATCTCGTTGTAAATGCCCAACTCTACTACCCACAAAAAAAATTCCAATTACGAATCTCTACAAAATTCAATCACGCCCTCTAGTTATTCCTACTTTTAAGATAGTCGTAAAAATTGTCCCATTTAATTAAACATTATTTGCTCCAGAAATCTCACTGATAAAAATGTCAAACCATATTGCCATAAAAACTAAATGACCCCCCTAATCCTACAAAAATCATATTACCCCCTTGTGCAGATATATAAGATAGCTATAAAATCTCATTAGTTTCATTTAAAAAAATCGATATGTATCCCCTAGTAATTTATAATATAAAACAAAACAAAATTAGCACCTTTAAGCTAACGAATAGAAAAATAATAATAAAAAAAAATAAATAAAAAAATCCCTTTCCCTTCCTATCAAAAAAGTGATTAGACGGCATGGTGAGGCACAAGTGCCAATCGATCGATCCAACAACAATTCCTAGGTATTTATTGGAATGAATATAATGAAATAGGAGAATCTTTCGAAAAATTATCAACTAGGGTGATGTGCCTATTATGGCAGTAGAGCCTATTGTGACCCTATTTCGTACCCCTTGGTTTCGAACCAAGCATATGAGATAATGACAATATCGATTTGGCTAAAACAAGTGTGCAAAAAAAGCTCAAGTTATATTCTTTATTTGTTGTGCACATACGTATTTAGAACTATCCACTAAATCCAACTTTTAATTAAAACAAAATCACCTTATTGAAATATCTGCTGATCCGCCTCACTCGCGTAGTGAACCGAAACAGGACGCAACGGCGCTTAGCAAAATAAACACTTTCGAGCCAGCATTTACCGCCTCATATCTCGTTATTCCGGCACAAATATATTAAATATTGCACTGATACATACCTTTATTTTAGCTGGAGAACCTTTTTACGATTATTTCGCTTTAAAAGCACTCGTCAAACACTAGAATAGGCCTAGTGTTATAATAGGATAAAACTAAATACGGGGGTTCCTATTATTGGCATGTTTTGCTGATACACTACCACAATCAAAACCAACTTTTTGCATCCATCATACAGAAAAGAATCACCAGTGCGGCCAAACCAAAACATGAACTTGAAAACTTAATGTTATGCAATTTCAGGTATAAGTAATCAATTATTTCAAGTTATTCAACTAATTGTTGATCGCAGATATTTTATTTTCATCTGCACATACAATTTGGATCGGGAGGAAGTAATGTGTGATGTGAACTTTATATTCCAGTTGTTAACTTTCGCATGGTTATTTCCTGCATGCGCAGTTCTGGGCGCTCTTCTACTAACAGCTGATGAGTTTCTTTCGTGTGCGTAATGTTTACGTTTGTTTTGATCGGCTGAAAAAAGCAGAATAATTCGTTTTACAAATCACGCGTTGGCGTCCATGATCTGGATACCTAGTTAGAACGACGCAAATGAAATATGAGGCATTGCGTTTCAACTAGATTGTTTTTCGATGAGGTGGAAATCGGCACACCCATGAGGCGATAATTGGAACGTTCAGGTGGGAATAGATGCACAGAATAGAACATTTAGTTTCATTTATGCTGAAAATTGAGACAATTCTGCCAAATAAGCATTATACAGATGTTTAAGAAACAGTACACTGATACTTTATTCTGAAAAAGGTTATAGGTAATATGGCTTCTTTTTAAGTTATTCAAAAAATAGTCCGACCCTCTCCATAATGGTGCCAAAATAGGCTCATCACCCTATTTAATGGAGCAGTCAACAAACTTAATCACCCAAAAATATTCTCACCTTGACCGAAAATCGGGTCAAATGTTCGTGAGGATAAATCAACATCCAATATCAATTGATACCGCTTAAATCCAAGATTCAATGTTAAAGCCATTATAGGTTCGGGTACTATTGCCTACCCAAGGTAAAACCTTAAAGTTTCTTACAAACACATTGCTGAAAATGAAAAGAACAGCATCTGAAAAGAGAACAACAATAGCGACAACCTTCTGCAGAGAAGAAAAAACAAACGACGATCCATTAAACGGCACTAGACGACTAGATCCCATAATCATTTAGGCATGAAATGAATTCCATTATCTACCCAAGCCATTGCTTCGTCGGAATCCCTACGAAAAAAACAACCACCAACGAGAAAAGAATACTACGACGGTGGTTAAATTGTATCAGGAAAAATCGAATGCATTTTTCCTCAGCACTCGAGTATTTCCATTCCATTTGATTCCAACAGAGAAAATTATTACTTTTTCGTTCTGTTTACATAGCGACTCACCGCCGCCCCTAGCAACCCCAGGGATTGTATAAAAGAAATTATGGGGAGGAAAATCGCAGAGCGCCGGAAATGTTTTGCTTGGTTTGTGTGTCTTCAGCTGGTCTTGCCACAATTGATACAGATTGACAGAAGCTATCAGCAAATCGTTCGGCTCGTCATTAGACTTTTGACTTTCTTGATTGAATCACACGAGAACGTACAATTCCATCCATCGGCTGCCCAAATCTCAAATGCATCATCGCACAACATAACCGAACAAAAACGTGCTCCGTCGAAACCAATTTAGGTTCTTTGATTTGAGTAAACAAACTCGGTTACATAATCAGAGCACCAGCGATGGTTACTATATATAGATCAAACCAGAAGCCGAGTAGATACGTACCAACAGTATCAACATTTTGCTAGTTCCATGTTTTGCACAAATATGTTCGGAAAGCATCCGTGCTTGCTTCCATCTTATCCGACGGTTGCTCGAGGGCATGTTTGGATGTACTGCGCTGTTGTCGATATAAAGTGTATATCTACTGTTCAGTGGAGTGCACACCACCGATGATGGAGGCGATACGACGTGCAAGACACCGGATTAAAAACTGACACTTTGTGTTCCGTCTTCAGTAGTAGTTTGTGCATGTCTGGCTAGCCGCGTGAAGCATGCCTTCGGAAGTTGTGTCATCAGCTGTTCCGAACGGGAACAAGAAATTTGAAGCAGGGGACAGACAAACAACATGCAAGGGCACAACAAACAAATTTGATAAACGTTGTTTTACCTTCACAGCCGGTCGAGGTATCATGTTTTCTTATCCCTCGAAGTAGCGCAGTTGGGTGGCATTCGGCATCAAGCATGGTCCGTTTAGATTCCAGACAATGTGTTTATTTTTTGCAGCTCTGACGTGTTGAAATTACAACCAGTCGGGTCGGGGTCTTGTGTTTTGGTTGGAAATACCACACTCCTTCGATCTTCGCAAATGCTCTTAATTCCACATTAACACGCATTGTATGCTAAATTAATACATTGAAACCGATATATACTCGACCCTCGAACGTATAGGTCATCTAATATTCTACAAACAAATCTTTCAACCCAGTTTACAAAAGAGTTCTACATGAGCAGGTCGTCTCTCACGTTTCATCTCCGTTTAGCATAGATTTACGAGTCCCACAAAGAAGCAATATCGACCCGTTGTTGTTCGCACTTTTTTCAATGATGCTGCATCGCTGCTTGACATTGGATGCAAAACAGTGCATTTTGCACTTTATCTTGTAGCCCTTTCGATTGATGGCTGCAAGAACGTGAGGATACAATCGTTGGCAGATATCACTTTGCAAAACTGCTTTTTGTCGCAACAACAGATCTATACATTCCGATAAAAGCAAATGGAAAAAACAGGGAAGTGGAACGTATTGTTCACTGAGAGAGGAAGCCTTCAGACACATTGTTTTACAAACATAGATAGTAGGCAACCCATATGAAGATATTTTTAGATTTGTCTAAAATGTCCCTTCATCTATTTTCCAAATGCTTCGTACATCCTATGATTATACAATTATGCATACCGTTATTTTTAGTAGTAATTTCAATAGATATAATACGAATTCTCGTGATCAATATACATATTGCGACTTTGGAGGAGAATGTATCGCTCTTAATTTACTATACGTTTGACAGCTCATAAAGACTATCAACAAAATAAATAAATCAAAAAAGGCTCCCAAACAGTGTACGAATTGTCAAAGAAGACTGCGGTGTAGGACTGAATGAGTATTGATTTGCACTCTAGGGGTCTTTTTAGCCTGAAAAACTTCTCTGCGCAGTGGCGGATCCAGGGGGAGGGTCCTGGGGGTCCCGACCCCCTCCGAAATTACCTTACATGTTGAGAAATTTTAAATGAGTGTCAATTTTATGTTAGTTTCAAACCTAAAATCATTCCAAACCAAATTTCACGAACAAAACTGATATTCATTAAATAAGATTATTACGCATTACGAATTTTACAATGTTCATTTTGAAATTGAAATTTCGGACCCCTCCTGATTTTTTTTTTTTCTGGATCCGCTTCTGTTTCTGCGGATTGTATACCGATCTAAATGCACCATCTAATCGAAACGGATAACCGTAACCGACAATTCGAGAGTGACACACGTTTGGCCCGGGAACACAACGGTCCATTTTGTTTGCACTAGGGCTGGTCAGTTAGCCAGATCGACGAAAAAAAGTTACGTCGAAACACAGATTCTCGATCGAGCACACAACTACAGTTCTGCAGCAAGGACAAAGAATAAATATTTTTACTCAATTTCATTTATTTCTACACATTTGACTCCTCGCGGAAAACGACAATCAAGCACTCTGCTTGTTTTGTGTGCGCTGAATTTGTGAAGCAGGGTGGTTCAAGAATGGGCATTGTTGTATCAGGGTGAAGTGGGAGACGGATATCGACATGCTGGAAAAAGGGTAAACAAACCGTTCGCCATCGGCAGAGAACGAAAGGAATGGGAAAAATCAGTCACTGCTATAGTCATTCTAGCAGCATGTCGACAAACATCACTGTCGATTGATGAAGATTATCGTTAGAGGCTGGGTGGACATATTGCCCATCAGCGCGGGAAATTCGGCTCTACACCAGAGGAAACGAGCTGACATATTGTTCTCGGGATTTTCGCTTGTGGAATTCCAATAAATATGCAATCCAAGCGATGGACAGAGGGCTGATTGCTTTTCGTGAATAAACTCGGGATTTATTGGAATATTTCCTCTAGTTGGCATTAACTTTTGATGCATATTGTGCTGTTGAAAGTTCATGCAGGTATTCAAGTGGTGCTGAAATTCTTGCAAACATCGACTGCAGATTCTTTTAAGCAAACTTCTAAAACACGGAACTTTGAAACGCATTTAAAATCAGTAGTACATTGAAAATTGCCAATATGTATATTACATTACTACAACACCAGTGACTGTCAAAGTTTTCATTTTCAGCACCAGCCAGTGAAATTTTACAAACAGCTTTACACTCACCGAAAACCCCGACTAGCGCCAGTTTTTGTAGCCAGAAATGTAACCGAATAGGTATTTGGCCATGTTGAATCGCAGGATAGCAGGGCGAAGCAAAGTTTTTCAATTATAAAAAAAAATTGTTGGAAAGTTATACCGAAATCAAAAAGGTTGTTGGAATCTGGGGCAAGCTTAAATCTTGACAACACAAAGGCACCGAAAAGTGCAATTAAAAATATTAAGCTAACCTAATTTCCATGATAGACATTTTGCAGGTGATTGTCGTTGATTGCTGGCATCCCCGAAAATTGCCCCCGAAATCGAAGAAAACGATATATGTGCTAAAGACGGATAAAAATGAGGATACACATTGAACTGTAACATTTTACCGAATAACGGGCGACCTTTCCGAAACTTTTGTGATACAACTTTTCCTCTCTATTGTGTTTCTCAATACTAGCTTATTCTGCTGACGTTTGGATGGATGAAGGAGAAATATGTAGACCAGGGCTAATGTGAAATCCCCAGATAACCGATTAGTCCCTTCCGATAAGAATTCAAACATGGTTGGAAGTTATTTTCACACAATCTAGCTGTGAAATACTCCCTGGGCAATAATATCGGTTACTTCCAATTCGGTTTGGTCCCGGTTTCTAAATTTTATCTCAGTAGTACCACGGAATCAATCGATTGATATAAATTGGACTGTGCAGAAAAAAAACGAATTTTTGAAAACTCAACCAGCCTACCTCTGAATCGATTAATAGTTCCACCAACAGACACTCCTGGTAGAACCAAGAATTTGCGCAAGGTGGCCCGATAGGGGTGATTTTTTTCTTATCTGCTTGCAAATAGCAATGAATAACAATTTTTTCAGGCTCTAGCAAAGAAGTCAATCAAAAGAAAACCCGGGAGCCCGGATATATACATTGTGCTCCCAGAAGCATGAACTCTCCGATCCCCAACCGTGCGACAAACTCATATTCTGCCGTAACTGCGAAAGAAACCATAGATCGACAGACCGGAACGAGGAAGAAGAAGCAAGCGAACTCCCAAGACAACGAGAAAGGTGGACTAATTATGGAACTGCGTGAAGAGCTCAACAAAGCCCAGCTGAAAAATAACGAAACGAAAGCCCTACGCAAAGAAATGACAAAATTTCACAAACAAATGACCTCCAACCAGCAAAACAACTTGCAAGAAGAGGCACTGACGGAAAAATTGAATAAATACAAAAAACCTATAGCAAATTTATCGGCGAACGCCCTGGCTCGATAAATTACACCCACAATAGTAAAAATTTAACCAAAAAGAGCTCGCTGGCAAGCAACGAAACGAACCGCAGCGGGTATCCGAAATATTTCATCTATTGGAAAAATTAATATGTTCGTCAAAAATGTGTCTAATGTTTTAAATAGAATGCTCTACGTTGCATTTGAAAAGGTTTTCTTCTGAGAATATTTTATAAATTACTTGTAGTGAAAATTAGGGACAGACATAGGCATCTACCGATATGCTCGTTGAGTAGCCTAGGTCCACCGCTGGAGCCAATTGGCTTACTATTCGGACATCGGTGCTGAGAGAAATCCCACCACCGCTCAAGGAAAAGGGTATCGGTTTTGAGAGAAATTCCGCCGCTGGGGAACTCTCAGTCGGAGTAAGGTGAGTGCACCTCCGAGGACTATCCGAGTAGATGGTGACAAAGCTAGGATTTAAATAGCCTAAGGAAATCGGAGCAAATTGGCTTCTGAATTCAGGAGCTGAATGGCTTGCGGTAATTTACGGCTGAAGAATATCCGAGTGAAATGACTAAACTATGATTCCCGCACCACCACGGACCAAATATTCGCGATTCGGCAGGTTCTGCAGAAGTGCCGCAAATACAACGTGCCCACACATCATTTGTTAATCGATTTCAAACCGGAATATGACACAATCGATCGAGATCAGCTAAAGGGCGAACACGAAATTATTGCGACACCGAAAATGTCATGCCAATTTTCTTATAATGTTTAAAATCAAACCAAAATTTTAGGTTTTATACATATATTTACTTCAAAAATCAAAAGAAAAGTTAATCGACGGAGCCTTGAGTGTAAAATTGAACGCATTTTCGCTTGATGCTCTCCATCAAAGTCTTTACAGTGTCGTCCGGTACCAGTTTCTCAGTTTTTTTCCATTTTCTTAACATGTCCTTCTCGTCTTTGACTGTCTTCTTGCTCTTCCGAAGTTCCCACCTCATCATTGCCCAGTACTGCTCCACCGGGCGCTGCTCCGGACAGTTTGGCGGATTCATGTCCTTTGGAACAAAATGGACAGAATTGGCCTCATACCACTCCAGGACACTTTTAGAATAGTGGCTTGATGCCAAGTCTGGCCAAAAGAGCGGAGCTTCGTCGTGCTGCTGCAGGAACGGCAAAAGGCGCTTCTCGAGGCACTCAGATTTGTAGATCTCGCCATTTACTGTGCCCTTTGTCACGAAAGGCTCACTTCTCAGTCCACAAGAGCAGATTGCCTGCCAAATGAGATATTTTCTTCTTCTTAAATTTGTCGTCCACATAGAACATGCTCTTGCCGGTGAAAAACTACAACCCCGGAATTTGCTTAAAATCGGCTTTTATATACGTTTCGTCGTCCATCACACAGCAGCCATATTTTGTCAGCATCTTCTCGTAGAGCTTCCGTGCCCGAGTTTTAGCCGTCGATTGTTGCCGCTCATCGCGGTTTGGGAAGTTCTGTACCTTGTATGTATGTAGTCCAGCTCTCTTCTTTGCATTCTGGACGTAGCTCTGCGACATGCCGATCTTTTTAGTCAAATCACGCCTTGAGACGTTGGGATTTGCTTTAATCATCCGCTTCACCTTTCCCTCCGTCTTTTTGTTTACCGGTCCCGGTTTTCTTCCAGCTCCTTTACCGTGGTCCAACGTCAACCGCTCCTGGAACCGCTTCAACACTCTGGAGACGGTTGAATGGTGAATGTTCAACATTTTTCCCAACTGCCGGTGCGACAGGTCAGGAAATTCCAGGTGTTTGGAAAGAATTTTTTCTCTGGACTCGCGTTGGTTCACCTCCATTTTTGTTGAATCGAAAAACATGACTTCGAGTTTGACAGCATGTAAACAATACACATCAATGAGAAAGTGTGCAAAATTTGGTTGATTTTTACCCAATGGTAAAAAAGTTATGCCCTGTTGAATGTGTCGCAATTATTTCGTGTTCGCCTTTTATGGCAGATAATGCACGAGTAAGGTTTTCTTCACTTCTTGGCTTCGCCGACGACATTGACATAACGGCACGGAACTTTGAGGCGATGTCGGAAACGTACATCAGACTTAAAGCTGAAACCTGCAGAATTGGACTTGCCATCAAAGAAGACAAAATATATGAGAGGAAGAGGTTCTAGAGACAACAATATGAACCTCCCATCCCGAGTTCGGATTGACGGTGACGAAATCGAGATGGTCTACGAATTCGTGTATTTGGGCTCACTGGTAACTGCCGACGATGATACCAGTAGAGAAATTCAGAGACGGATCTTGGCGGGAAATCGTGCCTAATTTGGAATCCGGAGGAGTCGAACAGCGCCGCCGCACGAAGTTGATTATCTACACGACGCTGATTAGACCGGTGGTGCTCAACGGCCACGAGACCTGGACTATGATCGTGGAGGACCAACGCGCCCTTGGAGTTTTCGAACGAAATGTGTTGCGTACCATCTATGGTGGCGTGCAGATGGAAGACAGAACGTGGCACAGGAGAATGAACCATGAGTTGCATCAGCTGCTGGAAGAACCATCCATCGCGCATACCGCAAAAATGAGACGTTTGCGGTGGGCTAGACAAGTAGTAAGAATGTCGGACGATGACCCGGTGAAGATGGTTCTTGAGGGCGACCCTACATGGACAAGAAGACGCACAGCAAGCACGGTGGATCGATCAGATAGAGGACCCTTCGAACACAGCGAGGCTGGCGACAAGCAGCAATGGACCGAGTGGAGTGGGTACGGCTTCTGCCTACAGCAAGAGACAACAAGACTCTATCCTGAACGGTAAGGTAAGTAAGGCTAAACGATGGGCGATTTTCCTGTCCAAGAAGTAGTGGATAGCACACACAAAGGCTTCGTGATCGTCAAGATCAACGGTGTATTCGCATGTAGCTCTTATGCTCCCAAAGGTCAGTAAAATCGGATGCTGGACGCACCAACGTACTCGTTGGTCGGACGAACGCCGGTTGTTGTAACAGCACCGCTCCGATTGCGAACGCTGATAAGCTGTCAGAAACAGGATTTGACGTAACAATTCCAAGGTAATTGGAACCGAGGAACATCCAGCGTCCAGCGTATTGGTGCTACGAAAGGCTCCGAACTCATTGTGCTACCTGCCTAAAAGCCAGAAGCGTTCGGATAACAAAATCAAGGGCAGTATTTTAAACGTAAACTATAAGGAGCTGTACAACGAAGTAGACGCCAACCCCTGGGACAACACTTATTATGTCGTGTTGGTCAAGTTCAAGGGTCCAACGATACCAGCTGTAAGGTGCGTTGACAAATTCAAGACTATTGTGGAGAGTCTCTCACCGAAGCACGACCCAACCGCATGGCCTCCTACATCGTACGTCGATGCCGACGGTGAAAATGTTGGTGACAATTGAGTCTCCATCAACCGGTTCCTTACAATGGTAAAAGGACTTAAACCAAAGAAAGCTACCGTCCGAAAGGTATCCCCGACGTGTCACCGAAGACCGCAATCCCGGCGTTTCCGGACCTGTTCAGAACGGTACTATAGAAATACCTGGACGAAGACTATGGTGGATGAAAGATCCACCAGATAGTTCTTCTGCCAAACCCAGAGAAGCCACCAGAAGATCTAGCAGCGCACAGTGGGGCCGGGCCGGCCAAAACCTATAAAATTTAATGTCGATTTTCACACCTTTTATATTTTTTCTAAATATACATTACCTAAAGCTGTATTCGCCAAATTTTTAAATCAATCGATTGAAAAATATAAGTGCTACATTTTTTTAACCGTACAAGGTCTTGAAAATCTGCTTGAATTTGAGTGACAAAAAGTTTTTGTTCATTCTAATTCATCTCGCTTTAATAGGTACTACAACGTTATTTAACAACACATATAGGCGTTTCTAATAGAAAATCATCTCAGGAATTCAATGGTGTATTTAGATTTAAGAAATAATGAGTATTTAAAAAGTTACCAATAAAATCATTATAACTATGTTTTTAACGCGGACTTATTTACATTCAGAGTGTCATCTCTTTATCGGTAAAACCTTGTTGAAGGATCTCATCTAGTACAACTGACGTAGAATTTTATCTAGTTTTCAAAAATCATAGTGCCATCTTGCGCCGTTTTGCGCCGAAGGTTGATATTTGGACATTTGTAAAATTAGTTTTTTTCGTGGAGACGCATGGTATTTTTTGATTACATGAAGTTTTCATTTTTATTCACAGGTGGATTTCTTTTCTGAACACTGCTTGTAAATTCAGGGTTTGGGACAATTTCCTTGATACAAATAAGTATGCCTTGACCGTCTTGCAACTATGACTCTTATTTCTACATTTTCACAATTATCTGCAGTATAGAAAAATTCAAATAAATACAAGCCAACGAGGAAAAACTAACTGCAACTATTATTATATCTTTCCATGAATCCTATCTCTTTGGTAGGTATTGGTCGTTAGCTTTACTGGTGACTTGTGTAAAGTAAACACGTGAGTGTGAGAAGTGTTCTTTTTTACCCGATTTTTAGTTATTGGCCAGTAATGCAACATTTATTTTCAAGTGCAAACTCCCTATTGAATCTATCACAATCAACAATCAAACTCAAAATCTCCCTCAATAATTCACTTACAAATTGGTGAGAGATTCATGAAAAAATGCTCACGCCTCTATTTCAAAGCATACACATACAGTGCAAATTATAGGAAGGAATATGGTAAAAATACTCAGCATGTTTTCGTACGCAAAACCAAGTCGGTACCCACAAGGAGAGATATTCATATCATCATTGGAATTGAAAATCAATGGAAAAGTATTGAGCGGCTTAGCTGCAGTATGCATTGTATGAGCAACTGTGAATAGAGCATAGTAGAGCATGATTTGAGATCTTCATCAAAATCAAATAAACCTGTCATCTTTTAATAGCTTTGGCGATACTTATAAATAAATAAACCAATAAAAATTTAAGGCATTCTATCAAACACCTTAAGACATGCTATCTTTTATAACTATTCTAAACGCATACGTTTGTAAATAAGTAAAAACGAGCTATGAAGGGATTATTTTTTCTACGATGGTAAATGTTCAGATTGGACTGAAGATCTACAAACAAATTTATAAAATTACATAATTTTTTATTCAACAGATTTCGATAAATTGGAACCACCCTATCTAACTCGTTACTAAGGACTACCCAAGGAAATCAAAACGTTTCTGTTCACTTATGAAGTATCTGTTTTGAGAAGTTGATAAAATTCACTTTCGCGACATTTAAAAAAACAAACTTTTAGAACCACCCTAGGCTGTCTAATTTTCATTTTAGCGTCCTAATTTAATCAAAATCGAGTTCAGCGTACCAAAATTACCCTTAGATGATATTTTCAGACATTTTAAACTACTTTTGAGATTTTGTCCAGCTTTTGTATGGAGTGGATCCACTGTGCAGCGTGTCGGCCTATAAGCCTGTTGGATCCTCGATAGGCCTGCGAACTACGAACTATCGTAGAAGCAGCTCAGATTCCGAAAAAGCATTTCAGCTGTGGATCGAGGTGAAGAACGCGTTCAACAGCACCAGCTGAGTGGCTATCGACGAAGTGTTGCGCAGTTGCAGCTGATTCAGTACAAGATGGAGGTAATGCTGGTCAGTAATTGAAAAAAATCCAGTTGACCAGTTCCGATAGACACTAGATTCCATCAATGCGTGCGCTGAAGTTCCTGGGTGTGTTGGTCGATGATCAGTTAAATTTCAATAGCCACGTCGACTACGTTGTGAGAAAACAGCAAGGACAACTGAAACAGTGGCAAAGATTATGCCGAAGATCGGAGGAGCAAGATGCAGCAAGAGACGTTTCCTAGTCGGTGTTTCATCCAGAGATGCCACATTGAAATCTGTATTTCGGTAAAAAAAATCTTTTTATCATCTGTGATGACTAAACAGGAAAAAATCTGTGGAAATCTGTGATAATTGTCCAAAAAATCTGTGAAAAATCACAATAATTCCAAAAATCTGTGAAAATCTGTGAAATTTTAATCAAAATGCCAAAAATCTGTCATCTGTGATCAAAAATTTTGAAAAAAATTTGTGACATTACACAAAAATCTGTGAATATGGTAGCCCTGGTTTCATGCTCAATACTGAGGTATGGCGTATCAGCCCGGACTGCTGTGTTAACTTCAAAGCGGTACCGGATGAAGTTGACAATCATGTTTCACCTAATGACTATTCGTGTCGCGAGTGCGTACATAACGATGCCCTCGGAGGTGGTATGCGTAACTACCGGAATGATCCCCATCTGCTTCATTCTGTCTGAGAATGTGGAATGCTACCAGCAGCGTAGCAATAAACGAAATGCAAGGAGACTGGTCATCGCAGACTCGTCAGCAATCTCTCCGTAGGTGTAATTTGTCTATCGCCGGAGACTAGGTGAGTGAAGTAAGACGAAATACTGGTTTTCGATAGTTTGGGCGTACCGGAAGTCACTTCCACTCGAAATTGTCGAACCGGCTTCGGCATCCTACCAGTTTGATCGCGAATGGAATGCTGGCCCCGGTGCAGCAAGATGCTATCGAATTGCCACCAGGTTACTTTCTACATCGAAGCAAATACAGCGAACGTACCGCATCCAACTAGCAAAAACAATGTGCACAGCACAGTTACGAGCGGAAAGCAACAGTTGCTCAGAGGTGGAGTTTTTAGTAGGTCAACTTTCTGCCAATCCCACTCTCTGAGCGATAAGATCAGGGTCTTGATTGAATGTTTTTGAGCTTGACCTATATAAAAAAGATATGCATACATACATACATACGAACATATATTGCTTATTCCTCTCCAGAAAATTTTTCTTACTACGCCACTGACGGATACGGAACTCGTCCGGTCGAAATAATCCCTCCCTATTTGCAACTTCATCCGGACCGGCCACAACGGGCCACGTATCTACAACACGAATAATGGTGGATCAAACCTAGATATTGCGGATTACATGAGTTTACATAGAGCAGAGTTAGCATATCAGAATAATTTATGCACAATTCTGCCTACAAACCTCCATCAGGCACCGGAAACACCGAACGTCAATGATCCTGTTGCTGTTGGAGCTCCAACAGATTACCCAACTCTCCCTATTCAAAATAAATCCAACCCCTCACACGTACTATTTCTGAACCAATTCTCATCACATAGAAAATACCGCGACTAAGGAAAAAGATCAATCGCAACCCACATACTAACAACTAAACAATACGGTTATGGCAGAAGACCAACCCCACAACAACGTACGGGTTGCACTCAGGGCCGGCGGAAAGCGTGGGTAGTATGGGTAGTACTACCCACTCGCACTACATACATTTGAAAACATCGATGTACCACAATTCCATTTGCATAAACGAACGTGACTTAATGTGAATGTAATGTAAGCGTGTGCAGTGCGAAAAGGGAAAAAATCATTACTAATGGACCCCTCACCCTATGCTTTGTACCCACTCGGGCGTAAAGTGTTTCGCCGCCCCTGGCTGCACTACTTAATTTCTAATAGATCTACTACTTCGATTATCCAAATCAATCGGGGCATCTGTGGATCCATCAATACACACGCTACACTCCCACCGAAGCAGACAATCTACGATACCGCGAGAGGAACATGCCTTCAATGGAGACGAACAAGAGCGAAAACGCATGTCCCTTCAAGGATCTGGAAAACAGCAATCATACTGAGGTGGAAGAGTGTTACAGTTGAGGTGACCCGGGGGTCTCATTATGGGATAATCCTATCCCCAGCCCGAACTCGCTGCCAACTTTCTCAAACACTGGAATGGATAACGGTTCCGAAACTTATACTCAGAAGGATAAACCAGAGGGAGAAGACGGCAAAGGGCATTACAAACCTTATTGTTGCGCCAGAAGAAACTGGAAAATTCGGACAGAAAAAGTCGGTCAACCAATCCCTATGCAGACAACTCAGGATTGAGTACCGGGACGGACAAGGTTTTTGGATCTGTTCACTGGGAAAGGATACAAACCGCGCCACCATCTGCGGAACCACCTTGTACAAAGAGTACAGTAGTGGTAGTAATGCAAGCGATGTATCAAAGTGAAGTTAATTAAGACCTAGCACGTCGTTCGCTTGTGAGGGCCGCGAATCCGTAGAGGTGGTGGAGAAGACTCTCATGTGCCAGCAGATTCATATGGTGACTTGCAATTACTATGTGATTCATCAATAAGGATGAAGCTATAGCGCAGTTTCGCAAAAAGGACTAAGGAAACTGATTCTTACAAGTTGACTTGCAGATTTCAGGTCATGGGCGGTAACGTTCTGCAATGTACTCTGTGCTGTAACGGAAAGATCTGAAGCTAATAGTGATCTGTGCTGCGGTTAGGATTATTAGAATCCCGGGATACCAACTTGCGTCGAGAGTCGACCCCTCCCAACATTACTGGTAAAAGGCGAGCACCTCCATGGCAGCGGAGGTTGGAGAGTCTAATCTCAAACAAACTTGCCGTTACTGGAACGCTGACCGTGTACAGAGACGGCAAACGATCGGTGAAATTATGTCATACAGAAATTGAGTGTCTTATCAAAAACTCTAAGGCGCAACACCGACACCGCGAAGCGACGAAAACGAAATCGGATGTTCAGTGATAATGTGCGAGCGTACTACAATCAAATCAGCCACGAAACAGCTGAGTTCAATGAAGGTCTACTGGATATCAGCGATGTCAATAGCTTTTAAGGCGTTATTTGGGAGACTTCCGTACAACATTGTGAAGGACCCCCGTGACAAATGGGCGAGGAGAAATGAGCAGGCGAAGAATTTTACGAGACGCCAGCTGTCACTATTGATACCAATGATGTACGTGAGACTACATGGTACCTCAGAGACTGAAACAAACATATGACGCAACTTTTTGGGGAATAGGAGATATATAAAGTAGTCATGAGGTTTCCGTGGCGGGGAATGAAGAGGTGAACGGCAACACTGCTGCTCAAAAGTGGGGAGGACGTGTTTCGGTCTTGAAATCTCCGCATCTCGAATTTTATTTCAAGGCGATTCCTTCAGCCCGCTTTAGTTTGGTTTGGGACATGCAATCGAAACGGGCTTGACTCTCAGATAAGGTATGGAAAAAGTAACCCTGAAGAGGTGAAACCATACCTTCTACGTGGATGTTTGCAAGAGTCGTATCCACCAAACAAGTCGAAAGTATCAATGGCGACATCAGCATTGAGTTTGGCGTGGAGAAAAGCCGATCTGTTCAGTTGCAATCATTATTGGGCGATTGGTCAAGCCTGGTAGCTACGAGATCGACGAAAGTAAGATGATTTGGGAAATAGTTTTTAGCGAATTTCTCAGGTATCTCGAGTAATCGCAGCTTCCCGAAACTAGCAACTCCGATAACAATCTTGAACTCAGAGATAAGATCTTGAGTCGACTAAATTAGACCTTGAATGTGAGGAAGAGCATTTAACACGTTTGCTGTCCTTGTGTTCACCTACAGTTTAGCGTCATCAAATGGAGTGATAGCTCCCTCTCCTCTAGTAAACCACCAGCAAATCATGCTTTATTGATCGCCGCAATTGATAGCGCACAAGCCTCCTCTCGATCCAGGAACCGACCGATCCCTTCAGTTATTCTGAATAAGCACTCCACTTCACATCATTCGAGCATCTATTGCTAGAGGAATTTTTCCACCTTGCAGGAAATCCGCAAACATGTGCTCAGTCCATAAAAAGGGTAATAAAGTAATTGTTCGAGCTCGCGATTATGGAATCTCTTGAGGCTCAACACGACCAATACGACTTCACGCCTGGACGGTCAGCCACCTATGTTTAATATCCGACATAACAGAGAGTATGGAACATCGCGCTCTAACCGATGTTCTTTCCATCGACTTATCTGCCACTTTCATTAAGATGAAATACGACATAGAAACGCAAAAATAGAGAGATTCGGAGCAAATGGTAGTGTTCTGCAGTAATTCCAATTCTACCTCACTGACCGCACAGATAGCGGTTGTCAAAGAAGATTGACATGCCCACACATTCGCTTCTACATTTGGAATACCTCAAGGAAGCCACTGGGGACCATTGATGTTCCTGCTATACTTCAATGAGATACATCTAGTTGTGAAAACTCCCCGATTTTTCTTGACGGATAATTTCAAGATTCTTCATCTAATTTGTTCAAATGAAGAATGCCGATTTCTCCAACAGCAGCTCTAAGTCTTTGCTGGTAAGTGTATGGATTCGATTTATTTTAACTACCGTTTACTAGAAATAGATATTGAACACGTCAGTCACGCGACTGACGTGGAATATCTACCTACGTTTAAACAACACGTCTCAGTTGGCAGTTGGTAAGGTGTTTCGAGCACTGTGAAACCATCCAGCGTCACTCCGTAAACTTTCGTGGACAGATCCTGTCCTACCTAGCTATGAAAACCAGTGTCAAATGATTCAGCTGGAACCCCTATATGTTCGAAGCAATACCGCAAGAACTTTGTTCATTGCTGAAACTGAGCAAGGTCGTATAGATACCCCAGCTATTTTGGAACAAATCAACATAAACTTCGCACCTAATGCGCAACAACATTATTATCCGATTACCGACACACTAATTATAGTAGGTATGGAGCCATCACTGGCCTACAAAGAATTTTTTTTTATTTTATTTCAATTATAGAGGTTTTAACCTTAAGGTCATTCGCCTCTTCGGGTTAGAAAAATCTCTTATGAAAAATTTCTAACCCTATGTGCGGGACGGGACTCGAACCCAGGGCGCTGCGTACAAGGCAATCGATTTACCAACTACGCTACGCCCACCCCCACCTACAAAGAATTTTTAACCAGGTTTCTTCAACATTCCATTTCAACGTTTCTCGACAAACTCTGCGTATACGTTTTTCTAGACTTTTTAATCGATTTGTTACCAAATTTGACCTTTTTATTCATTTTTATATAATTTTTGTGTGACATCATTGCACAGTGGTCCTGAATGCAGGAATTTTGAATTTTTGCTAAAATTAAATGATTTACAATATGTTTGGCAAGGTTGTTGTACTTTGTAAGGTCCTTCTTTTTGCTTAAACAGATGCTAGGGTGGTTCTAATTTTAGTAATATTTAAAATTAAACTTTTCAACGGATCGAGATAGAGAATTACTGTCTTTGATAAAGTTGTGGAGCAACACATTTTAGACAAATTTGCTGAAGACATGCAAGCTCTAGCTTTTATACTTTCCATTGTACGAGAAATCCAAATATAAGCTTTAGGGTGTTTCTTAAAAAATCGGTTTCATTTCTATAACTTTTGTAGTTTTTATTGTACTAAAGTACCCTTGGACAACTTGAAGATTATTTTAGGGCGCATAATTTGCTTTAAAACACCAACTACTAAACTTTTTTCGTTTCAAAGTTATGAGAACTTTTATATAAAAAAATTAACTTTTTCAAATAGCATTATCTTCGATTAGGGCACTTAACATTAAATACCGTTGCTGTCATATGAAATAGCATGCTTTGTAGTATAGATCACCAGAAAATGGTAAATACGATATTTTTTATATCTTGCAATATTTACTCAAACAATAGTTTATTTTTAGTAGAAAGGATATATAACTATCTAACGAGAGAAGCTAGAGGTTCGATATATTAAGACAAATTGTTCTTCTTCAAAATATCTGAAAGTATTTCTAAACTGATCTCAATGAAAAATCAAAACTGAAAAAGTTGTACTAAGAAAATCATTTTTTAAGAAACACCCTAATTTTTTTTGGTATTTTTTTTTGTAAAATGACATTGCGTTTTAGAGTCTTCGACAAAGCTTTTTAAATTTTATTTTCTTCAATTTTTTGAAAGACAGCAAAATTCTATCTCGAACCATTAAAAAGTAAATTTTCTGATTTTAAAAACTTTACAGCCACCAAGTGCAATATTTTATCAAGAAAACGGAACAATATTTTTTATATTGTCCACCGTGAAAGTAAATTTAACAAATTACAAAGGGTCAATTAATGAAAAACAAAAATTTTAATTTTTTTTTTCAGTTTTCATCTTTCTCCAACAAATCCTTCTGATCTTTTTCAGAGCTTTTGAAGACGAACATTTTCTTCTAACACATCTTCTGTTATTCAAAAGATAAAAGCACTTAATGATATATTATTTTTTTAATTTAATTTATTAAAATGTTAAATTTTATTTAATAAAATGTTAAAAAATATTGTTTTCGCCATTTTTTTGCTCAATTATAACTAATTATAACTAATCATGATCTTATTTATAGTTTAAAAAGAATTATCTTTTGTTTGCCCCAATGAGTGATATTGTTATGCCTAAAGACCCTATTTATGGAGAAAAATGCTTACAACTCATACATGTGACATGAAACAAATTATTCGCCATAAAACAACCTTAAAGTTGTCTGAAGATTACTTCGCTTTAAAGTCAATACCGCAAAAGTTATTTAAATATAACAATAAGCAATATAAGCAACACCCTAACCATCGATTTTAAATTTGTTGTAGAACAAAAAGTACGACAGATAGAGCTTACATGTCTTCAGCAAACTTTTTCAAAATTCGTCGTTCTACAACTTCGCTGAAAGTCTCTTGGCTCTATCTGGAATGATTAAAAAGTTATTTTATTGATCTTGGTAAAATTAGAACCACCCTAACTGTTGTATTAACAAAAAAGGGGCTCACAAACTACGGAAACTTCTCCAAAGACTTAATTAGGCTAAGTTGTTTAGTTTTAGTAAAAACTCAAAATTTCTGCTAAATTTGCATTCTGGACCGCTGTGCATTGGCGCTTTGATATGATATAGTGTATAAAACAAACAAATAAATAGAAGATATATGTTGGTTCAATCACATTCTCACCTCCAAAAATACCGTTGAGAATTCCAAGGAACTTTTTTGCCTTTCTCGTATAAAGAAAGGCTATGCAAGCACTGTAAAAATCGACTTTTTAACGGAGGCCCGGAGGGCCGAGTGTCATACACCATTCGATTCAGTTCGTCGAGATCGGCAAATGTCTGTGTGTGTGTATGTATATGTGTGTGTATGTGTGTGTGTCATTTAAACTCACACAATTTTCTCAGAGATGGCTGAACCGATTTTCGCAAACTTAGTTTCATATGAAAGGTATAACGCTCCCATAAGCTGCTATTGAATTTTTAGTTGATCCGACTTCCGGTTCCGGAGTTACGGGTTGAAGAGTGCGGTCACACAGCAAATTCCCATATAAACTGGTACCACCATGATGTTCAAATGATGTAAAACATATTAAAATTGATGTAACATTACTCTAGTTTGCGGGTCTGGATCACTAATGATCAATCAAAGCAGCTTTGACCACATTGGCCACATATGACGGTTCATGACGCCCCCGGGGAACCCGCCAAGTTCTTAAGCTAATATCACACCCATTCCCCAACGAATTCTCTACCGATTTTTACAAACTTGATTTCAAATGAAAGATACAGTAATGCCATTGATCGCTGCTGAATTTCATTCTGTTCTGACTCTTGCTTCCGGAGTTACAAGGGTGTTAGTAAGGATACACTGGAATTTCCCATATAAATCGGTACAATCGTAATACCTCAGAGGCTAAAAACTATTGAAATGGTCACCAAATTACTTCTTATCGCAGATCTAGATCACTGATTGCCAATTAAACATTCTTTGAATATATTGTCCACTATCGACGATTCCGGAAGTCCGGAATTCCGGGCATATTCCACAAATAAAGTCACATCGGTTCTTCGGTGATGACTGAACCGATTTTCTCAAACCAAGTCTCAAATGGAAGGCAAAATATGCAGCTGAGTATTGCATCAGAGCTCCTCCGCCCCCCCGCCTTGCCCTTACATTTCCCTCCTTCATCACTACCGTCCCCTTGGACCACCCTCACGCCCGCATTTCCTTCATCCACCCCGTATACCAAAATAAGATGAAGGATTTCTGACGCATCCTCCACTCCCACTCTACTAACCCCGCATTCCCTCCACTTTTAAACCCATTCCACCAACATTTCAAAATATAATCACATGAAGATAACATGTAACTCATGCTGATTAAGCTAATTAAATACTATTCTTTTGCCTTTCTCATATAGAAAGGTTACGCAATTGCTCCAAAAACCGACTTTCTAACCGAGGCCCGGAGCGCCGAGTCTCATATAGCATTCGACACAGTTCGCCGAGATCGCAAAATATCTGTGTGTATGTATGTGTGTATGTATGTATGTATGTATGTATGTATGTATGTATGTATGTATGTGTATGTATGTATGTATGTATGTATGTATGTATGTATGTATGTATGTATGTATGTATGTATGTATGTATGTATGTATGTATGTATGTATGTATGTATGTATGTATGTATGTATGTATGTATGTATGTATGTATGTATGTATGTATGTATGTATGTATGTATGTATGTATGTATGTATGTATGTATGTATGTATGTGTGTATGTGCGGATTTGTTAACAAAATGTCCACATCGGTTTTTTGGAGATGGCTGAACCGATTTTTACAAACTAAGATTCAAATGAAAGGTATACTATTCCCATAGATTGCTATTGAATTTGATTTTCAACCGACATCTTGTCCCGGATTACGAGTTGAAGAGTATGGTTACAAAACAAAATTTGTTGATTTGTCCACATCGGTTTCTCAGAATTTTCTGAACCGATTTTGACAAACTTGATTTTAAATGGAAGGTCCATCAGCTGCTGTTGAATTTTGTGTGGATCCGAGTTCTGGTTCCTGAATTACAGGGTGATTCGTACGATCACGCAGCAAATCTCGATTCTAACGAGTTCTGCGATGAATGTAAAAAGGTGAAATTTCTCAATAGAAAGGTATTGCAATTGCTCTGAAAACCGACTTTTTAACGGAGGCCCGGAGGGCCGAGTGACATATACCATTCGATTCAGTTCGTCGAGTTCGGCAAATGTCTCTGTGTGTGTATGTATGTGTGTATGTATGTATGTGTGTATGTGCGTATGTGTGTGTGTATGTTACAAAAAAGGTCACTCATTTTTCTCAGAGATGGCTGAACCGATTTTGACACGCAGAAAATGTCGATTTTAATAAATTCTGCAATGAATGCATAAAGGTGAAATTTTTTCGAAAATATGACCACAACTGCTTCGATTTGTAGTATTAGGTCACTAACATCCATTCAAAGTCTATTTGGCCACATTGGCCACCATCATCGGTTCCGGAAGCCCCGGCGGAAGTATCTAAATTCAGAATAACAGTCACATCGGTTTCTCGGAGATGGCTAGACCGATTCGACTAAACTTGGCCTCAAATGAAAAGTATTGCGTCCCCGTAAATGGCTATTTAATTTCATCCCGATCCGACTTCCGGTTCCGGAGTTATAGGTTGTGGCGTGCGATCACATAGCAAATTGTGATTCAAACCGATACTCCGATGAAAGCAAAAAAGGTAAAAATTTCGCTAAAATGTCTCTCAAACAACTTAAATTTGCTGTTCTAGGTCACCGACGGCCAACCAAACTTTCGTTCACTACATTGACCACCCTAGACGGTTCCGGAAGTGCCCGGGAAAAGCGGCCATCTTTCAAAATTTACGAACTCACATCAGTTTCCCGGAAATGGTTGGGCCAATTTTCACAAACTTAGTCCCAAATGATAGCTATAATATCCCCACAGATGTTTATAAAATTTCGTACGGATCGCTTATATGGGGCAGGAAATATAGACTAAATCGTCCGGTCACATATGAAATTCCCATATAAGCCGGAACTCAAATTTTTTTTCAAAGGAAAAAAAAATTTTAGAAATCGAATTCGTATTTTTGATGCCAAACATCTTTAAAATGCATGAAACGTCGAGATTTTATGTTATCTCGAAAAAATTTTTTTTTGTAAAAATCGGCTTTTTGGGACTTTGCCGATTTTGCACCTTTTTTTTCAGTTCAATATTACCGTGGCTGTTTTTTCTTCTTCAAAATTTTAGAACTCGAATAATGATTTATTTTCCTGTATATAGTTGTCATGTGATGTACAATAATAAAATGTAATATATGCATTTAAAAGCTTTTAATTAATATAAACAGCGCACACATTCTCGTGATTCATGATTGAGAAAGGCACAATTGCACCGCTAGGTGGATTAAAATAGGTTTTTTCAGGTGTCGTTTATGACAGATTCCACTTCTTCGTACTTTGACACGAATCTTTTACTATTATGTATGCTAGTGTGCAAAACCGTGCAGGCGAATTTCCGTCATGTCGATGTCCATATTCACAGGGTTCTTGGTTTTGACGTGTTGATATTCGACCTCATGCTACACGTTCTCTTTCACTGCGAAGATTTTATCCTCGGCTAAGCAGCTAAACGTTATCCGCACTACATTTCGAGTATGATGCAGTTGCATGTGTAAGGTTTCTGTAAGCACAAGCTCCATTTTCACCTTAATCAACTGTTCCGCATCGCTCCCTGTCGATCTAAAACAGGGCTGTGTAAAGTCAATCGAGGAAGAAAAATTGTACAGGATTGCAGGATTGTTCACTACTGAAGTAATTGAGTAATTTTTCAGTACCCAAGATCTGGCGTCATGTCATCGTTATTATGCCATTTTATGACATAACATTTTGGGATAAAGTTACTTCGATGGTTTGAAATTACTAAAAAGTGGTGTTTTCAACATATTGAAGATATTCTATCATCAATACACATTTAGGACATGTGTGTTTATATTTTTAGTGAAAACCCTCAATATAGTAACCGATCTTCAGCTAAATCGAGAAATTACTATAGAAACCATTGAAACATCGATAGTCTTCTCTGTAACGTTTATAAATTTCAAGATGTTCAATCTCAAACTCGTGTGTGTTTATAAAATATTTCTGATGAACCTATTTGTTTTAGACTGGGAATCGGCGTTTCAGTCTGTTAAGTTTCATAAAAAAACTCCTGTATGTTCCCTTCCTCCGACGTTTCGGAGCTTATTGAACCTTTCTCAAGGAAACCAATAAGGACCGAAACTTCGGAAGAAGAGAATATGCACGAGTTTTTTTTATTAAAAATAAAGTGAAACGCCGATTTATAACCTAGAAATAAAACAAAATGAATCGAATAAACAGCAAAAAATATGGGTAAAAGATTCATAAATAAAACAAGCACCCCCCCCCCCCTCCCCGCAACAAATCTTTCGATCACTGATGCTGAAAAATAACTCCAATGTTTCAATGGCAACCATTCGCATCAAATGATGATCCGATTAAATATGTTTAACCACAGGCAAATGACTACTTCACGAACATCCCTGTTTTGTTTAATTGAATATATATATGCTTCATAGTAAATATACCGAGAGTCCGACCAGCGCGTTTGTTTTGTTCCATATCATCAACATATTTTCCCTCGATCCATCTTTCCTCTTTGTTTGTATGAAACTTACTTGCATATCGCTGTGTGTACACTGCCATAATGCAGTGAAATCTCACAACTCAGTTTACGTGTTCCGTCTGCCAACCAGTCTGCTCTTTGTGGGTGAATCGGAGGAAAAGTTTGAACACTGCGCGCGTGTGTGAGTGTGTGGGGTGTGGGCGGAAATGGGATGGGGCTGCGGTGCTTAATATTTGTATCGGGTTTTACTGATGTTTTTTTTTTTGCTTGCGGCTTCGAATCTATCCTCGTTTGCTTCCTTCTAGTTTTGTTTCTTGGGTAAGAGCCAAATACACGACATGTGATTGGAAGACACTCGATTTGAAATCAGGGTCATGCCATAATGTTCAAAAATGTATTACTTGTTACTTTTATTCCCTTCTATTGTTTTTCACGTAATTATTCGTATTTACAAATTAATTACACCAGTTGAGCGAAACGGTTGATGGCATTCGTTTTCTAGACAGTGTATAGTCTGTTGCATTTTTTTTGTTTTTTTTTTCTCTGCGGTTGTGGCTTACAAATGGAACTGAAACAGCTACTGTTGCGTAAATGGTTTAAAAATTAAAACTAATTAACGTCAACTGAACGAGGCATTTGTCGTTTTTAATTTAGTGTGCATTGCACAGACTACAAAAATATACATTCGTTGTGTTCTTGATGTACTTATTAATACAATTTATTTTAAATGCGATTTTATTGTGTCACAATATATATGCACTATACCACTTCAGTTTGGGATTTTCCGTTTATTTTTTGTGAGTTACGCAGTAGCTGCACAAATGAAAATATGTTTATCGATCAAATTTTCACGCCTGCGGAACCGGTGCGAAGAAGAGGATTGGATGGTTGGGTATTTAAATAAGAACTTATTCATAAATCATACTACTTGTTCTCGGTAAAAGCACCATTTTGACACGCTTGGACCATCCTCCCTCTCCGTTTGTTATTACCATGTTAGGAATTCGATATTTTCGAAATTTGCATTGATTTTCGTCGGCGCGATAAAAACAAACAGAGGGGACTGGCCAGTTGAAACCAAATGGTGCACTACTCTGGAATGTCGTTGGGAGTGAACGAGTAGTGCAGTTGTAGTCTGCATCACGATTATCCACTGGTCGCATGCCAACATTGGTGGAACGTGATTTTCATCACCGTTTGTAACGATAAATATTATCGACAATTCATTGAGCCATAATACAACACACACTTATGAAACTAATGGCTAGAATTGAAGATACTCAACACGTTTACTATCGCTTGTCATTTCTCCCCTTTTAAGTTTGAGCTATATTATTTTAACACCACTTCTCAACAAAAAAAAATCAACGCTCTGTCACTTTAAGTTTACATTTATTTTTTATAGTGTTTTAATATCATGGACGAATCAATTGATTTTCGCAACTGCGTGTTTTCCGAAAACTACGATCATCCTCGAGCATAACTGATCCAAATTTCCACGTAAGAATAAGAACTAATCATTCTCCAAGTAACGAGTGTCAAGCTAATTTTGCCAACAAAACGTTCAACGATGGTCAAACAAAAACGGAGCATTGCAAGATTTGAGCTACACAAAATGTGTCCTAATAATACACTTACTTTTGAAATCTTCCGTTCGACGATAATAGTAGTAGTAGTTTCGTATAAAAAATGAACTAAACATGACCCGTACCAGCGAAACGGCTGGCCAGCTACTTTTTACACAAACCAATTCATTCGTCTTCTGTACATGTTAACTTTGAGCACATTTTAAATGTTTTCGCTTGAGTATATTTATTCCATTGTTGGATTTTTTTTTATCATTATAAGTTCAGTTTAGTCACTTTTTTTTCTTCTTTAGCCATATGCGCTGCATATTTCCCGCCTCGGTTCGGTTGCATTTCACGTTCAGTGGGTGCTGCCTTTAATTTTTTTATTGATTTTCTGAGCATTTTCGTATGAAAATAATTAAAAATTACTTGACAAACATATTTGCAAGTTAAGAGCCTAGTTTTTATGTTTTTGCTATGTACAAGGTAGAGTTTTTTCCGTTTTTTTCGCGTGATTGTTTTTATACCAAAATGTGTAGTACTGTAATTCATCGAAACAGCGCTAATACGATGCAACCCAGTGGGGCAGTCATCGAGCGGCTAATTTGCTAGAGACAAAATAACTTCATTTTCCATGTTAAGGTGAACTACTTCGAACGTTTGCTATTGGTGAATAATAGTATTGCTGGCATTGCTGGGCATTTTTGTTATAGATTAAAATAAAAAGTGTAAATTGGCATCTGAAAGCAAATGGTAAAGTAGATATATACACGGTCGTAACTTACTTGTTTATTGAAAAATTAAGAACATCTAAACGTACACACTCAATCTTGTTCTACCGAATTCCAGCTTTTTTCACTACTTTTACCGAGTTTTGCACAGTCGAGCACTCAGCTAACAAAGCTTTTACCGAGATCTCAGTAGAAGTGACGTTTGTTTTGAATAAACTCGGTAAATATATCGCTGAAAATCAGTAAATTAACGCCACTTTGCTGAGCTATCAGTTGAAAAAATTTACCGACTGTTCAGCTGTGCGGAAATTACCGAACTGAATTAAGTGTGTAAGGACTAATATAATTTCACCAGCGATAACAGCAGGGATGAATACAAGAACTCGAGTGAAGGAGCACTAATTGATCCCCAAGCAGCAGTAGTCTACTATTATTGAAGTAAAGAATAAAAGGAACAAATAGGGCAACAAATTGTGTACCATGCGGGACTTGAGATATACTACCAGAATATTAGAGGACTGCGTGCACAAATTGATGACTTGTTTGTCGCTGTTTTGGATGGTGAGCATGGTGTTATTGTTCCTGCTGAGACGTGGCTGAACGATGACATAAATTCACTTCAACTGATCGGTTCAATGTATACGGTTCATCGCAACGATCGTGACACAATCAGTGCTGAAAAAACGGTATGGAGATGCACTCATAGCTGTGTCCAATAGATTGTTGTTCGAATGAAAACCTAGTGTTGTCTGCAATTTCGAACAACTTTGGGTACGCATACGTATACGTATTAGGTATACGTGAAACGAGATGCCTTTGTTAAACATGCAACAAATGTCAACAGGTACTAACCATCGTAATCGAATGCTCGATCTTTTGTTTGTTTACGAGGAAATTTCACCAAACTGCTCTGTTTTGGAAGCACGCGAGCTTTTAATTGGCATCGATTAACGTCATCCTCCCCTACTAGGTCCGCAGACAAGTTAAATTTGATGAATTGACTGATGACTTGTGAAAGCCGACTTCACTGAACTACTTAACTCATTTCAGACAACTGACTAGGTGTCCTTGAGAAATCATCCAACTGATATTGGAAAGCTGAAGCCAACAGGATTGGACTTGGAGGACGCTCCGGCCGAACAAAATTCGCCGCCGCACGAAGTTGATTATCTACAAGACGCTGATTGAACCGGTTGTCCTCTACGGCCACGAGACCTGGACTATGCTTCTGGAGGACCAATACGCCCTTGAAGTTTTCGAAAGGTGTTGCGTACCATTTATGGTGGCGTGCAGATGGAAGACGGAACGTGGTGCAGGCGAATGAACTATGAGTTGCATCAGCTGCGGTTCTTCCATCGCGCATACCGCAAAAATAGGACGTTTGCGGTGGGCTGGACACGTCGTAAGAATGTCGGACGATAACCCGGTGAAGATGGTTCTGTTCGAAGACTGCGAGGCGGGCGACAAGCAGCAATGGACCGAGTAGCGTGCAGTCGGCTTCTGCATACAGCAAGAGACAACAAGGCTCTAGCCTGAACGGTAAGGTAAGCAATGATGTTTGCTTAGCTATTCGGGCTGTATACAATATTGTCTACGCTGACGGCCTCGAACTGTTTCTTATTATTCGATCTACATAGTCGGTTGAGCTGCAGAGACAACTAGATGCCGTCTGCAACTGGTCTACTAGGAATTTCTTGACTATCAGTGTCTCAAGATGCTCAGTGATTTTCTTCATCCACAAATGAAATCCACTTTTTGTAGAACTACATAATCAATAGGAAATTGTTCAAAAGAGTGTCAGTTGTCAGAGATCCTGGTATTCAGCAGGATTCTCAATTGTCTTTTTAGAGATAACTATTCCGACAGTACAGTACAGGAAAACAGAAATCTTGGTTTCATTGTGGGAATTACTAAGTCAATTAACTGATCCATACTGCAATCGAACGTTGTAGTTTTCGCTCGTCCGTTCTGTTCTAGAAAGTAATTGTATCATATGGTATCCTTACACTGAAATTTGGATAAACAGAATTGAAATATGCGCACCATTCCGTCGATCGCCAATACACATGAACGATTGCTTCCAAATGGGAGGGAATTTGGCTTGCTCAAAGGAACGAGTAAAAATTAAGCTCAGCGGTCAAGCCAAAGCATTGATACAAGTTCGGGCAAATCATCATCGATCATTTCAGTTTCTTCACTGCCTGTTCAATCGATTCTGGAGTAATGACGAGCTTCTACATACTATGCCCAACGTTCATTTGCCAAACAAAGGAGTGCCAAGCGTATTTATGCAACCACTCATAGGAGCATTTGATTGAAAAACCAGGCCGAAATAATTGAAATATTTGTTTGCAGCAGAAATTAATATTCAACTATAATAACAATTATATGTGAAATCAATGATTTAGTAATAATTTATAAGTTTATGTTCATATAGAAGTGCAAAAAAAGATTTCTGGCCAATCAAATAATTGCCTTAATACATATTATATATTTTTACATATTATTAGAGCCGTAGCGTGACCTTCTGGCACCCTTGACAAAGTCCCAGTTTTGCGCCCCTTCGGTGTTAACTTTGTCACTATTTTTACTTCGATTTTTGAACAATGATTTCGTGTGTAGCTTGTTTCAGATCAAAGATAATCCGCTAAGGGCCGATTTCTTCACCATCGCTTAGCTTTAAAATCAGGTTCGCCAGTACGTTTAAAACTGGCTTAAGCGTTAAGCAAGGGTGAAGAAATCAGCCCTAAGTATTGTAAAGATTTTGAAAGAACCAACGTAGACATATTCAACAGTGACAGATATCACAATAGGTCGTCCAGATAACTTGTGATATTCTGTCTGAAGCAAGCAAATGACGTTAGTGCCGCCAAGGCTTGTGTGAAGCACTATCGCGTCTACATGTCCGCCTACAAAGTTGAGATCGACGGCGGGGTCACCATTTCGAAATTGTGCGTGGATCTAATGAAGCACGGAATTGGATGTTTCAAGGTCCCTTTGCTTCATTGAGTGTAGATTTTTGAATAGAAATCGCATAGTACGCATCAATTGATTGCAAATTCTCTCTGTTTTCCGGAGACCTGCGGCGAAAAAACCGTTTGCGAGCTTTTCGTACACGATTCCGTAGGTGTCGTAGTTCAGGTGTCCAACAAGGTTCATTCCGAGTCAAATTTCTATTGGAACGACTGCGGGGGACTCTCAAATTCAAACTTTAAAACAAGTCTTCGTAGAAAATGGTCACTGCTGCGTCTGTTGTAGATACGTGAAATAAGCCAACCCAGTCAACGGAGAGCAGATCAGTATTTAGCATGTCAAAGTCGCAGCAATCAAAATCGAGTTCTGTTCGGGTATTGTCAAGTGGGTGAACCGTTTCCAAGCGTGTGTCGATTTTTAAAATAATTGGTTTGTGGTGATTGTCAATTTTTAAAATAGAAGATGGTGGGTCAATCAGCTCGATGCTAGAATCCTTCACAAACGCTAGGTCGAGGAGGCGCCTATTTACATTTAGCGAATCATTTATTTGGTGTAGGCCGACGGCGATCATCTTTTCAGTAAGACAAATTTCTTGCTCTAATGATGCATTCAGAACGACTCAGACGATACATCAGCTTCCGTCAACGTCAACGGAACGTCACCGTTCCGTCAGGATAAGTTTAATACTTTTCTCTTGTGTCCGTTCATACATGCCGTACGTCAAACCGTTCCGTGCCGTTGATGTTGTGTGTGGCGGAAGCCTGACGTATCGTATGAATCGTACTTTAACGGGTAGCATTCCGTTCACATCATCATCGAACGTCCAATTGAGGTTGGGTAGATTGTAGTCTCCAACAACAACAATTAAATCATCAGCATCTGCTTCGTCGACAAGACGCTGCACAGCATCCGGGCTTGAAATTGGTCTCAAATAAATGCCGCAAATGAAAACTGTTTGTCGAAGAAGTTTGATTCACACAACTACCCACAATCTTCAACAGAGACTGATTTGCAGTGAAGTAGAGATTTACGGCTACTAGGACACCGCCCTACGGCTTAAGGTGCTAGTAGCGGAGCTTCGGTCCCAGCGAAATATTGTGTAGTTTGAGGAAAGCTCAGTATTTCTTATGTCGGAGTGCAGCCAGGTTTCAGACAGTACGATGATGTCATAATTGTAATCGGTTTGCATTATGAAGAAGCTATTTGTTTTAGTACGCGTTCCTCTAACATTTGGGTAGTAAAGAGTGAGGTGTTCGGAAGGCGATTCTGGTAACAGAGAGTCAACATTACTCACCATCGTTGCAGAAAATTCAGCATGATGCAGACGAATACATGTACATTGCGACGACCATGCTGTTTGCGGAAGTGCAATACGAGAGCCAGCAGGTAGTTTGGGAGAAGTTACTGGTTGATTGGTGTTGCAATCCGCTGTCACGATCGGTGGTTTCCAGAAAACCAGTTTTCCAAACTCAAGGAAAACAATTCCGATTGTCCTAGTGGAAGCTAGCATTGTTTGCACGCGAAGGTCAGAACTGATTCATACCTTGTACGACACGAAGTTGTAGCTTTTTATGTCTCTGTCCTTGGGAACAAGTTTCACTACCTTCACGTCGGTTGTGTTCAGTTTGGTTGAGACAAGCGATGTTATTTGTTCATCCTTTGCGTCTGGAGCCTGAAAGGTATAGCCAAAACTTTTCCGGAACCGATTCATGTTGAGTAACAGTAATCGGCGCTTCCGTGAAGATTAGCATACCAGTGCCTCGTAGAAGTTTGGCTGGTCTGCTCTGAATCAATTCAGCAGCTTCGTCCCTGTCTCGTCTTCGTTTAGCTGAGCCGAAAGAGGTCGGACGCGATGTCGGTTGCGGGGTTGATGGTTTTGTTTCGATAATCGTTTTGAAAATGTTACGTATTTCCGATTTAATTTTATCCAGAACACTGCAACGAAATTTCCACTTTCATATTGAGACATTCACCGAAACGTACACGCCGCACCAACTGCTTTCTAAATGCCGCTGTAAGGTTGCCAATAAATTTTTGGTTTAACTAGCACATGAATTTGCTATTTACGCTTGAAATTAAGTAATGTAGTGGTAGTAGCAAGCCTACCATTTTAGTTTAAACGCAAGGACAGTTTTAAAAACAGGATTTGATTAATCAGTTTAACTCATTTAACCAATTTTATCAATCCTGTAATTTATAAAGAATTTTTGAATTATACTGAACGTGGTGAATTTAGCGCCACTTGCAACCGGTAGAATCAACCTGCAACCTGTTGCATAACCCAGGGCTGTTTTTTGGAACAACATGTGTTATCATTCAGCCCTTCGCTATGCAAAATCAATTATAACAGATGGGCTAAGCGCGGCGTTTCATGGAGCGCGGCCGTTCCTTTCAATCGGGAAAGGCCGCCTGGAATTTTGGGGAAATGCGCTAATATCATCAATCAGCTTTTCTTATGCGGCATGGACAGATAACATCGCATTTCGAAATCTTGCCTGTATCAACAGCTTCTTACAAGCACTACATAACCAAATGAGATTAAAGTTTATTCTTGCAAAGGTTTGAACTTCGCACGGACAAGGTAGTAAAATTAAGAAGAATGTTAAAAATATCTTATTATTCCAATAGCTCACATTCAAAATGGCGTAATTATGCTCAAGTTTATTTTCACTGATCTAGTAGTGTTTGGATTAAACTTAATCAGGGTATAAGAGTTTTCACTGGGACGGATTGGGAACATGAACTTTCTTAGGTAAACAAGTAAGTGCAACATAGGATATTTGCAATTCGAATCACCAACGTCTGAAGGTTTTGTTTTCTCGCGCGACTTCCAACCAGCCAACCCGAATTAAAAAATCTCTAGCTTTGACAGTTTACAGTGTTGCCAAGTTTTAGAAAATACACGTAGCATGGGTGCCAACGAATGCAGAAATTGTTGGTAACGGTTTTTGAAAATTCGAATTTCGGTCAGCTTTTCGGTCAAATACTCCTATGTGCACCAGTTAAAAGGTTACTTTATTTGCTGAGAAAATACAAGCTGCTATGAACGAAAATTCGTTCACAGATAGTGAGGTCATGATCATTTTGTGAACAGTCAATCAATTTTCATAACTCTGAGACATGTTAATAATGTAAGTAATAAAACAAGTTCTAATTATGATTTTCGTATTAAGTAAGCCTACATCCTTAGGAAAAAAATGATGAAATATTTAACAAAAATTAATAAGAGTTGATTTAAGAAAATTCTTAAACCTTTTGAGTGCTAGAATAGCAAATGGTCGAAAGACAGTCCGAACTTCAGATATATCAGAAATGGGAAACAAATTTAACGAATCCAAGAAAGGTTTTTTTTTGCAATTTGGTGGAATCACTGTCAATATTGAGTGTAAAATGGTTGTTGGAGATTAGATTACATGTGGTCATAGCTGCTAGGGAGAAATGAAAGTACGCAATCGAAAAAAAAATCTTGTAAGTTTAGGTCTCTGCGATTGACCACCGAATCATCTGTCATATCGTAAAGCTAAAGTTACATGTTCTAACATAACAAATATGCATCAGACAATACCAGCCGTAGTTCTTAGTGCCGCAGTTATAACAGAATGTGCAAAATCAACCTACAGAAGGATCGAATAATTATATACTAAATATTTTGTTGTTGTTGTTGGAGTTGTTTTTGACTGTCGTAGTTAACTAACGAATATCCATGTCTGAGTATAATTAAAACGAATGTTGACTTGCGCTCGTAAAAATTGTCCGTGAATTTTGTCATCTTTGTTATACCGAAACTTTCTAATTTACCTTTTGAACTAGCAACAATAACGTTTTTATGGCACAATACACAAAACATACAAACAGGTTATCGGACGGAACGTCAAATTGCTGTGGAACAAAATCATAACCAATAAACAACTTAGTGATTAATCTTGTCCAAGAAATAATTTTGTCCTGCTCTAAAAACAATTTTTTTGCGTCCATAACTAGACTGAACTCTCAACAATTAATACTAGTAACGGATGCTGTATCTAAATGATTTCTTTTAACAATTAGGTACTGAAGCGAAAACAAAATATTTAGAAGACTGGCAACACTGACTTTGAGTCGGAAACAGTAACAACATCTCATCCAGGCAGTAGTCCAAGTAATGGTCTACTTGTAAGTGAACGCTACCTTTGTGGGATAGATGTCATAAATGACGCTTTACATTTGTTTCGGAAAAGGAAAGAGTTGCCAGTCTTCTTGATATGTAGTCTTCGAATAATTCCTTCGCTACCTTTGACCAAAATGTGCAGATACTCACTCAAACAGAATAGTTAGTTCTAATTGTCAACATTTCCTAATCGCGGTAATAGTCGTAGTCGGTCTGAAATACTAGGTTGTTTTTGGCTCTATATGGACTAATGTTTCATGTTAACTATGAAAAGTTTCTGCTTTGTATGTAAATGTTGTTTCGTTTGGCGTCACTCCGCCCATCGCCATTGTGAGGAAGAGGCGAGCTGTAGAAAACTCTATTTTGACTGTTTGTTCAAAATTCACTATAATTTGCCTACAAATCAAGAGATACTCTACACGTGATGAGAGAGTTGGTTTTACTAATGTTTTAAATCTTCGAACCGTTCTATAAGGTCGTTGAGATTATATTTTCCTCTGTATTTTGTGTTAATGTATGTGTAGCTTCGTGACGTTATAGTTTACTTTTGTTAGTACGAATAAATTCATTGTTAATTGCATTAACTACTGTCCTCTGCATTTTTGCTGCGCTAGTTGATACTTGCTTATTACCACGTTGCTCTTAGTTTAACTTCAATTCATTCAATGATATAAAATCTAACTACATGTACACCTATAGTTTTACGAAAATGTTGTTTACTCCAATAATACTGTGTTATATAAAATACATACACGTTTGCTTTCAGTTACTCCGTCTTGTTTTTTTTTGTTTATCTAGTGATTATAGGAAGTTTTCGTTTGATCTTTGAAATGTGGGCAAGTTGTGGATCGTTGCCAAATCGCCAACTTCAAAGACGCAAGATTAGATAACCGGTTCGGTTGTTCTCACTGGAGTTTGGCTGCAGTAATTTTAGCATTCAATTATTGGGAATTTTGGTAGAATTTCCTGTAGATAAGACACTTTATTATCAGACCGGTGCATGCTGATTGTTCTTTTTCATAGTCTGCTCCAGTTCAATTCTGCTTCTGGTTCAGCTTTCCGCTTATCTCTGCGATTCGGTTCCTTGTTTTCCCCGGGCCTATTCACTGCGAAAAGTTTTCCCTGTCGCCTACACACCTAGGAAGATTTTACAATTTTTCAATTCCAAAATTAGATACATACTTTGAAACGCTACCGTTTGATTTTGTTTACTGACGGTGGTGGAGCTTTTCCTGCAACTCGTGTCCGTCGTGAAATTACGCAGGAAAACAACTGTCTTGCAATGAAGTGATTAACACAACATATCGTCGTAGAAAAAGTGTGTCAGTTTACGTCATTTGGTAAATAAACGAAGTATGATTTCACCTGCCCCGTCCCAGTGTATAAAAGTTTATGCAAATTGAATGACTAACTAAATGACGTTATCATCTACTGTGTCTGTTGTCACTTAAAAATAACTATCATTTCAATTCATCGCCCTTTATCAGGGTCAATATAAAAAATATCAACTATATTAAGAATTCGTTTCCATTTTTTTCCCTTATAATCATCTTAACGCTAGCTTTCCGAATTCCACTAGGATTGATATTTAACAAAATTCAATTATTTACACCAAGTAGTTCAACGTTTTTTTCTGCTCAACAAATTACGCTACGTCTTAAGTTCTGATTTTCATCAATCACATTGCACTCGTATCATCTTCCTCTTGCTTATTGTTGTATTTTGTTTTTGTTTTTTAATTTTTCATCCAAAATCGAAAGCTGAGCCATCGAACTCACCTGCCATTATTTACATCAACAACGGACTCAGTAGTTAGTATTGCTCTATCGTAACTGAAACGGACCGCGGACACCAGAATGTTAAAATCAAAAGCAATTTGCTCTACGAAATCACCGGCCTCATTCCGCTTGTCGTATAAAAAAGTTTTTTTTCTCCTGTTTATTAAAAACTACAGTTTGACGTACGGTATTAACATTAATTTGATTGTTATTGACATTCTTTCCTCTCGAGAAATCAAAACCAAACAGAAAACGCAAAACGGACAATCAGTAGCAGTACAAAAACGCTGTTGACTCACGTGACTGTAGGAAATTCTCCGGGATCTCCGTGTATCAGCAGCAGCGCCATCTGTTGCTGATGGTGGTAACGGTGACGGTGACGCTGCAGATCCGGCCCCACCCTGGTCGGTTTTGTGTCGTGCTGCTGTCTGGCTGAGTGGAATCAGAAGAAACCTCTTTTTCCGCATGGGCGGGCGCTGGTTGCACGAATGGCACCGTCGGCCCACCCAACCGGTTTCCAGCGCGGGCAGCGACGATGGCAGTGTGGCGAACGATGAACGTGATTGTGTGCCGCAGGGCAGCCCTCCGAAATTCACCAGCGGAAACCAACAGCGCCACTTCTACTGACGATGCGAGTGGGGTAACTTTGGCTTTGTTTAGTTGTCTGTCATGTTTTTTTTCTTTCTCGCTCTCTCTTACTCTCGTATGTTTTGAATGTGTGAGTGTTTAATTTAGGGGCGTTGTATTTTGTTGTAGTCGGATTCTTAATGGCCATCCTCGTTGACCAGGGTTCGCATCCAGTTCAGAATATACTTCCAAACGGCGGATGCGAACCCGGGCGGATGCTATACATTCTCGCTGCCCATTTTGAGCAGTTCCATCTTCTTCTTGGCAATCTTGGAGTACATCGCATCGATCGGCTGGGTGGTGTCGTACAAACTGGGTGCCTGCAGAATAATCAGGGCCGTGCCACTCACGCAGGCTATCGTGAATATCCACAGAAACAGACGATCTAGGACGAGTGCTACGTATTTCCAGTCTTCTTCTATCTGCAATGAAAAAAGTAGCAATAAGATCTTTAGCGAGAGAATGGCGTCAACACACGAATGAAAATGTTTGGAATTTATCGACCGGTTTCAGAATCGGTCCGCCGAAAAAATCACAGGACATGTAGCTTTTAATTTGTTGTTTAACATTTTGTGTTTTTATTTTACATATTTCAACACTTCTTTGGGCCAGTTATGAAAACGCCGGTTTTCATACCATTGCAGTTAACCAAATAGCAACACGTGTTCTCGTTTAGAGGTGTGCGCCGATGAAAATTGTCGTTATCGGCGGCGTTGGTATGGTTTGGGCTGGCGGCGGCGACGTATCAGCGTGACGCCGTCCTTTAAAATCATCGACGGCGGCGGCGCCGCAATGCTGCGTGGGATATTTTTTGATTTGAATGGGAAATGGGACTTCTTACTCAATCATCTTGCTATGCTGGCTATTGTGTTCGCGTGTTTCAAAATTAAACCAAATATTGATGACGTAGCGGTTTCATCAGCTATAAGTATAACACTGTGTTTTTCATTCGGGAAAGAATTTTATTTGAGAAAATGGAAATAAAATGAAAGTATTTTCAGCAGACCCAAAATTGCGATTGCTTCGGATGAATCTAAGTCACCGGTCCTAAGACTTGGAAAGCCAACCGTTACGAATATCGACGCTACACAGTTTCAGAAAGCATGAACAGCTTTACGCCATCCAATTCATTTTAATAAATATTCCTCTGAGATAAAACAACAAGACCTGGTATTCAGTTTACTTTCTACTTTTGCCTAAGTCAGGCCTACAACCGAGTGAAATGAGTGAGAACTACCAGCCTCTCCATCTAGTATGCATTGTCTCGAATACAAAGGAAACGTATTTATTCTTGCCATAATGAGTAAAGTTGATGTAGGATCGTTAATCCGACCCTACACCGCGATCATTCACTTTGAATATTGTTCTGTACGACTGAGTTGTCGTGAAGCGGAATATTTTCGAAATGTTAAAATGGAGCTTTTAGTACCTGCGCAACGCAGCACTGAACATGTTGGACTATGCCGACATATTCGTTTTGTCCATCAACATAAAACGCGTAGTTGAAAGTGACAGCATAGAGATTAAGATTCCCGTGTATATGAAAAATGACAATATGGAGGTAAAGTGACATGACCGCATTCCCCTACCAATTGCAAAATGCATGCCACCTTACGAACAAGTACAATCTTGGAGAAACTTTCTTATGTTGAGAATGCGGAACGAAAGACCCTACCTAACTATGCAACTCAACAGTCACGAAATTATTAAATAAACCGCGCAATGCCCCCATGTATTGAAATCAGATGCCATACCATGAACTAGGGTGACCATATCAGACGAGTAAAAAACCAGGACAGTCGAAAGGGTACTGCTTCCCCCCGTTATCTCTCAATCGATATTGCCTTCTCCGCATGTTTTCGGCAGTTAAAAGGTTCTGGGGTCAGGCAGGCAGAGCTTCGACAATAAAAAAAATTGAGAAGTTTTCAGCACTAATAACACGACATTGACGTAAATCAGAAACATCAGCTATCCCAAGTAGCTTTCCTGCACTATGTCTGGCAATCTCCAATGACAACCATTATCTCTCGATCTTAGAGCTGCAAACCTACCATTGTTACCAAATTTCTCCATTTTTTCGATTGTTATATGAAAACTGGCTGGTGGCTTGGTGTAAATAATATCAAATTGAGCCAGAGCTTGAAAAAAGTGAAATCCCTGCGTGAACTAGAAAGAAAATAAAATTCAATTCATGCCCGTCGCGATGAATGAAATGTTTGGTTCGTTTTCTCCGTCATTCGTTCTTTCGACACAGCGCATGCAGGTTCGGACATGTTCGGTTTTAGAAGCAAACTGTATTTTGTTTCTATTCTACCTATGAGAGAAATTATTGAGCAAAAGTGCACCAGATATAGATTATGTAGTTCACTTATGTTCGAAAATGTAGAAGATGCCAGCTTCTGCCTTCAAACTGTCCACATAATATAAAATGGATGCTTTGGTTGGTGAAGAAATTTATATTTCCTCCGCCCTCAAGCATTCGATTCTGCATTAAATTTCAGTCAGTTGGAAAGTTAATGAATGAAGAAGGCGGTGAATCTGAATTTTGCTTTCGTTAAATACAAGCAGAAATAAGTAACTGATTTTGAAATTTCGCAGCACTGGTTTGAGAACGACATTCCATATTCCCGTTTATGTAGAATGCTACACTCGGCGGATAGTCGCTGTTCAGCGTCCAAGCGTGAAGGTATGTTAATCGTCCATTAGCTATTTCATCTTTTGATCTTTTAATATTATCAATGTGCAAATAAAAATAAATAAATCGAATTTTATTGTATATCCATCGGATCTTGTGTACGCGATTTGTTACTTTGCGTAAAGATCTTATTTCTTGTTGTAGATCCATTTACTTCATTGCCTCTTGTTGCTTGGGCTTTCACGATTACCTGATTGAGTTGAGTTGGGGCCTACGGGTCACAATCGCGTATCCGTATTCTTTGTTATTTACTTTACTATCGGTGATGCTTGCAGTTGATTAGGAAGTAGTAGGTGCATCACAATGATCGGACACGCTGTGCGTGATTTAGTTGATGTTGATAAAGGGCTGTATGCTTGAAATTGATATTGTTTCGTTAGAGGATTGTGCACATGGTTTCTCGTAGTGTGTCTTCTTCTGTAACAACGTAGGGCACGCAGGAGTCTGTCCTTCATTCGTGCACTGCGTGATTCGAGATTTGATCACGCGTTTTGCTTTAAATCAAAAATTCAGATACGAAGGAATAGGTTCCGTCACTCGCATTCTCACGAAACGAACACCGTTGGAAATATCTAGAAAAAATTTCTCAAGGCTTCAAACTTAAAGGATTCCACCGTTACGTATTCCGACATGATGGTTGTAATAAATTTATTAATAGTAACCAGGTGTAGATCGTGCAGACGCATATCCATCTTAACATTGTCGATATAAATGGGTATCTTGGTCCTAACATTAGTACAAGCAGAAACACCAAAACATCGATGTGTCTTTTCAGAGGTACCAAAGGGAATTCTTCGGGCCCGGATTGAAAGACGATTTAAGCCGAAAAGAAGCGCTGGTAAGCATTGTTTCATCGATGTTGACGGGGCACTCTTGAGAGATTAAAAGAAACCATAGGAAGGTACAAGTGGCAGATTCGACTGTATTAAGTTTTGTTTTGTCGCATTCCGATTGAGGATGAGTATACGTTGCAGTTATGGTTCCGGTCGGTCGTAAGTGCGATCTGGAGCATAGTGAAAAGCGAAGACTGAATAAATAGAAATATATTAGGCTTACAGGAGAAAAACCAGGACAAATAAAGCATTTTCCTCGACTTACTAGGACACCAAAACAGTCAATGCAAAACCAGGACATGTCCTAGGAAACCAGGACGTATGGTCACCCTACATGGACCATGTTTGTGCAAAACAGCGATACAAATAGAGAGGAGATTGCACCTCTGCAAACTGCCGACTCATCTACGATAAAAGAATCCAAACAAAGTTTTCCATACAAGTACCTGAACTACAAACGTTTGCCAAATTAGCGACAATTGTTCAAGCTATAATGAAAACTGCAAAAGAGCATCCAGCACCCCAAAATCAACTGTTAGCACTATCGGCGAGGACGTTAATAACAGTGACGACGGGTTTATGTTGCTCATGTGCAATTGCTTCCGTTTTTAACTATGAAGACCTCGACGTGAGACATGTGAGATGTAAAAAACCCCAAAGATACAACTGTTTCCCAGCCGTGAAAGAAAGTCCCCGCACGCAATATAAAATCACGTGCACAAGGTCCAACAAATAATCAATAATGCTTTTTATTTATCTGTTTTATATATCTATATATCGGCTGTTACAACATCTCCCGCGTCGGCTGTTGTACTTTCTGCTCTCCGTTTGTATCGAATGTTATACGACAAGTACGCCTTATCCGTAGACTAAAGTGTTAATTTAAAACGTCTAAACTTTGTGGTGAATTGGTGGTGATCAAATAAGTATAAAAAAAGTGTTTTGTGCGATAATTTCTACAACAGTTTTGATACAACTTACAACTGCCGAGGAGCCATTGTTCTCTTGCTATTAGCTTCCAATTGTTATTACCCTTAGCAGTGGAGAATGGAATGCAAAAAATGCTATACGGCGATCGACTGCAAAGCGGACTTGTTTACTATGTGTGGAGGAAGCTGCAGTGAACGATTCCATGCCAAATGCGTTGGATTGAATGAGGCAAAACTCGATGCTCTTACCAAAAATATAATTTGGTTGTGTGATGATTGCTTGGAGTCTTTCAACGAATCTTTAACTGCTTCACTGTTTGTTCCACCGGAATTGAAACTTCCATCATCATGCATGGAGAAGGATATAGCGCTCATGAAAACAAAAATTGAAGAGATTCAGAACACCCTATTTCAAATAATTCCCAATAAGCAAATGTGTGATCATCACTCAACTCCAGTCTCTTCCGTCAATTTTCAAAACACATCAAGCGATGGAAGTCGGATAGCTTCAGTTTTTATGCCGCCGCGGAGCCGTTCTTGGGAGGACAATATGGAATTCGCTCTGTACCTATCAAACATTGAACCCCACGTAAGCGAAGGCGAAGTTAGTTCTTTAGTCTCCCAACGACTTGGCCTTAGTTCGAGTGAAACAGTTGAGGTTAAAAAACTTGTGCCTGTCTGGAAATCATGCGACACCATTGACTACGCGTCATTCAGAGTAAGGCTCAACAACAAGTGGAAATCGGTTGCTCTGAAAGCTACGACTTGGCCTCGTAACATCCGATGTAGGGAATTTGAAAACCGTATTAACACAACGTGGAAACCTGGACCTGCATAGACTTCATATCACAATTCGGAAGGATTGCGGCATCAGACAGAGTGAAATTAAAATGTGAAAAAATGTTTTATTTAATTTATGCAATATGTGAAATATGATGTGGATATTGTCATGTTGGTATTTTAAAGTCTTTAAATGTTAAAATTGTAATTGCAAATTATCTGTTATACCGTGAAGTTTTGTTGAACGTAAATTGATGTAAATAGTCTATAAGGAGTCACCATTGGGGCCAAGGGGCCTGTTGGTGTAAATATATACAAATACAAATACAAATATAAAAGTCAAAGTTTGTATGTATATGATTTATAGACTCCCAAACGGCTTAACCGATTTCCGTAAAAATTTGCACACAGTAGGTATTTGGTATGGGGCGTGTTTGTGTGCTATTAGTTGGAGATTATCTGCCCGCCAGATGGCGCTTTGGAACAAATTGTGTTTTCCTCCTATTTCGCAGAGTGTCGCAGCAACGCGCGATGGGTATTAGCTAGTTGAAAATATATGTCATGCTATCGCTATGGGCCATGCTAAATAAACGAATTGATAAAAGATTTGCGGTTGAGTCTTACTGAAAAAAAAAAATTGAAATATAAAATAACGGGACGTTTACTGGGCTAAGCTGATCGTGTGTTACGCTGAACTCAATATTTTGCCCATTTGTCTCGTTAAATAGAGCAATGACATGGCTAGTGTTACGAGGCTGCTGACTACTAAGAATCCTTCCTGGATGAGATCAAACATACGACGACTATGAGACCAACGCATTGCCCTCTGAAGCTCCAAGTTGAAGTTGAAAGTCGTACGGCTTCGAATATCTTATCGAAGGTATGACGTGACGTGCGTTAACTTTCGAGATCTGGTTTCAAAATCACATTACGAATTGTCTTAGCATAGAATTACTAAAATAGGATACACGCCTGATTACATTACTGAGAATTGGTATCCAAATCAAGGTTTCGACGCGTGTAAAAATAACATTGCCGTTTTGAATAGCAAGCAGAGGTTTGCAGACACAACGATCGACCAGCAGACATTCATAGGGTGTGTAACGAGGTTACAGAATTAATTATAAACTGATCAGAATTAGAATTATAGTTTTCATAATTGCGCTTTCGCGTTCCGGGTCTCGAATTTTAGCCTGCGGCTGCAAGGCGCCAGGTAGAGACAACTCCGCGACTTTCGACGACGTTCGTAAGCGGATGTGGGCCTCCGAAGTCGAACGAATGATATCGAGTTAAATCGGATAACCAATGGGGGTTTTGAAGCCCAATAGAGAAGAAGTCGACTCTTACAATCTTGACCATAGACAAGGAAGGATCAGGAAAAGTTAGTCAGAAGATCGTTGAAACAGAAAAGTAAAGAAAGTGGAGGAAGTAACTGTGAAATAAGAGAAGTGTAAGTAGGAGTAAAACTAGGAGAAAATGATAAAAATTGTGAATGGTGAAAAAGAGGAAGATCTACGATCAAAATTGTAGGAACCAACCAAGGCTACTATTCACCGCCAATCGGCCATTTTGTAACCAAGTAAGCCACATTTTCCTGAAATCCGCCATAGGTCACCTAAAAAAAATATTCTGGATCAGGCAGAAGCCAACAAGACCACCAAAAAACAATCAGCAAGCGATCATAGCCATAACCAATTAGAGCGTTTGGCTGGTAAAAGGTAACTTAGACCGTTCATAAATTAGTTACCCGAATCCTAATTTTGGAAATTGTTTGAATTATTTCATTCAAACTAAGGTACCATCCTAGAACACAAACGACGAAACTGAGGAATTCCACGAAGGTCCGTCCGAAAATCTCTAAAATCGTGGCGGACCATCTTAGATTCCGATAAAACATTACAGGTTCACCGGCATGGAAGACTAAACATTGTCCACAGTTAATAAGATTATTTTGGCTCAAGCGTAAATTATTAAAAGGGCGTAAACGCTTCTACGTGCAATAATTTAGTTTGAATACACTATTTTATACAGTAAAACTATCTGAGAACGAGTTACAAGTAATGAATACTTCTGCACGGAAAAAAATATACACTGAATAAAATGTTGTGTCATTTTTTACAAAAACAAAAATTTGTGATAAAAATTTAAATTGCAAAAAACCTATTTTTTCTAATTTTTTTATTTGTCAACAAAAATCTAAAGAGAAAGGACATTTTGAATGTGGTTTCATGATGGAGAAATTATAAGCAAAAAATTTTTTCTAACAATAACTTTATGCATGTTTTTAAATTTCATACTAATTGACATACAAAACTGTAATTTTATTAAAGAATATAATTCTAAGTATCATTTTAAATCAAAATGCATTTAACAAATATCTTCCAAAATGCGACAGTTTTCGAGATATTTGGAATTTTGCTCCAACAAAAACATTTAATTCATGTAATTATGTCCTTTTTAAAAGTTATTCGCGTTACCCCATCATAAATTGTGAAAAGTGTAATGTTTATCGTTTTAAAGACATAAAAGAAGCTTTTTCAGTGTATTTGGATCATGGAGAAGCTTTTAATAAAAAAGTTTTCCTAACAACAACTTTTGACAAATTTTTATAATTCATACTATTTGCAGTCAAAAGCACAATTTTATTTTTGAATATGATTCAAAACGCCATTTTAAATCAAAATGCTTTTAACAAAAAAATTCTGAAATGTGGTAGTTCTCGAGATATTTTAAATTTTGTTTTAGCAACACAGTCATTTTGTTTTATTACGACCTTTGCAGAAGTTATTTGCGTTTCTCCATCAACAAGAATAAGGCCCATAACATTTCCTATAACTTTCCCATTGACATCAAGGCGATATTGTAAACCATTTGAAAGCTATCCAAAAACAACCAAAATATAATTCAACTAGATAGTTTAATCATCAGATCCTATGGTTGAATCAAATTTTGATTGTTTTTGTATAGCTTTCAAACGGTTTACAATATCGCCTTGATGTCAATCGGAAAGTTATAGGAAATGTTATGGGCCTTACGAAACACTAGTTGTTGTTGATGGAGAAACGCGAATAACTTCTGAAAAGGTCGTAATAAAACAAAATAATTGGGTTGCTAAAACAAAATTTAAAATATCTCGAGAACTACTACATTTCAGAAATTTTTTGTTATAAGTATTTTGATTAAAATGGCGTTTAGAATCAAATTCAAAAATAAAGTTCTGTAGCGTGGGCAGCTCCCTGTACCCCGTCGTCGCTTTTCGTCTAGTGACGTCACACGGCAACTAATGTGGTTTTCGTTTGAAGCAAAACTGAGTCAGTTTCTAACCCCAACTGCTGTCAAAATGTATGAACTGACAGCGGTTGGGGAAATCGTCATAAATGTCGCCATCGATAGGTACAATTTCACCACCAGTCTACGAACCTAACGCGGGTGTGTGAATCGGGAAGGGAATTGAGCGTGCTGACAGAGGGCAGTAAAGTCAGGAAAGTGAAACGCGTCAACGGGAACACGCCTGCAGGCTGCAGCTGCAATTGCACTCGACCGCCGAAGGAAGCAGAGAACGCCGAGGGGGCACAGATGGAAATATAAGGGCAACAAATTAATGTATATAGTAACCAGTGGTCGCAGTGGTTCGTCTCCAACAAAAAAAATACTAACCATAGCATTAAGAAAGATTATACAAATGAAACCTAGGTGTTTAGTATATGCGATATATGGCCGAATCAAAGAAAAAAGTTTAAATTACTCATCTGATCTGGATGTTGGGTGGGTTTTTTTCATTCTCGGTTTGGTATCGGTAGAATAGGCTCTGGAGAGGGAATCCCGCAGCGTTAACCAGTCCACCCTGTAGGTTGAAACAATTTGTTTTGGTCACTCGTTCGCTGATGTTTCGGTCGAATTTGGTTGTCGTGAACAAGAACTCGCCCTGAAATCTCCCAGCCGGGCACGGGATGATCTTTTTGCGTCATAACTAGCTCCTTCACGGCAAGACTAAAGCTTGCCTGGCGCATGAATGAAGACTGTAACCAGTCGTCGGTCCGTTTTACCTTCCGTTACAGGTGTTAGTATTTTAATGTTTTATCTCCCTGAAAGTGACAAATATTTGCCAACTTTCTTGCAAGTGCATGTATTAAATTTATGTCTTCAGCAAAGTTATTGAGCAAGCTTTTGCCAACAACTTTGCTGAAGACATACATTCTTTATCTTTAACATTATTGTTGGTTGGTTGTGGATGATCCCTGCGAAGCAAATTCATTAATATAACTATTTAACCCCTTCATGCCCATGTTGTTTGTGAACAACAACGTTTTTAAACAGCCATAATTTTTAATTGAGGCAAGATTTGCTCACAAAAACAACTAAGGCTAACAAAACCTTACTATTGCCTTTCATTTGAGTACTAACAGTTACAAGGACCAGCTCTAGAACTGAAGTTATTGCAATTAGTCTGATTGGATTCCAATAAAGCAGTGCTGCCAGGGACAGTTTACGTTGACGACGAAAAATGTTTTATTTTTCATATATCTTCGTTATCGTTCAATATTATTGAAAACTGATAAAACTTATCAATTTAAAGTGCCTTTGGCTACGTTTTCCACGTAAGTGGACTATTGTAAATATTCTAGGAGAATTGTATTGAGCATTGAAAGGTAAAAATTGAGCAGCTTCTAGCACTGCGAGGAAAGCACCAATCTCTATGAAAAATGGCTTTTCGTGTTGCTTGACCCCTCCGTTTTCAAGAAAAAATAGTTTTGAAATCCTACGTGCACTGGAAAAAAGTTGGGCATGAAAGAGTTAAATATATTTCTGACTAGTTCGGCATGTTCCGTAGAAAGGTCTGAATTATCAAAATGAACAACTTTATATATTACAACGATGGCTTGTTTCGTGTATTTTCAAAGTAATTTGGTGATTTCAAACGATGATTGGTTATTAACCTGTAAAGGGCTGAGTTTCCGTCAATAATATTTTCGGACAACTCATCAAAAATAGCAAGATATGTTATTTGCTGCTATGATTTGCGTGAATAATCCTCATATAATTTTTTTATTCGGTATAATAAATAAGGTAACCTCTTTGGAAAGTGGTGTCGATTACCTACACGAATATTTGTGCGAAGTCTCTTCTTAAAATGCTTGAGAAGTTCTAGCTTGTTATCTTTGGAAGACCGCCAGAAACATTTTTTTAAATATCTTCAATTGTCATTCCTACGGGTTTGGTATATTCTACGAAGTTACTTCCCTCGTCAAAATACATAAATTTTATTATGGCATAATTTTTCTTATTTCGAGTATTTTCTGCGATATTGGACGTTTTTTGAAAAACAATAGTTTTTTTTCAAATCATCTTGTAACACTGTACGGTGCATCGCTATGGTGTGGTTTCCTATTCGAACTTAAATTGGGCGGATCTGTTGCAGCACGGGTTTGGCTAATTAAACCGTTGTGTGTCCAACACAGGCCGACAAGGCCACCCGAGTACCTGTCAATTAAAAAGATCATAACTAAGGCATATTTCAAACGATTTGAATACTTGTTTTGGATTTAGAAAATCATACATTTTTAGAATCTGTAAAAATAAACCAGATGAATGCATCTGATTCTCGGTAATCGGAATTTCCGGAAGCATGTTCCAGTACTAGAATATGATTAATAAATTTTACTGAACTTCTAGTATTATAGGTATCAACATTCTGGAAATTGTCTCAGAAGTCTGTTAATTATCGTGATGGAACATATGGCAATTTCATCTCGGAACGGCCATTTACGGCACCGCGGGGACCTGCTCTGGAGTGTCCATTTCGGGTTTAGATTACTGAATGGTTACAAAACCATGAGGTACAGTCTTCCAAGGCAATGCCAAGAATTTCGATAAAAATATTGCCAGTATTCTGTTAAAAATCGCAAATTATATCCCAATACTGGAAAATTCCTCCGAGAATCCAAATTCCCAAAAACCAGATGAATTCATCCAATTCTTTTTCACAGAAGAATACGAGTTCCTGAACACAAAACATCCAACTGTCCAAATTGGTTAAAAATGTCGTAGTTATGAGCATTTCAGTTTTGCGGGCATCATGGTACTCTTGTTGGTCTGTTACGGATTAAGGGGGTGTAGAGGGCAAAAATAATCGACTTCTTTTTTATCCGCTTAATTGTTAGTATTGAACCTCTAGAAAGGTCTCCTGCTATCTCCGTGGCCACGCTGAACCTCTTTTGTTTTAATCAGCAATGCATTCCACGCGCGTATTTGCTATAACACACGCAGATTTTAAACTATCGGCAACAATTTTCGAATAACTGACAGCGATAAAAATACAGTGAAAACAAGCGTTTACAGCGTTTTTTTTCGAGATGCAATTTGATGTGGGACACCCTTTAAAGGTATTTTTCTCGAAACTGCGTTTTTTAAATTGGAGAACACGATAACTCAAAAATTAATCAACGTATTGACTTGATTTTTTATGAGGATGCCCAATATGCTTAGCCTGTCAATCAACCATAGGAAACTGAAAAAATATTTTTTTCCCTATTATTTTGAAGAATTTTACAGTAAAATATGATTTTTTTTTTGGTTTTCATGAAACTATTGTTCGAAACTCGATCTTTTTTCTACTTTTTGTGGCTCATAGACTAACTACACTGCCCATAAAAGCATAAGAGTCCCATATTGAAAAACATCAAGCCGAGAAAAACGCTGCTCAAGATTTACATTTTCATTGAGCCAACCATGGTATAGTATTTTTTCGATATTTTTTAAACAAACCTGGTAATTTTATTTGTGCGTTGTGATTCAGTTGTGATACAGAATACAATCCAACAGATAACCCATTTTCGACAAAAATCCATATTGGACTCTTATGCTTTTATGGGCAGCACAAGTCTAAGCTTTGCTGTATCGATTTTGTTGGCTATTTTCGGCAAATGTGAGACTAAGAGAAACGAAAGCAATGAAATTGAAAGACGGATAGGTATTCTAGAGCGAATCAGTTATAAACTTTGAATGGAAAACTAGGACTAGGCAGGCTCATATGAACATAATCGAAAGGAAATGTGAAGAATTCTTTGCCTTCTGCTAAGTAGGAGTTGGACGTTGCACCCAAGTCTACCGCATAGTCCATGGTAGAACATAACTCATCATCATGTTTTAACGCCGACGCCGGTAAAATGTCTATATGAGCCTGCCTAGTCCTAGTTTTCCGTTCTAAGTTTATAACTGGTTCGCTCTAGAATACCTTTCCGTCTTTCAATTTCATTGCTTTCGTTTCTCTTAGTCTCAAATTTGCCGAAAATAGCCAACAAAATCGATACAGTAGAACCTTGTGGCAATTAACACATAGTAACATATAAATAAGTCTAAGCTTTACAAAACTTATTGAATTTCCCGTATCAGACTATTTTATCGAAAGTTATCGTGTTCGCCGCGGCGCTCCTCGATTTGGAAATTGTTGGACGTCTACTATTGGAACGCTCATATGAGTGGCTCTGTGTGACTGATTTTTTTTCGTGGTGAATGTATAAAGCGATCCTAACATTACACAAAAGATCCATTGTTGTCTTGCCTTCAAAATTGTGCAACAAATTAACTTTCGTTTTGAGTACTTTGATTTTTTTTATTACTTTATCTGAAAGTACAACTCCTTGAGAAAGTTTTCCCAAATTTTTATAGAAATCCAAAAAAATGAACGAAAGTTACCGCGCTTCCAAGCGTGCTTCGTCTACCTAGACGTAACTTGAAATTTTAAACTCGATTATCTCGAAATGTCGTTTTCCCAAAAATGGCTTTTCCGTGATCACAATTCTTTGAAAAACCACCTTAACGATTTTATGCATACATTTTTGTTTTGCAGATGATAATTTTGAAATACAATTTTTGGAGCTTAAAGCAGCATTTTTGTAGGAAAAACGTTCCTGAATGCAGGAAAAATATTATTTATTCAACTAATCGTTAAGGTACGAGGAATACTATTGCAATTTTTTGAATCTTGGGATTTTAGTTGATCCATTGGTCTTCAATCATGATCACCGCAAACCTCTTAAATAAAAAAGGGTTTCGGGGGAAAAGCCACAACTCCGCCAATTTAAATATTTTTTTATAAACTTATACTTGTTTATTTCACTTAAAAATGTACTACCAAAATACTATAAGATTGATGTAATGAAATCATTGCTTTATGCCTTTACGTAAAGTCAAAATTTCTTGGCATTTTTCGCACAAAAACGTATGTAACCCCTTAATTACAAATATTTTGAACATACAGTTAGTAATTAAAAATTTACGGTTTGTTGATGAAAATGGGGATGACTCCTTTGGAAGGAATGTTCAATAATAAAACTGGTGATTGGAGACATTTGTTTATTTTTTTTTTTTTAAACACGCTCAATATTGCAAATGCGGTAATAATGCTAATGGTATCGAAGTTCCAGCAAATCGATTTTCGTCTAAGAATTATTTTTTGAGAATACATGAAATCTAGACGTTTCAGGAATTTGAAAGTTATATAAAATCAAAAATGCAAATCCAATTGTCAAATTTCATGTGCATGACTTCAGATTGTATACTAGAATTTCATGTGGCCGAACATCATCTCCACCTACCCGTATTTCTGGAACCATAAGTCTAATCCGTAACCAACCCGTGACTCCAGGTACAAATTTTCCGAACTGAATGAAATTCAATCGCAGTTAATGGAAGTATTGTGTCGTTCATTTTAAATTAACTGTGATATTAACCCAAGAGTAGCAACAGGCATAGCGTAGTTGATAAATCAATTACCGTGTACGCAGCTCACCTGGGTTCCATTACCAACCCCGCATATAGAGTTAGAGATTGTTCTAACCCGAAAAAATACGCGAATGAGGCGACATAACAAAACTCGAGAGCAAGGTTCTCATCAAAGCTGGACTTAGGTGGTCATTAGTGATCTCGACAGATAAATCTAAGTAATTTTAAACCCATTTTAATATGTTTTGTATTATGTTGACAATATGATGGAATAAGTTTATATGCGAATTTATATACAGTTATTGTATTACCGCGCTCTTCAACTTGTGCAAATTTCCTGACATTATTTAACACACCTAATCACATATGGTCGGTATTAAGTCAGACCGGACTAAGTGACAAAATCTTGATTTCGAGAAAAACGAGTTTAAAGTTTTCCTTTACATTATAATTGGAAATAATTTTTTTGCAATAATTCTTGTTTATTGTTACATATTTAAAATCTGACAAAAGTCGGATGTAGCTGACGAAATGCTTTATCCAGTACTATCATTTTCTCATTTTTTTATGTTTTGCAACTTAGTCCGGTCTGACTTAACACCGACCATATGCAAAAAATCGACCAACTGAAGCGAATGGAATATTACACGGCCCCTTGAGCCCTGATCGGAAACCAGATTTTGGAAGTGATTGTACAGCTTTTCTTTGTATGTAAAGGTTTCTAGTTCGTTACTGGCGAGCTTAAAACAACCAGAATCATGATGTACCCATACGTGATAATATGCCAAACGAGTATTACAGAAATTAGCCATTGGTTCATCCGCATGAATATGTAATTACTAATTATGCCACTTCAATTATTCACAAAAATTTCCTCCGATTTTCTTCTAGAGCCATTGAAACTCTCTATTCATTGGCCTACCGGGCTTGTCGAACCTGCTCTCAAATTTACCAGCGAGATTATTTGCACTTCATTTGTCACTGACCCGGTTGTGGCCGTTAATGAACCATCCTCCGAACCCATAGGCTTACTTCGTAAAATGGCGTGTCCTATGTCAATAATGGCAAGTCGAGTTTATCTTTTATAAAAGGGGTGATAAATTGAATGCCTAATTGAATATGAAATCGGGTATGGCAGGGAAGGGGTCACGTTGTTGCACTGATGGGCTTCTTCTCGTTTCATCAAAACGTAATGAATTTTGCGACCCGCTAGGCGGTGGGCGAAAGACGGGTGGGCTTTTCGTTCTGCTGAAAAAAAGAAATATTTTACTGACTGGCGTGGTTTTGTCACGCTCTGGGCACTGTAGAAAACGCAATAAAAGGAGCATTACAGGATATAGCAAGCAAAGAAAATTGAATTTAATCGGAAGCTCTGTTATTGGAATTGCTTTCGGCATTGATCCCGGTATGAATCTGGAATAAATTGGTGAGAAACAGAATTTGTAATGCGACTTACACTCTCAAATTTATCCTTATTCCTAACGTGTTGAGCAACGAATCGCGAAGCCTCTATCGTCTTCTCCATCTCGCGCAGCATGGGCTTCTCGAAGGTCGGGCTCAGATCTCCGCAACAGTTCGGACTCATGTCACCGTTGCTGGTTGGACTGAAGAGATCATCATCTCCACCTGGTAATGGCAGTGCTGGTAGTGGTGGCTCGCCAAAACATGGCCCAACGCCACCCGATGCAGCTACATCGAACCTTGATGGTGGCAGTGCTGTTGACAAAACCGATGAATTTAATTAGAAGAGAAAACATTAGCAACAAAATTCGAAAATCTGCGATTGAATTTTTTTTTCTGTCGAGCACTCACCAGGAATATCAAAATCCGTACTGAAATCCTTCCCGCAGTAGCCGACGTACTTCTCCACATCCGGTGGCACCTGGAACACGTCCGTCAGCACTTCGGGCGGTTGGTCTTCGATATCGGATGGTTCGTCCTCTTTTTTCGGCCGCTCTATGCATAACACCCTTGGCAATAGTTCTATAAAAACTCGATGCACCCATGGTGCCATTTTGTGCGTAACGGGTGACCTATGAATGATTGTTCATTAGAGTTGTCAGAAAGCTTTTTAGTCAAATCGAAACGATTCCGCGTATAGTGAAAATGATGGTTGAAGTGGATAATTGTTTTAATTTAATTTATCACACAAAAGGTTGTATTGCTGAACAAGCAGAAATTTGTCTCTCAATAGGAAAACATTATCTGTTTCTTTGACCCGTTACGTTAACAAATGCCTTAAAGTTTAAAATTGAAAAAAGAATAAAAATGTGCCTATCTATATATGGCCTGCGTTAAGTCAAAGAGGACCAAGCGCCATTTTTAAATACATGCTCTAAAAACGCTATCGCATCCAACATAGCACTAGTCGCCCACATCTTTTGGGAACACAAATAAGTGTTCATTAACTTGCTACGTTAATAGTAAGGTATCTCAAAATGCATTTTAACATGAAAAATACTAGAAAAAATTATGGCGCTCAGTTCGGTTTGGCTTAACGCAGGCCATATATAAAAGTCAATGTTTGTATGTATATGATTTATGGACTCCCAAACGGCTTAACCGATTGCCATAAAACTTTATACGTAATAGGCGTTTGTTATGGAGCGTGTTTGTGTGCTATTGGTAAGGGATTATCTGCCCGCTAGATGGCGCTTCAGAACAAATTGTATTTTCCTCCTATTTCGATGAAAGTCGCAGCAACGCGCGACGGGTATTAGCTAGTATTTTATAAAACTAAATGTTTTCTTACCCTTTCCCGTCGCAAAATCTGTTTTTGCTTTCTAGACCAGGCAATTCCCTTAAAACGAGGAGAGTCATTTTCAGTCGTTTTATATTATGAATTAGATATGTGGGCCGCCGCTGCAAGCAGTTTTTGTTATACTTGGTTCATGCTACCGAGACACCATGATTTAGGGTTTAAGTCGAGATTTGGAACCATTTGACACAAGATTGGTCGGTTTTTTGCAGGAGCGTCATTAAAATTCATTTAAAAAAATAGTATGCTTTTCGCGTGGATCAAACATAAACAAAAATGTTGTACCCAAATGTAGGTACTTATTCTTGAATATGGTTTTATTGGAGAAACACAAGATCAAAAATTTTGTGTGAAGCCTTGAGCGATATATCCGCTTTCATCCCTAGAAATTTCAAACAGTAAACTTTTGTAGATTTGAGGCGGTCACATTCGGTTCGTGGATAAATGGTTTTCCGTTGTAATTGATACTGGTGAAAATTGAAATCGGCTTCACACAATGTTGTAATTAACAGAGGTTTGAAATGGAACGCGCGAATATCTATAGTTCGGCAAAATCTTTAAAAGATATTGAAGCAGGCCGGTTTAGAGACTGAAACAAAATAAAGCAGAACACACTTTAGGCCGTAAATTCGATTGATGCAGTCTCTATTTCCTATTTAGATTCTAAGAAAAGGGCTTTTGATGGCAACAGATGAAATACTGCAGTCTTCTGACATTTCAAATGGCATCTGTTATACAGCTTTTATGTGCCATTATGACGGTCCATTTTAACAAGTCGTTTACGTTATCCATCCAGTAATATAAATTCAACCTAATTTAGATCAAAGAGTTGGGCGCCCCACGATTCTAGTAGATATTGCTGGGATTATTACTGCAAAACTGGCGTACGTAATTGTTGTCAAAATAGTGACTATTGCGAGCAAGATAGAATACTATTGTCTCTAATAAAACGGTAGCACAGAGCTGGGACTTTTTAGTGATTAAAAGGAAACTACTTTCAACTAGGTTTACTTAGAAAAATTTACTTGATGTAAATGACGACATCAAATGAACCCCAAAACGAATATTTATGTTATTATTCTTACTAGAATGATTGGATGGTCCTGGTTAGGACCGTTTGTTATTTACTAAAGGGACAATAGTTTAGGCGTTCTCCAAGGACAAATTTCGCACATTGCGACAGTTACTACTAAGTAATGATGCGTCTTCTTAACACCTTTACTTTTGCTTGCTGCTGCTGGTACTTCCACATCTGACGATTACAAAACACGAAACGCAGAATTTAACTATTTTTACAAAATTTGTTATTTAAAGTAATCTATTTACGGATTTAGATACGAAATAGACCCTATTTTTGTTCAGATAGTGCAACAATCTAGTTATTTCGGTTAGTGCAATAGCTGGGAAATGATTACAGCGAAAAAGTTTTAATATGAACTCCTGTATTGAAACGTTGATCGTATTCTACTACAAATGAAATTGTCAATAGCCTTCGAGACATTCTAGTGTCTAGCGAGAACGTATATGTTTAGGAAATTGATGAACAAGACTCGTTGATCTATGTGGATAATATCGAATCCAAATATTCCTCATATAATATTGTACCAGAAACTATATTTCAGACAGTTATCACATATCAGCATGATAAGACGATTTATATGTTATATGATGTTATAACTTCAGCTAATTCAAAATTGACATGCTACGGATGTAGCATGCATTTCTAGTGATTGCGTATACACGTAATGTTTTCTGCTGACTGTTAGCTTTTTCTGCATCGTTGCATGTCGTAATTTTGCTGAGAGTTTTATTATTTTCAAGAATAATGTTAAATTGAGTTCTATAAATCTAATTCTAAGCATTGTCATAATTTGAGCTCCTTTTTCTCGTTACCTTCGGTTATAGAAATGTCAAAACTGGCTCGTGTCAAGATGACACAGCATCCGACTTAGAATTTCGCAATATTTTTTTCAAATACTTGCGCGCCGATCAACGCCGCACAGTGGGGCAGAGTGCTACTTTCGACGCTCAAAACCTCTAGCGCCCTGGGTATGTATCTTTGACGATTGGTGTGTTCAGCAAAGTATCGTGGATAAAAATAAGCATTATTTTGACAACTTTGATAACAACTTTTGATCTAGATAAGTAGAAACTGATCTAGATCAGTTTTATCTATTGACACAGACGTCATATCAAAAAGTGTTCTTCGGTAAAGTTGTTTGGTATGATATGCTGAACATATATACCAAACATACTTATACTCTATAACCTATGTAGACACATGACATTTAAAAAAACATTAAAAAAAATTAATTTTTGAATTTTTTATGAATAAATCTCTGGAAAATTTTGATTATTACTAAATCTTCGAAAACATACAATATTTAAAGAAGTTGCAAAGAGTGATAAATGTTATCATGACATTTAAAAGGGTGTTTTCACCATAAATATTGAAAAAATATGACCCACAAAAATTTTAATAACCCACGAAGCGGCAGATGGCGGCAGCTGAAATTTTGTTTGTGTTTAGTAGAGACTTTTAACTTTATAATAACGAAGAGAAAAAAGTGGGGCAAGATGGGGCTTTTTATCTACAGACATTTAAGTTAGGTGAAATTGATGTATTTCTACGATCAACAGCCAGTTTCCGGATTCCGCAATCATTACTCAATGTGCGGCGGCTGCTGAAATTTTGTGTGCGACTAGTTCAAACTCTAATCGTTGTAGGCGTCAAGAGCTAGTTTAATGTTATGTTAAATAAACTATAAGACAAATAACAATAATAAGAACAAGTTCATATATTCTAAAAATTGTCAAATGTACGAAATGTTCCTCACCTGAACTACAATTTGACAAACTGCAGAAAGCACGAGATACATCAGGCATTGGAACAAAATTACTTTATGAATTACTTTATATTTTTTTTTTTCTAAATCCGAAATATTATATTTGAATTCAAAAACAAGAAAATATTTACATATTTTTAAGATTACTCAAAACTACTCAAGCAAACTTTTTCATGCGAATTATATATTTTTCCTTATTTCCAATGTCTACATATAAAAAGTCCCACCTTGCCCCACTTTTTTCTCTTTGTGGTTATAAAGTTAAAGGTCTCTATTAATCACAAACAAAATTTCAGCTGCCGCTGTCTGCCGCTTCCTGGGTTATTACAATTATTGTGGATCATATTTTTTCAATATTTATGATGAAAACACTCTTTAAATGTCATGATTACATTTATCACTCTTTGCAACTTCTTTAAATATTGCACGTTTTCGAAGATTTAGTAATAACCAAAATTTTCCAGAAATTAAAAAAAAAATTAATTTGTTCGAATTTTTTTTAAATGTCATGTAGCGCGATCTACATAGGCTATAGAGTATAAATGTCTTTGATACATATATTTAGCATATCATAACAAACAACTTTACAGAAGAAAACTTTTTGATAAGATGTCTGTATCAAAAGATAGAACTGATCTAGATCAGTTTCTACTTATCTAGATCAAAACCAAAGTTGTCAAAATAATGCTTATTTTTATCCACGATACTTTGCTGACCACATCAATCGTCCAAAATACATACCCAGGGCACTAGAGGTTTTGAGCGTCGAAAGTAGCATTCTGCCCCACTGGGCGCCGCCGCCGCCGATCAAAATTGACTCCTACGCCGCCACCGATCAAAAATACATCGGCGCACTTGTCTACTACGAATGAGTCTATAAGACAAGGGGGATTAATAACATTTTTAAAGATCAGTTGGAGACACTTAAAATTCCTCTTTCGAAATATTTTGAAGAAATTTGAAAAAAATTAAATATGTTCAACAAAAATGTACCTTATATTTTAAATGGAATCCTCTAAGTTTCATTTGCAAAAGTTATCTTTTGAGAATGTTTCCTTATAGTGAAAATTGGCGACAGACCTCGACACCTACCTGTCGGCTCGTTGTGGAGGCTAGGTCAACCGCCGATGATTACGAGTAGATCGCGGCGAAGCGAGGAGCTAAATGGTATCGTGACAAAACTGGGAGCTTATTGGTTCACGAAATGGATATCGGTACCGAGAGAAATTTCGCCACATTCTGTAGTTGCTGCCAAAGTCAGGGAAGCCACAGGGCCATTCAGCCTCGTATAGGCCAATGCCGCAGCGCTGCACAAACTAATGAACCAGATCCTGAGTAGAGTACTGCTGTACGAGACGAACAAAGGGCAAAAGGCAATGCGAGTCGCAGCGAGCGTTTCTCAGGGCTCCATTATCTGTCCAACTCTTTGGAAAGGGATGTACAATGGGGGTTTTAGCATTGCGGCTGCCGGGAAAGTGAAAATCGTGGGTTTCGTGAACGACGTGTCACTAACAGTGATGAGTGAGACACTTGAAGAAATGGAGGTGTCGGTAACGGAGACAATAGATGCGATCGAGAGCTGGATGAACGGGATCAAGCTGCAGGGGAATTGTGGGAAAAACCGAAACTGTGGATAAAACCGACACCCCACAACTTTTCCTAGAAATCAAATTTTTATTCATTTCATAATGATACAATATTATTAGTACGTTTATGTAGAGCATTTGAAGAAAAATTGGATTTACGTTAGTGCGCCGAATGTCATAAAAATAAACAAAACATACGACAGCAGCGTTCATACTCGTCTGGATGTAAAATTTCGTTGGTAGATTTTAAGGTTTTAACCGAACAAAAGCTTTTCAAATCACCCCATTTTTCAGTGCCTATTATTATCGGCCTTTCCTATGATCAACTAGGTGCATTGAAGAAGAGTTTGAAAAATTCAATATTTTTAATTGCTTTTATAAAAAATGTGCGCTGTTGGGGTAAAACCGACACCCTATGGTTAGGGTAAAACCGACACCCTGTTAAGATGGTTGTGTATAGTTGCGATTCATTTCAAAATACTGGGGATCTTTGTGACACTTCAATTAGCCTATTAGAACACTATGGTATTAGCAGAAATACACAGAAATTCTTTTGTTGTGTTTATTTCTTGTAAGTCTCTTTAAAAATCAAAAATTGGAATTTTTGCTTATCTGATTCTAACGAAGCTTTTGCTATTTCTGCAAAAAGGTCATCAAACCGAATTTCTAGTGTTCTCTTGGTTTGTCATAGACGAATTTCATCACAATGAGACAATGATATTATGTATACCCCAATAGATCGTTGATATCAGAGTCAAATCTGAAAAAGATAGTTTTACTAAGAAGTGTGTGTGTCACTTATAAGTGAATGAATCCAATTAGCAGAACGTAGAACGCTTGAAAATCTTCTCTTACGAAATAAAATGACACTGGAGGTTGCAATGATGTGCGAAAGGATTATTTGGAAATACTCATATCAATAAATAATCCTATAGCATAAAATACTCTTATTTATAGTACTACGCTTTCGAATTTTCTTCCCCTCACTACATGATGAAACAATAAAAAGCACATATTTGCATCATACATACTCACACTTTATTAATCACGCATTTATCTCATTTTTAATAAAGATAAAGATTTTAATAAAGTGGAGAGAAAATAAATTAAAGGGGGTGTCGATCTTACCCCTATGGGGTGTCGGTTTTACCCGCAGTGCTTACACAAAGTCACTTTGTTTTCCAAGTTTTACAACCAATATTTTTTAATGAAATTAATTTTTTGAAGCGCTGAAAAAATTAAGTCTTGTTAAGAATTTTCTGAAGAAGAATTCTGCATAAAAATTATAATTTTATTGGTTTTGTGGCAACTTAGAAAAAGTGTTAAACTTAAGGTGTCGGTTTTAACCATAATTCCCCTAAATAGCTCACCATAAGACGGATGTGTTGTGGGTCAGCAACTGCAAAGCGGTTCAGCGGATACAGATCACCGTCGAAGGGCATGCGATTGCATCGAAGCGTGCACTGAAGCAATTGGGAGCGGTAGGCTCATGCCTGGTGTGCGGCGCTGAAAGCCAAACGGAACCGCGAAAAGCTGAACAGGCTGGTGGTCGTACGAGGTGCGATTTCGTACCGGAGGTAGGCTGTGTTATCGCCACGATGATCCCCATCTGCATCACCCTAGGCGGAGGATATCAAGTGCTAAAATCAATGAAACGTCAGATGATGAGAATCGATTCGATGGTGACGTAGCAGCAGGATTGGGACAATAAGGAGAAAGGAAAGTGGTCCTACCGGTTCTTCCAAACCTGTCGACGTGGGTGAATAGAAAGCATGGAGAGATTATCTCAAACAGCTCCTACCGAGCCACGGCTGCTTCATGAAGTATCTTCATCGGTTCGGGTACGCAAAGTCACCATTGTGCCCGGAGTATGAGAACGTCGAAGAGACACTGGAGCATGTGGTCTTTGAATGCTCGAGGTTTGAAGCGACGTGCAGGGAGCTACCTAAAACGTTAGGACCGAACATCAACCCTGATAATGTAACCTACAGAATGACAAACGACGCAAAGACGTGGAGCGCAGTAAACAAAGTTGTGATGTAGATCCTGACCGTCTTACAGCGGAAACGGCGTGATGAACATCGAGCAACGGTTTCGGGAGGGCAATCACTGCCAGTGAACTCTACGCAGGAATAAGCTGGATCTATCGCCGAGGACTAGTCGAGTAGACTACAACAAAGCACCAAGTATGAGTCTTTGAAACGCCAGCGAACCAGACGCCACGCTCAATCCGGAATCGCTGGACCGACCACGGCGCTCCACCGGTTATTCCGATAGAAATATAGCAAATACCCAAAGAAGAATCGGTATTGGGAGAACATCTTTCGCCAGGGAACTCTCCGTCAGCGTAAGCCAGATTCATCGCTGGGGACTAGACTGAGTAGACCGCAACGAGACACACCCAGTCGCGGATCATCGAGGCACCAGTGAACCGAACGCCCTGCTTCACCGGAATCGCCGAACTGACCTCGGCACCCAGCCGATTGGTTCGGTTTCGGGAGAACTTCTCTCGCCGGCGAAACAGAGAGGGAGTAGCTCAGGTCCATCGTCGGAGACTAGACCGAGTAGTTCGCGAACAAGTCGAGGAGCTGAATGGGTCATCAAAGAAGTAGTGCTAATCGGCACAAGAAGAGAACTAAAGGGCTTAAAGGAGTTGTGGCGCCAAATGGCGCCGGTCAAGAAGTTGTGGTACTGAAACCAAAGAAGAATCGGTATCGGGAGAACCTCTTTCGCCGGAGAACTCTCCGTCAGCGTTCAGTCAGAATCACCGCCGAAAACAAGACTGCTTAGACCGCGACGAGACACCACCCGTCGCGCAGAGACTCCAGCAAACCCGACGCTCTACTCTACCGGAATCGCGGAACTGACCTCGGTACCTGGCTGGTTGGCTCGCTTTCGAACTTCTGTCGCCGAGGAACTCTTCGTCGGAGTAGGCTCGATTTGTCGTCGGGAACAGGAGTAGTTTGCGAACAAGTCGGAAGCTCAACGAGGAAGTGGTACTAAATAGCACAAGGGAACTGAAGAGCTCAGTAAATTAGACAGTCTGAAGTTTGCCGCCCAGATTGTCCTCGTAGGGGAAGAGCACTAATTCTAGACCTACAGCTAGCTTTCCTACTAGCATACAGAAATTGCCACGTTATGTGAATGATTGAAAACTGGTAATGTGTCGAGGATGGGTGCTGTAACCCCACTGAAAGAACTAACTACTGAGTAGTTGGATAGGAGTGTGTGCATTGCATATAAAAAAAAACTCTTCCAGAATTAATGCCGTAAGGTAATGCTGGGGAGGAATCAGGTTCCGTGCAAGATTAGTTGTATTAGTGGGTCGGGTGACTACCCAAACCCATTCGCTGAGCTGTTGGTTTTTCTACATTTTTCCTGCTCAGATTGGTTTTGAACATTTTTTCATATATATACAAAAAATATTCATATCCCCCCTCCTTTCACCATCTAAGAAATCACTCTTTCCACTCAGCTCCTCTCTCTTGATCACTAGTAAAACCCCCGTAGATCACAACTCTCACTGCTATTTGAAAGTTGTGAATGTATGCGTGTCATTATTGTAGCTATAAAGTGATTATTAAAATTTATTATCAGTAATAACCATGCGTCTCCATTAATTTTTTTTTTAATTTTGTTTTTGACTTTTTTTTCATTTTGACTTCTTACCTAGTTCGAAGTGGTCGAGCGTTTTTTTATAAATCAGTGCTGATGTTCGTCAATGTTGTAGAAGAATGCAGCGTACATCGCATTGTAAACAAACGTTTCCCCATATTTCAACCAGACAGTTCAGTACCGAGATTCGTTTCTGTGATGGTCGTCTCTTGTTCCGATGTTGCTTTTTCAAGAAGGTAGCACTTATATTCAATTACACGGAGTTACGTGTCAATATAAACTGTATCATGACAGCGTAAGCGATCAGCGAAATCTTATCGCGTGTGAACTATTTCACGAACACGAATTGTGCCCCTGCAATGTATTTTTAACACTCAGAGTAATTTTCGTGGTCTTGTCTAACATCATTGGGAACTACTACATTATATTTCATAACTAGTTTACGGAACAGAAATAAATTATATTCCAAACTGTGTGAAAAAATTCGCGTGAGCATTTTCAGACTATGAGCAAAGTTACATGCAATTAAAAATAATTAGAGGATATTTTCTTATTATGTGGCCTCATTCAAAAGTACCCAAGATAGATCGTTAATAATATAGGGAAAAGTGGTCCTATGTGGGATCGCTGGTGATGATACTTCAAATCGCCAGTTAATCGATGTTGACGACGGCTAATACAGTTCCAGAAATGAAAATAAAAATGAAACTAGTGTCAACATTTGGCAAGATTAGTCCCAAAAGTGTACGGTCACGTTAGCTGGAGAACATTGCTTCTAAGCGCGATGAATACAACTCTATGAAAAGTAAACTCACTTCAACCATCACGTAGTAAACATGAGTGTAAGTAGTTTCAATTGTAATACTATATATGTGTGGAAAACGGCATAGAATACTTACCTAAAGTTAACGTTCAGTACGGCAATGGTAACAACTACGGACAATGTGACTAGCATCATCGTGAATAATAAATACTTTCCTAGCAGTGGAACCGTTAGCGACGTTGGTGGAATGATTTCAGCCAGCAGTAGAAAAAACACAGTGAGTGACAGTAATATACTTATACATAATGATATCTTTTCGCCGGAGTCACTGGGCAAATAAAACACTAGTACGGAGAGAAACGATATCCCAACGCAAGGTATGATCAAATTCACGGTGTAGAAAAGTGTCTTTCTCCTTAACGTTATATTAAATATAATATCCGGATATGGTTCTTCACAACAACTATAAAATTTTTCATTTCTAACTGCAGGCACCTTCATAATGTCCCATTCAACTGATATATAGTAATCTTGCAGATCTATTCCCACGTCGATGTTATCCGAATCTGGCGTCTGCTGAAGATGGCGTAAATCCACCTGAAATTGAACAAAAAAGAAAAGCAAACATCATGTGAAACGAATGGTTCTGAGCTGCTCATTAGTTTCCTGGCACCGTTCAGCTCAGCTCCACAAGAGCACATATAAATGTAAGCACGTATCCGCTCCAGACAGCCTCAGTCAAACCATTCGTGGTTCAATCATTCTTATTCAATCACAATCACAATTATCCCCATTCAAGCACATTGACATGCAGCCTGTTTGGTCGGTACTTCCAAATTTGTTAAGAGAGCATGTACATACATAGCAGGCCTACATTTCGGATCCATTCATCTATCTTTCGGTGTTCTACTAATAAGGGGCACATACTCACCAGGTATCCATCGTACGTCCAGGATCCAAACTTCATGAAACATGTTTGCTCGTCGAAGGGAAAATACTCAACATCGATCTCACAAAATGATTTATAAATGGCAGGTGGTTTCCATACTACTTTACCCGTATGATGTAAAATTGCTTTTGTCATTATTGTCACCTCATAGTTACCGTCCGCACTAAGAATGGTGAATTGGTGGCAATCGGCAGGACAAGGATGTCGACCACACGAGCGCAGCGCAGCGTACCAAAAACATGAACAAAAGAGAGAAAATTCAAATGCATCAGTTCGGCTGGTCAATTGATTTAGAGGCTGTGATTGCTAGGTAATGGTATAACTGGGCCATTGTTCGTAACGAGTCGATTCTGCTTTTTGGGCAGCTTTGGCATGTGCAATGGGGTGGTTGTTGTGACCCACAATCAGTAACGCAAATTGTGGGTGATTCAAACCATCTATCGTCGGTATGACCCGGGTTGGTGGTTGACGACATGACCTCAAAATTAGATTTATTTAGTTTGTACGGAAGAGTCGGTCAAGCGTGTCAAAATCAGTTCATTAGATGAGTGTTGCTGTAGAGTCATCTTATACAGGTTTATGTGTGTAGTACATATTTTTAATATCAAGCATCATTTTTCATGACATAAAGGTTTATGAATCTTTTATTATTACTAGTCGTAATCCATTAAATTCTATAGTATCATTTAACAAACAAATTGGTATCATGCTTTTAGTAAGTAGGTTAATCAAATGCAGTATTATTTTAAGAAAAATCCATTAAGACTAACTTTGTTTGCTACCTTTTTCTTGTAATGTTAAAGTTTGCAACACTTTTAAATCCAGATTTTTCATCCTTCTCTCGTATAAATATACCCAGAACTCGGCCGTAACATATTTACGGTAATAAGAAAAATATGCTCTAATAGTAAGACGGGTAATACTAAAATGGTCCCAACAAAAAATTCCTATTCCAAAACATTTAAATCCTCTCTGCGTCGCACTCAGGTTCCATCAATTCTTATACAATAAATATTACCGCGCTGGATTGTTCGGAAGTGTATAGCACTTCGCTTATCATTGTATTGCGCATCAAGCAAAGCGAACACAATGTGGATAAAGACGAGTTTCGATTTGTTCTACATGATAATTTCCGTATTTGAAGATTGGCTCATACTCGGTTAGCTTCAGAACCGGTAGAAAGCATCGTACACCCTAAACGGCGCTCGCGGAAAAAATCACACTCCCACACAACGAAACTTCCTTAGTATTTGGTTTCGTGTCAAATTGCTGCTTACGAAACTCACAAAAGCTCCCTCCTTTTGTTTATTTGTTGTACCGTCACCAACAGATCCCTTGGCCCCAATGGTGGTTGCTCAATCTAATTACATTTTAGAATAGACATTATTTTGGCCTTTTATCGAATTCCTCGTCAGGTTGAAGCCAAAAGCCGTCGCCCCACTGTTAAAAATACGCTGAAGTCCCGTAGCAGCGCTCTGGCGCCCATAGTTGGTTACCCTGGCCGGGACTCGCAGAAGAGAGTTATTGCGTAGAGCTCGAACGCGAGCTTGAAAATCCTGGCAGACAGGAAGTCCGAGACGAACAGGGATCGACAGCAGTCCCTCCAGATGATTAAAATATCGAGCTGAATTAACTTCTAACGGTTTTCGTAGCTCGGCAGCTGAAATCTGTTTTGCCAAGGAAGATGTCGAAGCTGGGTATCGAATTCTCTACGGAGAAAACTGAGCTAGTTGTATTTTCTAGGAAGTGTGAACCAGCACAACTACAGCTTCTATTAATGGGTCAAACTATAGCTCAGATCTTCGCAGTAAAATATCTAGGGGTCTGGTTCGACTCGAAAGGTACTTGGGGATGCCATATTCGGTATCTGAAACAGAAATGCCAACAAAGGATCAACTTTCTTCGTACCATAACCGGAACGTGGTGGGGTGCCCACTAGAGTGGGACATGGTTATATGAAAAAAATAAAATTTGGCTCCCAGTAACTTTTTGGGTCCCATTTAGCTCCCAGAACAATTCTGCAAATTTTTAGCTCGATCGGTGAAACTATATTTTTGCGCCCACGGTTTAAAGTTTACATGGGATTTCGTATGGGAAAATTGTCTTTTGCAAATTAATTCTTCCAAGAGTCGCCCGTTATCTCCTAAAAATAAACAGATGTCTGATTTTTATAGGAAATTTATCAAGGAAACAAAGTCTAGAAGACTGCAAAACGATCTGATGCTTGTGGAAAAAGTTTTTAAGCAAAAACCGATTGATGCCCAGAAGATTGATGAAAATTTCAGTTTTCATAGCATCACTGCTTCTGGCGGTCTAATTATATACAAAATTTTTAACTTCCTCTTATTATTTAAAAAGAAGCCTCAATTTATCCCTCAAAACCTTGCGAAGTGACCAAATAGTATAGATAAACGATTTAGATACGTTAAGAGAGGATTAAAACAAAATTGCGAATAATAGGACAACCAACAGCAGTGGTGCTAGAAAAAATGAATATTTTATCAATCGTCAGAGCATCAATCGGTTTCTGCTTAATAACTTTTTTCTCAATAATCAGATCGATTCGTGGTTTTCGAGACTTTGTTTCTTTGTAAAATTTCCTATACAAACCACATAACGATTTATTTTTAGGAAGTAATGGGCGGCTCCTGGTGGAATTATTTTGTAAAAGTTGACTTTCCCATACAAAATCCCATGTAAACTTTAAACAGTGGGCGCAAAAATATAGTTTCACCGATCGAGCTGAGAATTTGTACAGTTGTTCTAGGACCCAAATGGTACCTAAAAAGTTGGTCGGAGCTGGAATCTATTTTTTGTCCCACCCTAGTGCCCACCCAGGAGACCTAATGAGGTTGTATCAAACAACGATACTGTCGGTCCTGGAATACGGATGCTTCTGCTTTCGATCCGCCGCGAACATACATTTCATCAAACTCGAACGAATTCAGTATCGTTGTTGACCCATACGATGAGTCTCGAAGTCCTGTCGGGCGTTCTCCCGCTGAAAAATCGATTTTGGGAACTCTCATATCGATTGCTCATTCGATGCGATATCTTGGTGATTGAAAATTTCGAAAGGCTTGTTGAGCTCAATTCTCAGACCCGTTTTATGTCCCTGTACTTTGACTACATGGCGCAAAATATTAATCCTTCTTATTACAATCCCAACCGTGTGCATTTCATAAATACTTCTGAATCTACTGTTTTCTTCGACACGTCCATGGAAGACGAGATCTGTGGAATTCCGGACCACATACGCCCGCAAGTGGTCCCAAACATTTTTATAATAAATTTCGAGATGTCGACTGTTCTAAGATGTTTTACACTGACGGATCAAATCACGAAGGGTCCACTGGCTTCGGTATTTTCAATCAAAAGTTCACCGCCTCCTACAAACTCAGTGACCCTGCTTCAGTTTACGCCGCAGAACTAGCTGCTATTCAGTATACCCTTGGAGTCATTGACACATTACCCGCAGACCATTTCTACGTCGTCTTGAATAGCCTCAGTTCTATTGACGCTATTCGCTCGATGAAACATGGAAAGCATTGCTCGTATTTTTTTAAGAAAATACGGGAGCTATTGAATGCTTTATCTGACAAATCTTTCCAGATTACCTTGGTGTGGGTCCCTTCTCATTGCTCCATTCCGGGCAATGAGAAGGCGGACTCCTTAGCTAAGGTGGGTGCCATTGAAGGTGACGTTTTTGAAAGACCAATTTGCTTCCACGAATTTTTCAGTATTACTCATCAGAGAACCCTCGAAAGTTGGCAAACCTCGTGGAGCAATGGGGAGCTAGGAAGGTGGCTACATTCGATAGTCCCTAAGGTATCGACGAAACCTTGGTTCAAGGGGATGGATGTGGGTCGTGACTTCATTCGTGTGATGTCCCGACTCATGGCGAAACATTACACGCTGGATGCACATCTCCGACGTATTGGGCTCTTGGGGAGTGGTATCTGCGCTTGTGGCGACGGTTATCACGATATAGAGCACATAGTCTGGGCGTGCACCGAGTACAGTTCCGCCAGGTCTCGGCTTATGGACACCCTCCGGGCCCGAGGAAGACCAACCAACGTCCCGGTACGAGATGTGTTGGCAAGCCGCGATGTCCTCTATATATCCCTTATATACACCTTCATAAAAACCATCAATATCCAACTTTAACTGCCCCTTTTTCCTTATCATTCTCAGAAACGCTCTCTTCCACCTGTACCATACACCCACGATCAGGGGCGGCGAAAAACTTTACGCCCGAGTGGGTAGAAAGTATATGGTGAGGGGTCCATTAGTAACGATTTTTCCCTTTTCGCAATGCACACGCTTACATTAGATTCACATTAAATCACGTTCGTTTATGCAAATGGAATTATGGTACATCGATGTTTTCAAACGTGTGTAGTGCGAGATACATGCGTTGCGCATCTAAATTTTTTGAAATGGTTTAAAATTTCGAGTGGGTAATTACCCACTCGGTTATTTTCGGTATGGGTAGTACTACCCATACTACTCACGCTTTCCGCCGGCCCTGCCCACGATGGTTTGATGCGACTCCAAGGCGACACAAAACATCCCTGTCGAATGAGCCAACAAACACGGGACCTAAAGCACGAACATCACACGCACAACTCGAAATGTAGCCGATCAACATCTGAGCCGTACTACGAAATCATATGGAGAAACCCCTGCCATCTTGAGAACGACCACCCGGCGTCCCAGTACATGATTCTTCCTGATGAAGGCCACCCTGATTCTGTAATCCATCCGTTGATCTCCCGAAGTCTGAAAATGCCCAACTCTACTACCACATAAAATAACTCCAATTAATGTCTCCGAATCTTTACAAAATTTAATCACGCCCTCTAATTATTTCTACTTTTAAGATAGTCGTAAAAATTTTCCCCCTTAGTTAAACATTGTTTGCTCCAATAATCTCATTGCTAAAAATGTCAAACCATATTGCCATAAAAACTAAATGACCCCCTAATCTTACGAAAATTATATTACCCCCTCGTGTATATGTATAGCTATAAATGCGCCTAAGTTTAATTTCAAAAATCAATATGTAATCCCCAAGTTTTAAGTAATTTAAAATGTGAAACAAAACAAAATTGGCACCTTTATGCTAACGCAAACCTGCCTTATCAAATAAACGAATTGAAAAAAAAAACCTGTTTTAATCCACCTAGAGGTGCAATTGTGCCTTTCTCATTTCTCCAAACTATGATTTAATAGCTGGTTCGTACAATATAGCATTATGAAAATTTCTTTCATTCTTATTACACTTGGTAAGTATATATATAAGAGCACCTTTTTGCATTTATCGCGGTATCGGTTTGAATCGGAGTTTTCTATGTGATCGCACTCCACAACCCGTAACTCCGGAGCCGGAAGTCGGATGGAGATGGAATTTAATATCAGTTTCCGGGGACGCAACACCTTTCATTTGAGACTAAGTTGACCAAATCGGTCTAGCCATTTTCGAGAAACCAATATAACCGTTATTCTGAATTTGGATGCTTCCGGAACCGTCGATGGTGGCCAGTGTGGCCAAAGAGACTTTGAATGACTGTTGGTGACCTAGATCTACAAATTCAACAGTTGTGTTTACATTTTAGAAACAATTTCACCTTTTTACATTTATCGCAGAAGTCGTTAGAATCGGGATTTGCTGCGTATCGTGCGTATCACCCTGTAATTCAGGAACCAGAACTCGGATCCACACAAAATTCAACAGCAGCTGATGGACCTTTCATTTAAAATCAAGTTTGTCAAAATCTGTTCAGAAAATTCCGAGAAACCGATGTGGACAAATCAACAAATTTTGTTTTGTAACCATACTCTTCAACTCGTAATCCGGAACAAGATGTCGGTTGAAAATGAAATTCAATAGCAACCTATGGGAATAGTATACCTTTCATTTGAATCTTAGTTTGTAAAAATCGGTTCAGCCATCTCCGAGAAACCGATGTGGACATTTTTTTAACAAATCCGCACATACATACATACATACATACATACATACATACATACATACATACATACATACATACATACATACATACATACATACATACATACATACATACATACATACATACATACATACATACATACATACATACATACATACATACATACATACATACATACATACATACATACATACATACATACATACATACATACATACATACATACATACATACATACATACATACATACATACATACATGCATACATACATACATACATACTCTCATACACACATACATACACACAGATATTTTGCGATCTCGGCGAACTGAGTCAAATGTTATATGAGACTAGGCCCTCCGGGCCTCGGTTAGAAAGTCGGTTTTTGGAGCAATTGCGTAACCTTTCTATATGAGAAAGGCAAAAGAATAGTATTTAATTAGCTTAATCAGCATGAGTTCAATGTTATCTTCATGTGATTATATTTTGAAATGTTGGTGGAATGGGTTTAAAAGTGGAGGGAATGGGGGGTTAGTAGAGTGGGAGTGGAGGATGCGTCAGAAATCCTTCATCTTATTTTGGTACACGGGGTGGATGAAGGAAATGCGGGCATGAGGGTGGTCCAAGGGGACGGTAGTGATGAAGGAGGGAGATGTAAGGGCAAGGCGGGGGGGGCGGAGGGGCGGCGATGCAATACTCAGCTTCATATTTTGCCTTCCATTTGAGACTTGGTTTGAGAAAATCGGTTCAGTCATCACCGATGAACCGATGTGACTTTAATTGTGGAATATGCCCGGAATTCCGGACTTCCGGAATCGTCGATAGTGGACAATATATTCAAAGAATGTTTGATTGGCAATCAGTGATCTAGATCTGCGATAAGAAGTAATTTGGTTACCATTTCAATAGTTTTTAGCCTCTGAGGTATTACGTTTGTACCGATTTATATGGGAAATTCCAATGTATCCTTACTAACACCGCTGTAACTCCGGAAGTAAGAGTCAGAACCGAATGAAATTCAGCAGCAGTCAATGGTATTACTGTATTTTTAATTTGAAATCAAGTTTGTAAAAATCGGTAGAGAATTCGTTGGGGAATGGGTATGATATTAGCTTAGGAACTTGGCGGGTTCCCCGGGGGCGTCATGAACTGTCATAGGTGACAAATGTGGTCAAAGCTGCTTTGATTGATCATTAGTGATCCAGACCCGCAAACTAGAGTAATGTTACATCAATTTCAATATGTTTTACATCATTTTAACATCATGGCAGTACCAGTTTATATGGGAATTTGCTGTGTGACCGCACTCTTCAACCCGTAACTCTGGAACCGGAAGTCGGATCAACTAAAAATTCAATAGCAGCTTATGGGAGCGTTATACCTTTCATATGAAACTAAGTTTGCGAAAATCGGTTCAACCATCTCTGAGAAAATTGTGCGAGTTTAAATGACACACACACATACACACACACATACATACATACACACACAGACATTTGCCGATCTCGACGAACTGAATCGAATGGTGTATGACACTCGGCCCTCCGGGCCTCGGTTAAAAAGTCGATTTTTACAGTGATTGCATAGCCTTTCTTTATATGAGAAAGGCAAAAAGGAAGATGTCGGATTGCAAAGCGTATGAACCGGCATCGGACAGCCTCGATTCTGTCAACGCCATTCTGGTAGTAGGGGTTCTGAACAGCAGAACAATATTCTAGTGTTGAGCGAACCAGCGCGCAATAGAGTGATTTTAAACAGTATAGGTCTTGATGCCTTATCCACAATAGATGATGTATGTGGTTTGAACGTTACTGTCGAATCCATGATATCTCCGAGATCCTTGACGTGAGAGTGTTATGGAATGCTCGAGTCGAAGAAATGGTAGTAAAACTGAATTGGAAAGAGTTTCCGCGATTGAGCATTTACTCAGGTTTAAAACCATTCTGTTTAGTTCACACCACGTACTAAAGCTTTTCAGTTCACTCGAAAGAAACTCGGCATCGATTTTATCCCGTATTTGTCGAAAAAAATTCATGTCGTCGGCGAAAGAAAGGCCTTGTAATTTGATTTTGACGTCATTAAAGTAGAGGAAGAATATCACTGGACCGAAATGGCTTCCGTGTGGGATGCCGGATGTAGCGAAGAATGGTGCAGATAGACAGTCCTTAAGTAGCCTTCCATCGCGGTAGAAACGAAACCAGCGCAGGAGTTGTCCATGAATACCGAGTTTGTCCAGCTTCGCTATTGCGATATCATGATTGATTTTTTTCACTTATATCCACACTTGCTCGGAGCTCGCCCATCGCTCATCGTTGATAACTCGGGCTTTTATAACATGGCGAACGGCATTGAGTACCCCACCACCTGCTGTCTTGTGGCCTTTGGGGGCATTACGGTCACAGTGGAAGACATCGAATGTTGAACCAAACACATGATGGGACAGAGTACGGTTGTTGAGCCACGTTTCGGTTAAGGCTGTTGCTGAATTTAAGGTTTACCAGAGAACGAATCAATTGCGTCTCGCCCCAGAATGTGACGATCATCGTCGGCAAGAGAAATGGTTGACATCTGGTCACAAGATGTCGGAGCAAAAGGCAAATTACTGGTAGCAAAGAATACATCAGCGCTGGAAGTGTTCGGATCAGATGTATATTTGCCATTTGTGGCGCGTTGGAAGACCCTTTCACCCATCACACACACAGAACCGGGACGACTAATGATCGCTGGCTGCAATTGCTTGTCTGTGGCGGGGGGATCGAGGGCTTCCATAGTGCCAACAGCGGTGCGTCCCAGTATGCGTTGAATCCCGATGGTGCGATGCGGAGAGCAGGAACGGGACGATAGTAGCTTACGGCGAGAGTCGTACGATGAACCAGAAGCGTGAATCGGTTCAACCGTTGTATCATTACAATTTGTATAATATTTGCCGAGAAAGGCGGCTTGGAAGACTCCTCTCCACCCACACATACAGGACCGGGACGACTGCTGAACGCTAGCTGTAAGGGCACGACTGTAACGGAGGGATCGAGGGCTTCCATAGTACCAACTGCGTTGCGTCCCAGTATGCGATCAGCATAGACACTCTTTCACAATAGCGGTGTAGTTTGGCATAGTGGCATTGCTAACCGTTGCGGAGTCCTCTGTAGGATTGATGGACCGGGTTGGATTAGCGTAATACATGCTTCTGAAATTAGGGAGAAAATTAGTCGGCGAGCACCAAATCTTATGGGTACAGTTATCCTCAAATTTCCTGAACAATATGCCTTGCGGCCATGTGTCAGGGTTAAGGGCTGCATAAGGGTACTTTGGGTGAACTCCAACTTTGAAGGATATTTCTTCTACACCTTACCTTATATTACTCCTACCCGCCCTTTACACACAATCTCATCATTGCTGCCGCATTGCAATTCGTTTTATTTCTTTTTTTTTTCTACGGTGCTATAAATATTTCATGACCTGTATCTGCCAAGTAGAAAAGTTCCGGCCATCAGATTCCTAGATTAGGACCACCACTTTGCATCACGTACTGTTTTATGTCTCTGGTTTAGTTTGAATCTTCAAAAACTCCTGCTTCCAACGGTTACTGGAAGCAATTTCTGAGCCTTCTGGTATTAAGAATATAGATGAGACAGTAATCCTCCCAGTAACCAAGGAAGAGGTTGTTCTTCTCTCATTGGTAATCTGCGATTTATTTAAAAGCAACATTTCAATGCGTGGTCAGATACAAATGGAACAAATTCTGAATGTTCCATTCGGAGTTGTTATCAACTTATTATGATTTGATTCCTGAATCGACAACATCCCAAAATCCTTTTTGATAAAAGTTTTCACAAACCATAAAACGTTAATCCCAAGACAATACGAACGAATAATTGTTATTTATTCAGACTAGCCTAGCAGCAATATTTCGATGAGGTTACTATGAAGAAAAAAATGGCTGTACTGAAGCTGAAAAAGCGAGTTAAAGAAGAGCAGATAAAAACTAGCAAGTAAAAAAAAACTTTTGACGATTAACTGATAGAAAGAAAACCTCAGTGTAAAAACCATTCCAATCTAAAACTAATGGCTTAAATGTGGTGAATTAATCCACAATGCGTACACATAAAAAACAACTAACAGAATAGGTTCTTTACCGTGGTTAAATGGAAATGATCTTCACGGCGGTTACCTAAATTTGCCTTATTCAAACGATACCCCAAAATTGAGTAAGAATTATTTCAGGTAGTTTTTCGTTTTCTTGAACGATGCATTCATAAAAAATCCAATAGATGTAGATAAGTTTCCACATTTGTTGGATTCCTGTTAAATAATGCGCTGCGCGGAATTTGAAACACCTGTGTGCGGAATTTAAATCAGCGCAATACATGATGCGCGGAATTTGGTACAACAACACATCTTTCATTTTCGCAGTTTTTGTAAAATTCTGATTAAATTCTCCTGTTATTATAATTTTTCATAGAAACATGATAAAATGACAAGCCAGTGGGACCAATTGCATAACTCTATGAATTTTGATTGATTTTTCAGAATGAATTTAGGTGCACTTACGCCTTAGATGCACGGAATTATGTGCCTTCACGGTACCCATTTTTTTGTTGGAGACGAACCACTGCGACCAGTATTTAGATCTATTAAAAAAAATACCCATATTGATAAGGTTGTCGAAAGTATTGCTTAACTGAAATTCGCTATCTTGAGCTTCAAAATGACTCAAAACATCCATTTTCATCATCTACTTGTGAAGCCCGTTCCAAAAATACCCATATTGTTAGGATTATCAAGAATAGTGCTCAACCGGAAATCACCAGCTTGCATTTCAAAATGGCGCAAAACATCTATTTTCAGTTTCTACTTATCAAGCCCGTTCCAAAAATATCCTTATTCTTGGATGTATCGAGAATATTGCTCGATCAAAAAAATTTAATAAGAATGTGAATCGAACTTTTTTAAGAGCTAAATTCCAAATAACGAACAAACATTTGGTTTGGTTCGTAAATGGAGTTTCCGGTGCATTATTCGAATACATCGCATAGTTTCCGAATTATCCGTGATTGGAAAATGTTAAATTTTATAAAATTAAAGAGTTCAAAAAATCATAGCTACAAAAAAATACATCAGTTTTAGCCAAAAAAATACGTTTAAATTATTTTTAGCCAAAGACGGCAAGAAAAAAAATTGGAAGAAATTTAAATCTTGGGAATAAATCTGAAGTGGAATGATACCTGTATTCTGCAAATGTCAGGATTAAATTATTTTTTTCTAAGTTGAACTAAAAAAAATATTTTTCGAGAATATTTTTTATTTCACTAAGAAGATTGTGTGAAAATTTCAGAATGAATTTCGAAGTACTTTACGATATATTTCAATTATAATAAATTGAATACTGTGCGTTTAGCGCAAAATTGCGTTTTTTATGTTATGCATAGTTGTAATATCTCGCAAAATATTTTGTGATCCGCTTCAAGAATTGTACGCAATTTTTTTAGCATGATTCTTAATATTTAAAGAAAAAATAAGCGAAAAAAAAAATTGGTCTAAATTTAAAAAAAAATCTATTTGCTATTTTTCCGGTAAGGTCGTGCAAAAACGCCACCTTGTTTAATAGTTTTACCATACATCGAATAGTTTCCGAGTTATCACTAATTGAAAACTTCAATTTTCTTCAAAAACCCGTAACTTGTAAAGAATATGATTTTCACCCAACACAAAAAATACATTTCAATTCTTTTTAGCTAAAGAATGCAAGAAAAAAATTGGAATGAATTGAAATTTTGGTTGAACATCTGGCGTGGAATGTACCATAAATACATTTTTGAAGTCACAAATTAAAAAAAAAAACTTTATTGTTTATTTGTTCAATACATCAACAGGCATACCAAAGCCCCAATGATGTTGGCCTTAATACTAATCTAATTTCTAGCAATCAAGTACACAAAAACAATAGTCATACAATAATTAAAAACAAATAAAAAGGTCAAGTGGTGTTAGCTAATTTATTAAATAGTATGGAAAAATATATACGCAGAGTTTGTCGAGAAACGTTGAAATCAAATGCCGTAGCTGCCTGGTTAAAAATTCGTTGCAGACCAGTGATGACTCCATACTATGGTTAGTGCGTCGGAATGGTAATCTGAACATAATGTTGTTGCGTAGTGTTCGAGGTGCGACGTTTATGTTGATTTATTCCAGAATAGCTGGGGCATCCATACGACCTTGCAGAGTGTCAGCGATGAACAAGGCTCTTGCAGTATTCCTTCGAACATGTAGGGCCTCTGGTTGAATTAGATGACACCGGTTTTCATAGCGAGGTAGTCGGGAAGGATTTTTCCCCGGCAATCTACGCGAAACGTAAAAAGCGACGCTGAACGGATTCTATTCTCTCAACGCCATTATTGTAGTTTGGACTCCAAACCTCAGAGCAATATTCTAGAATTGATCGCGATAAAGAACAGTTGAGACAATAGATATCCGTAAAATTTTTGGCTATTCTGAAGATGCATCCCAGTGCTCGAGATGCTTTACCAACTGCATAGGAGACGTGTTGTTTAAACGTAAGTTGAGGATCCAGAATCACTCCCAGATCTTTAACGTGACTGACGCGTTCAATGTCTGTTTCTAGTAGACGGTAGTTAAAATGAATCGAATCCTTTTTCCGTGAAAACGATATTACTGAATACTTCTTCGGGTTAACGCACATGCGGTTCGTGTTACACCAATCAGCAAATACATCAAGCTGCTGTTGGAGAAATCTGCAATCTTTAATTGAACTAATTAGGCGGAATATCTGCGAAGGTCAATCGTGGAGTCTTCAGAACTAGATGTACATCATTGAAGTATAGCAGAAACATCAACGGTCCCAAGTGGCTTCCTTGAGGTATTCCTGACTTAGAAATGAAGGTGGGGGCTGACAATCTCCTATGACAACTGCTATCTCTCGGTCTGTGAGGTAGTATCGAAACAACTGCAAAACACTACTATTTATTCCAAATCTCTCCATTTTTGCGATTGCGATATAGTGATTTATCTTATCAAAAGCGACAGATAAGTCGGTGAAAACAACGTCGGTTTGAGCACGATGTTACATACTGTCTGTTATGTAGGATGTTAAACACAGCTGGTTAGACGCTGTTAACCGCCCGGACGTGAAGCCGCGTTGATCGTCACTTGGGTACTGCTTACAATGAGCCTGAAGAGGTTCCATAATCACCAGCTCGAAAAACTTCGAAACTGCACTCAATGAAGTTATTCCACGGTAATTATTGACGTCTCGCTTATCACCCTTCTTGTGGACTGGGAACATGTTCGCGTATTTCCAGCAAGACGGGAAAACTCCTCTAGCAATAGATGCTCGAAAAATATGAAGAAGCGGAGTAATCAAAGCTTCAATGTGCCTTTTCAGGATAACGGAGGGGAACCCGTCGGGTCCCGGATTGAAAGATGACTTTAAAAATTAGGTTCCATTTTTGGCACGATTCCAGTTTTGACAACAGAAAGAAAAAATGTTGTAGCCAAAAGCGGAATACTACTGTATTAATTGGTCACATTGATCACCTTCGGGGTTTCAGAACAACTCAGTGCCAATTGTTGCTACATAGTAAAGTTGTGTGGCAAAAATGTAGTCAGATCAACTATCTTTACAATGAATATACTTTAAGAGTAATTCTCGCTCATGTAGTTATAGATTACGGAGCACTTAAACGAAACATGTGCTGAATTACCCTTCTCTAGTCTACTAGTTAAGACTGCCATAAAAACTTCAAGTGAAGCGTTCCCAGCTTAGGGCAAATTCGGGCAAATGAAATCTTTGCTACAGGTTAGTGGATATATTATGCTTGAATCCCCCGTCAACAGTTAAGGGAGACTTTGGGGAACTTTTTTTCCCAGATGTAATTTGTGGATATTTCAGGACTTTGGAATGGATATTTTCCATATAACTTCATACCAATGCAATATAAATGCATTTCCAATAGTATAATCCCAAAGCTGCCCTGTAAAGATCAACCGAAAATGAGCCGGAATTCTGGCTGGTACAACCGATTCTAACTAGAATCCGTTGTGTCACTGGAGCCGGAATACGAGTTAGAACCAGCCAGCATTCGGACTGATTTTCCGGCTGAACTTAACTGGGTGGCATTCCCGGCATTAAAATAACATATATGAATATTAAACTGTCCAGAAAAATAATAAATTTTTGAAAACTCAATCGGCCCACCCCTGAGTCGATTCCTAGTCCCACCAGGAGTACTTGCTCCAAATTTGACGCAAATCGGACAAGTCTAGCTACCGGAACAACGTGCGTAAAGTTTTTATGGGATTTTTCGACAATGTGCATGGAGAAAACCCACTAGTTCACACTTTCATCACTAGGTGGCACTATATACATCGTATTATCACTGTAGGTGAAAATAAGAACTATAATTTATTTTTCTACAATTTTGTCGAAAGCTGCTAGTCAATCCGTTTTTGTTGGAAGAAGTTATTAAACTTTTAGTGAAGTGATATCTGAGTTAGTTAGTCATGGGGCTTAGCAGTGCATGGTTGTGTATCAGTACTCGATTTCCATGAACTATACATTTTTATGAAATAACGGTTAGGTTTAACTTAATGGCATGTTCAGAAGAATTATAGTAAATAATAAGAGTCATGTTTAGTAAGAATTTTCAAAATATGTTTAAAGATAAATACTTCACAACAATATACTTTACATTTAGAATATCAGATTTTAAATAGTATTTTTACCCCGTTACCAAAATTACTTTTGCTCCGAAATGGTCTGAATGCCTATGGATAATACTTAGTCTTCCGTAAAGATCAAACAAAAAAAAATCATATCAATCGAAGACAACATAAATGGACAAATCTTGGTGGGATTGATACTGTAGAATCCAAGTTTCGCATTTTGCTTTTCATACATTTGTGTGTTTATGACAGAATGTAAATATAAAACCATGCAGTTTTAACATCGCCAATGTTGTATGTAAGATAAGAGCCTTTTCACCAGCAAAATAAACCATCGGCTATGTCAACTAGTCACCACTAACACAAAACGCCACATTCCTTTCTGTCCTTTGTTGCATCTGAAATCTGAATATCGTTTATAAAAAAAAAAAGTTGTCATTGTTCTTCCTTCTCAAATCAACTCGTCACTAGCAGCAGTTCTCTACATTCAGAATAAACCGTGATATTCAACAAACAATGCGATACTCACTTATTATATAACACAATATCTGGCAGCCAAATGTGCTCCGATGGCACATGGAGCTGGTCCACTCCACCGTAGTCATCTGGGTTCCATTTGAGCTTATAATCGTTCCATTCCTGAAAGTGTGAAAAAAGAAAATTAAAACAAGTTCCGTAAGCCGTCGAAAGAAATACATCCTCTAATAGATCTACCTCCATTAGTCAATGGGATTACGAGGATAAATGGCAAGACGTGATCTGCTACGGTCATTTAAATTGAGTTCCACGACAAGCGAAGTACATTTTGAATGAAAAACGCTTTTAATCCACCTAACAGTGTGATGAGACATTTCTTACTCATCAAAATCGATCAGGACCTGCTAGAGTCGAATGGAAATCGTCATTTTTCATAAATTTCTCTCTACATTCGGAAAGTGTTATCCTCGTTATTAATCATATTGCGTTTTCGTCTCAACTCGACGCATTCCCAAAATAAAAACCTGTGTTAATCCACCTAGTGGTGCAATTGTGCTTTTCTCATTTGTACAGACTACGATTCCATGGCTGGTTATGTTCAATACAATGGTGGAAATGAATATTACATGTTCAGTACGATTTGCACATACATACAATGGATCGACAGCCACGATCTTGAGATACTATGTGATACTGAAACATCGCTTGAAACCAGCGGCGGATCATGGAGAAAGGTCCGGGAGGTCCAGATCCTGCCGACAATTTTCAACTTGTTAAGAAATTTTAAACTAGTTTTAATTTTAAAGTAGCAACCCCTCACTGCATACTCCCTCCGGGCCGATATGATATTTAAAGTGATTGCATAACCTTTCTATATGAGAAAGACAAAAATGTACCAAAGTCCAAAAAAAGTCATTTTTTGTCAAACATCTCAATGTTTCATGCATTTTAAAGTCATTTGGCATCAAAAATACAAATTTGATTTTGAAAATTTTTCATTTCAGTTTATATGGGAATTTGCTGTGTGATTGCACTTTTCAACTCGTAACTCCGGAACCGGAAGTCCAATCAATAAAAAATTCAATAGCAGCCGATGGGAAGGTTGTACCTTTCATTTGAGACTAACTTTGTGCAAATCGGTCCAGCCATCTCTGAGAAACAGAGGTCACATTTTTTCCACATACACACATACATACACACACAGACATTTTCCGATCTCGACGAACTCAGTCGATTGGCATATGACACTCGGCCCTCCGGGTCGGGATTAGATTGACGAATTTTAGAGTGAATGAGAAAGGCAAGAACATTTTTAGCAAATGTTGAAAGTTATGCATTTTTTTGGTGAGCAGTTCTATGTTTCATAGACATTAAATCAATTTTAACTTCTCTTCCAATTAAATAAAGACCCTTATTACAGTACATCTCTACAAAAACGAGATCAATTTGAAAATAAATCTGACGACTATGATTGATTACAGAACTCTGTAATTTTCTATTGGAATGTTTTCAGGCAGGAATTTGATATTGATGCTATTAGACAACTGTGAAATCAAGACCAATAGATCAGTTACATATCAGGACCCCATTCCGACAATTTATTAAAAGTCCTCATGATGTTTACAACAACAGGATATCAATCTACGGATTAGATAATTGTTATGGTAATATTGAATTAAATCAGTCTGCATCAATAAATTTTCAACTTCAATCCAATATTTTTTTTAGTGTGGTGGGGGGGGGGGTTGGTTGGCGTTGTATGGTGTTAAACCCCAAAACCTTCTCTGGGCTATGCCGTTGCTTGGAGTTATTTATTTCGCTTTTCATTTTCCGATATGTTTCAGATCGATCCGATTATTATAGGTTAGAAAATTTGCAGTCAGAAGGTTCGCACAAATGAACATTTTTGCACTGATAAGTTATCAAGTTCCTTCCAGACAACTTGGAAGTGTTCGGTGATTATTTCTAGCGGTTGTAGATAGAAAAATGAAATACAAAATTCGATTTGTCGAAATAATGTTTGGCTTATTTCAATGGATTATTTCTATATTGAACAATAAATAGGCGACAAAGAGTAATCCACAAACAACAAGCCATAACTTTTAAAGTATTCAAAATAGATATTTGAAGTCTTCAGTAAAGTTATTCGCAAAAGTAAGAGCTACAAATTTGCTGAAGGCATCATTTCGATATAATCACTTCCACGAAAATTTGTGAAAATATCTCCCTCATAGGAAGATTAATCAGCAAAAGCATAATACCAAAAGAAAGGGCATATTATCTCCATTATATTCTCCGAAGATACTATTGACCTAAAATAAGCCGTTTTGGCGTTAATAATAGATTACATGTTTTGGTCATATTTCTGGCAATGGGAAATGATAAAAATCTTTCGTCCGCATTTAATGTTAAATATCTCTTTTGATAATAGTCCGATTTCAACAATCGATAGCTTGTTCGAAAGGTATTCGTTAAAGCTGTCTAAAAACATATAAATTGTTAATCTATATTGTCAATTTCGGCAGATAATTCAAAAAAACTGCAAAAAACGCCATTTTTACGCATTCAAACATTCGTATCTTGGAAACTAAACATCAGAATCAAAAACAAATTAATAGCGTTCATACTGTTTTTTAGTTCTTTCATTTAAAATTGGTTTGGATAAGATCGGTTCAGCCATTGCTGAGAAACGCGAATGAGAATTTGTCCGTTACATACACACACATACACACACAGACATTGTCCCAAATCGTCGAGCTGAGTCGATTGGTATATAAGACTCGGCCCTCCGGGCCTCGGAAAAAATCTTGAAAGTTTGAGCGAATTCTATACATTTCTTTTATAAGAAATGTAAAAAATGACTGTTTCTGTTTGTTTTTCATTCTTTTTTGACTTAAGTAACAAAATCTTACAGACGAATGTTTAGGCACGTAGTCCATTAAAAAATACTATCTGAATTTAAAACGATAGCTTTCAAATGAATTCCGTTTTCTTTTATTTCCATGGAAGTCAATACCGATATCATAGATTCATTAATTAGTACGCCAATCATTCGAAAATAGTAGGTAATTTTGCGGTTAAAATCCGACAGACATCGTCAAATGACAAACATGGTCCAGTTGATTTGGGAAATGGATGCTGCCAATGGCAGCTCTATTAACTGACTTCGCTCGAAAACTGCAACATGACATGTGGTTCATCGGTTGTAGCTTTTTACTTAGCCCCGCGGGTGGTCGTATCAAGACTATATCTGAAATGAACCCACAGTTATTGGCGATTTGCGGTTTCTTTCTCTCCCGCTGTATCGAACTTCATACGACCATCAGTTGCTATATTGTGGTTTGTATTTGAGGTCAATTCATTCAGCCATGGCATGGCAAAATGGCAAATACGGGGTAAAAACACATTTTGCCGTAAGGGACAAATCACGCACATAGCATGTACCATAGAACTGCAAGGGTTTTTACAGGAGTTCCGGGGTCTGGTTCGACACAATAAATGAAATAAATTAGTCAACAGTAGACCATGGCTGCTCGGGCTGAACGACCAAAGGGAAACAATCACGGTTATTTGAATTTAATGCTCTATTGCATATTTTATTGTTCAGCTGTTTCAGTTCGAGCACTGATGATGGTTTCGGGTAATTCAAAAATAAATGGTGCAAATGGTGTAGTTAATTTAGAGAGTTATGTTTTACGGATCTACATAGATAGAAAATATAACATGAGTAAAAATGTGATCAATGCATAAAATTTCTGAATGATTTTAAAGTTTAAGATACCATTTCTGCTTCTAAAAAGTCTTAAAAAAATTTTCAGTGCAAACCCAAAGCTATGTCCTATAGTCTTTGAGGCAATAAGAAAAAGTCTTGATATAAATTTTTATGAAAAATGTGACTTTTCACGTTTCATTAGTCCATATACCATGTCCACAAAGCAGCAGACCATATGGAAAAAAATCCGTTCATAAATTCATTAACAAAAGATCACAATTTCGTGAACCTATTTGTATTTCCAAAAAACTAGCTCGTCCAAATATATACATGGCGTTACATCCGAATGTTTGGTTGGGTTACTGTTGTTGTTCCATGAACATGTTTAGTTTTTGTTATGATTCATGTTTATACTTTAGGAATACACTTCCGACAGTCAAACGATGTTCATGGCTTCCGGAGCTTATTCAAGATTTCTCTCACGTTACTGTGCTATTTTATTCATGAATTTGATATCGGATTTTTCTGTCAGACTGGCGGGATTGGTGTGCATGATTTCTGGATCTTAGTCGCGGATTTCATAGTTTCTATTCACGTTATCGTCAAATTTTAGTCATGATTCATGTTCATGATCTCAGGATCTTAGTCGCAATTTTATTTATGCTCATGATTTCAGGAACTTCGTCATGATTTCGTGATTTCTTTCCATATTGTCGCGATATTTTAGTCATGAGTGGAGATTGATGTTTATTTATGTTTTTGATTTCAAGACCTTAGCCACGATTTTTGACTTTATTGTTGTGTGATTTATGTTCATGATTTCAAGATCTTAGTTACGATTTTCGTAATTTCTGCTCACGTTACTGTGATATTTTATTCTAGAGCTCACTTTCGAATTTGGTACGTGCAGTAATGTGACTCATGTTCATGATATCAGTAGTTATATTCTGTGAACTATATCAGCAACACGATACGTGGTGTTCAACGTAGTTTTCGTTTTCTGTCAAGGCATCACATTGAACCTTATCAAATGAATAACGTTGTTCCAAGTTTTAATAGTTTTCTTATATTAACTCTCGTACCTATTGCTGATCGCTAGCCGCTGGACATTTCATGAAAACGTGCTTGGAACACAAAAATGATTCCACGAATAGTACCCCAAATTTTGTGAAAGAGTTCACGTGAAAATTTCACTACCATGTTGCATGAAATTGGAAATGATTAGGATTATATTCTAAATATTACAAGCACATGAAATAGACCGTAAATCATGTACCAAGAATCATGAAGTAGTTGACGAATGCACGAATAATACTTCATGAATTTGTGAACAATTTATCGAGCACGAATGATCAGACGTGACTATTTACTAGGAATCATAAACCAGTTCACGAATGCATGAATATTATTCGTGATTTCGTGATCATTCACGATCAGAAATAGCAATTCGTGACTATTATACTAGGTATCATGAACCAGTTCACGAATGCATGAAATATATTTCATGATTTTGTAAACTTTTACGAACACGGATATTGGATGGGGAATACATGAATAATATTTAATGATTTTGTGAACTATTACACGAGCGTGAATGGCAAGTCGTGACTATTATACTAGGGTTCATAAACCAGTTCACGTATACATGAATATATTTTTTTAATTTTGTGATTTATTTCACGGGCACGCATGGTCAGTCGTAACTATTATACTAGAAATCATGAAAAAGTTCACGAATACATGATTATTATTTCATAATTTTATAAACTTATGCACGAGCACGGATAGTGCATCCTAACTAATGTATTAGAAATCATGAATTAGTTAACGAGGATTCAATGATTTTATGAATAAAATTTCTAGTTTTGAGATATAGTTCACGAGAAAATATCACGAATGTTTTGATTTTGTGAACTAATGTTCCTAATTCTATAAATAGCATTATTAGTCCTTTGGTGTTATGAATTATGTTCATAAAGTTGTGAACCAGTTCACGTACAGAAAATCGATTTGGTAATGACATGGCGGAAACCTCGACTGAAGTTCACAAAGCGAAAATAAATATTTTCACTAATAAAAGCCTTATGCGGACGTTACTAAAGGGAAATTGAACATAATTATAACACTAGGGCATTGGCAATTTTCACATAATTTGGACAATTCTAGACTCCCGCCCACTCCGCTTGAAATTTTTGAAATTGGTGCTATGGGAAAATATGGAGGAAATATATATATATATATATATATATATATATATATATATATATATATATATATATATATATATATATATATATATATATATATATATATATATATATATATATATATATATATATATATATATATATATATATATATATATATATATATATATATATATATATATATATATATATATTGAATGCTATAACTTTTGAAGTAGCAATCAGCAAATTACAATTTATACCTATTTTTAAAGAAAATAACCTTAGTATTTGAATGGAGATATTTCCGTTTCTAGAAAAATACAGGAAATTGGAGTACTGGGTCATTTTGACCCCAAAATCCCCTATTTTCAATAAATTTTCTGCTCCGTGATGCAAAAAATACATATTTTGCAGTTTTTCTAATTTGAAAAATATCAGAAATGAAACTGAACCTTTTTGACATTTGTCGGAATACGAAAAGTTGGGGTTATAGGGCCTTTAATCATTCATATTTAATTTTCTCATTTTCTCGTGCATATATCTCTATTATTCTTCACTCAATTTTAATAAATTGTACCTTGTTGAACATGGAAAATCCTTAGGAACAAAATGAAAATAGATTCGGTAAAAACTCAGTAACATCAAACTGTCTGACATATAGTCTCGATTTCACATTTTTATCATAAAATCGGACATATTAATTCCGTTTAACAACAAAATTCTTATTTAATTTACTACTTATGAGAAAAGATTCCATCCCGGAAAAATAGGGAAAGTTGAGGTATTAGGACATTTAATGAAAAAATGTGATTTGTAGAGTTATTGTCAAAAAAAATTGATGTTTCTGAATTTTATCCTTAACGAATCTATTTTTATTCTACTCCTAAGAGTTTTTCACGTTCAACAGGTTACATTTGATGAAAATTGATTGAAAGATATGTGCACGAGAAAACGATAAAATTTAATAAGAATGACAAAGGGCCCCAACTTCTCGTATTCGGACAAAGGTCAAAAAGTTTCCGTTCAGTTTCTGAGATTTTTTCACAATATAAAAACTGCAAAATATGTATGATTTGTATCACGGAGCAGAAAAAATATTAAAAATAGGGGATTTTGGGGCCAAAATGATCTAGTTCTCCACTTTCCCGTATTTTTCTATAGAGAGGACCATTCATTCAAATATTAAGGTTATTTTCTTTAAAAAGAGGTATAAATTGTAGTTTTCTGGTTGCTACTTCAAAAGTTATAGCATTTAATATATTTTGCCTCCATATTTTCCCATTGTACCAATTTCAAAAATTTCAAGCGAAGTCTAGAATTGTCCAAATGATGTGAAATTTGGCATCTGAGCTTACTTTGACATTTGTCACAATATCAGAGGGGGGGGGGCTTTGGGAAGTCAAAAAAAATTTTTTTTTTGCAATGCCCTATTATAACATGATTTATGTTCATGATCCTGTTTTCGTAACGTAAAAACGTAATTGGCTGTGGTCCTGCGTGCAGTTGATTGTAGTGGTAGTGCTCTGACAGCAACACGGATAGCGGATGCTTCGCAAGCAGCATTATTGGGTGCTTCACTTCTTACGAAACTTCGGCTTGCTTGAGTCTCCCACCGACTCGAATAACGCCGTTTTTGTACATCACTCGCTTCAGCCATTTCTACGATGCTGGAAGGAGATTACGTTGGGATATTTTGGACAGCTCCTTGAAGAACATCTCCCGTTGGGCAATACGGCACAATGCTGGATCAGCCTCGCGTAGAGCAGATGTGGAAAGAGACTCAAACGGCTCTGGTTTGGTCTTCTGGACGGCAGCTCGTATAGAACGGAAATATCGCATCCAATACGCTATGGAACGTCGTAGTTTCGTCAAGCTAGAGTAGCGACTGAAAAGGCGAGCGGAGAAAGACGGTTCGGCAACCGCTACCGACGTCATGGCAACGTTGCCTTTGCTCTCTGGTATTGTGGATAAATCGCACGCTGGCAACACAGTGCGTGGCAAGTGGTGTGGTGAAACCGATAGCCATTGCGGTCCTATCCACCAAAACTCCAGGTTCACGACATCGGTCGGATTATCACCTCGGGATATAAGGTCTGCAGGGTTGGAATCTCCGGGAACGTGCTGCCAGGAGAAAGATCCGGTAGTGGATTGAATTTTGGACACTCGGTTTGTCACGAGAACACTTCGCACGATGTCTTAAGGAACTTCATCACCTTCTAGTATAGGCTAGCTGTCAACACGGCGGCACACAACTCTAGGCACGCAATCGATTGGCTAACGGTGCGACCTTGGATTTTGACGTTAGCAACTAAACACGAATTTCTGCAGCGGATCCTGACCGGACGTAGCAGCATGCACCATATGGTTTCAATCTTGACCTGCGACATGAATCAGGGAATGCGGATTGTGGAGATTGCGTCTAGCGTACCATGGAACTCCTTCCATTCGCCTTGGAGATGCGGAGGTAGCGGACGATCCCACTCGTAGGAATCTCCTGCGTCGGTCTTCAATGCCCAGACGCTGCATGAACAGCTTCGCTACGGTGATTGTCGGGCTAACTAGTTCTAGTGGGTCGAAGATCTGCGTAATGTAGGACATGACTTATCTTTTGGTCACAATGGGTGCTGGTAGAAGCAACTGGACCTTGAAACGCATCGTATCGGACATAGGCTCCCACACGAGTCCTAGGGTAGATACGGATTGTTCGTCCTGGAGATCATGCAGTGGCAGTAGAGCGAGATCTTCTTGCGGGACTTGCGCAAGGACTGCTGAGGAATTGGATGCCCACTTCTTTAATGGGAGGCCAGCTGACGAAAGCATGGTAGATAAAAAGTCATCGACGTAAAAATCCTGCTTCACAGCATCTACGGAAGCGGGGTACTTGTCGCCTTCGTCCGGTGCAACTTGTAGGAGGGTGCGAGTTGCCAGGAATGGCGCGGATACAAAACCGTACGTAACGGCTTGGAGCTCGTACGCTATGAGCCGATCATCGCGGTTGGAACACTAGAGAATGCGTTGAAGCGGTCGGTCCTTGAGAAGCAGCTGAATCTGTCGGTACATCTTCTCGATGTCGGCTATGATGGCGATCGGGTGTGTGCGGAACCTCATGACGATAGACAACAGGTCCTTCTGGACGACAGGTCCAACGAGCTGCTTATCGTTGATGGAAAATCCTAACTCGGACCTTCGTGGTTGTACTGAATTCCATGAACACAGGATGGTGCGGGAGATAGCAGTGTGGGTTCACATCGTCTACTGGATCGACGAGCTTCTTCATGTGCGCCATTCGTGCGAATTCGTCCATGAACTTGCAGTATGCATCCTTGGTGGGTGTATAACGCTCTAGTCGTTTCTCAAAGCTCAGGGAACGACCTTCGGCGATAGCTCTGGATTCGCCAAGGTTGACTAGCGGATCACGGGTGAGTGGCAAACGAATGGTAGTAGCGTAGTAGCGTAAAGTTCTTCACACAGTAAACCCACGTCAAGCTCACCGGATAACTTGAGTCCACCACTAAAGAAATCGTTACCACGAGCACTAACGATTAAGATTGAGTAAAATTAGCAATTGATTGTTTACATCTATTCTCAGCTCTAGTCAAACGATAAGATTCAATCAAGAAACAGATCGCTGAGACATTCAACATTAATTTTATTGTCTAATTAAACCAATTCATACAATCGTACTTGTTGTAACAATTCAATCTTTGAAAAGCGAAATAATTCATCCGGAGATAAATACAAATTCTAAAAGTCTTAGCAAGGGACTGGAAGGTGAAGTATATTTTCCAATATTAAGAGCCATAGTACCCAAGATAGAGCAAGGAGTTGAAGGAAAAAAGTTTAAAAAAGCGTGGAATAGGGTCATATAAGCAAGCTTAGAGTTTCTCGGCGACTTCAACTTTTTGTCTTCTACCTCATGGGTCAGGATATTTTGGCATTTGAAATGCGAATCACCTGAGTCTGCCTCATGTCCTGAACGAGTACAAAGTAACTTTGAACTTCATGCTATCAGAACCAACTGCAAGTCTAAAAGTCTTCGTATAAAGAAAGCTTTGGGCACACCCCTTCCAGCATCGAAATATTGTGGTGAAATTTTTTAAAATGGACTTTGTTCGACAAAAATGTGCCTAACATGTTAAATGCAATTCTCTAGGTTTCTTTTGCAAAAGTTATCTTCTGAGGAAATTTTTCCTTGTAGTGAGAATTGGCGACAGACCTTGGCACCTACCGGTTAGCTCGTTGTGGAGGCTAGGTCTACCGCTGTGGACTACATCGGGTAGATCGCGACGAAGCGGGGAGTTAAATGGCTCTTTTGCATCGTGAAAAAACTGGGAGCTAATTGGTGTACAAAACGGACATCGGTACCGAGAGAAATTACGTCGCCAGAGAACTCTCAGTCTAAGTAGTGTAGTTTCACCGCCTGGGAGCTAAATGGCTCAAGAAATGGGTATCAGTTTTGGCGGAAATTCCGCTGCCGGGAAACTCTCAGTCGAACTGAGCTGAGTTCACCTGAGTCCCGAAGAGATCACGACAAAGCTGGGAACTAAATAGCTCACGGAAACCAGAGCTAATTGGAGCTGAATGGATCGCTGAGACGAAAGCTGAATAGTTCACGAAAACGGTAGCTAAACGGCTGACAGAAACCAGAACTAAATAGCTTGCGGTAACTTACCGCTGGGTAATATCCTAGTGGAGTTCAGAGCTAATAGGAATCGTCACACTCTCTAGTCCACATTCACTGACGGTGAATGTGGACTAGAGAGTGTGTGAGAAGTGTACTCATAGCACCACCAGGTGATTTGCTACCACATCGGCCAACGGAACCCTGCTACAACACAGAGAAGGACGGCCGGCGAGCAAAAGTGGAAAACGTAAGCCTTTAAGAAAGACCTCTTCGCTGAGGCACTTCGGCCGGACAGCGACACGTGACGGCTCGTGACACCACAATGCCGCGAAAGCTCAGACTGGTGGAACGAGACACTCTGTATGCTAAGCGCTGCTCATCTCAGAACCAGAAGGTAAGCTAAGACAGCAGGATCGCCGCAGGAGAGAGCAGCGCAAGGTTGCGTTTCTGGAAGCAAGGAGCGCGTTTTAATAAGCTGTGCCAAGAAGTAGACGTTAATCCTTGGGGTGAAGCGTATTGAGTGGTGATGGCGAAGATGAAGAGACCGTCGACGCCAATGCCCTGGAAAGTTACAGATATTCGTTGAGTATCTCTTCCCGAAGCGCGATACAAATACCTGGACACCGACAGCGTACGGTGAAGAACAAGGAGCAAACACGAACGATTGGTAAGTGACTAACGACGAGCTAAGGGAAGCATCGATGCGACTAAAACCTCGTCCGGAAGAAATACTAAACGTGGCTCTGAAAACTGTAGGACATGTTCATGGTGGTACTACAGAAGTGTTTATATGTTGACAACTTATCCGATATATGGAAGGAACAGAAGATGGTGTTGCTGCGAAAGCCAGCGAAATCACCGAACGATCCAGCCTTCCATATACCTATAAATCTGTAAAATACACCCGGAAAACTCGGAAAACTAATCGACGACCGGTTGAGCTTCAACAACCACGTCGACTACGCCCGCGGCGAAGATAACGAACGGAAAAGCGAGGATCCTGCCAAACATCGACGGTCCTTGAAGCAGCATGAGGCGTCTGCTAGTTAGTGTCTCTTTATTGATATTGGGATACCGCGCAACCGCGAAGAGCTGAGCAAGGCGTTCCAGCTGATGGCCGTGCGAGTCGCGAGTGCAAACAGATCATAATCGTCGAAGGCAGTATGCGTTATCGTCGGAATGATCGCCATCAGCATCACCCAGGGGAAGGATATCGAGTGCTACAATCCGAGAAACGTCAGAAACGTGGTGTTAATAGATTCGATGGAGAGGTTACTCAGGAATGTGATAATACGGAGAAAAAAATGTGGACGTACCGGCTCATCCTAAACCTGTTCGCGTTATTCAATAGAAAGCATGGAGAGGTGAACTTCCACTTGACGCAGCTCCTCCTTATAGAACAATTTTCGTGATAAAAAAACGTTTATAGAGGAACCGAGACTATTAAGACAGTGGGGATAAATCCTATTGTCGTACATATTCGTTAAACCGTTATTCTAAAACATTAATTTTTACAGCTAAATCTAATTCTTTGTTCGTTAGAAAGGAGATACGTGTTTCATTTTTTGCCATCCCCAAAACCAAAATAACTGATGGTAAAACCGCAATTAAAGCAACAAATAAAAATGAAGAAATAACAGGTAAGTGTTTTGAAAAGTTTGAGTATCCTATTTTATGGAATGATTTTTGTTTGGGTAATATTTTCAAAACGTTCACCAGTTTTGTGCGTAATGAGCGTACGGGGCTATTCGGATCCCCTATTCCATCAACCACCGTTCAGCGGCTTGCGGTTACACATACATTGCACAGGTCACAGCAAAGAAAATACATGATGCGCTAATCGACAGTTGTGACTACCCAGATTGAGTTTCTGTAAAGCAATTTTTTTTTCTTCTTAAGGAGTTTATCTATTAATTATTTCATAGATAAACATAATTCCATTGAAAAAAAATAAACCAAGATTGACAGGCTGAATTGTCCCGTAGGGAGGTCCGAGTTTACATTGTAAAATAACGAAAAACGTTTTGGAATTGTCGCCTTACGCTGTAATGGAGTGGTGCAATGGACTTTTATGGCACCAAAATGTAGCTGAGGTTTGAAACTAATAAATAAGACCTTTAACCGACTAATTCATTCACATCTATCCACCTAAAAGGGCTATTTTCTTAGGTACGCCCAAATAGCCCCTACATAAGCCCTCCACCAAAAAAAAAATCTTGCTAAGCCACTGCTCTAATTTGAAATGATCTTTGCGCGAATTTCTGTTCAATACTATATAATAAGTGTATCTAGGAAAAAAAAATGATTTAACCAATGAATAAATTTTATTTTAACGGAAACAGCAGCAGAAGTAAAAATAATAGAATTTTTAGTGGCCCATGATTGTGGGAGAACTATTTGTAATGCCGCCCTAAGCAAAATAATGACTCCACAAAGTTCAGTTGCGGTTTTCCTCCTTCCACTAGGCTTATCTATAAATAGCAGTAAAATTCATTGTATAGCTTTGCTCGTGGTAGTAATACTGCTATAACCAGTATGAACTACAGGAATATATTTAGATTAATTGTTTACGATTAAGAAGACGAGATCAAAATTTTTAAAAAGCAAAACTTTTTGAGCGACTGAGTTACATATGTGCTTCGTTTAATTTCAATATGATTATAGTGGAATTAAACGGAAGACTTCCGTCATAAGAGGGTAAATTAAGAGGAGAGTATTTTGTACGTGACTCACTGTGAAATTTTTCTCGCTTCACAAAAATAAATAAATATTGAACAACGATCAATCTGACACTTACCTGTTCTACCCACACGTTCGTAGTCATGATTTGATTTTTAAGGTTCTGAAAATACAAAACAAAACAAAAAGCATGTTACAAAGCGAAACCCAATCACAGATTAAAGGGCATTTCAAAATCACACAGCAAACACACATAAAAAAGAACACTTGTCATGACATAAGAGAAAACTGCTAAGGAATCCCGAAAGCATTCCCGTTCAACTCGAGACCTATTTGCATACAAATTGCCGTTAAATTCTACCCCGGAATAATGCGAATAAATCAATGTTATGGTTCACATGCTGCGGGAATAGTCGATGCATCAATATTCCGAGCTGGCAATTTCCGACACAAAATAAATGACCCAATACGAGATGTGGTGATAAGAACGGTACACCATTTTGGGAACGATAGGCAGATAGGTTGAAAAGGCCTATTTTGATAATAGTTTTTTTCATTGCATTGTAAAGGCTGTATAAAAACAAAGAACTTATTCCCAAATCTCTCAAAGAAGACCTGATAGAAGTATTAGGATAGCAACTAATAAACTGCTCCGTGTTTCATATTGTATTAATGTGATTGATGTAGGTAGCTTGTAGCTTGAGCTTGTACGACCACCCCTGGCTGCTACTCCGTTATCGATCGGGACTAGCTGAAGTTGCACAGGGAATCAGTACATAATTATGCTTGGGATTAGCGAAACATCTTTCAATGTGCAACTCCTGGTAATCCTAAAGTTTTCTGATCAATACCGGCACCGGCCAGGCCCGAACGTAGATCGCGGAAGGAAAGGGAAGGAATTGTTAGTCCGATACTTGCTTTTGCTAGTGGCCGTATATACTGCTGCGCACTCCACAAGTATCGCAGAAGTGATGATATTTTTGTTAGTAGAGTATAGTTGTTGGATATACTTCTTCTTTACCGACGCCAGAGAGGTGATTCCACTACCTGGACTAAATATCGATCCACCAATTTCATGGACCGGGGACCAACGGCTTTACTTCCCTTCCGAAGGAAGACGTGACCACATATTTTTTCACCTCAGAAAAATCTCAACGACCTCGGCTGGAATTGAACCCAGGCCAACTGGAATGAGTGGCGGTCACGCTTACCAATCAACCACCGGCGCCGTCATGTATTAAGGCAATTGACGTAGGTAGTTAACAAAGTCCTTATATAGAAATCATGCGTTAAAGCTAAAACTGCCTCTGTGCTCGTATGTGTGACAGTTTCTATGACAAATGGTAGCGTCTACGTAATCAATACAGTTTTGACGCGCACCTTGTTTAGAGGGAGCAATTACATTCTTCATGTCTCAACTAATTCAAATCGCTTCATCTTATTAACCCTAGAACGTTGTACTGCGGTATAAATATACCCCACGCCATCTTTGGAGCCGTGTGAAAGCGAGAATTCGGTATTTGCCGACCAGGGACCCTAACCATAATTTAGAGTTCATAGTAAGGCTAAGAAAAGGTGGTGCAGACAGTTTGGTTTTGGCCTTCAGGGAAGCAGGAGTCAAAGTTAGCGTGGGGTAGATTTGTACCCCAGTGTACCGCTGCCGTTAGCGTGACTCATGACAATACCAGTTTAAATACCAGTTTTCAGCTATGTAAATAACAATTAGTGTTATGCAATCGTGTTTAATCATTTATTCGATTAATTTAATTTAATTTTGAGATAGAAAAAAATATTCTTTTTCATTTAGGTTGATTTTTTATTTTATGTAAATTAAGTTTAATTTTTTTTGTGTTTCCAATTCATCTCGTCAGTAACTAGCACCAACTAGGTGTCTAGTTAGACGATGTATCTAAACTAGTACGCTAATTAGCACTAGTTAGACACGAAAAAATCCACACAGCTCACACAACATATGTGAACGTCTAAACAACTGACTTGGAAATTTGTTTGTTTCTTACTAGTGCTAATTTGGGTACTAGCTTGGACACATCGTCTAACAAGACAGTAAAAACAATAGATAACAGACGTCTCGTGCTGTTCCCCAGCCGCCCACGTGTGGCATGGTCCTCAATATTGCGTTCGTTACCTTCAGCGACTCAGGCGTAGTCAACGTGGTTGTTGAAGCTCAACCGGTCGTCGATTAGCACTCCCAATTTCTTCAATGTCCGCTGCGAAGCAATCGCATGTCCTCCGATGTCGATCTGCATTCGCTGAATCGTTTTGCAGTAACTGACCAACAACATCTCCGTCTTGTGGTGAGCTGTCTGCTACTGGGCCCCATGCATCCAGTTGTCGATTGCGTCTATTATCTCCGTCATAGACACCTCCATTTCTCACCCATCACCGTTAGTGACACGTCGTCCGCGAAACCCACGATATTCACTTTCCTGGGCACCCGCAGGGTCAAGACCCCATCGTACATCCCGTTTCAAAGGGTTGGACCTAGAATGCTCTGGAAGTACCTCTTCAGGATTCGACATAGTCGGGAACCTTGATTCTTTGCAGCGGTGCGGTGATAGCATTCTTCACATCTATCGTAACGACAGCGCAGTATCGATCTCCTCTTTGCATGTGTCTAGAAGCCTTCTCCGCACTCTCGAGCACTGTATGAATTGTATCCACTGTCGATGCTCATTTGCGGTATCCGAACTGCATATTGGGCAGCCTGCGCTCGCCCTCCATACATTTCGTCAAACTGTTAAGAATGATTCTTTCCAGTAGTTTTCCGAGTGTATCAGCAGGCCTATGCGAGGCCGGATCGCCTGGTGGGTTCCGTGGCTTTGGTAGTTATACCAGCTTGTGTACCTTCCACATTTCGAGGAAGTTGCCTTCATTTAGACACTTCTGCAGCACCATCCTAATCATGTCCGGGTATGCCAGGATCGCAGCTTTCATCACCACGTTTCCATCCGGACCGTGGCTTTCTTTGATTTCAGTCAATTCGATGCTTCTACAAGCTCATTGTTAGTCATTTGCTGGACGCCGTCTATTGCCGTCACAATTCTTCTTATTAGATCAACCGCACCCACGTTCTCGGTCCCGCTCTCTGCTCGAAATGTCTCAACGAAGAGGTCTTTGTTGAAAGCTTCCGTCTTCCACTTTCGCTCGCCGGTCATCCTTCTCCGTGCTGCAACAAAGTTTCGTTGGCCAACACGGTAGCGAATCGCCTGGTGGTCGCTATACGTGTACTTCTCGCATACTTTCCAATCCACATTCGCCGTCGGTGAAGGGCTACAGAATGTGACGTCAATGATAGACTCCCTTACCACTCTCCGTAATGTGCTAACGGAATCTTCATTGCACAATCGTACGTCTAACTTCGCTAGAGCTTTCTGCAGGATATCCCCACTTGTGTTGGTTACTCTACTACCCCACTCTACAGCCCAGGCGTTGAAATGATAAACAATGACTACTGGCTTTCGGCCGATCAACTGCTCGGTTAACTGCTCCAGCATTAGGCTGAACTACTCCACCGTTCACCTTGGAGGAGCGTACCTGCTGCATACGAAGACGCCGTTAATCTTGGCGATCACGAAGCCTTCGTATGAGCGTTCTTCTACTTCCTGAATTGAAAATCTGAAAATTGAAAATTCCCAATCTATCCCCCTATCGTCAAGGAGGACTTGATACGGCTCTGCATTTAAAGTGACGTCATACATCGTTTTTGTCGTAGACTGCCACAATAGTTGATGTGCTGTGTCACAGTGATTTTACCTAGATTTTCTCCATTTCCGTTGGCTTATAGTTGCCCTGTTGTAGCCAGGGCATTTGGAGCCACTCATCTGATGGTAGTTTCTGTCTACTTGAGTGGAAACCATGCACTTCGGCCTTTGCGTGAAGTTTCTCACAAGATGGCCTATATCTCCCCGCATATCCAGCACATCCTGGATCAATCCGGACCTTTGCAAGTACCAGCCAAATGTGCAAAGCCTAAATACTTGAAGCATTTGTCCGCTTTATTCAGTTGAGGGGCGGCTATTTATGGACATCGCAAATGCCAACAATTGCACATTGGATACTACGAAAGGGCCGAACCTGTTTTATTAAACTTATTCTCATTTAATCGGGACCAACATTTTTATTGTTGGTCCCGATCACTTATTGCAAATCAAAGCCTCTGACCACATTGAGAGACGTTGCGGTTTCCGAAAGATCCGAAGAAATGGCCTTGTTCCGAAATTACCTGCTTCTCATATGTTGCTGATTCGATTCTCACAATCTTAGTCTTAAATGAAGGATTTAGTGTTCACATTGATTACTACCGAGTTTCATTTGAGTAGAAGTATTGATTTCGGACTTATAAATAAAAGAATCCGATTGCACGTGAATTAACCATATAAAACTTTTTGTCCATTTCCCGTATAGAAAAGTTATGCAATCACTCTGAAAAACGACGTATTCAGTATTGATGCCGACGAAACTAGTACACCATTCGACTCACTTCGTCGAGTTCGGCTAATGTGTGTAAATGTATGTGACCAATACTCGCTCATCAGTTACCGGTGCTGACCGAAACGACTATCTCAAACTTAAAATCAAATGAAAGGCATAGGTTGCTATTGAGTTTCATGCCAATCTGACGTCCGGTTCCGGCGTTACAAGTTGGTTAGCGCGGTCACATAGGAATTTCCTATATACCTGTAGCATCAAAATATTTACTGTTGACCTCTTATATAGAAAGGTTTACAACTCATTGCTCTGTAAATCGTTAACCAAATTTAAACCATTTTTTTCTGATTTTAACAAAGGTGTTTGGCGAGGGATTACTACCCCACATATCCCCTCAACCTACCTTACGTCATCGAAAATAGCCGAGTTAAGTGCTATGATCAAATTATGCAAAAAATACGGTTACGCCGTTCAAAAATCTGTCAAAAATGCATGTCTTATTGAAATAGCCTGCAATCCGGCGGAATATATCTTCGATTGGTCACCTAATACGAGAAAAATACTAGCGAGAATATTACGTAACCTTCATATTTGGACTCCGCTATTGACCCACTGTGCAAATACAAGAGAATTCTATTTAAATTTTGTCAAAGTTTTTAACTGCCTATGGCTTCCAGCGCCGTACCTTTTAACCACCCACTAATCCGGCAGAACGAATAAATCCTTTATTCTAATAATAATACAGGTTTGAGTTTACCCTTGTTGCACGTGCGACGGCCGCCTGACTATGTCCAAGTACTCAAGCATACTCATGAACACAAGGTTCTTGTCTAAGAAAAACATAACAGAACAAACCCGTCACCGGAGAATGATTTTCAAGTGGCTGAACACCCGTGTCGCCATCATATTATTCAATTTTATGGATCCTTCCTAAACATTAGTTCCACAGGCTGTCTCTTGTGATATTTAAAGTGGCACTCGTACCGTTTGCCTAGCTGAATAGATTTGAATGATAATTTTTACTCCTTTCCTCATCCTTCGGGGTAAACCAGTTGTGCCCTCCAATCTTCACGTTGAATTTCTTCGCTCTGCTTCCACCCCCAATATTTACCCAAATGGTCAAAGTCAACCCTTCTGCATGGTTGCTACCAGAAACGAAGATTGAATTCAGTAAATTTTCGATACCATTTTTCTTCTTCGAAACAATATTATCTCCGAACAACCACCACCGACGTAAGCAGAACCGGCTGCAGCAAGACGATGGAATAATTTATGATGCCGATATATATTTCCCCAGTCCAGCTGGTTTGGAAATATAAAATAAATGTCCCCATGGTCAGCAGCCGCTGCCTGCGCGTGGTTTACAGGTGCTTAAATCCTACCACCCGAACTATACCAGCATCGGGGACTCTGCAATTTCTTTATAGTTCTTTCTTTCGCTAAAACTTTATTATCCGCCCTGCCGAGGAAATATCCCATCAGCTTGGAGACAGAACCAGCGCCGACGGTAAGTGGCTATAAATTATGGTTAATGTTTCATGTATTTTGTGAAACAGTACATTTGGAGATTGTCTAGGGTCGATGGTGCAATAGTCGAATACTTAAGGAAAACTTGTAAAATATTGTTGAAGAGATCTACGGGAAATGTTAAAATGGTAAACATAAGCTTTCAACCCCTTTTTAGTAGAAAAGTATAAATATTGCTTCTTAGCTAAATTCTGTAATTCAAACCAAACAATAGGAACACATGTATCAAATTCGATTTCTATTGCGGCAAATCCCATTAATTTCTTAGGGAACGTGCAACTATTGGTACATTAGCTGCACTAAATACTGGTGCAAGTTATTTCAATTTTTAAAGAAAATGAAATATTTGCAATTGTGAGAAAATTTCAAAAAATAAAACATTTCTTGTCACATGATTTTAGCGTAATATGATGAATTTTGAATCAAATAATAGTTGTTGCCCTCAATTAGGGCCATAACCATCTACTGCAACTAATGGTACATCTCAACTATAGGAGCACCTACCCTAGTGAGGATGTCGGCTGAATTGCGCTAGTTTTGTTGATGAAGATCGCGAATATTTACAATCGACACAATTTTTAACGACTGGTTTTGAGCATCAGTTTAGTATCTCTTAAACTTTACCAGGATTCCTAGTTGTCTTTTGTTATGCAGTTTATACATTCTGAAAACTTTGATAGCCTACAGATTTTATTAGAAAGAACTTCTAAGTTCTTTTCAGTTATGTGCAGCATGTTGATGCACTTTGCTTATTATTGTAAACCCGTACCGTACCGTAAGTGGGAAAATAATATTACACATAATAATTCGAAGAGTCACTGTTTGTACGAGAAAAGAAATGCTTCAAAAACGCGACTTTACTCAATAGCTTGATAGGAGGCTAAGCGTGGTTATGCATACCTCTTGTGTAAAAATGCCTGGGCAATTGATTGCAGGTATTTAAAGGACCGTGAAATATACTAACATGTTCCTTTTGCCTTTTTTTCCTATTTGTTTGTGTATATTTTTATTGCTACATGGAAGAAAGCTGATTGTGGGCTAATGTAGTCAGTGTTTCTTATGCAAAAAAGTCCAGATATTCCATAGAACGTAGTAGGCTTGTCTGCACAAAATGTTTTAATCCTTTTTACCCCTATTCTCCCCAAATGTTGGAATTTATTTTAACTTTACTCAACATCTCGGAAACAAAGGTAATGCGACTGGTCAAAAGTAGTGGTACTTATGCAAAAAAGTTCAAGGAAGCTGTTGTAGATAGATATAATGACCGCACGAAACGGTTCAACCCGTTTTACCCCGTTTCTTCGTCAAATTTGAAGTTTAACTAAGTTTCACATTTCGGTAAGAGGCTACTTACGGCTGAACCAAAGTAGTAATCCTTATGCTGAAAAGTTCGGAGAATCGATTGAAGATAGCTAGAATGAACGCACGAAACGTTTGTACTCGTTTTACCGCAATTCTTCCCATAACTCAAGTGCTGGTTCTACCTTTTAGAAAAAGCCTTAGTGTGGCAGTAGTATAATTAGTATTTTTTGCTAAAAAGTCCAGGTAATCAATTGAATATAGTTAGAATGACCGCATTAAACGTGTGTATCCGTTTTATCCCAACTCTTCTCATAACTCAAGTGTGAAGTCAATTCAAACTCCACATTTCAAAAAGAGGTAGAATGCGACTGATGAAATGTATTGATTCCTATATGAACAAGTTCGGGAAATTGAATGGACAATTGCAATGGCTGCACACTGCGTGTGCTTTCATTTTTCCCCAGTTCGCATTACCTACAGTTGAAATCAATCCTTACTCTACATTTCGGAAAAAGACTGAGTGTGGCATATCAAAAGTCATATTTGTTATTAATGAAAAGCCGAGAAATGGATAGAAGGTAGTTAAAATCAAAACGTGTATAACCCCTATTCTTCGCATTCTTTGTGTTTTCAGTTAAACCTGGCTCTACATTTCGGAAGCAGTTTGAACGCGGCTGATCAAAAGTAGTGTGTTTTACGTAAAAAAAATTCAGAGAATAGATTGCAGATAACTAGGATGTGTTTTAGTTGCAGGATATGGAAGAAGAAGTAAAAGATGCACATTTTCCATATAATTGCTGCATTAACCGGTTAATTATATTCAAATATTTCATATCGTGGTGAATGCAGAAATTTTGTGCATCTTCTTCTTTATCGTGAAGTTAACATACATACGATAATCCGGACGGAGATGAAATTTTACATCACCCGATAGAAAATTCATTCAATATCGGTGTTAACCTACCAACAGACGCACTAGTACACAGAGTGCGAGCCAAGGATGCAAAATGCCTACCTTTTCCACGGCTGTAATTCATTCTCATTTTTCTCTCGATGCTGCTGTCATTCGCTAGTGCAGGACGCCCAGCGCTGTACGGCTGCCTGTGTGCAAAGCAGTAACATGACAAAAAACTACTGTCCCCAGTACACCCACCAGACGCGAGCGGTACAGCTTCTCTTTCCTTACTTTACATTTTTTAATATTTTCAATCTTTTTAATATTTTTATTTAAAAATGACGACAAGTGATGCGGCTCATTTACGCCACGGCCGGCATCAACGCTTTCGTGTGCGGACCTCTCCTTTTGACTATGCAGAGAAAAATGTACAAAGCGAGAGAACAAACTTTACTACGCCACACTCTCACCGAGCAGTCGGAGTACAGCAGCAAAACAAAAATGTATTCTACTGCTGTACGGGAAAATGTACTCGGTTAGGCTACCGTTCTGGCAAGAGCTGTAGTGATGCGTCGCTGTAGCGGGCTGTACGGCTTGTGCAAATGTAAATATACTGAAAAAATGTAGTTTATCGGTACCGTTGGCATCCCTGGTGCGAGCCACTCAGAAAAACATGCGAAAGCGTCTTTGAACACCAGCGCCTACTCGTTCAGTGAGCTATACGCTCGATTTCAAAACGGCCAGATGTAAAGCTTTCAACAGGGTTCTGAACGGGTGATTATGGACAAACGGTTTTAACTTCGTTTTGTAGGGGAAACCCAGTCCTAATAGAATAATTGATAGTCTAATTACAATTTTTGCCGATAATAAAGTTACACGGGTTCGAAAACCGGATAAAATAAAATCAAAATCAGCCATAAGTCTTTACACAGCATATACAGCTATTTAGTCTCTTCAAAAAAGTTGTATGTTTTGTAATGATAAAAAATACCTTCGAATATTGTTAATGCGAAAAATCATAAACAAAAAAGTTATAAGCAAAAATAAGAATTGAAGGAGTTCATCATAGAATACATCTCATAACTCAATTACTGTTAGTGACAGAGACAACATGTCTTCTGCAAATTTATAAAAATACTCTCCTCTACAACTTTGTTGAAGACTGCCAAGCGCCATCTCTTTCGGCTCAAAAATTAAATTTTCTATAGCCTACTATGATCAACTCTTTTCAAAACCAATATTGCCAAAAGATGGCGCTTTTCACACACAACATTGTAGAATATGTGAAATCGCTAATATGAACAGTTTTGACTCCAATCAATTAAGTACCTCAAAACGCTGTTTTGAGTCACTGTGCACCACTCGCCTATGGGAAATGCCTCTATTCGAACAGGGCTGCCATGATAAATAATAAAATCAACTTGTTTTGAGGTCGTGCAGTTTTTTAGTTAATATCTTTTCTCAGCGAATTTTTACAAACTTACAATGTTCCACGAATATGTTCACTAGAAGAATGTTTTAAAAAATTATAGTGTTCTCATTAATTGATTGTTGGGGTGATTTTTTGAGAATTTATTTTCAATGTTACCCGATTTTCCATACTAATCTCCATTTAAACTTTGATATTTCTGGAGGGTTCGTGGACACCACCGATCGATACCAAAATTTGGATAATTACTAAGGACCATAAAAGGAATCAATACAGCCTGGTGGAACTTGTATTCTGCTGGAAATAAATTCTTCCATATAAATTTGAACCAGTTTAGACTACACACGCTTCGTGTGGTCATTTTAAGTATATTCAATCGATACCACGGTGTTCCTAAAACCGTTATTAACAAAAAAAATGACCATAAATTTGTCATACGGCATTCGAAAGATACAGTATCCAAGCATCTTCTCAGTGAATTTCAAAATGATCCATCGAGGGATTCGAGAGAAATTGCAATTTGAAGTTTTATGACACGTTTCATAAGGCTACCAGCAAACACCCACGGGTTTGGTCCTATCTCCACAAACAATTTTTTTTTGTCTACTTATTTAGTACATGGCATTCGAAAGATATAGTAATCAAGTATATCTCCTGCAAGTTTGAAAATATTTCATTGACGGAATCGAAATTTATAACGGTTTGGATGTGGTATGCGGTCATAGATGGGTTTTCTACCAGACTTCAAGCGTGAATCCATGTTTGTCCATTGACTATTTAGATCGTTTATACGTGTCGCGGTTTTTAAAGGAAAACCTGACCATTTAATTACATAAATATAATGTACAAAAGGTGTTATTTATGTGGTACACTGAAAAAATATGAAAATAGGGTTGTCTACCAAACGTTAAATATAATGTGTAAATTAAAAAAATGGATAAAAGTCGAAATGGTTACTTCAAAAGGCCATATTTCAATGGTTTGTTGACCGATTGTAATTATTTTTTTCATTATTGAACAAGTAAACGTTTCATCGTTAATTTTCATTAAGAAGAATATAAAATAGAATTGCCTACTTCAAAAAATAGACAACATAATTATCCTCAATTATATGTATTATCACTATTTAGTGAATATCTTTGTATTCAAAACGATGACCTATACATTAGTTGAATGCAACGAACACAAACTACAAATGATGGAAAAATTAAACCATAAATTCAAAAAATATGAAGGTATTTGCTGATTCAGATCAATTTATGTTATGATACGGTTTTTGTTGGAAATTTTGTACAATGGCTGGTTGGGTTGACAGATGTTAAAACTGGTCAAAGGGGATGTTATTAGTACAAGTTCATCTGCTCATATCTCTAACTATTGTCAATTTTATTGTCGAATTGAACTTATCATGAGAATTTGACATTCAGATGTTTATACAGCAATTGCAATCAACTAGTATATAAAAATGGATAGGCAGCTATTTTTAAGACAAAAATATTTACTAAATAATGAAAATACATATAGTTGAGATCAACTATATCGCCTGTAGATGACTCTGTTTTATATTCTTCTTAATGTAAATTAACAATAAAACGTTTACCTGTTCAATAATGAAAAAAATAATTACAATCGGTCAACAAACCATTGAGATATGGCCTTTTGAAGTAAACATTCCAACTTTCATTCATTTTTTTTAGTTTTCACAGTTTTCACAACCCTATTTTCATATTTTTTCAGTGCACCATATAAATAACACCTTTTGTACATTATATTTATGCATTTAAATGGTAAGATTTTCCTTTAAAAACCGCGACACGTATAAACGATCTAAATAGTCAATGGACAAACATGGATTCACGCTTGAAGTCTGGTAGAAAACCCATCTATGACTGCATACCACATCCAAACCGTTATAAATTTCGATTCCGTCAATGAAATATTTTCAAACTTGCAGGAGATATACTTGATTACTATATCTTTCGAATGCCATGTACTAAATAAGTAGACAAAAAAACGGTTTGTGGAGATAGGACCAAACCCGTGGGTGTTTGCTGGTAGCCTTATGAAACGTGTCATAAAATTTCAAATTGCAATTTCTCTCGAATCCCTCGATGGATCATTTTGAAATTCACTGAGAAGATGCTTGGATACTGTATCTTTCGAATGCCGTATGACAAATTTATGGTCAGTTTTTTTTGTTAATAACGGTTTTAGGAACACCGTGATACCCTGGACCAGCGGTTCTCAACCTTTTCGTACAACGGACCCCTTAGAAATCATCCTGGGTTGCTGCGGATCCCCAAGGATCAACATGGATTTTGTATACCATCAATATTTTATTTTCAATTTGTTAGGAAACAAGACATGAAATTTCAATCTCCACTTGGAAAATATATTTTTCTTCGCGGACCCCCAACAACAACTTTACGGCCCTCATGGGGTCCACGGACCCCAGGTTGAGAATCACTGCCCTAGACTATATTACATACGAAAAACTGCTTTTGATCAGCCGCCTTCACCCTCTCTTAAAATATTGATCATGCACAATTTCACATGTTGTTCATGAGAACAAGTAGGGTAAAATGGGTACACATGTTTCGTGCGGTCATTCTAACTATATTCAACCAATAATCGCATATTTTTACATAAAAATTATCATTTTTCATCAGCCGCATTTAGTCTTTTACCGAAATGTAGAGCCAGAATTACCTGTAAACTTAAGTTATGCTGTATCGTTTTGTTTTTTTTGTTTATTTTCGGCAAATTTAAGATAAGTATTCTGTAGCCAAGCAGTTATAAACTTAAAACGGAAAACTCATACGGCTCATATGGACATGATCGAAAGGAAATTTAAAGGATCCTTTGCCTTCTGTTGGTAACAGTTGGGCAGTCCACTCAAGTTTACCGCATGGTCGTTGATAGAATATAACTCATCATCTTGTTGTACTGTCGGCGTCGGCGTCACGTTACGGTGGTAAATTTTGCGGATCTCCGCTAAGGAGATTGTGAGAAAACTAACGACTGTTGGTGGAGTTCTTTTTAGGGATTATATTCGGCTTTCAGTCTTTGAAATATTTAACAAATCGTCGCTGTTGTGCTATCTTATGACAAACGCCATTTTGGGGTAAACTGAGTTAGATATGCCACATTACTTGTCCAAAAAACTCTACAAAGTGGCGTTTACAGAATTTTGATATTCTGCTTGGTTACGTGCTGAGAAATTTTTAATTTTTTGCTTCAAATGACTGTGTCTGGGGATTCGCTCAAATTATCTTTATGTATGAGATGTTTTTATATGTAAAACTATCTGATAAACACAATGGCATAATCATTTTCGAAACAAAATTGCACGAACTGTGAGAAAAATGCAATTTAAGTTTTAAACTGGAAATATAGTATATTTGGCAACACTGTAACCAAAAATAACTATTTTTTCTAGATTCCCTGACTCATTTCCTTCAAAATGCATCTCACCGATTGTTTATAGACCAAATGAAGCCAAAGATATGAATAAAAGTTAATAATTGATGATTTTTTTTTCTATGGAAAATTTTCCATGCACGATTATGACACGCCATACAAATTTTGTCATCAATACACACCTATGACACGTGTGAGACCGACTTTTGTTTACATTTTTAAAGAAAACTCGCAATGTAGTTAACCAATTTTCGTAATATTTGAGAGATTAATGCAGAATAGATAGAAGCATCATTTGTTTTCTTTGAATTGTTTATACCATTTATAAGTTTCAAGATATTCAATCTCAAACTTTAAAAATCGTTTTTCTCGAAATGTGCAAAATGGCGCTTGTCATAAGATAGCACAACAGCGACGAAATGGAATATTTACTTTGCCTCCGACGTTTCGCATAGTGCATATTGCATTGGCTTGCTAAGCTAAACTAAGTTTCGATTTCATTAATTTTTATCGACTTAATCAGAACTCCTTTAGTAGCAGATATCACACAAGACCTGGGGTGTGCTCAAGAACACAATTAGTGTCTTCATTTTTGGAGCTAGCGTCAACCCGGTGCTAGCTTAGTCCTGTCACGAAGTTAGTGTCGGATTCTGATGAGACAAAGTCCAAACGCAAATTCCATAACTAATTCAAGTTCCTAAGAGCTAAGCGCATGAACCTTTTTTGTACTCATTCCAATTTTAAACGACAAGTTAGGTGATGTGGATTCCAAGCCGGTGATACAAACTTGAGAATCGGTCTGTCCAATGCACAATATAGACGAACCTGACCAGAGGCCGTGTGGCATCCGGCCAAAAATTAAGCCACTGGGTTTCTGCTTCCATGTCGTAAAACGCGACTGAAAAGAGGAGTCTCTAAGTCAAGGTGTAGTTCCGTGCCGAGGACTTAATGCCAGTCTTGCACTGAACATATTGGGTTTTGCTCTTACTGTGTTAGGCAAATCTGACACAGTGGACCATTGCTTTCTTCGTAAATCGTGAGAATCTAAATATGATTGTGTCCCAAATAAACCTGATATAGCTCGCTACATGCGTTTATATCCCAACTTTCTTGGTATCCTCTAGTTGTGCGATATATATTGGAAATGAACTGTACAGCTTTCTAATTTATTTATTTATTTGATTAAACTGACTAAAGCACGTGAAATGCCTCTTGCCAGTAAGGTTATAGGCATGTGTCTCATATCGGAGCTCACAACTCGCGATATATGTGCAGTCACAGATACTCTGACTGTCAGTGACATAGACAAAAAGTATGTATATTGGTCGGCATAATTAGCCATCACCTTCAAATTATTTGAAGTGCGTTTTATCATATTGCAGCACAAATGGATTCCGCATATTATGGGCAGTGATGCAAATGCTCATCACATCATTTGGGCAGATAACAATTTGAGAGGCTCTGAACTGATGGAGTATATAAGTGGTACAAATCTGCATATTCTGAATGTAAGAAACCGACCAACTTTTGCGAGATCTTGGAGAGAGGAGGTGTTAGACATAACGCTATGCCCTGAAAGAGTTTCGCATGAGCTGGGAAATTGGCAGGTTTCAAATGGAACTGAACCGTCTCTATGCGATCATAAATATATTTTTTTTCGATCATCTTGATGCCACCCTAAATATGGTAACATACTGTAATCCTAAATCTACGAATCGGGACTTATTTGGACAACTTGGCGATTAAATTTCATGTATATTTTCCAACAATTAGTGGAGCCGGTGTCAGCGCGATGACTCCAGGGCTTTCAAGTCAACTCGTAGTGCATATAAGAAATTTCTTAAATCTGCACAGCAGGCTGGCTGGCAAAACCTATGCATCAATATATCTAGTCTGAATTGATTTTCAGATGAACTCCTTAAAAACCAGAGATGGTGTTTTTATGACGGACGAAAAAGATGTTCTTAATTGTCACTTTCCTGGTTGTATCGATCCAGAGCTGAACAATGTTCACATTCTTGTGATTCAGAGTCGTGGGCGTTAGCACGCATTCTGGTTAGCAATGAATCGGTCAAGTGGGCAGTTCACAGCTTTGCTACATACAAATCTCTAGGAAAAGATGAAATCTTTCCCATGCTGTTGCAAAAATAATTTGATATTCTCAAACATGTCTTGAAAAAAGATTATGCTTACCAGTCTTGCTACCGGGTATATCCCGAAAGCGGACGAGAAATTATTGTTAGATTTATTCCCAAAGAGGGGCGCTCAAGCTATGAAAAAGCTAACAGTTTTTGGCTTGTCAACTGAAATTCCTGTCTTCTAAAAGCTTTGGAACGGATAATCGATCATCTGCACAAAATGCAACATGCATATCAGTCAGGGGCGGATCCAGAAAAAAAATTCGGATGGGGTCCGAAATTTCGATTCCGAAATGTTCATTGTACAATAAGTAATATGTAATAACCTCATTTAATTAAAAACATTTTTGGTAATCTAACCTGGTTTCGAATGATTTTGAGTTCAGAATGAATTAAAATAGAAGCTATTTTAAAATTTCTCAACAACTTGAAAAATTTCGGGAGGAGTCCGGACCCCCAGGACCCTCCCCCTGGATCCGCCACTGATATCAGTGTGGTAAATCCACGATTACTCTGCTTCACGATGTTGTTTACAAAATTTAAAAGGCCCTGTTGTTCAAGCAATCTAGCTTGAAGTATTCAAAGATATTGCGAGTGCTTTTGATAATGTGCTCTTCCAGTTCGTCGCGGTCATGGAGTATTTGCAGGTATTGCGGGTTGGATAAACGCAATGCTTAGGAACCGCATTCTTTGCTCGTCACTGAGACAGGCAGAGATAGAGAAATTGGGTATTTGCGACTGTCCTCAGAGTAGCGTTCTGTAACCTTTGCTATGGAACCTTGTTGCCGACGGCTTATTCGGTAATCTAGATAAACTTAGATTTACAACTGGTTTGCTGACGATTACCAAATACACTCATGTTTTTAAGCGATTTTTTTACGAGGTTTATTTTATGCAGATTTTTTAATTAGCGCGGATTTTCCAATTAACGCGTTTTTTTGCGGATTTTCCTATTAACGCGGTTTTTGCAAAAATATTCTAAGTCCTTTTGAATGCAAAAGACTTAGACTTTTTCCTGAAAAAAGTCCTTTTCAATGCAATAGACTTAGAAGATTTTCGGAAAGATGGAAGACGGGTCTGGAAGACTCCTTATGGCCCTCACAACAACAATATGGGTATTTTCGAAATAGACTTGAAGAGAAGGTGCCAGAAATTGATTTTGACGCCATTTTGAAATCCAAGATAGCGACTTCCGGTTTATCGAAATTCGCTATAACCCAATCAATACGGATATTTGCGGAATAATCTTGACGAATTAGTGCCAGAAATTGATTTTTGACGCCATTATGAAATCCAAGATGGCGATTTCCGGTTTAGTGAAATTCGCCATAACCCAATCAATATGGGTATGACGAGTAGGAGACAAAGGTCGATGTTTGACGTCATGTTGAACTCCAAGGTGGCGACTTCCGAGTTAGCACCATACTCTATAACCCAGCCAATGTGGGTATTTTTGGAAATTGTAGTTGTAGTCAGGGCCGTCGAGAGCCGCGGCGGGCCCCAAGGATAGATTTACTGCTGGGCCCTTCTAAACTTATTTATTTGAATTTTGGTTAGAGGAATTGTATACATTCAACTGTTCAAATCAAACTGTTTCTGCTAAACTTGCTATGGTTACGGGTACGCGAATACCCTTCCGGCCTGTTAAAAATGTACACAATGGTTAACAACGTTATTAGAGGTACACGGATCTAACTCGTGTTTAGCACTTCTATTGTGTTATCGCTAGAGGTACTGAATTCTTGTTGCCACATTCAACGATATATTTCGTTTCGCGGAACTAACGCTTCTGCTTGGTTAATAGTCTAAAGAATAATCAATATGCTGTCTAACATGGTGAAATTGTAGGGTGTAGATATTGATCATCTTTAGCTACATTTGTAAACTTGATATTTTTTCCACTTCTCCAACACGTGAATTTTAAGGACATATCTCGAAAAGTAAACAGGAATAGAGTTTGACACACTTTCTACTTTGATCGACACTCATTATTGTTCATGTTCAACATAGTAGGTTGGGGCAGGATATTTTGCTTCTGCGGTTTAGACAAAGCGATACACGGGTAGATTTATCTACTGGTAGCGGTGGATCAGTTTTTAGCTTTTGTTGTAAGCAAGATGAGAAGGTAGCAGATATAGCTCGTCATTCTCGTTTAAAAATATAAAATCGAAAAGATTTTATATTTATATAAGTTTGTCGAGAAAATTTTCTAATCAGAATTTTCATTTTATTTTTTTGGAAAGCAATGGATGTGTTAGTGTAAGAGCCGGTTTTGATACACTGTTGGAATATGTAGTAACTGACCAAAACAAAGATACAGAACGCAGTAATAAAGAATCAGACACAAATAAAACAAATGCGAGTACATCGGTCAACCGACTGCTGGTGCTGGTGGCTGAATTGAACTGATTTGATTTCTTTATTTCGCACATAACAATTGGGTTCTTATAGATATCATAAACATCTTTAGCAAGGCCCAAAATTATTGTTCTATCTTAACGCAATGCATTTTAAAAAAATACTTTAAAGTGCTATAAAAACACAAATATACAAAAAATATTCATTTCAATTACCGGTTAATTAAGGTCAGTCTACCTTCTCATCTCACTCATAGTCGAAGCTAAAAATCGTTCCGCTATAGATACACGTCAAAAATTAGCCACACTGTAGCCGAGTTGTACTGCTATTGGTTTCTAGACAAGTTGTATAAGACCAGCTATTCGAGAAATTAAACAACTTGCTTAAAGTGCAGAAGGTGCTCAATCTGGCAGGAGCTAATACACTGTAATTACATCATATCAAACATTAACCAAGAACAGTCATTCGTTCCGCGAAGCACCCGCCAACGATAACTACAGCATCTCCGGATATATATATATATATATATATATATATATATATATATATATATATATATATATATATATATATATATATATATATATATATATATATATATATATATATATATATATATATATATATATATATATATATATATATATATATATATATATATATATATATATATATATATATATATATATATATATATATATATATATATATATATATATACAACGGCTCTAGACAGGTGCGCTTACATGATTTATCTCCGCTCACTCCTGACATGGTGATAAAAAAATATGTCAAGATACGAGGAAGTGGATCACTTAACTTTGAGGAACATTTTCCCGGGTATTACCAACTCATTTCCTGTGGTAAGAATGCTTGTCAACAAACAATTTCCTATTTACATAACTATTCTATGCAGATCAACCGATGGTCCTGATAAGATCCCCGCTAGTGTTCTTAAGAGTAACTGTACCACTTTTGCAAACATCCTAACCAAAGCTTTTAATTTAATAATTCAAACCGGCAGGTACCCAGACTGTTTAAAAATAGCCCGAGTAATTCCAATTTTCAAAGCTGGTGATCCAAACCAACCTTGCAACTATAGACCAATTTAAACATTGTGCGTTTTCAATAAAATTCTTGAGAAATTGCTCATCACTCGACTACTCGAGTTTTTGAACAAACACAACATAATTTACAACTACCAGTATGGGTTCAGACAGGGCTGCAGCACTTTAATTGCAATGACCGAACTAATTGACTCCATCATTAGTCAAATTGATAGCAAAAGAATTGTTGGTGCCCTTTTTCTGGACCTAAAAAAAGCATTCGATACTCTGGATCACTCAATCCTGCTTAAAAAGTTAGAATGCTATGGTATCAGGGGATTAGCAAATCATATTATTCGTAGCTATCTGTCCTATAGGAACCAATTCGAATCTATTGGAGACTCGTGTAGCTCTTATAGACCAATAGAAATAGGAGTGCCCCAAGGCAGTAATATTGGGCCACTGTTATTTTTATTGTATATCAATGACCTAGGTAGACTCGGGTTAAAAGGGACTCCTCGTCTTTTCGCGGATAACACAGCGTTGTTCTACCCTAACAACAACTGCCTGGATATTGTACGCGACATTGAATCGGATTTAAAAACACTAACGACGTATTTCAACGAAAACCTTCTTTCCTTGAACCTATCAAAAACTAAATATATGCTGTTTCGTTCATCTAGAAGAGCTATAGGCGTGCTTCCAGACCCAAGAATGGGACAGTTTGTAATTCAGGAAACTAACTGCTTCAAATATTTAGGACTTCACTTAGACCCCACACTCTCCTGGATTGAGCATATAACATCTATAGAGAGAAAAGTTGCATCGTTATGTGGGGCTATGCGTAAAGTATGCTCTTTTGTTCCCCAGCATGTACTTCTAAAATTTTATTATGCGCACATCCACTCATTGCTGAACTACCTTGTATCTGTGTGGGGCCGTGCCAGTATCTCGAATCTGAAAAAGCTACAAACGCTTCAAAACAGATGTCTTAAAATTATTTATAAAAAACCATTTATGTTCCCTACTATTTTGTTATACAATAATAATGCCCATAACATTTTACCTTTGCTTGGGTTGATTAACTACCAAACAATAATATACATCCACAATGCTTTGCATAATACTATTGCTCATAATAATCTAGAATTTACAACAGGCATTCGAGCTCACAGCACTAGACAAGCCAATCATTTATTATACTCCAGAGTATCCACGAACCTTGGTCAAAGACGCATTTCTTTCATCGGACCTAAGTTATTCAACCAGCTTCCTACTGATTTAAAGCAAATAACATGTCGCACTCGTTTCCAAGCAAAATTGAAACTAATTTTAAAAAATAAAATAGGAGAATTTTTAATATAAACTTCGTTCACCACCAATCGAGCTTATTCCTTTAGCTATAATTGGTTAACATTTTTTTAATAAAAACAATTGATAAATGCATTTTTTCTAGCAATTAGTAATAAATAGATTTAAATTATTATGAGCTTCCTGCAAAGCTACGATGGGACCCTTAAAAGGATTTTTTTCCGCTGGGTACTCGCCGTAGCTTCTTGTCAAATTTTGTGTTTTGTCGGTCTCGTATTGTTTTTTTTTGTTCTCACCGTTTCCGCGATTCGTAACTTTGTTTTGTTGTGCTGACCTTTTTTTTGTACGCTGAGAACTGATGTGTCCACTACCAGGGGGCTCCGTTTGTGAGCTTTTTGTTGTTGGGGTAAGAAGCGGGCTATTAATAAAAAAAATGTAACCTCTCATCAGACAACATTGGTTATGAACGCAGGGCAAATTCATATGCGCAAATTCTGCAAAAAGACACTGCACCACGGAAAACATTGCACAGAAGTAGCTTAGAAAAGTCCGCCCACTATAACCGTAAACAATAGATACTTTCCTTGTGGCAACCCACAAAAAGCTTCAAAACCAAGATTTACGGGTCTTACAGGAACAAAAATTCATTCAATAAAAATCGTTCTCAGTATCTCCAAATCAACAACCGGTACCACCAACAAAGAATCGAACGCAGAAGAGGACGGATACGTCCGTGCGCTTGCATTCCTGTTCGGCGCGTATTCCGTTGATTCAAACAATAAAACTCGGCTTTTTTGATCTAGTACATAAAGTAGACAACTCCCTTACGAAAGTTTGTTTTTTAAAAAAAAGTCAAATATCAAATAAAGTTCTGGTATCCACAACAGGAGTTCGAATTCTCAAGTTATTAAATTAAAATGTCTTTCGATTTTTTCCGCTTTCATTATATGACTATTTAATAAAATGAATAATTACAAAGAAATCACCATTTTTATTGCTCTTTTGTGAATACGTTTTCGCCCATCTTCCGGGAAAAACCGCGGGCCCCTAAATACGATCCGGGCCCCGGGGCAATTGCCCCGGCTGACCCCCCCTCTCATCGGGCCTGGTTGTAGTACATATATTTTTAATCGAACAGTTGAATTTACTTGAATTTTAGCAATGTGTTTAATTTGAATCAATTCAAACCCCCAACTCACACCACATCTTTTTTTCTCACTTCCATTCTCGCCGCACTCTTCTGGATGAACACAGAAAAATATTTTGCATTTTGCTGGTTTATGATTAGATATTTGAGGGTGTTTTGGATGATTGCCCAGATTTTTCATGCGGCAATTTCGGTGAACCGGAAGTCACCATCTGGAATTTCAAAATAACATCAAACATCGACATTTGTCTCCTACTCGTCAAAACCATTCCGAAAATACCCATATTGTTTGAGTTGTATAGAATTTCGCTAAGCCAGAAGTCGCCATCTTGGAATTCAAAATGGCGTCAAACATAAATTTCTGTCAAGACCATTCCGAAATCGCATGGGTTATAGCGAATTTCACTAGACCGGAAGTCGCCATCTTGGATTTCAGAATGGCGCCAAAAATCAATTTCTGGCACTTATTCGTCAAGACCATTCCGAAAACACCCATATTATTGAGATGGTAAGGTCGTAAGGAGTTCAGACCTGTCTCTTCCATCTTTCCGAAAATCTACTAAGTCATTGGCATTCAAAAGGACTATTTTTGGTAAAAACCGTGTTAATTACGAAATCCGCGCAAAAAAACTGCCAAAGTTCTTTGCATTTAAAAGGACTTAGAATTTTTTCAGGAAAAAGTCTGTGTCTTTTGAATTCAAAAGGACTTTTTGCATAGTATTTTTGCATAAACCGTGTTTATTGCGAAATCCGTGCAAAAAAAACTTCGAAAAATAGTCTTTTAGAGATTTTTTTACGGGGAGTTTTTTTTCGAATTAACGCGGTTTTTTCACGCGGATTTTCGAATTAACGCGGTTTTTCCAATCACCGCGTTTTTTTTTCGCGGTACGTACCCCCGCGTAAAAAAACCTAGATGTACTACTTACTGGACTTTGAATCGGAAAAATCTTTGACTTAATTCAACAAGCATTAAGAGCAGTCGAACAGTGGTGTTGACAAGTTGTTAAATTATCAAGTAACACTCGGAATATCAAGGGGGTCAAAAACATGGGAACGCTTACTTTGACCGGTCATATCTCAGCTGTTATTTAACGATTTTAAATCTTCACCACTGGAAAGGTATGTCTTTTGTAAACAAGCCGCACTAAAAAAATAAAATTAATATTTGCCAAATAACTTCGAATTCAATGCAATTCACCTATAACTTTTCATGTACCAATCGATTGTAATTACTTTCGGCTTCAATTTCTGAAATTACAGTTTTATTTTTATTCTTGTCTCTTTTCTTTCCATACTTTGCTTGATTAAAAATAAAACGGTTTGATTTAAATTATAAAATATGGGGAAGATTTTTGAGGGGGGGGGGGGTGGGGTTAATAGAAATCTCACAAAGTCTTATAAGGGAGAACTCGAAAGGTGAAAAAATGCCGAAATTTGTGTGCGGCCCCAATCTAACAGCAGCAAAATAGGGTTTTGTGCAATGGAAGTTATTTACATTAAAAAACTGAAACTATTCCTATCTATAATGTTGAAACCGAGCGCCTATAATGAATTATTAAAAGTATTCTGTTGAGAAATGAGTGCATCTTAATACTAGTAAATCTTCCATACGAATTAACATTACAACGTTCACCAAATCACACTATATTCGCAATGAACAATAATACTACTACGTACGCAATCCTTACTTACCACGTCAATTAGCTGTGATAGCCGTAGACCCATTTTTACTGTTAAACGATCGGAGTTGTTGCCCACGGGCCGTATCAATCGGTTGTAGTTGCTCAACAGGTCGTCATATAAACGCTTGGAATCTGGGTTGGCCAGGCCGGTTGCAAAATGTAACGCTATGAACAACGCCGTGAGTAGCACGCTCCCCATCTTAGGCCAGGTCCACCCCTGGAAAGAAAAGCGGAAATGGAAGGGAAATGTTTAAACAAAACTGCTGCCAACTTCTGGCTGGAGAGTAATTAAGATAATCAGTGTGCAGTCATGTCCACCTCTAGTACGAAGTAACCACAGTTTACGTAAAAATATAACTATTCAGTTTCGGAGGAAAAAGGAGAACGTAAAGAGGCCCTTCTGCACAGTGGTTGACCATAGTTTGCTGCCGAAGAGCTCTTCAAGTAGGCGATAAAGTTTTATCCAAACGAACAATGCTGGGTGCGAAGTAAAATATTCTCAAAAAGTGAAACACTCTTCCCAAAATATCTTGTTCAACGATACGGAAAGAGTTTTACTCGAGAGGTTACCTCTCCGTTTGTAGCATTATTCTGTGCACGACTCGGTATGCTGTGTCGAGAACATTCTCTCGACGATTGAAGTTTTGCGGTTACTCGTTCCTTCGTACCCGGATCATCCACCCGACGAGCATAAAAAATAATAATAAATAGTATGCAGGGAACTAACGCATGTCTCTATCCGTTCGAGAGACCGCCGGTACGGATACACATTCTGGATGTGGAGTGTAGGGGAAGTGCGCTTGAGATGGAATTCTGAATTTTAAAACATTTTTATGCTTTAAGGGAGGCGTGTGGTGTAGAGGGCAAAAATAATCGATATGCGCAAGATCTGTCAACGTGCAGTTTTACACATTTTTCTAAGCGTCTAGAAATTTTCATGTTTCCAAAAAAGAGTATGAACTATCCAAGGTCGCAATTCCTAATATAATAACGAGCCTATGTTAGGCAGTGGTCCGCGTAATACTTTGCAAAATTTCCAACTGAATTTACATTAACGACATAGTTCAATCATCAGACCATATAGTTGATTCATAAATTGGTTTCTTGTGTCGTTCAAATAGTTGCAAATGTCGCCTCGATGTCAAAAGGAAAGTTACAGGAAATTTACTAGAAAATTGAAAATGTCTTTAAACTGTCGAGCTGATTTTGTAAGAGGGTTTTCGGCTTGTCATCTCAGGATCGGCTCATTTAAAATAGAGTTTTTTTTTCCCGAAGTGTCCGTCTTGGGCATATTTTCCCTAGCTACAATCCGATAAAGGAAGAATTTTATTCATCAACTGTGAAAGAAAAAAAGTTTTGAAATTTTCGTTTTCCTTCCGCGGTTTCCAAGTTTCGAGAAGTTTTGTCAAATTGAAATTCAAATCCGCCCCGTATCGGACTGCGGAAATGCTTTGTGTAGCCGATTTGCAGCCAGTCAATATACGAGTGAATAAACCCGCTTCTTTCCATTTAATAAAACTACTGAAGTTTGATAAAGTTTTCCAATCACTCACCATACATCAATATTAATATCGCTCCGGCCGAGCAAAGTTCCATCGTTTCTACTTCCTGTTGCCAATACACATCAGTTGCAGGCGGTTATGTACGGAAAACTTATTTATTTATTGCCCCTTCATCAGAATGTCTATGAAAATAAGAAATACATATATCAAGCAAATGATATTACCCACAGAATTGTGATTACCTTACAAGACAGTAAATCAGTAAGAGGACTATTTATCTGAGCCTATTTACGTTTGGAGTGGTGTGAAGTTAGGAACCCTAGATTGCTAGGATTGTTAAATGAAAAAACTCTTGCAGCGAACAATGTTTGATGTAGAAGCCTGGTACTTTGTTACAATTTGCATTGGTCTTATTTTTACTAAGAGACATTTCGAAACCCCAATGGTGTCGTAATTCTAAACTTATTACTATCAGTCAGATTATTACAAAAAGTAGTTAAAATAATCATAGCAATGAATTAAAAAAAAATGATGCCACAGATAATAAGGGAATCAGCCGAAGTTAACGGGTCCATTGAAGGTTCTGGAAAATCGAAGACGCAAGGATTGGCGAGTCATATTCTAGTCGAAGACTAAAACGACCCAGTTTAAGATACTTTGTAGGCCAGTAATGGCTTCATACATAGTATAATTTGTGTGCCGAAATGGTAATCAGAGCATAAGGTTGTTATGCATTGTTCGAGGTGCGACATTGATTTTAATCTGTTCTAAAATGGATGGGCAATCCAGATGACCTCGATAAAGGTTAATCAACTAACAAAGCCTTTGGTGTATGCCTTCGAACAAGCAGGGATTCCATCAGTTGGAACCGGCTTTCGTAACTGGGTAGACGGACAGAATCTCTTCACGGCAGTGTACGAGGCGCAAAATGTAAAAAGTGCCGTTGCACGGTTTTAATTCTCTTAACGCTGTTATTATAGTTTGGACTTCAAACATCACAGCAGTACTCCAGGATTATCCGCGACGCAAAGCAGTACAGCAATTTGTGACAATAAATATCCATAAATTTGTTGGTAATCATGAAGATGCGGGATGCTATGCTATCTGTATAGGAGACGTGCTGTTTAAACGTAAGTTGCGAATCTAATATCACTTCTAGATCCTTCACGTGACTAACGAGTTCAATTTTTGTATCCAGTAGACGGTAGTTAAAACAACTCGAGTCATTTTTTCGTGAGATACCGAGCATCTTCTTCGGATTTATACACATGCGGTTCATGCTACATCAATCAGCGAAGGTTTAAAACAGTTGTTGGAGTAATCTGCAATCTTCAGTAAAGCGGATGATAAGAGTCACCTTGAGATCGTGTGTGTAGGACATGCGTGAAGTCTTCAGAAATAGACGAACATCGTTGAAGTAAAGCAGAAACAACAACGGTCCCGAGTGACTTTCCTGGAATGCTCATGATGAAAAAATAAATCTGGGTGCCTGACAATGACAATAACTATTTTTCGATCTGTAGGAGAGGATCAAAACAGCTGCAACAAACCACCGTTGATTCCATATCGCTCCATTTCAGCGGTTGTTATATCATTGTTCACTTTATCAAAAGGGGTAGATAGATCTGTGAAAATAACATCGATTTGAGCGCGACGTTCCATACTCTCTATTGTGTAGCATGTTTGGAATAGCAGTTTAGTTGCAGTCGAAAGCCCAAACCATGTTGATCGTCACCTGGGTTCTACCTCAAGAGGTTCCATAATGAATAGCTCAAACAACTTCATTTTAATCCTAGAACGCTGCACTTGCGTTTTTCACCCTAGAACGTTGCACTGGGGTACTAACGTACCCCAGGCGTTTGATCGCAATTCTCGATGGTAAAAATGCAAACAAAAGAAATGTATAATACATCATTTTCTTCGTTTTTAAATTACAAAAACAGCTGTGTAAGTGAAAGTATGGAATTTTCTGAATATATGATACATAAATTGGATTGAACCAAAAAAAGTGAAAAAATCGCGGGTTTGACTTTTTTACAAAAAATACTATAACTTTGCGAATTATCAACCGAATGAAAAAAAAATCAAATGATTCTTAAAGTTGAAAGAATGTTCTAGAAACGGTATAAAATGGAATTTCGATATTTTTTAAAAAGTGCAATTATTTGGAAAAGCGAAAGATAAAAAATCGGGTTTTGGAATATACCACGTAATGGGATGTATATTGAAATTTACAAAAAAATATTTCTTACTAGTAATACATTGGTAAAATGCAACGTTACTGTTACAGCAGTTTCTGTGCGCGAATTATACTTGCGAACCATTGTTTGAAAAACTATAAAAAATAAACAATAAGACAATAAAAATCAGCAAAAATTATAACGATTTTTTCTACTTCAAAATTAAATTAAATCATTTTTTTTATTATTTCGATAATAGAGGTTTTAACCTTAAGGTCATTCGCCTCTTCGGGTTACAAAAATCTCTTATGAAAAATTTCTAACCCTATGTCCGGGGTCGGGACTCGAACCCGGGTACGCTGCGTACAAGGCAATCGATTTACCAACTACGCTACACCCACCCCCAAATTAAATTAATTGAATAAATGATTAAAAACGATTATATAATACTAATTGTTACTTACGTAGTAAAACAACCGGTATTCAAAATGGTATTGTCACAAGTTACATTTCCACTGACAGCACGAAACCTGACGAAACGCTAACGGCAACCGTATACTGGGGTACAAATGTACCTCACGCCAACTTTGACACCTGCTTCCACGAAGGCTCTGAGCAAACTGGCTATACCGCCTTTTCCTACTCTTACTAGGAACTCTAAATTGAATTATGGTTAGGGTCCCAGGTCGGTAAACGCTGAATTCTCGTCTTCACACGGCTGCAAAGAAGGCGTGGGGTACATTTGTACCTCAGTGCAACGTTCTAGGTTTAATATATTGGGGGTCAGTATATTTAGCCAATAAGTAGAAAAAAAGGTCTGCGATATTACGATAGTCAGCTTTGCGGAAATCGTAGAATAGGAGCACCGGTGAAACATTCAAACCATGCACCAAGATGCGATCAATCGTGACGACCAATGGAGGATGATGTGCTAATGGTTTCATTAGAGAAGAGAGATCCATTACTACTGATATAACAGAAACCTGATCGCTGACAAAACAAAGATCAACGTGAAGGTCGTTCTCGTTGGCAATATGATGAATACGACTAAAGAAATCCTGGGAAGATTTCCACGAAATTCTAGGGAGATCAAGGTCTGTCAGTACGATGATCTCATCAATTGTTTTAGAATTCTCGAGGATTGTTAATAACTGAGCTGCAGTGTGTGTCAATGTATTCGATATCACGGGCTCAGTCGGATGGGATGTACAACGCACACAAATCCACTAGCGGTCACCAAGCTCGATTAACGCCCAAACCTGCTCGAGGTGATCCAAGCAAGTATATTTGACAATTCGTGCTTTAAACTGCGACTAACTATTACGAATCCACCACTTCTAGTGTATATTTTCGGATTCCAGTCGCAACGAAAAACTTCATATCCAATACCGCACACCAAACCCTTCTTCGACGAAGAAAATGTCACGATTTTTATCGGAGACTGTAAAGCGATATTCCATTCCAAGTGGTACTATCAACGTTTTCGTAGTACAGTAGCTTGTCCCGTAGTTGACGAAGGCTGGAAATCGAAAAGCTTTGAGGGAGGTAAGAGCTTACAAATACAATACACTTGGCTGCTGTAGGAAGACCCCTTTTCCCAACAGCACCAGACTGGATTGTAACGGGGAGGGGCCAAAGGGCTTTCTCACGAATGGTGGTAAGTGTGCGTCCCGACTAGATTCCGAGAAATTAGGCGAAATGGTCATTAGGCCGAATGGTCATTAGGCCAAATGGTCATTAGGCTGAATAGTCATTAGGCCGAATGGTCATTAGGTCATACCAGAGAAGAAAATTGGATTAAAACCAATGTTTTCTTATTATAATATTCTTATAGGATTTAATTTGGCTAAGCAGTCATTCGGTATTTTTAAACTAGTTCTTTATTTATGTCGAAACGTCGGATAAATAAAAATCTAGTTCAAAAATACCGAACGACAGCTTATCCGAAATAAATCCAATAATTACCAATGTTACATTGCACAAGACTTTATAATGCATAAATGATTAAATTGTCATAGAATAGCTTGTTTTGATTACAGACAGATTTTATGTGCTTAGCATCCTTCTGCCTAACGATCTAATGGCCAGACATCGATGCCGACGCAATGTAAAAAATAAATTTTATTAACGCCTAATGTGGCTACCCCACATCGCTTCAATCCGTGCGCTTGGACTTGAATTGAAAAATTCTATTATCCAGGCAATGAAAACAATAAAAGATTCGTTCAAACGAGATAGCTCATACCGAGAAGTCCCGAAGGCTGTGCATGATAAGCTTCGGTTCCCATTCCCTCCTCTTTATTAAACATCCGACCTAATACCCATTCAACTTAATGTCCATTCGGCCTAATGTTCATTCGGCCTAATGTCCATTGGGCCTAATGTCCATTCGGCCTAACGTCCACTCGGCCGAATGTCCTTTGGCCTAGTAACCTTCGGCCTAATGTCCGAACACCGTTTTGAACATTGATTTCAGCATTCTTGACTTTAAACGTGCATAACTTGAGAACGTGATTTTGTATACAAAATCTAACGGGTGTTCAACAAAAAAATGAGAATGATTTCAATACTTCAAGTAAAGAGCGTAAGTTGTTTTTCTCTCCAAGAGAATCTTTTCGCTCGGGTGCTGTCAGTTCAATCGAAGATGGCGCCAAAACAGCAAGCACTCTGCGAGCATATTGTACGGTTTTACGAAACGCATGGTCATCGTGGAAAAAAGTTTACGGTAGACCACTTTCGAGACCAAAATGTGCCCGTGAGTACAGTTTACCGGATCCTGGCATCCCTGAGCGTGGAACGGAAGACCGGTAGCGGTCGTTTGGCGAAGATAATGACAAAGAAGAAGAAGAGAGCTTTGCAAAAGCTGTTCGACAACAAGAACGGAAAGAGTTGGCGTGACGCCGGCCGAAAATATCACTGCTCCCATACCTTGATTCACTGAACCCTCAAGATGGAGGACATAATCTGTCGGAAAAAGACTCGGTCCCCCGGTGGATGACGAAGAACTACCGCGGGACGTCGTTCGTGCTGGACGATGAAAGTTACTTTCCGCTCCCGAAGACCCCACGAAGTGGGATTTCAAAGCCGCGGTTCAAGCCGAGCGGTCTGGCCATCAATCAACAAGTGTACCAGGAGGAGTGTCTTGAGAAAATTGTTCTGCCATTCTTAAAGGAGCATCATGCGGATGGGAAGTACGTCTTTTGGCCGGACAAAGTGTACTTCTCATCCGCATTACGCCAAGAAGACACAGGAGTATCTTGAGCAGAAAAAGATATCGTATCATTGATGACCCATCGAAGTTGCTTTGACCATATTGGCCACCTATGACGGTTCTTGATGCCCCCGGGGAACTGACAAGTCCCTAAGTTAATGTCATACCTATTTATCAAATACCCATTTTCACAAACTTGGTCTCAAATGAAAGGTACAACGTTCCTATTGGCTAAAGTTTAATTTCTAAGCGGTCCGACTTCCGGTTCCGGAATTACACATAGTACTAACCCACAGCAAATCCCGATTTCGACGTATACGGCGATGAATGTCAAAACGTTAAATTTTTTTTCCAAAATGTGACAACAACTGCTTGGATTTGTAGCCCTAGGTCACTAACAATCATTTAAAGTCATTGGCAACCATCGATGGTTCCGGAAGCCCCGGCGGAAGTATCCAAATTCAGAATAAGAGGTACATCCATTTCTCAGTGATCATTGGACCGATTTGACCAAACTTAGCCTCAAATGAACGGTGTTGCGTCCCCAAAAACTGTTTTTAAATTTTATTTCTATCCGACTTCTGGTTACGACTTCAATGATCTAGACACACAAATCCAAACAATTTTAATATGTATTGCTTCATTTGGACATCATGGTGGTACAAGTTTATATGGGAATTTGCTGTGTGACCGTATTCTTCAATATGTAACTCCAGAACCGGAAATCGGATAAAAAAAATCAATAGCGACCGATGGGACCGTAGTACCTTTCATTTAAGACTAAATTTGTACAAATCGGGCCAGCCATCTCTGAGAAAAATCCGTGACAATCGTCAAACAATCGTTTGACACATGCATACATACATACATACATACATACACACACATAAACATTTTCCGATCTCGACGAACTCGAGTCGAATGATATAATAGATTCGGCGTTGCGCACCTTGGTTAAAAAGTCGAAATTCCGACCGATTGCATAACCTTTCTATATGAGAAAGGCAAAACTCTGAAGAATTGACTTTTTGTATGTTTTACAAAAATACTCATAACTTCTATATTTTTATTTAGATTGCAATGAATAACCGCTCATTACTTTCGTAATAATAATAATATTTCAATACCCATGAAAAAAAAATATTTAAAAATTCGTACTATAGTAATTCACAGTCAAATGAAAATTAGAGTACTAGAATAATTCACAGTCAAATGAAATCAAAATCCAAAATTTTACAGAAAATGGCAATTATTTTTTAATTAATTGCTAAACAGAGACCTAATTGTAATAGTGACCAAAAATGTTTTAGGAATAATCGATATGTATTGCAACTGTCGCTCAAATGATATTAAAATCATTAAAATCGTTAGATTACAACTGGAGATATTTGTGATGAAGTGAAGTGCCAATTTTTAAAAATACAAAAATTGTTTTTTTTCGCAATATCTCAAAATCTGTTCCATACAGAATTTTTTCAACTGCATTTTCGTTTTCAGCGGGCCATTTTACGTCGTACGGCTGACCAGGCCCCTTCTCCAATATTCATGGACGTTTTTTGAAAAATCAACATTATGTTTTTAATAAAAATACTAAATTCGTTAATTTTTTTTTGTTTTTTAACTACATGATTGAAAAAATTCTTATTTTTTGTTGACCACCCGTTATTTGCGCTATTCAATTCAGCACTCTTATGTACACCATTAATAAATACACACTTATTTTTTTATTATGCTTAATTTACAATCATTTTGGGTGATTGTTTTAAATTTGTTTATATTTTAAATTAAATATCTTCAATTATTCAAAAATCCAATCCTGACGTAGAAGAGACAAACGGAGAACGCTCAGCCCACTTGTTTTTTAGTCGAACAGTACAAATTTTCCTCTAGGTCCTCTGAAGAAAGCTATTTAATGGGATTTGTTTTCATAGTCCCATTCCTCTTCTAGTTTTGTGGTATTCATTTGTGGTAAAATAATAAGAGATGTATTGTTCCGGATGACCCTAATCGGAAGGAGAACGTTTGGGAATCCCATTTTCCTGCTTTTGATGAATAAATCTAAATAAATATGAATTGCCAAAAAAAACTGTGCCAATTAAAATGTGTTAATCACTCCTGGCGTAATTATGCAAATGGGCCCATAAATCAAATTCCTCTTTTTATATAAAATCTCGAACTTTTGCCATATATTTGATGTTAGACGCCTACAAACACGAGCAAGGGTAAAACTGTGCTCATTACTTTCTTTGTTCTCCGTTCGTCTTCCGCTGTTTGCATTCTCGCCGAGCTACAAACATTGCACCAACGAGCCCCGACTCCGTATCCAGAGTCAATTTTAGCAGCGAATAGAGTTCAGAAGTTTTTTTGTTTCACTTCCACAGTTTAATACCACTCGTTCATTCTCTACCGGTAGTTTTGATGCATAATAAATGCGCGTCCTCTTCTTTCTAGCGAATTTGTTTCACCCTCCAATCGACGGATTAATGCGAAGGACGATGGAGTGGGTGGAGACAATTTGCATGTGCAATCTAGGTCGCAATCGGCATTGAAAGAGCTGAACAGCATCAAATATTTAGCACTGGCAAATAAACGGAAAATTTCCTCGCGTTTGTTTTCCCGTTACGCTTTACGAGAAGAGTTTTGCGCTCTTGTTCTCGGGCCGGAGAGATATTTTCGACTATCACCTTTTATGGGACCAAAATGTTTCTTCGGTTCGACACTTTTTTCCGACATTCCCGCATAAGTTATTGTATTATCTGCATTGCAGCATCGCCTTTTCTGGTTCGCAGAATTTCTTTTTCTTCTTTTGTTTCGTCTCCTTGGACCCAACGAAACACGCTGCTGGCTATAGATACGAACCTGAAAGCATACTTTGCAACTTCAGCTTCATTGTGACATTCTCGGTATGCTATACACTGCACATACACACACCGCCACACGGAAAAAAAGAACAAAAGAAATTGAACGTTTTCTGAGACAATAATGAAAACAATATAAATCTGTTACCTTTGTTTCCTGGTGGAAGCTAGCAAAACCGCAGTACGGTTTTGAAAGAAATAATCGCCTGCTAGGTCAACAGCCAGAAGGAGTGGGAAATTATGTTGTCGTATAACCTACAGCAATACCCTTTGACTTATCATGCAATTTTAATTCTAGTCTATTGCACTTTGTGGCACATTCTACGAGACACGACCGAAACCCCATTCCTGCAGCATTTGCACTTATAAGAATGGAAGCTTTCAAAAAATTATCGCGAAAAATCGAGCGGAGATCGACTGCATGATGCACACATTATTTCTGACATAATAGGGGAGCAAAATGGGTTTAACTCAAATTTGAGCATAAATGGCACTATGCCCAACTTTATTGTAAGGTTATGTTTTTCTAAAGGAGCGCAGATCTTCAATCGATATTTTCAGTGGGCAGAAGATTTTGGCGGGATTTCATTCTCGTTAAATAATTTTCATTCTACTTTCGCTGAGTGTTTTCTAAAGTCATCTAAAGACCTTAATAAATAATAATTAGCGTCCAAACCTACGATATCTTCCGAACTGAAAAAATACTTTCTTTATAAAGTTTGTTGAATCAAATTGACTAATACAAATTACCATAAAATTAAAATAATCAAAATCACGCTTAAGTGGAGATAAGAGTTGAACCATTTTTGTTTTTTGGTTCAGTGTATTTTCACCGATTAGTTGTTGTATCGATCGCGCCAGTTATTTTCAATAATCGACGTGATTTTTGCCGTTTAATCTTCGCCAGCTCAGATTTTTTTGCTCTTGATATTGTGAAGTTTAAAGGTGTTTCCTGTTTGTTTTTTGTTGTTCACGTACTCACTTCGCCATCTGCACGCGGGTAGTGGAAAGTATTTCCCGCATTGCAACTTGTCCCGTAGTGAAACAAAATCGAAAGGCCGGACCTAGAGCCGGTAAAAAGTAATTGTGAGTTGTAAGTCATGCGACTTTCCCATAAATGGAATTGAGAAAATTGCCCTCCGCGGCCATTGTGAATCGGTTTTCCACAGTACATGTATACCTGATGTTTTCGCGAGGAACTTTCCTGTTCCTATTTTAGAATTTCGGTATGGCGAGAACTACTGTTCCGAAAGATCGATTTAAAGTCGCGGTTATGTTATCCAGTTGATTTATTGATTTGTACTAAGATTTCCTTCTTTGGCCATCCCCTATTTATACGCCCGGAAAGTAGTTGAGTGCGATGTGCAACTTGTGTCGCTCTATTGTGTGTTATAAACAGCCTAATCCTATTACAATGCTCGAAATAGGCATTGTGCAATTATTGGGGCCGTGCGCGCTGTACGACAATGGTTAGCTTTATTTGCTTCTATTGCTATTTCTTTTTCTTCTACCCGTCTACGGCTATCGCCTTCATTCATTATTGGTGCCGAAAACTGGTGGCTTGTATGAAATGCCATCATTGTTTGATCGACCTTTGAGTGGTGCTGATCAGAAGAAGTGATGCTGATCGGAAGGGTGAATTCGAAATTGGTTCAATGTCCGTATGAAGCGTTGAAAACTGCTCAAACGTCAGCCGTGCGCGCTGAATGACCACCGTGAGATGTTTTTTTTTTTTGCTGACTTTATTGCTGACCCATGTCTGGTGATCCTGGCGGGATGAAGTACCAGCACGTTCCATCCATCGCTAGATGACCTGCCACTTGATCGGTATGATCCTGCGATCGAGCCTTCTGGCACAATTCCTGCATTGCCCGTGCAGCGTCTCCGAATCTGGTGCCCTTATCGCTGTAGATATGACCGCAATGTCCCCGGTATGCTACAAATCGTCACAATGCTGCCAGTAAAGCCTCTGTTGATAGCGAACTAACTGCCTCCAGGTGTACTGCTCTTGTTGAAAATCAAATGAACACCTTTATGTGGCCTTTCGTTTAAAGCGAGCCAAGTCCTCTTCGTTGAACCAATGCAATTGAACCGCGGTAGTCCACTCCACACACGTAGAACGGGGCCGATGGTTGCGTTCACTCTGGTGGCAGATTTCCCATTATTTGTTGTAGAAGTCCCCGATTTCGATTGGATTTGTCACACGGTATGCAATTCCTTACTGATTTACGTGCCAGTTGTCCTCCACGGGGTATCCAGAATATCCTTCTAATCGAGGCCAAGAGTGATTGTGTGATGATTGCGTAAATATTCGTAGACAGAATAATTTCTGCCAATTCGCTATCATGTGGTAGTAAAATAGGATGTTTCGTCTCGTATTGGAATCCTGATAGCGCGAGTCTTCCGCCCACCCTGAAAAGATCACCACCGAATATATGAGCCTACTGAAGCAATGACTATTTTGCGGGAATGGTAGTCCTTGTTTGAGAGCGTTTTTCACGGAGATAACAAAGGCTTGAATATTGGGGTTGCACCTTTCTTTCTCGATAATGCGTTGCTCCGATGTTGTAATCACCGTTTCCGCGGAGTTTGCAGCATCACTTGGTGTCCAAGATGGACCGTGTTGCCATAATTGAGATGTGACGAAAACAGATGGTGCTGTTCACTGGCTAAATAGGTCAGCTGGATTGTGTTCACTGGGTTGTGAATATTCACTCGCAGAGTTCCTTTTACTGTTTTGACTAGTTGGCTGAGAAGCATCGCGGCACACAATTCCAACCTTGGGCTGGTTGGTCGGTTGGTTGGGGCCACCTTCGTCTTTGAATAGAGTAATCGGGAACTCACATTATCTTCTGCGTCAACAGTTCGAAGGTAGAGCACAGTACCGTATGCCAGCTCTGAAATATCGCTGTATCCATGCAGAAAAATCCGCACGGGTTTGTCGATTCTAACGACGGAGAACCTTGATACGCTAAACCTCCTTTAGGAACCTCAGATACATTCGCCAGCTATGGTTGAGCTTATCCGGAAGAGGTTCGTCCCAATCAATGTCTAGTTTCCAAAGCTTCCGGCTGAACGTCATAACGAGGACTACTACTGAGCCAATTAACCCGAGTGGGTCGAATATTTTTGCAATGCTCGAGAGCACTTCACGTTTGATGAAATGCGGCTGGTCAGCATCGACCGCTACGTCAAAGGTGAAAAGATCCTCCCGTACTTGCCATCTAACACCGACAGTTAGCCGTTATATAAGTCAAAACATCGGGATGATTGGACGCCCATTTTCGAATTGGGCATCCTCCGTCGTGCATCAGAGAAGTCAGCTACCGCCGTTTTTCCTTTGCTTCTTCCAACGTACCACCTCCCGTTAAGCAATCGTCAACGTAAAAATCCTTAACTGTCTGCTTGCCAAGTGAGTATTTCTTCCCGTCGTCTTCTGACAAGTGCTGCAATGTCCGAGTAGCCAAAAAGGGAGCGCATGTGGTTCCGAACGTAATGGTATTCATTCCATACTCCGCTGGAGGATGTCCGGGCTTCTGCCACAACATAAGGATTGTAATTTGGACTTGTAGATACATTTTTTCGATATCTCCAGTCAACGCGATGTGGTAAGACCGGAAGTTGAGTAGTATATTGTACAAGGTGCCGTGCACCACTGGACCCGTCATAAGCAAATCGTTCAAAGCCAGTTCGTTCAATGATTTCTGCGATGCATTGAAGACAACACGGAGTTTCGTATTAGTGCTGCTCTCCATGATTACCGCATGATGTTGTAGGTACCCGAGCAACACCAGTTGTTGACTAGCAGTTTCAGCAACATAATTCGTTACATAAAGCTATATGGCAACCATTATTGCGCTGGTCTAGCAACCCAAAAAGCGCACGTGTAAAAGCCTTTGCTTATGCAACTAACCGCTGTCGTTGCTTGTTACAAGTGCTACTTGGGTAAATAAAACGAACGTGACTTAATGTGAATGTAATGTAAGCGTGTGCATTGAGAAAAGGGAAAAAATCATTACTAATGGATCCCTCACCCTATGCTTTCTACCCACTCGGGCGTAAAGTGTTTCGCCGCCCCTGGTAATTACCATTCGATTTCCTTTATCTGATTCCAAAATGTATATGTTTTTGTGTTCATTCAGGAACTTTTTTATTGAATACGCCCCGCTTTAAAATGTTGAACAACGATACTTAAAAAAGACTTCAATGTATTACTGGTAATAAACGCATAAGAGTCATATATGGATTTTTGTAGAAAATGAGTTATTTGTTGAATTGTACTCTGTATCACCATGGATGTCCCATTTTGAACAGCGGTTTTTTCGGCTTGCTGTTTTTCAATATGGGACTCTTATGCTTTTATGGGCAATGGATTAGCAAATACTATAACATCATCGTTGTATGCGTATATTAATATCATGTTAATAATCCAATGATATCACCAGAAGATATAATCTTGATATAAGTTTGCTAGCCTTACTGATTGGAACATCATTAAAATAACACTGCGAGTAATAAATATCAACATGAGATATAATTTTGATAGCTTTCTGTTATAACGTTCTGATCGGGATACTTAACCCATTTCCCCACAGTTTTCTTGGATTTCTTATAGGAGAGCTATTCCAAATTAACTATACTCAAACTACAATGGGTCTAGAATTGGCATTTTTTTAAATCAGTTTTAGCGCTTCTGGGCGGAAAAGATTGATTTGAATATAACGAAAAATAGCAAATCGTTGCGAAGCTTTTCATCAAAAAAGAAAAACCAACCAATTTATTCTCCTCGTATATTCGTTTTGGAGATACTCTTCGTCTTGAGCTTTGAAGCATCACTAAAAAATTCAATAGGCGTTCGACTCTTTTGAAAATCTGAAAACATAAAATTCAATGTTGTTAACCAAAATTTTAAAAAATAATATCAACAAAATTTAATAAATTTTTTTCGAGGTTCCGGTGGGAGGCTGACCATTGTGCGGCGTCAGTTACTGATGAGGAGAAATCAATACGTAAAAAACTAACTCTATGTTAGGTTATCTGCCCTCGTGCCATTGGCTATGATCAACTATGGGAAAATATTTAAAATAATCCATAAAGAATTGTAAAACGATCCATAAAAAAGTTGTCCATGTTCCATAAAACAAAACTGAAAATCCATAAAACAGTGTGAATGATCCATAAAAAAGGGTGATTTGATCCATAGATTATGTAAAATTGAACCATAAAATGGTCGCTAAAGAGTACTAAAATAGTAATAAAATAGCAATTAAAATCAACCAATGCCCCATAAAAATATTGGAAATGTTCCATAAAATGTTACATTTTGCGCCATAAATTTATTAACATCGATCCATAGAATATTAACAATGTACATTGAAACACGTCGATATGTTCCATAATATCGACAAAAATGTTCCACGGTATTACAAAATGGAGCAATAAAATGTTAGAAAAAGTTCCATAAATTTGATGATAATGTTTGCTAAATAATTTTTCTTGGTCCATAGAAGATGTAAAAATGACATTAGAAATGCTATGTATTGATTCATATATCGAACGTTAAATTATGGTTCATGGATATTTACAAAACGATCCATAAGAAAAAAAATGTAAAATGATCCATTAATATGTGCTTATGCACCAGAAAAATTAAATTTAATGAACTCATGCGAAACTTTTGCCATTCGAACTAATAATAAAGTATACAACATTTGGTTGAAATTCCAAACTACAACAAACAATGCATACATTATAGGTAGAAAACTTAAGCTTCCGTATCCCACTAGTCAGGTAACTTACCTTCACTAACTTGAAATCATTGTGGTAACTCTTTAAACGGCAGGGTATCATTTTTTATGGTTCAATTTTACATAATCTATGGATCAAATCACCCTTTTTTATGGATCATTCACACTGTTTTATGGATTTTCAGTTTCGTTTTATGAAACAGGAACAACTTTTTTAAGAATCGTTTTTCAATTTTTATGGATCATTTTTGTTGTTTTAGCGGCACAAACTTAGGGCTGTCGATCAACTACACTGAAAATATAAATTCGTAAATATTATGAAAATGATCTGCACGATCGTGTTTTGCAAATACACGAGTTTATTTGTCGTATTCTGCAACGAAGCATTTTCGTGCATTGTAAATAGTAGGGTTTGTTATTTTCATGGACTGAAAAAATTACCGCTTGATGAACGAAATTGTTCGTAAATTTTACATATTTGCTTTACATTGCACGAATGTTATCGTTGATAACGAAACTATGTTTCGCGAAAGAAACGAAATGTTTCGTTTAATTTTATAAGCATTTGTGTATATTACGAACGATTTCGTTGGTCGCACGAATTCATTTTCGTTCATCTTAGTAAAGTTTTCATATTTATTAGCATATTATTTTGGCATTGCTCCGGCAGAATATGGAACGAGCTCGGTTTCTTGGTGTATTATCCCGGAAAAGTGAAAAACTCATACTTATTCATACAAAACCAAAGAACAGTTCGCGATGGCTCATCTGAATTCGATCGAGCCCGTATTGCTTCGGATTCTGGATCTACTGGAAGCAAAAGAGGTTCTTGACTATTGAACCTTCGTGATGATCAACAATTATCTGACGTGTAGCAACAACGACCCGTATTCTACCTCTATTGAAGCTCTTTTGACGTTGACGGTTTGACGAACGGTGCTCGTAAATATTATATTTCGTATATAGCAGCGAACAATTCGTTTACCTAATCAAGCCGATTCGTAATAAGCCAACGAAAGTCGTTTTGTTGTTTTTACGAAAACTCGTAATAAAAAATAAAAGTGTTTCAATAGAACAACGGAAGATTCATCATATGTATGAACAATTTGCATATTTTATGAAAACTGTCTGTACGAGACTAATTCTTAGCGATCTACGAATATATTCTATCAGTGTAGGAGGTCGATTACAGTATATTATGTTTCTCCGGACAAAATCAGCATTGAGACCGTCTGACATTTAGCGGGCCAAGAATTAATCCATTCGGTACCTGCTCCCATGTCTGAAGAGGTAACCGAAAACAGGAATCATCAATTCAATATGTTTCTTCATACCAAGGACGGAGTAGCTGACAGGACTAAAATATGCCAGTTTCGCACGGAGTCTCTGACACAGTGGACGTTTTGTTCGTCGCAAATTATGGAATTCAAATGAAGGACCTAATACCCATTCCGGGTTTCGCTATAGACGATTATAAAACAACATGTTTAATATATTCTAGTTGCTGCATAATATGTGCTGATGCTGAAATATGTAGTGCTATGATCGACTACGATTAGAATAGCACAAATCAATCTTCAACATAAACATACAGCAACTATGAATCTAGCCCGCTTTGTACAAGAAGGAAAAGCTTACACAGATTTGATCCAAGAAACATTTTTTTCATAAAGAAAACTTCTATTTTGGAAAACTACTTAACCGCATCTTAGTAGTTTTCAACTAAAAAGGTGCGACAAATCCACGTGAAATGCCTCATGTATGTATATTTGCGAATAGGTCGGAAGCTTACTGCTTTGTTCATGAGAAAACCCGTAGTCAAACGTAATGTGCCGCAAGAATTGAGTTGCCTCGCTAAGCTAACCCAAATGTTTCAATTTAACTAGTTCTCATCAATTAAAAAAACTCCGTTTCTTACGGGCTATCACGCTTGACTAGGGGTTTCCTCAGAAACATAATTAGTGTCTCCGTTTTTGGGAGCTAACGTCAATCCGGCACTAGCTTAGTCCTGTCACTAAGTTAGTCTCTAATTCTGATGAGACAAAGTCGAAACGCAAATTTCATAACTAATTTAGTTATATATTTTGTGCCCTCAAGGCACGGCTGCATGGGGCCTAGCAGTGCGTGGTAGTGTACCGGTACAAGGTTCTAACAAACTAAACATTTTTGTAGAATAATGGTTAGATTTAGCTGAATAGTATGTTCGGAAAAATTGCAATACATAATACGAGTTATGTCTTGATTAGAAAATTTTAGTGCCACCTGTGACCGCATAGATGGCGCCAACACTAACTTTTCAACGGAGAGAGATAGAAATTAGGTGTCTTCTACAAATATCACCGGTTCTATTTACTATAGAATCCATTCGAAAAATGGTTTTTGAAGAAAATTGCTCAAGGAGCTTAACTTTTCGCGGCAGTGAAGCCAACTATGCGATTTTTTTCAGTTAAATATTAAAAGTTTTTTTTCTTATTACAAATATTTTAATTTTGAAGATTCTAATGCCATCGTGTTCCGTAGATATTTTTACATAAAAAACACGTATAATCTCAATATAATTTGAGCGCATCCTGAGACGCACTGTTTTGAAGGGAAGAACTCGAATTTTTCTCATATAAAAATCCATTTTTATTGGCCAAAATTGAGAAAATCTTCAAACAGTCATAAAAATTGACCCTGATCTGCTAAAAAGCAACCAAAAACGTAATTTTTCATAATTTCTCGTCTACTTCACGATAAATTATGTGTGAACTTAGAATACTCAAGTTAGTTTTTTATTGTTGTGCGCCTGCGATTTTATATGGGAAATAGCGTTTTTTTGCTTCAAAATATCGCTGATTTGCTATTTGGCTGAAAAAATCGGATAGTTGGCAGCACTGCCGCCAATAACTAATATATTTTCTAAACTCCTTGAACAATTTTCTTCAAAACCCATCTTACGGTTTGGTTCTAGAGTAAATAGAACCGGAAATATGTTCAAAAGGAAATCAAGGGTTTTGCCAATTTGCCAAAACGGGGGGAGGGGGTGCTCCCATTGCCCGAGGGGTGATTGAATAGACACAAAAATTTGGGTTTTTATATATTGGCCCTAGATGAGCAATACCTACAAATTTGATTCAAATCCGTGAAGGTCGATTACACGTGCCTTGATCACTGCGCGTGGAATGACCCTTACATAGAATGCATGGGAATTGAGGGGGACCATCAAGCCACCTGATTGAAACGATTTGGGCAGGAAAAGTGGAGTAGCCAGATTCTTGTTGCTAACATTTCGTGAACATTGCGCAGGATTTTCTCCCCACCTATTGAGGCTACTTTTTATAACAATGGCTTGCATTGTAATTGGCTTATATGGTCTTGTTATTGGAAGCAAAAGCTTCCGTAGTACATGTAAGCGAAGTCACTTTCCGACCACGCAATTCCTTTTTGACCCTTCGTACAGTAGCATGCTGAGTATAGTCAGAGATGCTTGAACACGTCATGCTTGTCGTGTAAAGATTGCTCAGTGCTATGGAGAGTGTTCCTGTTACAAAGGTGGTAGTACCACCGCCACCACTACATCTACTGGCCACCCCTTTCAAATGACACCCATACTTATGGTTTTCACTGTTGTTTGTAGTAACCGGAAGCCACCATATTGGTTTTCGAAAATGGCGTCAAAAATCACTTTATGACTACCTCTTTCTGATACCTATACTGATGATAGTTTTCGCTGTTTTGCAGTAACAGGAAACCGCAACCTTGGTTTTCAAAACTGCATAAACAATCAATTTCGTCCTTTTTTCTCACCAATCCCTTTCAAATAACACCTATATTGATGGTAGTTTTCACTGCTTTTTGGAAACCGGCAGCCGCCATCTTGGTTTTCAAAATGGCGTCAATCATCAATTTCCGTCTCCTGCTGACACACCCCTTTCAAATAAAACCCATATTGATGACAGTTTTCACTGTTTCTTTAGAACATGAACCCGCCATTTTGGTTTTCAAATTGGCGTCAAAAACCAATTTCCGGCTTTTGCTGATCGCTAGCGCTTTACAATGACGCCATTATTGGTGGTGGTTTGCACTGCACTGTGATAACCGGAAACCGTCATCTTGGTTTTGAAAATGGCGTCAAAAATCAATTTCTGTCTTCTATTGACCACTCCCTTTCGAATGACACCCATATTGATGATGCTTTTCACTGTTTTGTGGTAGCCGGAAATCCCCATTTCTTTTCAAAATGGCGTCAATTATCAATTTCCGGCTTTTGTTGACCGTTCTCTTTCAAATAACACCCATATTGATGGTAGTTTTCACTGTTTTGTGGTAACCGGAAGCCGCCATCTTGGTTTTCAAAATGGCGTCAAATGTCTATCCGTACGGAACCGGTGCCGGAATGGCCTTGAGGGAGCTGTAGAACCGTATGATTGGAAGAACTTCGCATTTCGTATAAAGCTATGAACCCAAATCGCTGGAATGATAGAAAAATATATACATTTTCTTAGGTTCTCCCGGAACAGTTCTCCGGTGGCCAAGATTGGTCCAATTCATGTCTATTGTGAAGGATCAATGGGAAATAGTCATATGTAGCACATTTCAAAATACAATTACTTAGATTTATGGGATGTTTCTTCAAAACTCGTCCGTCACCCCACTGGGATGCCGGATATACCCCAAGGGAATTCGGATTAATTCCGGAACCGGTCCACGGATTTGAACACTACTCGGTATATAGAAACTGGACTAAATTCCAGATCTTTTAAAGCCGGTTCCATCCAATTCGGTCAAAAATTGACGGAATAAGAGCAAAATTTAAACAAAATTTTCAGAAAAATTTTAGCTTGGTACTGTAAAGGTTAAAAAAAAATCGCTGAGAAGAAATATAACATATTGAATAGTGAAATCACTACATCAGTTTTAAGTTTAATATATTTCCGCAATTTCTTGAAATTCCTTGTGATGTTAAAAAGAAAAGGTTTCCAAAATGTTTATTAGAATAATTGTTACAATATTCAATACAATATTCATTAACACCATTAGTTATTTATATCTAATGTTCAATTTTTTTCTTAATGCTAAATTATTCTGATTTGGAGGGAGGTTAAAGCCCCTTCCATTGGCTACCCCACTGCATCCAAGTATCGCCTCACCCCACCTCTCCGGCCATCGGAACAATAATAGGTGCAGCATACGATATCGATTCTGGGGACATTACGGGTCTTATTAGAAATCTTGGTACCGGCGCTCTAAATGCAGCTGGTGGCAGACGCTAATAACATTGAACAGATTATTGATGTATCATTAAATCATTAGTAATTAGTAATTGGTCTCTTCACGTGTGCAGTGCAACCTACAACCCTCGGCTGCGTACGAATTTATCTGTTTTGTTGTGCTCATGATACATACACAAGCGCCGAACCCGCAATGATTACCCATGTCCACATGTTCTGAGTCACGAACTCTGCTATTCTGATCTCTGTTCCGGGCGTCCGTATGGCCTTTGATGATGGTCATCATCATAGACATGCCAATCATACGAAACTAACCCACCTCTCGCGAAGGGTGGGTAATTGCATCACATCCGTTTTGATGTTGGCCATAGTTTATTCGCAATAAAACCGTCAGCTGCAGTTAGCGCGTTTTCTTTACCATAAAGCACCATATAAACGATAGTGTTCTCTACCATCCGAACGTACAACGTCACTCATGTTGCGTTCTCTCGCGTGCGTTTCTCTTTGCCGTAGAATCATTAGTTATTCTGTGCATAATTCACCAGTTTATACACCATCACTCATTAAATTAGCACCAAATGGAAGAGTCCAGCGATACGTCTTACATAGCAAACACAGTTCATCTGATTCACTCGATTTCCACTATCCTTTTCGGAGTTTAGGGGCATTTTGCTGAAACTTATATTAACCAAGATAGAGTAACGCGATTTATCGAGCAAGCTAAATATACTGTGCTGGTTCCGTACTTGTGATGTTCTGGGGGGGAATTATCTCCGCTTTACTCGAACGGAACAAACAACGCAAACGTTTTGCATTGGCCTTTGCTACGTGTAACGCCAAAAACATTTTCCCCGGGACCGTGGAAAAGTCAGCTGGCAATGTGAGCAAGATCAACAGCAGCAAAATTTTAGCAAGCGTTTGTTCCATCTTCAAAAACTTTGTCGCGTATAGCTAAAGGGCTCCAGAGATTAGCAGTGAACGCTTCACAACGTTTGCATATTCGGCGCTGTTAAACAAGGCGAACCATGCAAATTCCAGCTTTCCGGTAAAACCACCATCAAAATGCGGATGAACGGGTGAGACACTGTGAAAGCTATACGTAAAACACAGTGTAATTGTTATGTAAATTTATTCCCATCGGAGATGACTTGTTCGAGTTGAACAATGCTGCTTGATAGGGGAAAAACGGGAAGCAGGAATCTGTGTCAACCAACCAATCCATGCGAATGCGAACGGGATATGTGCACGTTCGTTCAATGGCCCGAAGGCGGACCCCAACCTATCGTAGGACACAGACAACAGCCATGCCAAGCAAACAATTTTCCATGCACGAAAGAAATGAGTCAGAAAATGTATCCTCCACAATCGGACCTCGAAAATGTATGTATAGTAACAGTTCATAGCAACTCCGGCGACGGCCAAAAACTATCGATGCGTATGAAAATGATGACCCGTAACATTGGAACTGGTTCGCACGGAATTCACTCGGTGCATGATATAAATAAAATTTTATCCGGATCTTTACACTTCATTCGTTAGTGGTATGGATCCCAGGAGCGTCGTTTTTCTCCAGTGACTTCAACGTGATTCGGCCGAGCTTCATGTCGAACCTTTACCACCATTCGGCAGCAGATCGTGGAAATTTGGCCCAACCGCTTGGAAGGCAGTGTGGCTTTGGTACGTCTATTCTATCATTAGCAACCGTCCGTACACAAATGCCTTCGTGGTCCACAGGACGAAGCGGCGTGGGAATCGAAGGTCACGTACTAGCCGGAAGACCACTGCATGGCAACATTACAATATTTCGTAGCACAGCGCAGTAACATAAAAGAGAGGTTATAGATTGATTGTTGTATTGTACGGAATCGGAAGGTTTTATGAGATTTACGACTACAGCGCACAGTGGCACCCGTTCATGCAAACTTGTGACAAAACTATAAAAAATGGGTGTATATGGCCAACATGGGTTGGGTTTTTAACAAATTTTGGGTCACTGAATCCATTTCAGTTATCAGTTTTGAAATTTAATATTCATTTCTGATCATTTTTATGTGAAGCCTTTTGAAAGCAGTGTTTGTTAAAGGGTTAATGTACTAGTTATGTTACCATTCGGAAAAAAATGGTTCCCAAAATCATGAATAAAGTGCCATGAATTCTGAAACAACCACGTTTTTACGTTACGAAAATAGAACCATGAACAAAAATCATGGCTTTTATAATTATTTTCAGTTTTCCTTCAGTAACGTCCGCGTCAGCACTTCTAGAAGACACCGTGTCATAACGTGCGAGGTCATAACGTCCGAAGAGTAGTGCGTCATAATGTCCCGGATATAATAACGCATCGGGCTGTGTCATAACATCCGAAAATGGATGTGAGTCATAATGTCCCAGACGTTATGACGCACATTCATTTTCGGATCTTTTGAACCACCCCTCGTGGGTCAAAATGTCCCGGACCTTATGACGCACATTCGATTTCGGATCTTATGTCACTGTCAATATCCTAGACACTGTGGCGCACTTATTCTTTCGGATATTGTGACACACAAGAACTGCGTCATAATGTCTGTGGTCATATCATCCCAAAATAATGTACGTCAAAACGTCCGGGGCCTTGCGACGCACGAGGGTGCGCCATAAGGTCCGAAAATAAATGTACGCCGTTAAGTCCGCCATGTCACAACGTGCGTCACAACGACATAAAATCCGAAATTGTTAATTGTCCGGGACATTATGACGCACAACGAAAACGAATGTGCGTCATAAGGTCCCGGACACATATTCATTTTCGGATTCTATGACGCACTCCCTTTTGGGACCTTATGACCTGGGACGTTAGGACGTAGTGTCTATGCGTCATAATATCCGAAACTATCAATGCGTCATATATTCCTGGACTTCATGACCCAATCCTCTGCGTCATAACATCCCAATCTCAGATCCCGGACATTACGACGGTATCCTGCAAAATTAACAGTTTTGGGATATAGACCACACCATTATCTGCAAGCTGCATTAGTGTGCGCGAATTGACAGGAATAGGTGGTTTGTTACGAAAATATATTCAAAACGATATTCTTCATCATTGAGGGCTGTGGTGTGGAAACCCGCGCTCGCCAAAAGAAATATTCTGTTCATCCACAAAAATAAAGCATTATTTTTTTCAATTAAATTTTCAATAGTGTAGTAGTGAACTTATGTCAAACAATCTATAGATTAAGTATTCTTTAATCAATTAATGGCTAAACAAACAAAGTTATTTAATAAATTACTATGTTTTTACCATGCAAAATTTAAATTTTTACAATGTTAAGATTAAACTGTATCCAATTTCTATCTAATTCAATGAAGTTAGTGAGTGCTCGGGGGAGTTATATTTTATATAGTTGTTTCATTGTGGAACTAGAGCTGAAACAATTACTTCCCCAGTACAGTGTTATGTTTTATAATTTCGAATAGCACTGTTTTAAAATTTAAATCAATATACACAACTGTTTGTCTTGTTGTTTAAATTAAAACACGTATAAAACAGTGTTACTGCTTTTGGGTTGACTACCAAGAATCGCTATAGATTAGCTTCGAAACTTTTTGAAAACAAAACTGAAACTGCGCTGACATTACTCAATCTACTCGCCCACCTAAATCACCAACGAACCCCCGACTTTAAGTTAGCACAAACCCAGTTGAGTCCGCTCGTAGTTTCGAAATACCTACAGACGCATAGAGCGATTCCATGAGAAACCGACCGACCGTAAAATATGACCATCGTAGATTTGAACGAAACTTTGATTTTTCTGGCACTTGCAATATTTTGATGCAAGAGCAATTTTTCAAAAAGGGCGTAGACGTTTCAACGTGCATTAATTTTCAAATATTTTTGGTCTATTATTCTATTTTATACAGCAAAACTATCTGAGAACGAGTTACAGGGAATGAATGCTTCTATGCGAAAAAATATAAACTGAAAAAAGTGTAATTTTTCACAAAAATATAAATTTATATTAAAAATTTAAACTGTAAAATAACACATTTTTTAAATTTATTATATTTTGTTAACAAAAACCCCAAGAGAAAAGAATCATTTTGAATGTAATTGCGTGATGGAGAGCTTATCGGTAAAAAAGTTTTTCTAACAAAAAATACATGTTTTGAAATCTCATACTAATTAACATACAAAACTGTAATTTTATTACAGAACATAATTCTTAGTATCATTTTAAATCAAAATACATTTAACAAAAATCTACCAAAATGCGATAGTTTTAGATATATTTGAAATTTTGCTCCTACAAAAACAATTAATTCGTGTAATTATGCTCTTTTTAACCCATTCATGCCCATGTTTTTTGTGGAAAACAACGTTTTTAAACAGCTATAACTTTTGATTGAGGCCAGATTTGCTCATAAAAACAAGTAAGGCTAATTCAAGTGACTATTACCTTTCATTTGAGTTACAAGGATCTGCTCTAGAGCTGAAGTTATTGCAGTTAGCCTGATTGGATTCCAATGGAGCAGTGCTGCCAGAGACAGTTTACGTTGACGACGAAAAATGATTTTTTCATATATTTTCGTTATCTTGCAATATTATATAAAACTGATAAAACTTGTCAATTCAGAGTGTCTTTGGCTACATTTTCCACGCAAGTGGACTATTGTAAATATTCTAGGAGAATGGTATTGAGCATTGGAAGGTAAAAATTGAGCAGCTTCTAGCACTGCGAGGGAAGCACCTATCTTTATGAAAAATGGCTTTTCGTGTTTCTTAACCCCACCGTTTTGAAGGAAAAATAGTTATGAAATCCTACATGCACTAGAAAAAAGTTGTCCATGAAAGGGTTAAAAGTTTTTCGTTTTAAAGACTTAAAAGAAATTTTTTCAGTGTATTTGGATCATGGCTTTCAATAAAAAAGTTTTCCTAATAACAACTTTTGACATATTTTTATAATTCCTACTATTTGCAGTTTAAAATCCAATTTTATTTTTGAATGTTTCTAAACGTTATTTTAAATCAAAATGCTCATAAGAAAAATTTAAATTTTGTTTAACCAACACAATTATTTCATTTTATTATAATCTGTTTTCTGTAACTTTCTTGTTGACATCAAGGCGACGTCTTGTAAACAATTGGAAACCTATACAAAAACTTTAAAAAAAATCAACCATAGGGTCTGATGATTAAATTATACAGGGTGTTTGGTTCGTGGTTAAGAACCTCTCGAAGGGTGATTGACGATCATATTCGGGGAAAAAAAGGTTCTACACATACCATCAAATCTCAATCGGTACAAGGTTATTAAACTTTTTGTTTTACAAACTTAGTTGTCTTAAAATAGCCCTAACTTAAAAAGTATACTTTATATTTCAAATCTTTTGGGTCTATTGGATGAGTGAAACAATTTCACATTGAGTGATGCTATCACATAGTTCAAGTGACCTTTCCAAAGTTATTTATATCAAATTTAACAATTTTGATCGATTTTTTGTTCTTTTTTCGAAAATCTTAATAGTTAACATCATCATTTTAATAATTCAGAGTATTAGTCTTGAAAATCAACGATTTCGAACCCACTACATTTGTTGTGTTAACTATTAACTAACAGCGAAATGAAAAGTGATAGGGATAGTGTCAAATTACAAGTTATAGATAATGGTAAAGGGCCCCAAATGAACAATAGTACGATAAATTTTGTTAATTAATAATTAGAATAATTACAAATCTCCTCGAAAAACGCCAATTGTGATCTAAAATAGTAAAAAGTTATTTAGTGCCCATAACTAAAATATGTTTGTACATAAATCAATAGAATATTTTCTCAGCCTTCCATTGAAACGATCGAAATAATGATACAAAGTATATTTTTAGATTAGACTCTTTTAAGTACTTGCAAATCGATTACAGAAAAAGTTTAGTAATGAAATTACAAAGAAATGAGAAGCGATAGGAATATGACGATGAAGAATAAATTATGAATCATCCTAAAACAAAGCTTTTAGATAATAGATATTGCTATAATCATAATTCACTATTCTGAGAAAATAACAAAAATCTTCTCAAAAACACTAATTTTTGACTGCTTTACAGCTAAAAGGCAATTAATACTAATTAACCGAAAGATATGAGAACACCATCCAATAGGAATTTTTCTCACCTTTCGAATGGAACTGAATGATTTAAAATACAAAGTATGCTCTTTGAATTAGAGGTATTTAAGATAAATAAGTTTTTACACAAAAAGTTCAATAACTTTGTAACGGTTAATATTTAATGGTATGTGTAGAACACTTTTTTTCTACAAATCTGACAGTCAATCATCTCTCGAGAGGTTATGAACCATGAACCAAACACCCTGTATAGTTAAATCATATTTTTGTTTTCATGTAGCTTTCATATGGTTCACAATATTGCCCTGATGTTAAAGAGAAAGTTACAGGAAATTTTATGTGCCTTTTGAAAAACCTATTGTTGTTGATGAAGAAACGCGAATAACTTATGAAAAGATCGTAATAAAACGAAATAATTGTGTTCTTAAAACAAAATCTAAAATATATTGAGACCTATTAAATTTCAGAAAATTTTGTTTAGAATCTTATTCAAAAATAAAATTGAATTTTTGGCTGCAAATAGTATGAATTCTAAAAATATGTTAAAGTTGTTAGGAAAACTTTTTTTATTGAAAGCTTCTCTATGATTTAAATACACCGAAAAAGTTCCTTTTACGTCTTTAAAACGATAAATATTTGGTTGTTGACATTTTACGATGGGGTAACGCGAATAACTTTTAAAAAGGGCGAAATTTCACGAATTAATTGTTTTTGTTGGAGAAACTTTCCAAATATCTCGAAAACTATCACATTTTGGAAGATATTTGTTAAATGATTTTGATTCAGAATGACAATTAGTATGAAATTTAAAAACATGTGTTAAGTTATTGTTAGAAAAACTTTTTTTCCGATAAGTTCTCCATCATGCAATCACATTCAAAGTGTTTCTTTTTTTAGGTTTTTGTGGACAAATCTTGAAAAACTTAAGAAATTTTTTTTTGCAATTTAAATTTTTAACATAAATGTTTGTTTTCGTGAAAAATTACTCATTTTTTCCAGTGTATATTTTATTTCGTGAAAAAGTATTCATCCCCTGTAACTCGTTATCAGACAGTTTTGCTGTATAAAATACAGAAACCGACCAACAAATTTAAAATCTATGCACGTCGCAACTACTACGCCCTCTTAAAAAATTGCGCTTGACTCAAAATGATCTTATTGACTGTGCAAAGTGTAGTCTTCCTTCCCGGGAAACCTGTAAAGTTTTATGGAAATATAAGATCGGTCGGTCACGAGTTTGGAGATTTTCGGACGAATCTTCGTGGAATTCCTCCATATTGATAGATACCTTATCAGTGAAAAAATTATCTTTCTCAAAATGATTTTTTGGCGATACGGAAAGTGTAACACTACACATAAGCCAATGAGTCAAAATACTAACATGTTTCAACTAGTGAATTTTTAAACTATTTGTATTTGACTATTTAACGAAATCGCTCGTCATTGGCAGTTAAATGATACATGAATATTTATTGCTTCGATATATGATTAAAAACCTTGTATTCGCTAAATTTAAAATGCTCTCTCGTAAAGGTACAATGTATAATGGTAAAATAAAACTAGAAAGCAAGCTTTAGAAGTGTTCATTAACAACGAACCTTCTTAACTATGACCCTCCTTTATCTTAAGAGGGGTTTATGACTGTTGTGTTGCAGTTTTGTAAAGAAATTGGTTTTATGTTCGGTTTTAAGAAACGTCTTGAAGATTTCTTCAGGTGTACCTTAACTTAAATTTATTATTTGGGTGTGTAACCCAGTTGACGTTCATAAAAATTTAGTTCCATATTATTTTATATTATGTGCTTTATGTTAAAGTCTGCCAAAAATCGAGTATACAATTTCGAAATATGAATATATTAAATGTTATGAAAAAGGTCTTATAATAATGTTAGGTGGATTAGATACGTTTATAAATTTGATATTGAAAAAAAAACAACTTCTACATGTTCCCCTTATCACTGTAAATGACGGGCACGAAGACACAATGCCGACACAGGGATCTGTGCTGTTTGGTCAGAGTAAATATTCATGATATTAGAATACCAAGAAAGGGGATATGAAAGTAAGGAAAATTCTTGACACTTTTTCTATTTCGTGAATCACTTTTATCTACTCTTCACCCATGTCGGTGCCTACCCGACCGTTACTGTTCCTGGGAGCTTCTCGAACCCAGTCAGCCAGCCAGCCAGCATACCAAACCGGGAACGGTATTATTTGCTTCCGCATAGTACGCTTTGTATGCATTTATTTTTTACTTGACAAATGTGAAAATGTTTCATATGCGGATGGATATGATGCAGGATGGAAAATATTGCAATTTTTGTGGTATAAAGAAATACAGAGCAAGCGAAATTGATTTTTTCTTCTCTGCCGATCTTTTTGATAAATGGCAAATATTTGAACATTGTAGCAGATGCAGTAAAATGTATCAGACTTGCCCCGTATCCTTTATTTATTGGTGCTCTGTAAAAATAGACACGTTGGTATCATACATGAAATGAATAAATAAGCGCTACATGCAAACCGCTGGAAATTTATTTAACACCACCCATATGGTAACAGTGTGATGGAATCCGTGCGAACATTCTATGAAACATCAATGCCACAAAAGCTTGGTTTTGAATTTATAGCGCAATATTCGACAACGACAAATGAAAAATGGCGTTCGAGTAAGGTATCCAAAAGCAAAGCAAAAACTTCGCAGTTCAATCCGTTTTGGATTTTGTGTTTCTTTTTTGATAGACCTCACAGTTAATTGAGAGCGCACAGCACAATAGTTGAACTAGTACTACTGTTTTACTTGCATCTAAGAATCCTTCCTAGTTGGGGTTCGAATTTACGTTGAGTGGTTTACGAAAGTAGCGCCTTACCAACCTTCCAAAGAAGCTAACTCCAAATTTACTATGATGAAGAGATCACGGCGACAATTTTCAAGCCCCCACACCCCTGTCCGTGGACATGCGTAGACTTTTTTGGACCCCCTACCCTCTCCCAAACTATCCTCAAGTTATATGGATAGTCCCTTACCCTATTTTAAAATTAGAAAGAAATACAATGCATTACTAAACATTACTAATTCTTCTACGAAAGACATTTCCAATTTTCAATTTTTTTATGGTAACGAAAACGAACATTACATAACCGCATGTCACCTTTTTGTAGTTGTACAACTTTTGTACAACTGTGACAGCAGGCTATGATTTGGTGAGTAATCCAAACCACCAAAAACACGGCTCAGCTCGTGTCGGGGATACAGAAATTCAATAAATAAAACAGTATCAATCATCATGACGGCATAGTCCCAGAATGCGGCCACAGCCATGGCACAATGTTTAATTAGCAGTATATGTTTGAATATCCGCACACACAGTAGTGTTGTGACTCGCTATGAAGCCTAGCTGTCTCGTGTGGGTTTAAATCAACATAGACTACAGTCGTATTTGAACGCGTTTTGTGGTGTGTTAAAGCATCTTTGAATTGATTTACTTATCTTTATCAAAATACTGAAAGCAAGAAGGAAAAGACGGGTCAAATTAGATTACATAAAGAATTATTAGCATATCACAGCTCCAACACGTTATTTTTTTGTTGAAGAACTTTCTTCAAAAAAAATTCGGCATCCGCGAAACTTTGGGATACGAGAGAATGGACTAATCAGTCGGGGATCTAGAAGAACTTTCATTTTTAAATTTTTTGTTCGCTAACTTGGGTTTCACACGGAAGTGGTGCTATAAACATTCAAATAATACTAAAATTAAGAATCTGTTGAAAAGTTTCTGATCAGTACTCTGATCATAACTAAAATTGTGTATAGTTTCTCTGTAAATACTTAATACTAGTCCTAAGTGTAAATTACGCTACAACCTAAATCAAATTATACCTATCACGAGTAGTAATAAATATATCCCCGGAGTGTTCACACTAGGGCATCGCAAAAAAAAATTTTTTTTGAATTCTCAAAGGCCCCCCTCTCATATTGTGACAAATATCAAAGTAAGCTCAGATGCCGAATTTCACACCATTTGGACAATTTTAGACCCCCACCCACTTCGCTTGAATTTTTTTGAAATTGGTACTATGGGAAAATATAGAGGAATAATACATTAAATGCTATAACTTTTGAAGTAACAATCAGAAAATTAGAATATATACGTCTTTTGAAAGGAAATAATCTTAGTATTTGAATGGGGATATTTATGTTTCTAGAAAAATTCTAATATTTTTAATGATTTTTCTGCTCCGTGATGCAAACCATACATATTTTGCAGTTTTTCTAATGTGAAAAAATCTCAGAAATCGAACGGAACGGTATTTGGACAAAGTTCGAAAAGGCTCCGAACGATTTTTGAAATTTTTTCACATTTGAAAAACTACAAAATATGTATGATTTGCATCACGGAGCAGAAAAATCAATTAAAATATGGAATTTTGGGGCCAAAATGACCCTGTACCCCACTTTCCCGTGTTTTCCTAGTAACATAAATATCCCCATTCAAATACTAAGATTATTTCCTTTCAAAAGAGGCATAAATTGTAATTTTCTGATTGCTACTTCAAAAGTTATAGCGTTTAATGTATTTTTCCTTCATATTTTCCCATAGTACATATTTCAAAAAATTTCAAGCGAAATAGGCGGGGGTCTAAAACTGTCCAAATGATGTGAAATTTGGCATCAGAGTTTACTTTGACATTTGTCACAATATGAGAGGGGGGGCCTTCGAGAAATCAAAAAAAAAAATTTGCAATGCCCTAGTTCACACACTAACCTGTTTTCGTGCTCAAAAATATGCACTGAATTGTTTCAATAAAACACCCAACTTCGAATTCCGTTGCATTAACCGCGATTTGATTATCCAATCGGGCAAGCGAATACGTTTGATTCATTCGACAAAATCGCGACAAGTTTGGTGAACAAACTTGTGCATTCAGAAAACCTTCCGTCAGTGCGTATTGTGAGTGATACCTTTTCATGCCTTCGGTGAGGAACGCGGAAAGTTAAGTGTAAAACCGGCGCGAAGGAATTCTCCAGTGATTTTAGTACCGTTCTGGAAGAACGGAAAGAAACACCTGCGATACCGGCAAATACAGCATCCACGGTTCGAACAGTTTCATTGCCTACAATTTTATAGAAAGAAATTAATAGGTGCAAAATCATTCGAGATAGTCCTTTAACATTTTATCAATTAAATCAATTAAAAGCTGCTTTATGGCTGACTGTAAGGGCGACTTCGTTCAATTTGAGGGCACACGAACCTTCTCTGTTTGTTTTTAAAAAAGAGATAAGAGAGATGAGATGGAGCAAGCGAGAGAGGTTTATTGTCGATTTCGGAATTTTTTTTAGACATTTGTTGATCCAAAAAAGATTTGAATTTTTTTTTAGACATTTGTTAGTAGTGCTACGTAGACTAATTCTTTGTATTTTTTTGGCTAAAAATGAATTGTATTGTACCGCTTAATATTAAATAAATTTAATAAAAAAAACAGTTTATTCAGATGAATTCAGCGAGGCGGTTGATAAAAATCATTGATTTTTCGAAACTGCTTAAATTAGGTTTGATAAATTATTGAATGTTCAGAAACAAAATTAGTCCAGCAGATGCCTTATGCAATTTCTTTTATAATATATCAATGAAGTCAAAGAATGCTAATATAAAGTGCACTTTTAAAGTGGAATAAATGTTCGAAAACTTCGGTCAAGAACAAATTGGAAATCATCAACTTTGGATGCTTAACAACCTCGAAGAAGCTCTCCAACATAAAAAACGAAACGAAATTATGGAGAAGTAACTATTCAAAAATATGATGAAAAATGGCGATATCAGTTTATCTCTAGTATGTGAGAATATGTTTTTAGGAGCATTTAAAGATTTTTTGTATTATCAATTAAAAAATAGCCACACGGTGGGATTGAAAAATTTTCAAAATAAAAAAGTCAAATAAGGGGCTATTTATGCCGTACATTTAAGTGCTAAATTGATGGCGTAATTAGTAAACAAGATCACGTTCTCAAGTTATGCACTTTTTATGTAAAGAGAATTCTGAAATAAAGATTCGAAACCAGTTTTTTCACGACCAACAACACATTATTTCGCAACCACCAACTTTGGAGGTTCAATGTCGTCAATGAAATTAAACAATATAATACAGAGCATCTCTTAAAAAACAGTTTTGGTAATTAATTCTCCTGGAAATAATTACGGAGAATAAACTCAAAACATTATTTATAAACTTGGTATCTTCGGTAAAGTTGTTGATAATGATATTAAAAACCATGTTTGTAAAGACACAAAAATCGTCAAATGCTCGTAAAAACCGATCCTGACGTACTAGAAATAAACGGAAAACGCCATTTCTCATCATTTTGTTTCTTCTTCCCGAAAATCAGTATGTGGTCTCAGTACATCTAAGATTTTCTGTTTTGTTGAGCAGTCTCATTTTACGAGCCTCCATTAACTCTTATCGATCCTTCAAGCGTTTTTTTTGGAGAACAGTGTATAGAAAAAAGACAAAAGGCATATGCAACATGGTGAAAAGACATGGCTCTACAAATGTCAAAAGTATAATAAAACTAATAAAAGCGTTTATGTTAGTAAATATTGAAAAAGAGTAAAGCCATGTCAAGTGATCCTCGAATTTTTCGCAAAATCACCGATTTTCATGAGATATGTTTTATTGTATAGGGATTATGGTAAATAGCTTTTGGTATAAATATTTCGTTAAAACTCCTTTTTTCCTTTGAGATATTAACCCTTAAACTTTATTGCATGATAAAATTGTAAATTTTATATCTCAAAACCTACTGAAGATAATTGAATGAATTTTTGTACACTTATGGAATGATATTTACACTATCTCATAAAAATAATTTTACGATATAATTATGTGAATAACGGTACTTTGCATCTACTTAAAAATTTCAATTGTATTTTTTTGAGTTCTTCACGCTAAAAAATTTCAAAAGGTATGTCAAATTACGCGTCAATCTCTCACCTTCAATAATCTGTATTGATAATTTTTCATTTTTGTTTCTATCGAGAGTTATGGATGATTTTGTAACGGTGCGTACATTCAACGCACGGCCCACTTGATGCAGCCCGCTAGAACTTACATATTGGCGCGCCGCATGTAGCAACGTCCTACTGCGTATCGCTTTGGCAGAGCGTATCTTATGTCCAAAATTGCCATCTTCGATATTAGAGCAAACAGATAAGCTTTTCTGTGCGAATGTTTAAAGGTGAACATAGTCCGAGTAATTTGCATGGTTTTTAGTGTTATATTTGTCAGGAATTATTTAATTTTCTGTCATTCAAACTCTCAAACCGGCGCGCTCGGATGTTGGCAGTTGCTGTGCAAACTTGAGCAATGGGCATTTTCGAATCTGCATGTATATGACTTTTTTGCAAATTGACATATTTTACCACTTTTTATCGTCAGTTGGTTCTGTCTAGGTGTTAGCACAGCATATTTGCTCAAAAAACATTCGTTTATTTGTATGTTATAAATATGGTTCGACCAACCGAATACTGTATTTCGTTAAAAAACTAATGAAGATCTTGAATTATAAATCGTTGATGATTTACTGAAATTTGATGAACTAAATAATATCTTACTAGAACTTGGAGAACCACTAATTAACAGAATTGACAGAAGCAATAGCGATAAAGAAAACACGCCAATGCGATTGAAAAACAGATTCAAAGTAATTTTTTTTCGCAAGACACTTCGTTGTTTATAAGTAAGATCACTCAGTGGACATAAACAAGCGAAGTAAAATGCTGTTTTCATAAAATGTTCCATTTTCCTGTATAATGTTGTAGACTAGTAATGAATTTGGATGAAACATCGACTAATAACGTTTTCGTTTTTAACCTGGTATACACCGGTATAGTGAAACAAAAGAGATAGACTGAAGTTTAAATGAGTATAGCCCCGACAATACTGGTGTACACTGTCAAAAACGAAAATGCCATAACAAAAGTGTCTTCGAAGATGGCAAAAACATAAGCGTATTATATAAGTTATGTTTCGGTTCTTTGCGATACAGTTTAATTCCTAGTAACGTTAAATTATAATAAAAAGTATTCATTAAACAAAATTGTTTTTGTTGTGCACTTCGGTCAAAAAAAATCTAAAAGTATCTCAAAATATCCAGAAAACATTAACCTTTGATAATCCGTATATAAAAGTTTGTTCTTTTGCACCAATCTAGAGATGTGGTTTCATTTAGTCATGCGATGCACGTTTCCTACGCGATGCGCAGTAGGACGTTGGGACATGCGGCGTTGCCAATGTGTAAGTTCCACCGGGCTGCATCAAAGTGGGCCGTGCGTTGAAGGTACGCACCGTTACAAAATCATCCATAACTCTCGATAGAAACAAAAATGAAAAATTATCAATACAGATTATTGAAGGTGAGAGATTGATGCGTAATTTGACATACCTTTTGAACTTTCTTAGCGTGAAGAACACAAGAAAAAATACAATTGAAATTTTTAAGTAGATGCAAAGTACCGTTATTCACATAATTATATTGTAAAATTATTTTTATGAGATAGTGTAAATATCATTCCATAAGTGTACAAAAATTCATTCAATTATCTTTAGTAGGTTTTGAGATATAAAATTTACAATTTTATCATGCAATAAAGTTTAAGGGTTAATATCTCAAAGGAAAAAAGGAGTTTTAACGAAATATTTATACCACAAGCTATTTACCATAATCCCTATACAATAAAATATATCTCATGAAAATGGGTGATTTTGCGAAAAATTCGAGGATCACTTGACATGGCTTTACTCAAAACTAAAGTGTGCGAAGTAGCCCCACATATCCTAAACCCCGCACGACGGTGTATGGAAATCGGATTACGATACTCACATAATGTAGAAAATTACAATTACAGGCTTTTGACTGATTGGATTTTCTCTTAAAGTTTTCGGTTAATTTTGAGAAAACGGAGGGCCATCAACCTTGGGTAACTATTAGACCTAACCGACCTAAACACCTGTTCCTTTTCACAAAACTCTACTCATTGATGTAGCCGAAACAAGCTTCCGCCTGGATTACATGTATAGATACCGGTTTGAATGCTTTATGAAATAAATCTATAAACTAATTTCACAACAATCCTTTGAAAGTTGAATTAAACCGCATTAAAGTTCGGTCTACCATCTCGGTAATCATTTTGCTTTAGAAACTGCACCGTGCAGGTCGCAGTGTAACCATTTTCATCGACACTCCCAACGCTCACCCCTAACTTTGGCCCTACCAACAACCCTATACAATAAACAACACATCAATCACTCTAGCAGCTTATCTCGATACTTTGCCGGCTGCACGTGAAGGAAAATACCGAGCGCTCCCTACACAGTCTACAAGTCGGAAGGTTCCGTTGGGGGATCTAATTCATCTTTATGATTACCTGTCGTAGACTTGAAGACTGGCTTTATTCCGCCACCAACCAACCGACCGACGGCAGCACACGATTACAGTTCAATCAGTGATTCATTGGCGAACGGTGATAGCGCATTTTAGTGCCTTCTCATCAGGCTGAAGGAAAGATTTAAGATTATCTATGCCATTTAAGCAACAGTTTTTAGAATTAAATCTATATTAGGGTGAGGAATCGAATGGGTAAAAGTAAATTTGACCACACCAAACGAGAACAAAAAACAGATTGTGCAAAATTTGGGACCCATAACACAGTGCTACAGTGATTTTGTACTTTTTAAGTGTCCTAGTATATCTCATCAAATGCAATACAAAATGATGTATGAAAAATGTTGTATACCCTCTAAATCTTGATTTATACCAAAAAATTATATTTCATCGCTAAAAAAATTCTACGTGGTCATTTTAAAACCGTTTTTCTTTTTTTTAGTGTTCTGGAAATAAGAAGAAATGCCATTGATAACCCGCAATCCACTGAACTAATCATAAAGGTGGTAAAGAGAATCCATTAGGCTACAATCAATCTCAGCTTTAAACCCTTTCAAGACCTGCTTCAAACAATGCGTATCAGGAAACTTCTCTCTGAGACGCCAATGCCTGTCATACGGCTCTATCCCATTTGGCATAATGTCATTTGGCATAATGCCCTTTGGCATAATGCTAATTGGCATAATGACCATTTGGCATAAAGTCAATTAGGCATAAAGGTTATTTAGCATAATGGTCATTTGGCATAATGCCATTTGGCATAATGCCATTTGGCATAAGGGTGATTTGGCATAACCAATTAGCACCCCGTATTTGCTGAATGTGCGCAAACAAGGATAATGTCTATGCGTTATGAGTGCAGGGATAATGGTGATTGACGGTCCAGGAAAGATCAACCTGGTCTACAATACATTCGACTAGTTTATTTCGTCTGCGTTTTACTATCGAGGGGAGCACTGCACCTTCCCTTTGGTGTTTGCTCTGATGACAAGCAAATCAGAATCTCTCTATAGAGCAGTATTGCCTAAGCTTATCGAAATTGCTGATGAGATCGACGTTGAATTGCATCCAGAAGTGATTTTAACAGATTTGGAAAGGCTCTTATCAATGCGTTTGCCGAAGAGTTCCCTGGTTCAAGGCATAATGGATGTTTTTTTTTTTTTCATTTAAGCATGAACTGGTGGAAATATATCCAACAAAATCGTTTGTTGCAGATTTTCAACAACAATGAAAACTATTTTAATACATACAAAAAACCTGTTTTAATCCATCTAGTGATTCAATTGTGCCTTTCTCATTTCTATAAATTACGGCTCGGTGGCAGGTTATTTTCAACATAATTGTGGAAATGTCCATTAGATTCTTAGTACACTTTGCACTCATACACAATGGCTTGCCAGCCATGAACTTGATGAGATACGTGTCGACGGTGAAACACTTGAAACAAAAAATAATAAAAAACAAAAAAAAATATCATACTTAATTAGCCTAATCAGCATTAGTTCAATGTTATCTGCTTGCTTGGGGGTGGGTGTGTGAGGAGGGCGAAAATCCCACGAACGAACGACTCCCCAGCTTAATTTGATATGCTTTGTGATATGGTGATGGTTTAAAGATGGTAGGGTTGAGAGGGGGGGGGGGGTTATGAGGGCTGAGTGGGGTGTCGGTCTGAGGGGTGGTTTAAGGGGATTTTAAAGGAAGGGGAGTGAACAGTAGAGGTATATCCTTAACTACGCCCCTGTTAAAATTCAGAAACCTTATGCCAAACAAATAAAAATATAGGATTAGGTTGACAGTTTTCAGAGTGATTTCATACCCTTTTTATATGAGAAAGGCAAAAATGTGCCAAAATCGAAAAAAGTAAATTTTTGTCATTTTTTTGAGTTTGCATCAAATCACGACGTTTTATGCACCTTAAAGACATCTCACATCAAAAATTAAAAAAATCTATTTTTAATTTTTGCTGTAGTTTATATGGGCAATTTCTGTGTGGCCACACTCTTAAACCCGTAACTCCGTAACCAGAATTCCGATCGATACAAAATTTAATAGCAACCAATGGGAAGGTTGCACTTTTCATTTGAGACTAAGTTTGGGCCAGCCATCTCTGAGAAAAATGAGTGACATTTTTTGACACATACGCACATACATACACACACATATACTTTTTCCGATCTCGACGAACTGGGTCGAATGGGATATGACTCTCAGGCCCTCCGGCCCGGGATTAGATTGACGATTTTCAGAGTAATTGCATAACCTTTCTATATGAGAAAGGCAAAACACAGGCTCTCGCATTTTTACCAGCCGAAAAAATATCTGACGCCTACGCAAACATCAAATCATCAGCACCGACTGAACTTACTGGATTTTTCAAGTAAGTTGAAGAATATTATGTGTTAGGCAAATCCAGACTAACAACAAAACCAGGTCGAGTACATACAACGGAACCTTTGTATCCTCCTGATCTTTGGTCGGTTTCCCGAAACGTGAAAGATGAAATCCCACGTACCACCAACCAAATTGGAGCATGGCGCGGTCATTGGAATCGTCTGGTGGGTCGCAGTGCTGGTCTGATGCATATCATCGAAGAACTGAAACTAGAGGAAAAATTTATCGCTTCACAAATCTTGGCGCATATGTCACTAACCTCCGAGAAGAAGCGTCGTACCAAAGATCAGATAATTGATGCGAAACTGTGCAAAATTGTTACGAACTTACAAAATTTTGATACTATTGATTATCTTCTAGCAATAGCAGCAAATCTGGGCTCGCAATAAAGATGATTTTTTTTATTTTTGACGGTTAATACGAATAAAATCAGTGAATATAATTTATTTTGCTTTAATTTGCACAAAAACTATTGCAAGAAAAAATTCTATTAGAAAACCGATCCGTTCAAGTACACCACAATACATTTTTCTTCAATAATCTTTATAGTTTTTGGAAATCATTTGAGCGGTTCGGCTTAAAAAGCGTTCACCGCAAACCTCTGCCTAACAAACACGCTTCGGGGGATGGGCCATAACTCCGACAACCTTGAATATTTTTTATATTAAATTTGGTTTTTCTATCTTCTAGTACTACCAACGAACTATCTTTCGCTTTCTCAAATAAGCTTTGCATAAAACACTTTAAAACAATTACGAACTTAGCTCACTTTTTCGCCACAACTTTGTATATAACCCCTTAAAGATCAGCTCATAATTAAAAGAAGGATGAATTTCCAGTAAAGTATGTAATTTAGCTTTCAATAATTAGGATAAGTACAGACTAGATAGTTCGGTGTAAATCATTGATGATTTTCCCTTCTTTTAAACATGAGCTGTTCTTAAATAGAAAGATTGTCAAAATTTCTATTTAAAATCTACATAAATAGAATGAAATCATTAGATGCTAACTTGTCGTTAATCCAATGTTCACTTTGCCAACTAAAAAAAATATACCAAATAGAATTATGCCACATGGCGTTATGCCAAATGTGTTATGCCAAATGTCGTTATGCCAAATGGTCTTTATGCCAAATGGTCATTATGTCAAATAACCATTATGCTAAACGGTCATTATGCCAAATAACCATTATGCCAAACAACCATTATGCCAAATGGTCATTATGCCATATGACATTATGCCAAATGGCATTATGCCATATCACATTATGCCAAATGGGGTAGAGCCCTGTCATACCTAATCAATACACTGATGCATGCAGCGCGGCTTGAGTCCGCACTATTTTCTGAAATAGCATTGCACAACAACAAAATCGCTCGTTTCTACATATAGGTACACCACTGACTGCTTCGCGTCTAAGTGCAAGAAAGGGTTGACAGAAAGCCATTGTGAAAATGTGAACTTTTGAATTGCAGTTCATCGTAGAATGCGCCAACCTTCGTGTAAAGACCCATCAGCAGTGTAGTCATTGACAAGAAGTGCCCACTGCCATTCTGTTCCAAAAGTGGAATTAGAAAATTGTCACAAATCCCCGAGCACTGTCGTTCGACCGTCCCAACTTGGCAATGGTTTCGAATGGGAAAAGACGAAGTGTAGTAATGTGCAATTTCTCTCGTATTGCTCTTGTTTGGAAATTTCACATAGCTATAGCACCGTACTATACTGCTCTGCAGGAGACGACCGTTCACCACTCTGCTAGATTGGAATATCGAACGCTTTCTATACCGGCTCGGTTGACACAAGGACACCGTGGCTGCCAATGTCCGGGAACCGTGGAAAATTGCACTGATGGAGCTCGTGCAGACAGCAGTTACTATGTCAGTAGGTTATGTGTCCCCGGTGATCTGTTAGTTGCTCTTTTAGATTACATTTGATATTGTGCACCGAGCGTGGAATTCGCGATTCTGTTTGAAAAGGATACAAGGAGGAAAATTTTCAACAAGGGGGTTCCTTCTCAGTTTAGAATTGCTTTTGGCAGTAACAGATTAGTGAACTGCAAAATAAACATTTTCTAATTGATCTAGAGCAGCTTTTGTAAGAATACATTAATATTTTAATTAGTTTCAATGCCAAAGCTAAGTTTTTTCTGATAGCGACCAAATTTTCAGCATCAGTCTAATTAACACTGCAATTGCAAATAAAAAACCGTTTAATCCACCTTTGTGATTGCATAACTTTTCTATATGAGATAGGTAAAAAAGTGCAAAATCAACCTTATTCCAGAAAGACTGTTTTTGTCGAGAAGAAATCAAATTTAGATGACATCAAATCTCAACGTTTTATGCATTTCAAAGATATTTAGCGACAGAAATAAAAATTTAGAACTTTCTTTTGGACATTTTTAGATTCTCCTTAAATGGTATCATGAGCGACGTTCAGCCGCGCTTCTCTTGTCCTTTCACGAACATTATTACGCAGCATCGTAACGAATATTTAGCAAAGCAATGGCAAATTCTTGGCACTTCATTTCTTAACGGAACTTGACTTCTATTTCGGCAGATTTTGCAACAAATTTTTAGTGTATGTGACACAAAAAAACTATCATTACGATCCTAATGACATCAGTTGCGCCAAGCTATAAGGCGTACTAGCTCTTGATAATCCAGATTATCGATTAAACCAGATTGAAAGGCTCGGTAAGCTTCGTTTTATCTAGATAAAAGAATGTAGCAATCCCGTAATTTCCTATAGACTGACACAAACACTGAAGAAGATTACAAGTAGTAGTCGAAATACCGATATCTGTTATTAAATAATAAAGTGTAAGTGCATTTCACTACAAATAAACATACTGGAATTAAATTGTAGAAAACCTGTGAAAAGTGTCACAATGTCGCCTAGCTGGACAAATCTTAAAATTTTATTGAGGATTTTTTGTAATTTGACTTTTTTTCTTGTTTGCAAATAGGTTGAATAGAGTCTTCTCAAAATATTAAGTCTTGAGGACGAAAGCTCGATTTTTTACTGAACATGAAATAGATGATAAATCCTGAAAAAACTGCGTTCAACCCAACGTTATTTAAATGGATATATCTGTTTAGTTAAGATTCCGATTAGAATCGAACTGGTTTCATATGAAAGGTTATAACCTCATTTAATGAATATAAGTTTCGTTTGTCAAATATGGTTTGGAATAATTTTGAGTTTGAAACTAATATAAACTTTAAACTAATTTAAAATTTCTCAACAAGTAAAAAAACATTCTGCAGGGGTCCGGACCACCACGAGTCTCCCCCTGGATCCGCCACTTAAGGCGTCGCTTTCACCTACATCCTTCCTAGAGCCACAACCGGTTACCGACGGCTTTGCAATACTGCGGAACTCTTTCCAGCCCCGATACTAGTTTTAGGGCGATTTTTACTCCCACGGCACGGCATGGGGTTGCCTTCATGATGATAATCGAACTACCTCACTTCATGAGCTTTGTTAAAGTTTCAATATGAAGTTAATCCCTGATCACCACACCAGCGACCATCTGTCAATCGTAATTATTATTGCAAAGGGTTCGGGACCACCGAATACAATCAATTCTTCTTATAATGGAGGGATACGGAGCAACTCATATAGCGATGATTCGTTTACCGGTAACCGCTGTCGACAAGGCGCTAGGGGGTAGGCAAAGTTACGGTTGAATGGTCAAGATGCGCATTGAGAGTCACCCCACGAGTCAATAAACAAGCGGTGAAAAGCCTCAAATGTTTGGGCTTTGGATGTTTGGTGGTGGTTGCAAAGGCCCGGGATACGCTGGAAATGCGGGGAGACGAGCCATCTTGTGAGAGATTACGTGCAGCGGCCGAAGTGCATGCTTTGCGCTCCGGCGGTTGTAAACGACAATCAGACGAGTGGCTTTAAATGCAATTGGAGGCCAACGGTAATGGAGTTAACCCAGACAAATCTGAATCACTGTGGCACCGCATAGCATAGTTGTGGCAGTCTACGACAGAAACTTTGTGTGATGTCGCTGTGATTGCAGAGCTGTATCAAGTCCCCCTCCCCGGTATCGGTAACTGGGTAGTGGATAGATCAGAAACGGCTGTGATACAAGTTATGGGCAGATTCCCCATTCAAGAAGTGGTAGAACGCTCATACGAAGACTTCGTAACCAAAATCAACGGCGTCTTCATGTGCAGCTGTTCCGCTGCTCCCAGGTGGACAGTAGAGCAGTTTGGCCTAATACTGGAGCAGTTAACCGAGCAGTTGATCGGTCGAATGCCAATAGTCATTGGTGGTGACTTCAACGACTGGGCTGTGGAGTGGGGCAGTAGAGCAACCAACACAAAAGGGTGTATTTTGTAGTCCTTCATTAATGGCGAATATGGATTGGAGAGTATGCGAAACGCAGATGCATAGAGACCACTAGGCGATTTGCTACCGTATCGGTCAACGGAACTCTACAGCAAGATGGAGAAGGATGACCAGTGAGCGAAGATGAAAGATGAAAACCTTCAACAAATACCTCTTTTTTCAGGCACTTCGACCGAACGGCGGGATCGAGAACGTGGATGCGGCTGATCTAACAAGAATTGTGACGTCTTGTGACGCCACAATGCCACGAAAACTAAAAACCATGCAATAGAGGGCGTCCAGCTTACTGGTGAAACGAGACACTTTGTACGCTACGCGCTGCTTGGCTCAAAGCCAGAAGGCGGGCTCAGAAAGCAATTTCGGAGCCAGATAGAGAAGAGAGCAAGGCAGCGTTTCAGGAAGCTCGGGCCGCTTTAAAACGGGAGATCAGGCTTAGCAAGTCAAATTGCCACAAGTAGCTGTGCTGAGAAATAGACGCCAATCCCTGGAGTGACGCGTACCGTATCGATAATGTAGGGCTCGACAACGCAAGCTGAAATGTACCCAGGTAAGCTGAAGTTAATCGTTGAAGCACGATCCCACCATCTGCACACTGACACCGTACGGAGAAGAAGAAGGAGCAAACACGGACATCAGCAAGAGACAAACGATGAACTCGCAGAAGCATCGCAGTGTCTGAAATCTAAGAAACCCCCGGTGCAAGCTGCGATCCCGGCAAGCTTGATATGTTCAGGGTGGTGTTGCAGAAGTTTTTAAATGAAGGCAACTTTCCCGAAATATGGAAGGTAAAACTCCTGAAAAGGATCATTCTTAACAGATTGGCGAAATACACGTAAGGTGATCAAGATGCAGTTTGGATTCCGCAAAGGAGCATCGATAGTAGATGCAATTCAGACTCGAGAATGTTGAGAAGGCATCTAAACAGAAGCGAAGAGAACATCGATACTGCGCAATGGTCACGATAGATGTGTATAACGCATTAAACAGCGCCAGCTGGGAAGCCGGCGCTGCAGCACTGCACAGAATGAGGGTTTTCGACTATCTTCGCCAGATCCTGAAGAGCTACTTCCAGAGCAAAGTGCTGCTGTACGAGATGAGCGAAGTTTATGCGAGTCACAGCGGGCCTTCCTCAGGGCTACCGATTCTCGGTCCAACTCTTTGGAACGGGATGTACGATGGGTTCTTTCTTAACACTGCAGCTGCCCATTAAGGTGAAAATCGTGGGTTTTGCGGACGACGTGCCAATAACGCGAAGTGGAGCGGTCGGTGACGGAGACAATAGACGCGATCGAGAGCTGGATGAACGGGGTCAAGCGGAACCGTGAAAAGTTGAACAGGAGATTCCGGCTGATGGCTGTACGAGTCGCGAGTGCGTACAGAACAATATCGTTGGAAGCAGTATGCGTTATCGCCGAGATGATCCCCACCTGCATCAACCTGGAGGAGGATATCGAGTGCTAAAATCGGATGAACACCAGAAACCTGAGGAAGATGGCATGAATCGATTCGATGGCGAGGTGGCAGCAGGAATGGGACAGCACAGAAAAAGGTAGGTGGACCAACGGGCTCATCTCAGAGTGTGAGAAGGTTGAGGAGACACCAAGAATGTGATCTTTGAATGTCCGATGTTTGAAACGACATGCAGACAGATGCTTGAAACGGGTGGAACGGACATCAACCCGGATAATGTCGTCTACACAATAACAAGCGAAGGAAATAAGTAGAATGCGGTCAACGCAGTGGTGGCTCAGATTATGACTGCCTTACAGCAGAAATGAAGTGATGAACAGCGAGCAATAGTTTTGGGAGAACAATCACCACCGGGAAATTCTCCGCCAGAGTAGCCTAGCTTCACCGCCGGGGACTAATCGAGTAGACTACTATAAAACACCGGTTATGGGTTGCCGAGGCGCCAGCGAACCGGGCGCCGGACCGACCACGGCACCCTACCAGTTGACCCGAGAGAAGTATAGCGAAAACCAAGAAGAATCGGGAGAAATTCTTTCGTCGGGGAACTCTCCGTCGGTGTAAGCTAGATTCACCTAGCCTAGACTGAGTAGATTGCGACGAGACACCTCCAGTTGCGGGTCATCGGGGTAACAGCGAGCTGGACACCCTACTTCACCGAAATCGCCGAATTGACCTCGACCCCTGATTGGTTGACTCAGTTTCAGGAGAACTTCTCTCGCCGGAGAATTCTCCGTCAGAGTAGGCTAGGTACATCGTCGGGGACTAGACCATGTAGTTCACGAACAAATCGGGAGCTCAACGAGTTAGTGGTGCTAAATGGTACGAAAAGGAAGTTACGGTGCTGAATGGCACAAGGGAGCCGAAGGGCTCGGTAAATTAGACAATTTGAAGTTTACCGCCCAGATTGTCTTCGTAGGGGAAGAGCACTAAGCCTCGACCCACAGCAAGTTTCCTGACTACCATGCAGAAACTGCCAGCCTGTGTGAATGGTGGAGAACATGTGGTGTGTCAAGGAGTGGTGTTGTAACACTGGTGAAGGAACAAACTACTAAATAGTTGAATTTGAGTGGGTACTATACACATAAAAAACCCCTCCCCGAAGTAATGCCGTAAGGTAGTGCCGGGGATGAATCAGGTTCTAACCAAGAGCAGTGGTTTTTAGCGGTTCGATTGGCAGCTCAAACCCGCTCCCTGTCACGTTGGGTTTTGTACATTTTTCCTGTCTTCTCAGGGCCTTTTAAAGATTTTTCTCTGCTCTCAAAAAAGCACACGCTTTGTCACAATTTATCAACCTGAGTCGATTGGTATATGAGACTTCAATGTTTGGATGAATTCTAGTTGGTATATGAGACTTCAATGTTTGGGCGAAAATCTTTATCTTATGTATCTCGTCAATGTGGGGGATATTTACTTCAGCCAATTGCTTTTGAATATGAAGTGCGCATCGAAGCCAAATTGCTGGGGTATTGAGACAGAAATTTAATGGTAAATGTTGATTAATTTACAGTTTTATTGTAAAGACATTTAGCGTGTTCCATAAGGACTATTGATGACAGTTAATTCTAACGTTGTCATTCACACAGTAATCACAATGGTGATAACACTCGACAGCAGGGAAACCAAACCAAGGGATGTGATTAGGGTTTAAAAATATTGTCATTAAACCGAATCGTCTCGCCTGTATCATCCCTTACCATCATCCAATTTTGAGAATGAGAAACCATTCTCACCTAGATACCTTTTATATCATGACTTAAATCACTCCCCAGGTACACATCAAGCAACCAATAAATTTCAGCACGCAGGTAAGCGATTCTTCAATAAAATGTGTTTTGGTGGCACGATTGATCTAATTTATTCTAGTCAATGATGCCACAATAGCCCGCTGCAAACGGATAGCATGGGAAACGTTTTTCTGTTTCAATTAACATTATTGCCCTATTCTTTCATCCGATTTCAATTTATATTCCAATTTGAAGGGCGAGCTGCGGACTGCACAACCGTCAAAGCAATGAGCGCATTTCGTTTGACAGGCAATGAATGCATAGAAACACCTTCCCTGGATGAAAACTCCACTCGGCCATCCCAGCATCCGCGCTGTATCCCGCTTCCAATGCTAGCAGGCACTGGCTAGCAAATAAGCATAAAACAAAGTATTGGCGCTGATCCGTTGAGCCTGGTGACGGTACGTGTAAGCCACGCTAGTGGGCGGGGTCAAAGTGGGAAATTAAATTGAATTTCACTCGTGGACGCGGAAATGGGACGAAACGGTGTGGTGAATGTCAAGACTTATGAAAATCAACCGGAGGGATTTAGTTGTCCCTTGGTTCTACTCCTTTCGTTCGTTCTGCTCACAAGTTGTACTTCCGCTTTTGGTGAATTGCTGCTGCAGCCGTACGAGAATAAAATTTACCCAATCAAATGAGACCAGGAAATTGTAAACGATAGTATCGTGCCTGGTACTCTCGGTTAGGATGAAGGAAAGGCTAATTTCCTAGCGAATGGAAATAAAATTTATTTGTCTACTGGATGGCATTGAAGCACGAAGCGAAATACAACGAGTGCTCGTAAATAAAACGGCAATTGATCGACAGTAGGAACACCGCAATCGCGGGGTATTGGGGCGAATATGTCCCTTGAATGATTAACAAGATCTATCCAAATTTTATAAATATCCTGATATATCACGAAGTAAAGATTTTTTTAAAATTAATGGTTTCTGAGTGTACTTTTCAACGTGTTAATAGCTCCAAATGATTCGAGAGTTCCTCACGAAAGCATATTTCACCAACTGGTTCTAAGCAAACCCGCAATCATCCGGTACGTAAACATACCTTGGATATTCAACGATGGAATGTTTACTCATTCATACAAATTCATTCGAGCTATGTTTACACTGCAGCCATAAGCAGCTGAACCGACAACTGAAAAAATTTGCTTGTGAAAAAACTTGTAGCGGCGTGTAAATGAGCAGCCGTTTACTCCATCGTCCCACTTCAATGGTGTTGAATACTCTTCGGGTTCGGGGCCGCATGGTGCAACATGAACTTTGCAATGTGGTCCCCGGATGGAACGTCAACAGTGTTCCGGGAAAAGCGGTACGTCTAGAGCTTCTGGGCCGAGATTGGAAGGCAAGGTATTCATTCATTCGGAGAAATTTTCTAATGTTGTTATTTCAGCTTCATATTTGAGTCGTGCGTTCTTTTGATGGTGGGCTCCAGCCAGGCAGGCCGAGGTGGTTTAGTTGGCTTTTGCTTCGCCGTGCCCTATATTTGCTTGGCAGGTATAAGATAGAGGTACATGTTGTGATGCCGGTGAAATGGCTTTGATGTTGAAAAAGTTGGTTGATTGGTTTCTTCGTTGGGGGAAACATTTTCACGGTGAAACCTTATTGGCATGAACGTCAGATTTAGCTCAAAGTATGTCAGGAGTTCGTGAAGTTTGATTACTCTACAATCGCTGGTGATTACGTAAATATTACTGGGTGTCATTATTCCATTACATAATATTAGAGTGAATATTGTCCGAAGAAATGTTATTACCTGCTCAGTTGACACTATTTTCCCATAAGCCGAAGAGATAATTTTTTTAGAAAGGGTGATTCGCGAAATTTAGTACGTATCTAAGCAGGAACACTATCACTTAATTCCATTTTCGTTTTCGATAGTGTACTTTACTGTTTACAGCTCTTTTTTGGCTTTATACCGGTGTGGCACCGGGTGAAAACGAAATTGCTTCACTGAAAAAATAAATTCCTGAATAGAATTTAAAAGGATCGTAAAATGCACGAGCTCTTTCGTCATTTTAAACAACGAATTATTTTCTTGCATAGTACGTAGTTGGTTCGTTCATTTCACAAACTGAAAAAATACCCATTTGATGAACTAATGTGCCTTGCACAAAAGTTTTAGTAAATGAGACGGTATGTTTCGTTATTTTATTAACTGTTTGTATATAGCACGAACAATTTAGTTCGTCGCACGAATTCATTTTTATTCACCTTAGGAAAATTTTCGTATTCGTTTACATATTGTTTTTATACGATCTTTTAGAATCGATGTTTGACAACATTTATTTAATTGAAATTATCGATTTGGCAAAATCGATCTTATTTCAAACTCCTCACCACCATTGAGTACTATCAATGATTGCGGTATTTTTTTGTTTGTGATATTTACGAAAAATGTTTATGAAAGTTAGATACACTCTTGTAGAGACTATATTTTGTGAATAAATATAGTGGGGATTTTCCGACAAAAACTCCAATCTTTTTGTATTATTTAAATCAGCTGCAACATTCTTGTAATATAGTTCAAATTGTGCACAGGAATCAGAATATATTGGCTTAAATGGCACGTTTGGGATCGTAATGTTTTCGAAACCAGCATAGGGTAAAATCCAACCACTAATCTTATTTGAAATTTGATCCATGTTTCGCTATTTTTTCCATACCTTTTTTTATACAAGGACTTTTTTTATTTTGTTAAAATTTCATTGATCTAATTTTCTAAGTTGTGGATTTCTATAATTGTTACATTCTGCGTTTTTACCGGTTTTCATTATTACCATAATTTTTTTAGTCATCTTTTCACTTTCTTCATTACTGCATTTTTTCATTTTTATTACACTACTACTTATTTTAATTTATAGTCATTTCTCTGTTATTACATTTTTTACAATTTTTCGAGGGGATTCTACATTTTATTGTTTCATATTTTAACACAGTATCTTTTGTTTCTTTTATCATATCATCCAATTTTTAAAATTCGTTTTTTGCTCCATTTATTCTTATATACCCTTTTGCTATTTCCTTTTTCTCTCCATATTTTATTTCTTTTTTTTTTTGCAAGCACGTTTACTTTTTTTAAATTCCTCTTAGTTGACTTATTGTCCCATTATTTACATTTCTCTCGCATTTTGTTCCATGTTTTCTAGATTTTTAGCTTTCCGTTTTACTGTAGTTTTATTTTTTCGCTTTGTTAAATTAATAACATATTATTTATTTTTTAATTATTTTTCTTACCTTTCATTTTGTTCATTATAGTTAGGTTTTATTTTTTCCATTTTACCTATTTTGAAAGTACTTTTTCTGATAGCAGTTTTCCTATGTTTACCTTTTTTTTAATTTTTCTAAAAAACATTTTCATTTTGAGATTACGAGCACATTTTCTTCGTTTTACGTTTTTTCGATAAATAATTTAATCAATTTTGTATATTTTTTAAATTTCTTATTTTTCTTTTTTTCATTTTCTGTACTTCTATAATATATTACGTAGGTGTTTCTACTAATTTTTATTTTCCATTTTGTTAGTTTGCTCCGTTTTTCTTTCAATCCATACCTTCTAAGTTTCTTTATTTTTCGTCTTTTCAGTATTCCAATTTGCCATTTTCATCTTATTTTTCAGAATTTTCCTGTTCATTTTCTGTTCATAATTCCACATTTTCTATGTTGATTTTATTTTTATTTTTATACCTATTCCTCTAATTTTATGCATTCTTAAAGTTCGATTCACGTTTTCTATTGCTTTAAATGTCTCTTGTGTTGAATCTAAAATATATTTTATAAATTTCGATTCCTCGAATTTTTCTGATTTATGCACTGACGTTTGACGTTTGTATTCCTTTAATAGATTTTTTCCTATTTTTGATTCTTAAAATTTTTCTACTTTTACTGATTTCTCATTATTTTCAACATTCGTTCAAGTTTTTTCGGCTTCTTTAATTTTTGCAACTTGTTTGTCTAGTTTCCTGTTTTCTTTTATTAATTTTCTATGGTTCCCGTTTTAGGTTTTCTCGATTATATACTTTTTGATAATTGATTTTAATTTGATTATTTTCTTGATTTTGTGACTTTTATGTTTTTGTGCATTCTTTCAATAGTCAGTTTTCCAATTGTTTTTTTTTGTTTTTCCATTGATCTCCGTTTAGATAATGATTTCAATTTTTGTAATTACTGCATTTTTAATCATTCCATTTCTTCACTTACACTAATATTTTTCCGTTTTTTTTTTCTCTTTACAATTTTGATGTTTATATAATTATGTGTAGGGCGAATGATCCATCGAAGTTAAAGCTTATGTAACATAGATAGATAGATAAATGTGTGCATATCGGCATAGGCTTCAACCAGCGACGAAAAGCCGTTCGGCGGCTTTTTATTTGATAGTTTCATCGCCGTCGAATTCCCGCCGATTAACTATTTTCCAGACGGCTCACTGCGATTCACTCCCACATGCTTCCACGTGTCCTGGTCGAACAAACCGACGCGCCCGTCGGAAGGGGCCTATCATCACATCGCCGGCCTACTAGAACGCAGCCAGCCGCTGCTTTCTTGCTGCGTACCATTGGAAAAACTCACCACGCGGCGAATATCATCCGACCACCGGTTAACACATCTGCAGTGCCGACATCAACATCATCGTAGAAGCGCTCACGTGACCGTCTTTAGGACGATTATGTAAAGCATTTAAAGACAAATTGGGTGTACGCCGCTAGTACGCCGAATGTCATAAAAATAAACAAAACATATGACTGCAGCGTTCTTACTCGTCTGGATGTTAGATTTTTTTGGTAGATTTTAAGGTTTTAACCGAACAAAAACTTTTCAAATCACCGGTTTTTTCAGTACCTATTATTATCGGCCTTTCTTATGATCAACTGGGTGCATTGAAGACGAGTTTGAGAAATCCAATATTTTTTAATACATTAAAAAAAAATTCGCTGTTGGGGTAAAACTGACAGCCTTTGATTAAAGGGCGAACACAAAATTATTGCGACACTGAAAATGGCATGCCAATTTTCTTATAATGTTTAAAATCAAACTAAAATTTTAGGGTAGTTTTATACATATATTTATTTCAAAAATCAAAAGAAAAGTTAATCGATGGAGCCTTGAGTGTAAAATTGAACGCATTTTCGCTTGATGCCCTCCATCAAAGTCTTTACAGTGTCATCCGGTACCAGTTTCTCAGTTTTTTTTTTCATTTTCTTAACGTGTCCTTCTCGTGTTTGACTGTCTTCTTGCTCTTCCGAAGTTCCCGCTTCATCATTGCGCAGTACTGCTCCACCGGGCGCAGCTCCGGACAGTTTGGCGGATTCATGTACTTTGGAACCAAATGAACAGAAATGGCCTCATACCACTCCAGGACACTTTTAGAATAGTGGCATGATGCCAAAATCTGGCCTAAATAGCGGAGCTTCGTCGTGCTGCTGCAAGAACGGCAAAAGGCGCTTCTCGAGGCACTCAGATTTGTAGATCTCGCCATTTACTGTGCCCTTTGTCACGAAAGGCTCACTTCTCCGTCCGCAAGAGCAGATGGCCTGCCAAATGAGATATTTGGAGGCGAACTTCGACATTTTCTTCTTCTTAAATTTGTCATCCCCATAGAACCTGCTCTTGCCGGTGAAAAACTCACGCTTTAATACTCACACATATAACACATTTTTAATAAAAAAAAAAGTGATTCGATCTTCGTGAGTGGTCTCGTGATTGGTCTCGCATCGTTCGTTTCGATCGTCATACATTCTAAAAAGTGTGAGTTACATTTTACACGATTAAATTGGGTAATCTAAATAATTCGAATTTTATATAATTGAAATACTGAATACTATGGTCGTCAACAGGGGTCTTTTTTTTATTTCGATTATAGAGGTTTTAACCTTAAGGTCATTCGCCTCTTCGGGTTAGAAAAATCTCTTATGAAAAATTTCTAACCCTATGTGCGGGGTCGGGACTCGAACCCAGGTGCGCTGCGTACAAGGCAATCGATTTACCAACTACACTACGCTTACCCCATAACAGGGGTCTTTACACGCACAACAAAATGCCATAACTCAGTAATGGCTGTTACACGATCAGCACAAGTGACCTGACTAACTGGTAATGCTACTTCTTATGCCTTGTGTAAATGTACATTGCCGTAGTGATGGGCATGTCGAAAAAATTGATTCTGCCTTATCGATTTTTCCAGGTAAACAGGTAAACACACTAAATGAATTCTTTTTATGACTTGATTCGATTCGACAGAAATTATTCCTCCAGTTGGATGGCGGCTGGATTGTTAAATTTATAGGTTAGGTGTATGGCTTTGCAGTCTAATTTTTAAGCAAAAACAAACTATTTTGTCTTCATCCGACGTTTCGGTCCGTTTGGGACCTTTTTCAAGGATTCGATAATTGTTGTTTAAATTTATAAGCAGAAGCTGCTGCTTCCTAAGTGACTTATGCCTAGCACGGTGGCCTTTGAATGCAAATCGAGTTAATGACACCCATCTGGGTGTGGTGCAAAAAACTGCTTATTACGACGCTCACATCCCTAGCACACTAGCATACTGGGAGCATGTTAAGAGAGGATGAAAGATCCCACAAAATGCTAGCGATTAAAGGAACTTTCGCGTCGGTCATTCTAATACCAATAAGTGAAGAAACTTGCTCTGGTAAATATTGAAAGAATTCGCAGATTATCCAGAGGTTAGAGAGGTCACAACAAAAACGATAACTCCCCCGTCGCTCGAAAACTTTATCACCATTTTAAATATTGGCATTGATTGGTCGGGTCCGACATTATCTGGGTTGATGTCTGGCCCTCCCGTTTCATTGTCTTCTCGACGTTCTCACACTCTGGACACAACGGTGACATTGCGTGCCCGAATCGATGAAGATAATTCCTGAAGCAGCCCACAGTGGGACCAATCCAAAAAAGGTGGAACAAAACCTATTTGAGGCCTTAGATGTCATTTTAGAGGCAGCATTTCTTCGTAGGATATGTTCACAATCTTATTCTGCAACAGATATTTGGTGTTTCACGACTGTCTTTGTTCTAGGGAAATATTTACAACTCTACAGTCAGAATAAAAGTAAACAAAACGTTTTATAACGTCCAAACGTTTCGACCGTTGTTTTCGGTCTTCATCAGTGGAAATCTACAATATTTCATTATTCAAAGTAATTTTAAATATGCGTATTAAAGTGTCAACTCACTAATTCTATTGTTCTTGTCCGTCGCTGTTTCTATGCGGTCTATTGTCGGTGGTAATCTCTTCAAATTTATTAGCTAAGGGAAAATTCTAAACGTAAACTATTTTTTAAAAAAGTATGGATTGTCGTTTACCGATGAAAAATTGTAGAGTTTATGGTTCATCTATTTGAATAATTAGATGTATCACAACTAAGTTTGGTCTATTATTTTGACTTGATCTAGTTGAAATAAAATATTTCCATTATTCTGCAACTTTTTAAATAGAATATTTCTTGATTGGACCAAAGTAGAGCACCCGTGCAAAAAAAATTCAAAAATTTTTTTTAGAGGGTCGATGTCTTAGACAAAGTTGTAGAATATTATGTTTTGAATAACTTCTTCTAAGATACCACAGACATCAGACCTCATTTTTTAGGCAAAATTGTTGTTTTTGCAAATATGACCAACAAATCAGTTTTTTTGATTTTCCATGCTAAAAACCCTTATTGATTATTTTGAAATATTCTACAAACTTGCAGGTATCACTAAAATACAACTTTTTGTTGAAGGAACTAAAATCAATACTTTGGCTTCTAAAACCATTTTTCATTTAAATTTGCTCTATTTTTTATCAAAGATTTCTGTTTTTGTGCACTTTTGTGCAGCCAAAACTTTGGCTATTCTTATACTCTATTACATCTAGAATAAATTTAATATTACATAGAAACAGGATATAGTTGGACGTATTGTTTGGGTGATCATTCATGTGCGACGGTTTATAACATAAAATTTGTTTATATTATTTTTAATTTATATACATTATTAGCTATTAACAAAATCTTATATTTTACACGCACTTACCATCTTGTAGAACATATTGAGTTGATCAATTACGGTTACAATTTGGAAAAGCGCAAAAATATAAATTTTGAAGTTAAACTGCCAAAGAACAACGATTTCTGTGGTGTCTTAGAAGAAGTTATTCAAAACATAATATTCTACAACTTTGTCTAAGACATCGACCCTCTACAATTTTTTTTTAATTTTTTTGCACGGGTACTAAAGTATAGTCCAATCAAAAAATATTCTATTTAAAAAGCTGCAGAAAGGCCTCAAATAGGTTTTGTCCCACCTTTTTTGGATTGGTCCCACTGTACAGTCGTGGATCGACAGGAGCTGTGACAAGTTCGCCTCCGTCGACAGGTTTGGGATGAGCCAGTAGGTCCACTTTCCTTTTTCTGAACTGTCCCTTTCCTGCTGCCACCTCGCCATCGAATAGATTCGAAAAAAATCATTTTCTAAATATCGATAAATAACGAATGAAAGATCAAAAGCAGAAGTTCGTATGTCTTTTCGTTTTTCCACAAAAAATTCTCAAATATTACCTGAATTTTCGGCGCATCTAAGAGAACGTTCCCTTAATGCTGAAAGCTCGTTCAAACTCCAATAGATGTTGTTTGACAAGTCGCGTGAACGATTAGAAGTTTGAGCAATATCACACCCTGACTCATTATCCGGATTCAGCAGCGAACCGTTCAAGTCAACCCGTGCTCTCAAAATGAATTTATTTGGTCTTATAAAAGCTTAGGAGACAGTTATTTGCTACTTGCAATGAGACGACGACTAGAGTCAATTATTCAATGTATTCAACGAGCATCTATTGTTGGTCATATTTGACCGCTTCCAGGGTTCACAGAAGAAATTTACCAGATCCTCAATTAATATCAGTATAATGTGTTTTAAATTATCTACGCATTTTACAATAATTTAAGCTGTCAAAGTTGACATATTCCAACGCAATATTTATTTATTTATTTATTTATTTATTTATTTATTTATTTATTTATTTATTTATTTATTTATTTATTTATTTATTTATTTATTTATTTATTTATTTATTTATTTATTTATTTATTTATTTATTTATTTATTTATTTATTTATTTATTTATTTATTTATTTATTTATTTATTTATTTATTTATTTATTTGTTTATTTATTTACTTATTTATTTATTTATTTATTTATTTTCGTCAAGCATATGTAGACTACATAGAATGGTATTACAATATTTTCTTATATACTATACATTATTTCTACGATTAAGTTCAAATTTAATTCGTTTTCTTGACATGGAAAGGCGGCTTTCTTTGAGTGTTTGAATGTTAATGAGCATGCAACGTGCTTTATACGATGGAAGAGAAAATGTCATCCAGTTTAGCTTACGAAGTGCGCACAAAAGAAATTGTTTTTGGACTGATTCGATGCGTTCTTCTTACAGGACAGTGTATGGGCTCCATACTACGCTGCAATATTTAAAAATTTACCTGACATATGTATTGTATAATGATTTAATTGTGTAGGGGTCTTCAAAATTATAGCTGAAGCGTGTAATAAAGCCCAGCATACTATTTGCTTTATTTATTATTGTATTGTAACGTTCAACAAATGTAATGGTTTCGATTCTTTGGACCAGGGTGTCTAGTACGACAGCCATCGTATATTTGAGCGCCATCCAGGAGAGATTTCCATTGTCAGCAGAGGATGCACAGTAGTCGCAAAGGCCAGAAACGTGAACTTAATTCACTACAGACCAAACCATCGAATATATTCACAGGGTATCTTTGAAGGAATTGTTCGCATGAATAATCTCCAAAAACTCAGAGAATTAAAATTAGGCATGGCTTACTATGATCAAATAAAAAAAATCATCTCGACGAGGTAAAAATTTGGTGTCTTCGATAAAGTTTTAGAAATGCTCGTAATAATGAGTTTTGCTGAAGAACCTAACTTTTAAGACTAAAGGTCATCGATTGATAAAGCGTTTTCTATGAAATTCCCCTTAAATTTGGTGTTTTTAATATAACTTTTTTCATTGTGACTCGCCTGGTTGCTTGGTTTGAACAGCTTAATGTAAGTCCTTAGTGAATATTCGCAGGCAATAAATATATAACAATAATCGGCGCAACAATCGCATCGTGTGAAACAGGTTTTAGTGTTTCTATTAACACGAGAAAGTGATGGAATATCTCCATACAAATTTTGCTTTCCAATGGGGAAGCCACGTTCCATTTTTTTAAAATAAGTTTTCCACAGGTTTTATGGACTTAAAACTTCGAGTAGTTTCCTTTTTATTTGACTTCCATAATTATTTATTTTAATTTAGCTTCGGGGGGCGGTCCCTTCGGGCCCCATGGCTTGCTACGTCCTTGCGGAATGGTAATATCTACCGTAAGATATGAAACGCGTAATAAAAAGTTGTCTCCGGAAACAATTATCGTACAACCGTAAGCTAATGCTTCAACAAAGATATTAAAGTTTTAGCCTTTACGACACGCTCATCTGTGATGTGCCATTTTCCACACATTCCGCACCCCAACCCGCCTTTATCCACAACCGGACGAACCCGTACGACGACTATCATTCTCCTGCGGGATAAGTACACAAACAGTCGTAAATGTATTTACCTACTGAAACTGAGCAGTACCGTCATCATCTTAATATTTTCCCTGGCAGCTATTCCGGAATACGGATTATAATTAACAGGTGAGAGATTATTGTCATTTTCATGGCTTTATCTTCACAGCAACATGGTGCAAGTTGTTTCAGGTTTTCTGGATCTGAACGAATGAATGAAAACTTTCCTCGCTTATTCCGTTAGATTAGCTTTCAACAAACTTTTACTAAAACCTGTCTAGAGGATTGGCAAGGGACAAATATTCCACGCCTGTCGTTCACCCACGCCGGCTGTGAGTGTCCCCCGTAAACGTTTATCATTAAAATCCTCAACGAAACTTTTCTCTATGTGTTAGTCATTTCGGTGCAAGGTTCCTTGTACCAATGAAACGTTTATACGAACGATGATGTACAATAATCAACAGCACGAGAAACGAGGGCCAAAAAACCAATAGGAATGGAAAAATTGTTGAGCCAAGGATTAAGGACAAATCCCTTCGACCGCCCGGTAGGCTGATCATGAATCGATGATAAAAAGATTAAATTCCCTTGGGTAACATTTCGACGGAAGGTAGAAAAGAAGAGCACTGACAACGATAATAATGTAATCCAGATTGCATAAAACAAAACGAAAGTGTCGTGTCCTGTTAGTAACGCCACAAGCCGCAGCACAGAAAAAAACTCTTTCGAAGATGAACGATGAAGTACCTACATCCGTCAAAGAGCGACACCGTTGATTAGGGCAACCGCCGATGGTGATACGGTACGGACACAGAAAGGAATGAACTTCCATCCCATCCTTCTGTGGGTGGTCAGGAATTTCTACTCTAGCCCAATGATTGATGCTTTTTTTATTTGACGTTCGTGCCACTGTGAGTCTAATGAGATAAGTGCTTGATTGATCGTTGATTATTCGTTCTCATGCTTTCTTTACTGTCTACGGCAACTGTTACGGCTGAGACACTGCTGATTGACTTGGTCCTTTGGATGTGCGGTTTCTGGAAATAATTGAATTCTCGAATGGAAGCAACTTAGGTAAGTCAGCATTAAACAAAGCTACTTGTGGTGCAATTTCTGTTATTCTTTAAGGAATAAAGAATCGAATCTCTTATGGTATCGTAAATACGAAATAAATTTATTCGGTCGGCGAATCTTAGACCGATAATTCAGTCCGTGCAGCTCAGCGTTATAAAAATAGTACCTTTTCGCTTTCAAGGTTATTTTGTACGTTCTCTGCCTCATTGAGGTTTTGTCAAGTTTCATCCTTCGTGTGTGCGCGTAATTCGACCAGCAGAGCAGTAGTAGCGTTTCGTCTCACGTAAGCAGCGTAGATACCGTTGTACAAGTTAAGTATCGAGATTATATTACATTCTTGTCTCACTAACCATCCTGCACATAGAAAGAAGCCGTGCAAAAATGGCTTCTCCTGATTATGATTAGCCTCAGGGTTATATGGATGTCGAAATAAAATCAACTTCCCACTGAAATTGTACTCATCCTCCTCAACCGGGTCTTATATGATCTTTTTCAGGGTCAAAAACAGATTTCTCGTGTTTTGACGGAACGACATTCGGCTGTGACAGAAATATCGAGAATGCGCCCTGATAAGATTCGGACGGTGGTAAATAGTGTGATGCAGGCAGAGCCCTTTACGAAGGAGTACAGAGTATATGTACCCGCTAATCGGGTTGAAATCTGTGGGGTCGTCTTGGAGTCGAGATCCCATGCTTCAGCCAGTGAAGATACCGGACTGCAAACGGTTGCATTCAGCATCAGTCTCATCAAACAGGAAGAGGACATCAACTCGCACTCTTATCGGGTACCTTCGCCGGGTCTGCCCTACCTAACTACCTCTTCTTTGGCAAGGTCTTTCCAGCTTTTTGTGCCGCAGGTCAAGAGCTATACTAATTGCAAACAAAGGGAACACATATTGTAGCAATAAAGTATGATGTGGGAAATACGGTGGGGATCATGTGGATGACTCCTGTGGAAGGGATGTCGAAAAGTGTATCTAGTGTGTACAGTAGTCGCACGGATACCAAAACTTGCGTTTTGAAGTGAGCTTTAAGAGCGGATTTAAGTGTTTTAATGTGTAAGAAATACTTTTTTGGAATGGAAGCCCCCTTCTTTTGATGCACTCTGCCCATTTTGTTTCAATGTATTTTTCAGTATCGAATATGTCCAACCACGTTGGATGCGCATTTGTGGCATATAGGGCTTTTACTAAAGAGCGAGAGTCTGACCATTCCATTATGAAAACATTTTCTAATGTACCTACCAATAAATTTTCGAAAGAGGCAAATCATTTCCTTCCTCGTAATGACCTGGGAGTGTAGCTTGAAGGACGCTGTGACAAAACCGAATTAAGTAATTCCTGGTCTCGAAAATTTTAGAAACTAGCAGGAAATCATACATGGGACACCAAAAACCCCAAGTACATTTGCATTATGAAAAACTTAGACGTAGAACTTCCACAATTTAGCATCATTCGTCAGACCCGAGTAAACACTATGAACGAGCGTTTTTAGGGATCAAAATGTGCTGTTCTTTCAATTAGATCAATCTTTGCTCGGTACCAGGTACTGAAGTTGTCGTTTATCAAGTCCAAATCAAAAGCAAAGACTTATTGACATTGTTCCCATGTACATCGCACCTTAGCTGGTTCTAGAAGATGATATGTCATGGGGTTGTCGTCACGAAGATAACCGATCTATCTTCCTGTGTGATATTTGCGACAATTTGACCATCGTGAATACGGTAGAAATGACAACAATTTCTACACCACCTGCGCAGCCAAGCGCCTGAAATTTAGCATTGCACTCGACCTCGCTACAATTGGCGCGCCCAATGATTGAAAGAGCTACACGCCGACTATATCGGAAACAATCGAATCAAAACACGGAAGGTACAAGGTTTTTGCTGGCTTGATTGTCGACACTGTAGTTATACGTCAGATGAAACAAGTACCCGTCACTCCGTGGTAGACAGGGAGGGCTAAGAATTGTACGTGAAAACGTCCTATAAGGATTTTTTGAATCTCGGATCGCCCGATTTTTTCCGAATATATGCGCCGATAATGAAAAATGTTATGAAAGCTTAAAAACGCGGTTATTATCACCGGTTCGTCAACGAATTAACGAGAAGTATTCGATTCAACCATTAATCGAAATTCATGGAACCAAGCATCCTATCTCAGTGGCAGCAGCTTTGTTTGTAGATCCACATTCCTATAATAGACGTTTCGCCTTCTATGCTAAATATTATATTATGGGGGCTTTATCAGAAAAACCATGCCAGATTACCCTAATTTGAGTTCTGTTGCATTACTCCATTCAGGGTAATAAGAAGGCGAACACTTAGATTAGAATGATAATAAGAAGGTGGACACTTAAAGGCATTAGAAGGTGATATTTATGAAGGATCACGTAGGTTTGACGATTTTTCAGTATTCCATGTCAGAGAACACTCGAAAATTGGTAAATTTTGTCGAACGATGGATATTTAGGAATCCCAAAGGTATCAACAAGACCTTGCTACAAGGGAATGGGCGAGGTTCGTGACTACATTTAGGTGATATCTCGTGTCATGTCAAATCATTATACGTTAAATGCATGGTGACGGTTATCGCGACATTAAACATATTGTCTGGTCGTGCGCTTAGCGTTGTAGCGCCAGGTCTTCGTTGAACAAATCTCTTCAGCCTCGTTCCAATCCGAGATGTGCTGGCTGTCCTCGGTCTTCCTTATATGTCTCTCATATACATATTTTAAAACACGATAAACATTCAAATTAAGTTATCCCTTCTCTATTGGTTGGTTCCCAGCGGATTCAAGAAGGCCGATCGGCGATTCGGTTCATGATGTCCTGACAATGACCTTCCGTTTGCTAAAAAGCTGCAAGTTTAATTTCTGCTTTTTTCCTGCCATTGATGTCCGTCCTCTCTTCACTTTCCGTGATACGGTCTCTGCTACTCTGATGTTGGAATCAGTCCCTCTTGTGTATGTCTTTTTCCTTCTAATCTAATCTAGTCTAGTCTACACATACACAGCCAATACATATCTTGAATCTTGAGATCTCGAAAAATTGCAATGAGGACAATATTTATGCTTGTGGTAACTATGGTACAATTTAGGAGATGAATCAAAATTATACGGCACCTTGAATAAGGTAACAACATGAACAACCGTACCAACCTTTTCAATTTGATGGGGATTTGGTAAATCGTTGGGAGTTGCTTGGCTAAGAGGATTAATATCATTCAGTTGGTCCTAAGTTCCTGGATGAGATAGACGTATTTAGCGTGGTCCTAGCTAATGAGCCTAGGTTATTGCGCCTTTTTTCGCTCTTCTTGCGTATGCCTTTTGCCTTCCTTATAAAAAGCCTAATAGTGTTTTTCATTGTTCCAATTGTTAATCAAATAGTAGTTTCTGATAAAAAATTACAAATTAAAAAAAATCGCACTGCATCATTTAGTTTGAACAAAATTGCATGAATATTTCATGTATATTGTTTTAAGATGTAGAAGTGTCAAAATGTATTCCCCTTAGTATTAATACAATTTCCCATATTGCAAAAAAATTAACTTGTAAAGTAAAGAATTTTGAATCTGAATAAAAAATTAAATTGTTGTGCATCGAGAATTTCAGCCATGCATTTTGTGTGCGAGACAAATACATAAAAGGTAATTCTCAACTTTTGTTTTGTTCCAAACATTCGAGTGGGTAATTCCCGCCTCGGTTGTTTTGGAGTGGGTAGTACTACCCATACTACCTACGTGATTCGCCTGCCCTGCACCGATGTTGGAAACTTCCTCTGAACATCTTGATCAAGCATAAGCCTCCGTTACAAAAATCAAATTTATATTCTGTAGAAATACAAAGTTTGAAGATAGCTGTAATTTTTTCATAAACGACTATTTTCTCCATCTTGTATACCTAATTGTAGTCGTAGTTTTAAAATACTGGTGAAATTTCTCAAACTTGCTCCCCTTCTTGTATATCAAAATGTATTCTTAGTTTTAAGTTAGCTGTAAAATTTTTCGTAAAAAAATTAATGGGTTGTATACAGGACACAACCACTGTGACATTGAAAATGCTACTTTTTCAAGAGCGTATGTGTTTTCAGTAATGCTAGTTCAGCACATGCTAGTTTACTCCCCGATTACATATGTTACAAATACAGTAGGATTCCGTTTTTGGCAACAATTTTATTTTTTTCAGGTGCCAAAACCGGAACCGTGCCAAAAATGAAACCCTATTTTTGAAGCTTAGATTTTCAATTTACGATTTCAAAAATGTTTCAAGGATTTTTAATCATATGTAAAATGGAATGAAATGAAAGAAAAATGTAAGAAAATTCAATTTTATTCATGTTTTTATCAAATTCAGACGTCGAACGGTGGGGCAGAATGCTTCTTTCGACGCTCAAAATCTCTAGCGCCCTGGGTATATATCGTGGAGGATTGGTGTCTTTAGCAAAATATCTTAGATGAAAATGATAATTATTTTGACAATTTAGGTTTTGATCTAGATAAGTAGAAACTGATCTAGATTAGTTCTATCTTTTGACAGAGGCGTTCTATCAAAAAAACTTTCCTCGACAAAGTTGTTTGTTTGATATTTTTAACGTATGTACTGAAGACATTTATACTTTATAACTGATGTAGATGGCGCTACATGACATTTAAAAAAATACTCGAGAAAATAAATTTTAACATTTTTTTTATGAAAAATAATAAATATTTTATTTCTACATCTTCGAAAAAAGCTTTAAAGTGTGATATCATGACATTCGCTCCTGGGATTGTTATCTTTTCTTTCGTGAATATTAATGAACATTTTTGTTTAAAAAAGAGCTCTTTTTTAAAATAAATAAATTTGTCCTCTATAACTACCAATCGTCGATCTTTCAGATGGCATTGATAGATTGAAAATCAAATTGCAATGTTTGAAGATAGGTTTGAAGAAAACCTGTAAAAATCACTTGCAATTGTCCAAACAAAAGGGATTAAAACATCAGTACTGCGGTGAAAATGTGCTCCAATAAAAGTTCAAAAATCTCTAGAACAATGCATTGCAGAAATTAACACATCGAAAGATAATATAAGCAACCCTATTTTTCAAGAGCTACGCTACCTTAAATCTTAAAACAAATCATAACAAATAAACCATTATAGATAGCCTTGTTTATTCAACAAACGTGCTTCAACTCATTTGTGTTATTAAATTGTAGGGCATTCCGCAGGAAAACTTCACACATCTAAACAGTCGATACTTTGAACATTTCAACCACAAGCACCACCCTAATTCCATTCATTTGAAAAACTCGCCAAAAAACTAACAAATTAGCCAAAGACATTATAAAGCAAACCAAACTATTTGGGGGCCATCAGTTTTGTATTCCTAAATACGGCTTTGGGAAGCACCATGGTCAGCTTTCGATATGTACACTGAAGTTTTTTTTAGGCGGGGGATACGCACCGCATAAAAAAAATCCGCATAAAAAACCGCATAACTTTGAAAATCCGCATAAAAAAACTCCATAATTTTGAAAATCCGCATAAAAAACAAATAAGGTGTGAAATATTTTTCAACATTAAGAGCCATAGTACTCAAGGAAGAGCAAGGATTTGAAGTAAGAAAGTTAAGAGAAAAGCGTGGAGTAGGGTCATATGAGCAAGCTTAGAGTTTCATGGCTACTTAACTCTTTTTCTTCTGCAACGCAGGAGTCAGGATCTTTTGGCATTAAATGCGAATCACCTGAGTCTGCGGCATGTCCAGACAAGCGTACAGTCACTTGATGACTTATGCTGTCGGAACCGTGACTCCCCGGAATCGCAAGACTGACCTCGGCAGCTAACCGACCAGCATCGAAATAACAATTTCGAGAGAAATTTCAACGTCGGGAAATTTCTCCGTCGGAGTAGACTAGACCCACCGCCGGGGACTAGTTCGAATAGATCGGGAAGTAGCTCCGGCAGATGCTCGTCGGGACGCCTGTCACCTGGAAGTCACCCTCCACCCAGAATCGCAGGACCGACCTCGGCATCTGCCCGGGTAGTATCGGTTTCGGAAGATCTTCCACTGCCGGGGAACTCTTCGTCGGAGTAGGAAAGATCCACCGTCGGGTACTATTCCGAGTAGTCCGTAGCGTATCGCCGGCTTGAATCATCGGGGCACCAGTGAACCGGACGCAATCCTTCACCGGGAATCGCTGGACTGACCTCGGCATTCTGCCGGACTGCATCTAAGGAAGAATAACGCGTCCGTCAACGGTAGCGTGAGACATTCTTTCGTCGGGGAAATCTCCGCCGAGGTAGGCTAGCTCCACCGTCAGGGACTACGCCGAGTAGCACCGAACGCGACAAACCACCAGGGTTGTCGGGGCACCAGTGAACCGGAAGCCACCCCCCAACCGGAATCGCCGGATCGGCCACGGCATCCAACTGGTCAACGTAAAGAGGAGGGCATGTAGGATATAATGCCCTGCAGGACTGATATGGCGGTTATGAGACAAGCGAAATCTAGCACGACCAGCTAGACCTCGAATCAAATGAAGTGCATTAGCACGCCTCCCCCCGAAGTAGTCATGTCAAATGGAATCCGGGGGATCAGGCAAATGTCGGACTTCTTGGTGGAGTTTAGAGGAATAGGGTTCAGAGTTATCTTTTCTGTTCAGAGTCCCTCACTCTGGCACACGATGGACGAAATCGGTAGTATGGTCTAACTATTGAACGTGTGCCGGGTCAGTGTAAAAGCTTTATCACCAAGTAAAAAAATACACGCTCAGAGACTTTTTTCCGATCTCGCCGAATTGAGTCGAATGGTATAAGAAATTCGGCTCTGCGGGCCTCGGTTAAAAAGTCGAAATTCCGACTGATTGCATAAGTTTTATTATGAGAAAGGTAAAAAGGTATTCAGTCATTGTCTGTTTTTATTTTCACTGCATCAAGAATGCTTCTCATATCCTTAACCCAAAAACTAGTAATTTATAACCTAAAATAAAAATATGAACATTTTATGTCTTGTTTAAGCATGTGTATTCACGAGGATCTATCTTTCGATAAAAGTCGCTTCAGGTGATGCCCTAGAAATTAAAAGGAAGCTGCATAAAAAGAATCGCATAAATTTGAAAATTCGCATAAAAAACCGCATAACTTTGAAAATCTGCATTAAAAAAAACCGCACAACTTTGAAAATTCACATAAAAAAACCGCATAACTTTGAAAATCCGCATAAAAAGTCGCATAAAAAACCGCATAAAAAAGACTTCACTGTACTGAAAATTTAGCGCCAAGTTTTGTGTTGACGTCGTAATAATACAAAGATAAAGAGGCTCGCAATGTTACTAAGGTTCTATTGAAAATTTTCTCCAGAACTAGTCTTATTACGCAATGTAGCGCATTCCTCTGTACTTGACTCTTAAAGGGCACAGGTTCTGGGTCTTACTATAAAAATTAATTCTGGCAGACACTAGTTATACTGCTACCAGTTATAATATACTTAAAAATACATTTCTATACTTATTGTGATCATTAAATACAACACGTATGGTGTAAAATATAGTTAACCCTTAAATGCATACCACTGTTTTAAAACAACATTCGAAAAGCATTTTAAAATTATCACAGCAATGTATTGAAACTATGAGACAATTTTAACATAATTTGGAAAAAAAATATTAGTATTCTTTTTGAGGGTTAATATGACTCCCATGTTTGGAAATAAAGTCAAATGTGGTGCCAATTTATGCAAAAACATATCTTTTGCACATTTTTAAAAGACTTATTATGTACAACAAGAATGTTGCCAAAAACGGAACCCGTTTGTTGCCAAAATCGGAGTGTGCCAAAATGGGAGCATGCCAAAAACGGAACGTGCCAAAAACGGAATCTTACTGTATTATTTTCCAATTGAATTTTCCGTAATTAATTTTTTTTTTTTTTGATAAAAATTTATTTGACACGGCATTTGCAAAAGCTTTTTTACACCGGGTTTTCTTTTTTACATAATATGTTACAAAATTGTCACATTATAATAAAAATTCACTTCCTAATCCAAAACTTCTAGTTTTGAAATTTTCAGTTTTATTTTATAAAAAATATCATAAAAATAAATTCATTTGTCCCTTTTGTCCCAGTTCCAACGCAAACTCACAAGCGACATACAAACACGTCGTACTGTGCAGTGTTCAAACCAAAGGCCACCCTACCTACCCACTTTGCAAATCTTCGTGTATACATGACTCGAACTTATCGCACTCGTTTCTTTACTGTGTGCAATTGCGCAAAGTGCATCGCGTGCTCTTTACCGTGCTGTGCGATTTGAAACTTTGCATACACGAATGAGTTTGTCTATGCAAAGTTTGCCATGCCATCACTGCCATGCCCCCCCCATTATTGTTCAGGACCTGCTCATGCGAAAATCGAGCAACGAATGACGCAAACGAACACGCGGTACCTCTGTAAATAGCCTCCCGTATCTGATTGAGTTTTTTATGTGCTCCCTATTGAAGGCTCTGCCGGGGATAGATTGACTGATGTATGGGAGATCTATTCATTTTTTCTTGTTTTTCAATAGTGTACTATTGAAATACAAATTGAAACATAAATATAGCAATAAAACATAATTTCAGTTAATTCCGAATTATTTGGTAATAAACAGACGGAAATCCGTTCATAAATAACATAGTTATTAGCGTTCAAAATAGTGACGCAAAAACGTGACATCGTTTGATTTTAGATTGCAGTAAAACATTTTCAATATCAAAACCATTGTGTCCGCTCTTGTCTGACGAATTGTAATTGTAGCTTAAAGAAAGCTGTGAAACAAGTTTCTCATAATATAAAAAAAATCAACATTTTAACCTGGTTTTAAGATATTCAAAATGTAAATAAAAAGAAATTGACACAGTCAAGCTAACGCATTTGTGCCCATTAAATAAATGAACTAAATAAAAAATTCATCAAACGTCGGCCTATCTCAATAGAATCTATTGGACAAATGCTCATCAATATTTGTTTTGTCGAATATTTGACAAAGTGTACTGCTAATTTTAGAAATATGCTGAACCCGACCTTATTTTTGAAATAGATTGCCAAACGGGTCTTCTAATTCCACAAACCAGTAGCTTTGCATAGTTGACCGCCCGTAAGTATCCCGTGATTGATGAAGGCCTGTTGAAACTGCATATTGAACCAATTGCATGATACTCAACGTGCGACCTAACGAGACTAAGATTATAGAATGATCAATAATATAGATGGTAGCGCTCATGCAGGTCAATTTTGGGTTGGGAAGGAATGTTAGTTCAACACTTGTGAATCTTATGACCGAGGAATTCTCTGCATCATCCGCAAGTGTCGCAAGATAAGATTGGTGTTAGTAGATAGGGAGATGAATTAGGATATATCTTGGTAGATATTGTGATTTAGCTAAGTAGTCACGCGCTTTGTCTTTTTATTTTAGATCAACCTCCTATGCGACCTCCAATAGAAACATGAATGCCGTTCGAACACATATTTTAATGATTATTCTTCAGCCGTTACATAGAAGGAAAAAGCCATAGATTTTGAAAAATATACGCACGAGACACAGACTCTGAGTTACACAAGGCGCCAGGCGTTTAAAAAATATAATAAAGGTATCTAGTCATCTTTAGACAATACGATCTTAGGAATATATACGAAAGTCGCTCGCTATCAGTTTCCGAGAATTCTAAGCGAGCAATTTAAACTCCGAACAGTCGACCATCGAGACTATTGCTTCTTATTAAGGTTCAACTGAGAAAGCTTGGAAAAGCGGCCATCTTGGAAAACTAAAAAAGGAGTTTTTTCCCACGCCGTTGAAAAAATTTTCAAGAAAATGAATCAGTAGTACTCTACCAATACCCCGAATGCATTGATTCATTTTCGTGAAGATTTTCCCAACGGTGTGAAAGAAAACTGCTTTTTTTCGTGTTCCAATATGGCCGCTTATTGCGGCATTCTCAGTTGAACCTAAACACTTCAATGATCATTTCCAGATTTTTTCAGTTTTCTTCAAGCTTGAGTATGAACTTTACGTTAGTGAGAAAATATCTTGAAACATACCCAAAATAACCAAAGGGAACAAAGAAATAATCTCGAAAATATTAATTAAGGATAGTAGACAAACCGAAACTACAACAGAAAACTCTGTTTTAACCCTTTCATGCCCAACTTTTTTCTAGTGCATGTAGGGTTTCAAAACTATTTTTCCTTGAAACGGTGGGGTCAAGAAACTCGAAAAACCTTTTTTTCAGAAAGGTAGGTGCTTTCCTTGCAGTGCTAGAAGGTGCTCAATTTTTACCTTCCAATGCTCAGTACAATGCTCCTAGAGTATTTACAATAGTACAACTGCGCGAAAAACGTAGCCAAAATTAGTCTAAATTGATAAGTTTTATCAGTTTTCACTAATATTGCAACATAACGAAGTTATATGAAAAATTCATTTTCCGTCGTAAACGTAAACGGTCCCTGGCAGCACTGCTCCATTGGAGTTCAATCAGACTAATTGCAATAACTTCAGTTCTAGAGCTGATCCTTATAACTGTTAATGCTCAAATGAAAGCCAATAGTCACATTTATTGGTCTTACTTGTTTTTGTGAGTAAATCTTGCCTCAATCAAAAGTTATAGGTGTTTAAAACCGTTGTTGTCCACAAACAACATGGGCATGAATGGGTTAATTATGATTTGAGTGATTTGGGCTGCCTACAATGAGCAATATCTCTACCGGAAGTATTGTATGAGTGATACATTAACAGTTCTACGCGCATACGACCCAGAGATCTTCACTAATGCAGCTGCTGTCCGAAGCAAACTCAGATTCCAGCCCCAGTCACGGTTAAAATTTACGAACTGACAGCGAGTGGCCAGAACCCGACCCAGCCCCGGGTCCAACGGCATAAGGTGGCTCGTATCCCGGTTGGCATCGCGGGGAGGTAAGGGATAGGAGTTCTGTTTCAGATGTGAATGGCGACATAGTGTGGCCTCTTGTTGCACAATAATACAGCTTTGGCTACCTATTCTAATTCCACAAACCAGAAGAGTTAAAAACTTCTCGACTGATTCTATAAAATGCCCATTCCAGAAACACTAAAAACTCGAAACATCCAAAGCATAATGAATATAGACATGAATCAATTGTCCCCTATATGCACCAACGAAACGTAACTGCTAACATCAAACAAATGTTTCCAATCCAGTTGAAAACTTCAGAGAAATAGTGATTTCATAGGCTCCATTTGAAATCGGCACTACCAGATAAACTCATATTATACCGTGCACATCCGATAGCCCATGCTTTAGGTGAAATCGAAATTTTATATACATAATTCATGCATTGCCGCTATAGCACTGCGCTACATCAGAGCACAACATGATTGGATTCCTCAGGCCACTGCTGTCAAACCCTGCATTTTAGTGCTGCTCCGCTGCCATTTATAGTTGCTGATGTTTGCCGGTGAATTTGCATAAATTTAAATCAGGTCATCAGGAAAGCAGCTTGATTTGTTAATAAAAAAGCTACAGTATAATTGAAATGGTGCCTGTTTATAGATGTTAACAGGTTTCGTTTATTTCAAAGTGCCAATGTTTGAAAGGGTGGGGTGCATTCGTTCGGACAGGTATACATTGAAATTGTTTTAAACAACGGTAGATTAGGATTTTTTTGCATTACATGCTGTGTCACGAATTCCAACAATCGAGTGGCTAATTGAAACGAGACAGAGCGTTTAATCCTGATGACCCGAACAATCATAAATTACGCCAATCTTAGCCAACCGGGCAGAGGTTCTTTCAAATTAGCACCCAACAAACAATACTTTGTTTGCGCTCCGTATCAAAGGTATAATTATCATTTTCCAACTATCTACTGCGGTAATGTTAGAGCTCAAATAATATTCATGAGGATGAAACGGCGACTTTGAGTGCGTTATCAGCAAAATTAATCTCTTCCGTATCATCTTCAAAACTCGGGTCCTGCAAGGATAACTATATAGCCGCTGATAAGCACCGGCGGGGATGCTGTACCCGGATCTGCCCTTAAAGTGGGAAGACTTTGTATTACGCCTCTCTTCTCTTGTTTCCACCTTTCGATGGTCGGCGAAGCATAAATTCGTTTCGGCATGATATGAAAAAAGCATAAAACCATTATCTTCAAAAACGTCAACGCCAGAAATCAGAGCTTAAAGTTTCTATTTTATGGTAATTGAATCGGGCTGATTTCGGGCCAGTTCATTCCCCGGCTCAGGATATGCGGTAAAATGGTTGGCCTGTACCGAACGTCGTCGTCTCACGGTCGCTTTTTGGCGAAAAGCTCCACTTAGGGCAGGCGTCTGTAAGTCTACCGGGGAGAGACAGAATCCAGCAGCGACAGCGATAAACTGCGAACCCCAATGTAAGAGTTCATGGCAGCGAGGGAGAGGATGAAAGCATTCTTTAGGAGGGGTCGGAACCAGTACCACCCCATGCGCACTTTTATCTTTTGTCGAGTGTGAGCCCAAGGCAAGATTCGCCTTTTATGACCAAGCGAGCGATGATAATCATTACGATGAACTGGGCGAAAAAGAAGGGAATTTTATTATTAAAATATGGAATCGGTGGTAAAACGTAGTCGAACGGTTCTGTTGGCTCTGTTATCGTGGAATAAACTCGGTCGGTGAATACATTGTATTTCACCGCGTTTGGTTTACCTAGCGCTCCGTAAAGAAAGCTTAGTTAATGGAACTACTAAAAAAGCAAGAGAGGAAGAAGTAGGCCTAACAATAAACTGTTGTTCTAGTGCTCTCATGGTAGTATTAGATCAATTGGATTTTTGCGCCCACTCCGAAAATTTTGGAGAACTTTCAAATTGTCGTAGCGATTAACTGCCTTGGGATTAGTTTCACTTTCTCGTGTCAATGAAGAGCTGAATGTGAGCTTTGGGGAGTTTTTCAGTGACTACTCTTGACTGTTTCCTGTTTTGCCTCAGGAAATAGTTAATATTTTGATTTTGGATCAAGATTCGGTTTTTCAGATTTCACTAAACTAGTCAGGTTATGAAACAATATAATTGTGATCAATATCTTATCTTGATAAAATCAGTTAATACCCGATCGATTCTCTTTTCTTTAGTTTTTCGTATGTATAGAGAACAGCGCTCTCATACTGTTTTGAAAACTCAACTATTTCCTAGTGATTTTCGAATTCAACGAATAGAAAAAACATCTCACAAACTGACAAGTAGTTCAGGTAGAACGTTTCAAAATTTCATCCGGTTAAGTTGATGTAGAAAATAAACGTCAATTGTGCCTATTTTTATTCAATTCGTTTATTTAATGAGGCACGTTTGCGTTAGCTTAAAGGTGTCAATTTCTTTGTTTTACATTTTAAATTTCTTAAACCTACACAGCAAAAACAATCTTTTAACTTTACGTCCTTCCGATGCACATGAAAAGAGCGTCCCAATTCACATAGATTTACATTTAATTACATGTAAAATGGGTGTTGCTCAGCTTTTCCTAGGCCATTCAGTCTGAGTTTTACATAAAAAGAGACACAATACTGAATATTACATATCATAGCATGTAAAATCCTATTATCGGACAGAAAAATACGTCGCAGCGTTGTTTACGTCAAATGTAATTTATATTTTTTCTAAAAGTGTAAGAGATTACAATAGAAATATTTTTTAACTTTTCACATATAGAAAAGTAATGCAATCTCTCTAAACCGAGGCCCGGGAACCGAGTACCATATACCATTGGACTCAGTTCGACGAGATCGCAAAATGTCTGTGTTCGTATCCGTGGGTGTGGGACCGATTTGCGCCAGTGTCAAATGAAAGGTACAACCTTCCCATCCAGAGCTGCAAATTTTCAACAGTTTGTTTTGAACTTGAAGGAGGAAAAATTCTCAAATCATGCCCTACTATGTTCAATTCGCAGTTGTTCGTTTCCATTATTCATTCAAACAGCCGACCTGCTCAATCATTTTTCATTCATTTTCAATTTCATTGACCCCGTGAGTATCTCTTTACTGGGGTATTGAGTAGGTTTTTCAAGCAAAACTAGTCTGAACATAGTTCTTACTGTCCATGTAAGCTTGAAAACGCAAAACATGACGACATTTAACCTAAACTGGCTCCTACAGAGCAGATGACAGCTTTGGTTGGTGAATGAAAAAGCGTCAATTTGAAATGAAGACGTACGATTCAGTTATGAAAATCCCGCCAACTTGAAAGTGAACGATTGAGGGAGGCTTTGAATTTGAATCATGGTTGGGTTTGATTGAACTGAAAGTTGGCATTTGAAAATGAAAATTTGCACCACTGTTCCCATCAACTGCTACTGATTTTTTTTATTGATTGAGTATCCGGTTCCGGAGTTGCGGGTTGAAGAGTGCAGTCGTATAGTATACTCCCATAAAACCTGGCACCACCATGATGTTCAAAGAATGTAATGCATATTAAAATATATGCAATATTACTTGGATTTGCTGGTCTAGATCACTAATGACCAATCGAAGTAGCTATGACTTCATGGGCCGCCTATGGCGATTCCTGATGCACCAGGGAAGTTATTTTCACACCTATTTCTCAACTAAGTCTTGATCGATTTTTGCAAGCTTGAATCCATTTTTTTAAAGTTTAGTTTCGTCAAGCATGTGTATATTATATAGAATGGAATTACAATAGTTACTTAATACTATTCATTATTTCTACGGTTATGTTGAAATTGATTTGGAATGGAAAAGTTAATTATTTTACAATTTTCATTATAATGACGCATAATTCTATTGACGGGGTTATATTTAGCATATTTCGTCATAAAATATTGTTCTTGGAATAAATTAGTTCTTGGATGACGGCTAGGTACATAAAATTTTAGTAGCGAAAGTAACGGTGCGGATGGAACACGTTGAGAAATAATGTCGACATAGCAAAGCATGGTCAGTTCGCGGATTTGAGTGTTTTTTAGAAATCCGACACTAACTTAATGACAGGACTAAGCTAGCGCCGCATTGATCCATAAAAAACGGAGACACAACTTGTGTTCCTGAGCATGGTATCTTATGAGACGAAGTCGAAACGCAAATGCCATAACTAATTTAGTTATAGGTTTTGTTCTCTTCACGCACAAAGATGGTTTTAAATAATTTTCTCCTTAATAGAGAAAAAATATTTTTATCAAAATTGTTCTCCACCAAAGAGAAATATAGATCAAAAATACCTTTTCGCTCGGATTATTTGCATGATGATTTCCTACCAACCGGTATTGTACGTCTCCGGAATAAGTTTTGCAGTGACACAGAGCATTTAAACACCATAATAAATACTTCCGGCAAGCTATTTCAAACGTTTAAATTGACTAACAGCTTTACATATGACAGATGGAGAAAAAAACCCAACTAGTGTTAGTGAAATGACTTGCATGGAACTCTATTTTGCTTGATATAACCTGAATGCAAGATTAAGAGAAAGAAAGGTGGGTACTAAAGAGAGTAGAATAACAAAGAGACGCCATCTTAATTCAGTGAAAACAATTCAACTAGCAACCAGGCTACAGGTCACAGGCAACACTGCAAATGTGCATGGCTCACCAAACTTGTTTGTTGTTATTCCGTTTGTTTCTTCTAACCAATATAAAAATCCGATGCGACTTCTGGTCTGCTGAGCTCCTCGGCCAGCAAAAACATAATTATATCCGCAGGAATCGTATTTTGCAGCAGCATAAACTTTTCATCTTTAAAATCTTTAGTAATTTTAATGAATTGCATAACAATACTTCCTTAAAAACAATCCCACATAATGCTAAACATTTACGATTGACAACTCTCTTGTTCGTTTGGAATGACATTGACAGTAAAATTGGAATTCCAAACGGAACATGGCGTCTCTTTGTTATTCTAGTCTCTTTAGTGGGAACATTTGACACTTTTTAGTGTATTAGTTTTATACTTGTAAAATTGAACATGGCGTCTCTGCTTATGCTTCTCTGCTTTGTATCCTCTAGTTTCATCGGCTTCATCGATGAAAAATGGCAACTGCAATCACATATAGAAAAATGCACCCATCTGTACCCATCTTGACCCAAATTAGTGTTGTTTCTCCCTTTCTTTCTTTAACGTCAATGCCACAGACGATGGTTTAAATACGCGGCGAGAAAAGAAGTAAATTTGGTTGCATGGCTAATATTTTATCCGCTAGTCCTGGCAACTAGGAGATCTGTGTAAGCATCGAATGACTTGTAGTTTATTCGATACACTACAAATTCATTTCGCAATATACCCACTGTTCAAGATATCTTGTCTGATCTCAATGATCTAGAGGCGGCTAAAGGCTCAGGACCTGATGGAATTACAGCTCACTACTCATTATATGCTATGGATAAATGAAATCAGGACCCCTTCTTTTCATTTTATTTATCAACGATATTTCTCTTAAACACATTAAAATTCTCATATATGCGGATGATATGAAGTTAGTTTTTGAAATTAGAAATAATAATGACATTAATATTTTTCACAATGAAAAACAAATCTTTTATACATGGTGTTGTAAATTTTTACTGGAATAAAATGTTGAAAAATGCAATCCTATTACTTTTTGCAGAAAACAAATCACGACATCCATGTCAATTACCTTAGGTAACCAAATCGTTCTGAAATGCTTAAAAATAAGAGATCTAGGAGTTACCTTAGACAAAAAAAAATAAAATTTGCGGAACGTTACAACACAATTGTTCATTAGACTGGCTCGCGGTTATATGGAAAAACTTCAAGAGGATTTAAATTAGCGGGAACAGCACTTTTTGAGTTCCTTTTGTGGTCCCAAATGCATGTGCAAAATTTGGTAGTGTTCGGTTGCTTCCCGAGTTTGCGCATTGCGTTCAAAGTTTGTATGCGATTTTATATGGAGAAATCAATGATTTGGCATTTACGTTAATAAAGATCGCTATTTCACTCAACATGAAAAACCAGCTTTATAAAACTATAGTTCAAACCTTGATTAACAACTTTGTCGAAGATTTAGATTTAGAAGATATTATTGTTTGGTCACCATACACCATAAACATGAAGTGAGAATTGAGGCATTTCAAAAACAGTTTCTAATATATGCACTACGCAAGTTAATATGTACAGCATTTCCTCTTACATCTTATGACGCACGTTGTGTTTTGATAGATATTCAAATATTCAGGACTGTGCTATGATCTCGTCCTTAAACGATGTTGTCATGCAACCTACTGGCTCATCTAACCTATTGTCAAAATTAAATTTATGGGTATACTCCTAATTGCCAATAACGCAATAGAAATTCGGATCACTGAACAGGAACAGATTACGCTAAATTCGAATCACTAAACTATGATGATAGCTGTGTATAACGAGCATTTTTGAAAGTATTGGCTTTAACTTTAACAAAGCTGTGGCGAAAAAGTAAGCTAAGTTCGTGATTTTTTTAAAGCGTTTTATGCAATTTTTTTTAAAAGCAAAAGGCAGGATTATGAAAATTTCACTATGTTTCATTTCTCTTCCAAGATAAATACAAAAAAATACCTGTATGATTTCCTTCTAATAATCAATCATTTTTATATTCAGAGTCATTGAAAGCACCCAATTCTGAATCCATCGTTACCACTAATAATGCATAATAAAGGGAGCAGAAACAATTACACGAGTTAGTGATTTTTTCTAATATGCATAGTGGAATTAAAACGAAGACAAAAGTGTGGTAACTTCAAATATTTTTGATAGAAATTACATAGCTGGATTACTCAGCAATTTATTTTAACGAAAATAAAACAAAGCTTAGTCAGTTTAGTTGTCACAGTAAGAAAGTTAATCTGTGAATGAGTTCAACTTCCCGAATATGTTCATATATACCATACGAATTTTACCCGGCACCAATATTCTTTTCAGCAGAGACAGTAAATGTAATTTTTACCTATCCGAAATTTATACGAATTTTACCTTTTTGGCAAATACGGCAAACATAAATGTTACCCAAGCTAATTTATTTATGTATTCTAACCGTAAATCTGCAGAAAAAAGTTTTTAAATGTTTTTATCAAACGGTTGGCACATGGAACACATTTCGCATAGAAACAATATCGAGCGCTTTCCAAAATATTTCGAAATGATTATTTAAAAAATAGTGTGAATAGATTAAATAAGAAAATTTATTTGCGAAAGTAACCAATGTAACAATATAAAAACAGTAATAATACAATAAGTTTTTTTTAGTTTGCGGTGGTGTAACCCCTTAACCCTTAACGACGTAATTTCAAATTTTGTAAAAATTGTCAGCAAAGCTTCAATACGTTACTGCAATAATTTTGTGACGATTTTCGCATTTAAAGGTTAAGGATGAATGTAAAGAAGCAAGAGAATAATTTGGGTTTCTTAGCAGCAACCGAACTTGTAGCTGTAACCTGGCGATAGCCTCGACAGTATGTGTAAAACACCTTTTCCCCTCAAAATTGCGAAGTAAAATAGCTCTTATTCAGTTATAATTCATTCCCATACACGAACTTGTTTATCTACGATCGAAATTTACTCAATAACAGCACGTCCTCGAATTACACAAACTCGAGACGCGTATCTGCTCCCTTGTCCTAAGGCATCGTTCTATTTAGTCAGCTAGAGTAAATGTACCGACTTGTCGTTGTATTCCACTTGGTCGCACCCCGCCTCCTTCTGGTGCAGTGTTAGCTCAACACGAATTCAAGAGTGAATTATTGTTCCTTTGATCGCGATAAACAACACTTTTATTGGCATTTTATTTGAGATTGGTTGCAAATGTTCCCTTTCAACGATCCCTCACAGTATTACCCAATCTCCCATACATACATACGTATTTACTTCCAGTTCCTAGCGTCAAGCATCTGAAGAGAAAGGACCACAAAAAGTAGATACTATGTTTTCCACTTTCGAGCGAAGTAGGCAAGGAATATTTTCACTGGGTGGTGTTTTCCGTGCGTGGGTGTAGGGACACTTATTTATAGACTAGAAAAGTCTGGGGTAGGTAAGAAATTTGAACCAGTCAGGAAGAAAGCTTGTCGCACAGCCAGACATACTCGAACTACGCTTCAATGCGAAACAAAGAAATGCACGAATTGAGTACAAATTCTGCAGGAAGGAATACCTTTTCATCATTGCTATAGTTATTTTTTTTGTTTGTGAATTTCACCCTTTTAATTGCTGTTGCAACTGTTTATCATTTGCGAATTAATAGTTGTAATAGTTGGGTCAGACAAATAAAGAAAAGTTCCTGAGATTCATCGTTTATACCTACGATCTTGGAATACGCAAGAAAGTGTTGATGTAGTGCTTGTTTCTCAGGACGCGTAGTTTAACTGGTACTCACATAAGTACTTCAAGCAAGAGGCTAAAGAGCGGAAAGCGAAACGTTAAAAACAATTTCAAAGTAGGTTGTGTGTCCTTATTCACAAAGTGTTTTCTACCGTATTCCTTAGGGAAAACTACTTCAAGCAAGTTTTGTGACTGCGAAATTTGAACGTGCTATAATTAGGGTTATTTCAATTTGGATTGAATATGAGCGTTATATATCCAGATTGAAATCTGCCAACAAAGCCTATCGACAGGTGGTAACTATATCTCCATTGGACGCGTTCCTAAAAACTTTGAAAAAAGGTAAAACATGACTTACGTCAAAACAAGGAATATATGTAAATGCCATCAACGGCATTATTTGCCGGTACCATCTGCCCATAGACTTTGAAGGCAGACTTCAATATGCTTCGCCATAGCTCTATTCTTCACCAAAGTCTGGCAGTGTCTGAGCTAGCTAATTGGACGCAAACAGTAATAATAATATCTCAAGCCTGAACGCGTAGATACGTTCCTAAAAACCTTGAAAAAAGGAAAAAATGGCTCACCCCAAAACAAGGATTATATGCTAATGATGATGCTTATATCAAACCACTTTCCACTATCAGTACATTCAAATCTGTATCACAAATGATCTGAAATAATCGGTGTCACCCTGGACTCTTCAGAGCAGGTTTATGGAGTAATAACTTGTTGGTAGGAGCCCCAGGGAAGTCTTACTAGACCAGTAGACACCTGGAGACTCAGCTGTAGTTCGCCAAAACCCAACTAAAATGGGTTGGTTTCATAAATTCAAAACAAAAAATAGCAAAACATCTCAAATGAGAACAAAGTGTAAAATGGTTGAATTTGATTGCACACGATTGGTTCGAAGTTCAGAAAATTCTGAATGTTAGTCACAACACATTCAAACATGCAGGAGAGAATTATGGTTGACAGTTTTTTTTTTGCTACAGAGTTGGTCCGATTTTCCGGATCAAAGGTATTATGGACCAATATTTTTATATGCAGATCTTTAGAAATTTCATACGCTTAGTAATAAAATGTCTTTGAAGTGTTAGTTTATACAAGATAATGAACCCAGTAATTCCGCTCGCACCGTAAAAGGGTGGTTGGATTATCTTAATTAAGTGGCTAGCTCAATTTCCTGTTCTCAAACCAAAAAACCACAACCGAACAGGTGTCATTACCTCGAACCTGATCCATTCGCATATAGAGGCCAGCCTTCTGGAGACAAGCTACATGAAAAACAGTATAGAATGAATTCAAATTGCACGGAATGCTCAATCCCATCCCCTTATGCTTGCAAATATTACAAACAAGTCTTCATCCAGCTGAAGGAATCATTTCTATCGAATCTATTGTTTCCAAAAATATTGTTTTGGCAATCCGAAGGTACTACTAGAATTGGAACACAAAACAGAGCTTGCCGAACGACTGGGGCTTCGCAAACACCTTCTACAAAGGCTCTTCAAATTTCTTTTCACAATATAAAAATCACGGTGAATATGACTGTTAATAACATAAACAATAAATACGTCTATTACTCGGCTTATTTGCCGCTTAATGAACCGTCACCTTCTTATGATTTCAAAAGGGTTATATCATATTGTTGCGGAAACGGATTTCCTCTCAAAATCGGCGATGATGCAAATACCCACCACATAATTTGGAGCAGCTTAGATGTCAACTTGAGAGGCACCGAAATGATGGAGAATTTAAATACTACAAATTTGCATAAACTTAATGTAGGAAATCGCCAAACATTTGCACGAGCTGGCAGAGAAGAGCAAGTGTTAGTTGCGTCGGAGCAGGTGTTAGATGTAACACTCTGCTCCGACGGTATTACGCATAAGTTGGCCAACTCACTTGTATCAAACGACCTCGAACCATCTTTATCTGATCATAAGTACATCGTCTTTGATTATTACATCGTATCGCTAGATATCGTCATATATAGTAATCCAAAATATACGAACTGGGACCTCTATGAAGCGGGTTTGGCGACTAGGTTTTATGGGTATCTTCCAACGATTGAATCTCCGAGTGATTTGGATGAGGTCGTGGATAAAACAAGGTCAGTTTTAGTAGCTGCATTCCAAGTGGCTTGTCCGCTTCGAGTTATGCGTGCTTCTAGAGGAACACATTGATGGAATACCGAATTTGTTCGACTCAAAAAATAGAAGAGTATGTAGAAGAGCTTGGAATTGCAGACACAGGGACGGGTCGGAAGCTTGCTAAGCATATAGAAATGCTCCTCGATCCTCTGGGCAAACTGGTTGGAAAAGCCTCTGCGCAAATGTCTAAAGTCTCAACGAGATTAGTATATTAAATAAGTTACTTTCAAAATCGAAAGACTTTCATGTCAGCTCAATTAGCACTGCTAATGGCGTATACTCATCTGACGAAGATGCAGTACTCAATTTTCCCTTTAACACAAACTTTCCAGGCTGTACGGAGCCATCACCAACGACTGCACCGGAGTTTTTTCGTGTAGTTCTGATTTTTGGACATTTGCTCGTTGAATTGTGATAACCGAATCGATCAAATGGGCGATTGAAAGTTTTGCTCCGTATAAGTCTCCGGTAAAAGATGGAATCATTCCAGTTCTACTACAAAGAGAATATGAACATTTCAAGCATATTTTGAAAAAAGTTGTTACTTGTAGACTTGCAACATGATACATTCCATTAGCATGGCAAAAAAACTGTAAAATTCATTCCCAATGTTTTGCGGTGGCCGCGCTACTTATGAAGAAGGAAAGAGCTTTAGACAGATTAGTTTGACCTCCTTCCTTCTCAAAACAGTGAAATTTTTAATCGAACACTCCATCTGGAATGTTAGCTTGGGCGAGCACCCACTGCATGCAATCCATCATGTATATCAGCGGAGGAAGTCCACTACCACCCTGTTACACAATGTTGTCTACAACATTGAAAAAGCTTTTGCACAAAAGCAATCAAGTTTAGGAGTACCGTCATCGGGGTCAGGGCCGTCGACAGCCGCGTCGGGCCCCAAGGCTTGTATTACTGCCGGGCCCTTTACAACCTAAGCCTTCTAGTTCAGTATGAGTTAGTACCTCTTCAGCTATGAGAAACTCGTGAGTCCGTAGTTTCTATTAGTCTTTGGTTGACTCATATTGCCACATCCACAGATAACGTGCCAGACAGGTGAATTTCAACAGCTACCTGTTCCTATTAGCTACGATTTTTTCAATTTGCGGGTACTCAGGAAACAGATATCAGTAGCCTCTAGCTCAAATAGCACGTTCCCCATGTTGATCGGAGATTTGTGCCTTGCCATGAATCGTCTTTTCATGATTTTCCTGATGGGAAGGATTGGGGAAGCGGTAAGATTAGTGGTAAGGAATATACCCAAGAGACCACGAAGCATTATTCGATGGCTTTAGATATGTTCTATATTCGCATACAAAACATATTCTTTGCGGCTTCAAAATTCTATAAAGCTCATTAAAGCACACTTAGTATCGGAAAAGACGAAAGAATGTGCCAGAATAGAGCTAATTCAGAAGCACCTTAATGGCTACCAGCAATGTTAAAATAGAGCTGTGTTTTTTTTTAAATAATTTCGCTTCTTTATCGGAACAACAAAAGCAAAAATTCCCTTACGATAACGTACCCACCCTTCCTCTTTTCTTTTCTTTCTTTTGTTTGACATGCCGACTGATTAAATTGACGATTTAGTGCCTGGAATGGGATTCCATCCGTTGTCGAAAACCTCGTCTCAATTTGGTATACGCGTTTGATCACCCAAGTAACCATAAGCACTAATTTAAAACTCTAGATTAACTCTAAGTTAGCATTCCTATTGCTAACTAGCCGTATGCAAGTATTTTTAATGCTTCAATGCACCTAAAATTTGAAGCATTAAATCTTGAACTATATCGACATACAGAACATACACATCGCATTAAAAAGCTTTTGAAGATAAATTCTATGAAACTTTTATAGAAAACTCTAAGTGCAAATATGTAATCTTCTTATAGTGCTTTGAGACACCGAACAATAACAAATATACCTATGCATTCCAAAAATCACCTTAAGTCGTATGCATTCCTGTAATAAATGATAATGCAATAAACGTAAATTAGTGTACTTTCGACTGTTATTGTGACAATTTATGATTTGAAGATCGGCGTTTCAGTCAATAAAAATCAAGAACACTCGTTGCTCTCTTTCTCCAACGTTTCGGTTCTTATTGGATCTTTTTCAAGGAAACGAGAATTTTTGTGTGTTCTGTTGTCGTTTTGTTCATGCTATACAATCTAGCTGTCACACTATCATTTATCAGTAGGGCTGTTAGACCCACTCGTTGTAATTAACGTTTAAATTAGACATTTAGAATTGGACTACGATTGGCGTCACTGCACTATTTTATCAAAATCTTCGTTCACTCTCATTTTGTGTCTGTAAAAAATACGTAAATAACGGAAAATCAAAATGCAAATTCTGCACGATTCTTCGAAAAAAATTCAAAAAATCTTCGCACAGATCAGTGATCAAATACGTATACAACATTGAGACGAGCTTTTCGACTGGGGATTGAACCCCATTTCTATAGGCACTAAATCGTCAATTTAAATAGTCGGCACATCAAACGAAAGAAGAGCGGAAGGGTGAGTGTGTCATGGAAAGTTTATATTTTCTTTTGCTGTATCGATAAAGAAGGAAAAGTAATTTTTAAACGGCTCTATATTAACATTGACAGCCATTAAGGTGCTTCTGAACTAGCTCTATTCTGGCACACTAAGTGTGCTTTAATCATCTCTATAGAACTATGAAGCCGTAAAGCATATGTTTTATATGAAAATTTAGAACAAATCTAAAGCCATTACATAATGCTTCGTGGTTACTTGGGCGAGGCCCAAAATCACCTTTTTTTTCTCACACTTTTAGAAGAAAATTCCTTGAACGTGCTATAAAAATACAACAATTATCCATTTTAATCACCGGTTAATTAAGGTCAGTCTACCTTCTCATCTCGCCCAGAGTAGAAACCAAAAATCGTTCCGCTATAGATGCATGGCAAAATCCAACTTTTTCATACGTAACCATTTCATGCGGATCAACCGAAAATGGGACGTTTCATCAGACAATACTGGTTATGCAACCAAGATAGATTCTTATGCGCGAATTCTACAAAAAGACACTGCACCACGGAAAATTTTGTGCAAAACTAGCTAAGAACAGCCCACCTATTATAACCGAAAACAGCACACCGTTATCTTATGCCAAACCACAAACTGCTACAAAACCAATATCTATGGATCTGACACGAACAAATATTCACTCAAAAACAATCACGACCAGTGTCTCTAAGCCAACAACCGACACCACCAGCAAAGAAGCGAATGTAGAAGAGCACGGATGCGTTTGTCCGCAAGCTCGCATTTTTGATTGACGCTCTATTGCTTTCTTCAAAAATACTTTGAATTAGCTTCTCAATATTTTGTAGTGTATTCCATCAATTCAAGCAATAAAACTCGTTTTTCAACTTGTACACAAGTAGACAAATCCTTCAAAAACGTTTGTTTTAACAAATGTCAACTATCAAATAAAGTTTGCATTTTTTATACTTTTATTATATAACAATTTAATAAAGCGAATGATTATAAAGAAATTACTACAGTGGAGACCCGATTTTATCAGCACCCAATTTTATCAGCCCACGATTTTATCTACCCCCGATTTTATCTACCCCCGATTTTATTAGCTTTTTAACCCGATTTTATCAGCTTCATATGAAAATTGATAGTTGGTAGTTTTATGGGTTCTAGCAGACGAACCAAGTTGAATTCGAGTAAATCCTTTCTTGGGCATATATTTCTTATCTTGAGATCCGAAAAATGCAAAAATAAAAATGTCATTTTTTTTAAATTTTGCGCTGTTAGACCCTGTTAAGGGGAACTTAAAGAAAATAATCAGAAAAGGTTGCGAGGCTATATCTAAGAATCAAATATTTTAAGAGCTTCGGTTTATTAAAATGACTGAAAAATATGTGTCCCGATTTTATCAATGTCCCTATTTTATCAGCTTAAAATTCGCCAATGGGCTGATAAAAACTCCTTCCTTCTTCCGGGTCAAACCGCGGGCCCCCAAATACGACCCGGGCCCCAGGGCTATTGCCCTGGCTGCCTCCCCCTCTCATCGGTCCTGATCGGGGTTACTTTACGCCAAAAATAGCAGGAACTGCGACCACGCAACTTCAAATTTGAAACAAGTTTATTTCATGTTTTACATATTGCAGAAGTACCTCAAAAGTCAGTGAAAAAACTTTTGGAAAATCAAGCTTGGATATGAGATATAAAGAATTAAAAATTGGCGTAGAGGCACCCCACAGGGAGGGTACATTACGCCAAAAAAGTTTTTTTTTTCAAAATAATGTTAACTTCTTGATTTATTGTTATGGATTATGCTTGTTACGTATGTGTGAATGCGAATGAATGTTGTGCTTGTAAAAATAAAAGGGTATGTTCAAAAACTGCGTTCCACGCATCCAATAACTTTGTTTAGGAGAGTCAATAAGTCCTACGATAAAAAACAGCAAACCGAGAAAAACGCTCTTCATGATATACTTTTTCATTGATCCTTATGAATTAGACAATTTTATTTTAGTATTTTTAAAGGAGTTTTAATTGTGTTCTGGAGTGCAAAGGCTTTTCCAACAGAAACGCGAATGTTATATTAAATGGTCAGGACAGTTCATCTGTCTTTTATGAGATATCCATTTCCAATATACTGAGGACCTTTTTGTTTAGTAATGTTTTAAACATAAGATTATTCGCCTACACTGCAAAACTATTCCCCAGTGCTCTTTCTGTCGTTCCACAACAAATTGCTTCAATACACATAGTTTAAATACTTATAGAAACGATGGCGTTTTTATATGTTTGTTCCTTTGCAACTACACTACTCAACTTGAAAATTGTCGATTACTGTTATTTTTCAATACAGTCAAACTAGTTCGCTAATAAAAATCTGCTTTGAGTTTGGATCAAATCCCAAAATAAATCAAATATACAGATTGTGTAATATAAACTTAAGTAAAGCTTGTCATAAAGCAGCCCCAATTTTAAATAAAATGAACATATGGTGACCAATTACCATACAATCAATAATACGGACAAAACGTACAAACACAAATAATTGCATTACATTGCCAGATTGATTACAAGTGTTCAATATCCTGTTATCTAATAATTTGATTAGTGATATACACTTTCCCAAGAGAATTTAAGTTAGAATATTTTTGCGTATATTTTTTGTTTCAGTTTCATCGCCTACTACGATTACTTGTAAGCATTTTCTTAAACTTATATCCAATTTTTATATTTGTGTTGAACCAGCGAATAATACTATGTTTTGCTTTTAGAAGCTCAAGTATCATTCTTTAATTTTGGCGCAAAGTAGCCCCGTGGCATAAAGTAACCCGATGACGGTATTTCTCATTATCGAATGTGCTTTTGACAATGTGTCTTTCGAATCCATTTAGGGAGCAGTAGGGCATTACAAAAAAAAATGTTTTTTTTGAATTCTCAAAGGCCTCCTCTCTCATACTGTGACAAATGTCAAAGTAAGCTCAGATGTCAAATTTTATATCATTTGGACAATTCTGGACTCCTGCCCACTTCGCTTGAATTTTTTTAAATTGGTACTATGGGAAAATCTGGAGGAAAAATATATTAAATGCTATAACTTTTGAAGTAGCAATCACAAAATCACAATTTATATCAATTTCTAAAGGAAATAATCTTAGTATTTGAATATAGATACTTCTATTTTTATACAAATACGAAAAAGTAGGGTACTGGGTCATTTTGACCCCAAAATCCACTATTTCTAATAATTTTTCTGCTCTGTGATGCAAATCATACATATTTTGCAGTTTTCTTATGTTAAAAATCTCAGAAATCGAATGGAACTTTTTTGACCTTTGTCTGAATACGAGAAGTTGGTGTTATAGGGCCTTATGTCATTCATATTAAATTTTATCATTTTCTCATCGTGGAAAATCCTTAGGAACAAAATAAAAATAGATTCGTTACCGGTAATATTCAGTAATTATCTGACATGTAGTCTGGATTTCACATTTTTATCATAAAATCGCACATATTAACTCCGTTTAACAACAAAATTCTTATTTAATTTACTACTTCTAGTGTAAAATATGCTTAGAGATTACATGAGAAAAGTTTCATTCCTGGAAAAATAGAGGAAGTTGAGGTATTAGGACATTTAATGAAAAAATGTGCTTTGTAGAGTTAGTGTCAAAAATATTTATGTTTCTGAATTTTACCGCTAAGGAATATATTTTTGTTGTAGTTCTAAAAATATTCCACGTTCAAAAAGTTACATTTTATGAAAATTGATCGACGAATAATAGAGATATATGCACGAGAAAATGATAAAATTTAATATGAATGACATAAGGTCTTATAACCCCAACTTCTCGTATTCAGACAAAGGTCAAAAAGGTTCAATTAGGTTTCTGAGATTTTTTCACAATAGAAAAACTGCAAAATATGTATGATCGGCATCACAGAGCAGAACAAAATTATTAAAAATAGGGGTTTTCGGGGTCAAAATGACCCACTACCCCACTTTCCCGTATTTTTCTAGAAACAGGAATACCTCCATTCAAATACTAAGGCTATTTCCTTGAAAATGAGGTAGAAATTGCAATTTTCTAATCGCTACTTCAAAAGTATAGCATTTAATGTACTTTTCTTCCAGATTTTCCCATAGTACCAATTTCAAAAATTTCAAGCGAAGTGGGCGGGAGTCTAGAAGTCGCTCGTACCTCATATCACCAAATGGTTCCAAAACCATGTGATACAGTTTTCTGAGGCAATTCCAAGAATTTTGATAACCATATTGCGAGTATTCCTTTTAAATTCACAAATGAGGTCCCAATACGGAAACATTCCTCCGGAAATTCGAATTCCTGAGAATATGACGAATTCACCCGCTTCATTTTCACAGAGTCCAACAGAATATGAGTTTCTGAAACCAAAGTATGACTAAGTATCCAATTCGGCTAAAATGCCATAATTATGAGCATTTCAGTTTTGCGGGTACCCGGTATTATGTGATAAAAAGATGCCGAAGCCCTTCCTTACGCCCCGTTTCCCGCTTCAGCAATTTTCCCGCCACAAGCTATACTTGGCGATGATCTAAGATGTCACTAAGTACCAATTGAGATTGGGAACTGGAATATCCTGGACTGGAATCTGAACAAGTTTCCGGATACCCTGTCAGAAACATAACCCAATAGATCGTGCAACTAGCCACACAAGATTGTCGCCCCAAGTGATTGCTTGGGATGGTTATATCCTTGCTCCCAGTGAATTTACACTCACATGCAGTTTTCCTTTCAAAACTTTCATTGCGAGAATTCCTCCCCGCGAGGAATGGTTGTCTGGCTGGATGGAGCGACAACTTAAAGAATACCAGAGTTTGTTATACTCACAATTCTTAGTTGTAAGGCCGAGCCGGTGCTGGTGTCTATTGTCGTGAAATGAGATTGGGCCAATCTCATTTGCTTGGAAGATACTGCACCGTACTCCAAGCAGAAATCATTACTGTGTGACGTACAATGGCACTTCAACAGGGAATTTTCGATAGAATAAAACACTCTGACACTCAGGCCGCCCTGAAAATACTTTGTTCGACAGATTCGGGATCGAAATTAGTAATGGCATGTCGAACCCAAATCGAGGAACTTAGCTTTTCAAATGACATCTACCTTCTAAGGGTTCCTGGTCATTCCAGTATTAATGGGCATGAATGGGCGGATGAAATGGCTAAGGCGGACGCTACAACTGACTTCATTTATCCAGAACCAGTATTACCACTGTTGATTAGTTGGATAAAGCACGAGATTCACTCTTGGGCTGCATCCGAACATGCCAACCATTGGCGAATCTTTGCAAACGTTCAAACAATTGCACAATTGCAGTATTCTAGTCAGGACACTAAGTGGACATTAAAATCTTAATTATCACATTGCTAGTATTCAGCGTGCTGAGCATTATTCGTGTGATCTTTGTGAATCCGATTACGGAGCTTTATATCATTTGATATGTAGCTGCCCTGCAGATATTCAATTGAGTGTCCGGATTTTTGGTTCTACATATATAGATGAATCAACAGGGTACAGGGTGCTGAAACTCAAGGATGTCCTTTAGTTTCTGAACCAGTGTGTAAAGAGCTATAGCGTTTGCTGCGAAGATCTGAGAACGAAGTTGATTACAGTGAAAATACATTAGTATTTTTGCAGTATTGACGACCGATCTGTGGAATTTCCGTGAACAAAGGGTTATAAACTGAACTAAAAGTCACGTCGAATGTTTATAAACCTAAATCGGTTTAATACGTATTTGAATGGCAATATCTGGTCGTGGTTATTATGTTGATGTATCCGCTCATCGATAAGTGTTATTTATTCCCTTGGGAGTGAATAATACTTCCGTATTGTCTATGTGCTCTGTGTCGTTATTTTCTTATCCCTAACCTTACCACCTCCCCAATCCTTCTCATCAGGAAAATGATGAATAGACAAATCACCGTAAGGCACAAATCTCCGATCAACGTGGTAACGTGCCATTTGAGCCAGTCGTTACTGATTCCTGAAGTTCAGGAGGTTCTTGGAAGGATTATTTTGTAAAAGTCGATTTCCCATAAGAAATCTCACGAAAACTTTAAACCTTGGGCGCAAAAATGCATTGAACGCGGATTGAGCTTAAAATTTGCACAGCTTAGGACCCAAATAGTACCCAAAATATTGCTCGAAGCAGTAATCTAATTTTTTCCCAACCTAAAATGTTCACGGTAGCTTGCAACGCCCACCAGGATTTATTCAATTACGGCAATCCATCATTTAAGTTAAAACTCGTAAAAAATTTTGCGTTTACTCTGTCAGTCGATATATACAAACACGAGGATGTAGTTGAATTACGCGTTTCCTTTTACTTCGATACACACGCAGAGCCGGAAAAATCTTGCGTGGAGTAAATCGTGCATTTCATTATTTCATTTTAGAGCACACAGCTAGCAATACACAACCACAAATGAATTCAAAGAATTCCTCCACAAGACAAAGTGTACGCAAATCAACCTTAGAACATTCTTGTCACGATATAAATATTAAGTTAGCCACCCAGTAGCACTACCGGTTTTGACAGCGCAAAGCTGAAGTAATGAGACTTTCCAAAAGATTTACATCTATTCCGGCAGCTAGACTAGCTATAGTTCAAGTACTAGCAGCGACGGTGTTGTTGCCCTCATCCCGCCAGCTTCAGGTGTACGCGAATCTGGTTGGCTACGGTTCACAGAGCAGTGCTCAAAAGCCCGGTGGAGAGGTGAACCTGGCTGACACCATTATGTCATGTCGGTACAAGTATCCGGTGTTCGCGCATCTGAAAGACAATTTGTCATCCTCTCGTTAACGTCTTTAAACGGACGGCTCTTTTTTCCGTCGCTCCGAGTGTATATGAATTTTCCGTAGATAATACCTTCCAGCCAGCCGGATCCTAATTGTGGAAGGTGAGGGACGTGGATAACAAGAGCTTGCAGTTGAAATTTCGGCCCGTCTCTTCCACGCAAGATTTTTATCGCCAGCACAAAAGCAGATGATGTATTGAAACAAAAGACAACCCGGGAGACTAAGTTGTGCGTTAAGTGAATGTCGTTTGGCCCATTGCTGGGGAAAATAGGGTGCGGTTTCATTTATTGCCCGCAGTGAAATTCAATGTACAGCGTGATTGATGTGCTCAGATTATAATCACAATGAATTTTGCAGAAGCTACCTTTCACGCGCTCATCTGATGTGTTTCCTGGAAATCCTGTCAGGCTAAGGTAAAAAACAAACAAAACAGAATAATTTATACCCTTGTTTATTTAACCATAACCCACTTCAGGTGTTGGCTTTGAATGATTCTTTTATTTAAAAGATATTATAGTTTTGATAGGGGTGAAATGTTTCAAAATATGTTACATTCTAAAATTTCATATCAATTGGTAGTTTAAAAGATTATATGTATTTGCATGTAAAATAAAATTGTAGCTCCACAGCTAGAATACATTGTAACTTTTGATTAAATCGCAAATCACAGTCTATCTTCGCATCTTGCGCGGAAATTAAACAAAAATTTGCTTCGCTATAGCAAAGTCAGCCAGCAATTTCACCTACCGCACTTTGTTACTTATCCACACAAACAATAACTCCAGCTTCAAAGGCTCTCAGTGGTGTAATAACTAAATGCCGTCTAGTAGGCATCGATGTGGCAAAACTGGGACTCTGTTCGCAAATGAATGATCAGCAGAAATCTGCCTAATTTTGACGCTAAGATTGCAAACATGCTATACCAGCGGGTTACTCCACTCTTCCATGTCCCATCCTTCCCAACTCAAGTCCAAGCTCTAAGTCAAGGTGTCATGCGACCCGTGTCGAGAAACGAATAGGATGAGGGCTTACAATTTCAAACCGCGGAGCTTGATAGCCACCTGGCGCTCCCATCAATCTAGAGCTACGGCCCGAGAGTAATCCTGCTCAGTCGAGGGAAGCAAGGAGTGTATTACACAAACCCTCTACTAGTGGGAACAAAAATAAAGACAAAAATAATATCAACAACACCCATAACAAGAACAGACCATTTGCTCCATCACAAGAGAAGCAACACCTGGCATTTTCTCAGGAGACAGGTAATCAGAATTGTAATTCGCGTGTTGCTACTACCCAGCTAATAAAAGACTCCCTTTCTCAACACCTCGTGGTTGACAAACGCTCGTGGCAAATCGCGGTCAAGAAAACACCTGATATTTATCCTCTAACAAATATAACTTTCACTTCCTTCTTTGTCGACACTTTTGATTCTTTTTCTTTTCACTTTCTGACTTACTATTTCCTACCTTAGTACTTATCTATTCTTCGCTTTTCTTCGGGGCCCCTTCTTCACTCCGACTCGATATCGCTGCCATTCCACCACCGACTACACTGCTTTCCTCCATCGAATCTGCGGTTCCTCTACCGATCCTCTACGCAGCCCTCGAGTATGTTGACGGACTCGAGTTTCAACGGGGGCTTAGATTTATCGGCTATGCCCGGTTTAGGGCGTAAGTCTTTGACGGACGGACACGGTAGGGCTTTTCTGGTTCGTAGGGGTTTGATAACAATACCACAGGGTTCTGCGGACAATGTCAACATGGCAGACTGACTTCAGAAATCAGGAATTAGTAGAGACTGACTCAAATGGCGCATTCCCCATGTTGATCAGAGATTTGTGCCTTGCCATGATTTGCTTTCGCATCATTTCCCTGATGGGAAAGATTTAGGAAGGTGGTAAGGTTAGGGGTTAGGGAAATAACGACACAGAACAACTAAAACAGAGCATTCTGCCACCCCCCCCAAAAGGATGCTAAACGATCTAAAGATGCTACAATAGCAGAAATAAAACTTCCAACCCCCGGAGAGATTTAAAATTTTTATTTAAACAGTGAGCGGATATATCAACACCCCCAAAGGTATATTGAGATAACAGAACGACAACACCCCGAAGATATTGTCATTCAAATATGGCTTAAGCTATAGCTCTGTACCACACTAGGTTAGGAACAATAGCATATCCTTGAGTTACAGCTCTCTGTACATAGGTTCATCTATATACGGATAGCCGGATACGCTATTGCATTAGTGCTGGGCAGTTACATATCAAATGATATGAAGCTCCGTAATCGGATTCACAAAGATCACACGAATAATACTCAGCACGCTGAATAGTAGCCATGTGATAATTGAGTTTGTAATGTCCAGTCAGTGCCCTAGGATACTGCAATTGTGCTTGAAAAACGCTTTTAATCCACCTAACAGTGTGATGAGACATTTCTTATAACTCTTATCATTCTCTTCGGATATTATATCGTTTGAGAACATTTAGAACTTGATGCTTCGCGATGTTTTTGATAACACATACTACATGGGAAAGTGGCAGGACTCAGAGAATCGCTCAAATCAGCAGGACAACATCAGTGCTAGAAATCTCAAATCAAATCAATGGGAAGCGAAAAAATGGCCCATAAAATAGACATAGCTACGAATTATTGTTAATGCTCTGTTAATAAAATATCTAAATTGTGGTGGGTAAACTGAATTTTCCTAAAGGGGTTATATATTGTACTGAGCCAAAAAAATCGCATTTTTTTAATCAATTTGAAGTTTATACTTTACTCAAATCACCAACGCGACTGAGAACTAAGAAATCAACGCTTTTTCTTGAAAAGGGCGAAACTAGCAGTGACACCATTCAAAGAAAATCAACAGTGAATATTTCCAGACTTTTAATTCCTATTTAAGAACTATTGTGTTTTTTACATCCTAGATTGCATGATTCAGTGATCGAAACCCAAAACTTCATAAAGTATTTGAAATTATTAAATTAAAATTTGTTTTTGCTATTGAAATTTACAAAATGATGGTATCGCCCCTTTGGCGATTGTTTACTTTTTCGGTCCCACCTATCAGCATTGAAGTATCGTTCTTACGTTTTTTTACAATAACTACCGTTCTACACCACCGATTTCGTCCGGGTTTTTTTCAATAGCGATCATTGTTACTATTTACAGCTAGTATCAGCTTGATAATCCTAAAAAAATACGAAAATGACAGTTTCGCTTATAAACTGCTAGCAAAAAAAGTATTGCCCTGTTTGTTTGCATGGAGCGTGGAGGGCGAAACTTTAAATTACAAAAATACAGTTTCGCCCGTTGTATTTTTTGCTGTAGTTTAAGAAAGCAATATCGTAGAATCAAAATTTTAGGTTAATTGGTTGCGTTTCAAAGCCCTCATTCGCATGTATGAAAAAAGCCTTATGTTTACATTTGTAATATCGCCCTTTTCACAAAAAAGCGTAAAATGAAATCGCAGCTCCTGATATCACGTTATCTCTGAAGTGCATGCGTGCATAGTTACAAATTTTACTTCGACATCGACTTTTTCTAAAGGTGACTTGACTAAAGGTGACTTGACTTATTATCGCTAATCCTAATGCCAAAGACCAAATAAAAACCTCACGAAAACGAACAGTTTGGTAAAATCATCATCATTACTGGAATTTTCATTTTCACGAATCTTTTCGGTAACCTTCCGTCACTTGCGTTAATGCACTGTGTGCACAGTGCTCTGAAAATCTAGCGAAATCGTCTTAGGACACCAGCGGGTCTAATTCAGAGCTATCTGCGCGGCGAGTAAAGTAAAGAATACCAAAAATTAATTTCTATTCCATAATTTTCAGTTCAGCAATTCGAGAGATCGTGCTCACCGCAAGCCATGAAAAATAGACTACGTTGTGAAGCGATGGTCACTATTTATTAAAAAATCACGGTTAAATAAAAAATAAAATTATTAAAAAAATTTCAAATTGTTTATAATTTTCACAAACTTATTAAGAAAAATTGTTTCATAATCTTTCGTAATATTGTGTAAGAAAAAAAAGCTGAAAATTTCAGTATTTTCTCTATCTGCAACATATTAACCCTTAAGTATACCAATTAATTGGTATACGAATTGGAATAGGTTCGCCAAATTTTGGAAGAAGTTTTAAAAAAAACCCCTTGAAAATTACCTAAAAATTGTTGTAGTTCGATACAATAAAAATCCCCAAAAATGAAATGTACCTATTAATGTGAAACACAGTGAATAATACATACAATAAAGACCCATTTTTATCAGTCTCATGGTGTATTTTAGGCTGACAAAATGGGGACATTGACTAAAGCGGGTATTTTTTTTTCTTTATAATAAACTAAAGCTGTTAAAATGTTCTTCCCGTCCCTTGATGTAGTCTGATAACTATTCCTGATTATGATGAACTTTTTATTTTTGCATATTTCCATCTTCATGATAAGGAAAACATGCTCAGGAAAGGATTTACTCGAATTCAGTCTTGTTCGTCTGCTAGAGCCCATCAAACATATGTTCATATTTGGCTGATAAAATCAGGGTTTCAATGTATTATAATAGATATTCAGCATTCGAAGAAGTTTCTTGTGAACGAGTGTAGAACGACTTTGTTTCTACTTACTTGAAGTCAGCGGCGTAGCCAGAAATTCGGTTTGGTGGGGGTTTGGTGAAAATCGATCATACTGTCCAAACGGCATAATTCCGAAACCGTAATTTTTGAAGTTTTAAAATTATGCAGAAATAATTTTTCAGAAAATAGTAACAGAGTTCGTGTCTAGCTAATTTTTTGAGACTTTATTGTAGTCATGAATATTAACCTGAGAAAACCATAAATACTTCTTGGACGATATACCGTCAAAATTATTTTATCAAATGATGCGCTGTTTAACGTTTGTAAAACTCATCGAAGATACTAAACCTCCGAAGTTGGCGGTTTCAAAATGATGCTATCTTGACCTTAAATTACTGATTTTAAACATTTGACCTATACATATAATTGGTCATACAACAAAAATCAAATGCTCATCAAAATCGATCAGAACCTGCTAGAATCGAATGGACATCGTTATTTTTCATAAATTTCTCTCTACATTCGGAAAGTGTTATCTTCGTTATTAATCATATTACGTTTTCGTCTCAACTCGACGCATTCCCAAAAAAACCTGTCTTAATCCACCTAGTGGTGCAATTGTGCTTGTCTCATTTGTCCAGACTACGATTCCATGGCTGGTTATGTTCAATACAATGGTGGAAATGAATATTACATGTTCAGTACGATTTGCACATACATACAATGGATCGACAGCCACGATCTTGAGATACTATGTGATACTGAAACATCGCTTGAAACCAGCGGCGGATCATGGAGAAAGGTCCGGGAGGTCCAGATCCGGCCGAAAATTTTCAACTTGTTAAGAAATTTTAAACTAGTTTTGATTTTAAAGTAGCAACCCCTCACTGCATACTCCCTCCGGGCCGGTATGATTGACGATTTTTAGAGTGATTGCATAACCTTTCTATATGAGAAAGACAAAAATGTACCAAAGTCCAAAAAAAGTCAATTTTTGTCAAACATCTCAATGTTTCATGCATTTTAAAGTCATTTGGCATCAAAAATACAAATTTGATTTTGAAATTTTTTCATTTCAGTTTATATGGAAATTTGCTGTGTGATTGCACTCTTCAACTCGTAACTCCGGAACCGGAAGTCCAATCAATAAAAAATTCAATAGCAGCCGATGGGAAGGTTGTTCATTTGAGACTAACTTTGTGCAAATCGGTCCAGCCATCTCTGAGAAACAGAGGTCACATTTTTTCCACATACACACATACATACACACACAGAAATTTTCCGATCTCGATTCTTGTTATTGTAATATTGAATTAAATCAGTCTGCATCAATAAATTTTCAACTTCAATCCAATATTTTTTTGAGTGTGGTGGGGGGGGGGGTGGTGAGCGTTGTATGGTGTTAAACCCCAAAACCTTCTCTGGGCTACGCCATTGCTTGGAGTTATTTATTTCGCTTTTCATTTTCCGATATGTTTCAGATCGATCCGATGGTCATTAGTTAGAAAAATTGCAGTCAGAAGGTTCGCACAAATGAACATTTTTGCACTGATAAGTTATCAAGTTCCTTCCAGACAACTTGGAAGTGTTCGGTGATTATTTCTAGCGGTTGTAGATAGAAAAATGAAATACAAAATTCGATTTGTCGAAATAATGTTTGGCCTATTTCAATGGATTATTTCTATATTGAACAATAAATAGGCGACAAAGCGTAATCCACAAACAACAAGCCATAACTTTTAAAGTATTCAAAATAGATATTTGAAGTCTTCAGTAAAGTTATTCGCAAAAGTAAGAGCTACAAATTTGTAGAAGGCATCATTTCGATATAATCACGTCCAACAAAATTTGTGAAAATATCTCACTCATAGGGGGATCAATCAGCAAAAGCACAATACCAAAAGAAAGGGCATATTTCCTCCATTAAATTCTCCGAAGATACTATTGACCTAAAATAAGCCGTTTTGGCATTAATAATAGATTACATGTTTTTGGTCATATTTCTGGCAATGGGAAATGATAAAAATCATTCGTCCGCATTTAATGTTAAATATCTCTTTTGATAATAGTCCGATTTCAACAATCTATAGCTTGTTCGAAAGGTATTCGTTAAAGCTGTCTAAAAACATATAAGTTGTTAATCTATATTATCAATTTCGGCAGATAATTCAAAAAAACTGCAAAAAACGCCATTTTTACGCATTCAAACATTCATATCTTGGAAACTAAACATCAGAATCAAAAACAAATTAATAGCGTTCATACTGTTTTTTAGTTCTTTCATTTAAAATTGGTTTGGATAAGATCGGTTCAGCCATTGCTGAGAAACACGAATGAGAATTTGTCCGTTACATACACACGCACACACACAGACACACACACACACACACACACACACACACACACACACACACACACACACACACACACACACACACACAGACATTGTCCCAAATCGTCGAGCTGAGTCGATTGGTATATAAGACTCGGCCCTCCGGGCCTCGGAAAAAATCTTGAAAGTTTGAGCGAATTCTATACATTTCTTTTATAAGAAATGTAAAAATGCAGCAAATTCATTGACATTTTCGGACTCACATTCGGCAGGAAAATCTTTGTTTGAACGCAAGTTTGCATGCAACGCCAATGATTGGCATGTTCAGATGCAGTCCAAGAGCGAATCTTGTGCTTTATCCAACTTATCAAAAGTGGTAAAACTGGTTCTGGACCAACAAATTCAGTCGCAGGGCCAGCTCTAGAAAAGTGCTTTAAGAGATCGCTGACTGTTAGAGCAAAAATAGATTTTTAACCGCAAATTCCCTGTTGAAGTGCCGATTGCACGCCGCACAAAATCGTAAAGATTTCTGCTAGGAATACGGTACAGTATTTACCAAGCGGATGAGATTGGCTCAATTTCATTTCACGACAATAGACAACAGCACCGGCTCGGCACTCAAACAAAGAACTGTCAGTAAAACAAACTACGTATTCTTCAAGTTATCGCTCCATCCAGCCAGACAACCATTCCTCGCGAAGAGGAATTTTCATATTGAAAATTTTGAAAGAAAACTACGTGTGTGTGTAAGGTCACTGAAAGCAAGTGTGAACTCATCCCAAGTAACCATTTGAGGCCACAGTCTTGTGTGGCTAGTTGCACAATCTATTGGGTTACTGTTCCAAAGCTCAGTTACCTTAAGACGGTGTACTTAAGAAAGTGCTTCTTGTTTCGTCCAATGCCCATCGTCTTGAACTAATTGTACGTCGACGCAGAACTCGTCTCGTTCTGGTTCCCATGCAACCCCTAACGTCTTCACTCTATACTCCATCTCGAAGTGTAGCATGGCGGTTTCATCTAGTACCTCCGGTGGTATCTTTCAAAACTTCTCGTCGATTCGAGCACCGCTTTCTTAACTGTAACCCGCCTGCAGCCATTAGCGATTGGACTTCATTCCGCAGTTTAATTGCCTGCTCGATAGAGTCAGCCCCGGAAAGGAAATCGTCCATGTAGAAATCCTCCCATACAGCTCGCGCGCCAGTTTTGTACATGCCTTCCAAATCCGATGCAAGCTGCTTCATGTGACCGTCTGAAGTTCGTAGGTGTTAACCGGCTCGGATGAATCACCATAAAATTCGCTGCAGAGAAGTGTCTTCGGGATGTATGCGAATTGGTCGATACATCTTCTCAACATCCGCAACCAACGCTACAGCGTGTTTGCGAAACCGGAGCATGAGATCGAAGAGTTCGTCCTGAATCACTGGTCCGGTGAGAAATGCTTCGTTCAAAGAATGGTTGGTGGATGTTTTGGCAGATCCGTCAAACACCACCCGTATTTTCGTAGTTGAGCTCGATTCCATGAAGACCGGGTGATGTGGAAGATAGCAAACCATGTTGTCGGCTTTGTGAACCTCGTCCGATGTTCCAACAACCTTCATAAAATTCGGGATCAGCTAAATCCATGTCCTTTGGTGGCTTCCAATTTGCCAATGGAAGAGACGTAGATGTTTGGTTATCTGTAACCTGCCCCAAAACCAAAAAATCTATCGACAGAGAGAAATCACGAACTCTTGAAATGATATTCGCCGAAACTTCGTACGCAGTTTGTCTCCGAGATTGGCCGATCCTTACGATTTCCACCCTTTTATCACGTCTAGGTAGCCTCAGAAGCTGGCAGAGCCGTTCGGACATCAAGTTGGCCTGTGAACCAGAATCTAGTAACGCCCTTGCGTAGCGACTCCTTCCCCAATTGTCGTTTACTTTTAACACCGCTGTGAGCAAAAATATATGAGATCTTGAGTACCCGACTGCCATATTCGAAGAAATCGATACCACTGAACTTGAAATCGATTCACCAAAGTTCGATACGGCGACGGAAGATTGCGGGGAAACCATGCTATCGTCTTGATTCACTGTCGGGGTTGCAACTGGGCCAGATCCAGGAAATCCAGGATGAAGAAGAATGTGGTGTTTCCTGGAACAAGCTCGACATCGATATTTAGAAGGACAATCCCGTGCCAAATGATTGCGCCCCAAACACACAACCGCTTCGAATTAGTTAACTGTAACAGCTCATCGACCGCCAGATTATTAAGCGAAGGACATCGTGACAAGAAACGCTGCATGCCATGCAGTTTGAAACAGTAGTTTCAGTCGCCGCGTTGACCGAAAGCTCAATCGAATGAACCTTACCATCAGTAGTCAATGGCCCGCTGTTTGAACTTGACGTTCGTTGATCCACCAACACTGCATCCAACACCCGAGTCTGCGTCTTCAGGAACGCAATCAGCATCTTGAAAGACGGATCATCATTCTACGAAATGTGCTCTTCCCACTGTACCTGTGCACTTTCACAAAGCTTTGAACCCATCAAATGCGTCAACATTGCTCCCCAACCGCTTGTTGCTTCTCCTAACTGGTCCAGGATCAGCGTGTTTCGCTCAAAACAGTAAATTAAGTCGTGTAATCCCGCCGCAGATGCCTTCTTTATCTTTGGATATTCAAACAATGCATTCAAATGACGCTTCTTTAGTAGATAACGGTTGGAAAATCTCGAAACCAAGCCATCCCAAGCCACCCTATAGTTCGTATCACTCATCGGAAAGGAATCGACTAGTCTAAGTGCATCACCCTTCAGAGCAGCCTTCAAGTAATGAAATTTTTGAATATTGCTCAACTACGGGGAAGAATCTATCAGGGCTCTGAACGTATCATGAAACGGAAGCCATTTTTCATAATTGCCGTCAAACTCCGGCAATTTTATTTGCGGTAGTCGTACATATGTGTGTACGTTGGCCGGGTCAAGGCAATCACTGGAATTCTGTGCTGAAACCTTTTTCACCAACCCCGCCCTTACCGCAAAGTATCTTTCCTCAAAGTCAGCCCTTACGTTTCGATGTTCATCCACATTACTCTCATATTCCTCGCAGCCTTCAATTTCCGACTGCACCTCATCGAACTCGCTCCATTTAACCTCCAATTTCTCTAAGCGGAACTTGATCTGGTCCTCGTCCCGCTGCTCGCTGCTCTTCAAAAACCTCTCCGTGCGTAGAAGAAAGTCCATGATGCAATCTCGTGTGTGGATCTTCATTGTTAGTTTCTTTTTCATAGCCGTCGATTGAAAGCGGATGTAAATATGAGCCAAGGAAGCACCTTTCGTGTGAAATTTAACGTGGATGGACAGGTACCCACCTGTCTAATTTTACACTAATCGTAAACTCTAGAGCAGCAGTAAGTGTTGTCGTGGACGCATCAGTAATCGTCATCAAGACCATACTCTGAAGATGGTTTAACTTTGATTGGATTGTCATAACTAATCCCTTCTGCCACCAAACAAGGCACTCGTATGCCAGTATTGATCTAACAATTGATGTGTAGATCCACTGAATGTACTTGGGTTTGAATTCCCAAGATTTGCTAAATGCCCGTCTACATTGGCCGAAGGCTATGCAAGCTTAAATCTTGATTCTGAAATTGATGTGCGCTGTCCAATCAAGTTTTGAGTCAAGAATTACACCTACGTTCTTAACTTGATCTGCGACAAAAATTTCAGAGTCAAAGAACTGCAACGACCGAGCTCCGGTTGTAATCCTTCGTTGCTTGAAAAGCGCCATTGATGTTTTATTTGTATTTACTGATAGCCCAACATGAAGGCACCATTGCTCAACAACACATAAGGCTTGTTGCATTAAATTAAAAAGTGTGTTGATGCAAATACCGGTGATCAGTATATGATAGTCATCAGCAAAAACATACATCGGAAATCCAAGCTCATTAGGTTTCCTCAACAAGTCATCGGCGACAACGTTCCATAGAAATGGAAACAACCCACCACCTTGAAGACATCCGCAGACACTCAGTTTCCTTATCTCGACTTGTTTTAACAATTAGCACCGATGTCGGTTGCTAAGCATTGCGTGTATTCAGTTCGTGCTATATGAAGGTACTAGCTGTAACCCAGTGCGCTTCGCTACACCGATCACGACTAAACGAAATATTTGAAATATATTAAAAATAACAAATATTTTTATTACAAAGAAGAAACTTATTGTAATTCTCGCGGATAGACAATATTCTTAGTTTGATCACCTGGAGCACAATTAAATAAATTGATCTGTGTTCCTCCGCACAATCGTTTGAAATCCCTTGGTATCATTCGAATTCGAGGTAGCAGTACATCTGCTTCTTCATATTTTCTAGTTACCATGGCAGCTTTAATGAAATTTTTCAACCAAAGCATAGTTGTGGTGGGTCGATGTTGCGCGGTAACTAATATAATAGGCATACAAAGTTTCAATTGCACCACATGCGGTGCACATTGTTGCACAACGACGTTTTCACGATCAAAATTTAATAACTCCTGAACCATTGGTTTTGAAGAATGGATTTTTTCGAAGAAGAGAAACTTATAAAGATATATTCATATATTTTCATATATGTGAATCACTGATTTACAGCTTTACTCACCTAAGCAGTACTGCTCAAAAGATATAGTTCTGGAGGCGTTCCTCCAAGTATCTTTCATCCACCTCTCCGTACATTGACATGAGGTGTTTGATGGTGGCAGAACTAGTACGTGCTGCCAGGTTAAGTAGCTTTATTGCAATACTGTCAATATATATATATATATATATATATATATATATATATATATATATATATATATATATATATATATATATATATATATATATATATATATATATATATATATATATATATATATATATATATATATATATATATATATATATATATATATATATATATATATATATATATATATATATATATATATATATATATATATATATCTCTCTGTTGGGATGCTGTATGAAATGTGTTTCCATTGACTAATGTTGCATAATCAGTACCTCCTCACGTAGATGTGCTGGAATTGCACAGCATTAGCTTCTGTTACGCTGAGCTTCCTGTTCACCTTCAACATTTGCTCTACTTCACGAATCGATGGTCTTACTGGACATTTCAAAAAGTCAACAGCAATCCAGTTTGCTCGGAATGTTGTATAAACTTGCTTTGCATTCCGCTTAAAAAAACCGCGTTAATGGGAAAATCGGCGTAAAAACCCTTAGCAAAAGACTTAGAATATTAGAGCTTTTTGCGCGGATTTCCCAAAAATATTAATCCTATCGAATGCAAAGAACTAAGAAGAATTTTGGCAGTTTTTTGAGCGGATTTCGCAATTCACACGGTTTTTGCAAAAAAAAATATTCTAAGTCCTTTTGAATGCAAAGGCAACTTGAAAGATTTTTGGAAAAATGGAAGATACGGGTCTGGAAGACTCCTTGTAGCCCGCACCTCAATAGTATGGGTGTTTTCGGAATGGACTTGACGAGTAGCTACCAGAAATTGATTTTTGACGCCACTCAGAGGAGTAACTGGGGTCGAATCATGGCCAAAATTATTTGATGCTGCTATTGTTGTTATTATACCCTAATATGAATAAAAATACACAATAACTAGCTTTTGGAACAATGTGGCATCTATCCACCTAACAGTGCAGATGCCAATTTTCTATATCCTTTCGAATACTAGCAATTTCGAGGTAATTCTTTGAATACATTTTCCAGTTGCATAAACAGGTTGTTAGTGCAAAAGTGAGAGGAGAAGGGATGCCTGTGCACTTTTTCATAGAGATGCATTTTTCCAAACATAGTATTTGTCCCTATAGAATTTCGGTGTACCTCAAATTAGTAAAAAAAAATTCAGGAAGTTGCAGCACTGGCAAATCGACCGGAAGTGTTGTCGTTAACGTCCAATATTTTTCAAAGTTTTTCTGAAATATACAGTATATTTAACAGGAAAATGAAGTAATTCGTGTAGTAGGTAGTTTTTCCTGTTGAGTAACGTGTTAGCAGGTTGAAATATCGCGAAAAAAGTGTGATAATGATTTATCGTCACAACTTTGCCATTGACGTATGTGAAGCAAGTCGCGAAAAAATACACCCGTTCGTTCCGCTTTGCGCCTGTAGCGCCGTCTGGACCTGAGTAGCTGATGCAACAATTTCACGGATGGAGGAGAATTCTTCACAGAAATCTCATGAATTTATTTATTCAAAGCTGGTGAGATTGCTTCATGTCATTTTTCAATGCATAAATATTTTGATTTTTGTAAATACGTGCCAGAATCAAAAATATTTTTCATTCTGGAAGTGCGAATATATTGCAAATATCCAATTTATACGTGGATGTATTCGCGCGGGGCTTATTGTTTATGAAGGCGGCCTCAGAATGTACGTGTAGGAACAGGCATTCTTGCAATGGGTCGTTGGATGTATAGTAGAGCTATCGCCTTTCATTTCCAAAGCTAAAAATGTGTACATCTATCGATGAAAACAAATATATTATTACATAGATGCAGACAAGTTTCTTCCATAAAAGCACTGCCGGTCAGTGGGAAATGGATTGTATACACACACACACCTCAAATAAGTAAAAAATTCAATTCTTTGAAAGCGCTTGGAATTTGTGGATCGGACAAGATCGGAAGAGTTCGAATGGTTTTTGGATAGCTGAAATCTTGTTTTGTATTACTACTTCAGCAACTTTGCCGGATCTCGCCGTATAATGTAAATTTTCTATCATACAAATTTTGAAAAAGATGCCTATTAAAAGGTATTTTTTCAAGTTGATGCAATACACAGCAAGTCTATTATATTCTGTTAGTTTTAGGCTGAAGTTATACAAACAGTTGTGTTGAACTACGTTTGTAATAATATTGTCTTTTTTTAGTACAGTCACCAACACCAGAAAATGATAATGCTGGATATATAATGAAATTGATTAAAAACCCTTAAAATATCACCATTTGGCATCCACGCAAAAATTATTTAACAATTTTTGACATACTCCTTATTTTGCCACGTTACATAGTAAGTTTTTAGGTATGTAAAACATATAACGAAATAAAAATCGAAAAAAAATATTTTGGTTATTGGCCAAGAATTTGTTCTAGTTACTCCTCTGTGCGCCATTTTGAAATCCAAGATGGCGACTTCCGGTTTAACAAAATTCTCTATAACCCACGCGATATGGATATTTTCGAAATGATCTTGACGAGTAGGTGCCAGAAATTTATGTTCGACGGCATTTTGAAATCCAAGAGCGTGACTTCAGGTTTAATCCTCCGGCACTCGCGCGAATGGCTCCCCGAATGAGCAACCGCTGATGCTGAAAGATGATTTCGTTAGAGTTTGTGAAAAATACAACGGCGCGAGTGCCGGAGGGTTAACGAAATTCGCTATAACCCAATCAATATAGATATTTTAGGAATGGTCTTGAAGAGCAGGTGCCAGATAATGATATTTGGCGCCATTTTGAAATCTAAGATGGCGAGTTCCGGTTTAGCGAAATTTCCCATAACCAATGCGATGTGGGTATTTTCGAAATGGTCTTGACGAGTAGGTGCCAGAAATTGATATTTGGCGCCATTTTGAAATCCAAGATTGCCACTTCCGGTAGCGAAATTCACCATAAGCTGATTGGATTATAGAGAATCTCGTTAAACCGGAAATCGCAATCTTGGATTTCAAAATGGCATCAAAGATCAATTTCTGGAACCTACTCGTCAAGTCCATTCCGAAAATACCTATATTGTTGAGGTGCGTGCCACAAGGAGTCTTCCAGGCCCGTCTCTTCCATCTTTCAAGAGATCTTCTAAGACTTTTGCATTTTTGGGACTTATAATATTTTTTGCAAAAACCGTGTTTTTTGCGAAATCCGCGCAAAAAAACTGCCAAAATTTTTCTAAGTTCTTTGCATTTAAAAGGACTTCGATTTTTTTTCAGGAAAAAGTCTTTTGCATTCAAAAGAACATATTTTTGCGAAATACGTGCAACAAAAAACTTCAAAAATATTTTTTACTGAGGGTTTTTTACGTGAATTTTCGAATAAACGCGGTAAGTATCTCCCGCGTAAAAAAGTCCCCTGTTACAGCAGCGGAGCGATTTTTTAGCTTCTGAACTGAGCTAAATGAGAAACCGGACCTTTTCGGTGTTGGCTGTTTCGTATTTGAGTTAAACTTGTCGAAGTACTGTTTTGTTGTCGTGGCGACGGTCCAGTGACATAAGTATCGATACCGTTGTTTCTGGAGTACGTTGCGTAAGCGGCTAAGCTCGACGTTCCACAACGGCTGCTTATACTCATATTTTGTACTGCTTCGTTTTAGGAACATTAAGGAGAAGAATTCCATATAAGGCCTTGTAGAACGCCGCAACCGCTTGATCTAAATCGTTTCCATCCAGCATATAACGCCAATGACCGTCTAGATCTGATCGAGGTCGCATCTATTAAACTCTGAGTATAGGTCGTCATTAGTTATAGCAGAAACGTTACCGTCGTTATAACACGCGTCAAATTAAAACGAAGGGCTCATAGTGAGGGTCTACCTTGAGTATAGATGTCGATGGTTCAATCAGTTCGAACATGTTCGTGTCGTTGACGAAGGCTAGATCGAGTGTTCATGCACTCACGTTGCTAAGAGAGCAGATTTGATATAAACCATCAGCGATTAACGTTTCTGTGATGGCCATTTTTTGTTTCGATGTCACATTTTCATGAATGTAGCACTTAAGTTCGTCATCGAAAGTCCACCGGTGGTGAGAGAAATTGTACATAATCATGTGCAATAAGTACGTTACCGGCTTTTTCAAGAATGCTCCGAACCGCAGAAGAGTGAACGTTTTTCAAATCAGGATCCCTGTTTGGCCGAAGATAAATGCAGCAAACGTAAAATGATCTAGCAGACAGTGAAGCAGACAGTGAAATGAACGATAACATGTTCCAAAAATTAAATTCCAGGCATTTCAGGTAAAGTCCCAGTTAGATGTTTCTTTATTGAGATATGAACACAAACTCTACATCCTAGATCACTGGCAGCAAAGATGCGATCGCATCGCTATATTGCGACGTAGCTCATCGTAAGCTCTGACTTTAGTACATCATTGCGTAGTCAAGTTTCGATGAGAGCAATAATGTCTTATTCGCAGGAGGTGGGGCTAGCAAAAAGAGGTCTGAGTTTTTGTTCTTATTCCACGTACGTTCTGGTAGTAGACGAACAGAAAATCATGTGTTGTACTCGGTGACGTGCTGCAAGTAAAAAGGTTTTCAGGGAGTATGTGATCATCTACAGCAAACCATTCGCCTGAGAAGGGAATTCGCAAGACTTCCTCACGACCTCCGAACGCAAGGCCGGGACGTCTAAGCTGGTCACTGGATGGTAGCACGACTGTATTCGAGCGCTCGGGGGCTTCCGTAGTACTGTGTAACGGGCGTCCCAGTGATGGCAGTGCAGTGTGAGTTGGTAGATTTCAAATCGGCGATGGTATGGTAATTATACTTCGTACAAGTAATGGTAAATTGCGCGAACGTTTTGTACGCGATGGCATACTAGTAATATGAATAAGAAAGAAATACCCTCCTCTTCTTTTATCCAAACAGGCAGTCGGTTAAATTCAGTGTACCGTTTGAAAGCTTCATCGACATAAAACATTATTTGAGCTGATAATTCAATTAACTGGGAAGGTTTAAAATTCTATAATCGAAGCAAAAAAATAAACTGGAAATGTATAATCTCAATTCAATTTGACGCTTGTCCACCATCCACTAGGTGATATGAACGTAAGTGGAAAGGAATTTATGTTATATTTAGCATGCTTGATAGCCAAATTTTCAAAAAAATCTAAAAATGCAACGTGGAGCACGTTGTTGTTGTTTAAGCTTTAAACCAACAATAACATTTATTTTCCACGAGTCGAGTTACAATTTGCTCAATCGAGGGTATTTTTTCTGGCTCATAAAAGTAGATCGTGATTCTGTAGCACAGAAACTCAGTTCAATCCAATCCTGGAACCCATTCCGCACAACATCGACCAATCTTCGCCCCACCAGAGGCTCGAAAATATCATGACTGATGCCCGGGGCGACCCAATGGTGTACAAGTTTATTAACGGAATCTATAGCCCAAACGAAAATATTGGAACGTGTCACAAAACAATGAAATCGGTTAGCTGCCCAACGGCGGATGGCGGTAAAGAACCGAGATTCGCACGACAGACTGATTGCGCTCCCTCCCTTCGGAAGAAAAAAAAAACAATCATAAATCACACAATCCGTTTATGACAGCCTTTCTATACATCTATCGTAAAAACTCGAACCGTTCAAATATTACCGATACCGACGTCCGTCCAGTATAACAGCAGCTAACAAAAAATCTGTGAAAATGTCATCCGGACAGAGCTAACAAATCTCATGTGCCAAGCATAAATCTAAGGGAAAGTACCGAAACTTATCCAAACTACTATAATACATGACGGGAAAGGGAAAGCTCCAAAATACGCACCAAAAATCAACACAGAGAGAGAGAAATAGCGCGTGCTTCGCCCTTTACAAGTAGGACAAAAAATGAGGGTGAAAATTATTTCTGTCATATTTTTCCGGATTCCCAGTAGGGATTCCTTTTTTCCACATACGCAGCTTTTTTGCAGCTTTCATACTCTTTTGACTTTTCCTATCGACTCTATTTCGGAAGTTGTGCTTGCTGTTGTTTTTTCCTACCATAAAACACTACACCGCGTGTCTTTCCGTTTTCATACTGTCGGTTCTTGCGCACACATTCACTGCGCTATGTATAGGTACTGACGAGCCATGGCAAGGGTGGCGTTGACCTATTCTCATAAATCTTGAGACCGGGATGTGTCATTTTTTTTCTTGTTGCCTGCTAACGTGCGTGTCTTCGCCATACATGTTAGTACATACAGCGGAACGCCTCCCAGTCGACGACAAGGTACGATTCTGTTTGTCTAGGATAGCAAAAACTGTGGAAATAATCGCGACATAGAAATGCAGCGAAAGCCCGTAACAGATCTTCATTTGCATAACACTCTCGAGTCCAGCTTCAATGTTTCAGTTGCTTTTAAAGTGCGCCTCTAAGTGGAGTTGTTTACCACTTAGCGAGTGGCATAAAAACTTACGTTTGAATGTGGAACATGACTTCGTCTGATATCGTGTTAACTTGTAGAGAAACGATTACTCACCTGAAAGTAATAGAGAAACGGGAAAAGTTTTTTTTAGCGCCAAAATTGATTGTGGTTCGGGAAAGTTCTTTATTATTCGGAATTCATAACATAGGTATTAAAACTCGATCCGATATTTCTTAAAGCTCAGCTATTTCTTTCGTTTATTTCTGACATTCAAAAATTCTTTAATCAGATAATAGAAAATTGACGCTGTATTTCTGTGCATTATTTTCATAGAATATGTACATGATTATATAAATGTTAGAGAAATGAGTGACTGAGAGTTTAAGTTTATATTATAGGTATAGCACGAGCATATCGTATCAGTTCCGAGACATATTTGTGCTATTGTTTTTTGTCCACCCAGTCTTTCTCAAGAGTCTTAGAATTGTCGCTACATTTTTCTGAAATTTCTATTCCTTAAAGAAGCAATTTAAGATGTAATTTATGCAATTAGGCCATTACGGTCAATGATTTGCGACGATTGTTCGCGATTTCTAGTTTCAAATGTGCAAACTAGAACTCGGATGCCATAACATTTCCTGCCAACTGTTGCATCTTTAATTATTTCGAGCGGCTCTCGTCAGCTGCACTCAACTGACTACCGTTGCTGCATGAACAATTCCAAACAGTGCTGCGATTTAGGGTTCCTTGTACCGGTCCTTTTGCAGATAACTGGCTCCACAGTACTGATACCCTCAGTAGCAGTAGCACCGGTAAAATATAAACAAACGATTGTTTTTTCGAGAAGCGAAAAAAAACTTTTTGAAAAACAAGAAACACTGAAGAGTGAATTATTATTATTATTATTATTATTATTATTATTATTATTATTATTATTATTATTATTATTATTATTATTATTATTATTATTATTATTATTATTATTATTATTATTATTATTATTATTATTATTATTATTATTATTATTATTATTATTATTATTATTATTATTATTATTATTATTATTATTATTATTATTATTATTATTATTATTATTATTATTATTATTATTATTATTATTATTATTATTATTATTATTATTATTATTATTATTATTATTATTATTCATCTGAGTTGGAAACACCGTTCCGTACGGTATCAACAACGCGCATACGGGAATTAAACACAGTGTTTTTTCAGTGTTTTTCGCGCTATCCGCGGTCTAGTTGCTGACAAATAGCTGAGTGAAGTGATTCTCCAGTGATTAAAGTTGAAAGAATTGTGAAAATCGGTGAAGAAACGGCTAAATTAAGCGGTTTTTAGTTTTTACCCACGCGGTACTAAGGCATAAATAAACAGCCATCGCAGTGCTACCTACTGGGCCGACCGGCCCGTGTCATTCACTCGCTGTGGATGCCGGTCGCGTGTGTGACGGTGTGCTGAACGGGGGATATTTTTGAAGCCGTAAAAAAGTGAAAAGTTTTTAAAAAATATTGAATTTTTTTTTTTTACGTTGGATTTGGTGGTATTTGAGATACCAATATAGTGTGTATCAATATTAGTACGGTACAGTGCGTGTCAAAAGTGTTGGAACGGCACAAAAATCAAAATCGTCAAAGTGCGTTTTTCTTGCTCGTATTACTATCTAGTGGCTGCGTAGAAGCTAGTAAGCGAGCAGATTCATCACTGCGCACCTACAGTGTGTCCCAAAATTGTGGGAACACTCGTAAACCGTCGACGTTGAGGGGGCAATTAAGGTAGGATCTTTCTTTTTTTGCCTTTTTGTCTATTTGGGGGTGGTATCGGGTGACCGTGCCAAAGAGTATTTTCCAACGTCTGGTGGTGTAATCCAAGATGGCGGCCGCTAGTAGCGGTGATCCGGGTGGGTCGAGAACGAGAAGACTACCAGAGTACATGGACCCAACGAACAAATTTGGTGAACTGACATTCCTGCAGCTGACAGGTAAAGACGGTGTACCATTGCCAAGAAACCCGTTTATCATTGGGAAATCGGTTGAGGTTGCCGCTGGAGGTCCAATTGAAGGTGCGAATACCGAAGCTCAGGGGACACGGTATACCCTTCGAGTTCGGAACCCAGCCCAAGTTGCCAAACTTATGAAAATGACCAAGCTCATGGACGGTACTGATGTTGTGGTTGAATCCCATCCGAATCTGAACGTAAGCAGATGCGTAATTTCCTGCTACGATCTGATTCACTTGGAAGAAAAGGAAGTCTTACAAGAAATTCTAAGCCAGGGAGTGATTCGTGTGCAGCGAATTACACGTAAAGAAGCCGAAAACAGAGTGAATACGCCAGCACTCATCTTGACTTTCTGCAAGACCACATACCCGGAATACATGAAGATCGGTTTGCTTCGCGTCCCAACTCGCCCGTACTTCCCAAACCCGATGCTCTGCTATGGTTGCTTTAAATACGGCCATACGCGTGTTCGCTGTCCTGGCCCGCAACGTTGTCCTAACTGCTCTGGAGAACATCAAAGCGAAGAAAAATGTCGAGCACCCCAGTTTTGTCTAAATTGTAAAGGAGATCACCAACCAACAAGCCGCCAATGTCCAAATTACAAAAAGGAAGTAGAGGTTATAAAAATAAAAATCCGCGACAATTTGACATTCCCGGAAGCGCGCAAACGAGCTGAACAGCAAAATCTAGGAAGTTACGCCCAGGCTGCAGCGCAATCAAATGAGATCCTGAATAAATTGAAAGAACTGGAGCAGACAATGAAGAAGAAGGATGAGCAGATCGTTAAGCTTCTGGCAGAGAACAAACGCAAGGACGAGAAAATTGAGCAAATGATGGCGTACATCAAACAACATTCCGCCAGCCAAGAAAAACCACAGCACAGTAAAGAACAAAAACCAACGAATCAAACTGTCGGGCCAATAACACGATCCAGGAACAACTCACCAGCGATAAATACGGACTCAAAACGAGGAAGACCACAGAAACAACAAACCCCGTTCAGCAAACCAACGGCAACCTCACCGGATAACCTAAGCCCACCACAAAAAAAAACCGCTGCCACTACCACCAACGAAACTATGGAATATTCAGACGATGAAATTGAGATTACCGAGACGCCTCCTAGCCAGCCTCTTCGATAATTCTCATTTTCATCAACGTTTGGATACCAACGACAACCAACGCACGAATACTGACCACGAGATAGATCGGTTTGGAAGAGAGGAAAGTGTAGTACTCCTTCCAACGCAAGCACAGCAGGATGAAGGAACTATCCGGGCCGTCATACCCCAACCCGTTGATAGTGAATTCACCTCTGTGGCCGATAGGAACACCGATTTCACCACTACAGCTTGTAAACCAGCAGACCAAAAACCCACGATCGACGAACAGAAGGAGATCAGCAGAACTACACAAAGTCTATCCCCAGTGCCGACCGCAGTCGGTGTTCGTGAGCATAATAGTGTAGTTTGTACGACAGCGGTTGGCACTGTGGGGCTGGACCTTCCTCAGGTCAGTTCCGAAATTGTCAATCCCCTTGCAGGTACTGCTTGTTCTGATGTTCTTCCAGGTGACACGCTCCTTCCACATCACCACACGCTGTCGCCCGGAGAAGGTCCATCGAGATATTCGTTTCGGGATGGAACAGCTGCCAACACAACAGTAGCGTCGAAGCAAACATCGAAAGCTACACAAAGTCTTTCCCCAGTGCCGGTCGCTGTCGGCAATTCTGGAAGTAATCGTGTAGTAGTTTCGACAGCGGCTGGCACTGTGGGGCTAGACGTCCCACAGGTCAGTCCTATTCCACCTCGCTTACGAACGGATTCTGTTGCGTTTTATCCTGTTACAGATGTGAACAGCACGAATCGAACGAGTAACCGGTTTGGGGAAGAAGAGAAGAAAGTAGCTTCCCCACTTCATCATGAAGGGATCGACCGGGGGGAAGAGGACTGTCCCTACCTCCCGGATATACAGTCCTCGCAATTCTCCTCCTGGCTTTCCGCCGGTGAAGGCACATCACAACAGCAGTTCCAGAACACCGATCTCCCAACCACGTCGAGGAACCCTGTCGGCGAGCCAATACGATCTCGTAGACGTTCGCCATCAACATCGTCGTCGTCAGCGACAATCACCACTCGCAACAGCAAAAGTTTCGCACTGCAGTGGAACATTCGGGGTCTGCGCTGCAATATCAGTGACCTTAAGCAGCTGATCGCCCAATACGAACCGAGCTTGATAGCGTTACAAGAAACAAAGCTGGACAACCGAGTGATCTCAGCAGATTTCGTCGGTAACAACTACACTCTACTACTTGAGACTGGGAGTCGCCGATACTGGCAACAAGGGGTAGGGCTCGCCATTCGGGATGGTGTACCCTTCGAGAGACTTGAGGTCGGTGGCAATATTCAAGCAATCGCTGTTCGGATACAACTGCCACATCAAATGACGGTGGTGTCGATCTACGTCCCTCCCAGTACTCAACAATGTCAAGAGCAGCTGGGAGAATTCTTTGAGCAGCTCCCACGTCCGGTACTTGTACTGGGCGACTTCAACGCGCACCATATCTGCTGGGGTTCCAATAAATCTACTGCACTAGGCTACTTTATCGCCGAGAAAACATTGTCGGAAAGACTAGTCATTCTCAATGACGGATCACATACCCGGATTGATCCAGCTACCGGTGTCACTTCAGCTATTGACCTCTCTATCTGTTCTGAAACTGTAGCCTCGAAATTTATTTGGCGAACTCTCCCGGACACCCATAATAGTGACCATTTTCCAATTCTCGTTTCCACTCCCGGACTGTCACATACTCCAACGAAAAGACAGAAATGGATCTACGACCAAGCGGATTGGACAACTTTCGAACATCTAACCGCCAGCGCTATTCGACCGGGTGCCGAAATATCAATTGACTGTTTCGTTGACCGTTTGATTAAAGCAGCAAACACTGCGATACCCCGCACAACCGGTAGAGTCGGTCCAAAAGCGGTTCCGTGGTGGTGTCCGGAGGTTAAAGCGGCCATCAAAACGAGAAGAAAAACACTGAGAGCACTAAGGCGTATTCAAGCAGAAGACCCACGGAAAGCCGATGCACTAAAACACTTCCAAGAGGCGCGTGCAGCTGCACGAAAGTCGATCCATGATGCCAAACAGCGATCATGGGAGGAATTCGTCACGAAGATATCTCCGAGTTCCACTGCGACGGAGATGTGGCAGACAGTGAACAGGTTGAGAGGGAAACGTCAGCATCGACCAACTGTCATCAAGCGATCTAGCGGCTACACGGATAAGGCTGAAGAAGTAGCTGAAGAACTGGCACAACATTACAGCGAACGATCCGCCACCTCCAGCTACTCGCCATTGTTCCAAAGAGAGAAGGAAAAGGCCGAACGAAACCGCGTGAATTTCTCGCCAGATACCGACGATACTTACAACACAGACTTCACTCTGAACGAGCTGCTTTGGGCACTCGATAGAGGACGAAGTGGCTCTTCAGGCCCGGACTGCATCGGTTATCCAATGCTTCAGCGACTGCCGTTGTCGGTGAAAACTGCCATGTTGGAACTATTCAATAGAATATGGCGTAGTGGCGTGTTTCCACCCTGTTGGCGAACTGGAATCATCGTACCAATTCCCAAGTCAAACTCGAATGACGCGGGTCCAGCTGCATTCCGTCCAATAACCCTAACGAGCTGTATGGCGAAGGTTTTCGAGCGAATAGTCAACCGACGGCTGACCACCGAACTAGAGGCGAACGGGCATCTCGACAAACGACAACATGCCTTCAGGTCCGGTCGGGGCACTGACACATATTTTGCGGAGTTGGAGAGGTCATTACCCGACCGTGACGAGCACTGTCTGATAGCGTCGCTTGACTTGTCCAAGGCTTACGATACCACGTGGAGGTATGGCATACTACGAACACTAAAGAAATGGCACATACGCGGTAGAATGATCAACGTGTTGAACAGCTTCCTGACAGAAAGATCGTTCCAGGTTAATGTAGAGGGTTACTTATCGCCAGCGCATCCGCTGGAAAACGGTGTGCCACAAGGCTCAGTGCTCTCGGTTACGCTGTTTCTCGTGGCCATTCAACCCATCTTTCGCGTGGTTCCGAACACTGTGAAGATCTTGTTGTACGCCGACGATATCCTACTCGTAGTTTGGGGGAAGAAAGACCAGCCGCTTTATCGAAAGCTTCAGTCAGCAGTAAAAGCCGTCCATGAATGGGCAAGAAGTGTTGGATTTACGATATCTGCAACAAAATCCAGCACCTTCTATTGTAGCCCTAATGCCCGTCGTGCACCCAGTCAAGCAATCACGATAGATCGAGTTGCTATACCGACAGAAACACGCCTGAAAATTCTCGGCGTTACCCTCGATCGATCACTCAACTTCGCAGCGCACTGCAAATTGACGAAGAAGGCATGCGAATCTAGGCTGCGCATCCTGAAGATGATCGGTGCCAAACTTCCCCGTGGTCAACGCTCATCTTTACTGCGAATTGGATCCGCAATTATTACTTCGCGACTTTTGTACGGTATAGGAATCGTTAGTAGGGGTGGAGATGCTGTCATCAAAACCCTGGCACCCGCATACAACAAGATGATCAGATATGCATCTGGAGCATACGTCACCAGTCCGATCATAGCCATTATGGCTGAAGCAGGTACTCTACCGTTAGATCTTCTCATTCTCCAAACTGTAGCCCAATTAGCCATCAGAATGTTGGGAAACAGCAGGGAGAATGCTGACCTTCCCCTGGTTTGCCGAGCTTCCGAACGTTTGACAGAAATAGTCGGAACTGCTCTCCCAAACATCTACACCCGAACGCGACTTTCTGATCGAAAGTGGTACGACCGCACACCCCAGATCCTTTGGGAAATCAAGAAGCGCGTAAAAGCTGGAGACCCCTCGGGTATTGTTCGTCCAGTTGTTCAAGAGCTCCTGACAAATCATCTCAGCCGTTCAACAATCGTCTACACAGATGGCTCGAAAGACGATACCGCAGTAGGCGCCGGAGTTTTTGGAGAACACTTCCAACAGTCACTTGGTCTTCCACAGCAATGCAGTGTCTTCTCGGCAGAGGCATTCGCAATAAAAACAGCGCTAACAACATTCAACACGGTCAGCGACTTAGTAATAATGTCCGATTCGGCCAGCTGTTTATCGGCAATCGAAGCCGGCACATCCCAGCACCCGTGGATCCAGGAAATTGAAAACCTGCTACGAAATCGTTCAATCAAGCTTTGCTGGATTCCAGGTCACGCTGGCATCCGCGGCAACGAGGAGGCAGACAGACTCGCTGGAGAAGCGAGGAACATTGCTCCGTTAGCTATATCTGTTCCGGGGGCAGACGCCGTCAAGCATATAAAAACAGCTATCCGAAACCAATGGTACCGTCGGTGGTCAGCGTCCACTGAAGTAAAACTTCGTGAAGTTAAATTCGACACAGTGAAGTGGACTGACCGCGAGAATTCGGCCGAACAGCGAGTTCTTACCCGGCTTCGAATAGGGCATACTCGGCTAACACACGACTTTCTGCTAAAGAAAACTTCACCACCAGTGTGCGACTGCTGTGGGATCGTTGTAGATGTCCGCCATGTGATCCTCCACTGCAGAAAGTACGACGACGTTAGAAGGAAGCACGACATCGAGTCGACTAGTCTGCGAGCGGCTCTGCGCAACGACAGGAAAAATGAGGAGAGTATGATAAAATTCCTCAGGGAAACTAACTTGTTTAAAATGTTGTAACTTTATACTTTGAATTGTAAATGATAACTGACAACTGCATTGAAAATTTTTTTCAGGTTAAATATTTTTCTTTCGACACGAATGCACCACTTCTTGGTGTAAAGTGTCGTTAATAAACAACAACAACAACAACAACAATTATTATTATTATTATTATTATTATTATTATTATTATTATTATTATTATTATTATTATTATTATTATTATTATTATTATTATTCGAGTTGGAAACACCGTTACGTACGGTATAAACAGCGCGCATTCGGGAATTAAACACAGTGTTTTTCGCGATATTCGCGGTTTATTTTTCGACAAAAACCTTTGTCCACGTTGCTTCTCTAGTGGTGAACAGTGAAAGTTTGGTGAAAATCGGGTCAGAAACGGCTGAAAAAACTGAATTTTACTTTTGCCCACGCGGTGCAATAGGTAAACAAACAGCCATCGCTGTGCCTACCCGCGTGGTTGCCGGGCCGATCTTGCATTCACTCGCTGGTGGAGTGTGACGGTGTGCTGAACGGGCGATATTTTTCGAGTCGCAAAATACGTGAAAAGTTTTTTGAAAATCATTGATATTTTTTTTTTTTTACTTTGGATCTGGTGGTATTTGAGATACCAGTACAGTGTGTACCAATCTTTGTACGGTACAGTGCGGGCCAAAAGTGTGTGAACGGCAAAACATCAAAATTGGAAAAGTGCTTTTTTCTTGCTTGTTTTGCTATTTAGAGGCTGTGTAGAAGCAAGTAAGCGAGCTGATTCATCAATGCACATCTACAGTGTGTCCCAAAATTGTGGGAACACTTCGGAAAAAACGACGTTGAAGGGGCAAATAAGGTAAGATCTTTCCTTTTCTTCACCTTTTTTGTCCATTTGGGGTTGGTATCGGGTGACCGTGCCACAGCGCATTTACCAACGTCTGGTGGTGTGATCCAAGATGGCGGCCGCTAGTAGCGGTGACCCGGGAGGGTCAAGGAAAAGAAGATTACCGGAGTACATGGACCCGACGAACAAATTTGGCGAATTAACGTTCCTGCAGTTGACAGGTAAAGACGGTGTACCTTTGCCAAGAAACCCGTTCATTATTGGCAAATCGGTTGAGGTTGTCGCTGGAGGTCCAATCGAAGGTGCGAATACTGAAGCTCAAGGGACACGGTATACCCTTCGAGTTCGGAACCCCTCCCAAGTTGCTAAGTTGCAGAAAATGAACCAGCTCATTGACGGCACTGAAGTAGTGGTTGAAGCCCATCCGAATCTGAACGTAAGCAGATGCGTAATTTCCTGCTACGATCTGATTCATATGGAAGAGAAGGATGTTTTACAGGAAATCATAAGCCAGGGAGTGATTCGTGTACAGAGAATTACACGAAAGGAAGCCGAGAATAGAGTAAATACGCCAGCGCTAATCTTGACCTTCTGCAAGACCACATACCCGGAATACATAAAGATCGGTTTGCTTCACATTCCTACTCGCCCATATTTCCCGAACCCGATGTTGTGTTACGGATGCTTTAACTACGGCCATACACGCGTTCGATGTCCTGGTCCCCAGCGATGTTTTAACTGCTCGAAAGATAAACACGGTGAAGATAAATGCAAAGAAACGGCGTACTGTCGGAATTGTGAAGGCGATCACCAACCAACTAGCCGAACTAGCCGCGAATGTCCTGTTTATAAAAAAGAAATGGAGGTCATAAAAATAAAAGTACGCGACAATCTAACATTCCCGGAAGCACGCAAACGAGCGGAACATCTAAGTAAAGGCAGCTATGCTCAGGCCACACGAATGAGATCCTTAGCAAGCTGAAAGAGTTGGAACTGGCAATGAAGAAGAAGGACGAAACGATCGCAAAACTTCTGGCGGAGACCAAACGAAAAGACGAAAAATCGAACAAATGTTGGCGTACATCCATCAGATGAAACAACAGTCCGCCAGCCAAGAAAAGCCACATCACAACAAAGAACAGAAGCAAACGAGCCAACCAATCGGGCCTGTAACGAGATCCAGGAACAACTCACCAGCGATAAATACGGACTCAAAACGAGGAAGACCACAGAAACAACACACCCCGTTCAGCAAAACAACGACAACCTCACCGGATAACTTAAGCCCACCACCAAAAAGATCCGCTGCCACTACCACCAACGAAACGATGGAATATTCAGACGATGAAATTGAGATTACCGAGACGCCTCCTAGCCAGCCTCTTCGATAATTCTCATTTTCATCAACGTTTGGATACCAACGACAACCCACGCACGAGATAGATCGGTTTGGAAGAGAGGAAAGTGTAGTACTCCTTCCAACGCAAGCACAGCAGGATGAAGGAACTATCCGGGCCGTCATACTCCAACCCGTTGATCTGTGGCCGATAGGAACACCGATTTTACCACTACAACTTGCGAACCAGTAAACAAAAGAATCCCGAGCGACTAACAGAAGGAGATCAGCAAAACTACACGAAGCCTTTCCCCAGTGCCGACTGCAGTCGGTGTTTTTAAACATGATAGTATAGTTTGTACGACAGCGGTTGGCACTGCGGGGCTGGACCCTCCACAGGTCAGTTCTGACTTTGCCAAACCTATTACGGATACTGCTGCGCTAAATTCCTTTACAGAGTCGACTAACATCACCGTACCCATACATCTCTGGAACCAACCATTGCTTTCACCTGGTGAAGGCATATCTACAGGAATGTTCCACGATGGCTCAGCAACTCTAGCGTCGAAGCAGCAATCAACGAAAACTACACGAAGTCCTTCCCCAGTGCCGATCGCAGTCGGTGTTTTTGAACATGATAGTGTAGTTTGTACGACAGCGGTTGGCACTGTGGGGCTGGACCTATCTCAGGTCAGTTCCAAGTCTGCTGACCCTTTCACAGATACTGCTGCACTAAACGTATTTACAGATCCGGTTGGCAACATTGTTCTTGCTGAACCTTGGTACCAACCGCTGCTTTCACCCGGAGAAGGCACATCGACAAGACTATACCACAACGAGTCAGCAACCCGATCGTCGAAGAAGCAATCCACTAAAACTACACAAAGTCTTTCCCCAGTGCCGGTCGCTGTCGGTAGTTCTGGAAGTAATCGTGTAGTTGTTTCGACAGCGGCTGGCACTGTGGGGCTAGACGTCCCACAGGTCAGTCCAATATCGCTTCATCTACGCGCACATACTGCTGCGGCTTCCTCTGTTGCGGATGTAACCAGTTCGAGTCCAACGAGTAATCGGTTTGGGGAAGAAGAGAAGAAAGTAGCTTCCCCACTTCATAATGAAGGGATCGACCGGGGGGAAGAGGACCTCCCTACCTCCCTGATATACAGTCCTCGCAATTCTCCTCCTGGCTTTCCGCCGGCGAAGATGCATCGCAACATCACAACCAGTACCAGAGTACCGATCGTTCCGTGGATATCAGCACACGCAACGTGCCAGCTGGGCATCGAAGGTCACTTTCGTCTTTATCATCGTCTTCGTCAACGACTTCCGCCAGACGAGATAGTAGATGTTTCGCACTTCAGTGGAACATTCGGGGGCTGCGAACTAATATCAGCGAGCTTAAACAGCTCATCACTGAATACGAACCGAGCCTAATAGCACTACAGGAAACCAAAGTGGACAATCGAGTGATCCCAGCCGACTTCATCGGCAAGAACTATACTCTGTTGCTTCAGACTGGTAGCTGTCGACACTGGCAACACGGAGTGGGCCTGGCCATTCGGGATGGAGTGCCCTTTGAGCGGATTGACGTCGATAAGGATATCCAAGCGATCGCAGTTCGGGTTCAACTACCACAGCAAATGACGGTGGTATCAATATACATTCCTCCCAGTACCCAACAGTGCCAAGAAAAACTATGTGACCTCCTCGAACAGCTCCCACGTCCTATGTTAGTGCTAGGTGACTTCAACGCTCATCACATATGCTGGGGATCCAACAAATCATCCGCACTAGGTCAATTCATCGCAGAAAAAACGTTGGAAGAACACCTAGTTATACTTAACAATGGGTCGCATACACGAGTCGACCCAGCCACCGGTGCTACTTCAGCTATCGACCTGTCAATCTGCTCCGTTACTGTGGCCTCGAAATTCACCTGGCGAACACTTCCGGATACTTATAACAGTGACCACCTGCCCATAACCGTTTCCATCCCCGGATTCACACATATTCCAACAAAAAGGCGACAATGGATTTACGACCAAGCGGACTGGACAGCTTACGAAAGATTGACCGCCAACGCTATACAACCAGGCGTCGAAATGTCAATCGATCGTTTTGTTGATCATTTGATCACTGCAGCAAACACTGCAATACCCAGAACCAGGTCGGACCTAAGGCATTTCCTTGGTGGTGTCCGGAGGTAAAAGCAGCCATAAAAAGTCGAAGAAAAGCACTCAGAGCACTGAAGCGTATCGAAATAGAGGACCCACGAAAACCTGAAGCACTGAAAAGCTTTCAGGAAGCGCGGGCAGCAACAAGAAAATCAATCAGTGATGCCAAACAACGATCTTGGGAGGAATTCGTCGCGAAAATATCCCCAAACTCCACTGCATCGGAAATGTGGCAAACAGTGAACGCATTGAGAGGAAAACGTCACCATCGCCCAGCCGTCATTAAACGTTCAGCTGGCTACACGAATAATGCAGAAGAAGTGGCTGAAGAACTAGCAGAGCATTACAGCGCAATATCGGCAACATCCAGCTACCCTCCTTCGTTTCAAATTGAGAAGGAAAAGGCCGAACGAAACAGTTTCAACTTTTCACCAGAGACCGACGGCATCTATAACTCCGACTTCACTTTGAATGAGCTTGTATGGGCGCTCGACAGAGGACGAAGTAATTCTACTGCTCCGGATTCAGTCGGTTATCCAATGCTACAACGACTACCATTGTGATGTGATGTGATGTGTTTTGAAGCCACCATCAGCTCAAGGTTTTTCCAGTGTATGCGGGTAGACTTATCGTAGCTCCGAAATTGATTATCATTTAACCTTCACATTACTGTTGTTACTGAAGAGGGAACAAACGGGGATTGGGCGGCCCCGTAAGCAGAGACACTTACGCGCATACCGCGGGTTAAAAAGATCCTCTTCCAACAATAACATCCAGCCAAAGGGTAAAAAATTTCGCTATACGTGCTTGAACCCACCTGATGGTTTGTTTGTAGAAGGGCGCGTCAAACTCCTATCGGACCTTCTGAAGTTTCCTTCAAGTGACTCAGGCTGGCTACCCACGTTCCCTCGTCCAGTCTTCAATTCGTATGATACCCTGATGCCCCAGCCCCTTCCCAGATAGCATTTGTAATATAATGTAATTTGAATTAATATATGAGTTATTAAGAAATGATATGATGTATAGTAATAAAAATCTGATTTTAGTAATTCTGTTTTATTTATGGAGTAAGGGAATAGCCCGCGGGAGTGCTGTTCCATTTTAGCCTCTTCTCCCGTAGGCATAAAACCTTCTCATTTTTTTTTAAATTTTTTATCAAAAATACTTAGAACATAAGATATCAGGTTAATAAAATTTTGATTCATTTAACAAGTTTATAATATACTATCTACAATCGGACTAGATACCGGCAGCGACTTTCCTGTCTCATAATTCTCTCCTTATCTGCGTATACAACTTACTGCAGCTACGATTTTAATGCATCATTGCTCCTTTTTCCCAATCCAATACCTTGCGAAGACGGATGCCATCCGCAAGTATAGTATTCTGCAGCTCGACGATATATGCCTAATATTCAGTAAGCATCATTAAACATCTATGCATGTTGTACAGAAGTGAACATAATTAATCTAGTAATTGGCAGAATGTGTTTAATAGAATGAAAATATGTATTAAAAATATGGGTTACAACTCCTCTAATATATAATGGATACTGAAAGCGCAGTTAATTTGAAATGGGTTAGTGGTCTAAAATATAGTGTGCTGGAATTAATGATAATGTGTTTATTCATAGGGTTATTGGAAAAGCCTTTCATTCCCTTTGCACGTAATCTAGACTATACCAGATTGATTGCCGTCTTCGTGCTGGTAATCCTGGCACTATAATCCAACCTCCGTCGCAAATGCGGTCCGAGTTCGGCGCATTTCTCTGCACTTACAGCCCCCTATATTATAACTTAATACTACGAACTCTTGAGTTTAAACACACAATTATGAATATGTCATAGCCATAGTTTAGTAATTAATATAGTAAATATTTTATGTTATAGTAGCATTTGACTAAAATGAACGGAATAATTATACCAACTACTCTGTCTGTTGAGTTCGATGCGTGTTCCTTTTTCTGCTATGCTAGAGTCCAACAGCATGAAAATGTACATATACACATATATAAAAACAAATATACCTACACACATACATACAATTAGACACACGCATATACATAAAGTAATTAATTAGTATGACATACGAAATAACTATAATACATGAGACTGGATACTGGGACTACTCGTAATGAAATATTATGAATGAACTGCAACGCAAATATTATGAATATAATGAAAATTATGAATTATTAATTGATGTAGTGTATCACGTAACCCTCAACTAAACTGCACTTGCAATATGTTGCTGAATTAATATAACAAAAACACAAACATTAAGTCTCCGGATTTTCAGAAGCTTTAGAATTCTCAAAAAAAACATTATCTGCAATCAGCTATTCACAATCGAGGCTTTTCCGGTGTTCTGAAGAACCTGTATTCCTTTGCTCCATGTCCTGTTGTTACTATAGCTATAAAAGTGTCTAAATGTGCTAGTAATTGTAGGTATAAGTTTTTAAAAACATGTTTAGGCTGTTTAATGTGAGCTGTCAACGATAGGTCTGGTTAGAACATGCAGAAGATGTGTGGATTGATGGCAATATTACATCTATATCTATATATTATTAATGTGGAATGTAGCGAATCAAGGAAAACAATTACAATGTTGTAAATGGCACTATTTCCAATTAGCGGTTATTGTAAGTCTACTTCGATCGTTCCGCGCCTCGTCATCAAAGTAATTAATATTCCCTTTCTTGAAGCTAAGTGTCCCCGCAAGAGTGCGCGCTAATGCAGAAACCCTTTAAGAATGCGCGTGGACAAATTGTGTACATCTTCCAACCACACAAAACCACAGCCATGGCTATGTGAGTCTTTACACGAGAATAAAGAGTGCCCTCGCTGCTCAGTAGTGATATTAATAACGCTTCGTTTAAGGGTGCCACAAACCCTTGACCCATTCGTCACCCGCTATGAAAAATAGTTATGAATTTCTTATCACTTGGTGGTATTATTCGCCGCAGCCGTGTGGCGAAACACCACAACTACTTCCCCAAATGCAGGTATCAGATAGACCGAAGTTCCCTGCAACTATCCCCAGTCCGTATCTCGACCATCATATCAATCGGGCGGCCGAACCCCTCCACAGTCCAGAAAAAAAACAGTCCACGCTACTAAAAAGAAACGTAGCGGCACATTCTCTCCGCGCGCACCCTATCTGACACCTATTTCACGAGCATAATCAAAGTTCCTATCGTCACACACTTGTCTACCATTATCCAAGCACGCACATTTTTTTATGTGATTGGTAATGCCTCTCCACAATCTTTACTCTCTCTACCGAAGCACTATTACACGTACACCAACACGCTTCGTCATTTCATTTGGCTTCTTTCGTTTGGATTGTTATTATATTAGAGAATGTGTGACTGTGTGCATTTTTTCTTGTGACTAATTTCATGCGATATGCCAGCTAGACAAAATAAAACACTGCCATGAAACGTGCTCACCCGAAATAGCGATTCGAACTCCATCGATGTAAGTCTTCCCGCTTTCTCTGTATGAAGCCGAACACCAATACATCATTAGAATTTCGGTATTTCACTCACTCATATTATAACATCACACGCGTCGTCATCGTATGACCTAAAGATAGTAGGAAACAATTTTTTCTTCTCTATTTCGGATATTGAAATTTTACACATTTCGACTCAATATACAGGTACAAATTGTTCACATCACGCCACCGTATACAAAATTCACTGCTGGTTTCATAATATAAAAATGCGAGCACAATCACAAGTACAATCGAAATCACGCAAATAAACCGTCGGACCACCGCAAAAACACCTCCGAACACGAGCGTTGCTACCAACGAACTGTGATGCTACAACGACTACCATTGTCGGTAAAAACTGCTTTATTGGAGCTTTTCAACAGGGTTTGGCGCAGTGGTGTATTTCCATCCTGTTGGCGAACTGGAATTATTGTGCCAATCCCAAAGCCAAATTCGAGCGACACGGGTCCATCTGCTTTCCGACCAATCACGTTAACGAGCTGTATGGCGAAGGTATTCGAGCGGATGGTGAATCGACGGTTAACTACCGAGCTTGAATCGAACGGGCGGCTAGACACTCGACAACATGCCTTCAGATCCGGCTGGGGTACTGACACATATTTTGCGGAGTTGGAGAGGTCATTACCCGACCGTGACGAGCACTGTCTGATAGCATCGCTTCACTTGGCTAAGGCGTACGACACCACTTGGAGATACGGCATCCTGCGAACATTACGAAAGTGGCAGATACGCGGAAACATGATAAACATGCTCACTAGCTTTCTTTCAGAGCGAACGTTCCAGGTAAACGTCGATGGGCATTTATCGCGCAAGCTACCGCTGGAAAATGGTGTACCACAGGGTTCTGTGCTCTCAGTTACCCTATTCCTCGTAGCAATCCAACCTATCTTCTGGGTGGTTCCGAATACCGTGACAGTACTATTGTACGCCGATGACATCCTTCTTGTAGTGCGGGGCAAAAAAGAACAACCACTTTATCGAAAGCTACAGTCAGCAGTGAAAGCCGTTCATAGAAAGTGTTGGATTCACGATATCAGCAACAAAATCCAGCATCTTCTACTGTAGTCCGAATGCCCGCCGTGAGCCCAAGCAATCCATCAGGATAGATACAGTAGCTATACCGTCACAAAATCGACTGAAAACCCTTGGTATCACTCTTGACAGATCGCTGAACTTCAAAGCGCATTGCAAGCTAACGAAGAAGGCATGCGAATCCAGGCTGCGTATCCTGAAAATGATCGGAGCAAAGCTACCACGTGGTCAACAAACTTCCTTGCTACAAATCGGCTCCGCCATTGTCACGTCGCGACTATTGTATGGGATGGGACTCGTTAGTCGGGGCGGAGATGCCGTCACCAAAACTCTCGCGCCCACCTACAACAGGATGGTAAGATTTGCATCTGGTGCATTCGTTACAAGTCCGATCTTAGCCATCATGGCCGAAACAGGCACCTTACCATTTGATCTCCTCGTTCTCCAAAGCATAACCCGATTGTCCATCCGTTTGTTGGAAAAAAGCAGAGATAATGCGGATCTCCCACTAGTACGTCGAGCTTCCGAAGAACTGTCAGAGGTGATCGGTATGCCCCTACCAAATATTTGTACTCGAACGCGACTAGCGACCCGAAAGTGGTACGAGCCCAAACCCCACGTCGTGTGGGATATCAAAAGATGTGTGAATGCAGGAGATCCCTCTGAAGTGGTCCGTCCTGTCGTTCAGGAACTCCTGAATGCTCGCTTCAGCAACTCAACGGTTGTGTATACCGACGGATCGAAGGACGACGACGCAGTAGGCGCGGGAATGTTTGGAGAACATCTCCATCAGTCGATTGGTCTTCCGCCACAGTGCAGCGTGTTCTCGGCCGAGGCGTTTGCAATTAAAACAGCGTACTTCGTACTACACTTCCAACGATCTGCTAATAATGACAGACTCAGCCAGTTGTTTATCGGCAATTGAAGCTGGCACATCCCAGCATCCGTGGATCCAGGAGATTGAAACCATGATACGACATCGTCCAATCAATCTCTGCTGGATTCCAGGACACGCTGGAATTCGCGGGAATGAAGAGGCAGACCGCCTCGCAGGAGAAGCCAGGGGTAATGCCCCTTTGCAAATAGCCATTCCGGGAGCAGATGCCAACAATGAGGTAAAATCAGCTATCCGAAATCACTGGTACCGTCGATGGTCTGCATCCACTGAAGTGAAGCTTCGCGAAATAAAATTCGATACGGTAAAGTGGACTGACCGCGAGAGTTCGGCTGATCAACGAGTGCTCACCCGGTTGCGAATAGGGCATACCCGATTGACGCACGACTTCCTTCTGAAGAGAGAAACCCCACCAGTTTGCGACTGCTGCGGGGTAACCGTAGATGTTCGTCATATAATCCTTCAGTGCCGAAAATACGACGATGCTAGAAGGATGCACAACATCGATTCGACGAGCCTACGAGTGGCTTTAGGCAACGACACGAACACCGAAGACAAACTGCTAAGCTTCCTCAAGGAAACTAATTTGTATAAACGAATGTGAAAAATAATGAATTGTAAATTGTTTTATAATGTTGATAGGAATTTGGAAACTAATTTTCTTCCGACACGAATGCACCGTTTGGTGTAAAGTGTCGTTAATAAACAACAACAACAACAATTATTATTATTATTATTATTATTATTATTATTATTATTATTATTATTATTATTATTATTATTATTATTATTATTATTATTATTATTATTATTATTATTATTATTATTATTATTATTATTATTATTATTATTATTATTATTATTATTATTATTATTATTATTATTATTATTATTATTATTATTATTATTATTATTATTATTATTATTATTATTATTATTATTATTATTATTATTATTATTATTATTATTATTATTATTATATTAATATGGTTTTCCCAACACGTGTTATTCGCCTTCGTCATATTGCATTTAACAAAGTTGGTGATTAAGTTCTTCGCTTAAATATTAAGCACACGGGTGCCATCACCCAGAAAGGGCCGCGTGAGAACCTCCCCAGCATCCAATCCGGGCGTGCTGGAGGGTCCGCTGATTGATGCTAGTTGATGCGCTGGCAGATTGTAGTCGAAAGGGCCGCGGCAAAACCTCGCCACCACCCAGCCCGGGTGTGGCGGAGGGCCTGCTGAGCGATATTGATACATGAGCAAACATACTGTGACTGATAGAGAGCTTAGGAAGAGCCTCCCCAGCGCCCATTCGGGATGAAACGGACCACCCGCTGAGTGATGGTAAACTGAGTAAGATATGCCACATAACTTGTCTAAAAAATCTCTACAAAGTGGCGTTTACAAAATTTTGACATTCTGCTTCGTTACTTAGATATTGAGAGAAACGTGCTGAGAAATTTTTAATTTTTTGCTTCAAATGACTGTGTCTGGGGATTGGCTCAAGTTATCTTGATATATATGGAGTTTTTATAAGTAAAACTATCTGAGAAACACAATGGCATAATCATTTTCAAAACAAAAATGCAAGAATCGCGATAAAAATGCAATTTAAGTTATAAACTCGAAATATAGCATATTTGGCAACACTGTAACCAAAAATAAATATTATTTCTAGATTCCCTGACTCATTTCCTTCAAAATGCATCTCATCGATTGTTTACAGACCAAATGAAGCCAAAGATATGAATAAAAGTATTGGGTGGGCGTAGCGTATTGGTAAATCGATTGCCTTGTACGCAGCGCACCTGGGTTCGAGTCCCGACCCCGCACATAGGGTTGGAAATTTTTCCTAAGAGATTTTTCTAACCCGAAGAGGCGAATGACCTTAAGGTTAAAACCTCTATAATTGAAATAAAAAAAAAAAAAAAAAAAAAATGAATAAAAGTTAGTAATTGATGATTTTTTTCTAAGGAAAATTTTCCATGCACGATTATAACACGCCATACAAATTTTATCATCAATACACACCTATGACACGTGCGATTTTTGTTTTCATTTATAGTAAAAACTCGCAACATAGTCATCTGATCTTCGTAATATTTGAGAGATTAATACAGAACAGATAGAAGCATCAATTATCTTCTTTGAATTGTTTGTGCCATTTATAAGTTCAATAAACTCAATGTCAAACGTTAAAAATCGTTTTTCTCGAAATGTGCAAAATGGCGCTTGTCATAAGATAGGCTTCAAGAATTTTGGCATCCGAGCGAGTAGTGTCTCTTCCTGTGCTGAGTCGTTCGCTAGTGTGGAGGGCAGGTTACGGAGTCGTCGCAGGTCTTCGTGCTCCCGGCAATTTAGGAGCACCTCCAATGTGCCCGACTTCCTGCACAAGACTCTACCATCTTGTATAGGAAGTCGGGCACATTGGAGCGTCGGCGCGGATGATGGTGTGGGTATGGGTGATCTTAGTGTGTCCTAGCTGAAGACGCGATATAGTGCTATTTGTTCCTTCCGGATTTCATAGTCTTTCCACTTCTCAAAATCTCTTTCTATCTGCTGAGGGTAACCTTGAAGGTTCCTCCAATGGGCGATAAAGTGTTCGGAGGCTTTTACCTTGAATGCACTAATAATGTCGATGACAGGACCTCTTTAGTAAACAATGCGCGTGGAACAGCGGCTGAGCGCGGCCAAACGATCAGCTTCCTCGTTACCGCGGATTCCACTGTACCCGGGAATCCAGCATATGGTGATCAACGGGTCGCAGGATTACTCTATGGCTTGAGCGTAGGAGTACTTGGATTCTCCTGATTCCAGCGCTTTGATGTCCGAGAGGGAATCGAAGAAATCACCGCCGGAATATCTTAAGGTTTCTTGAAGATTGCAACAGCTAATTCTGCTGTTTCTGCCGAGAAAACTGAGCAAACAGAGGGTAGACAACAGACGAGGCCCTCTCCAATTCCGCTCACACTCACCCCCACGCTCTTACTAAGTTTCAAGTCGTCAGTGTCAACTAGGCTACCTGCTCTGGCGAATACAGCGAGGCTACTGTCTAAGTTTGAGCCGACCCGATGCAGCTGTACGATTGTAGGGGGAGGCGTAATGACGAATGTGGAATGGATAGCCAAGGCTGTCTCTAGTAGGTGACATTAATCACCAATTTTTTTTTTTTCAAGGAACCCACGGCTCGTTACAGAACGGCTATCGCCAGTGCTCACTGACAGAGAAGTACGTCGGTATCAACGCAAGCGGCTTCGGCGGCAGTGCTGGAAAGTAGATTAGAAACCCACCTGACGGCTCCGTGATACAGCGGTCACAGGATGTCTACTAAGCCCCCTCAATTGCGACTGATTATCTTGTGGTCGTGGAATAGGTGACTACAGATAAGGGCCTGGCTGATATTGAGTGTGGTTCGTCTATTCTATTTGGGATGACGCAGTAGTTTTCCACCTGTCGCAAGCGTAGAAGAAAAGTCATCTTCCAGTCGAAAGTCACACCAATGATTTTAGGCACCTTCCGGAATAGAATTGTGGTTCAAGTAAGTTTAACTGACTCTCCGATGACTACCGGCCGACAGCATTGCCGGCTCTCTGTCACTTCAGTCTTGTGCGATCAATCGTTTTTCTGATTGCTATAAGCATTATACCTTCGGCGTAGACAAACATGTATATATCTTTCGGAAGCGTGGCGAAAATGGAATACATGCTGACCAAGAATAATGTGACTGCCAACGCCGACCCTTAGGGTACCCCCGTTAGCTTTCCGAAACAGGTTCGATTGCTTTTCTCCAATGCCCATCCTGAAACTTCGGTCACTAAAGTATTGCTTGATAAAGCTGTCAAGGTTTCCGGGAACAGCGGTGCAGCTGGTGAAGTTGTCCTTCACACCATACCGTGTTGTAGGCTATCTTGTCGACCAGGCGTAAATGCCTTAACAGGGGATAGCCAACATTATCGAGTCCTGCACAATTACCCTTTGAAGGACTCAGCGCAGTGGCTAGTTCCACTCCACAGAAAGCTTTGCTGTAATCCTGGCTAGAATATGGTATGAATATTGGTGACTTCTATGGTCCTTTCCGTTTTTAAAAAAAGCAGTTGGGAGGGAGGAGTCTCCAGAAAGAAAGGCAAAGTGTTGAACGATTGCATTAGCAAATTCGGAGGGCTCGATTGCATTAGCAAATTCGGAGGACTCAACTAGTTGACCGATAATGTGAAGCCGTTTTGCCATCTTTTGCCGCTAGGGCACAGATCCGCGGTCGACAATTCGAAGCTGAGCCCGTCCAGGAAAGAAGCCCAGCTGGCCTCCTTGGCTTTCTTTATGGCCTGCCTGCTCTGGTTCCTGCTGCGAAAATTCGCCGATAACTCATCACATCGATTATGATCAAAAGGAAATTTGCAAGAGCTCAAAGAGCTCTTCGTCGATTTTTAGTTGGTGATGCTCTGCTGGTTGGCATGGTTTTGCAGCCTATGCCATGACCATTACATCTTTCACCGGCAAACCGGCACATGCTGCCTCGATCGACTTTATTTTCGCGGCTGGGCGAATCCCATCGCCGCAATGTCGAGTGGGGCATCCGATCATAGGAGACTACAGTAACGAAGCGATCGCTGTTTCTAGTGTCCGTTACAACCGGTAACCGCAGGCTCTAGCGATGGAACATATGGTTAAATCTAAGGCGGATGTAGATCTGCCCCGGAGAAAGGTGATACTGCCGTCATCAAGCGTCACCGCGTTGCTGTCTTCAATGGCATCGATGATGGCATTACAGCGATGGCAACACCTTCTTGAACCCCACGCTGTGTGCTGGGCGTTAAAGCCACTTATTAAAAGGAACGGGTTCTGTAATTGCTTAAAGAGATTCCTCATTTTTTTCCAGCGTCGCTGACTTTCTGATAAACGGATGAAAATAAACGCTACTGTGCATTTTATGGGAAAGTTAATTTTTCTTCCCACTACAATGAGGTCGGTGTCATATTTCACCGACTCAGACAGCATGTCGGCTCTGATTGCTAGGCGGAGCGTCAGGTGGAGGTTCAACCCTTAACTGATTGCAAAGTGTAACGGTGACTGAACCAGCGAGATGGATCCGTGTCGCTTTTTAAGTGTTTCTTTTGGATGACAAAGCAGATGGGCGCAGAGCGCGAAATGATGCATTGGAGATCTCCTAGGTTTGCTCTCAAGCCGTTGGTGTCGCTGGTTCTGTAGCGGAACCGAGCAGGGTGCCAGGAGCAACCGGCGACAGGGTTTAGATTGCGGAGCCGACGGTTGTTGTGGCTGTGGTCCTGTCGATTGATAGTCGATTCTTCGGTATTAGGTTAGTCATTTACTTTTATTCGAAGCAACTGATCTGAAGAGGGATAGTTGTTCTCTGTTTCGATGGTTGGCGGCAGAGTGCCGTCTGGCGGGTACTGGCTGAAAAGTTTTGGGGGTAGTCGGTTGTTGACTGTTGTATTTTGTCTGGAGGTACTTGACTGGGTAAAAGCCGAATAGCCACCGGAGGTGCATCGGGAGAATGCGGAACGTCCCGGGTCACGGTCGACATGGGAGGGTGTTTTTTTCGGTTTCGTATAGTGAATGTTGTTGCTATTGTTGTTTTCAGACTGCTGGATTGAGGGTTGTTGGTCTTATTTAGAGATGAGGTTCGAGTAGTCAACGTCCGGTGGAAGTTTTTGGCATAGCGTGTTAAGTGATGCTTTTGAGCTAAAGCACGACCAGGACATGGTAGAAAGCTGTGCTATATCACTGGTAGTTTTGCGGTTGGGGCTTCTGGATTTGTCAGTGCGAGTATCCTAGTGTCTTCGTCTTTCTGTCGGCTAGATTTCCTAAGCTACAGTTGGTTGGACAGGCCGACGGCTACTGTTACGGCTGGTTCGATGAACTTCCTTTTCTCAGGTTTTATTCCTGTAGAGGCGATTTCGTGGGAGGGAGCGTTGTCCCAGGAGGGGACAGACGGCTTTTGGTGTAGTTGGGTGACGACATTACGCAGTTTGGCTATTTCTTCCATGGCCGCTACCTACTATTGTTGATCTTCGCTTTTCTCTTGGGTGATGCTTTCCTTTACGGTTGCAAACTCCTTTTGTAGATGGGTTGTTACTGTGTACCGTTCGTCATCCTTGGTGTTTCCTTCGGCAATGCTGACATAGCTGTCTCAGCTATGCTGTCGTTTAGTTACTACAGCTTCTGCCTCGGAGAAGGTCAAGTTTTTATCGATAATGATCTTGGTGAACTGTTCCTCCTCGACAAATTTAGGGCACTTCCTGCGGCAGATCGAGTGTGCTTTCCCGCAGTTGAAGCAAAGGCTAAGGTTGCTGCCGGGATTTTATGTAGATGACACATTCCGCGGGCTTGTACACCAGAAGGACGTTTTTGTTTTGTCTTGTTTTGGTATCACAATATTTTTTCCTCGATTCGGTAGTGTTTAAACCATTGAAAAGTTATGTAATCCAACTATTAGCTTTTGGACAAATAGTTGAAAAATATATAGAAAAGTAAGTTGAATTTCACGGAAAATGGCTTCTGAATTATTGACTTCTAAGAAAAGTTCTATTTCATGAAACTATTATTGAAATTTTTATCTGTTTAAAAGAATTTAATCGTTGTTGAGTGTAGAACAGTAAAACTAGAAAGATTTTTTTCTTGATTTGACCACTAATACTTTTTGAGCTAATAGAAGTTTTGAATGTTTCTGCGTTGTAACGTCACGAAAAATTCCCATTTTTTAATTTAATTAAAAAACTAAAATTTTGTTCAAATTTATATGCCGGATTCTCTTTGTATTCGAAAATACTTTTCTAAAAAGCCTACAATTTCTTTTATTGGATATTCGGAACTTAAGTTAGAACAGGGTACACTTTGCGTTGTAACGTCACGCAATTCAACTTTTATCGGACGCTTGAATGATTTATCAGATATAGTGTCAAATTTTCCTACGTATGGTTTATTTAAACGCTTTCAAGTTGTTTCGTAAACAGGAAATTATACTGGCGTGATATTCATAAATTCAAAATGTATATCCTTAAGTGCTTAAGGGGTTATATACCATCGACACATTATTTCTTGACGTTACAACGATTTGACCAACCTTCATTCTATAAATCTCTTATAACTTTTTCAAATGAACTCCTTCATCAAACCTAATTATAGATTCAGAAAATAAACGAAATTTTATGTAAGATTTGATCTACAACACTTGAATGCACTAGAGAAGGTGTTTTAAAAAACGATTGAGCAACGTCACATTATATTTCATTTAAAAGTCCACCTACGCTGTACTCTCCTCGGCGCCGGTCATATGGCACGTTCCGATGCAATTACGCTAACAGCAACGTAGTCCAGGACATGCGATGGAATTTTTGAACTGTGTTCTCGAGTTAGTATTTAGCGATGAATAATAATGCGTTCCCTAAATATATCTTTCCTCACAGTAATCAACCATTCCACACTTCGCCATCATCGACGAGACGCCCGTTATAAGGTTGTCTGCAACCTCTGTTGTAGTCGCACGTGCCGTCAGTTAGTAACTAACCAATTCTTCCGTTATAAGCCGAAATACATCGTCGAAGCTACATAATCGAAATAAATCCAATATAGACGGGTATGTATCCGAATTTACGGGAGGTTGCAAAAACATAATTGGGTCTACAGAGACCTATCCGGGTGACCACACTAAATCGTCTCAATTGCTTAGAGTCGGATAAAAAGGATTTGGCTCATCTTAAATGAGCTCAAAAAAGATAGATGAGGGAGTGTTTATTGGTGCTTGCAGACATTTAAAATTCCGTCGAATTGACGATTAACACATTCATCACGGCGATGTGACGTGTTCTTTTTCTCTGAATCTTTGTAACTAAAATATATACAATATTTCAGAGTACTTAGCATTGTCGATTGTCTGGCGCTTAAATTGTGCTCGCTTTGTCATTTAAATCCACTTGCTTAAGCCCAACAATACAAATATCATGCTATAAACTCTGATCGGGAACCTGATTCCTTACCAAATTAAAGAAAGCAGTACTGCCAATTTATTTTTGATTGTGAAATATGTGATGAAAGCTGCCATTTTGGCTCCGTTAAACTACCATATTGAGCCGTGTCAAATAAATAAATTTGTCTAATGGCTCAATTCTATCCACAACAAGATATGAAATAAAAATTTTCTTAGTTTGATCAATAATTTCTGCTACAATCAAAAAATTAACTGTATCGTGATTTTTCAACAACCCCATATTGTTATTCGAGTTAATTATCATTAAATCATGGCTAAATGTGATAAATATTTAAAATTTTACTCAAAACAATAGCACCAGCGTAACTTACGGAGTTTTAGAAAAGTTGAAGATTTTCGTGACGTTACAACGCAATGAGATATCGCTTTTCTGAGAAAGGAGCGTTGTAACGTCACGAAAGTTAAAAGATGCTTTATAAGAAACAAAACAATAAAAAATATATTTAATGACACCTAGTGATTCGTATGCTATTTAGAAATACATCATAGAAGATTTGTTCTTGATAAAAAATCTTATAGAGCAGATATTTTGACTTTTTTATAAATACGTTGAAAGTTCTAATTTGTGACGCGTTGTAACGTCACGTTACATTATCGATCATAAAACAATCCTCTTCCAGTATATTCAGTTTATGTTTATTAAATCTTTAGTGAAATTTTGTCTGCTTTCCGAATCTGTGATAAGTTTTGATGTAGGCGTTCATTTGATAAAGTTATAACATATTTATGGAATGAAGAATCATCAAATCGTTGTAACGTCACGAAAGAATGTGTCAGATGGGTTATATATTGGCTGCAGTTCTAACAGGTTTGGGGCTGAAACGGCTGTAGTAGTCAACGTTTTTAAAATCGTAGACGATAGAGTTTGTGACGCCTTCAAAGTTCACTCTTAGATTACAAGCGAGTACAAGATGTAGTGGGGGATGATGACGCACATGCTGGAGTAAAGGAGTCGGAGCAATGCAGCAGTACGGAGTGCAATCCCGGGCTCTTACAAAGATGAAGTCCAATGTACGTCCATTTTCGTTGATGATATTAATTTGCTGAAGAGGTTGGGCTGCTGTAACTGTCCAGAATACAAGGGGGCAGGGGCAGATTTTTGGATATCCAATCATAGAAATCCATTATTTGCCTGGCACCATGTCAAGCCGGGTAAGTTGATATTACCCAGCATAACAATATCATCAGACGGGGCAGCGATCGAGATGATGAAAGATACGCATGAAAGACGTGCGCCGATCAAGCTGAAATCACGAATCCCGTCAGGTGAAAAATACAGTACACACAGGAACAGATTTCGATCGGTAAGTTTCACTAATATCCACACTTGCTCGGAACTCGCCCACCGGTCATCGTCGATCACTCGGGCTTTTATGCCATAGCGAACGGAGATAAGCGCACCACCACCTGATGTCTTGTGGTTGTTGTGGTCACAGCGTTAGACATTGAATATTGAACTAAGCACATGGCGAGACAGAGTGCGGTTGTCGACCCACATCTCGGTTAAGCCAATGACGTCATAACAGCAGCCCGTGGCCGCAAGAAAATAGCTGTTCGTTGCTGAATTCAAGCCACCAACATTATGGTAGTAAAACTCGATTTTGTTGGTGGACGGATTAGGTTTAACAGACAGCTAAGCCATGTTGCCGTATTGAGCGTACAGGAAGGTCCTTTCTTTAAAACTACGAATAGTATTGGAATGGCTCACGGTCGCTTGGCCGGCTGCGTTGGGAAATTCGAAGCATCTCGAATCAACTGCGTCGCGCCCCAGAATACGACGTACTTCGTCGGCGAGAGAATTTGTTGACGTCTGGTCACAAGATGTCGGAACGCTTGAAGCGTTCGTATCAGATTACATTGCCATTTGTGGTGAGTTGGAAGACCGATGCGGAGAGCAGAAACGGGACGGTAGTAGCTTCTGGCGAGAGTCGGACGAAGAGTTGTCGAGAAAAGCAGTTTGGAAGACTCCTTCTCCACCGACACATACAGGACCGAGACGACTGCTGAACGCTGATGGAGAAGGTTCGGCTGTAGCGGGGGGATCGAGGGCTTCCATAGTACCAACTACGTCGCGTCTCAATGCGCGATCAGCATCGACACACATTCACAATGGGGTGTAGTTTGGTATAGTGACATTGCCAATCGTTGCGGAGTCCTCTGTGGAGTTGTTGATGGGCCAAATGTTCTGAGTACGGCTACCCTCAAATTCCCTGCAGAGTATACCTTGCGGCCATGTGTCAGGGTTAAAAGCAGCATCACGGTACTTTGGGTGAACTCCAACTTTGAAAGATGTGAAGTTCAAAGTACTGACATCTATGCCTTTTTGAACAAGCGGAATAACGTTTATCTTCTCGTTGCAATTTATTCCTTCTTTGGGCATTTTTTCAACAGTATTCTTGATAACAAAGGAAAGTGGGAAAGATACAACCAGAGTAATGGCGTTTTGTAACCTAATGTTGCTATTATCGAATAGCTTTCAACCTCCAACAAGAATATTGCTCGGATCAGAGCCATCCTCGCGACGACGTTTTTGAGTGGTCGAGAGGTACCGGAATTAGCCCTGACAGGAGAGGCTGTTGAAACTTTTCTTGCGAGACGCGAAATTTGCTGGTTATTTCTGAATTAGTTGGCCTTTAGTTCAGCACAGAAGTCATTCGTTTTCCAAGCGATAGCAGCGATAACACATCCAAGCGAAGAAACGGTGTCGCGAAAGCAAGCAACCAGTTTGACACATTCATTGCACATCCAAAATAAATTTGGGTTCTCCATTTTTTCAAGAAAGGCTTATTAATTAGTTTCCTGCACTGCATATGCATCACATTATTGCAAAAGCCCATGCCCATTCAATAACGTCGTCGTTCGATTTGGTAGTTTTTGCGCAGTGATCGCATGTACTTGCCATAATGCATGCCGATCTGAGAATGCATTCAATAAGATATAGATGGCGCTGTGTTCGGTGGAAAATATTGGTGTTTAAGTCGCAGAAGTTCACTCGATTGCGTTCTCCGCTGGTTTTTCCTCAGCACAAAAGCAAACTGGAGACACTTTGGCACTGCAGAACAACAACGGTACAAACAAAATTTTCTGTGCGACAACGACAAAACTTCATGAATCTCGTCAAAAATTAAAAATATCTGTAGCGATTGAAGTACACAACTAATCGGTAAGAGTACACTAAACTAAAAACGTGAACATATGTCATCCGTGTGTACATCACTGCACTTTGATCACTTTACTTTATTAGCAGTTTGTCCAAGAGTACGTAGTTTGGTAGGGAAAAAGCCTCAAATTTCAATCAAAATGATTTCGAAGGGGCGATTCACCTGTGCCTGATACTGAGTTCAATTGTTTGACTTCTAGCATCTTGACCTACGGAAGGTTTAAAAATACCTACACAAATCATTAGGTCGGTAAAATTCAACGGCTCTTCCGTTACAACACCATCTATTTTACGACGTTAGCCGGAATATACACGCGATATTCAATGTTAAAGCGCGGATCATGGACGATCACGTTGGCTTGTTTCTGGTCTGTGAGTCGTCATGGCTTTCATAATTTCACGCACGCTAGCGAAACTGGCAATTCGATTCTTGCTGATTCTCGAAACCCTTGAGGTTTTGTCTTTAGGTCGGAAATAGACAACGAAATGATCGCCTAGACGGTCGTTGTAATGTCGAACACGCTGGACATTATCGTCGAGAGCTACAGTTTGCGGTACCAATACCACCAGTATTAGTACCAGAAGCTGTACTAGAACCCGTACTAAAACACGTACCAGAACCTGTACCAGAACCCGTACCACAACCGATACCAGAACTCATGGGAATTAATGGAGGAAGGAGAAGAGAGGAATTCTAATTAATGTTTAGAATGTTTGCTATTTCACCGGTTTAATTATTAAAGGAGGTGACGTACTGATCCATGTCGTTCTTGACATTGGGACGGCAGGAATCGCCATCGGCAAAAATACTTTTTAACAGAAAAGAAAAAAATATTAATGAAAATATATTGAACATGCTCTATAAAATATCCAGATATAATTTTATTTTCATTTCATTGCTTATTTCCGGGCGTATTTTTAACTTGCCCTATAAATTGCGTTGGTGTTGGTGGGATTTGCGCGGCACATGATTATATCTATAAAATGAAGACAATTAATTCAACACTTTAATCAAATTATGAGCTGTAACTAAGAGTTTGCCATTTTATGCAACGTGCTCTATTTCGCACGATCTACCTAAATCAAAAAGATGAAAGTTGAAAACACCACCGACTAACCCTGGGCTCTCATATTCCTGCTATGCAACTATTCGCCTAAAATTGGCACGATTCATAATACTAATTGTCCATTTCATTGAACGAACTCGTATCTTCCCTTACCCGAGCGTAAACGCATCCCCGCCCTTCAAACTGATAGTCGTCCAATGTTGAATTATGTTCCCCGCCTTTTATCATTTTAGACTGATTAGCTTGAAACCACCGAGTTTATTACCGCAATCAAAAGCTTTCAGCATAATTAGGTCCGATGCACCGTTGGAACAATGCAACATATTCGACCAATTTTACCACCGATCAATCCATAAATAATCGCGAACTGGTTACATCACGGTCCAGCCGGCAGACATCGTTTGCACCCCGCAAATAGACCGGATTGAGCTTAGCTATGTACATACTTGGTTCCTGCGACGCCAAAGCAGTAATCGCTGGAAACTTTTCGCCGAAAACAGCAAAGAGAAAAGCAGCTTACCAGTCCAAAACACATCGATAATAATAAACGACTCATAATAATAATCCGCCCCGTAAAAACTCTTTGTTTACAAGTTATAATACACAGCGTTACGAAGTTTGATTTTCATCTGCGCTGTTTTTTCGCTAGCCGGTGGTGTTGTACGGGCGAGAAAGCACCACACCATCATAAAAGGCTGGAGTCGAAGATAACCGGAGAAATATATACGCGCGTGAAAACTACTGACTGGTGAAGGGACGACCGGCAAACAACGCTCCTTCTCCCGTCACGAGTTATCGAAACCCCAAAAAATGCGCCGTTGCGTGTTCGACACAGTGTTTTCGTTATCGCCCATCTGGAAATTAATTGTTTTATTGAATTACATAATCTTTATGGTCGGTCCGCTTTTGGACCAGCAGGAATATTCACATAAACGTGATTAAGAAATCCGGTTCTGGGAAAACGGGGAAAGTAGGATATATATAGAGGTAGGTCGTTTGTCCTAGCGGGTGGAAACACTTCAAATGAGATGGCTCTTTTGAATGGCGTTTGACACGAAAGCAAAGCAAACATGAAAGCGTGTGATGGTTATCATAAGCGGGCGGTGATCAAATCTGAATAGTTTAATCCTAGTGGAGTGATGAACGACGCTTATAATAGGCTTGACTGTGCTTTAGTCACAACTTGACGTAATGAATCTGGTACATATCCTCGTCAAAACAAAATCTATGTCGCATATGGGACTCGTATTAGCCTTTTAAATGGCTACAATTAGCTTAGAAACGAGTTTTGAGGATTTTAGACTCCTGTTATGAATTGAAAAGTTAGACATTGAGTCTTTTATTGGACGTGTAGTGAGATACCATGTTGATGGGCTTATTTACTACTCTTCTCAGACCCCCCAGTCCTTGTCGTACACCGTACGTTTGATAACAGTTCAAAAAAATTCGATTTGACGTGCTTGTGACACATTTGGGGGATTGTCCTTTTTCGACTCAGATAGAATGTTGATTTTGCCAATCCGTCGTTTTTGAACAGCTTGAAACATGATTTTATCACGAAATTAATATTTTTTGATGAATTGCTTCAATATCGGCAAGCATTTACTGTTATAAACATCTGCAAGGACCGTTTTGCTTGGACGGATCAAAGACATTAAAAAACTCTTCTTAGAAACGGCTGCCACCACTAACAGTTCCGGATCAAATTTTGATTTACCAGTATATTTAACATCCTCAGGTATTGCTCCAATTATGTCAGTTTAATAGCCACTTAATTTAAGGTGCGAAAATGTAAAGTATAATTCATTATGCGAAATGATAAGTTTTCCATGCGAAAAGTGTTTACAGTGAAGTGTACGGCAGCAAATTGGTGTTTTTCGAGTTTTTTGTTATATATTTTAATGTTCATTTTTGTTTATGATAAATTACGTTGCTTTCTTCAAAATAATATGGATAGTTGCGAAAGTTGAAATACCAAATATTCTTACCAAGTGTTGATTACTCAAGCATATTTTATGGCACCTGACAACACATTTTCTATGTTCTAGCACTTAGTTTTGGTGAGTCGCCGCATTTCAATTTATTTTTCGATTTTTTGGTCGTCACGACAATCCTTCAAAACATTTAAATTAGTTTCATGGGAGATTGATTTGTCTTTGAACACTTGAAGAATTTCTTTTGTACTGAGTTGTCCAAACATGTTGGTGACAGATTTACGTAAACCCAGCTTGTACAACATTTTGATTATGGAAAGGGCATTGATTGAGATTTTATGCTGGTTTAACATCGCACCCAGCTCCAAAATTAATCGGAGCGCTAATTTGCATTGCTATATCTCCAATATTCTCCAATAGATCCTAAAAATTATAACACGTATAGATAACGCCAAGTTTGTAGATATGTCTAAATGTCACAAGATTGCATATCGGTTAAAATTACGACATTAAAATTCCATTTTCCCATGACATGTTTTTTACCCACAAAATGTAACATATATATACTAGATTGCCCGCAAAATAATGATTTTTTTAAAACTCAATAAGCCAACTCCTGAGTTGATTTCTAATCCCACCAGGAGTGCCTTTTCAAAATTTGAATCAAATCGGATGAGTCTAGCTGCCTCATTCGTTTTCGAACGCTTGGTCGAGCCACAAGTGTTTTATTGCCAGTCCGTACAGTGTGTAGCGACAAAGAATGCGGCACATTCGCGTTAAAGGTTATCTTGCGCACTCTCCGCCTCGTCGAGGTTTCAGTATTTTTCCCTTCTTTTGTGTTTCTGTTTCTGAGTACAGTTAGCCGGCCTGGTCAGTGGCAGTTAAGCAGTGTTCTTCTAGTAAGCCGGCTGGCTACCGATATATTCCCAAGCTGAGTATTATTTTACGTTTCCTCTTCTTGGTTCTCCTACTATCGTGCACTGGACAAAAGGCCCGTGCAAAAATGACTTCACCTGACGGCAGTTCATCTCAAGGTGAGATGAACGTAGAAACAAAATCGGCTCCCCGGCTCAAAGTATATCCAAGCTCAGCCGCCGGGCCATTCGTGTTCATCTTTTGGACCGAAGACAAAAAGTGTTGAAATCTGTTGCAGATTTCTCTAGTTCTGACGGATCGATATTCGGCCGTGACAGAAATATCAAAAATTCGCCCTGATAAGCTTAGGGTAGTTTTAAACAGTTTAAATCAGGAAAATGATATTTCTGACTCCGGGCCTTTAGCGAAGGAGTGTAGCGTGTATATTCCAACTAACAGGGTTGAAGTCTGTGGGGTCGTTTCCTATTCGAGCCTGAGTTGCGAGGACCTGCTGAAACATCGGAATGGCTGTTTCAAAGACCCCCTGCTTAAGCCAGTGAAGATACTGGAGTGCAAACGTTTGCATTCAGCATCAGTCGCAGCTAACGGGAGGCATACGTCATACGGCATACGTCACTACCTCGTCTTTGAGAAGGTTCGTCTACCTATTCGAATATTTGTGCCTCGGGTCATGAACCATACTGATTGCAAAAAATTGAGACACACAGCCTCCCATTGTAGCAATAAGGCCCGCTATGGGAAATGCGGTGAGAATCATGCGGATGACTCCTGTGGAAGGGATGTCGAAAAGTGTCTCTGCTTTGAGGGAAACCCACCAACTTGTCTACTGAAGGCGACTCTGATGAACCCCAGGATGGAACATCTTCTTCTGTACCTAGAAGCAATAGAAAAAGGAGGAACATTTCCTCTCCCAAGCTTCGTCGTAAAGCCCGAAGGTGTCTCTTCCCCCCTCCCCCCTAAAATAATCACTCAAGGATGTACTGGCTTAACAAAATTTCTCTGACATTGTGGACCGTATTTTTACAGCACTAAATATTTCTAACCCTCTTTAAAACATCTTGATAAGCTTTCTCCCCGCAGTTAAAACATGCAGTTCACTGTAAAATGGCCCCTCTTTTCAGTGATAGTATCCTTCGATAGCTAATTCATCAAACGAGGTCACGGATTTAATCACTGTTCTACAGTGGAATCGCAGCATTATCCCGAAAATCGATTCCTTTAAAATCTTACTAAATAACTTGAAATGCGATCCATTTGAAGAAATTGCTTACTTCAGAAATAGACCTACACTTCCATGATTTTAATATCATTCGCTTGGATCGAGAAGACCCTTACGGAGGAGTACTTTTGGGGATCAAAAAGATCTATTCGTTCAATTGAATCGGCCTCCCCTCGACACCAGGCATTGAAGTTGTCGCTTGCCAAACCAGAATTAAATACAAAGATCTTTGCATTGCTTCCATCCACATCCCTTCTAGAGCCTCAGTTAGCCACCGACGGCTTTGCGATATTGCGGAACTCCTCCCCGCATCGAGGCTAGTTTTAGGAGATTTGAACTCCCACGGTACGGCATGGGGTTGCCTTCATGACGATAATCGATCTATCTCAATCCATGAGCTTTGCGACAACTTCAATATGAGCCCCTTAATATTGCTATCGGTTCAGGGCTACCGAATACAATCAATGTTTCGCATGACCTCACACGAAATATTGATTGGAAGAGAGATCCGGAAAAGTATAATCGACACAAGAGCTTCCTCTAGAGGAAGAGTACGGGTTCCTGGCGGGATTGATTCTCGATCCCGCGATTCAAACTCAGACTAATCGCGTACCAGACGCGAACTCTCGAGGGCGTCCTCCCAACCCATTGTGAGACAAAGAGTGCTCAGACGTGTACGCGGAGAAGGCCGCCGCGTATAAGGCCTTCCTGGACGACGGGCTACCAGCCAGCTACCAGGAATCAGAATATATTGGCTCAAATGGCACGTTCCCCGTTGGTAGCCAGCTACCAACAGTACGCGATGGCAGAAACGCGCATGAATAGTTTGATGAAAGCCAAAAAACGTAGCTACTGGCGCCAGATCGTTAACGGGCTAACGAGAGAAACATAGATGAGTACTCTTTGGGGCCCGGCGCTTACGAAACCGAAACAGTACCTACGAGAGCGTGGAATATTCAAACCGTTGGATATTTGATTTTGCCAAGAAGATTTGTCCGGATTCCGCCCCAGGGCAGGTGATTTACCGCGCCGCGCCCCCTCACGGTAACGCGAAACACCGTTTTCGATGGTGGAGTTATCACTTGCTCTCTTATCATCTAACAATAAAGCCCCATGGCCAGACAGAACCTAACTCTGCCAAGAGACGCTTGTTGAACTTATTTAATTAGTTCCTTGAGGCCAACATTGTCCCACACGATTGGAGACAAGCGAAGGTCAGCGCCATCCAAAAACCAGCGTCCGACTACAATTCGTATCGACCGATCGCTATCCTGTATCCGGAAGTTGTTCGAGAAAAAGATCCTATCCCGCCTCGACAATTGGGTCGATACAAAAGACATACCGTCAGATACACAATTTGACTTTCTCAAACGCAAAGGGACGAACAATTATCTTGCGTTGCTCTTAACAGAATTTCTAATGGCTTATGCTAGCAAAGAGCAGATGGCATCAGTTTCCTAAATATAAAGGGGACTTTTGATTCAGCTTCTATCAAAATTCTTTCTGAGAAGCTGCACCAGCATGGTCTTTCACCGACTCAACAACTTTTTGCTAAGCTTCTGAAAAACACATGCATTTTTCGTATGGTGATTTATCGACATCACGATTTAGCTACGAAGACCCCAGAGCTCAAATCTAAGCCCTCTTCTCTGAAAATTTTACGTGAATGACATTGACGAATGTCTTGTCAGTTCCTGCACGTTAAAGCAGCTTGCAGATGACGGTGTGGTCACTATTACAGGACCCAAAGCCGTCGATCTGCAAGAACCATTGCAAGATACCTTGGACAATTTGTCTGCTTGGGCCTTCCAGCTGGTTCTCCGAGTTCTCCACGGAGAAAACTGAGCTAGTCGTATTTTCAAGGAAGCATGAACCAGCGCGACTACAGCTTCAATTAATGGGTCAAACTATTGCTCAGGTTTCAACTTTCAAATATCTCGAGGTCTGGCTCGACTCTAAAGGAACCTGGGGATGTCACATTAGGTATCTGAAACAGAAGTGCCAACAAAGGATCAATTTTCTCCGTACAATAACCGGAACCTGGTGGGGTACCCACCCAGGAGACCTGATCAGGCTGTACCAAACAACGATATTGTCGGTGATGGAGTACGGGAGTTTCTGTTTCCGCTCCGCTGCGAACATACATTTCATCAAACTAGAGCGAATCCAATATTGTTGTTTGCGTATTGCTTTGGGTTGCATGCACTCAACTCAGAAAATGAGTCTCGAAATGCTGGCGGGCGTCCTTCCGCAAAAAAAATGATTTTGGGACCTCTTATAGCGATTGCTCATCCGATGCGATATATTGAACCCGTTAGTAATTGCAAATTTCGAAAGGCTTGTCGAGCTCAATTCTCAAATCCGATTTATGACCTTGTACTTCGATTACATGGCACAGAATATCAATCCTTCTTCATACTATCCCAACCGTGTCAATCTTCTTCACGCTTCTGATTCAACTGTATTCTTCGACACATCCATGAAAGAAGAGATTCGTGGAATCCCGGATCACATACGTTCGTAAGTGATCCCAAACATCTTTCGTAGTAAATTTCGAGAAATCGACTGCAACGAGATGTTTTACACCGACGGGTCAAACCTCGACGGCTCCACTGACTTCGGTATATTCAATCAAAACCTCACCGCCTCCTCCAAACTCAATGATCCTGCTTCAGTTTACGTTGCAGAACTTGCTGCTATTCAGTATACCCTTGGGATCATTGATATTTTGCCCACCGATCATTACTTTATTGTCTCGGATAGCCTCAGCTCAATCGAGGCTCTCCGTTCCATGAAACCAAGAAAGCACATTCTATATTTTCTGGAAAAAATAGGGGATCTCCTGCGTGCTTTGTCTGTAAGATCGTCTAAGGTTAGCTTAGTTTGGGATCCCTCGCATTGCTCCATCCCAGGTAATGAAGAAGCGGACTCTTTAGCTAAGGTTGGCGCTTTAGATGATGACATCTACGAAAGACCAATCTGCTTCAATGCATCTTTCAATATCCCTCGTCAGAGGCCAGTTGAAAGTTGACAGACATCTTGGAGCAATGGAGAGTTGGGACGGTGGCTATAGAATGTATACATTCCATCATCCCGAAGGAATCAACAAAACCTTGTTTCAGAAGAATAGATGTGGGTCGGGATTTCATTCGTGTGATCAGGGCCGGCGAACAGCGTCGGTAGTATGAGTAGCACTACCCACTGAAAAATAACCGAGAGAGTAATTACCCACTCGAAATTTTGAACCATTTCAAAAAATTTAGATGTGTAACGCATGTATCTCGCATTACACACAATTGAAATCATCGATGTACGACAATTCCAGTTGCATAAACGAACGTGATTTAATGTGAATGTAATGTAAGCGTATGTATTGCAAAAAGCGAAAAAATCCTTACTAATGGACCCCTCACCCTATGCTTTCTACCCACTCGGGTGTAAAGTAATTCGCCGACCCTGCGTGTGATGTCTTGGTTTATGTCCAATCACTACACGGTAGACGCTCATCTCCGACGTATTAGGCTCGCGAATAGCAGTATCTGCGCTTGTGGCGACGGTTACTACGATATCGAACATATTGTTTGGGTTTGCGCCGATTGCCGTTTTGCCTGATCTCAACTATTGGGCCCGAGGAAGATTACTCAATGTTCCGATTCGAGATGTACTAGCAAGCCACGATCTCCTCAATATGTACCTCGTACACACCTTCCTAAAATCCATCAATATACACATTTATCTGCCTCTTTTATTTTTCTTACCACGCTCAGCAGTACCCTCTTCCACCTATGTCGTACACCAACGATGGTTTGATGTGACTCCAAGGCGACACAAAACATCTCTGTCGAATAAGCCAATAAACACGGGAGCTACAGCACAAACATCACACACTCGAGGTGTTGCCGATCCGCATCTGAGCCGCGCTACCAAATTGTCTGGAGGAACCCCTGCCGAATCGAGGAGGACCACCCGGCGTCCCAGTACATTCCTGATTCATTTCTGATGATGGCCGTTCTAAAGTTAATAATTTTCTCCACCCTGTCATCTTTATGCACCCTCCATCCTCTGACTCTACCCAAAAGTATCAACCCAGCCACAAAAATCTTCCCGAAGCATTTTGCTCTTCCTGGCTCTTCTAGTTTTAATTATTATATTACATAATCTTGTTGAAAATTCCCAACTATACTACTACTTATAAAATTAGCTCTAATAAATCGACTCTTTACAAAATTCAATCACGCCCACCAGTTATTCCTTGCTTGGTTGCAAAAATTGTCCCCCTAGTTCATAATTATTTGCTCCAATAATCTCCCTGTTAAAAATATTAAACCGTATTACTATAGTATACAAAAAAAATAACCCCCCTAATCTTACGAAAATTATGTTACCCCCTCGTGTATATGTATAAGATAGCTACGCAATCTCAAAACAAAAAATTGGCACCTTTAAGCTAACGCAAACGTGCCTTAAAAAAATAAACGAATTGTATAAGAAATGATTGAATAGAATTTTAAGGAACAACAAAAACAATATTCGGCCTAAAACAGGAGACTCTCATTTACCTGTGCTATAGAGCATTGCAAAAAAAAATCATTTTTGAAATCTCAAGGACCCCTCATTTCGCATTGTGATAAATATCAAAGTAAACTCAGATGACAAATTTCACATCATTTGGACAATTTTATACCCCCGCTCACTTTTTAACATGGGCGCTACGGGAAAATATGAGGAAAAAATATATTAAATGCCATAGCTTTTGAAGTTGTACTCGGAAAATTACGATCTAATACCTTTTGTAAGGATTCTTAGCATTTCAATTAAGGTATTTTTGTTTCCCAAAAAATAGGGAAAGTTGGAGTTTTGGGACATTTTGTCCTAAAATTTCCCCATTTTCATTTTTAATAACCATTTGTGAAAAAATCCAAAATCGAACGGTACTTTTGCGACCTTTGTCAGAATACGAGAAGTTAGGGCTCTAGAGCATTTTGTCATTCATATCAAACTTAATCATTTTCGTGTGCGTATATCTCTATTATTTATTTATTTTTATTAAAAGTGTCTTGTTGAACGTGGAAGTCTCAGAAATAAAATAGGAATAGAGTGGTCTCCAGTAAAATTCAGAAACATTAGATTTTTTGGCATTAAGTCATTTTTTTCACCAAATGCATTAATACCCCAACTTTCTGCTTTTTTCCCTGAAATGAAACATTTACCATATGATTCCTGAACGTTTTTTACACTGAAAATAGAAAATTAAATAATAATTTTAAGTTGAATGGAGTTGATATGTGCCATTTAACCCCTAAAAGGCACGAAACTCATTTTTCCTTGGTACTCATTTTTCTGCATGGCAACAATATATACCTCTTGATAAGGCTTCATATCACAGAATTCGGTATGTTGCCAAATGACAACAGTTCGCATTTAATGGTTAACAATAAAATGTGGAATCGAGACTAAATGTTAAAAAAATCTAATCTGTCTGAATTTTAACAATGGCAAATCTACTTCTCTTTTGTTCCTTATAAATTTTCACTTTTTGACGAAGTACATTTAATTAAATTTGATTGAAGAATATTAGAGATCTTTGCACGAGAAATGATAAAATTTAATACGAATGACGAAATGCGCTAGAACCCCAACTTCTCGAATTCCGATAAACATCGCAAAAGTTCTTTTCAATTTTTGAGACTTTTTTACATGAGAAAAACAGCAAAATATGTATGATTTACAATATAGAGCAGAACAGCTATAAGGAATAGAGGATTTTTGGGACATAATGTCCCAAAAACCCAACTTCCTGTATTTTTCGGGAAACAAATTATTTCCGTTGAAATGCCAAGAATGTTTCCTTTAATAAAAGGTACGAGTATTATATCAAAAGTAATAACATTGTCCAAATTTGTGAAATTTGGCATGAGTTAACTTTGACATTTGTCACAATATGAAAGCCTTTGAGATTTCGAAAAATTTGCAATGCAATGGTTAGTAATTATTATGGTTCGTCGCGGTGTGGAAGTGGGCGGTAAATGGATAGTCCGCACCGCAACCGCAAAAAAAAATAATAAAACCGCACCGCTTACCGTAACCGCATTGCATTTACCGCACCGCGCGGTAATGCGGTAAAAATCATGTATTTTTAAAAATTATTTATTTATTTTGTATAGCCATATATAACAAAATGTTATTCTTATTTACACAAAAGGTAACTTTGACGGACTCCTCAGAATGTAACATTTATGAAAAAATACAACTTTGCAAATTTTATTAAGGGAGGGGGATAAGAATTGTGGGGCAAAAAGAAACACTTTTTTGTGATCTTTTTTAAAACTTTGCGTGAAGCGAATTGATAAAAACTTTTGTACATTATAGTGTATCATTTCAATGACATGCTGTATTTTTTCCATGCAAAAATATCGACAAACGACTCGGTGACTATACTAAGTCTCTGGAAAAACATGATTTGCGGTGGCACCTGCCATTCAAAAACTACTTAACTGAATTCTTTCAAACTTTGCATACATATTCTATGTAAAAAAACCTAACCCCTACGCTGAGTTTTCGATATAAATTTTTAAGTAAGACAAAAACTGTCCAAATTATGCAAAATTTGGCATCTGGGCTAACTTTGACACTTGTCACAATATGAAGGGAGGCTTTGAGAAACACAAAAAATCGCAATGCCCTACACTAACTTCGAAAGCTTTACTTTCAAAAAGTTACAAAATACTCTTAACTGAAAAATATTATTTGTTAATTTGGTAGAAAATATTCCCTGTTGGACGAACAATGGACCCACGCAAAAAAAATTCCTCCAAATTCGTTTGGTTTGATGATGATAATTACATTCTGTGGGTTGTTTTTAAATCTAAGTTTTATTAGTTCATCTTTTAGTTCTCCAAATTAATAAAAATTCACAATTGAGAAAATGTCATCGAAAACGATTCTTAATTCCAAGATTGCCAAGTGGAATCGGGAGAAATGATGCATTTTTTAATTGGATTTGACAGTACAATTCATTTGTAATGATTGGATTGTGTTTTATGTATTTGAAAAGGTTCATTAGTAAATTTTTAGTTTGAAATGTAAAATAAACAGTTTTCAAAATGTGTCGTAAAAATAATGGTGCCAAATTATATTGGACACAGCTTTAGATTTTATTTCTTAGTAACAGTATGTTTTATCATATTAGAATAACCAAAATGTAAAAAATCAAGTAGCGATAGGTCGAATACAGATTATAGTAGGATTTCTTTTCAAATGATTGTAAAGTCTATGGAAATTAAAGCAATTAAATGTTTATTATGTTTCTCTATTGTAGGGTAATAAGTAAAACTCTAACGTTCTAACAGAGGGAAAAAGTCATAGTTTTAATTCACTTTTTAATGCAGACTGCAGACTTTATCAATTATTTTTTGAAGTGCGGTTGCGGTACTACCGCGCGTTAGAATCTCATTTCCCGCACCGCAGCCGCGGGAAAAAGTATCTCATCGCACCGCAGTTTTTGCGTTGCGACGGCGGTAATTACCGCGCGGTTGCGGTAATTACCACAACCGCGACGAAGTATTTATCACAAACGGATTATGACGCCTGTCATTGGAAGACCTAGTAAGACCGTGGATCAATAAACGCAGAAAGTGTACACATTTTCGAATACTTAACACAAGTAATGACAAATTTAATGTGGATGAAATGAGTTTTCACTTCGATATAGTAAACTAATGTATGTTTTAATTTATAGTTGTTTGACAAATAAAACTTCAATGTTTTATAAAAAAAGTAAAAAAAAATATGAAGTAGCTGAATTACAGAGTGTATACCCATTATTTTTTTTCTCGATTTTGGACATTCAAAAATTACGTAACGCTTTTAGGAGGGAGGGGGTACGACAAATTGTGACATTTTGTGACATATAGGGGAGGGGAGTAAGCTAGAACGTAATGTAACATGTTTTCACTGAAGAAAAAACAAATTATTTAAAGAATTTGTTACTTAATAGAGAGGGGGTTAGAAAAAATTTGTGACAATTTGTTGCCTGGGTTGAAGGGAGGCTCAATTTTGGGCAATTTTTGCGTTACGTAATTTACAGTTCTGCTGCGCTACTGAGGGAATTAAATCGAAATATTACACCATAATGTATTTGAATGTTGGTGCTTATAATTCAAGTAGATTAAGCGATGACAAACAATAAAATAAAAATCTGATAATGTTCGTATACATGTACGTTGTATCGTTTCCGGAGCAACGATTACACAATTCAACCAATTGAAGCTGCATTTGTTCACAAAATTTGAAACAACTACTGTCATCCATTTAGATGTGTTGTGTGTAATACAAGTTATGCAAATTTTCATTGCAGTTGTTCATTTCGCTTGTTGAAAATTAAAATAAATTGCGACAATTTATCAAATAATCTCCACCGGGCTTTTGCACGTATCCGCACTGCTATATGTTTAGTCCGAACCTGTGGGGTACGAATGTCTCTACATGTATAGGTTTATTTGTTCATACAACGTAAAGCATGCAAATTGCGGACATGCTTTGAAACCGCCATCCAAACCCGTTGGATTTGCATATCGGTGTGTGTGTTCGTATAAAAGTTGCATAACTGTGAAAGTATATAATTTTTAAATAGCCTTCGATCCACCGAGTTGAACCATTCATCCGAAGAACATCCGTTTTGCAGGGCTTGGAACAAGCGAATGTGTAATATTTTAGCAAATAGCTCCTCTGGAACGAGTGCTGAAATCATTCACCAGGCTGCTCGGAGTTTCTGCTTCACCACGATTGCGGAAAAAACGCCACAAGAAAAAAAAAATAACTACATGAAAGCAAAAATATTACCATCGCAACTCCAATAACTTTCTTTCGTTTGAAAAAAAAAATCCTTGTCTGGGTAGAACGAGCCATAGAAAAGTATTCCTTCGCCGTCTGTGTTTGCTTGAAGTAACACGAACACATCACAAAATGATGGGGAATATTATTCATGAAAATGCAAACCACCATTGCCGAAAAAAAACACCAGTAACGTTCAGAGCACTAACCGCAGCAGTAAGACTGTCGGCAAAGCATGTGGTTCGTGCCTCGCCTGTAGACTTTTCTCGACCTTGTTTGAGCGTAGACGCCGCTGGACAGAAATAAAATAACGCACCAGCCGGAAACACGCCCAGGCCTGGAATGGAATGGAAAATGAGAGCCGAAAAACGCGACCAGATATAAAAGAGGAAAATGTCATTTCGGCGAAATTTATTGCATTTTATTATGTTAATGTAAATAAATTATTTCAATTATGATCTGTCAGCGTGAGGAGCACTAGGACATGGTTTTCCTATTGCGATGTCAAGTGGCACGGCCGCTAGCTTTATTCCGAATGGAAACCAAACACCGTACCAATGAAATTTATGTACACACTAATTATATTTTGTCTCCTTTAGCACCTTCGTTTGCGATGTTACTTGGGTCTATGACGGAGATTTCTAGTCATTGTTTGTGCTTTGTGTCGTTTTAAGAACATTGAATGAGCTGACTTCAGAAAAAATGCATGTGCTAAATAGTTATTCGAACGGTGGCCGGCATAAGGCGTGATTAATTTTTGTGGATAGTCTTCCCGACCATAAACATGGTCCGTGCCAAATTTCACAACCACGAAAACACCATAAGATAGTCTCAATAACCCATGGATACATTAAAAAGTGGTTTTTATGTGGGATCTACCGGACCGTGGTGATGGTGTTTTGATGAGTTGATACCATTTAAAACACTATCAAAATATCATGCAGCGGGGGTGACCATGACCACGGGGTTATTATGAGCTTTTCGTTTGCTCGGGTTTACAGCATTATGTTTTAAAAGTGATAAAAACATGCATGAAAAATAATTTATACTTCTCAAAATAAGAATAAAAGATAGTGTTATTTTCTAATCCTAAGTGAACGTATTATTTATGTTTTCTATCGCAAAGGATATGAATGAATATCAAGAAATACAAGGGGCAGCCCAATAGAGTTGTACGAAATTTTAACGTAAAACTACACTGCGTATCCGAACTTTTGGTTCTCCGTACATAGCGCCAATCTTAGGGGGCACCGAAATTTTCATTTGCCTAATAAATTTAGTGAGGATAAGTCATAAAATAAATCAGAATAGGGGTGCCATTGATTTTGCGAAATTCGAACTGCTAACGTAAACATCAAAGGAGCGCGAAATTGAGTAAAGTGGACAAAATATAAATAACGAACGAGATGGAGTTGTACGACACGAAAATTTCAACTGCAAAGACTTTTAATTTAAAAAAACGATTTTTTGCAACATTTACCATTCGTTTTCAGTTTCATAGAAACATGAACACATGACAAACCACATTCCAGAACAGTAAAACAGGCCGCCTCCTGAAAGCCATTGCAAAGTTCGTGAAATAGACAAGATTGACTATCATCGAGAAGATAGTCTAATACCGTACCTTGAGAATTAAGGTCTCCTCGATGCCGAGAGGGATGCCCATCCAAAGTCCAACGAATCCTGCACTACGTTGAATGTTTGATTAAATTGTTGCTCCTCTTGAGATTTTGGTGTTCCTAGAAGCGCTGGAATTACCCCGCTTGGTCACAAATTTCTAAAATCAGAGGCTGTGTGGTTCGGTTTCGTGCCAGCGCTTCCGCGAGCTATTTAATATATTTGGCGGCCTCCCAAGAGAAAAAAATATAGCCTGTTGTGGCACAGCATCTTCTCTGGCCGTACCCCGAAATTGTCAGTTAGCTTAGCATAAAATATGGAGGTGTAAAAGTAGATGGATAGGTAGTGTCATCGACTACGTGTACAGTAGTATGGCTGCACAGTCTCATTGATTGTTGGCCGTGATGCCAGAGTTATTGAATCGATAGATATAAGACGAAAAATAATTATAGGTAGTCGATATCCGACCACCGCTGAAGGCGGTTGGTTCTGCACTTAGTGATAAGTTTAAATAAAGAGAATAGTCAAAGTATCAAGTTCTTACTTACCTGTTGCTAATCCATTACTTACCTGCTACCGTCGATACCATCTGACGAGTGACCTGCAATGAAAATGACCCGGAAACTACGTACCTAAATTTGGATTCTCGATACCCTGACCAATCCCGGAAAGGACGAACCTCTCATCTACAGCGTAGGGCTTAATCATTGGACGCACCATAGCCTATACAACGAATCTCATCTGCCGGTAATTTTGGAGCAGTGACAAATATCCCCACAGGGGGACCGTCAGAGTCGAACTCATCCTGAGCCAAGAGAGCATAATGATAACCAATTCGGACAGACGAACCTTGTCGAACGAGATGCAAAGGGACAAAGCAGTCCCGCTAACGATTACCCGATACGAACTTGTAGGAACATACAATTTTACCCCGTCCTGTGCGATTGCCATTTGAAATCATGGGTGACTGGAGCAATGGGTATGTCAAACAACCAACCTCGTGCGTCGATTCACGCTTTAACATTTCGAATAGGCAACCATACCGCCGATCTAAACTCTGTGTGCGGGTACGTAGATGCGGTAATCTTTTTACATTTCTTATAAAAGAAATGTATAGAATTCGCTCAAACTTTCAAGATTTTTTCCGAGGCCCGGAGGGCCGAGTCTTATATACCAATCGACTCAGCTCGACGATTTGGGACAATGTCTGTGTGTGTATGTAACGGACAAATTCTCATTCGTGTTTCTCAGCAATGGCTGAACCGATCTTATCCAAACCAATTTTAAATGTAAGAACTAAAAAAAAAGTATGAACGCTATTAATTTGTTTTTTAATCTGATGTTTAGTTTCCAAGATATGAATGTTTGAATGTGTAAAAATGGCGTTTTTTGCAGTTTTTTTGAATTATCTGCCGAAATTGACAATATAAATTAACATTTTATATGTTTTTAGACAGCTTCAACAAATACCTTTCGAACAAGCTATAGATCATTGAAATCGGACTATTATCAAAAGAGATATTTAACATTAAATGCGGACGAAAGATTTTTATCATTTCCCATTGCCAGAAATATGACCAAAAACATGTAATCTATTATTAACGCCAAAACGGCTTATTTTAGGTCAATAGTATCTTCGGAGATTTTAATGGAGGCAATATGCCCTTTCTTTTGGTATTGTGCTTTTGCTGATTAATCCCCCTATAAGTGAGATATTTTCACAAATTTTCTTGGAAATGATTATATCGAAATGATGTCTTCAGCAAATTTGTAGCTCTTACTCTTGCGAATAATTTTACTGAAGACATCAAATATATATTTTGAATACTTTAAAAGTTATGGCTTGTTGTTTGTGGATTACTCTTTGTCGCCTATTTATTGTTCAATATAGTAATAATCCATTGAAATAAGCCAAACATTATTTCGATAAATCGAATTTTGTATTTCATTTTCTATCTACAACCGCTAGAAATAATCACCGAACACTTCCAAGTTCTCTGGAAGGAACTTGATAACTTATCAGTGCAAAAATGTTCATTTGTGCGAACTTTCTGACTGCAATTTTTCTAACTTATGACCATCGGATCGATCTGAAACATATCGGAAAATGAAAAGCGAAATAAATAACTCCATGCAACGGCGTAGCCAAGAGAAGGTTTTGGGGTTTAACACCATTCAACCCCCCCCCCCCCCCACAACACCCAAAAAAAAAATTGGATTGAAGTTGAAAATTTATTGATGCAGACTGATTTAATTCAATATTACAATAACAATTATCTGATCCGTAGATTGATAACCTGTTGTTGTAAACATCATGAGAACTTTTGATAAATTGTCGGAATGGGGTCCTGATATGTAACTGATCTATTGGTCTTGATTTCACAGTTGTCTAATTGCATCAATATCAAATTCCTGCCTGAAAACATTCCAATAGAAAATTCCAGAGTTCTGTAATCAATCATAATCCTCAGATTTATTTTCAAATTGATCTCATTTTTGTAGAGTACAGTACATAATAAGGGTCTTTATTTAATAGGAAGCGAAGTTAAAATTGATTTAATGTCTATGAAACATAGAACTGCTCACCAAAAAAATGCATAACTTTCAACATTTGTTAAAAATGTTTTTGCCTTTCTCATTCACTCTAAAATTCGTCAATCTAATCCCGACCCGGAGGGCATTCATATGCCAATCGACTGAGTTCGTCGAGATCGGAAAATGTCTGTGTGTGTATGTATGTGTGTATGTGGAAAAAAATATAACCTCTGTTAATCAGAGATGGCTGGCTCGATTTGCACAAATGAAATGAAAAATTTTCAAAATCAAATTTGTATTTTTGATGCCAAATGACTTTAAAATGCATGAAACATTGAGATGTTTGACAAAAATTGACTTTTGTTGGACTTTGGTACATTTTTGCCTTTCTCATATAGAAAGGTTATGTAATCACTCTAAAAATCGTTAATCATACCGGCCCGGAGGGAGTATGCAGTGAGGAGTTGCTACTTTAAAATTAAAACTAGTTTAAAATTTCTTAACAAGTTGAAAATTTTCGACAGGACCTGGACCTTCCGGATCTTTCTCCATGATCCGCCGCTGGTTTCAAGCGATTTTTCAGTATCACATAGTATCTCAAGATCGTGGCCGTCGATCCGTTGTATGTATGTGCAAATCGTACTGAACATGTAATATTCATTTCCACCATTGTATTGAACATAACCAGCCATGGAATCGTAGTCTGGACGAATGAGACAAGCACAATTGCACCCACCTAAAACAGGTTTTTATTTTGGGAATGCGTCGAGTTGAGACGAAAACGTAATATGAATTATAACGAGGATAACACTTTCCGAATGTAGAGAGAAATTTATGACGATTTCCATTCGACTCTACCAGGTTCTGATCGATTTTGATGAGCATTTGATTTTTGTTGTATGACCAATTATATGTATAGGTCAAATGTTCAAAAACAGTAATTTAAGGTCAAGATAGCATCATTTTGAAACCGCCAATTTCGGAGGTTTAGTATCTTCGATGAGTTTTACAAACGTTAAACAGCGCATCATTTGATAAAATAATTTTGACGGTATATCGTCCAAGAAGTATTTATGGTGAATTTTCTCAGGTTTATATTCATGACTACAATAAAGTCTCAACAAATTCGCTAAAGACACGAACTCTGTTACTATTTTCTGAAAAATTAATTCTGCATGCAAAACTTCAAAATTACGGTTTCGGAATTATGCCGATTGGACAGTATGATCGATTTTCACCAAACCCCCACTAAACCGAATTTCTGGTTACGCCGCTGACTTCAAGTAAGTAGAAACAAAGTCGTTCTACACTCGTTCACAAGAAACTTCTTCGAATGCTTAATATCTAGTATAATACAAATAATAGATACAATACATTGAAACCCCGATTTTATCAGCCAAATATTAACATATGTTTGATGGGCTCTAGCAGACGAACAAGACTGAATTCGAGTAAATCCTTTCTTGCGCATGTTTTCCTTATCATGAAGATGGAAATATGCAAAAATAAAAAGTTCATCATAATCAGAAATAGGGTGATGAGCCTATTTGCGCCATGTTTCTATTATCACCCTACCCATTTGAAGCCGTTGGTTAGAGCAGTGTCTGCCATCTTTGTTCAAAGCATTGAGTCAAGTGGTAGCGCAACAATAGGGGCGCTCGATTCGAGTTTTCATTGTGTTCAAACACGAGAATTTTACTGCTTCCAACGCATTTGTGTTATTATATTGGTTCTTAACAACGAAGCAAAGCGGTTGATGTCAATTTTTACGCATTCTATTGATTGTAAGGCAAGAAATTATCGAATTAGTACCTTGCTTAGTATGGTGAAAATAGGCTCATCACCCTAGTTATCAGACTACATCAAGGGACGGGAAGAATATTTTAACAGCTTCAGTTTATTATAAAGAAAAAAAAAAATGCCCGATTTAGTCAATGTCCCCATTTTGTCAGCCTAAAATACACCATGAGATTGATAAAAATGGGTCTTTATTGTATGTATTATACTTTATTGTATGTATTATTTCACATTAATAGGTACATTTCATTTTTGGGGATTTTTTTATTGCATCGAACTACAATAATTTTTAGGTAGCCTTCAAGAGGTTATTTAATAGACTTCTTCCAAAATTTGGCGAACTTATTCCAATTCGTATACCAATTAATTGGTATACTTAAGGGTTTATATGTTGCAGATAGAGAAAATACTGAAATTTTCAGCTTTTTTCCCACACAATATTACGTAAGCTTATTAAACAATTTTTCCTAATAAGTTTTTGAAAATTAAAAACCATTTGAATTTTTTTAATAGTTTTATTTTTTATTTAACCGTGATTTTTTAATAAGGGGCCACGCACTAATTACGTAAGGCTTTTTTAAAATTTTTCAACCTCCTCCTCTTCCCCTGATAAGCGTACGTAAGATTTAGGTGGGGAGTACCATGCGTAAGATCTTATCATGATTTTCGTAATTAGAAAAGTATATAATTAATTAAATAGAAAGATAGCGAAAACGGTACTTAAAGAATTATAATTTTATTAGCATCTTAATTTTGCCCACTAGAAATTTCAGAATAACTGCTGGGAGATATTCAGAAACTCCGATTTGGTCCTTATAGTCTGCTTCCCTATATTCGGAAATAGTTCCTTGTGATGTAAAATCTCTTCTGGTGGGAATTAATTCCAACTGTGACGCTTATCGTATGCGTAGCTCAGAAGAAAATTCGTAGATGGCTATCTACGAATTTTCTTGAAGTCAAATACAGTTCACACTTTGCAAATATTCGGTCTACAAGATCTTTGACAATCGCATGACAGAACATTTTCCGGCTACCTTGCGGAAGCGAAAATTTGAAAAAAGAATGTTAGCCTAATAACACGGTATCAACACTTTTTTTTATTTATTAACAGATTAAGGCCGAGGTGTCCTGTGCCGTATACAAAAGATTCCTCCATTCCACTCGGTCCATGGCCGCGCGTCGCCAGCCACGCAGTCTGCGAAGGGTCCGCAAATCGTCTTCCACCTGGTCGATCCATCGTGCTCGCTGCGCGCCACGTCTTCTTGTACCGGTCGGATTGCAATTGAGAACCGTTTTCACCGGGCTATTGTCCGACATTCTGGCTACTTCCCCGGCCCACCGTAGTCGTCCGATTTTCGCGGTATGACAGATGAGCGGCTCCTCCAACAGCTGATGCAACTCATGGTTCATTCGCCGTCTCCATGTGCCGTCTTCCATCTGCACTCCACCGTAGATGGTACGCAGCACTTTCCGTTCGAAGACACCAAGTGCGCGTTGGTCCTCCACGAGCATGGTCCAGGTCTCGTGCCCGTAGAGAACTACCGGTCTAATCAGCGTCTTGTAGATGGTCAACTTCGTACGACGGCGAATTCTGTTCGACCGAAGTGTCTTGCGGAGGCCAAAGTAAGCACGATTTCCTGCCACGATGCGTCTACGAATCTCTCTGCTGGTATCATTGTCGGCAGTCACCAGTGAGCCCAAGTACACGAACTCTTCAACCACCTCGATTTCGTCGCCACCGATGCAAACTCGAAGCGGGCGGTTCTCATTCTCTTCTCGTGAACCTCTTCCTATCATGTACTTTGTCTTCGACGTGTTGATGGCAAGTCCGACGCGCTTGGCTTCTCTTTTCAGTCTGATGTAGGCTTCCTCCATCTTCTCAAAGTTTCGTGCAATAATATCAACGTCATCGGCGAAGCCAAGTAGCTGAACGGACTTTGTGAAAATCGTACCACTCGTGTCGATCCCTGCTCTTCTTATTACACCTTCCAGCGCGATGTTGAATAACAGACACGAGAGACCATCACCTTGCCGTAACCCTCTGCGTGTTTCGAAGGGACTCGAGAGCGTCCCTGAGCGTAGTATGTCTACGCACATCACCCGATCCATCGTCGCCTTCACTAATCGCGTCAGTTTGTCCGGGTATCAACACTTCCTAACTTGTATATGGTATATGGTATATGGTGATTCGAATTCCTGAACAGAGCAATGTACCATCAAGAGTCAAGAAATTGTTATAACTGCTCCAACACCATCGACAATTAAGTCGCTCCTCACGCTGCCAGCAATCAATAATATTCCATAACTAATTTAGGAATCATACTCTGCCGGAAAATACTTTAATTCGAGGTCCGCCCTTCCTTGACCATGATGTACAATATATGCTCGTTTTGTGTAATATACATGTTCATGGCAGAAATAAGAAATAGGACCCTTTTCTTACGAAAAAAATATTTTCCATATTAATTTCATGTTTCATACTTGTTTTATGATATTACGTAAGAAAGGACAAACCCTCCCTCCCCCTTAGATAAGAATTCGTAAGATATTTTGAAACTCCCCCTCCCCCCATATACCCTTACGTAATTAGTGTATGGCCCCTAAATAGTGACCATCGCTTCACAACGTAGTCTATTGTTCATGGCTTGCGGTGAGCACGATCTCTCGAATTGCTGAACTGAAAATTATGGAATAGAAATTAATTTCTTTACAGATTTAACTCGCCGCGCAGATAGCTCTGAATTAGACCCGCTGGTGCCCTAAGACGATTTCGCTAGATTTTCAGAGCACTGTGCACCCAGTGCATTAACGCAAGTGACGGAAGGTTATCGAAAAGTTTCGTGAAAATGAAAATTCCAGTAATGATGATCATTTTCCCAAACGATTCGTTTTCGAGAGGTTTTTATTTGTTCTTTGGCATTAGGATTAGCGATAATAATTCAAATCAAGGATACTACTGGGAAGTCACCTTTAGAAAAAGTCGATGTCGAAGTAAAATTTGGAACTATGCACGCATGCACTTCAGAGATAGCGTGATATCAGGAGCTGCGAATTCATTTCAACGCTTTTTTGTGAAAAGGGCGATACTTACAAATGTAAACATATTGCTTATTTTCATACATGCGAATGAGGGCTTTGGAACGCAACAAATTAACCTAAAAATTTGGATTCTACGATACCGCTTTCTTAAACTACAGCAAGAAATACAACGGGCGAAACTGTATTTTTGTTTGTTTATTTAAAGTTTTGCCCTCCACGCTCCATGCAAACAAACAGGGTGATACTTTTTTTGCTAGCAGTTTAGAGGCGAAACTGTTATTTTCGTATTTTTTAGGATTATCAAGCTGATACCAGCTGTAAATAGTAACAATGATCGCTATTGAAAAAACCCGGACGAACTCGGTGGTGTAAAACGGTAGTTATTGTAAAAACGCTTTTAATCCACCTAACAGTGTGATGAGACATTTCTTATAACTCTTATCACTCTCTGCGGATATTATATCGTTTGACAACATTTAGAACTTGATGCTTCGCGATGTTTTTGATAACACATACTACATGGGATAGTGGCAGGACTCAGAGAATCGCTCAAATCAGCATAGGAGAACATCAGTGCTAGAAATCTCAAACCAAATCAATGGGAAAGCGAAAAAATGGCCCATAAAATAGACATACAAACGAATTATTGCTAATGCTCTGTTAATAAAATATCTAAATTCCTCAACCAATGCATTGTGGTGGGAAAACTGAATTTTACTAAAGGGGTTATGTATATTGTACTGAGCCAAAAAAAACATTTAACCTATACATATAATTGGTCATACAACAAAAATCAAATTCTCATCAAAATCGATCAGGACCTGCTAGAGTCGAATGTAAATCGTCATTTTTCATAAATTTCTCTCTACATTCGGAAAGTGTTATCCTCGTTATTAATCATATTACGTTTTCGTCTCAACTTGACGCATTCCCAAAATAAAAACCCGTTTTAATCCACCTAATGGTGCAATTGTGCTTTTCTCATTTGTCCAGACTACGATTCCATGGCTGGTTATGTTCAATCCAATGGTGGAAATAAATATTACATGTTCAGTACAATTTTCACATACGAACAATGGATCGACAGCCACGATCTTGAGATACTATGTGATACTGAAACATCGCTTGAAACCAGCGGCGGATCATTTAGAAAGATCCGGGAGGTCCGGGTCCTGCATAAAACTTTCAACTTGTTAAGAAATTTTAAACTAGTTTTAATTTTGAAGTAGCAACCCCTCACTGCATACTCGCTCCAGGCCGGTATGTTCACATTTTTTCCACATACACACACATACATACACACACAGACATTTTCCGAACTCGACGAACTGAGTCGATTGGCATATGACACTCGGCACTCCCGGTTGGGATTAGATTGACGAATTTTAGAGTAAATGAGAAAGGCAAAAACATTTTTAGCAAATTTTGAAAGTTATGCATTTTTTTGGTGAGCAGTTCTATGTTTCATAGACATTAAATCAATTTTAACTTCACTTCCTATTAAATAAAGACTCTTATTACAGTACATCTCTACAAAAGCGAGCTCAATTTGAAAAGAAATCTGAGGATTATTATTGATTACAGAACTCTGGAATTTTCTATTGGAATGTTTTCAGGCAGGAATTTGATATTGATGCTATTAGACAACTGTGAAATCAAGACCAATAGATCATTTACATGTCAGGACCCCATTCCGACAATTTATCAAAAGTCCTCATGATGTTTATAACAACAGGTTATCAATGTACGGATCAGATAATTGTTATTGTAATATTGAATTAAATCAGTCTGCATCAATAAATTTTCAACTTCAATCCAATATTTTTTTTTGGGTGTGGTGGGGGGGGGTTGTATGGTGGTAAACCCCAAAACCTTCTCTTGGCTACGCCGTTGCTTGGAGTTATTTATTTCGCTTTTCAATTTCCGATATGTTTCAGATCGATCCGATGGTTATAAGTTAGAAAAATTGCAGTCAGAAGGTTCGCACAAATGAACATTTTTGCACTGATAAGTTATCAAGTTCCTTCCAGACAACTTGGAAGTGTTCGGTGATTATTTCTAGCGGTTGTAGATAGTGAAATGAAATACAAAATTCGTTTTATCGAAATAATGTTTAGCTTATTTCAATGGATTATTACTATATTGAACAATAAATAGGCGAGAAAGAGTAATCAACAAACAACAAGCCATAACTTTTAAAGTATTCAAAATAGATATTTAAAGTCTTTAGTAAAGTTATTCGCAAAAGTAAGAGCTACAAATTTGCTGAAGACATCATTTCGATATAATCACTTCCAAGAAAATTTGTGAAAATATCTCACTCATAGGGAGATTAATCAGCAAAAGCACAATACCAAAAGAAAGGGCATATTGCCGCCATTAAATTCTCTGAAGATACTATTGACCTAAAATAAGCCGTTTTGGCGTTAATAATAGATTACATGTTTTTGGTCATATTTCTGGCAATGGGAAATGATAAAAATCTTTCGTCCGCCTTTAATGTTAAATATCTCTTTTGATAATAGTCCGATTTCAACAATCTATAGCTTGTTCGAAAGGTATTTGTTAAAGCTGTCTAAAAACATATAAATTGTAAATCTATAATGTCAATTCGGCAGATAATTTAAAAAAACTGCAAAAAACGCCATTTTTACGCATTCAAACATTCATATCTTGGAAACTAAACATCAGAATCAAAAACAAATTAATAGCGTTCATACTGTTTTTTAGTTCTTTCATTTAAAATTGGTTTGGATAAGATCGGTTCAGCCATTGCTGAGAAACACGAATGAGAATTTGTCCGTTACATACACACACACAAACACACACACACACACACACACACACACACACAGACATTGTCCCAAATCGTCGAGCTGAGTCGATTGGTAGATAAGACTCGGCCCTCCGGGCCTCGGAAAAAATCTTGAAAGTTTGAGCGAATTCTATACATTTCTTTTATAAGAAATGTAAAAACGTAAGGGCGATACTTCAATGCTAATAGGTGGGACCGAAAAAGTAAACAATCGCCAAAGGGGCGATACTATCATTTTGTCAATTTCAATAGCAAAAACAAATTTTCATTTAATAATTTCAAATACTTTATGAAGTTTTGGGTTTCGATCACTGAATCATGCAATCTAGAATATAAAACACAATAGTTCTTAAATAGGAAATAAAACCAAGTCTGGAAATATTCACTGTTGATTTTCTTTGAATGGTGTCACTGCTAGTATCGCCCTTTTCAAGAAAAAGCGTTGATTTCTTAGTTCTCAGTCGCGTTGGAAATTTGAGTAAAGTATAAACTTCAAATCGATTAAAAAAATCGATTTTTTTTGGCTCAGTACAATATATAACCCCTTTAGGAAAATTCAGTTTTCCCACCACAATTTAGATATTTTATTAACAGAGCATTAACAATAATTCGTTGGTATGTCTATTTCCCATTAATTTGGTTTGAGATTTCTAGCACTGATGTTGTCCTATGCTTATTTGAGCAATTCTCTGAGTCCTGCCACTATCCCATGTAGTATGTGTTATCAAAAACATCGCGAAGCATCAAGTTCTAAATGTTCTCAAACGATATAATATCCGCAGAGAGTGATAAGAGTTATAATAAATGTCTCATCACACTGTTAGGTGGATTAAAAGCATTTTTAAAATAGTTGTCACCAGTAATTCCATATGCTTGCACTAGACAAATATCATAATCCTGATCTTCTCTGGGTAAATCCTTGAGATATCTGCTACTCAGGAGATTATATTTGACCCGCAAGAAAGATCCGACTGAGTTCAGTGTGTGTGATTTTAAATTTATTTTTACCATCAGCTAGGTTTTTTCAAGAGAAATCATTTATGCACGGACCTAGAACGAGACGCAAAGTGAAAAGTTTAAGAATGCAATAAAAGAGACGGAAACTACGGGGGATATAATCAATTGAATGACGAGTTAGGGAATGGTAAAGCAAATTTGTGGTCACATATCTTTACTCGGTGTATTACTAGATACTACCAATTTTCTTAGAAAATGGCAAAATTTTGTGCGAAAGCCTGTCTAACAGTAACAGATAAGCATCTTTTCATTAATCAGTTCAAAGCTCCTAAAAATTGTTTCCTCAGTACAGGTATACCTCGATTTAACATACTCACGATTTAACATACCCTCGATTTAACATATTTCGATTTAACGTAATTTTTACCTCGATTTAACATACATGCAAATTTTTTTAATTTTTTTTTAATGTCAATGTTACTAAAACGAAATGTTAAGAATCAATATCAATTTTATTCCATGATCCACTTCCAATGCTTAAAGAAACATAATTTATAGTCGGTTTTTCGCTAGATTATGATTAAGATTCTGAGATACAAAAACATGTGGTATCCAACGGGGAAAAACGATCGGAAATGATGACGGAAGCTAAGCAATCATGTGAAAAAAATCCCCACCAGAGGCGAGATTCGAACTAGCAACCTTTGAGACTCCGGCCCAATGCACTAACTCTTATGCTACCCCTGGGTATGGTGACATCCCAGAAAGAACATGTGATTATCCCACTGGCGACGGTGATCGTACCCTGCCTTCAAAGCGAGAATCACACACAACGGCAGCTGATCATCCCAACACATTTGATCTATTTAATTTCCCCGCTAGATACCAAGGCCCGGGTTTTTATTATCGTCTGATGTCTAATTTTTAGTTCATTACCCATCGTACTTCGGTGGGTGACAGAGCTAATGAAGACTGCCGATTTCTGGTCCCTTGCCCAGTGAACAGAGGTATGACGGGAGCGAAAAGTCGAACTGACACAGACAGCCACAATAAACACCAAAGGGGCGCTTGTACAGGTAGCTAAAAGACAAGAAAAAGTCACTGTCCCTTACCCAGTTTGACCAGTTTTAGTTTAGTTTGAGTTTTCTGATTTGATTGTGTTGCAATTTTCCATTTTCTTGCATATCCTTTTCCCTTCCCGATCAGCAAAATGTTGAAACGACATGGTAAAACAAGGTCTACCGATGTCTGTTGTTGGATATCACGGATGCGTTACGTTGCGTTGTGACGATAATTTTGGCGAATTGCACACTGGCTTCGTCATGTTTGACTGCTGATTATCTAATAAGAGTTGCTTAGGAAATGGTAAGTAGAAATTCATGCCAATCCGACCCATATTAAAACCTCAACAGCACGAGAGCCACCATTGCTGGCCGCCCTCATCTCCACCGTTCACGGAAAAGAATAAAGGATAAGGTAAACGGGAAGTGTTGATGCTTCACCTACTTAACAGAAAGACGACGACTCATCAGATTCTTCCATAAGTGTCGCGGAGTGGTCTAAAGGTATAAGATCTAGAATTCCCTCTAAGTAAGCGATGCGACCTGTAAAACATAGTTTATCATGTAGTTTTTTAGTTAGTCTTCGAATATACGATCATTTGAAAAAGAAAAGATCTTGTACAGTTTTTGTTTTTTTAAACTCTGGGTAGCCGACTACCGAGAGAATCCTATGTTTTCTAAACAAAGGGAATTTGAGCTCCACACAGTCGACCGTGAGAGTATTGCCAAGAAAAGCTAATCTTATCTGCGCAATGGACCGGATCACTATTCATTGCAACATTGATTCGATACATTGTGCTATTTCTTCTCTACGATATATTTAATGGGTTGAAAACAACAGAGTCATACCTCGTTGTGAATCAAGTCAAATATTTTCGATTTTTCATATCGGAATGTTTGTAAAATACGCGTATACGAACGATAAAAACGACAACTGAAGATAAAGGGTCGATAACCTGATGTACGGGCTTGTAATCAATAACGGAACTTGAAATTAAATTCATACATACAGACACGGCAAATTTTCAGTATGTATTGAACCGTGATCATCGATACTTGTCAAATTAATTTGATTGTGACAGAACTCCGATCAACTATTCATTTTTACGATACATTATGTCTTTTCGCGCCTGGATCCGTTCGCACCCTTTCATTCTGCTACTATCGGCAGAAGGCTGATAGCACCCAGTCGTCACCGATCTAAGGACCAAATGTCATCAATAGACTTAGACTCGCGTGGAGGCATGAGATAGGAGACTTGTGAGAACTATGTTATTTCACCATTTGACGACCTGTCTGTTCTTAGATATCACGGAAGCTTACAAAAACGTCCAGAATTGATCGATGAGTACTTAACTTGCATCCTCATCCTCTCCATGAATATCTTTTATGTTTCATATGCCGTTCGGTATGGTTTTGTAGGCCTCCTAGACCCAGTAATAGAGTAGCTCAAATACCCAATATGGTTACAGAATAAATTTGAAGGACTCGCTTATGCGATTTTCGTAAATCGTTTAAATAACATAAACGAGACTATTGAAGTTAAAGTTATCAAGTTCAATAGAGTGTTTCATGTTGTCCTTATGGATAATGCCGCCTAAATAGTATGGGCTAATTTTGGGTTTGCATGAAAACTACATTCCGTACATATTGAAACTGACCATTGTAATCAGCAAAGCGTATTATCTCTTTCAACAAATACTGCTTTTCGCGCACGGGCGGGCGAATTATACTGGTAAATTGAAATCAAAGGACGCTGTGAAAAAATGCATCAAGGGAACTCATTATACTCATACTGAAATATCTCAAACCACGCAATGCATACAACGCTCACAGTAAGAAAAAAGGGAACTTTATAGAGTACAAACTTGTACAATTAAATAAATTAGTTATATGTCATGACCAGCATACACACATACACTATATGAAACATGAATGAATTCCCAATCATTTGCAAGATGTTTATAAAAATCGCCTGAAAATTATCAACACCACGCGACACCACCCAATTAGGCACCAAAATTGATAAGTGACAAGACTTTTCGAACTCAAAGTTCAACATACACCAATACACCGAATAGCATATCACCAGCTATGTTTCCCTTGGTGGGGCTAAAACCGTAATTGAAACTTCACCATGCTTGCAAATCATGCATCAAGTTGTTAGGTAGCATAAAGAGTCGCCGGTTAGCGAACGACCAAATCGAATTATTCATATTTATACGAAAAGCGCCAACCCCCGCCCACCCGATCCGAAAACAAAAACCCGTTCAAGGGCCTGAAACAATACCCACAGTCATATTATTATGAAATAAAAAGGTCTCACGTATTCATCCCGTGGAAACGGAAAGCCACCCTCTGTCCCGAGATATGCGTGTTTATCGTGCAGTGCGCATGCGTTCGGTTTGCAGCATCCGAAGCAATCCTAAAACATTCACTAATGACGGCATTCTCTTCAGGGCGTGCGGAAAATTGAAGAAACTCGGAAGCATGCCGCTGAACAACGGCGCAGGAGAAAATGATGTGATATATACCCTGCCGCAAGTCTCGGAACGGCTCCGTTGCCGACTCGCTTCGTTGTGACAATAGAATACCGTGCTATGGGTGGGATAGCATTCGGACCCCTTATCATGGCACAGATAGCCCAGATGCTCGTTCGATGGATATATTACGACTTCAGTGATGCCAACACTGGATTATGCCGAATCGATAGCTTTATCTCGGCGAGCTCTAATTAGAGGTTTCGCTGGTTTTGTGGAAATGGTTCTTATTGAACTAACCCTTTCAAATGCAAGTCTGGCGTACATGAAGAAAAAAAAAGTCATACATAATTCATTGTTGCTGTACAACCATCACTAGCAGTGATTATTTAACGTAGAACAGCGCTTTTGTTTTCGATATGGGTGTATACGTTACAAATTCGATATAAATCATGTGTAATGGAATGTGGCAAGGTTGTTAAGGCTGATATTTCAGCCATAACACGGCAAATTTTTGAAATTTTTGCGCATTTCGCTCAGAAATACTTCACCGGACAGATTTGAATAGATAAAACTGTATATGAGACTTTTTCCTGCTAGAGGAAGCTTTGCCACTACGATCACTATTCAGTTTATCCTTTGTGGCTGCTTTTGTATACTCTACATGTTAAAATTGCCAGAATCCATTGCATTTGGAAACGAATTGCTTGTTTGTCCACATTTGTCGTCCCAACCGGGTACCAAATTATTTATGTAGCTGATGATCCGTTTGGGCAGGTATGCCACACCTCGTGAGGCATCGTAAGATGCCTTCCGAGGTATCGCTTCCTTCGAAGAAATAGTGCTCAACAATGGCAAAAACATTTTCCCAGCTCTCAGGCTCGTATTTACAAAATTGACAATGTTCATCATGACTTTTGCCAATGCCCTGTAAATAGGTCTGTGATTATACGTAAGTCTTTTCATTTTACTTCCATTTTCCATTTTTTCGTTGATTCTGTATGTATAAATTTCTTAGCTTGTCGTGTGCCAACTACCTTACGCCGGTCATTTAGTAGTTGGTATCGCTAGTCGCAGGCTGCGTGCTGCTTGACGTTCCAGTGGTCTTCTTCGGCCAAGTATTTGGTTCAACTCTTGCCGTTTGTGCACCTTCGCGTACAGGGGGTTTTCGATCCACTCCTCGCCTATCAGTCCGTGAGCCGCATACGGTGGAGTGTTATCGTGTGTAGCTCGTGAGATGGTACACACACACAGCTGCTACCGATGCACTCGTTACTGTTGCAGCGGGCTGGCTATGATCAGAAGTCTGCCGAGCAGCTTTGAGCTACCCACAGTACCTTTTTTTAGTTCATGGTCGTCTGGAACTTACACGTTCTACGAAGACCGGGCATCCTTCGACCGGCACATTCTAACCTTGTCGAATACGTAACTCAGCAGGTTGTGTTGGGAGGTTACCAGTTTCACTGAAGCCTTATCTACCGCCAATAAAAGCTCTACCCTTTTGAGGACTGTGCAGAAACTGTCGTTCTGAGTCTGCACTACGTGGAAGATGTTTTGATAGGACCTATCGATGCTGTCGGGAAAATATCCGATGTACAGCGCCTGTTTTGAAATCAGCGATACTTCAACGGCTTGCAATGAAGCGCCTTCTCAGTGTTTGATCGCAGCTGTGGCATTCTGCAGCCAGATTTCAAGATACCTTTGTTTGAATAAGCACTTCCTAAACTTTGGTCCCGTATTGCTTGAGCTCTGCGCCATGATGCTATCGATCACTGCGAATCGAACAGCATTCAACTGTGCATGCCTGAGGGTATTTGCTGGGTACCCAACCAGAATGATAACCATTGAACTGGACTGGATCATTTCGTTGAAGGTTGGGTTGCTCTTTCCTGCACCCACTATTATCAGGCGACTCTGTGTCCATCGAACGTCATCGCTTAACCGGTGCCTTCCTATTGGAATTTTGGCCAACTCTAACACTTCGGTGGTTTTGTGACCGTTTCTCAGCATCACTCATAGCGCCGCTCCGCTTAAGTGACGAGTTCCCGTTGTTCTTCTCATTTTATTCTCGCAGCCCTCTAGCTGCCATTCCGGAAATTTATTTCCCGGGAATCTCGAAATTTTTGGTTTTTCTGGGATTCTTGAGCCCCGGGAAATTGTGTTTTTTCATTGCGGAGATTCGGGAATGATTTCGCAGATATTTTTTGTAATTTTTTCAGACTACAGTACAAACCTTGCTCACGTCACCGCTAAACAATGTTCATTGTAATCCGGTTGATTTATAGAGAACGCAAACGCTATTCAAAATAAGAAAAGTTTCTAGAATGTCAATAGTTGATCGGTTCATCGAATTCATACTTCGTTCAATGTTTTTTACTACCACTTCATCATAAAATTGATATTACTAATTTTATAATGACGCATGCATACAATTTTGCATGTTGGGATACTTAAATTTTTGGATGCTTGAAAAGAAGTACAGAACGTCGTATCTGTCCAATATCCTGCGCACCAAAACTCTTTTAATATCGGTTTCAAGGAAGCAGAATTTTTTAATGACCTTAAGATGAGGCAACCCGGGTACTCGTCCGTAACAGGAACGTATTTAAATTTTGGACAGTATCTTCACCAGCTGAGTTTAGTATTCCGTCAGAATTGTAATCGTGGTTACCATAGTTTAGGTTACACATATATCCAAAATAACCCTAAAGAAGTTGATGTTGTGTAAACTGTTGCATAACTATCAAATGATTCAAAGATGCGCATTCCACCAAATCACCACATTTCGACAACTATTTTCAGGACAGTTATACAGTTTGAAAGCTTTTGAATTTATTCTTTTGTTTTCAAGAAAACTATTCGCTTTTTCTATTTTACTATTCTATTCTTATTTATTACCCGAATCCCAGGAAGCTGAAAATCGTCGAGAAATAGAAGCTCTACCTCCGCTTCGCCAGCTGCTCCACCAGGCTAGTATGTGTGCTCCTTGACGTCTGTCCGATCCACGTCTCTGTCTGGAGAGTTGAGAACGTACAAAATGCAGAACACAACATTCTCCAACGAGCCACCATTCAGCAGCTCCCCAAGATCAGAGTTAAAAATAATCGAAGCTCTTTTCTGACGGCTGAAAATGAACCTGTTGCGACTCGCGGTGAATAGAAATAATATTCATTCAACTCTCCATCTTATTCATTCAGTTGAATATCGTACAATATATTCATTACATTAATTATCTAGGAAAATGTTTTCAAATGCCGATAAAGCATATGAAGCAACAATCATCATCGCTTACATTGAACCAGGGCTTACTTTGATGCGTTTGATTCGTTACTGCTCGGTCGCTTCGTGTAATAATCGGAGCCGAATGAAAATCTGCATGGATGAATGGGTGGTTTGTTCGTTTGACGTTTTCAGCTGCGTCACTGAATATTGAAAATGAATGTGGCTGAATATGATCAATTTTCATTCAATGAATTTTAATATTTTTAACTCTGCCCAAGATTGCTTTCGGCGTAATCCTTCTCCTCTTCCACCTCCATCGCCATAATTTCCCCCAAACTCCTTGGATTGGATCCGTAAAATGTACGATAGAGCTGATGGCATCCAGCTGATACCAGTCTAACGACCAGATGTCATCACTAAACTCACGTGGAGGCATGAGATATGAAACATGTAACACTGGAACCTTCATTTACGAACCAAACCGGGGGTTTGTAAATTGAACTAGTTCGTAGAAACGTGTTCGTTATTTGGGATTTAGTTCGTAAAAAAGTTCGCTTCACATTCTTAATTCGTTTCGTCAAAGCAGTTTAAAAATTGTTGTTCGTTGTTTGTTGTTTAAATGTTGTTCGAGTATTTTTGGAACGGGTTTGACGAGTATATGATAAAAATGAATGTTTAGAACCTTTTTGATATCGATTTTCGTCATGTATTCGTCAATTCTATTCCAAAAATACCAAAGTGTTGGGGTTACAGTAAATTTAACTAAATCGGAAATCGCCATTTTGGATTTGAAAATGACTTCAAATACCGATTTCCGTCATATACTTATCAAACCCATGCCGAAAATACCAATAGCACTGGGGTTATGGTGATTTTATCTAAACCGGATATCGCCATCATGGATTTCAATATGGCTTAAAACATCGATTTCCGTCATGTACTCGTTAACCTTATACCGAAAATACCCAACTTTTATTAGTAATAATAATTCAAGTATATTTTAAATTATACAACCTCATACCACACCGTACGAACTCTATCTTTTTTTACGAACATGGTTCGTAATAATAGAGTTTTTTATTTCAAATTTAGTTCGGAGAAAAAGTTACGTGAATCGCATATTACGTAAAAAAGAGTTCGTAAATAGAGGTTTCAGTGTACTATGTTATGTTACTTTTTTAGTGCTAAATATTTTTTTGCCTTTCACTCATAGCGAAAGGCTATAAAGAAAGGCTATGAAATCACTGAAAAAAACGACTTTTCAACCGAGGCCCGGAAGATCGAGTGTCATATACCATTCGATTCAGTTCATCAAGATTGGAAAATGTCTGTCTGTGTATGTATGTGTGAATGTGTATGTTAATGTGTGTATCATTTAAACTCACACAATTTTCTCAGAGATGGATGAACCGATCTTCACAAACTTAGTTTCATCTGAAAGGTATAACGCTCCCATAAGTTGCTATTGAAATTTTAGTTGATCCGACTTCCGATTCCGGAGTTACGGGTTGAAGAGTGCGGTCACACAGCAAATTTCCATATAAACTGGTTCAACCGTGATATCCAAATGAAGTAAAACTTAAATGGATTCAACATTACTCTAGTTTGTGGGTCTGGATCACTTCATGGTTAACCGAAGCAGCTTTGACCACATTGGCCACCTACGACGGTTCATGATGCCTCCGGGGAACTCGCCAAGTTCCTAAGCTAATATCACACCTATTCCCCAACGAATTCTCTACCGATTTTTACAAACTTAATTTCAAGTGAAAGATATAGTAATGCCATTGACTGCTGCTGAAGTTCATTTAATTCTGACTTTTGGTTCCAGGTTACACTGGGATTTCCCATATAAATCGGTACAATCGTAATACCGCAGAGGCTAAAAACTATTGAAATTGTCACCAAATTACTTCGATTCGCACGTCTAGATCGCTAATTGCCAAACAAACATTCTTTGGATATAGTGTCCACTATCGACGATTCCGGAAGTCCCGGACTCCGGGCATATTCCACAATTTAAGTCACATCAGTTCTTCAGTGATGACTGAACCGATGTTCTCAAACCAAGTCTCAAATGAAAGGCAACATTTGCGGTTGAGTATTGCGTCACCACTCAGCAGCCCCCCCACCTTTTCCCTTACACCTACCTTCTTCATCACTCCTCTCCTATTGGACCATCCTCACATCTGCATTTCCTTCATCCACCCCGTATACCGAAAAAAGATGAAGGATTTCTGACGCATCCTCCCACTCAACTAAACCCCCACCCCCTCCACTACCAAACCCATTCCACCAACATTTCAAAATATAATCACATCAAGATAGCATTGAACTCATGTTGGGCTAGTTGGCGGTTGGAGTAGGTTGGTGGAATCCCTTTGTCTTCGTTTCTATAGCGTTGTCTCTCATTGCGTACCTCAAGTTATGTGAAACCCATTATCCAATGTGTTTTTGAAAAAAAAAATTGTTTTGAAGAAGTTGTGGGCGATATTGTGTTTTCGAGCATACCAAGTATTTTTTTTAAATTTTACACACTTTGTGTTATTTAGGGTGATTTTAAATCTATTTCCCAATGGATTATATTTTTCAATAGCACGTAAAAAGAGCTTTCAGTATCCGTATAGCTATTAAATCTATCCATAGCTTTTGTAAAATTTGCGGTGGGTATAAGTTGGCGGTAAGCACGTTGGGTAACTGGCGCAATTATTCACAGTGCAAATATAGTCATCAAATATTTTTATTTTTGGAATTCACTCCAAAGTAAAACTTTGTGTATCTCGTTAATGCAGGGGATATTTACTTCAACCTATCGCCTAAAGAGTTTCGAAAATATACTTTTGAATATGGAATACGCTACAAGGTTAAACGCCGGGGTATTGAGACTGAAAGATATTGGGAATTGGCGGTTAATATACAATTTTATTGAAAAGACATTCAGCACGAACCCTTGATGTAATTGAATCTCCATTTTCTGGCGTATTCATACGTACCGCCAACTTACCCCAGAGTCGGGGTAAATTGGCGGGTTTTCCGCGTCACACATTTTTGTCTATAAACACAAAGACAATGCAACAAACATTTTGATAAAATTCAGGGATGTTGGCAACAGCCATATATTCTATTTTGCAAGATCTCTCTTTATATCAAAGCGGTAAAAAATGGATACTAAAAACACCGCAAACTAGCCCCGGTCTCCCCGACACTGTTTTGTTTAAAGTGAGTCAGCGTCTACTTTCGTGGTACTCATGGGATACGTGCTAAATGAAATAAGAATGTAATAAACATTTCCACAATTCTATTGAAGCTAATAGCTAATAGCTAATAAATCATAGTTTGGATAAATGAGAAAGGCTCAATTGCACCACCAGGTGGATTAAAACAGGTTTTTTTAGCATGACATTGCAAATTCGAATATCCGACAAGCTATACTTCTAAGAATGACGTCATCCTCGACTATTAAAAAGTCAGCATTGCTCGAGATCATTCTCCCATCGGCGCCGGGTTGGAAACAACAGCAGCAGCAGACAGGCATATTTAAACACTACACTGCCCGCTGTATTTAAATTCTGAAATCGGTACTCTGTGTCGCACAATGGTCGGAAATTGAAAAATCGTAGAATAAATTATTAACTACTCGTGGTTACGTTATAACAGTATAGTCTCTTCAACAAGATTTATGCTTAGTACCCATGACTTCGTGTGATTGCATCAAAGTAGTTCGGAACTCAGCCACTAGGACAACGCTTCAGAGAAGCTTTAGAAAATCTTCTTCTGAGTAATTCTTCCAAAGTTACTATTTATTTAGGCCCTGTAGGTTTTGAGAGAACGGTTTATTGAAAAATAATTTAAATAGTTGAATGACTGGCGTCCAAAAGGGGCTAACCCATATTTTTCATTGTTTACAGGAAATGGAAAAAAATCTTCCGCATTTCCAAATCATCATTGATTTTATTGTAAAAAAACCATTATTTTATCAGTAGTTCATTGACCCATGTTGTCTGGAAAAAATAAGATTTACATGCACTACTTTTCAATTCTCGAGCATTTTTGTAATTCGGGGTGGGGGGGCGGTAGCCCCGGAGGTACCTAGCGTCCAAAAACCCACAATTCACACGTCCGTTCCTTATATTTCGATTTAGGGTAAAAGGATATAATACGCCCCACCGGGGCTAAATGCCCCTCTTCGATTCCCAGGATTCCTGAATTATCTAAAAAGTAAAAATGAGTGACAACAGTATCGTTTCATGAAATCAACGTGCTAAGTTAGTTGGGTATTTTTATTATGTTGCAAAACAACAATATACACAAAAGTTTCAAAAGAGCTACTTTTATGTAAGCTTCCACTTTTTCCAATAGCATTACAACCAATTAGAAATAGTCGGATTCGAAAGAACTATTTCAAGTAACTTACTAGAATGTTATAGTTACTATCTTAGTTTATAGCTTGGCTTAAAACTATGTGTGTGTAGAATTATTCATGTATTCACAACAGCTCATCACCGGCCAAAACGCCCCACCCATTGTTCTGGGGCATACTCACCGATTGCTGTGGGGCATACCGTCCTCTTGTTGTGGGGCATATTACACTTTCACCGTGGGCATTTTGCCCTGGGTGAAAGAAAAAACTAGAATTTAGGCATCTTTGAAAAATGTTTAATTGTACTTGTATCTGGATGTTTTTAATAAAAAATGAAACGGGTACTAATTTCTAACAAATAAAACAATAAATTAGAGTAGTTAGTGAGAAGATCATAGCGTCGAATGGTGAAATATAGCTATTTTTGCTTAAGGGGGGCGTATTAGACCTGTTTACCCTAGAGTTATGCTGTCTTTGGCAAAGTTGTTGTGTGCTATCTAGCGCTTTTTTTATCATTTCATATTAGTTCGGAAATCAGTCGCTAGGGCGGCGCTGTTATTAACTTTTCAATGGAAAGAGATAGAAATATAGTGTCTACAACAAAGTTGTATGTCAGGTAATTATAAATATTTCTTCTGAAGATACTAACTTTATAGGTCCTACAGGTTTTGAAATATGGCGCATTTTTGAAAATAAAATCTGTAAGTAAATGTTTTAACTAAAATCTTCTCTATCTCGAAATATACTGAACCTACAAAGTTTGCATCATCAAAAGATATTTTTAAAATGATAGGACTTACAACTTTCTCGAAGACCCCACATTTCTATATATCTTTTTTAAAAAGTCGATAACAGCGCCGTCCTAGCGACTGGATTTCGAACTAGTATGATTCAACCAAATAAAACATTAAGTGCCATACAGCAACTTTTCCGAAAACACCATAACTCTACAAAGAAAGATACTAATTGATTCTACGTTCTTTAACTTTCTGACCACAATGTACCATTTTTCTCGTAATCCTTTATTTCTCGCTGAACTTTCAATGTAGAGACATGATACCTTCACTGGAATTTTCGAATAAATATGCTCAATAATATACATTTGTGTAAGAAATATATATGTATTAGATAGAAAATAGCAATACATGAGGATGTTTCAAACACAGCAACCTCTTTTATCAATTTTGCGATGCAGATGGATGAGCTGCCTTTTGTATAAGAAATAGAACATTTTTCCTCTTCCTTTGTGGTGGAGCTTTCGGTTTAAAACCATTCTGTTTAGATCACACCACGTGCTGAAGCTCTTCACTCTGAAGGAACTCGGCATCGGTTTAATCCCGTATTTGTCGAAAAATTTTCATGTCGTCGGCGAATGAAAGGCGGGGTCCATGTAATTTGATGTTAACGTCATTAAAATAGAGGGGGAATATCATTGGACCGAGATGGCTTCCTTGTGGGATGCCGGATGTAGCGAAGAATGGTGCAGATAGGCAGTCCTTAATGCTGATTTGGAATTGTCTTCCATCGAGGTAGGAACGAAACCAGCGCTGAAGTTGTCCGCGAATACCGAGTTTGTCTAGTTTCGCTATTCCGATATCATGAATGATTTTGTTGAAGGCCGCAGAAAGATCCAAGTAAATAACATCGGTTTGCAATCCGTCAGCGAATCCATCGAGTACATATGTCGTGAACGAAAGCAGGTTGGTCGTTATCAATCGTTTAGGCATGAAACCGTGTTAGTCGTCTGCAATGTAGTGTTTACAGTGAAAGAAAAGAAGGTCTAAAACAACCAGCTCGAATATTTTTGTTACGGCACTTAAACACGAGATTCCCCGATAATTGCCAATGTTCGATTTGTTTCCTTTTTTATGAACTGGAAACATGTGTGCTGATTTCCAGCAGGAAGGGAATATTCCAGTAGTAAGTGATAGCACGAAGACTCGCCGAAGTCGTTCAAAAAGCCCGCAGATGCACTTTTTATGTTTTACCTATTTTCACGGATTTACAGATTTTTGAATAGCGTACTATTGGCACATCAAATAAACTTTGACCAAACGGGCTTTAGGCTATTTTCCTATTCTATTTCTGGTCGTATGATGAAAATCCAACAATAATTAATAAAATGTAAGCGAAATTTTTGTTGTTTTCTCTCATATTCAGAACGTTTTCACACGGATTTTTGAATAGTATACAATTACAATACCCAAATCAAGTTGCAAACAATTTTAACTAGAGCTTTTCTGAATCAATTGGTGATTAAATAACAAAAATCCACTAGCAATTAACAGCGCTACAATCGTTTAAAATTATGCCACATTTTTGCCACGGGCCATATTTAAAATTTTAGTGTTACACTTAGGCCCAGCTTCGAGTAAAACATTTTCAATGCCACCAATTACTATACCAATTCAATTACGCACAAGTGTATGGAAAATACTGTAACAACATTCTACATACGCTGATTGATTTTTATGAAGATCTGACATACGATGTGGAAAAAAACTGCTTTTGCGAATTTTACCCTTTCTCTGTCCAACCTTAATATCCGCAAATCTGAAAAGTAATCCGTGCAATTGGCATCACTGTTTGCCGTACTAATGCGTACTCGGAATTATTTCCTCTGTTTTGATTTCGAGACGTGTCGGTTGCTAGTCACGCCTCGAGCAACATTGTGCTTGATTTCGAGCATTGTCGGGAAACGATAGAGAAGAGCTGGGCAAACGTATGCTCGCCGGGAAAATCACCAACTGATCGAATTAATTCGCAGTGAAACAAATGTGGACTTTCCATCAAAGATTACCATTGTTGGAACATTTTAGGACATATCATGCATGCATAATTTATGGGATGTGTCACAGCATCGCTTAACATACGGCAAGATTAATGAGAGCGATTTGAGATGTTTTAGCGCACCACTTCATCATTAGAGATGTGCTGGAGCAGCTTTCGTTACCCGAACCATCGAATGCAGCGAATTTAGACACACGATGGGAAGGATTCAATTATTCAACAAATGTACGCTCGTAATCAGAGCGAGCAGCTCTTCAAAGCATAAATTATAGAAATTTACCACGAAGTGACTGTTGGAAACGGTTTTTGGGAGTACGTGTATACGAACTACACGCACAGATGGAGAGAGTGCCCTCCACGAAGATAGGCATTTCAAATTAGGGGTAATCAATAAGCTATGTCACGGATTTCGAGGGGAAGAAAAGGGTATGAAAAATTGTGACATTGGATGAAATATGCGGGAGGCTAAGAAGTGACACAAAGCGGAACGCATAGAACGCGATGCCAATTACCAAATGCGTAATAAAACAATCACGATATGCTTGGGCTTACATGAATGTGTTGCAAAACATTTTTCACGGAAACACTCTCGATCGCATTGCAACTAAACTATTAGTTATAATCTAAAAAGTTGATACTTTGAACACCCTAACCACAAGAACCACACAAATATAACTAATATGAAAAAATCGGCTAAAAAATACTAAGATAGTTTGCCGAAGACACTATATATGTAAAACCAAGAGTTTGGGCACAAACAGTTTTGTCTTCCTAAACACGTAAAACAAAATGTGGACTAAAGTCAAAACTTTGACGTATCGGTTCAGATGGGACTGTTTTATGTAATTTCAGTACACTGCATTCGTTTTTGATATTAAAACATATTAAAAATAAATATTTATTATTCATTAGGGTGTCTCAAAAATATCTATTTTTCGAAATAGTTCTCAAAATTTTTGTATATTAATTTTCGTGAGGTTGTGATCGTATTTCGTTAGAGGGTGTGTTTACCCCACCTTCCCTTTCAATTGTAAACATCCTGGCCAAATGCATCTTAGATACTTCTTTTCTTTCCGAATTCGATGAGCATTATTATACGAAGAGCTTTTCGTATCATCACGATAGGTCATGTTAGGTAAGTCAAAGCGTAACAGGTGAAGACAGTTCTAGCATTTGCAGTAGAAAGATATGCGCCTGTTGAAATGATGTCACACGCTGACAGAATTATCTGAAAATAAAACTGGTGGCAGATGGAAGTAACGAAAAAAAACTTTCTTTCTCGGGAACGTCTCTTTCGTTGTAATAGCAGTCATTTATAACAGCGCTCCCCTTCAGGGTGTCATTTTACTTGAGGAAAAATTTGAACTAGAAACTTACAGTGCTGCTGCGAATCTCTTCCGCCAAATGTTGTGATTAATGGTTTCGTGATCAGCAGGGATAACAATGTTGACGTGCTTGTGTTTCTAGAGTGCTAGTAAGCTCGTATAGTGGGGAAAAGTTGCTGTTTAATGAAGCATAATACGAGTATATGTATAGCAACCGTTTATCAATTGGAGCGAATCGGTATTGTTTATTTTATTGTAAACAATATACAAAAACTTCATGAAAGGTATAGTTGAATTGATTGGCTGTAATTGAAATATGTTATATTATTTCAATATTACAATGATACTTACAGTAGTGCCTGTGTTGGTGTAATAAAGCTAGGAAATGTAAGCGCCTCCCGGAATAGATTTTATTAGCCTCCTATTGAATTTTATATTACCATTACAATATTGATTTGATAGCCAGAACAAATCTGATCTGTAAACCATAGCTTCTGTACTAACCGTAACGCCAGTCCCGGCCAGTCATTTTAACCGAGACACGAGTTGTGTGTCTGGATTTAGTATCTAACCGGTCTGCTAGTAAAGTCAAGTTATCGTAAAAATCTTTGATTACCGGGATATTTTTGGTCACATCATGCTTATTTCAGTGACTGTACGATAAGACAAAGTGACCAAATGTTTTCTACACAAATGTGGGACGCACTTAAGAGATTTATTAGCGATGAACATTACCAAAATATTTACACAACTTGTGAAAAAATGAGAATTTTTTTAAGGATTCATGATTTGGCTCATAGTCGAAAAGGGCACCGTAACAATCAAAAGTTGCACATTTTCCGAGTAGTTCGGAGATTAAGCAGCACGGCTCAAAAATTGTATAAGCTTTCTGAATAATATGAATGTACAATATGGATATGGTTACCTGTACTTTGGTAAATGCGGGACATTTTCCATTGTCATTTAATGTACTTTTTATGAACACAAATTTAACTTTAAAAGTACAGAACTTTCCTGCATCTTTTTAATCAGTTCGAACAAACTATAACTGAACTGATCTGATTTTTGGTAACCGTAAATATTTTTGTCAAATAATAATTTATAAAATGTCACGGATTTTCAGCTTAGTAACAGCTCCTTCATTTCTAGAAAGTTATTCGAGAAACTCTTTAAAAAATGATAAACCAGATATATGAACCACCCGGAGAGATCGGTTGAGTCATTTTTTGCTCAGGATCTGTTCTCACTCTAACTACCAAGTGCTCGGGTGCTTGGTCTGCACCATCTGGATCTCTTTCTCAATCTCGGCCTCAGCCATCCGGCACCAATATTCACGGTATTTCGATACCCCAGTAATAGTTATGCGAGTAAAGTGCTCCTTCAGCCGATCAGTAGTGCGATACCCAAGTGAGCGCCACTCGAGCGAGGTACTATATGGACGATGGACATAAGGTCGAATTTATTCCGCTTCCATTCCAAAACGACGTGCAAGGCCTACAATTTGAGCTTGACACCGTCAACATAGAAGGCCGTAGAGGTTCGAAGGATCACCAAAATGGTTAACGGTAGCCCTACAAACACACCGCTCCTGATACTTTCTTTCATCCATTTGCCGGAAGAAATCTTTCTAGGTATTCCCAATAAAATATATCTGTTGCGAAAAATTTAGGCATAGGCAAAAGGTATGCAACCAAAAAGAGGTGTACCTCAATTGCAACGAGGAACACCAAGTCAAGGGTCCAAGGGTCCCGTGCAACAAGAAGAGCAAATGCACTGCGGTATCAAATTTTCAGCCAGGGATCGACACACATTGGGACCAATCCAAAAAAGGTGGGACAAAACCTATTTGAGGCCTTAGATGTCATTTTAGAGCCAGCCTTTCTTCGTAGGATATGTTCACAATATTATTCTGCAGCTATTTAAATAGAATATTTTTTGGATGGACAAAACTAGAGTACCCGAGCAAAAAAAAAAATTCAAAAGTTTTTTTAGGGGGTCGATGTCTTCGACAAAGTTGTAGAATGTTATGTTTTGAATAACTTCTTCATAGATACCGCAGACATAAGACCTCATTTTTGGGGCAAAATTGTTGTTTGTTGTAAATATGACGTAAAAATCAGTTTTTCGACTTTTCCTTGCTAAAAACCTTAATTGATTGATATATAATGTTCTACAAACTTGCAGGTATCCCTAAAACACAACTTTTAGTTGAGGGAACTAATAACGTAAAATCAATATGTTAACTTCTAAAACTATTTCTTATATAAATTTGATCTATTTTCACCAAATATTTCTGTTCTTTTGGGCACTTTTGTGTATCCAAACTTTGGCTATTCCGATACTCTATTATTCCAAGAATAAATTTAATATAACATAGAAACAGGATATAGTTGGACGCATTGCTTGGGTGACCATTCATGTACAACGGTTTATAACATAAAATGTGTTTATATTATTTTTAATCTATATGCATTATTAGCTATTATCAAAATCTTATATTTTACACGCACCTACAAGCATGTAGAACATATTGAGTTAATCAATTACAGTAACAAGGAAGCCCAAATAATTAAACTTAAAACCGATAGAAAGCTAACGTTCCCCGAGGCCAGAGCACTGGCCAACCAAATCACCAACGAAAATATCTTTGCAGACACTCTCAACAACTCAAACCTCACGAAAGCAGCTGATGAAAGGGACTTAATCATACGCGCTCTGACGAAATTGAAATAGCGGCGTTAAGAAAGTCCCTCGAAGACATTAAAAAACACATTTTGACAAAAAAAAAGACCAAAAAAGGATGGGGCCCCGGCAAACATCCGTGACCCGAGATTAACATCGACCGATAGGATGCAAACTCATCTAGCAACCCCAGAAACTCCATGCTCTGGTAAAAGGAGATCCAGCCGTAACAGAAACAAACAAGAGCACTGTGCCGATTGCACAGAAAAATCTCTCAGCCCGATCAACAAAGAAAACCAAAGCCAATCAACAAAGAAACTTGACCGGAAACCCCTAGGAAGTCAATGCACCTAAAAATCCGCAGAATAAAAAATGCTGAAACCCGGTCGATTGCACCGAAGCCATTTTAGATTGAAAAACCTCGAAAATAGCAACAGCAGTTAGATCACAAACCAGCAAAACAAAACAATAAACCAAACTAAACAAACACAACAAACAGCAAAAGCGAAGGACCCTATAATAACAAAAGATCCATCGACAGCTGCAGTTGGTACAGTTCCTAACAACAACCCCGATACCAACAAACCCATGCAATACCGTAGCGCACTCGGGGAACAAGTATCCAACAAACCATCCGAAACAGCAAGCTGCTTGGTCAGGAACAAAGCTCTTACCCCTGTAGTACTGACCACAATCCTCTGGTGGCTGTCGGTGCTCAGCTCAGCACATCAACTCGCCTGCCTCCCCGCCGGGTAAACAACGAAGGGAAACCAACATCCACTGACGAACACCAGAACAAGTCAATCAATAAATAATAGACATCACACCGAAATTCAAGCCCACCGGGTGCCAAGCCCCATCGCCGGATGCTCTTGGTATCCAATTAGGTTCCAGAACTGGTAACCGATCGAAGCGATATCTAACCTATCCCCCACAGTCCGCTAGTCCCCTCAAGTACCACCATCGACATAGGTACGCCTCATCTGACCCCAGAAGCACCAGATCCAATATAAGACCGAGAGAGGCCTCAAACAGATCATCCGAAACCGCCAATCATTTAGATAGTGAAAAAGTCTTCTTCCCTGCGTCGTCCCTGGCCCGGGTAGTACTGACCACAGTCGACGATCCTTCGGCAGCTGTCAGTGCAAGGGTACACGCTTCCCTCCAGCAAATCTACTCCCCTACATCGTCGAACAAGTAACGAAAGGAAACTGATGCCTAATGACGAAAATCAGTACAATTCAACCAATAAATAGATCCCTGTTATTTACCAAATTCCTTGCTTCTCAGGCACTATACCTCACCGCCGGATGCTCTTGGTACCCAAGGAGGTTCCACATCCGACAACCGACCAAAGTAACACCTAACCTCACCTATGTAGGTTTTCTTGCCATACCCACTGCGGTCACTGAAAGGACAGTCCGCTAGCCCATTCGAGCAACACCCCCAACCAAGGAACGCCCCTTATGACCTCTATAGCACCAGACATGATCGAAAGCCGACCGATGACTTAGCCTCCAGCACATTATCCGAAATCGCCAGATTTTTAGTCAGGATAAAGCCTTCCATACTACATCGGCCCTGTCTGGAGTAGTACCGACTATAGCCGACGAACCTATGGCGGCTGCCGATGCAGGGAACCACGCTCCCCCCCCCCCCCCCCCCCCGGGTAAGTCGCCTCTCCGATTCACACAACCTACCCCCCCCCCCCGCCTTACCAGACAGCAACGATCACTCACAGTTCATCGAATACAACGATTCTCTGTCCGCTGCCTGTTAACCAATTGAAGACAGTGTAGGAGGACCACCGAGCTAACCTCAACAGAATGGAGTCCCATATCACAAAGCAGCGATATAACCAACCAACCGTGGACCACATACTCAGTTCCGAGAATTGTAGCAAATCAATCAATGAAACCGACTCCACCACCCGGCTCACACTTGCTTTACAGTGGAACATGAACGGCCCCGGGGTTACTTAAGGAATCTACAATTACACATTGCTTAACTTCAACCAATATGCTGGGACGGGACCAATCCCGGACCGTGGCTGAGAACCCGATACTCGTGGGAGGCTAGAAGCAGAGATATCTGTCAGACCAATGGCCTCGGGATCCGGACCGACATCCCATCAACACCAGTACAACTCATCACGGAACTGATAGTCGTGGCACGAATCATATCCTACCCGAGCAAACGAAAAGCCTATAGTACCCCCATGCTCATGGGGTTTGACATGAGCATTTGAAATGGGTTCAACCTATTAAAACACCATCACCATGGCCCGGTAGATCCCATATAAAATACCATATGTTGGTGTATTCATTGGTTATTGAGACCATTTTGTGGAGTCTTGATGGTTGTGAATTTTGGCACGGACCATGTTTAAGGTCTTTTCAAGCGGCTATGCGGTGTTTGAACCAATGAGTATTTGCTCGGGTATACGGTCAGATGTACAGTGGCCTCCGTCTACATTCCCACTATAATGTGCAACATGCTGGAGCAACTAGACATCCCCTTCCTGGTGATGGAAGACTTCAACCCTCATCATCCGCTGTGGGGATCTAGTAGAAGCGACCAACGGAGTAACCAAATTGCCGAAGCCATGGAAGAATGTAACGCTATTGTACTTAACAACCGAAGCTTCACCTCTTCAGTCTTGGACACATTTTTCTGCTTTCCGGAGCTCGCTGAGGCCTGTTATTGGTCCATCCTCGCTGACACCGGACATAGTGACCAATTCAAATAACGTACGACCACATACTACCAGCCACGACTCACCGACGCTGGCTATATAACCAGGCGGACTAGGTCGCCTACGAAGAGGCAGTCAAAGACTCCCTCGCAACAGGCTGTGAATACACACCCGACCAACTAATGACTAAACTTGTTCAAGCCGCCGCAAAGCACTCTGGATACTTAAAAAGTCCTCCACAAGTTACCCCATAGAAGAACAAGGGGCAGCAGAGTTTCGTAGATTACGAAACCTGGCCAGGAAGGCCATCGAGGCTTCGAAGATCAAGAGCTGTAACGTGTTTCTCTATGGGATATCTCCCGATGTTTCCACCGCCGAGCTTTGCAAGAGAGTGAACGCCTTCAATGGGAAAAGAAGGTAAATCGGCTTCTTCCTTAAAGTAAACGGAACCATAACAGTCGAGCCCCAAGAAATTTCTGAAGAACTCTGCAAACATTTCAGCTCGTTATCCCCAGACGCTGCCCTCCCTCCAACCTTATCAGCATAATGCAGAAGACTTAGAAAAGCACCTATATCCTTCCCACTGGACTCCAGACAAGACTTCAATAGACCGTTCTCCGGTATAGAATTGATGAAGGAACTCTCTACCGCCCACAGTAACTTCGCGAGACTAGATACGTCGGCTACTCTACGTTACAACATACTTCATCAGAGGCTAGAAAAGTGCTGGTGGAATGTTTAAACCGCATCTGTAATGGTCAATCCATCCCATCCGATTGCAAAAACGCATTTGTAATCACCATACCAACGAAGGGTGACATTTCTCGTATGGCGAAAGACTTTCGGCCGATTAGCCTGCACCATTGAGTAGGGAAAACTAGGAAGTGGATAGTAAACAAACGGCTAGTAAACTTCAACCTTGAACAGCGCTAATTCGCAAGGGTGGAGATACTAGAGCCTGGCTCGGAGCCTTTGTAGAAATCCTTCGGCAGGCACTGGCGGACAATCTACATCGCGACAGCCATATTGGACATCGCCAAGGCCTAGAACATAGTCTTCCGCGAGGGGTTCTCCGGCATCTAGCTAGCTGGAGAGTCACCGGAAACCTTGGGAACTGCATCAAGGACTACCTCAACAGTCGTATCTTCTGAGTGGTGAGTTGGTAGCCTACAGTTCAGAACGTATGTGGAACAAAACGGTGTCCCACAGGGATTCGTCCTCGCTGTCATTTTATTCCTCGTCAGCATGAACTCCCTCTTTGCATCTCTGCTGGAGGGAGTTTATATTTTCGTCTACGCCGATGACACCGTAATCGTCTTAGTGGGAAAATCGATCGCTCGAATTCGAATAAAGCTCCAAACCGCAGTAAACGCAATAGGAAAATAGACTGAAGCAGTGGGGTTCAACATAGCAGCCGTCTAATGCTCAGTATCATACTGTTGCAATTCCCATTAACTAGACATCAACAAACCGGTTAAACTCAGAACTGCACTTCTCCCTTTCCGCAGAGAACCAAAAATCCTCAATATCACGCTGGACCGCCGTCTCCCTTTCCTATCGCACTTCCGGACTGTCAAACGAAACTGTTAAAGCAGGAAATGGCTCATTCGAACCATCGGTGCTCGGCATCTGCCATGGAACAGAAGAACTGCTCGGAACGTCGGCAGTGGGTTCATCAACGGTAAAATATTCCACAGTATTGAAATAACCAGCCACAACTTGGACAGGCTTAGGAGTATCCTCACTCTCCTGTACAACGGAACGACTCGGTTGGCCTCCAACCTATTGCCGAGCATTCCCGCCAAAGCAGCCAGGTCGGTGGGCGACCGCTAACATCATACTCGAGCGCGCTCTGGAATTTCTCGAAACGACTTCTAGCAGCACTTGTGCCCTCCTGACAACGGCTCAAAACATATTACTAGAATACACCGGCCCTGACCTCCCAGAAATAGCTCGCCTCCAAAGAACCGGGACCGACGCTGGTAAACGAGAAGTTCGAACACCAACATCAACCTCTCCAGGTCGCTGCGAGTTGATGACCCAAGCATTCCGAACCACGTCCGGATGTACACCTACGCTTCCAAGCTGCAAGAAAAAGTCTGAGTGAGAGTCTGCGGAATAGGAGCTAGGCTGACCTGTCGCCTCCCGTTTCTCGCAGAAGCTGCTGCCATCAGTATCGCGATTGCAGGGAGTTCAGAGGGAATACCGACTATCATTCTAACGGACTCTATGTCGGACATATCTGCAGGACACCTGCGAACCGTTGACTATGATATGCTGGGTACTCAGTCACTGCGGGATCAGTGGTTATGAGGATGCCGATTTATTGGCAGCTTGCTGACCACATTGGTGGCATCGACGGGTATCATCTTCCACTTCAAATCATAAGCCATGGCTCACATTATTAGCCACTGGAGTAGCCAGCTCGGCCAAAAAAGGATCAAGACCGACCGTAGTAACAGGCTCGAGCAGAGAGCCCTCTCTCGCCTTCGAGTTCGACACACTAAAATAACTCACACACATTCGATCACTCGTCTGCCTGTTGTGCCAAACCAGACTCACCGCCGAACATGTTCTGGTCGATTGTCCAGAGTTTCCAAATCTTCGAAACCTCGTCCATCTACCGTCTTCAATCATTCTGGCCAACGACTCGACAAGTTAGGAGACAATTATCTCATTCTTGAGAGATACTGAGCTGCTCAAGAAATTATAGGAGACCATGAACTGGTCGCCTCACCCACTCCGGAGTACTCTACAGCCCAAAGTACTCCAGCGACCCACAACGCAACAACTTATCACTCAGCCTCTAGAATATCGCTAATGAGTATACATACTAAACAAACAAACAAAAATGATCAATGTACCCTTGTTCTACGGTACAATCCAATTTGCTCGCTGAGTAAAAACAAAATATTGCCACATTGGTTTGATATTCAAACTGGTCGCTATGATCTTATTGGAAAACTAGTCGGGACGTCAGTCCCCTACAAAACGTTTTAACTGAAACCATTTATTAATTAAGTGATTTTCGCTCAAAAAGGATTTGAATAAAATCTTACAACTAATATAAATTAGTCATTTTTGCCATTCGCAATATGTTTTAATTAACCCTTTTCAGTGTTGTACACTTCTTTTAAGCTCACATTTAATTTGGTTTTGCCTTTTTTCCATCTTTTGTCAATCTCGCTAAACTTTGGCGATCTTGCGTTAACAATTTTTTGTGAAAGGCAAAGTTCAGAGCGAACAACAAATTCGTCCAATCTTGCATTGGAATGACTATGTATTCGATAAGGACATTATACAGAACGATTTCTGTTCTCTTATATTTCTTCTTTCAAAAACCTGGATACAGATAGGCTAATTACGCCAATAAGCACACGGATAACAATTTCCAACCCTAAATGATTACCATAGGTGCAGGTAAAGTACAACGTACCGGTACACATAAAAATAGCACTTCTGATATCAACAATGAACAATTAAATATGCTTCTTGCCCCGTTTCTGCGGAAATGAAATATGCCTGCAATTGCGCTCGGGATCAATTCTTGGCAATAACAATTACCCCCATTCTTAGCAGAATTAATTAACCGCACTTACAGCAACGCCACTCACTGCAGATAATTATTCTTCTGGAATTTATTGTATTGCTCATTAATCTCTTTTTCACCTTCTCCAACCCGGTCGGCAATGAAGTGTACAGTAGAAAGCATTTTTCATACGTAGGTACCGAGAGAAATAACATACACAATCCTCGTGCCACTTCGCTGAAGAGCTCCGAGAGAAGAAAAACATTTTTTCACGGTAAATTTAAGTTATTGTCGATTCCGGTTCTACATCTTATCGGCGGTGCTGTGCTGCAATTTGATCCATGTGACTTGCTGCATTGCCAGGGCTTTAGTCTGTCACGTTACGTTACCACGCAGATTTTTTTTTATTTATTTATGGATTTTTCACCCAACCAACGTGGTTTACTAGAAATATAAAATAAGGAAAATCCCATTTGCAGTTAGTGTATAGAACATCCTACCAATGCTCGTGAAACCCTGATTATCTTTTCCCATATATATATACCGCCCATGATCGCAAATCAGTCCCATAAAGATAGGAAATCCCATAGACAACGGAACAAATATGCAATCATGGGCAGTATAAACACTTTAAATAATCTGGCACATTACATTATATTACACTGAGTTGAACTTAATATTACATCTAGCAAATCCAAATCACTATCTAAATCACATCTAACGCACTAAGTTAACCGTTAACACCTATTTCTAAAAATAATCCGTGATACAGAGAAGTCAATTCATACACGCTATTAAAACACTACACATCGCACATAGCGTAATTTGGGGAGAGATGCCGCACATTTTTAAAAATCGATCCTGCATCAAAGTAAACCATTCAATAACACTAGTTTACAAATTTTGGGTTGATTGCATGAAGTTAAGAAAAAAGATGTTTTCTAAGTCAATTTTGGGTCGCTGAGCACGAAAATCATATCCATTTCCTTTTTCAAAGAACCGTTTTTGTGATTTTTTAGAAAAGGTGTTTTTGAGCACTTTTTTCAGTTTTTGGTCAATATCTCAGGAACAAATCTTCCGATTAACACAAACGACTCACCATTCGAAAGGTATTGATGTTCCCATTCCAAAAATGTATAACATGCTAGGATAAAATATCAACAATTTAGGATTAAGAGCAACCATTTTCATAAAAAAATAAATCAGCAAAAAAATCTTTTAAAATCATATGTGACAGGCAAACTTCTCACGTGAATTTTAAGCCTAAAATCACGAAAATCCGACAAAAATTGGTGATGTTATTAGGCACCGAGTGAGAATTGCTCTGTTTTTCGACTATCTCTTTTAGTCTTAAATAAGATTACACTAGTTTACAAGAAAAAATGAAGTTACGAGAAAAAGCGTTTTCTGGATTCATTTTGGGTCGCTGAACACGAAAATAATACACTATTTCTCTTTCAAAGAAGTTCGAGATTAAAAAAAATTTTTTTTTTTGCTTTCGCTTTTTTGTTTTTGCTCTATTTTTTATTACAGAAAAATAATTTTTCATATTTTCAGAATCTAATGTGACAGATTTTAACAATTTTAAGGTAATCGCGATAAGCTACGAAGAGGTGCTTCTTCAGTTAATTTTGGATCGCTGAATACAAAAAACAAATCCATTTTTTTCAAAGAAACATTTTCAAGATTTCTTTGAAAAAGATGTTTTTGGGCACTATTTTAGTTATTTGTCAATATCTTGTTCAAATAGGATCCGATCGAAACAGTTCGAAAGGTATTGATGTGCCCTTTCCGAAAATGTATAATATGCGTAGATCAAATCTCGACAAACATATGATTACGGCTTATAAGCCAACTGTCAAAATTCTCTTTGAAATGAAATTTCAGACAAACTTTCTAAAATACTGTGAAATGGTTTCTAAAATACTGTGAAATGGTTTTTGTAATGAAAAAAAAATTCACCAAATTTCTATGAACATTTTACAAAAAAGGTCATTGCGGGAGAGATGCCGCATGTGCGGGTGAGACGCCGCACCGTGATCACAAACTGAAAAATGGTGAACAAACGTATTTTTTGGCTCTCATTGATGTTTTTGTGGTTCAGTGTTTTCAGCTGAGTTTCATGAAGTTTGATTGCACCTATAAATCGGCTAGCACCTTCACTTTTCCTAAGGGGGTACTACCATTTCCAGAATCATTTTTTTATTCAATATTTTAAAAATATTTTTCTTTCTCAACCTTGTGTAACGGTTAAGTTGGAGTAACTTAATTCAGGGCACTATTTATCTATATACTTGTACGATATACATATCTATGTGTTAGTAGCAGTTCCTTAAAAGCACTGTTTGGCTGTTTCTCCCAATGAATTTATACAACTTAGGTTTGTTCTTGAAAGATTCATTTTGAAAAAGCATCAATTCGTTCAAATTTTCGCTTTTATCTCAATATTGACATCACTACAAATCAATGCGTTCACGAAAATTAGTGCCTGAAACTTTAAAGAATAAACCGAAGTAACTAATACTTAGATACATGTCGCCCATTTAAATATATAGATAAATAGACTCATAATCCTAGATGTCACTGTGTTAGGTCCGTTAGTTTGTGAATATACCTTATTAAGAACCTATACCTGACGCAAATGATCATTTAATGACATTCCAGGGTGAAAAAAATACATTTTAGCTATGCATCGTCTTCCATTGAGTGCAGCATCTCACCCGCAATTTTGATGCGGCATCTCTACCAATTGTAGGGGAGAGATGCCGCCCGACGCCATTTTCCTCTAAAATTATGGATGATCTTGCTCATGATCAGAATGCGTTCTAAAAAGTCCCAGCTATTCAACCGATATATCATTTACTAAAAAAAACCTAACAATTTAAAAAAATGAAATTTTAATGCGGTGCTGAAAAATTTTCGATACTCCGTGATGCAACTGAACGCACAAAAAAATTAATAAAATTTTCGTGAATAATTAAAAAGTATTTTTTACATCTCTAGAGTTATAATTCTTCGAAAGACAAACTCACAACATCATATTACCGTATAAAAGTGACCCCATATACGAGATATAGAGAGTGCGGCATCTCTCCTGACGCGGCATCTCTCCCGAAATTACCCTATGGGTTTGTTCTGTCCATAATCAGTCATTTGATAGTCACGTCTTAAAAATCCAAAATTCTAAACTTCTAGACCGCACATTTACATTAATCTGCGAAAGTATACTTGGAGCATCTATTTTACCAGTTGGAAGTTTTCTCCAAAGACAGTTCTGGAAATATTTCGCCTTTTGGAAAGGTTGCCCATGCCAAACAAACGATAGCGATCAATGTACCGTAGTAAATCTATCGGGTTGAGACATGACAAAGATTTAAGAACACATCGATGAAACCTAGCTTGTATAGATTCAATCCTGTTAGAGCTTCCAGGACGGAAAGAACAAGAGAGAAATGCAGTACGCTCAGGCAGTATGGATCTTCAGTAATCTCTTTAGATGTTCTAACGATAAAACCAAGGTTCTCGTTGGCTTTCGCAATGGTGTGGAAATAGTGATCTCTGAACGTCAATTTAGAATCCAGCTATACACCAAAGTAACTGATAACTGATACTCAGAGCCGTAGCGTGCGGTTGACCGGGTTGGCCCCCGCCAAGGGCTCCAGCCTTAGAGGGACGCAGAAATCTTGATCTGTTTCATAAAATAAAAAGAATAAGTTTAAAAACAAGCCAGGGTAAGTGCGATATTTTGAGGTATGTACTAGACTGTTTCGCGTAGAATACGGACACTTTATTAACTCTATAGCAGTGTTATAGTGGTAGGGTTTGTATTTTTTCGATAGCGAATTATTTGGGAAAAACGATTGATCCTGCACACCTACGTTGAGAACCCGACACTAAAGTGGTCAGACGCAACATTGTGCAAGTTGTGCAGTACCCGGAGTTGTGTTTCTCCGGTTTTCTTTACCTTCAGCTTGAGAATTGACCAAATTTTTTCGATCTTGCGGAATTTGTACTTGGCAAATTTTGTTCATCTAATATAATGTTCTAATGAAATGTTTTAAAACTAGTGTGATTGAATGCGTCTCCAAAATACAGATACGGGAAGGCAGGGGCGGCGAAACACTTTACGCCCAAGTAGGTAAAAAGCATAGACCCTTCACCCTATGCTTTCTACCTACTCGGGCGTAAAGTGTTTCGCCGCCCCTGCCTTCCCGTATCTGTATTTTGGAGACGCATTCAATCACACTAGTTTCACATTAGTAAGGATTTTTCCTTTTTCGCAATGCACACACTTACATCACATTCACATTAAATCACGTTCGTTTATGCAAATGGAATTGTGGTACATCGATGTTTTCAAATGTGTGTAGTACGAGCTACATGCGTTGCGCATCTAAATTTTTGAAATGGTTCAAAATTTTGAGTGGGTAGTACTACCCATACTACCCACGCTTTCCGCCGGCCCTGAGAAGGGTAAAATCAAATAGTGCGGAGAACTCGTTGAATTTCTGAATTATTGTGATGAATAGACAGCATAATTGGTCTCATGTCAGGAAGAAGCGTACCTCATAAACCGTCTCTGAGCCCGCATGGATCATATTAATCCAAGCAACATTGCAAGGATTCCAAATGACATTGCCGAATTCCAGCATCGAACGTACCAACGAACAGTAAATAGTTTAAAGCTCAAAGGACCACGAAATTCGCTGGAGCTTGAGCTTGAGCTTGAGCTTGTGCGACCACCCCTGGCTGCTACTCCGTTATAGATCTGGACTAGCTAAAGTTGCACAGGGAAACAGTAGATAATTATGCTTGAGAGTAGCGAAACATCTTTCAATATGCAACTCCTGGTAATCCTAAAGTGTTTATTGTACAATACCGGTGCCGGACAGGCCAGAACGTAGAACGCGGAGGGAAAGAGAAAGAATGTTAGTCCAATACTTGTTGTTGCTAGAGGCCGACGCCATAGAGGTGACTGCACTATCTGAACTAGATATCGATCCATTAACTCACGAACCGAGGACCAACGGCATTACTTCCCTTCCGAAGGAAGACGTGACCACAGGTTTTTTCACCTCAGAAAAATCTCAACGACCTCGGCTGGGATTGAACCCAGACCAGTTGGAATGAGTGACAGTCAGGCTTACTACTCAATTACCAGCGCCATTTCAAAGGATCACGAAATTCGCTGCTGATCTTAAACATAAATCTCAGTTGTCGATTGTAGCAGAGAGGTGACGTCTTTAATGTAGTCGTGTAGTTGCATACGATTTCCAGTAATATTGTAGTCTTATTCGATGGCGTTTTCAGTGCAACAAAAGTTGATGACAATGCAATTGAGAATACACAAAACCATCATATTCTTCACACACCAGCCGTGGAGAGTATCCAGCATGGTTTGTAGTGCGTAGAAGTCAGACTAATTACGAATGACGAAACATATTTTAAAAGTGTGCAACCAGGACTTAAAATATTGGCAACGTCGTTAACAAACAGCGAAAATAGCAGTGGTGCGAGTGTACTGCATTGAGGATCTCCAGTGTTATTTTCGGAAAGTAATTAAATTGAGCAGTGCCAATAAAAACAGAAACTTGAGGATGAATGAGATACGGACGATGTCAGAAACAGAACCTAGTCGTGCAGCCATCTAGACCTTTGTGAGCCCTGGTGAAAGAATGTAAACATTTCTTTAGACACTTATACAACTTCGACTCCATCATGTTGTTGGTTCAGAAAAACTCGTGTTAAGCAGAGCCTAAAATTCTCATACCTATTCATTGAACGACGAAATTTCAAGAAATCATCTTCGTCCTTTCTCTGCCTCTTTCGTCACTAAATGCATGAAAAAATAAAACAATAAAGGCGATGTTCCCTCCTCTCTCGATTCTACGAAAACGAGTAGCATCAGCGGCGACTTTCGTTTTCCTATGACAATCCGAAGTTTCAATTTCGTTTTGATGCATGCTCAGTAATTTACGATTCTCATTCATTAAATGAAATTAATGCAATGTGCATCTAATAATGCAACTAGAACATAGTTAGAATGAGTAATATGCACACCGACCAGGCTTCCGTCTTACAATACCATCATTAGCTCGCAAATCTACAGAATCGAGCATCGGCAAATATATAACATTGCTATTGTATTTTCGTTTCCCCAGCAGTAAGTTCGATTTCGAGGGTACCAATATCATTCTGAATCTCAAAGCGAAAATGAGCGTGCGGAAAGAATAATGAAAACGCTCTGCTACATGCTTGCTTTGTCCTAGCCCGTTGTCTCATTTTCGATTTCGCAAAGTGCTAGTGGTATGGAAAGAAGCTTCGTTCTTTCGTCAGTTTCGCCTGAGTTTGGCAAATGAAAAAAAAACATTTTCCGACTCTGGTTTTGAGTCCACAGCTACTAATTCTTTGTCAGATCATCAGTTTCCGGGCGAATTTATTGGCGATAATAAATTTGGATTTACTGGTGATATCACCTCGTGCTGCGTCCAGAAAAACGTTTATGCGGGAATCTACAGAAACGGCGATGTTCAACTTTCCGACCAGGCCGGATTTTCGGCGTGTGAATTGTACGATAAAATTTCCATCTAACACAACTTTTTTCAATAGTGCGCGTGTCAAAACAACACTTTCTCCACTGAAATATGTGCATTTTTCAAACAATTCGCTGTCGAAATATTCCCCATCCGACCACTAGACCGATTCAACAGAATAAATAAATTGACCGAATTCTAATTTCGTTTTTGGTTGAGGCGAAATTTAGTTAGGTTCTAACCCCAACTGCTGTCAAAATATTTGAACCGACAGCGTACAGTGGCTCAAAACAGCATATTGAGGTACATAATTCAGCCGAGTCAAAGCTGTTCATATTAGCGAGTTTGAATTTTCTACAATATTTGTGTGTGTGTGTGTGTGTGTGTGCAAAAAGCGCCATCTTTATTATTTTTTCTGAAAGATTTGATCAAAGTAGTCTATAGAAAATTTAATTTTTTAACCAGAAGAGATAACGCTTTGCTGTCTTCGATAAAGTTATAGAGAGGAGTATGTTTAACCATTTCATGCCCAACTTTTTTATAGTGAATGTAGGGTTTCAAAACTATTTTTCCCTTAAAACGGTTGGGTCAAGAAACTGGAAAAACCTTTTTTCATAAAGGTAGGTGCTTTCCTTGTAGTGCTAGAAGCAGCTCAATTTTTACCTTTCAATGCTCACTAAAATTTTCCTAGAATATTTACAATAGTCCAACTGCGTGGAAAACGTAGCCAAAAATAGTCTAAATTGATAATTTTTATCAGTTTTCACTAATATTTCAACATAACGAAGTTATATGAAAAAATCATTTTCCGTCGTCAATGTAAACGGTCCCTGGCAGCACTGCTCCATCGGAGTTCAATCAGACTAATTGCAATAACTTCAGTTCTAGAGTTGATCCTTGTAACTGTTTATACTCAAATGAAAGCCAATAGTGACATTTATTAGCCTTACTTGTTTTTGTGAGCAAATCTGGCCTCAATCAAAAGTTATAGCTGTTTAAAAACGTTGTTGTCCACAAACAACATGGGCATGAATGGGTTAAAAATTTTGCAGAAGACATGTCATTCCATCGAAAATTTCCATCTGGTTTATGATATTTGAGAAAAGATGGGTGAAGAATAAATATGCTTAAATACCCTTTTTGAATTTTCGTTTGCGATGAACCCCCAATTATTAATACTGCACTTCAATTTCAAAGAGCCGGATGGAAATCGAAAATAGGTTTTCGCATGATACTAAAAATGTTATTTGAACACTAAGCGTGTTTTACCCTACGCAAAATACCTCAATATATTTTGCCTTCCCGTTTTCGAGAACAGATTTTTTGTAAATTAGTAAAAAAAACATGATAAAAACTCCAAAGATTCCTAAATTATTTTTCGAAAGTTCAGTTAAAGAGGAGTGCCAAAAATACCAAGGGGGAATGAATCCCCGCCAAGGCCACCAGAATCCCATGCTACGGCTCTGCTGATACTCTTTGGAGTGATTTCCCTGAGATAGTATAACACAACAAAATTGGGTTTATTCTGTACGTGAAAGAAATGAAAGAGCGTTTGGATACACTGAGGGTCAACCGGTATCGAGTATACCAGTTACAAAACTCGTCTAGTTGTGTTGCTGTAGTTGGATGCGGATCAATTAAGATTAGAACGGTTTAAGGCCATCTGCTATGATGAGTTTGCATCCTGGTGGACGTAACGCCATTGAAGAATAAAAAGAACAGCAAGGGTCCAAGATTACTACCATATAGCACACCTGATAAATTTATGAATTTATGTGTTTCTGTATTTCTTAGTTTGACAGACACGGTACGGCCAGCAAGGTATGACTCGGACCACTTAGTGAAGTTTAGTAAGGAACCCAGATTTTCTTCCTTCCTGCAGAATTGGCACGAAGGGGCGTGCCATGGGTGCGTGACCAGCGTGTATTTCGTTGTGAAAGTTATGTATGAAGGAATTGGCTTGGTTGGATGCATTCTCACTACATGAAAACCCGTTATGAAGTTCTCTTCAAATATCCTGTACAACGGAGTCCATTTCTCTGTATAGTTGCATGCGTCTTATACACACGCTCTCAGCGATATTTGGAACCAAACCATGTAAGCGTTTATCTACAATGTTTATATACGAGAATGCTGATTTAAATTTAAATGGTCGCATGCGGTGGTGCGCTACATGTTGTTTCGCGAGGATGCACTCCTCATCAACGTATCATTCTGCAACGCGTCGCTAAAGGATAACATGAATTGGCGAGTTAGTAACGCGAGATTGTTCTTAGTAAGTTCACTTTCTACAAGAAGCTGTGCAGAGAAGTAGACGCCAACCCCTGGGGCAACGCTTACCGTGCTGTGATGGCCAAGATTACGGGTCCAACGACGCCAGCTGAAAAGGTCTCTGACAAATTGAAAACTATCGCGGAGGATCTTTCCCGAAACACGACCTAACCACATGGCCACCTACATTGATGCAGACGGTGGAAATACTGATGAGAATAAAGTCTACAGCGACGAGTTCCTTATAGTGGTAAAATGGCTGAAAGCGTAGAAAGTTAGCAGTCCAGACGATATCCCCAAAGTGTAACTGTAAACGGTGATCCTGGCGTTTCCGAACATGTTTAGGATATTTCGACAGAAATGCCTGGAGGAAAGCTACTTCCCAGACAAATGGAAGATCCACAAGCTGGTGTTGATGCCAAAACCAGGGAAGCCACCAGGAGATCTAGCATCGTATCGGCCTACTGGATACTCTTGGCAAGCTGGACAGACTGAAAAACTACGCTGAAAGTGAGAACGAACCATCGCAATGGCAGTTCGGATTCCGGAAAGGGATCTTGACGGTGGACGTCATCCGCACAGTCATCGCGAGGGTGGAGAAAGTGTTGAAGCAAAAGTGAAGGGGTAATCGCTACTGCGCCGTGGTAACAATCGACGTGAAGAACGCGTTCAACAGTGCCAGTTGGTTGACGATATCCGTAGCACTGCACAGAATGTGGATTCCGGACTATCTGTGCAAGGTTCCGAAAAGTTACTTTCAGAACAGAGCACTAGTCCACTAAACGAACATGGGGAAGAGGCCGATTAAGATCACAGCGGGAGTACCTCAGGCTCCATACTTGGCCTAATGCTCTGGAATATAATGCACAACGAAGTTTTAACACTGAAACTGCTGACGGAAGTAGCGGTGGTCAGTAACCGTAAAAAAATCCAGCGAGTGGGGATCATCATCGAGGGACAATCTATCCCATCGATGCATTCGCTGAAGCACCTGTAAATGATGGTCGACGATCAGTTAAATTACAATAGCCGTGTCGACTATGTATGTGAAGACAACTAAGGCATTGACAAGGATCATGCCGAACATCGGATGAGCACGATGCAGCACGAGACGTCTTCTGGCGGGTATCTCATCCTCAATACTGAGATATGGCGTACCGGCCCACAGTGGGACGGAATCAAAAAAGATGGGTGGGTAATGTCTGCGACATAACCGGAGAGATGTAGAATACATAAAGAACACGTTCTTCAAATATGTTGATACTCATTGGAATTTTCGGACAAAAGGTGATTTGGGCGAGGAATATTTCAAATTATTCTTTACAAAAATGATGGTGGTCCTGAAAAGGACCGGTTTTGTTGGCGTTGTTGGCCTTGGTGAGGGAGATGGCTAACGATGAAATTAATTGTTAGCATGAGGAAGTCGCGTAGTACTGGCCAATGGAAGAACAGATAATAATTGATTCCTGAAAATCAATTTTTCTTTATTCATGTAAATTATACATACTTACAAATCTAATAGAAGATTCCTGGTCATATTTCTGAATCATTAGTGCGAACATTGTGTAATTTGGTTAAGTACAATGAAAGTTACAAACTTTCCAAACTCGACCTTCTGTTCCTTCAGAAATATTGAAATGGGGTGTCTATATTAAACCGTTAGTCGTGGTCACAATAAAAAAGATGGGTGGGTAATGTCTGCGACATAACCGGAGTGTCGTAACTACACTTGTGACGTTAATCCAAATCTAATGATATGCAACGAAATTACGTTTGCATGTGAAATTTTCAAATGATTCGTTATAATTATGGTTAAAAATTCTAATTGGAAATTCTTTTCCATCACCAACTATTTTTCTTTTTTCGAATCTACAGCATTCTTTGAAAATATTGTTGAAATGTTATTGATGAAAAACTGAAAATGCGTTTGGCAACACTGCTCACTAAATGGATGGTGGGAAGACGCACATTCGTTTTGATTATGCTAGTATTAGTAGCAGAAAAGAAAGAAAAGGCGCATGGCCCGAAAACGAGCAAGCGAGAGAGCGATAGTAGTTCGTATTCGCTCTACTAAACTAAAAAAAAAAGATGGGTGGGTAATGTCTGTAACATAACCGGAGCATCGTGACTTCACTTCGAGACGTTAATTTAAATCTAATGATTTATGCAGTTAATCAAAGGAGGCTGCCAAAAAGTTCGAATAAAAGCAAGCGACTAGTGTACTTTGCACGTTCTATATTTTATCAATACTAGAGAGGATCAATAAAATAATTCAAATTGTAATAGCGACATGCAATTGTGGCAACACTGGCCATGAGATGGTGGGGGAACACGCACATTCGTTTTAGTTATGATGGTATTAGCAGCAGAAAGGAATGGAAAAGCAGTGCACGAAAACGAGCGAGAGAGGATAATTTAAATTCTCTTTCTTTCTTTCCACACATCGTATTTCTTATATAGCTTTCTGAAAATTATTTGTTATACACCATAAAATGTAAATTTCAGTTTAACTCTTATTAGAACATAATTAATTGGTCCTGAAAAGAACCGTTTACTGTTTTATTGCGGGAGCATAATTCAGACGCACTCCTCGCGGACACGGTGAGCCAGAAAGCACTATTTTGCATCCTCCAACAAACCGACCAAGTAGGCATCGTTGGCTTCTCGGGGCATCATTACGATAGAGCTTTGTAAGCGTAGCTCGACTTTGCAGTCCTGTACAATCTCACGAACCAGACGCTGGAACGATAGCCTACGGATTAGTTGCCCTTTAGTTGGGGCGAAATTCTTGCAGGGCGACAGTTCCGATGAGTCACCAGTAGCTGGGGCACTTTTTCCGTCCGTCGCTATTGCCAACTGCTTTCCTTCGGTGGACTGGCTGCTTGCTAGTGCTTGAACGAATACGAATGATGAGAAAAACCGACCGACCAATATTCATATATGAACACACGAGAAAGCACTACTATCGCTCTCTCGCTCGTTTTCGTGCCATTCCTGCGCCTTTCCTTTCCGTTCGGCTACCAATACTAGCATAACCAAAACGAATATTCTGTCTTTCCATCGCCTTCAATCTAGTGGCCAGTGCTAGCAAACTTGCATGTTCAGTTTTCAATAACAACATTCAAACAATATTTTCAAAGAATGTTGCAGATTTGAAAAGAAGGAAGGAAAAGATTTTCACAAATTTAAATTCTTTCGTGTTATTTGTTAGCGCTGATAAAGGCTATTTAGTTTGCTACTAGCAAGGAGCTGCACAAACAAATCGATTTATGCAGTTAATCAACGGAGGCTGCCAAAAAGTTCGAATAAAAGCATGCGACTAGTGTACTTTGCACGTTCTATATTTTATCAATACTAGAGAGGATCAATAAAATAATTCAAATTGTAATAGCGACATGCAATTGTGGCAACACTGGCCATGAGATGGTGGGGGAACACGCACATTCGTTTTAGTTATGATGGTATTAGCAGCAGAAAGGAATGGAAAAGCAGTGCACGAAAACGAGCGAGAGAGGATAATTTAAATTCTCTTTCTTTCTTTCCACACATCGTATTTCTTATATAGCTTTCTGAAAATTATTTGTTATACACCATAAAATGTAAATTTCAGTTTAACTCTTATTAGAACATAATTAATTGGTCCTGTAAAGAACCGTTAATTGTTTTATTGCGGGAGCATAATTCAGACGCACTCCCAGCGGACACGGTGAGCTAGAAAGCACTATTTTGCATTCTCGAACAAACCGACCAAGTAGGCATCGTTGTCTTCTCGGGGCATCATTACGACTGAGCTTTGTAAGCGTAGCTCGACTTTGCAGTCCTGCACAATCTCACGACCCAGACGCTGGAACGATAGCCTACTCTGTTGCCCTTTAGTTGGGGCGAAATTCTTGCAGGGCGACAGTTCCGATGAGTCACCAGTAGCTGGGGCACTTTTTCCGTCCGTCGCTATTGCCAACTACTTTCCTTCGGTGGACTGGCTGCTTGCTAGTGCTTGAACGAATACGAATGATGAGAAAAACCGAACGACCAATATTCATATATGAACACACGAGAAAGCACTACTATCGCTCGTTTTCGTGCCATTCCTTTCCGTTTGGCTACCAATACTAGCATAACCAAAACGAATATTCTGTCTTTCCATCGCCTTCAATCTAGTGGCCAGTGCTAGCAAACTTGCATGTTCAGTTTTTCAATAACAACATTCAAACAATATTTTCAAAGAATGTTGCAGATTTGAAAAGAAGGAAGGAAAAGATTTTCACAAATTTAAATTCTTTCGTGTTATTTGTTAGCGCTGATAAAGGCTATTTAGTTTGCTACTAGCAAGGAGCTGCACAAACAAATCGATTTATGCAGTTAATCAACGGAGGCTGCCAAAAAGTTCGAATAAAAGCATGCGACTAGTGTACTTTGCACGTTCTATATTTTATCAATACTAGAGAGGATCAATAAAATAATTCAAATTGTAATAGCGACATGCAATTGTGGCAACACTGGTCATGAGATGGTGGGGGAACACGCACATTCGTTTTAGTTATGATGGTAGTAGCAGCAGAAAGGAATGGAAAAGCAGTGCACGAAAACGAGCGAGAGAGGATAATTTAAATTCTCTTTCTTTCTTTCCACACATCGTATTTCTTATATTGCTTTCTGAAAATTATTTGTTATACACCATAAAATGTAAATTTCAGTTTAACTCTTATCAGAACACAATTAATTGGTCCTGTAAAGAACCGTTTATTGTTTTATTGCGGGAGCATAATTCAGACGCACTCCCCGCGGACACGGTGAGCTAGAAAGCACTATTTTGCATTCTCGAACAAACCGACCAAGAAGGCATCGTTGGCTTCTCGGGGCATCATTACGACTGAGCTTTGTAAGCGTAGCTCGACTTTGCAGTCCTGCACAATCTCACGACCCAGACGCTGGAACGATAGCCTACTCTGTTGCCCTTTAGTTGGGGCGAAATTCTTGCAGGGCGACAGTTCCTGATCGGGTTGCGATGAGTCACCAGTAGCTGGGGCACTTTTTCCGCCGTCGTCATCGCCCACTGCTTTTCTTCGATGGACTGGCTGCTTGCTAGTGCTTGAACGAATACGAATGATGAGAAAAACCGACCGACAGATATTTATATAATCGCGCTAATATGCACTACTATCGCTTTCTCGCTCGTTCTCGTGCCGTGCATGAGCCTTTCCTTTCCGTCCGGCTTCTAATGGCCTAACCAAAGGAATATGCAGTCTTTCCCCCACCAAGTGCTCTCGTCAAGCAACCCAATGCGAATAACCATACGAACAAACATGTAGTGGACCTATATATAAACTTTTCATTATTTTATTGTTCGGTTGGTCTACCATAACGACGGCTCTGTGCGGGATGGGCTGAAAATTTTCACTTTTCCGAGTCGTTTTCGAAAGATTTTTCAAAACACATTTTTTTTGTTATTAGTACATGTTATACATACTTCAAATTTTAATACAGCATAGAGGAACATATTTGCAACAAATTGGCCTAAAAATCAAATCATTCTGTTAAGTATGATAAAAGTTATTAACGTTCAAAATCTGACGCGGCACCGCAGCCGATATTTTGAAACGGGACCCCTATATTGAAACCTTAAATGTATTCTACATTAAAAAGCCGAACATTGATATTTGCGACGAAACTATTGGTTATGGCACTTTGATGTCTTCGGAAAGGTTTCTTCATTTTTTAAGTAGTTTAATATAATGTTGGAAAATTTTTATATAAGGGGGTGTATACGCAGATAAAAAAAATAACTTTGCAAGTTGTTACCAAAATTGATAGTCATGTATGGAAAGTTTGTAGACGAAATGATTTTATGAAACTTTGTTGAAGTAGCGAAATGGCTATCTGTTAAGCGAAAAAAGTTATTGGGTGAAATTGAAGTACATGTCGGAATACCCCCTTAAAAGTGTTTTTTCATTGTAACTTTTTTATTTGATTTTTTACAGTTTCTCGATGTTCTAGAAAGTTGTTGATGCTTTCAAAACACACCTTTTTGCGAAATAGATCAACTCGCTATCTCTTCGTTTTTAGGGTGTATGTCTGTTTTTTTGATTTTTCTGGGCTAACTTTAAGGGGCTATGGTTTGTAGAGTAGCAGGTAGTAGCAGCTAAATTTATTTTTTTTGATATTCAGCAAGAAATACCCTATTGATACATATATAATTCATACCGGGATCTAATAGGATCCTTGGAATAATGTGGGGTAAAATAGACTAGCGTTTCAATAAATTATTGGTATTACCCAAGTAACCAATAAGCATTATAACGTAGCCTAATATCTGCTTTAGATCCACATATAATGCAGTCTTATAGTGCTGTGAAGCCCTAAATACTTATATAATGCTGGTATTATGCCAGAAAAGGCGAAATATAGTGCTATTACTGTGCAGAGATTGACAACTCGCTTCTGCAGTACTAATGCTATTATATAGCACCAGCGCACAAATGTCAAATTTGAAAGCCTTATATTAGCATTACTAATGCTATTAAAAGGCTTCATCTGGCCGTCATTGTCCGCCATGGTTTTAAAACCATTTCTTATATTTCCTTTCGGTATGATGAGAAAAAAGGAAAAAAAAATTAAAATGAAATGTTCTGTTTAAAACCGTAATTGTCTCTCTTCTAAAGCATTGTAATGAATATCCTTAATGGGTTTTCGTTCTGACATGATATGACAATTTTACGAAAATTACCTTTAGTAAGTCTCCAACTGAGGTACCTTACCTCGTCCTTCACGATAAGTGCGCTGCGTTTGCTCCCAGGACTATATTGCATATGTTCGATTGAAATGAAATATGCCGAATATAATCTTCAAGAAGAGTTGCATAACAAATAAACCCACAGCATTACAATAGCATTATATCGGCTTTTTATTTGCTCTATAATGGCATTAAATGCACTTGTAAAGCTTACATGCTTTAAAGATCCTTGAAGCATGTACGCGTTATATCAGCTTTATATACGCATATAGAGCAAGCGATAATGCTATATGTCGGCTGTGCAGTTATGCATTATTGATGCTAATATAGAGTTTTATTGCATTGTTAATGCTGTAATGGAGTTTCAATGCAACATTAGTGCAAATGTATAGCCAATATAGTGCAATGGCTTAATGCTTATGGTTACTTGGGTATGAAGCATGAAAAATAAACTATTATGCAAAATTAATAAACATTTGAAATATTATAGTTCATTCCAGGTAATAATATAACCGAGTATTTTAAGCAACGAAATACCTTGTTCATCCAATGACGAAGAAGATCATTGGCAGGACACTGATGCCTTATGAGCATGTTAATAACAAAAAAATTAACTTTGAATGTCGGAATATATGGAATGAACTATAATATTTCAAATGTTTATTAATTTCGCATAATAGTTTATTTTTCATGCTTCATAATACCAATAATTTATTGAAACGCTAGTCTATTTTACCCCACATTGTTCCAAGGATCCTACTAGATCCCGCTATGAATTATATATGTATCAATAGGGTATTTCTTGCTGAATATCAAAAAAATAAATTTAGCTGCTACTACCTGCTACTCTACAAACCATAGCCCCTTAAAGTTAGCCCAGAAAAACTTTCCGAAGACATCAAAGTGCCATAACCAATAGTTTCGTCGCAAATATCAATGTCCGGCTTTTTTTGATTTCGTCCCACTGTGCGGCCTGGGCTACTGCTCTGAAATTAAAACAGAACCGGAAGAAGTTGACAAGCACGTCTCGCCGGATGGCTGTTCGTGTTGCCAATGCGTAGAGAACGATATCGTCGGAGGCGGAATGCTTCATTGATGGAATGATTTCCAACTGCATCACTCTGACTGAGAACGTGGTTACGGTATACTCTCCGAGCTGCAGCGAAAGTGGCGAAGGGACCAACAAAATAGCACCTTCGGCTAGAGAACCGTCGTGAAACCACAAATCGGGTTTCAGAAGAAATTCTGCCGCCGATGAACTCTCCGTTGGTGTAGACTAGGTCACACGCCGGGGACCAGTTGAGTAGTACGCGACGTAGCAACGGGTTAGGGTTGTAGGAGCGCCAGTGAACCGGACAACGGGCTTCACCGGAATCGCAGGACCGACCGCCAGATCCTCTGCTGGAGATCAGAGCGAGTAGATTGCGTCAAATAGCTAACTGTGGGTCTTTGGGGCACCAGAGAACCGGAAGCTGCGATCCACCCAGAATCGCATGACAGATCTCAGCACCTACTGGCTGGGCCGTTGAGTAGGCTAGGTCCACCGCCGGAGAATAGCTCGAGCAAATCGGGACGAAGCGAGGAGTTAAACGGCTCATGGAAACGAACATCGGTATTGGGAGAAGTCTACCGCCGGGGAATTCATACCCTACCGGGTAGCTCGTCAGTAGGCCAGATCCACTAACGGAGATCAGAGCGAGTAGATCGCGTCGAATACCTAGCAATGAGACAGTGATAGTCCACCACCAGAGACTAGATTGAGCAAATTGGTGGGACGAAGCGAGACACAAAGGAGTAAATTAATTCAAAACCTGATCAAAAGTCAAAAATCTCAAAAGCTACCATTGTTATGTGCTGTTTAATGATGTAGTATGATGATTTTCGCATCGTTTGACAGATTTTACTGATTTTTAAATGTTGTGTTTACCCACGTTACAAGAGGTACTAATCGACTGATTTTAGTTTCTTTTTGAGTTGCATTTTATCCTCAAATATTGTAAGTTCAATATTCAAGAATCTGAAGCTATTTAATTCAAAACTGCCATTAAAGTTGTAAAAGAAGGCTTGTAGAATCATAATATGTATTTCTAATTCTAATAAATTACCGTAATATTTACCGTGCATCATAGGCACACATGTATTAAATATAAGAATGTAAATTTTCAAGTTCAATTGAAAAAAACCTGTTTTAATCCACCTAGCGGTGCAATTGTGCCTTTCTCAATCATGAACACGTGAATGTTTGCGTTGTTTATATTCATTAAAAGCTTTCAAATGAATATATTACATTTCATTTATGACAAATATACAAGAAAAAAATCACTATTCGAGTTCTAAAATTATGTAAAAGAAAAAAACAGCTACATTAATATTAAATTGAAAAAAGGTGCGAAACCGGAAGTCCCAAAAAGTCGATTTTCATAAAAAAAAATTTTCGAGATAACATAAAATCTCAACGTTTCATGCATTTTAAAGATGTTTGGCATCAAAAACACGATTTCTGAAATTTCATGGGGTCCTCCCTTTGAAAAAAAATTGAGTTCCGGCTTATATGGGAATTTCATATGTGACCGGACGGATTCAGTCTATATTTCCGGACGCATCCAAGCGATCCGTACGAAATTTTATAGACATCTGTGGGGATACTATAGCTATCATTTGGGATAAAGTTTGTGAAAATCGGCCCAACCATTTCCGGGCAACTGATGTGAGTACGTCAATTTTGAAAGATGGCCGCTTTTCCCGGGCACTTCCGGAACCGTCTATGGTGGTCAATGTAGTCAACGAAAGTTTGGTTGGCCGTCGGTGACCTAGAACAGCAAATTTAAGTTGTTTGAGAGACATTTTAGCGAAATTTTTACCTTTTTTGCTTTCATCGGAGTATCGGTTTGAATCGCAATTTGCTATGTGATCGCACGCCACAACCTGTAACTCCGGAAACGGGAGTCGGATCGGGATGAAATTAAATAGCCATTTACGAAGGCGCAACACCTTTCATTTGAGACTAAGTTTGGTTGAATCGGTCTAGCCATCTCCGAGAAACCGATGTGACTGTTATTCTGAGTTTGGATACTTCCGCCGGGGCTTCCAGAACCGATGATGGTGGCCAATGTGGCCAAAAAGACTTTGAATGGATATTAGTGACCTAATACTACAAATCGAAGCAGTTGTGGTCATATTTTGGAAAAAATTTCACCTTTATACATTAATTGCAGAATTTATTAAAATCGACATTTTCTGCGTGATCGTGCTCACCACCCTGTAATTCCGGAACCGGAAGTCGGATCCATCAGAAATTCAGTAGCAGCCTATGGGAACGTTGTATCTTTCATTTGAGACTAAGTTTGTCAAAATCGGTTCAGCCATCTCTGAGAAAAATGAGTGACATTTTTGGTCACATACACGAACACAGACGCACATACACACACATACATATATACACACATACATACACACGCTCAGACATTTGCCGAACTCGACGAACTGAATCGAATGGTATATGTCATTCGGCCCTCCGGGCCTCCGTTAAAAAGTCGGTTTTCAGAGCAATTGCAATACCTTTCTATTGAGAAAGGCAAAAATTTTACCTTTTTACATTCATCGCAGAATTCGTTAGAATCGAGATTTGCTGCGTGATCGTACGTATCACCCGGTAATTCAGGAACCAGAACTCGGATCCACACAAAATTCAACAGCAGCTGATGGACCTTCCATTTAAAATCAAGTTTGTCAAAATCGGTTCATAAAATTCCGAGAAACCGATGTGGACAAATCAACAAATTTTGTTTTGTAACCATACTCTTCAACTAATCCGGAACAAGATGTCGGTTGAAAATGAAATTCAATAGCAACCTATGAGAATAGTATACCTTTCATTTGAATCTTAGTTTGTAAAAATCGGTTCAGCCATCTCCAAAAAGCCGATGTGGACATTTTGTTAACAAATCCGCACATACACACACATACATACATACATATATACATACATACATACATACATACATACATACATACATACATACATACATACATACATACATACATACATACATACATACATACATACATACATACATACATACATACATACATACATACATACATACATACATACATACATACATACATACATACATACATACATACATACATACATACACACATACACACACACAGATATTTTGCGATCTCGGCGAACTGAGTCGAATGTTATATGAAACTCGGCCCTCCGGTCGGTTTTTGGAGCAATTGCATAACCTTTCTATATGAGAAAGGCAAAAGAATAATATTTAATTAGCTTAATCAGCATGAGTTCAATGTTATCTTCATGTGATTATAATTTGGAAAGGTTGGTGGAATGGGTTTGAACATGTAGGGAATGGGGGGTTAGTAGAGGGGGAGTGGAGGATGCGTCAGAAATCCTTCATCTTATTTCGGTATACGGGGTGGATGAAGGAAATGCGGGCGTGAGGGTGGTCCAAGGGGAGGGGAGTGATGAAGGAGGGAGGTGTAAGGGCAAGGCGAGGGGGGAGGGGCGGCGACGCAATACTCAACTGCATATTTTGCCTTCCATTTGAGACTTGGTTTGAGAAAATCGGTTCAGTCATCACCGAAGAACCGATGTGACTTTAATTGTAGAATATGCCCAGAATTCCGGACTTCCGGAATCGTCGATAGTGGACAATATATTCAAAGAATGTTTGATTGGCAATCAGTGATCTAGATCTGCGATTAGAAGTAATTTGGTGACCATTTCAATAGTTTTTAGCCTCTGAGGTATTACGATTGTACCGATTTATATGGGAAATTCAATGTATCCTTACTAACACCCCTGTAACTCCGGAAGTAAAAGTCAGAACCGAATGAAATTCAGCAGCAGTCAATGGCATTACTGTATCTTTCATTTGAAATCAAGTTTGTAAAAATCGGTAGAGAATTCGTTGGGGAATGCGTGTGATATTAGCTTAGGAACTTGGCGGGTTCCCCGGGGGCGTCATGAACCGTCATAGGTGGCCAATGTGGTCAAAGCTGCTTTGATTGATCATTAGTGATCCAGACCCGCAAACTAGAGTAATGTTACATCAATTTTAATATGTTTTACATCATTTGAACATCATGGTGGTACCAGTTTATATGGGGATTTGCTGTGTGACCGCACTCTTCAACCCGTAACTCCGGAACCGGAAGTTGGATCAACTAAAAATTCAATAGCAGCTTATGGGAGCGTTATACCTTTCAGATGAAACTAAGTTTGCGAAAATCGGTTCAGCCATCTCTGAGAAAATTGTGTGAGTTTAAATGACACACACATACACACACACATACATACACACACAGACATTTGCCGATCTCGACGAACTGAATCGAATGGTGTATGACACTCGGCCCTCCGGGCCTCGGTTAAAAAGTCGATTTTTACAGTGATTGCATAGCCTTTCTTTATATGAGAAAGGCAAAAACTGATTTTTCAGTAGTTTCCGGTTGAGTGAAATATATCATATGGCAGACAGCTTGTTATAATGGTGAAATAAAACCTGCCGAATGTTGCCGATTTCGCATTTTAAGCTACTTTGAAAATATTGGGCAATTTTTATCAAATGGCATATATTTCAGGATATGGCGGAATCGTTGCCATAGTTACAAGAAAGCATCTTTTCAATTTAATGAAGGAATGTTCAAAAAGGTGTGTTGCGAGTGATTTTACAAAGTAGATGAAATATTTAAGGCCATTGATACTTTCTGGTCTATAGGACAAAAGATCATAGACATTGGCAAATGATTTCAAGCAAGAATGGGAGGCAACCAGTTATAAGAAGCAATATTTCCTTACCACGCAAAAACGCTTTCAAAACATTTAAAAACAATTTGGTGAATTCAGTAATTGTGTTGCCAAACTTTGCTTTTTTGTAGAAGCTACTCTGATGTGAAGAGACGTCCCGTATTGGACGGGACAGTCGCGGATGTCAAAGTCTTGTCCCGCATGGTAAAATGTCCCGAAAAGTGTCCTCAATTTACCAAAATGCTGATTTGATTTGAAAAAGCTGATTTGTATTCCAAAACAGTCCTAGGCATATTTATAGAAAAAGATAAATTCAACTAAGAGAAAAGTTGAGCATCACTTCAGGGTGAATAGATTCGAACATTTTTTTCCAGAGCCCTCCAGTCTACTTTTTATTAAGTTAAACAAAAAACCTTCAAAATAATTTTGATCAGATTTGGTGTATTGGATGATCCACTGTGCGAGGAGCTAAAAGGTTCGCGGAAACTAACATCGGTACCGAGAATAATCTACCGCCAGGGAATTCACAGTAGGGTAGAACTCACCGCCGGGTAATATCCGGGTAGATCTCGATAAAGCTGGGAGCCAAATGGCTCAAGAAAGAGAGTATCGATGTCGGGAGAAATTCCTCCGTCGAGATAATCTCAGTCAGAGTAGGATGAGTTCACCGCTGGGGGCTATCCGTGTAAATCGGGATATGATTGAGAGTTGAATGACATGAAAAATAAGAATAAACGTCAATTTTCTGAGCGCTAGTTCAAAAATTACAGCACCACTTAAACTAGCACTGGAAATGGTAAAAAACTTTCGTCGAAAGCATCTGAACTGACTCTGATATTTGTCACAACATGAGACGAAATCAAATGAGTTGTTTGTAATGCCCCACTGTGTATAATGAATAAATATGTATGCTTGTGCGGCAGGTGTGAAGGGAGAGTGGCGAGTTGTGACATAAGTTTGAGCAACCTAACAATCTTCGATATATGCGTTCATGATTCAAAACACCCGGATCGTTCGACCTTATTACTGTCGATGATGATGATGATCTACAATAGCAAATAAACTAATAATTCATTTATTTGGGTTTTGACGTAAGTGCCAATACCTTATTTTAAACTTTTTAGTGGTATCCAACGGGGAAAACTGATCGAAATGGTGAGTGAGGCAAAAGCAATTATGTGGAAAAAAAACCTTCAAGATTCCGACCCAATGTACTAACCCCAGAAAGAATATATGATTATCGCACTAGCGACGGTGATCGTACCCTGCCTGCAAAGCGTTTTCGCACACAACCTCAGCTGCCATTTACATTTGATCTATGTAATTAGTACATTGGACTGGAGTCTCGAAGGTTGCGGGTTCGAATCTCGCCTCTGGCAAAATTTTGTTCCCATAATTGCTTTCGCTTCGCTCACCATTTCAATCAATTTTCTCCGTTGGATACCACCAAAAACACCAAATAGTCCAAAGTTTTTCCAAGTCATCAACAAACCGACGTAGTTGTTATACAAAGACCAAACAGTTGTCGGTAGCTTATCTCACATAAAATTAAAAACAACAGGGCAGCAATACTTACGGTCGATCCGCAAATCGGTGCATCGCCTGCAGCTGGCAGCCTAGCGCCTCTGCGGAGCCCCCTCCTGTAAGAAGGCGGCACCTTTGGCACCTATGTAGGGCGCCGTCCTTAAAATTCGTTCGAGGATCGTTGTATTCACAAAATTTCGAAGATTTTCACTGCGGTTGCGTTTTCAGACTTTTTATCAGTGCTTTATCGGTACCTCCGGCACAAGTGACAGCAAGCACTATGTTTCAAACGGATTCTCGGAAGCGACAAAAACTTGTCCGCAAATTTACGAGTGCACTGTGATTGATTGTGGCTTACATTTACTTTGCATAATCATATTAACACACATTTTACACGTCGAGATTTAAAGCCATTTTACATGAATTAGATAATATTCATTAACTACACTAACACTCTAAAAAATCTGCAAATCGAAATACAGATGCGTTACTCTACTATAATTATTATCGAATAGAAATAGGATGCGGGACTACTTTACAGGTGATACGAAAGCCCGAAGATGAAAACAATCCAGTTTCCCAGCACACCCGCGGAAGCCTGTGGTTGACACGTTCCGTGGTAGAGATCGTTTCAGATTCCATTAAGCTTCCATTTTCTGCACTGCATTTATTTTCCGGATATAATCACACGCACACACTTACTTTCGGTTTGTTCAACTTTTCGTCCTCCAGCAATTATCTTTTCTCTTTTCGCTTTTTCTGGTTCCAACTTTTGGAAAGGACTTTTGCCTCAAAATACTAACGCTAAATTATTCACACTAAACCCCTTGAGGGCGATTTTTCCTTTCCTCGTTTGTTTGGAACACAAATGTGCAATTCGGAGGTGGGTGGGCCTTATGGGAGATAGCTGGAAAACTTTTCCCACCCGAGAAAATTTAAATGCTTTTTCTTCCTCCGTTGTCCAATCTTCGGATCGTGACTGCACTATTTTCACCTTTTCCACCGTTACTTTGTCTGTAGTTCAACTATTCTCTTCGCTTGAATTCATTAAAACTCATCAAATGCAATTATACCGTTCTGCTTTCGGCTTGGCTCTGTGCAGTACCAGTCGATGGGTTTTCGGTGGCAGCTTATAGCTTTTTTTTGTTATCTTCTCAGCTGGCAGCAATATTCTCTCCTGAGTACCGTTTTTTCCCGATAGCCATTTAACTCGTCAGTGTTCGTTCTGCGAAAGAGAAAGAAGGATTGAGGAATGTGATTGCGAATGTAAAAGTTGCTAAAACTTATTTCGTCTGGCAGGGTGTGTTTAGCCTGGGAGTAAAAGGAGCACGTGAAGAAAACGGATTCTGCAAGAAAGTTTTATTTCCACAAACAACTTCACTCACGTACATGCATACGTTTCGGGTAAGCCTGGGGGTCTTCCCTGGATCCGGAGTAAAAGTAAAACATCAAAAATGTTTTGATGTGTAATTTATGATTTTTGTGCTTGTGGCAATTAGGGTTCGTCGCGGTTGCGGTAATTACCGCAACCGCGCGGTATTTACCGCAACCGCACCGCAAAAACTGCGGTGCGGTGAGACACTTTTTCCCGCGGATGCGGTGCGGGAAATGAGCTTTTACCGCGCGGTATTACCGCAACCGCACTTCAAAAAACTAAATGATAAAGTCTGCAGTCTGCATTAAAAAATGAATTAAAACTATAACTTTTACCATTTGAGAAGGACGCAACTAGATTTATTTTCTGAACGAATGCTTAGCAATGTCATTATTTGGAACATCTCTTTGTCAGAACGTTCGAGTTTTATTTATTACCCTACAATAGAGAAACATGATAAACATTTAATTGCTCTAATTTCCATAGACTTGATAATGATTTGAAAAGAAATCCGAATATAACCTGTATTCGACCTATCGCTACTTGATTTTTTACATTTTGGTCATTGAAATATGATAAAACATACTGTTACCAGAGTTTACAATTTTCGCATTCGTGAACAGAATAAGGCGATATTTCACGATAGCAATAAAAAAGCAAACATACGATATAACATTGTTTGCGCTCCAACTTTTCCCGACAAGACAGCAATGGATCTCATCTTTTCGCGGTATAATATGAGATGATATTTTCGCGCCTAATGTAAAACTGCCGAATGACTAATGGTTTCGCAAAAAATCACAAAAATGAGTAGATACAGATCCTTAGAATGAAAATACTGCAATAATGTGTACTGCAATATACCATTATTTTTGAACATTTTGACATATTTTGAAAACTATTCATTTTATACTTCAAAGAAAAAAATTACAAACGAACCTTTTCAAATTCATAAAACGCTAAATCCAATCATTGAAAAACAATTGAATTTTACTGTCAAATCCAATTAAAATGCTTCATTTCTCCTGATTCCTCTTGGCAATTGTGGAATTATGAATCGTTTTCTCAACTTTTCTCAACTGTGAATTTTGATTAATTTGGAGAACTTATAGATGAACTAATGATACTACGACTTAAAAACAATCCAAAGAATGTAATTATCATCATCAAACCAAACGAAGTTGGAAGAATTTTTTCTCGCGTGCGTCCATTGTTCGTCCAACTGGGAATTTCCTACCAAATTAACAAATAATATTTTTCAGTTAGGAGTATCTTGTAACTTTTTGAAAGTAATGCTTTCGAACTTAGTGTAGGGCATTGCGAGTTCTATTGTGTTTCTCAAAGTCTCCCTTAAGGTCTTCCTTCATATTGTGACAAGTGTCAAAATTAGCCCAGATGCCAAATTTTGCATAGTTTGGACAGTTTTTGCCTTAATTGAAAATTTATCTTGAAACTTTAACGTAGGGGTTAGGTATTTTTTACATAGAATTTGTATACAAAGTTTGAAAGAAATCGGTTAAGTAGTTTTTGAATGGCAGGTAACACCGCAAATCATGTTTTTCCAGAGACGTTCTACAAAAAGCTTCGTCACCGAGTCGTTTGTCGATATTTTTGCATGGAAAAATTACAGCATTTTGTTGAAATGATTCACTATAATGTACAAAAGTTTTGATCAGTTCGCTTCACGCAAAGTTTAAAAAAAAATCGAGACAAAGTGTTTTTTTTTCACGCCAAAACCATTACCCCTCTTAATAAAACTTGCAAAGTGGAATATTTTCATAAATGTTACATTCTTAGGAGTCCGTCAAAGATAATTTTCGTGTAAATAAGAATAACATTTTACTAAATATGGCTATACAAAACAAATCAATAATTTTTTGGCACAATTTTTAAAATACCGCATTTACCGCATTACCGCGCGGTGCGGTGCGGTAAATACAATGCGGTTGCGGTAAGCGGTGCGGTTCTATAATTTTTTTGCGGTTGCGGTGCGGACTATCCATTTACCGCCCACATCCGCACCGCGACGAACCCTAGTGGCAATGCTGGTACCGAATGAGATCAAACGTTAGGAAATCAGAAGCAGTTAACTGGGAAATGATGTCGCTTGCAGTATTTTAAAAGTTATTACCTTGATAGTATGTTATAATATTTGATGAGCCTATAAACTAATTTGTGAGCATCCCTAGATTCCCCTTCTCCAAAATGTATTGTATATGTAATACTAGGTATTTTGCTCGTTGAATCTTCAATGACGAAATTCAAGATGGGCAGGAATTAATTTGATTAATCATAATTCTGGTTATTCCGGTACACTTTGCTGGTATCTACTCAAATTAGGTGATTCAGATTAACTAGTTCATTTGGGAATATAGTAAGGTATTCAACATAAGAAAAAATTATTTTGGTGTATAGGACTGAACCAATAGTTCCGATAGCAGGTATAGTTGGGATAGTGATGAAAATTGGTTGTTTTTGATCATTTAAATAACGTCAAGGCAAGAATATCAGTATATAAATTTCATATTTCTAATATTACTTAGAATACTACAAGAATTTGTGCAGCAACAGTATCAAATATCTGCATAAAATGCTTTTTCTTTGCGGACTACATAACGACGGCAGCGCGCTAACCATTTCGCTAGCAGGAGTAGTTATTTTTCTATGCGTATAACTAAGTGAAAACTAAACCGATCGTGTATATTTTTACATATACTTTCTAATAAGAAGTTGAACCGTACTTTCCAACATAAAACGTTATTGTTTTGGCTATTTTTTCGCATAAAATGTGTATTACAACTATTGGGCCGATACGGTCTGCTATGTCGGTATAGTTGTAATAGTAGTAGTTTTACTTTTCTGACTTTAAACAAAACGCAACATGTATATTTTTACATATGCATATAAATAAGTTAAACTGCAGTTTCCAGTATCAAAAAAATAGCTTTGGCTATATGTTCTCATAAAAACGTGTAGCACAACTATTGGGTCAAATCAGCCTGCCATGTTGGTATAGTCGTGTTACCTGTTGCATTAGTTGTACTACCATTTCCGTTCATCCCAAACTATTAAGGATAGATATTTTCTTTTTTGTTTCCACTGCTGCTTACATATTCTCATTCTGGCTTACTTTGTAATCGCCTGCTCTCTCACTCCAGCTACCACCGATATGAGAGATAAATTAAATTAACACTTGTGTTTCTTTGTATTCTTTGTATTAGTTTGGGAATATGTAACATCTTTTTCCATCCAATAGATTAGGGTCGTTTTAACGAGCTTGACATCTTCAAACTGACAACAAGTTACGAAAATTACGTTCAATGGAAAAATATACATAAGTACGCAGGTTGTTGAATTGATTGTTCATAATTGTCCTCGTTTATTATTTTTACTCTTTATAATTTTTAACCAACAACAAAAACAACACCTTCAACCTTTAAAAACCTCATAACTATAGCGTTTTTAGCTGATTTGGACACTTTTAAGTGTTTTGCATTGAGAATCTTTTCATCTTTCAGCCTCTGTGAAAATACAACTGATGAATTCATATAGTTCCCGAGAATTCGGATTACCCCCTCCCCTCCCTTTCCAGTATTGGGACACTAGCGGAATGGGTATCAAAATTGACATCCGAACGGCCCTACGGGAATGTTCCGTAATGTCCATTTCGAGGTCAAATCACCAAATGATTCCAGATGCTGTTTTCTGAGGCAATTCCATGAATGTTGATACCCATATTACATTTACAAATGGTATTCCAATACCGGATCATTCTTCCGAAATATCCGAAATCCCGACAACCAGATGAATTCATCCGGTTAATTTTCAGAGTCTAAAAGTAGATGGGTTCCTGAATCTAGAACATTTAAAAGATTCAAAATCGGTTAGAAAATGCCGCAGTTTTGAGCATTTAAGTTTTTGGGTACCCGGATACCCTTGTCGGCCTGTTACGGGATAAAAAATCTAGAAGCCCTTCCTCAGGCTCCCGTTTTCCACATCATCAATTTTATTCCCCAAAAAGCTAAGCTTGGGGATGTTCTAAGATGTCACTAAATACCAATCCCCAGTTTGGAGATTAATACTGGAATTTCATGGATTGAAATATGAAAAGATAACCCAGGTATCCTGTCGGACACATTACTGTAAAACCAAAAAACTGAAAATACATTAATAATTTTTATACTATTTATACTATTATACTTTTAGAATTTGATAATGTTTAATGTTTGAATCATTATATTTGTTTAAATAGAACGAAATAACCCATGTGGATGAGCGAAAACAAATATTACAACTATAGGAACATAGACTTCCAACTATAGGAACACTATCCTAATTACTGGGTCTTACACAGCGTTTCCTTTTTTAAACATTTTGCAAAAAGTAAAGGTTTAACTTACATGTATGGATTTTTTTTAGCTGTAGAATTGAAAAATCTTTCGAATAAATACAAATACATAGCATATATGAGTAAATTTGAGTTAGTTTACTTTTAAAATTGCTTAGGTGCTGGCATAGTTCATCCACTATTGGGTCATCTCCCCTTGTATTTTTATTTCAGTCTAGATAATACTAACTATCATAAACATAATTTCAATTCACGCACATTGTGCAACGTAGGTGTCGGTCACATTTTGGTCACTTGTGGTCGTATAATTGACGCTGTCCAATTTATCTATTTATCGCCCTTTTTAATGGTTCAGCTTAAAACAAGGAATGGAACAACACCATTTTACATCCATACCCATTAATTCAGTAAAATAAATTTCTCCGTGGTTTTTAATTTCTTTAGCATTTATCACGTTCTTCAAACGGGCGACGAAAGCTTGTAATTATTCCAAAATGAAACACTTAACTTTTTGCACCATTTTTGACGATGAGACGAATTTGGCGTTGGTCAGCTATTTTCGTTCGCGTCCATTATCACCTATTTTCATTAGGTGGTTCACCAACAGTGCTATCTTTACAAATGAACCATCTTGGTCATGCAACTATTTTTACCGATTTCAGTGGTTAGTGTTTACTTGACTGACTAGGGAACTAATAAACAGGCCATTTAATTAGCGTGGGGAATACGCATGGTCTTGTCTGAGTGGAATGATGACTGTTAAATCATATATGAGGATTTAGAATTGGATTCAGGAGAAGAATCGAAAATTAGTTACCAATTTGCGGAAGTCATACCTGCATGAAGAACAAATGTTTCATTGTCATATTTATTGGTTTACTTTCAGTCATTTAAATCATTAATTCAGTCAATGGCAGAGTAGCGACTACGAATTGTACGGTCATTATTCTAATGCTTATGCTCATTTTCAACGATCAGAAACATTTCTTCAACTCTTCCAGCTCAATAATTTCAACAGGGACTATAGCTTTACACTTAATAGGAGGGAAAGGTTTCTCAATAGAAAGGTAATGCAAATGAAAATCCACTTTCTAACCGAAGCCCGGAGGACCACGTGTTATATACCATTCGTTTCAGTTCGTCGAGTACAGCAAATGTCTTTTTTAGGAAGCAGAAAACCAGCAGCTGGAAAAAATGTACAAAACCAACAACTCAAGGAACTGGTTTGGGCAGTAACCCGGCCTGCTAAACAACTACTCTTGCACGGAACCTGATTCTGCCCCGGCACTGCATTACTTCGGGGAGATATTTTTCTATGTATACAGCACACACTCCAATCCAACTAATTAGTAGTTAGTTCTTTCAAAAGGGTTACAGCAGATCTTCTCCACACACTACCAGCTTTCGACCATCCACACTACATGGCAAATTGTGTATGGCAGTAGGAAACCTAGCTGTGGGTCGATAATTAGTACTCTTCCCCTTCAATGACAATCTGGGCGGCAAACTTCAGACTGTTTAATTTACTGAGCCCTTCAGCTCCCTTATGCCATTTAGTACCATTTCCACGTTGAGCTCCCGACTTGTTCGCAAACTACTCGTCTAATCCCCTACAATAGACCTAGCCTACCCCGGCGAGAGAAGTTCTCCCGAAACCGAGGCAACCTGCCAGGTACCGAGATCAGTTCGGCGATTCTGATGGAGCAGTGCATCCGGTTCGCTGGTGCCCCGACGACCAGCGACTGGTGGTGTCTCGTTGCGGTATACTTAGTATAGTCCCCGGCGGTGAATCTAGCTTACGCTGATGAAGAGTTCCCCGGCGAAAGAAATTCTCCCGATACCGATTCTTCTTTGGTTACAGCACCACAACTTCTTGAACCGTTCGGCTCTCTGTACGGTTCCATATAGCACCGTCGTCAACTTCTTTAAGCCCTTTGGTTCCCTTCTCGTGCCATTTATTACCACTTCCTTGATGAGCCATTCAGCTCCCAACTTGTTCGCGAACTATTCAGTCTAGCTCCCGACGATGGACCTAGCCTACTCCGAGGGGTTTCTGCCGGCTAAAGAACTGATCCAAACAGCAAAGTGTCGAGGTCAGTTTGGCGTACGGTTTGCTGATGCCCCGACGAACCGTAACTTGTGATATCTCGTCGCGCTCTACGCAGTCTTGACCCAGTCGACACTATATTTCTATCGGGCCAACCGGTAGTATGCCGTGATCGGTCCGGTTTGTTTCTCTGGTCCCCAGATGACCCATAACCGGCGCTCTGTCGCATTCGACTAGTCCCCGGCGATGGATCTTGCTTACTCAGGCGTAGAGTTTCCCGGCGTTGACTGCTCTCCCGAAACCGTTGCTCGATGTCCATCACACCATTTCCGCTGTAAGCCGGTCATGATCTGCGTCGCCTTTCTGTCGACTGCGTTCCACGTGTTTTCGTCGCTTGTCATTCTATAGTTGACATTATCCGGGTTGATGTCCGGTCCGTTTCAAGCATCTCCCTGTGCGTCGCTTCGTACCTCGGACATTCAAATACCACATGCTTCGGTCCCGGTGTCTCCTCGACGTTCTCACACTCCGGGAACAATGGTGTAGTTGCATGCTTGAACAGATGAAAATACTTCCAGTAGAAGCAGTGGAAGTTCACCTCTCCGTGCTCTCTATTGACCCACGTCGACAGGTTCGGGATGAGCTGGTAGGTCCTCCTCCCCTTCTCCGTATTCTCCTATTCCAGCTGCCACCTCGTCATCGAATCAATTCTTACCATCTTCCTCACATTAATGGTGTTTCTCCGATTGTAGCACTCGATATCCTCGATATCGAACATCCCAGCGATAACACATACTGCCTATGACGATTTATCTATACGCGATCGCGACTCGTACGGCCATCAGCCGGAACATCCTATTCAGCTTTTCGCGGTTCTGCTTGGTTTTCAGCACGCACCTCAGGCAAGAACCTCATATCGCAGTATTGATGACGAAACACTGGATACAAACATCTCGTGGTGCTTCTCGGTCCGCCGACGTTAGGCTTGATCCTCGTTATTGCGTTCGTTGCCTTTGTCGATTTTTCGCAAGCGTAGACCACATTGGTTGTTGAAACTCAACCGGTCTTCAATTATCACTCCCAATTGCTTTAGCGCACGCTTCGATGCAATCACGTACCCTCCGACGTCGATCTGCATCCGCTGAACTGCCTTGCAGTTGCTGACCAACAACACCTCCGTCTTGGTGTGAGTTATCTGCAGCTTAACCCCGTTCATCCAGTTCTCATTCGCGGCTATTGTCTCCATCTCTGACACCTTCACCTCTTCAAGTGCCTCACCCATTACTCATCATCCGTGAAACCCAAAGTTCCACTTTACTGGGCAGCCGCATTGTCAAAACTCCCATCGCACATCCCGTTCCAAAGAGTTGGACCGAAAAGCCCTGAGAAACACCCATTGTTACTCACATTGACTTCTGCCCTTTGTTCATCTCGTACAGCAGAATTCTGCTCTGGAAGTAGCACATCAGGATCCGGCTCATCGTCGCTTCCGTTTAAATGCCTTCTTGGCAACCTCGAGCACTGTACGAACTGGATCGACTGCCGATGCTGTGCGATGACCGCAGTTCGTCATCCTGTTAAGGATGATTCTTTCCAGGAGTTTCCGAATGTATCCAGCAAATATATAGACCAATACGAGGCCGGATCGCCAGGTGGCTTCTCTAGCTTTGACAGTAACACCAAACTTCTTCCACATTTCGAGGGAGTTGCCTTCATTTAGACACTTCCGCATGCCCGAGTGTGCCAGGATCGCAGCCCTTAGAATAACGCTTGGTATTCCATCAGGACCGTGGGCTTTCTTTGATTTCAGTCGCTACGTTGCTTCTGAGAGCTCATCGTTAGTCACATTCCAATCGTTTGTATTTGCTACTTCTTCTTCGTCGTACAATGTCGGTGATCAGGTAGTTAGATCGTGCTTAAGGAAGAAACCCTCAACGGTTTCCTTCAGTTTACCCGGGCACATTTCGGGTTACGTCGATGGGCACTTCATTTCCGCCATCACGACTTGATGCGCATCCCCCCCAGGAATTTACGTCTACTTCTCGGCACAGCTCCTTTAGGTAATCTGACGTGCCAAGCTTGATCTCCAATTTAAAAGCGGTCCTAGCTACCAGAAACGCTGTCATGTCCTTCTCTCTATCGGATTGCGATACTACTCTCTGAGCCAGCCTTCTGGTTCCGAGACAAAAAGTGCGTAGCGTACTTAGCATCTCGTTCCATCAGTAATCTGGAAGCCGTCTATTGCATGGCTCCAATTTTCGCGGTATTGTGGCGTCACAATCCTTCTTGTTGGATCAGCTGGACCCATTCCTCAGCCCAGGAATTTAAGATACCACCAATGACTACCGAGTTTTGATCGATCAACTACTCGTTTAACTGCTCTAGCATTAGGCTTAACTGCTCCACTGTCAACCTTGGAGGCGCATAACAGCTGCACACGAAAACGCCGTTGATTTTGGCGATCCCAAAGCTTTCGTATAACCGTTCTACCACTTCTTGAATGAGTAATCTGCCCATAACTTGTATCGCAGTCGTTCTCTCTCTATCCGCCACCCATGGGGGACTTGAAACGGCTTTGTAATCAGAGCGACGTCACGCATAGTTTCTGCCGTAGATTGCTACAACAGTTGATGTGCGATGTGACAGTGATTCAGATTTATCTGGATCCAATACCGTTAGCCTGCAGTCGCCCTCTTGTAGGTTGGGCATTTAAAGCCACCCGTTTGATTATCGTTTCCATTCTCATTTTTGATTTGCTTTTCCTGGGAACCTACAACGGTACCCAGCTGTCTCCCTATTGAGTGGCATCATACCTTTCGGCAGAAAGAGTGTCGTCGCGCGTCTGCCTCTTGGGCCCGCCAAGTTGTCCATCTCCTGGAGGGGATCTTACCCTCTTTGAAGGCTTGGAAAATAGCATGTTGTCCATTCTAATCAACTTACCTTTTCCCTGCTTCGTAGGAGCTAAGAATACGGTAGCCTTTTCCGACGCCAATACACACTCAACTACATCAACCCTCAGTGTTACCGTTTCATAATTCTCATAGCAGAAACTAGCATTCGGACTCTGAGAACCATCTCTTTAATATCCTTATGAATATTGTGTCTCCGGTCCACAAACTTGTAAAGCTCCTCATTCAAGCACTTCGCTGCCACTACTGTCGGATTCTGTGGGATTTTACTCACCCCGGTCTACTCTGACTATTGTTGCTGCTGCGGCTCTGGTGGTGCTGGTGTTTCTCCTCCTTCTGCTTATGCTGGCAAACTTCAGCTGCTACTTGTGATGGTGACCTCCCCAAACCACCTCTAGCGAATGATTTCGTCATGCCTTGTATATATGAGTTTCTTGTTTGTTCTCCATTTTATTGTGTCCCAACACCGAGCCGTTATCTCCACTCTTTGTACGCAGGGCCGGCGTTTCACTTTTAGCACGAGTGGGTAGTAAGCATAGGGTTAGGGTAATAGAATAGGAAATTGTCTCATTTTCGCAATACACACGCTTGCATTATATTTACATTAAATCACTTGCAGTGTGTTTGTGTAAAATAAGTTGTATTTCAAATGTGTGTCCGAGATACATCCGTGGCAGATTTCAAATTTATGAAAATGTCCAAAATTTCGAGTGGGTAATTACCCAGTCCATTATTTTCGAGTGGGTAGTACTACCCATACTACCCACGCTATCCGCCGGCCCTGTTTGTACGTAGTCGCCTTTTGTGATCCTATGGTTATCTATGCAAGCAGGAAGACCAAACTATCACCATCCTTCATGGGGAGTAGTGTTCAGAGCCGGATGAGCGTAAAATAGAGAACGTCCATCCGAACCTAGTACTACCAACTATTGGTGACGAGTTTTTAATCTATCTGGAGATCTGCCAAGATTTTAGGGGGACGCAGTCAACCGTATTGTTTGCCCACTCGCAATTTCAGGTCGATGTAATCCTTCCTCACTCAGGGAGTTTGACAGCACGCCTGTCAACCCAAAGCCACCAACCTAACATGACATAATCAGGATGTTATAGACTCGCTTCATCGGAGTTACTAATGGAATTATGGCTTTTTTAGAGGTTTAACAGAGCCCAATGCCTCAAACCCCACCATTTCATAGCAAGACTCTCAAACTCGCAGAAGTTATGGGAGCGGAGGGTCGTAAAGTACCTGAACTCCTGTCCCTGCTGCACCTATGCGTGTGTGCTATTTGCTTAATCACTCACTTATAAAAAATCAAATTTTTCTTTACCGATAACCCGATAGAAATGGATACATGAACAAATCTGACTGGTACAAGGAGGAGAGCGAGCAAGGGAATCGACCAAGTTGAAAGGGCCCGGCGAGGCAGGTGACAGTCATGAACTGAGTGAACTGGACACGATTTCTTGATACAGTAAATGACAGCACCGCCAAAGACTGATTGATAAGTTAAATATATGGTTTCAGATGATAAATATACATAAAAAGTCCACCATCTTGGATTCAGGTACGCCACGTTCAAATTTGGTACAGCAGTCGATATCAACGATAAACTTTCAAACAAATTCAATTTTCATCACTTCAGATGGTTCTTCTTGGTTTTTATTATGACGGCGAAAATTTATTATACAACTGTTCAAGTTTTACGATTTTTACTTTCGCAAGTAATTATAACACTTTTTCGATGACAACATATATGTAATATAGTGCTTTGCATTCGCAATCTTTCGAAATGATGCGCGTCTCGCATATGTTTTTTTTAAATTTTTATTGAAATGAATCTCAATGACATGAAAGACTTATTGTTTAATATTCCTATTCAAATTAACTATTTGAAATTTACTTCGTCGAGTGTCTGACTTTTAAAAACCGGTTCTGGAATGACAATTTAAAACCAATGGGTCGAGTGTCCAAAGCCTCTCCATTCGGTTTCTATTTTCCCAGCCTGTGACAGCAAGCGACCCCTTTCTGAACGTACAAATCAATTATAGCAGAAAGGAAAATAAAATAAGTGGATCACCGTCCGCAGCGTCTCCCACCTGCTGCGGTTATAAACGAAAATCTCTGACCCGGTTCTCCGAACATCAGTCGTCAGCAGCTCAATGATGACGAATGCTCCATCAAATTACAGCATTTCCGGTTGTCGATGGAGGAATGGTTACGATGCTTTCGAGCGGAAATTCAATCACCTGACAGATCGGTGTCCGACGGCAGACAGAGGCACGCGGTGTCAATGAAATACTGACGGATGTAATAAAGGCCACCGGTTCACGTTGGGAATGCTGGCGGACATGCTGGTGGCCGCGCACCGCACGTCAATATCATGAAATTTGAATGTCTAAAGCTGAATACATCGCTTCACCGCAAACTGTCGCTTCAGTTTCCCCGGCAGGAGTGCAGTTGAAGTAGTGGTTTTAATCGATAGCGGATAATCTGGATCTAGAAACGATGAGCATCTATTATTTAATTTGTATGCTATCTTCTAAAAGTTCTTGCGGATGGTTTGAATTAGTAATATGTAAATATAATTCAAATAGAAGGGCAATTATCCCGATCAGATGGTTGAAATAATAAAAATGTTCGATATTCACAACTCATTGTCACCGAGAATGCGAGTAGATAATAGTACCTAGCTGAGTGAATGTACCGTTTTATAGGAACCGCAATTCCAAGTCAAAGAGGGTTGATCTTGATACCGTGATGACCGGATTTTATTAGCCCCATGGTGCATCTTAGGCAAACAAAATGAACACATTGACAAAATTGGCTCCGTTTAATAAACTGATGCTGAGAGATTATTCCTAGTCTAGTAGTTCCTAGGATAGCCGCATAACCGTTTGTTTTATTTAATATACATTTTCCTTTCCCTTCCAGCGGAAAAAAATTAAAAAATCTATTTTTTATCGTCTAATATGCAGTTAAGTTTCTTTCCCTTCAGCCATATTTAATTAGCTAGAGATTATTAAGTAAAGAAAGTTACGATAATTTAGAGGTATAGTACTCAAATGAGAGAAAGGATGTGAAATATACAGATTGGAAAACTAGAAGTGACAGGGTCATTGGAAACCCTAATGTTTCTAATTATCCTGCCACTTCTAGTTTTCCGATCTGTATATATCACATCCTTGCTCTCACTTGAGTATTACGGTTTCCCTACTCCTGACCCAAGAGAGCATAATGATAACCGAATAGACAGAATCTTGTCCAACAAAACGAAAATAGGCAAAGCAGTCTTACTAAATGTTATCCGAGATGAGCTTGCAGGAGCGCATAATTTTTTCTCTCCTGTGCGATTGCCATTTAAAATTTAAGCTAACTGTGTCTTTCAAACAGCCGACTTCGTGCTTCAGTAAATCCATCCAAGTAAGCTTCGATTCTCATCGATCCATTCATACCACACATTTGACCTCCGAAGCGTTCCTGTCCATCTACTACTAGAACGCCCGTGGAATGAGAACAAAAATTCTTGCTTGCCTTTACATCCTGCGATTACGACATTACGAAATTCTCACCGAAATCTACGAAATATGCTATTTATCGTTGTGATCGTAATTCTTCTACCAGCCTAGATGGAGGTGGTGTTCTTATTGCTGCAACTGAACTAAAAATGCCTGGTTGTGAATGTTTGGAACAGGTTGTCGTACGCGTTTTCCTGTCAGGTCGGTCGTTATTTATTTGTTGCATTTATCTGAGGCCAAACTATGATCATGACTGGTACACTTTTAATTAGACTCGGTAATTTCCCAACAGTTGTGTTGTCACTAATTTTAAAAACTGATATCTCAAAAAACTGAGATTATTTTGCTGATTTCCGGTGAAATATTTTCCGAGTCTCAGCACTCAAACGTCACTTTGATTGAGATTTCAGCAAAAAATGATGTTTGCTGAATTTCAGCTGTTGAGATTTCGGTAAAAGATGCATAAAAAGCTGAGATTCGCCAGAAAAAAATAAGTGTGTATAACGTTCACTCCTCCTCGGTTCAGAACATTCTTGATAAAGCAAGCAGGCGAGACAGTGTACTTGTTGTTGATGACATCTCCGGTTATCTTTCGATGACGATCTTAAGTGCTACATTCCAAGAATCGAAGCAAGAGACGGCCATCACATAAACTTTGGTCTCTGATGGTTTATATCAAATCTGCTCTCTTAGCAATGTGAACGGACGAACACTCGATCTAGCCTTCGTCAACGACACGAACGTGTTCGAACTGATCGAGCCTCCTACATCTATACTTAAGATAGACCCTCATCATAAGCCCTTCGTTTTAAGATTTGGAGCGTGTTCTAATGACGGCGATGATTTTGATACAACTTATGACGACCTCAACTTTAATTTTACTCGATGCAAGCTCGATGAAGTCGCATCGGCCATTCTTGCAGTCAATTGGCGTGATATGCTGGATGGAAACGATTTGGATCAGGCAGTTTCGGCGTTCTACGGTGCCATATATGGAATTCTTCGCTGCATGTTCCTAAAAAATGTACCCCTAAAAAAGCATATTATAAGTATCCGTGGTGGAACGCTGAGCTTGGCCGGCTGCGCAACATACTAAGAAAGCAACGTAAGTGGTCCTTTAGTCACAGGACCAACGACAACTAAGCTATTCTTCGACAAAGCTGCAATATGAAACAGCCCAAAACAGTGCATTCGGTGAGTACAAATGTTCGAAACAAATGTTCAAAGGCCGCAACTAAGTCGGTGGATCTATTTACAGATCACTCGTGAGATGTATTTACCAGCTCTCCGATCTACCCACCGCAAGACTACCTTGAAACATTACTAACCTATAATATCAGCCTCCAACGGCCTAACGTAAACGATACCGATGTTTTGAGAGCTTTGTCCAGCGTTGACCCGTCGAAAGGGCCAGGTCCGGATTGCTTGCGTAAAACATTGTGCTCGAGCTCCTTCTGAACCAGCATTATTTTCATGCGTTCGAGCACGGACAATATTTTCCCAAGTGTGTGGAAAGAAGATGCTATAATTCCTATCCATAAGGCAGGAAATACTCATAATATTGAACACTATAGACGGATCTCGCTTCTGAATTGTCTGGCCAAAGTTCTGGAAAAGACTGTTTACAATGCGATGTACGCTGCATCTTTGCACATAATTGATGAACTTCAGCACGACTTTGTGAAGAAACGCTCGACTACCGCGAACGTGATGACGTACACATGTTTGCTAGATCCAGCCTTCGAGAAGCTTCAACAAGTTGATGCAATATGTTTTGATTTCGCTAAAGCATTCGGCTAGGTGCCGCACAACATTGCGGTAATGAAATTGCAGCGACTAGGATTTCCTTTGTGGGAAACCAAATGGCTACAATCTTACCTTTCTGAACAATCTGAACGCTTTTGTTAAAATCGGCTCCACATGCCCAAGCGCATTTGAAACGCCTACCGGTGTCCCTCAAGAAAATCACCTAGGGCCAGTTATCTTTATATTATTCATCAACGATCTCTGCACCCGCATCAAGTCTGGAAAACTGCTCTACGCTGATGATCTGAAAATCTTTCGCTCAATTGCCTCGGGACTCGATTCAGCTGTGCTCCAAGAGGATCGAGTCAATATTGAAGAGTGGTGCTCCCTGAATGGAATGCAGATCAACGTCGATAAACCTAAGGTGATAAGTTTCGGGCACTCGATAAAACTAAGGCGCTGCGAATATACCCTTCAAGCATGTGTCATCGAAAGTGTGGAATCTATCCGTGACCTGGGAGTGTTATTTGACAGAAAACTTCGCTTTGTCGACCACAACATAGCGACAACGGCTAAAACTTTTGCAACATTGGAGTTTTGGAAACTAAACACTGCAGATTTCGCGGATTTCTACACTCTGAAATCTACATACTGCGTACTGGTCTAGAGCGTTTTGGAGTGCGTTGTAGAAGTATGGGCACCGTACAACGCCGTGCAAAGTAATTGATTGGAGTGTTTTCAAAGAAGCTTTGTACGGCTTGCTTTAAGAAAACTGCCATGGAACGACCCTTTCCGTCTGCCACCGTATAATAATAGCCCAAGCAACAATTTAAGTTTTATTAAATTCTATTAGCGGTTTCCACGACTTATTTTGGAAAACTAGCATTAAAATTTTCAATTCCATGAAAACCTCCTAATTAACGCTTCAAGATAATATTCTAACTAGTTGGCCCAATCTACATAAAGTTTTGAAAACTTCCTTCCTCCTCCTTCCTTTCTTTGCGTGGTTTATCTCCCACCGAACCGCACTCGCGATTCGACATTGATTGATTCACATACTGAGTCACTGGAACGGATTTCCGCTCAAGCAAGCCCGGTTGATGAGATCCTGATTGTTGGCGATTTCAATTTCTCCGGATTAAAATGGCGCTCTGCTTCTGACGGATTTATGTTTGCTGATCCCGAACTGTCATCTTTTCATAATGGTATCACCAGTTTGCTTGACTGCTACAGTCTAAATCTGCTGCGCCAAACGAATAATGTGGTGAACGAGAACAACAGAATCCTTGATCTCTGTTTCTCGACCAAATCTGACTACGCGCCAAATGTTACCGCAGCACCGTTCCCCCTGGTAAAGACTGTTAGACACCACCCTCCCCTGCATATAGTGCTTGAAGCGATTCGAGTGAAGCATGACTGCAATGCTTCTGACACCATCAGCTATAATTTTAGAAAAGCCGACTACAATAGCATTATTGACTTCCTGTCGAATATCCACTGGACTGAAATTCTCGACAATGATGATGTCAACGTTGTAGTGCAGACCTTCTCCAATGTTATGAGCTATGCTATCGATCGCTATGTACCCAAAAGAAGTGGTCTTCAATCTAAGCACCCAGCGCGGCACACTGCCGAACTGAGACGGTTAAAAGCGACTAAAAGAGCCGCTCTGAAGAAGTACTCCAAGTTTAGGGGCTACGTGCTGCGACAACACTACGTTCATGTTAACCAAGTCTATAAAAAGACATCGAAGCGTTGCCATGCCGATTACTTGCGAAACGTGCAACGTAAGTTGAAGTCCGAACCTAAAACATTCTGGAAGCATGTAAACGAGCAAAGAAAGGAATCCGGGTTGCCTTCAACGATGAGCTATGGAGGACGTATGAGCTCTAGTTTACAGGAGATTTGCCAACTATTCTCTGAAAAGTTCGCGAGTGTTTTCTCCAACGAGAATCTGACACAGACCCAGGTTTCACGCGCGGCTCTTAATGTACCTCAATCATACCAGTCTTTGAACTCTATCAATATCAACAATAATATGGTACAACTGGCGATTGGAAAAATGAAGGCTTCAACTTCAGCAGGCCCAGATGGTATACCAACTATTATTATAAAAAAATGCTCCGCCGGTCTAATTGAACCTCTTTGTCATCTGTTTCAATTGTCGCTAACAACCGGAGTATTTCCCGAACTCTGGAAATCCTCCTTCATGTTTCCAGTTCACAAAAAAAGGTGATAAAAAGGTAGTTGACAACTACCGTGGTATTTCAACGCTAAGCGCAGTTCCTAAGCTGTTTGAAATGGCTGTGTTGGAACCCATCTTCAGCCACTGCAAACAGTATATCTCCGAGACTCAGCATGGATTTATGCCGAAACGTTCAACATCTACGAATCTTCTGTCGTTCACAACATATGTTACAGATGCCATGTCGGACGGACTTCAAACTGACGCTATCTACACGGACCTTTCAGCTGCCTTTGACAAGATTAATCACGCTATTGCAGTGGCAAAGTTGGATAGACTTGGCTTTGGTACTAATATTCTCCGTTGGATGCAATCGTATCTCAGTGATCGTCGTCTAGCAATCAAGATAGGTGATTGTGTATCCGAAGAGTTCTTTGCTTCATCTGGTATTCCGCAAGGCAGCCATCTCGGTCCATTGATTTTTCTTCTGTATTTCAACGACGTCAACTTTTGTCTAGAAGGACCACGGATGTCTTTCGCCGACGACCTCAAGTTATACCATAGAATCCGGAATACTGATGATGCAGCTTTCCTTCAACGCCAACTGGAAACCTTTGCGGAATGGTGCGAGTTCAACCGAATGACCCTAAACCCCAAGAAATGTACGGTCAATACGTTCTCGAGGAAAAAAACGCCAATTCGATTCGATTACTGTCTAGCTGAATCCACGATTGACAGAGCGAATTGTGTCAAAGATCTCGGAGTTTTTCTCGATGAACAACTGACGTTTAAATCACGCTGTTTGGGGTTCATAATGAGAATATCTAAACATTTTTCAGATATTTACTGCTTGAAATCTCTCTACTGCTCACTCGTTCGATCAACTCTGGAATATTGTTCAGTTGTGTGGAACCCTCATTATCTCAACGGTGTCCATCGAATTGAGGCAGTACAGCGCAGATTTGTTCGGTTTGCCCTCCGTCGATTGCCTTGGAGCAACCCTCACCAGCTGCCAAGTTACGAAAGCCGGGGTTTGCTTATTGGACTCAATACATTGCAAGTGCGGCGTGATCTATTCCGTGCTATGACGATTTCGGATATTTTGCAAGATCGAATTGATTGCCCCGAGCTTCTCAGTGCGATAAATATGAACGTTCGCCCCCGCGCTCTTCGCAATAATTTATTCCTCCGATTACCTCTTCGCCGGACTAACTATGGAGTAAACGGTGCCATCATTGGTTTGCAGCGGACCTTCAACAGAGTGTCATCCGAGTTCGATCTTCACATTCCACGTAGCAGATTACAATTTGACTTTTTAAATAGATTAAGAAATTATCATTAGGACCACACTGTGTCTGTTGATATCAATTATAAATAAACAAAGAATACTCATAAACCTGCTTTAAAACTCTTCCAAAGCAGCATACATATTCTCTAAAAGGCTTTAGAAACCGCTTTAAGAACAACATCAAATTCGTTTAGAATCAGCGATTCCGTTTTAAATAAGCTTTAAATATGTAACTTGTTCGCAAAACATTTTTCAAGAGTGTTTAAAAATGAATCAGATAACTCAATTCAGGTGGATTCAAGTCTTCAAGATGTTCCTCGCGATGTAATCAATTTTGGAGACATTCAATTCACCGACGAAGACATTCTAGGCTGCCATAATCAAGTTAAAGTCCTTTACGTCGTTGGGCCAGATGGGATTCCTTCCATTATACTGAAAAGATGCACAAGCGTATTGTGTACACCTTTAAAAGATTAATCTTGAACCAATCACTGTCGCAATCAGTATTTCCCGTGTGCTGGAAAAAAATCAGTAATGTTTCCCGTTTTCAAAAAATGTGATAAGAAAAATGTTGCGAACTATCGTGGCATAACCTCGCTCTGCTCTAGTTGTTGTTTTGAGTTGTTTGAGATCATAGTAGGAAATATGCTCTTTCGTGAGACCAAAGTATAAGTACATATCGAAGAACCAACATGGCTTCCAATCTAGCCCAATTTACATCGTACTGCATTAAAAACATCGAAGATGGACTACATACACTATATACACTGATCATAAAGCTACTTTTGATCGTATAGACCACTCTCTTCTTTTGGCAAAGATCGAGCGGCTGGGCGCTCCATCAAATTTGGTGGCTTAAATCATATCCGTAGATCGTACTCTGTCTGTGAAATTAGGAAGTATTGTGTCATATATTCATCAACTTGTCGGGTGCATCTCAAGGAAGCAATCTCGGACCGTTCCTTTTTTCTTCATTCTTCTATTACGTTTGCTATGTTATACCCCCAGGGTGCAAACTTATGTACGCTAATGATCTCAAACTCTTTCTCATTGTGCGCTCAATAGAGGACTGTATCGAACTTCAGCGACATCTGAATGCTTTCTATGACTGGTGTAATCGCAACTTGTTGGCAGTGTGTCCAAATGCTCTATAATTTCTTTCACGCAGAAAATTGCTAGAGAGAGTGTCAGTTATCAGAGACCTTGGTATACTCCTGGACTCGCAACTGACATTTGACAATTGCACGTTATAGCACATGTAAATAGAAACTTTGGCTTCATAATAAGAATCCCCAACGAGTTTACTGATCCATATTGTCTGCGGGCACTGTATTTTTCACTTGTTCTCTCTGTCCTGGAAGCTTCCGCAGCCATTTGGTGCCCTTATACAAACATTTGGACTAACAGAATTGAAGCAATACAAGCAAGATTCCTCTGCTTTGCTCTTAGAACTTTGCCGCGGCGTAACCCAACAGAGCTACCATTATACTTCCATCGCTGTCGTCTGCTCGATATGTAAACTCTAGCAAAAAGGCGAAATACATTCAGAACGTTGGGAAAATATTGTCTGACCAAATGAATGCTCCAGATATTCTCTCACATTTCAACGTCAATGTAGAAACGTAGCTTAAGACTCCACTTTCAGCGAACCGAGTACGGTCAGAATGAACCCATAATGGCGATGTGTAATGTTTTCAACAATGTTGCTTTTAGCTTATGAGATTATGTTAAAATATTTCTGTAATGTTATTGTAATGCTGTACACCATGTGTGCAATTTTGTTAATTTGTAATATGAGATCATTGCAATCAGGTGAAAAAAGTACGAAAAGATTATGGGTTTTTACGCGCATTCGAGGTCTACTTCTGAAGTGAACCTTGAAACAACAACATTAAATTTCATGTAGACCAACATGGGTCAGACGAAAAATGATAAAAAATCAATAAATAAATAAAAAAATAAATAAATAAATAAATGAATAAATAAATAAACAAATAAATATACAGAAACATCGAAATTACTCTAACCTATTAATATGAGCAAAACAATTCATTTCAATAAATAACTACCACAACTATTAGCAGTTCATTCATAATTAGCCACAAACAGAAATGAAACCATCTACCAACGTCGCCCATCAGACGAAACCAAATGCTATATCACTTAGACTGCAATATTATACAAAATTTTAGCCAAAAGTATAAAAAACTGGCATTAAACCAGTTATGCAAAACAGTCGAAATAGGAAACACATCGAATGCACGCTGCCGTGCTCGACTACCTACGGGATACGTTCAAATGCGCCTTAAATGGCAGCATATTCTGGTTCCTGATTCTGACGCCTAAAATATTTTTGTTAAGGCAGAATGTCGTACAAAAATAACCTAATTGGTGCTGTACCAGACTACGACAGCATAGTGGAAAATGCCACTATGCCGTCGCGAAAGCATCGTGAGGCCTCAAGAAGTCTAAGAATCATTTTTAAAGGTTTTCATGTAGAAGTGTCCATCCACAATCCCAGATGTGATGAAGAAATGAAAATTTGCCACATGCGCGGATAGCTTGCCAAACAAGGATTGTGTACCGAATCTCGAAATCTTCTTCTTCCACTTTCTATGCAGGTTCCTTGTGTAAATTTTTCCACCTTGTTGATTGCCGCTCCTGCTTGGTGCCTTTTGAACTTTTTTACGTGTTTAGACAACATTTCATGGTTTTGAAACTTAAATCGAAATGCTGGATTGACGTTTGAATTGGTCTAATACCATGCTGGTCATGCAGTGCCTCGTTTCCCACCGCTACCATCACTCCGCTTGATTGTCTGACGCTCTTTAAATGTCACATGGGAAAAGGTGGAATGTGCGAATCCGAGCAACTGATCCATTGGTACCCACACGCTAAAGAGTTATAGACAATTGAGTGCTACTATTTTTTGGAACACAGAATGGCCCAGTGTGGCCATGCGTAAAAACGGTACTTTCTGATCCCTTTTCGGTGTTTTTACAAACATCTATTCATCGTAAATAAATATAACAGTGATGAAAGAACAAATATTTCAATAAAACCGTCGATATGGTATAAAGTTCGGCACTCGAAGTGTAGCCAATTCGGTTATAAATTCGGTTTGCACAATTATTTGTATTTACTTTCAAGTGTGCAATATTTAATAAAAAATGTGTAAAAGTAATCAAAAACGCCAGATGACGTAAATCCCATCCGCATGATGCTCCTTTAAGAACGGCTTAAACTTGTATTTTACTTCGGGGGTGTGGCCGCCTTGTCGTTGGAATAGTAGCTGTGATTTCCTGGAATGTGGGTCTTCGAGAGCGAAAAGTAACTTTCGTCGTGCGCACTGCAATTTCACGATCGCTATCTGCTCGTCCGTGTACTCGGGGGACCGAGTCTTCTTCCTACAGATGATGTCCTCCACCTTAAGGGTTCGGTGAAACAAGATATGGGAGCAGTGATATTTTCGGCCGGCGTCACGCAAACTCGTTCCGTCCTTGTTGTCGATTAGCTTTTTCAACGCTTCCTTCTTCTTCATCATCATTATCTTCGCCGGATAGCCGCTACTGGCCTTCCGCTCCACGCTCAGGGATGCTAGGATCCGGTAAATTGTGCTCACGGGCAGGTTTTCGGCTCGAAGGTGGTCTACCGTAAACTTTTTCCACCATGACCATGTGTTTCGTAAAACCGTATAACACGCTCGAGGAGTGCTTGCTGTTTCGATGCCACCTTCGATTGAACTGGCAGCACCTGAGCGAAAAGAAACATGCCACCCATTTCTAGGAAGTCCAGAGAACAATACTCTTGGAGAGAAAAAAAAATTATGCTCTTTACTTTAATTACAGAAAGGTATTAAAATCATTCTCACTTTTTTATTGAACACCCTTTACAGACAGCTAGCCAAATAATTCCGGACAAACAACTTAAACGACGACGACGACATGGACGCAACGGACGGACGACGTGCGTCAACAAGATCCATCGGACAAGAAATAAATGTACATTGTAACAACATTAGGGACCCACAGCTCAGTCAGACCAACACATTGAGTCCTGCAAAAAAATCATATTTACAAAAATAGAACTACTTTCAACAATTTCATTTCACTTACGCAGGCCGTGAATTTCATTTCACTTAGCATGCTGTTAGCCGAGTTGACCCCGCTAATGACACCAGCCTTAGGAGAGTGCTGAAATCTTCATCTGCTCTATCAACTTAGGGCCGGTTTCATCACTCTCACTTAACGTTTAGGCCAGGGTTACCGATGTATTAAACCTGACATAACCGTTAAACGAGGGAGAAAAAATAGGCCCTCATTGTAGATAAATCAAAAACCCAAAGTCTTAAAAAGACACCAGAAGAACACGCTACGGTCTACACTAGCTTATAAAAAATCGATGCAGTGTAATTATTTAAATAGCAGTAATATGCATCAATCTTGAATTTACAATTAAAATTTTTGTGTTTTTTGCACTGAAATGTATAAAAAGTATCGTAAATTGCGTGAAAATTTTCTTCTTATTTTTGTTCCAATCCGGCGATATGGAATTTTTTGTGGAAGTGCGGTCTTTCACGGCTCACTTTAATGCTACACGCAAGAACGTCATGCATTTTACTCATTTTACTATATAACTGAAAAGATTCCTCTTTAATCTCGTTTCATTCACCATCACTACAAAAACACCTCAAGTCATCGCAAAATTTACGATCCGAATGCGGTAATTACCACTACGAACTCTAATTCAAATAAGCATCGGTTACATTGTCTGACCGAGTTTCAAAAATATAGTATGCACTTAGATACCCTAATACGTTGCTTATGCTAACCCAGCGATATCCCTTTTACTCCCTTCTTATCGTCTCATAAACGCCCCGAAAAAGGCAACCAACACCCGGCGCTATGCAGGAGGCAGTAAAATACTCGAAGTAATCACACATTTTTATTCCCTCGTGTATGCGTTTATCTTGCCGCCGTGTTGACCTGACCCTACCCATCTCGCAAGCACCCCCACGCAGAAAGGGGAAAAATCAATAAGGAGTAAACCGACAGCCATGGGAAAAGTTTCCAACTGCGACCAGAAGGCGAACCATGGAAAACAGCTCGCATTGTTCTGCACACACAAACACACATACACTCACAGTAAATATCGCTCCGGTAGTGCTCTGCAGACTCCAACAGGAGATTAAATTTAGGTGACCCGAAAAACAGCTTATCTGCTTCCATTGTACTATCATTCGGTTCGGCATCTTACGAAGCGTTTCGTTCCAGAAAAAGATTTAACGGAGGTCTATTTTTGTCGAGTTCACCGATTCAAACAATCTACTGGTTGCGGAAAGCTTTGCACGAACGAGTATCGTTAACATAAGCCTATTTACTTAAACTTATTGGCAATCTTCATGATTGATCGTATCATATAACAGATATGAAAACTAAATAAAATATGAATATAATAGCTGATTCAAAAACTATTGCAGAACAGAAACTTCTCTGTAGCAATTCAAAACAAACTTTTATTTTGCCTGTTTGATAAACATAAATTTTTCTACTGCTTGATATAGTTTTAACTGAAACAATACACTGATGCATATGAGTTTATATAAATTTGTAGCAACGGTTTCAGTATGGTAAGCCGTGTAAAAATAACAATAGATTCAGTGGAAACAAGCTCAGTTGATATTCGCGATATTGCTTAACCCTCTGCTGTCCATATTTCTGTTTCGCTCAAAAAACTATTATAGTCTTTTGTTAATTTAAAAACCGAAAAATATATACCCCATCACGAAAGCTACGGACTCTTCAACTTATTCCCAAAAAATGCTCCTTTTTTAAAGCCAAATAGTTTTTTCTCGTTCTTCTCAAATGTTCTACTTTCAACGTGGAATTTATTCTACATAATAATTTGAACAGGTAAATAATGTAGTTGTGTGATTAGTCGAAATGCTGCGAAAAGAATTTCATAGTAATGAGAAAATATAATCGTGTTTCGAATATACTACACCAAATTTCCTGTACCTGTCCAAAACACAGGGTTGAGCAGCAGAGGGTTAAACTATCCGGAAACATACTTTGAACGTTCCCAATATAATCCGTGCAGATATGAACGAATTTGGATTCGAATAAAAATACTCAACAGCAGGTACAGGTTTTTTATTGGAGTTGCGGTTGGTTTTACTATTTTAGATTATTGGTGGACATAAAATGTGTCGGGGCTATACTAACTGGAATTCTGCCGATTCGGGATGCCTTGAAGGTATGTAGGAAAAATTCAGCTACCATCAAACCATTTTAATGGCAGTAGTAAACGTAAACTCACAGTTTTTTTGCTAATTTTGACAGCTTCGTCGATTTCAGCTGCCCGGGTGGATTGGCCGAATTTCGAATGATTCATCATACATACGAGAATTGTAGAATCAATCTTCCTCGATAGTGTTTTTGGTTGCAAATGAACATTTAAACTAAAATGAATATTGAAATATTAATGGAGGTGAAGGGTCTATTGTAAAATCAAAATCATTCCAGGATGTATTTCAATAAATACAGCAACAATGGATCGAATCCTAAAAATAGACACGATTCAATGAATGAACTTCGTGCACTCTTCCCCATATCTCTCTATGATCTCACTTACCCCTGGATAGGCTCCCTCTCAACATCATACACTATCTCTCCTCAGACAGCTTTTTATTACCTACATTTCACACTCCTTTCTCAGTTTATTCACTTTCTCGTTCCTCTGGCATTATTTTTACCCTGCCCTCTCCCGACTGTGTTTCTTCGCCATGCTTTACTGAATTATTTCTTTGTTATGGAACAGTGTTACTGTGGAACATCGGGAATCCTTCATAATTTTAATTAACAGTTTTAAGAGGCTTAAGGTTGTGTATAGGTGAAAAGTGTATTATTTTTTGATAGAGTTCAAAAGTGAAGTAGATGATTAATTCTGAACAAATGTATAAAAACCACCATTCTACAAAAGAATATCTCTTTATAGCTATGAATACGAACCGACTTCATTTGAAGGTATATTCATTGGGCTTATAATTTCCGTTTAATCTATTCAATACATGATTTCATTATCTCTCAAAAATATATAATTAGTAATACATCGTTTACAAAATTACAAGTTCTAATGATCAATGGGGATGTACGTTTTTGGAAACAGCTCATACATCGCTTTCAGTGTTCGCTACTTCAAAATTATAATCATTTCCGGAAATGTTTTATTCCTTGAGGTATGAAAAAGGGTGATTTGTCATGAAAAGTATATAAGAGACGCACGGTAGTGCTTGATAACCTAGGGTTCGAAACGTAAGTCCCTTAAAATTATAAACAATTGGAAAAACAAAACGATTGAAAATTCACATAACTTAATTTTTGGAAATTAATATATGTAGTGCATTTTTGTTTCAATTGTGAAGATTTTAACCATACGGCCGATAGCTTTTTTAGGGTTAGAATTTTTTTAACCCTTTATGCGGGGTTCGGTATCGGTTTATTTGTTTTCACTTAAGACCGCGTTTATTAGATTATAAATGCCATTACGTTCACTAAACCATCGAGGCATTTTGTGCTTGCGAAATCGCAGTTGTGCGTGGATGATCGTGATTGCATTTTCGCCGTCGTGTATCATCGCGACGGACTCGAATATTTGTATGTGAACTTGTTCGATCGCGTGGGCGTGTGTAAATTCGAGTTTACAACTATGTGACCATTCACATATTCGTCAAACATGCGTCGAATTAGATTAAAGTAGAGTACCGTAAAATGGGGGAACATTGATCATGTTTTCAACAGTTTCGCGAATACATATTTTCAATTCAAGTAGGTGTAACTGTTTGCATTTTTATAACAAGTACTGGTGCCCATAGATTGAAAATGTTCAAATTGTTGGGTATTTTAGCTTGTTTTACTATAAAAATAAAATTTGTTGTAAATTTTCATTCGTTGGTTTCACGGTAGCCTTTGATCAGCAAAATATGTCTATCGAAATGAGAGATAACGCTCGAAATGTCGTGTAAACTGCATATTTGCAGGCAATTTCATGGCCCGATATTGAGACGTCTCGAGGGAGAACAAAATTGCCAAGAAGGATGCAGCTGACTTTTATCGATCTTTTTCAGGAAAATAGTCGAAATTAAACAGCTAACAAAAAATCTCCGATTTTTTAAAATGAATTTTTGGACAAAAATATCTACGGTTTCCAAAAAAATGATCAGTTCAGTTGAGGTTGATTGATTTCATGAATATACAAGGAATTGTTTGAATAGAATGAAACGATGTATAAGAGTTGCATCATTTTCAATTTGAAGTAGTGTTCATAAAAGGTACATTAAATTAAGAAATAATCGTTGTCGATAGATTCTGAAGATGTTTAAACTACGGTTTGTTTTTTGTTTCCATTATTTTGTTACAGGGAATCGTTTCTGAAAAAATTCTCATTTGATCAAACTAACCTCGGTGATCAAAAATGTAAACGCTTCAATTCTTCTTAAAAGTTTTGTCGCCAGTAACGTCATTTGTTTGCTTTAGACAGAATATCATAATTTGAGCTTATCTAGGGGAACTTTTGAGATATCTCGCACAGCTGAATATTTATTCGTCTTGTAGAATATTAGAATACTTTTGATCCGAAAAAAGATAAGATTTCGTTGTGATTGCATAACCTTTCTAAATGAGAGAGACAAGAAGCATTTTGGCCGCATAAAAACGATAATTACTTTCAGTTTGAGATCCCTAACAATGCCCAAGAAACTTGTTTTCGAAAACTTTTATTTTACCAATCAACCAAGAATTTTTTTCAGAAATTCGTTCCATGCATTTTGAAATCATTTGAAATTAAAATGAAATTTTTGATTTCCGAAAATAGTCCTTGAGAGGAAATCTTCTATAATTTTTTTTACGATATATATTTATTTTTATACTAAATATCCACGTTTCATCCTATTTTTGGCAAATTTTTCTACGAAATAGAGTTTTAGATTTTAAAATGTAGATAAAAGATAGTATTCAGGAGTAGCAAATGTGCTTAAAGATATTCATAAATAGAATTCGAAAAATGATGATAATGAATACTGGATATTGAATTTTGCTAAAGGATAATATTGAATCTGATTGTTTTTTTAGTTAATCACCTTTATGTGTGAGTTAACAAAATATGATACACGTTATTTTTTACATTTCTTGCGTAAGAATTGTATAGGATTCGGTCAAACTTTGAAAACTTCTCTCAAGCCCCAAGAGTCACAAGAAACTGTGCAACATTTGAGGTCGATTGCTTATCACCCAGTGTAGCGCATTGCGTTTGAAATTTGTGTAGGAATTCGCATGGGAAAACATGCTTTTTTGGATTTTCATTCCTAGATACCCCAGATTTTATTCAAGAATCCATTCTATAATGTATAAACATAGTACAGGATCTGCCCAACAACTTTGCTAAAAGCAGTATGATGCTAAGATGTTCCTGGAAAATGTTACAGTTTTTCAAATCCCGATGGCTCGAATTAAATGCAAAATCTCAGTTTTTTGACAACACTGCCAGTGTACCAATGATAGGTGCATTTAATAAGGAAATAACATCATAGTTTTCTTGTTTTACTGAATTCGTACGTTCAGAAGATTTATCGAAATGGATTTGATTTCATAGACGTAGTTAGATGTTAAATGACCTGGAGCGGGCGGAGAATTATTCAAAAACGTTTCCTATTATAATACGATAGGATGATCTTTTTTATGCTGTTCGATCAACCGAAATGAAAAATGTTGTTAGATTGGGTTTCTTGCAAGGTTTCTTTTGTATTTTTTCTTGAAATCGGAATTTAGTTTCTCGCCTCTTTTAGCCACATCAAAGGAATGAAGCATTCTAGACTTCGACATCATTATTGACTTTACCACCATTGATCTTAGTGAGAGCAGATGAGATACATTATACCGCTATTCTTCTTTTGTATATGAGGTTGAGCAAATGTGTTTGAATAATTCACCCGCACAAACTATCTTGACAATATTTCAGCTAATTCAGTTCGAAACTCTATTTCTGCTTAAGGGTATAAAACTCCCCGTCCCACTCTCCCTTCGCCTCTTTCATCATCTAACAACATCTATGAAATTTGATAAATTCTTTTGAATCGTTCACCAGAACATACCAAATCAGTAATACAAAATACCGTCAAATGGGGTAACTTTCAACAGCGGGGTAACTTGCAACACTTCAACATATTTCTGTTCAGATTAATTTAAGGTTGGACAGAGAATGCGCAAAATTCGCAAACGAAAAAAGCAGTTTTTTTTCCACACCGTATGTCAGATCGTCATAAAAATCAATCGGCGTATGTAGAATGTTGTTACAGTACTGCTGATTGATTTTAATGAAGATCTGACATACGGTGTGGAAAAAAACTGCTTTTTTCTTTTGCGAATTTTACCCTTTCTCTGTCCAACCTTAACAACGCTAAAAATTATGTTTGCAATTCAGCGCTATAGCTGTCAAATGTCAGCATATGTTAAAAGGTAATCATGTCATTATTTTTGGCTTATTTAGCGCGACAAGGTAATAGATATTTCAATAAAAAAGAAGCTGGCATGTCGTGCTTTGCCCCATTTCAATGGCAAGAGCATATCATTTGTATCTCTTACGTACAGATCGAGTATACAATAGCAAACGTTACTGTTTGATACATGTTTGTTTACCCTCTCAAATATACGCAAGATAACGATTTAACTATGTTAACTACCAATGTGGGGTAACATGCAACAGTATTTTCACAGAAAACAGACATGTAAGCTGGAACATACTTTCCCGAAAAACCTGTGTAAACATTTAAATGAAAATACGTTGAAAATCACCATCGCATACAGCTTTGCATGCGTGAGTCACCATTGTATCCAAGTTTGCATACAAGTCCCGTATAGCGATTGCTGGCCGATCGAAGCGCCAACCAGTGGCAATTTGCTACTTGCTGTTGTCATTTTAAAGCATCAGTTTAATTTCTTACACAAGTTGAAAACTTGTATGTCAGTTCTCAGTGGTATTTTGTCTTATTACTATTATGCCTCTAGCCATCTGACTGGTTGAGCGTTTCAAATAACAGTCTGTATAGCATTTTGAATCAAATTTTATAGGTTTAACCTTGGGTTTAACCTACAATTACAATATGAAAATAGTCCGATTGCATGAAAAAGATAGGTTGACAGTGTAAATTAACAGGTTTTATCTGTTTTCAATAATATTTGAAGGAGAGCTGCAAATTTTCACCAGATTGTTTTGAACTTGAAGGAAGAACAAATCTCAAATCAGGCCCTACTATGTTCAATTCGCAGCTTTTCGTTCGCATCATTCATTCAAACATCTGAGCTACTCAATCATTTTCCATTCATTTTCAATTTCATTGACTCTGTGAATATCTCTGTACTGTGATATTGACTAGGATTTTCAAGCAAAACAACTCTGAACATACTTCTTACTGTTCATGTAAGCTTGAAAATGACAAACATGTCAACATTTAACCTAAACTGGCCTTTACAGAGCAGATGACAACTTTGGTTGGTGAATGAAAAAGCATTAATTTGAAATGAAGATGTACGGTTTGGTTATGAAAATCCCGCCAACTTGAAAGTGAATGATTAAGGGAGGCTTTGAATTTGAATCATGGTTGGTTTTTGAAGACAACAAAGATATAGTATAATTTAGTTCTCGCCGTCCACTGAAACTATCCCTGGTAGCACTGTTCCCGTGAAATCTAATTGCGTTAATTGCGATAGAACTGAAGTTATAGTTTTAGGGATAATACTTGGTACTTACTAGTTCTAAAATGAAGGGTTAAAACCCTGATAGCTAACCTTATAAGATCTACGGTCAACCCAAAAAAGTGATCTCTCATTGCGTTCAGTCATTCCTAACATCACAGCTCCTACATTCAGACTGTTGAAATACATAGCCAATATTCTGCAAACATCTCTCAATTACAAAAATTTTCAATATTGACTATCCTCACCTTTAAATCTGTAGCAGGCAACATAACACAATAGAACAGTTCAATAGCATGGTTAAAGATCCCAAAAATAAGAATGAATTAAACAATGTTATTTATAAAATATCCTGGGGCACCTGTAGCAGCTGCTACATAGAAATGACCCAGAACAAGCTCAGCAGCCGACTGGCTGGACATAGATCAAATGTAAACAAATGGCACCGTCTAACCAACTCAAACCAAAGTACCGAAGTCGAACTGAGTGAGTTGAGAGAGAAAACAGCTCTCATCGACCACTGTATCAAACACGATCACCACTTTGATTTCGATACACTACTGTCATCGATCGCACCATTCATACACACACTCTACCATTCCTAAAAATGTGTCACATAAACAACACGTCCAATACCGTAGATAAGAGAGTAGATCTCGACGGGCTCAATACAGCTCATGCAGCAGTTCTTCACAATCTATTGCCCACAAACCATAGCCAAAGACAATAACACGCAGAAAAATTTAGCATATTTAAACCAAAAATATGTGTTATTGAATTCAATCATCTATTGTTTATCACTTTACAAACAAACTTATTGGTTTGAAAATATTTTTTTATTAGAACAACAACAAATTTTTGCTTTGAATAAATACATTTTTAGTTTCAATAATTTTCTTTTAATTTCAATAAAATAATTATTGAAAAACGGAACGATAATTTTTTTTTTATTGAAGCAATAAATAATTTTTTTTATCCGCCAGATTGTTTCCAAACGCACCTCAGATGAGTTATAATTTATTTTGTAAGCTTGTGATACAAAAATTCAATTTTAAATCTAAAGGATTAAAAACTACTCCCTAAATTCCTATGACAAGCCAATGTCAAAAAATTTTAAAAATTGTATACGAACTGTATCATTGTAAGTAAACCTTTGTGTTCGATGTTTAAAGTTAAGTTAATGCATATTACATTGTTACCCATAGTTTCCCCTGAAGATGGCGCTATACAGTGCGGAAACGTCGGATTAATAAAGGGCGAACGCGAAATTATTGCGACACATTCAACAGGGCATAACTTTTTTACCATTGGGTAAAAATCAACCAAATTTTGCACACTTTATCATTGATGTGTATTGTTTACATGCTGTCAAACTCGAAGTCGTGTTTTTGGATTCAACGAAAATGAAGGTGAACCAACGCGAGTCGAGAGAACAAATTCTTTCCAAACACCTGAAATTTCCTGACCTGTCGCACCGGCAGTTGGGAAAAATGTTGAACATTCACCATTCAACCAGAGTGTTGAAGCGGTTCCAGGAGCGGTTGATGTTGGACCACGGCAAAGGAGCTGGAAAAAAACCGGGAACGAAGAACAAAAAGACGTAGAGAAAGGTGAAGCGGATAATTAAAGCAAATCCCAACGTCTCAAACCGTGATTTGGCCACAGAGAACAGACATCCATGATCGAACAAAAATATTTAAAAAACGTGTGTAAACATTTGAATTAATATACGATAAACACTAGCGCCGCCATACCAACCTATCCCAACTATCCGTCAAATCCATTCCGGAACCGGTTCGAAATCCTGAATGGATTCAGTATGGAATCTTGCTCAAAGAAAACAACCGATTCCGATTCTATCGGTCGATGTATTTGAGCTGGAATTCATGCTGGAAGTCCGAACTGGTTCGGGACTAGTTTGACTGGGTAGAGGAAAAACCGCTGTCAATTCAGTCGAACTCAGCCACAAAAAAAACATGACGACAGTAGCGCACCTGGTTTGGATATCCCAACTACCTTCGAAACCGTTAGAGATTTTACACAAGTTGAATGCTGAAAATGGACGTCTGTTCTCTGTGATTTGGCTAAAAAGATCGGCATGTCGCAGAGCTAAGTCCAGAATGCAAAGAAGAGAGCTGGACTACATACATACAGGGTACAGAACTTCCCAAACCGCGATGAGCGGCAACAATCGACGGCTAAAACTCGGGCACGGAAGCTCTACGAGAAGATGCTGACAAAATATGGCTGCTGTGTGATGGACGACGAAACGTATATAAAAGCCGATTTTAAGCATATTTCGGGGTTGGAGTTTTTCACCGGCAAGAGCAAGTTCTATGTGGACGACAAATTTAAGAAGAAGAAAATGTCGAAGTTCGCCTCCAAATGTCTCATTTGGCAAGCCATCTGCTCTTGCGGACTGAGGAGTGAGCCTTTTGTGACAAAGGGCACAGTAAATGGCGAGATCTACAAAGCTGAGTGCCTCGAGAAGCGCCTTTTGCCGTTCTTGCAGCAGCACGACGAAGCTCCGCTATTTTGGCCAGATTTGGCATTATGCCATTATTCTAAAAGTGTCCTGGAGTGGTATGAGACCAATTCTGTCCATTTTGTTCCAAAGGACATGAATCCGCCAAACTGTCCGGAGCTGCGCCCGGTGGAGCATTACTGGGCAATGATGAAGTGGGAACTTCGGAAGAGCAAGAAGACAGTCAAAGACGAGAAGGACATGTTAAGAAAATGGAAAAAACTGAGAAACTGGTACCGGATGACACTGTAAAGACTTTGATGGAGGGGATCAAGCGAAAATGCGTTCAATTTTACACTCAAGGCTACATCGATTAACTTTTCTTTTGATTTTTGAAGTAAATATATGTATAAAACTACCCTCAAATTTTGGTTTGATTTTAAACATTATAAGAAAATTGGCATAACATTTTCGGTGTCGCAATTATTTCGTGTTCGCTTTTTAAAAACCAAGTTCAAAAATGGTGAATGACTGCTTAGCCGAAATAAATCCAACAAGAATATGGGTCATTCCACACGAAGTGATAAAAAAAGATGCAAACTTGACATCGACCTTCACGGATTTGAACCAAATTTGGAGGAATTGTTCATCTAGGGCCAATATATGAAAACCCAAATTTTTGTGTCAATTTAACCACCCCTCGGGTCATGGGAACACCCCCCGTTTCGGCAAATTGCCAAAACCCTTGATTTTCTTTTGATCATATCTTCGGTTCTATTTACTCTAGAATTAAACTACAAGATGGCTTTTGAAGAAAATTGTTCAAGAAATCTAGAAAAAAATATTATTTTTTGCCGGCAGTGATGCGAACTATGCGATATTTTCAGTTAAATATTAAAAGTTAATTTTTCTCTGGTATACATATATTTTAATTTTGAAAATTTTAATACCATCGCGTTCCTCAGACATTTTTACATAAAAAACACTTATCATCCCAATATAATATGAGCGCATACTGAGATATACCGTTTTGAAGGGAAAAACTCTGATTTTCTCATATAAAAATCCATTTTTATTGGCCAAAATTGAGAAAATCTTCAAACGGTCCTAAAAATCGACCCTGATTTGCTAGAAGCAAATCAAAAACGTAGTTTTTCATCATTTCTCGCCTAACTCACAAAAAATTATGTTTGAACTCAGAATACTCAAGTTGGTTTTTTAGTGTTGTGCGCTTGCGATTTTATATGGGAAATTACGGTTTTGACGTAGGACTACGTCTTTGTTTTCGATATAGGGGTGCACGTTGCAAATTCTACAAAAATTGTATGTAACGAAAAGTGGTCCAATTTTAAACGCATATAATTCAGCCACCTCACGATAAATTTTCAATTTTTTTGCGCATATCGCCCCGAAATACTTCTAAGAATAGATTCCAATACATAAACCCAAAGATTTTTGAGATCATGGCAATAAAAATTTAAATAATGAACAACCTAGTCAAAATATCGCGCATTTACATACAGAAGATAGCGCTTCCCTAGTCCAGCACGACAGATTTGTGTACCTAGCGCGCTACGCTTCTATGAATGACGTCATCATCGACTATTTAAACGGACGGATTTCGTCGAAGACGCTCAGTTTCCTGTTGAGTGGCAGGCGAAGCAGATCACTGCGCTGTGTGTTTTCACAAAATAGTTTGTACATGCGAGCTCCATTTGCAAACACGGTTAACATAGTGTCGTGGTATTCGTTGTCTCTTTCGCTCTACCCATCAGCGTTCATTCATTTTGCTTTGTGCGTGATTCATTCCCACTCTGCCTATAGTATTTTGATTCTACTAATAGGTACATACTACAAAGCCTATTTATGAATGAATACACTGCCACTTGAAAAACCGTTGCAAAAACGCTTCTTGTCCATATATAAAATTGTTTTCGATTCTTGTATATTTATAGTTTCGATATATGATTAAGACCACTGCATTCGCTATATTTGTATGCGTACTTTAGGAAAGTTACAGTAATGGCAAAATATAACTAAAATGCTTGGCCTATACATGAAATCTGATTATATTGTCTAAAATTTGATTTTTCTTCACTGGTCCGGGTTTTTTACCACACGCAATCGAAAAGTTTTTACAAGCTAATCTTATGCTATAAAGATTTAGCTCCAGATATTAATTCGGACACAGTTTTATGTCTTCTTTCTTCAGATCTTCTTAAATAAGTTTAATCGGATTCGATCACCTACTACAAATGAAATTACCTGATAGCCAAGAAGGTTTGGTTCAATATGTAACATTCGATGTTGATTGGTTGTGATTAAACGATACGTAAGAAATATGTTTTATTTATTATTACTATGAATGTATTAAGAAAATAAATATTTTACATTAAGTAGTATAGTCCTACGTCTACAGCTCGTGCAACCCCATAGGGCTGCCCCTTGTAGTTTTTTCTCTTCAAAACGGTGTATCTCAGGATGCACTCATATTATATTGGAACGATAAGTATTTTTTATGTAAAAATGTCTGAGGAACGCGATGGCATTAAAATTTTCAAAATTAAAATATATGTATACCAGAGAAAAATTAACTTTTAATATTTAACTGAAAAAATCGCATAATTGGCATCACTGCCGGCAAAAAATAATATTTTTTCTAGATTCCTTGAACAATTTTCTTCAAAAGCCATCTTGTGGTTTAATGCTAGAGTAAATGAAACCGAAGATATGATCAAAAGAAAATCAAGAGTTTTGGCAATTTGCCAAAACGGGGGGTGCTCCCATGACCCGAGGGGTGGTTAAATTGACACACAAATTTGGGTTTTCATATATTGGCCCTAGATGAACAATTCCTCCAAATTTGGTTCAAATCCGTGAAGGTCGATTACACGTGCCTTGATCACTTCGCATGGAATGACCCATATATTACAAAACAGTCGAGCTCTTACCAAGAAGCTAGCCTTTCCTACGAATTTCTGGAATAAATCGAATCTTACAGCTGTTCAAAAACGTTGTTGTTTGTAAACAACATGGGCATCCAAATTATAGTACATTTGGTAGCTGTTCTTTGTAAATAACACGGGCATCCAAATTATCGTATATTTGGTCAATGTACTATTGGTATTGGTATCGCGCGTTTCTGCGACATTCAACGAAATAGGAGGAAAACACAATTTGTTGCATAGCACCGTCTGGCGGACAGATAATCCCCAACCAATAGCACACAAACACGCTCCATAAGAAATGCCTACCATGAATAAATTTTTGCGGCAATTGGTTAAGCCGTTTGGGAGTCCATAAATATATAGATAGATTGAATGGTTTACTTCGATGCAGGATCGAATTTTAGAAATGTGCGGTATCTCTCCCCAAATTACCCTATTCAGAAAAGTTGTTCGCCATCCAAAAATCAAAGATCACTTTGGTGTGGAAAGTGTTTTTTCACTGGAATCTTGAATAACAAAGACAAAACCTTGTCGACTTGGTGCCAAGCACGAAGAGTATAAAAATTGATCAACCTATATTGATGTTTTTTTTAAACTCATATCTAATATCGGTGTAAAATCCTGTCATGCAACTTTCCAACGGCAGTATCTAATAAAACAAAGTCATTTCACTTGCTATGGTTTGTTTTCTACGGATAACTAAAGCACTAGTTCATTATTCAAACACGTAGCTCCGATTTTTTTTTGAAAATACGATTAAAAATGTGATTTTCATCTGCAAATTATCTTTAATAGGACAAAAATCTAGTAAGTTACCACAGATTTTGAACCATCTAACAGTATAGGGCCCACAATCACTTATTGCAATTGGAAGATTTTAGGTCCGAGTTGTTTGAATGAAAGTTTGATTTCACATGAAAAGGAGTAAAAATAGTTGATAAAATCTGGAGTTTATAAAAACTGGTCGAAGCTATATATACGCAGCTTCTCAAATAGTTGTTGATAAAAGGATTTTACATCTCCCGACGATATAAACTGAACACTGTGAATGAAGTTAACACGAAAGATTCTATTCATATGATGTTACTCTTTAACGATTGCGACAACTTTTCGTATGAAATTGTAACAGTTTTTTGCCAATGTATTTCGTTGATTACAGTTCTGCTGCTGAAAAACTGATGCATACTCTCATATTCCCCAGATAGTGGTTTCCAATAGCGGTGAACAATTTTAAGAATTCAAACAATTTTCCGCAAATGGAAAATTACAACTTAAAACTTTGGTTTCATTTCGACAGCACCACCTCCACCCACCAAGCAACATGTATTACAGAGAAACGGATGAAAAGGCGCCCAAGGAAGAACAAATCATCTCCCACCACCACCGCCATACTTCGACAGATGGCAAAGTAGGTGGAAATTCGGTTCTGTCTTTCATCAGAGGTTTTCTCACCGTTCGCTTTCTCACATCGGAGCACGCCTTAATCTTTGGTTGGCCAGAAAAAGTTGCACAAAAATGTTTCCTTTGGTTAATTCCGATGCCGTCACGGTTGTTAACCAGAGGGTTCCGAAAAAGATTTCTCCGGCGAGGGTCATGTGGAAAGTCAGCACTACGTCAGCCACCCAACGCCACAGGTAAAGAACGGATGATTAATGGGGTGGTAACGTGTGGGAATTGTTGCCTGGCAGCTACTAGCGATTTGTGTACGTACGCCGTATTACATTTTTGGATCCTTACCCTGTTCAACAATCCATGTATTGATCCGAAGATGTGGGCTCCACCTTTTTTTTATCCAAATTGCTTGAGAGAACTTTAATCAGGAACCACTAATTTGATAACGGTTACTATCAACACTCATGTAGATCGAATTTTATCCCTTACACTCTTCTTCGCCTGGCGTACAATTTTCACTTCATTGGGCTCATTGAAGATTTTGATTCGACTGAAATGACCACTGTTTTGTAATCCATCTTATGCTAGGTTTCCGTGAGCTTTGCATCTAACAAAATCATTTTGAGCCGCTTTTCCACCTGCAGTCGTGCATTCTCAAATTCTTCCTTCACACTCAATGGGATCGCCCCAATTTTTACTTTTTTCTTTCTAACTCACTTCTAGACCCTCTAACAAACCACCTTTTTCTAACAATATCAATATTCACACGCCTTTAGCTTGCTGGAATGAATTTGGCAAATTTTTGCCATCGGTTACGGACTGGCTCGAGTTTTTCGGGTGAGGTGGAACAGTATTCGTCAGCAGCACTGCCTCGACATCGCCATACACATTGAGCACGGGGCTCACACCGTAGACACACGCACAGTTCTTTTTTCTCCTTTCTTCGGATTTCACCAACCAGATCTGACAAGGGAGGTTTCGGGCTGCATCCGTCCAGCTTCGGGCATTTCGGTGGATGTTTTCCAAAGCTGGAACAATTACCTTATTGAGCTAGGTTAATTATAATAATTTTAACAAAAATTATCTAATATGACAACAAATCGCAATCGTAACAAACAGTCGAGCGATTTCATCAATCCGCGGGCTCAAAGGCAACTGGAGATGCCTGAGAAAAGATCAGTAGCCGCGCAACTGCGCAGGTCTGCAGAACATTCACGCGCACCCATGGACTGCAAAAATACTGGATGGAGCCTGCCGCTCTCTCTCGTTTTCCTTGCCAACACAGTAAAGGGAGTGTCCCCCATGGACTGGTATTCCAGTGCACTCTGGAAAAAATGCTACCACCTACCACGGAACCATGCGAATTTTTACATACTTTCTGCAGGATTCCAAATGATTTCTAATAGTTTCCTAAAATTGATTATTTTGAAAACTTTAAAATTCTTACGCTTCAATGACAGTTCCTTTCAACAGAATACTCCCCGAGTTATAATTCCATGGCGTGTATGCAATATACAGTTCCCAGCCTCCGAGGATAAAAAATAATTACTCTCCCCAACGCGTACGGTTTGGGAGCGTAAATATTTCGTGCTCTACAACTCCGATTCCGAAGCTGCTCTCGCCGCCGTCACAAAACCGTACCTACTGGAAAAAGCGGTTAACAAAAAAAAGTGCTGTGTACGTGTTTTGGCGAGGTCCTTTCGTTGGGCAATTTCCTTGCAGTACCTACTTCTCCAGTTAGTGCGGTGGTATGGCGGGCATATAAGAACGAAAAAGCGCTAGCTGCCAGAGGCGAGCACCGGAGCGGTTGGTTGCAGACCGCAGCTCGCACTTGTACCGTAGACGCCATGGTGCTTTCAATTTTTATCTGGTCTCGTGGCAATACTCCTACCATCACAGCTCGGTACGCACGATTTCAGCTTACCGGGTAGCACTGTGGGAGGAATGTGCTCAAATTTTAGCCTCGGAGCGATATAGCAGCGGTAGCGCAGGTTGCTTATTAATGATAAACGAGACATTTTCACTTTTGAAAAAAAAACTGGACAATATCGTATTCCTTAAAATGCGTTCTGCAGCTTTCGTGGCGCGGCAAAACGATTTGGTTGGTGATGAAAATAGAAATATGCCGCTCAACATTACCGTGATCACGCCACGGTCGATTGCATAAACCTTTTAACTAGAGATGGGCTAAAATTATACACATATTACAATCTTATTTAGAAATGTTTAATTGGCATATTTAGAGATTGTGGTGAATTACTCAATGAACGTGACAAAGATTTTGGCCACAGGTGACGATTTTACTAGAACGTCTCGTATTCCAACGAAACTTTGCTATTATTTTTGGTTTTTGTATCTCAAGCACGTAGGCAGAAAAAAAATTCGGGAAGAGCCAAGAATTTTGAAGTAAACCACCGGTTATCAAAACATCTGCTAGGAACGAAGTTGCGATATACACTGAAGTCTTTTAATGCGGTTTTATGCGATTTGTTTCGGATTTTCGGAAGTTTTGGCAATTTTTTATGCGGATCCTTGTTTCAATATATGTCTGTACCATCATTTGTAGCTAGCAGTTTGAATGCGACAAAGTATTTACTCCAGAGCTGTTTTGGCTAGTATACTGGGAAAACAATATGGTGAGCTTATATATTTGAGCTTTGATTTTACTCTGGACTCTTCTCGCTTCTTATCTCCATCTATTACGTCTCCATTTTAGCTCTCGTACCCATGACTCGTTTAGATGTTGATTCCATGAGCCTAAATGGCTCCTATTTTCGTGAGTCATTAAGTTCCCAATCTCATCACGATCTACTCAGGCAGTCCTCGGCGGTGACTCACCCTACTCTGACTGAGAGTTCCCCGACGGAGGAATTTCTCCTAACACCGATACCCACGTTCTAGAGCTATTCAGCTCCCAGCTTTATCGATATCTACTCGGATATCCGACGATGAATTACTCTACTTCACCTGAGAGTTCCTCGAGGGTAGATTACTCCAGATACCGATGTTTGTGCCTGTGATGGAATTCAAAAGAAGGAGTTGCTTCGCTTGACCGAAAGCGGTCAAATTCCGAACATCGTATTTTCTGACGAATTTTTCTTTTGAAATTGAACAATTCGTAAGCTCTCAAAACGATAGGGTTTACTTGACCCACCTTTCATATGACAATTTGAGTCATCTGTTGGCCACCAGGAGGCAGCACCCGCCGATATGAGTGCTCTCCGGTTATATTCCAGAGCGTTGGGCAAAACATGGAGCCTACTCTCCCTCCGTGATCCTAATTGACTTCTGCCCCATGTTCGTTTCGTAGACCAGTATACGGTTCTGAAAGTAACTTCTCAGAACCTTGCTCAGAAAGTCCGGAACCCGCCTTCTGTGCAGTGCTTCGACGATAGCCACTCAGCTGGCGCTGTAGAACGCGTTCATAACATCGATCGTAAACACGACACAATAGCGATTATCCCTACGCTTTTGCTTCAATGCTTTCTCTGCGCTAGTGGTAACTGTGCGGATGGCATCCACCGTCGAGATCCCTTGCTGGAACCCAAACTGACTATCGCAGGGTAGGCGTTCTCACTTTCAGCGTAGTTCGTCAACCTGTTGAGGATGATCCTTTCCAGAAGCTTATCAAGAGTATCCAGCAGGCATATAGGCCGATACGATGCTTTATCTCGTGGTGGTTTCTCTGGTTTTGGGAGCAACACCAGCTGCCGGATTTTCCTTCCATCTGGGAAGTAGTCATAGTCCAGGCATTTCTGCAGGGCTATCCTCGCATTTGAAAGCGGCCATGGTAGTCCAAAATATCACCTTACACTCTTCTCTGACTGCCTTTGATCTTGCTCTCTGAACGAGTCTTCTGGCTTTTAGGCAAGCAGCCCAGATGATGCTGAGCCTTTCGTTCCACCAATACGCCGTCACTTGCCCTTGCTCGCCACTGTTTCTGACAGTTCATCGGTATTCAGAATTGGAGTGAGGCTGTCAACACGAAGTGCTTTCGCAGAAAGGTCGTTGTCGAAGTTCTTTGTTTCCAACTTCCTCTCGCCAGTCCCCACTCTCCGCGTTATGATACAATTCCGCGGACCAATGGTGTAGTGGATCGCTTTGTGGTCGGCATGTGTGCTCTGCTCACTAACTAGCCAATTGATGTATCTATCAGCGACGGACTGCAGAATGTTATGTCAATGATGGAACCTTCTTTACGAAATGTGCTAGCGACACCTTCGTTGCCCGGTCTTACATCCAGCTTTCTCAGGATTTCCAACATGCTGCAACCTCTTGCGTTGATCTGCCTGCTACCCCACTACACGACCCAAGCGTGAATGTCTCCTCCTATAAAAACCGGTGTTCGTCCGACTAATAAGTCGGTTAGGACGTCCAGCTTCCGATTGTACTGCTCTGGTGTCCACTGTGGGGGAGCATAACAACTACAGCTGAAAACGCCGTTGATCCTGGCGATCACGAAGCCTTCGTGTGTACTATCAACCACCTCCTGGACAGGGAAACCGTCCATCACTTGGATAGCCGTCAAAAAGGTGATAAAAAGGAAGTCGACAACTACCGCGGTATTACAACGCTAAGCGCAGTTCCGCAGAAATTACTGTGTCGGAACCCATCTTCAGCCAGTGCAAATAGTATATCTGCGAGACTCCGCATGGATTTATGCCGAAACGTTCAACATCTACGACTCTTCTGTCGTTCACAACATATGTGACAGATGCCATATCAGACGGCCTTCAAACTGACGTTATTTACATGGACCTTTCAGCTGCATTTTACTAGATTAATCACGCTATTGCAGTGGCAAAGTTGGATAGACTTGGCTTTGGTACTAATATTCTCTGTTGGATGCAATCGTATCTCAGTAATCGTCACCTGGCAGTTAATAAGGTAATTGTGCATCCGCAGAGTTCTTCGCTTCAACTGACATTCCGCAAGGTAGCCATCTCGGTCCATTGATTTTCTTCTGTATTTCGACGACGTCAACTTTTGTTTAGAAGGACCATGGTTGTCTTTCGCTGACGACCTCAAATTATACCACAGAATCCGGAATACTGATGATGCAACTTTCCTTCAATGCCAACTGGTAACCTTCGCGGAATGGTGCGAAATCAATTGAACAGTAGCTGTGCAATGTCGCAGTGATTGAGATTAAGCTGGGATAGCTCCATCATTGATTGCCGATCATCCACCATGGTTGCTTCGTGCAGTCTCTAGCAACGTGCCGCTTTCCTCCGAAATTTCTACCAGTTAAAACCTGTCCGATTCCTTGCAGTTCCTCGCTTGATGTCAGAGATCCAATATCTTGAAGCATCGCTCCACATGAGCTGCTTGGTAACTCGCGGAGCAATTCTCAGCGGGCATACCGACCATCCGACCACTTACCTTTCCGATCTCCGACACCCTGTTGGCAACGACCACCTTGGAGTGCCTCCAAACGACTTCCGAATCCCGATTGTCGCCGGTAGGTTGCACTGCTCGATTAGTGGACCCCTCAGTTCTTCTACGGTCGCTATCTCGTTTAGACCCTTGCACTCATCTACAGATTCCTGCGACAGGGCTCTCACGTTCGCTTCGTAGCCCAAGGATTTAGCAACGAGCTCGCGGTAGATCAAGCACTTGAAGGAAAAATCCTCCTTCAACTCGAAGATAAACTCGCCTTTCTGAGTGCACCTCGTTCCAACAACATTCTCTCCCAACTCCTTCAGCTCTGGATCCTCTCCAACTTTCTTTAGAAAAGCGGCGTAGCACGTCGTATCGTTCGCTTCGATGATTAGTGCATTTCCCTTTGGCGCCTTATGACGAGCCGAAGGTTTCATTTCTTCTTTTGCTCAATTTTCGGCTCTTCCTTTTTCTTCTGCTGTTTTCCGTGTTTCTCCTTCCGACCTACGACGGTACTCCAGATTTCTCCCTGCTGGGTATCGTCGTTTTCTTCGCAACAACAGTGTCCTCGAGTGCCTGCCTTTTGGGCCCGCTTGGTCTTCCGTCTTCTGGCGCGGCTCTTGTCCTCTGTGGAGTCACGGAAACTGGCGTATTCTCCACTCCAATCTGCTTCTTCTTACCCTGTTTCGGAGGGGCTAGGAAGATAGTAGCCTTAGCCAACGCCAATGCACTTTCAGTTGCATCAGCCTTCCGCATTGCCGTGTCATCCTCATTCACGATAGACAATAGCGCCTTTCGGATTTTGATTACCATCTCTTAATGTCTTTATGGACATTGTTTCTCGCATCCACAAACTTGTGGAGCTTCTTCACCAAGTACTTCACTGCCACTACTTTTGGTTTCTGTGGGGTGTAATTCATCCCGCTCTGCTCTGGCTGTTGTTGCTGCCCCTGCTGTTGCTGCTGCTTCTTCTTCTCCTGTTCTTGCCGAATGAATGCAGTTGCTGCTGGAGGTGGTGACCTCACCAACCCACCTCTGGCGAACGAATTCGCCGTGCCTACTCCGTATATGTGAGTTTCTTGTTTTTTTCTTTTTTATTTGGTCTCAACTCCGGGCCGCTATCTCCACTCGTTCATCATAGTCGCCTCTCGTGATCCCATGATTATCTATGAAGCAGGGAGGTCATGCAAGGGTTGACACTATCCTTCATGGGGAGTAGTGTTTAGAGCCGGATCGGCGTAAAGGCGAGAATGCTTCAGCCGAACCTAGTACCACCTACCAAATGGTAACGAGTTTTGAACGTACCCGGACACCTGCCAGGGTTTTGTCCAGACAGAGGCAGCCGTGCTGTTAGCTCACTCGCTGTTTCAAGTCAGTGTCATTCCTCCTTACTCTTGAAGTAGAACAGTACGCCTGTCAGCCCAAAGTCGCCGTCCAATTCGTGATCCGTTGTCGTTCGCCATGGCCGGTATGCCATAATCAAGATGTTACAGGCGTCGACCCTGATGTGGTACTTCGATTGGAATCTTAGCATAAGCGGCACAGACTCGCTTCGTTGGAGCTGCTTTCGGAGTTATGGCTTTTGTAGAGGTTCAGCAGAGCCCAATTCAAACCCCACCATATCCTAGCAAGATTTCCCAACTCGCAGTGGGACTGGGATGAGATGGTTCATTAACCACCCAGACTTCAGTCCTTCCTGTCTCTACTGACCCCTTATGTGTGAATGCGTGTATATGTATGTATGAGACCAACAAATGCACATCGGTTACTCGGAGATAGCTGAACCCATTGTATCATACTTAATGAAAGGTTCAACGTTGTCATAGGCTGCTATTGAATTTCATTTAATTCCGACTACCTGTTCCGGAGTTACGAGTTGAAGAGTGCGGCCACACAGCAAATTCACATTTTTGCCTTTCTCATATAGAAAGGTTATGCAATCACTCTGAATATCGTCAACCCAATCGCTTATTTTTGACTATTAAAGGTTTTCTGCATTTCAACAAGGGCGTAGTTAGCGGCATGCGATGAGGGGTTAACACCCCTTTCTCCCCTACATCACGCAACACCCTTCACTAAACCCTCCTTTTCTCAACAAATCCCTCCCCTCCGAATAAAATTCCTAGTTCCTCCAGAATATTTTTTTTTATTTCGATTATATAGGTTTTAAGCTTAAGGTCATTCGCCTCTTCGGGTTAGAAAAATCTCTTATGAAAAATTTCTAACCCTATGTGCGGGGTCGGGACTCGAACCCAGGTGCGCTGCGTACAAGGCAATCGATTTACCAACTACGCTACGCCCTCCCCTCCTCCAGAATAAATTTTCCTAGTGGGCTTGAAAAATCAGTGAAAATTTGGTTTAAAATGATTTTGAGTTTGAAATTACTTTAAAATTGAAACTAATTTAAAATTTCTTAACAAGTTGAAAATTTTTGCCGAGGTCCGGAGGCACACTCCTCCTGGATCCCTTTTTTTACAATGAAGAAGACCTTTACGTCCTAGCCCAGTACACGTGCTATTGGTAGGGTCCAAGCTACCGCACGGGGTGCACTGGGGGCGTGTCGGGCTCGAATGGTGACGCTGCCATTAATACCGACTAAACTCCATTGGGCTCCGCCATCGTTCCTCCCAGGAAGTACCTCTCGGTATTACTTCTGGGGGGATGGCTGTACTTAATGTACTCATTCACTCTCACTCACGCGTTCATACGTTCTGTATGAGGCTTACTTGGGTGCTCTCTCTATCACACCTTGATTCACTCTCAAACACTCCACATGAGGGAGATCCTGGATCCCTCGTATGTTTCAAGTGTAACAGCGTCGACACATAGCATCTCAAGTTCGTGGCTGTCGATCCATTGTATGTATGTGAAAATCGTACTGAATTTGTAATGGACATTTCCAGCATTTTATTAAACGTACTACGCCACGGAATCTTTGATTGGAGCAAGGCAACAATTGCATCACTAGGTGGATTAAAACAGGTTTTTGTTTTAGATCGATTCTGAGATAGTAGGCTGATGCAGTTTTAGAATTTCATACGCACCTAACCTTAGACAGAACTTCACTACTGTTGCCGTATTTTTTGTCTTGAAAAAAATTGTAAATGAAGACGAAAATCAAAGCTTTTTGAATCTTAAACCTGTTTCCTTCTATGTTTTCTTTGGCCAACAAAAAAAAAATTCTAAATTTTGCTTACTCTTTAGCCATTTGAATGAGAACCTCCCTTTAAGATTGTCAGCCGTAAATGAGCGATTGCCATTTTCTTACGAGCTTCGGTCAGATGTCTTAGAAATTGATTTTATCGCTGTTTGTGTAGCTTTCCAACCGTCGCAAATAAATGTTTTGCACATAAACCTGTGACAGAATCTTTCCAATAATACTGTAATACAAATACCAGGCAGCCGCTGCTGCTAATGATAGGCAGCTCAATAAACCGGTTTTCGTTTAGTGAACTTTTATTTATAATCTGACAAAATCTGATTGTTTAGTTGGTGCTCCATATTGATGGCTCTTTTAAAAATAAACTGGTCAATTTTGACTTTACTACATTGCTTTCGAAATTTTCTGAAAATCAGTTTAAGGGTCATTCCACGTCAGATTTACAACCAAAATTTTGATTCCTTCCAAAAAAATTTCTTGCATTCTTTAGCTAGAAGTAATTGACACGTATTTTTTGTTTTTGCTGAATATGATATTTCTTTCAAGTTACTAGTTTTTGAACTTTTGAAGTTTAATAAATTGAACATTTTTCAATCACTGATAACTCGGAAACGATTCGATATATGGAAAAAATATTAAATAAAAAAAAGTTGCGTTTTCAAATGAGCTTACCGAAAAAAAATTACAAAAAATTATTTTTTGTTATATAACTTTGCAATTATTTGAAACAAATAGAATTTTTTTAAAGTTGGATCAAACTTTTTTTACATATTTTTTTTTCTTAAAATATTAACAATCATGTTAAAAAGATTGTATAAAAATTTGGGAGTGGATATCAAAATACTTTGCGAGATATTGCAATTGTAAACTTAAAATAAGGTAATTTTACACTAAACGCCCAGTGGCCTGTTATAATTGAAATATCTCGTAGAATACTTCGAGTTCCATTCTGAAATTTTCACACTTCTTTTTTTTTGGCGTGGCCCTAAAAAATTTTTTGCTTCTATCATTTGCAGAATACATAAATTACATAAAAAACAAATATTTAAAAAAAATTCCAGTGAGATCATGCGAAAACGTAACTTTTAGTATTTAATGCTTTTTTCCATTAATCTAATAGTTTCTAGGTTATCAAGGATTGAAAAATGTTCAGTTTAATTAAATTTATGAAATTTAGTTAAATATTTTATAAAGTTCCAAAACTCATAATATGAAAAACATATCAAATTCAGCCAAAGCCTAAAATTAGTGTCAATAACTTTTAGCTAAAGAATGCAAAAAACTTGGAGGGTACTAAAATTGTAGTTGTAAATCTAACGTAAATCTGAATTCTACAAATTCAAGATTATTTTGGTGGTATCCAAGTGTTAGAAGCAAAACAAAAATTTAAGCTGCCCATTTTTTTGGTAACATAAGTATACAAGGAAAATTATTTGAAAATTTTAGAATGGAACTTGAAGTATTTTACGAGATATTTCAATTATAACAGGTTTATCACTGGGCGTTTAGTGTGAAATTGCCTTGTTTTAAGTTTATAATTGTAATATCTCGCAAAGTATTCTGATATCCACTCCCAAATTTTTATATAATCTTTCTAACATGATTCTTAATATTTTAGGAAAAAAATATGTAAAAAAATTTGGTCCAACTTTGAAAAAATTCAATTTGTTTCAAATAATTGCAAAGTTATATAGCAAAAAAAAATTTCGTGAATTTTTTTTGGTAAGCTCATTTCAAAATGCAACTTTTTTTATTTAATATTTTTTTCCATATATCGAATCGTTTCCGAGTTATCAGTGATTGAAAAATGTTCAATTCATTAAACTTCAAAAGTTCAAAAACTAGTAACTTGGAAAAAATATCATATTCAGCAAAAACAAAAAATACGTGTCAAATATTTCTAGCCAAAGAAAGCAAGAAAAATTTTTGGAAGGAATCAAAATTTTGGTTGTAAATCTGACGTGGAATGACCCTAAAATATCCCCACAGTAGCAATGGTATGAAACTCAAACGAAATTGATTCAAAAGTGGGAAAATTTGATATTTCTTGAGCGTTTTTTTTAAACACTGTAACTGCACTGTAACAAATACCAAAAAAGCTAAAATCTAGAGCTTTTATTCAAAACGACGTATCTACAATGAGTGACTCTCATTGTTTACTTTCTCTTCTGTAAATAATTCGGTCGCTTTAACATTTATCCCTAAACTCTTTGCATAATATGCTAGTCAAAACCACTGTCCTTCGATATGTACTGTAAAATAAGTGAAAAAAGTTATTGTGACGCCATAAAAATCGAAAGAGAAAGTAAACAAAGAGAGTCACTCATTGTAGATATATCGTTTTGAATAAAAGCTCTAGATTTAAGCTTTTTTGGTACTTGTTACAGTATTTAAAGCAATCATCACGAGGTATAAAAAATTCGATGTCCTATTGATAACACACTTACCTCAGTTCAAGATGTACCAATCTTAAACAGTTATTTTTGAAAATAAATTAATTAATTCGCTAATTCCTGGGTTTATTCATCGATCGACTGGGGTGATTTATGCTTCAATTTTTGTTTTTGTTATAAAATCAAAACCAATTCGTTTAAAATACCTTTACAAGACTGAGAAAGCCATTATTTTAAAAATATATTTAAATTTTCAAGCAAATCAGATGGCGTCATTAAATATTAACATTTTCCTCACAGAAAAATAACAAAATGTTGCCGCTGTGAAGGAATACTCCCAAATAGTCTCAAGCAGCATATGGAAGAAAAACATAAACACGGCAACACAAAACTGTGGATTCGTAAATGACAGTAAATTGTTTTGTCTCCACAAAGAGCGGCCATCATATCGCGCGTGTCAGCAAGTACCAATGCACGAAACCGACGGATCTTTAAAGTTCTAGACCAGCAGAGAAAGAGAGTTGTTTTCCTTTACAACATTCGCTCCAACTTCACTATCGAGTAACCCCAATCCAAGTCACTCCAGCGATGGCTCTGTGCCCGCCAGTCGCTTGTTTGTGTTGTATGAGCAGAGCGTGAGAAAGAGTGGCCGAATGTCTAATCTGCGACTCCATCGCCACCAAAGTCGTGCTTTCTGGCAGGAAGCATCGTTCCATAGCTATCCAATAATATAGGGCGTGAGACTCTCCAAAAATCCTAGTCAGCTTCAGTGTCGTCATCAGCATTCCGGTACGATGGAGAGCAGCAAAAGAGAAACATTCCCAGAGCGCCGAAAAATAGGGAAAACTGCTCCTTTTGGTTTGAGTTCGAAATCTTCGAGTCCTTTTTGTTGTGAATGTCTTTTTTCCGTTTCCCACCAGGGCATACGAACAGTATCAATCCAACCCGGTTGCACCATCTATTATCGGAAGCAGCGCCGCTCTGCCTGCTGAGAGGTTGACACCAAGTTGAAGTACGCGCCGCCCGCGTTGGCGATGAAAACGAACAGGGAAATTCGAATACGGTGAATTTCCCTTACACCCTAACTTTCTGCTGCAGCAATGGCGAGGAATGGTAGTCAGAAGCTCGCGGCTCGGTTCCCCGCATTCAATGTCAACTCTGGGCAGGATAAGGCAGGGCAGAAATTGGAGCAACAGCAGAGAAAGGGTGTAATCCGAAAACTACATAAAAAGCACGGAGTAAGAGTGCAAGCAGCACCAGCAGACACGAGTACCTGCCCCAGTGTTGCGCTTTAGTGAAACGAACCAGCATCAGGAATTGGGCGCTATTAAAAATGATTTCACTTGACGGAGGCGAAAAATCGTTTTATGCTTTGCTTCTAGGTGTCTGTCAAAGTGGCGAACCATTTCTCTGTTGGCGCTGCTTCTGATGCTCTTATGGTCAGACTGCAATCAGAGTACCCGAAGAGCTACGTGAAAGCAATTTATTTTTTGTGTTGCTTCAAATTGCTTTTTTTCGTAAGAATATCAATTAGAAAGTCATGTATTAATGTTCCGTGTGGTTCGATTTTTTGTTCATTTATGCGATATTGATTCTTATAATCACGTCAAAACATCACAGAGTGAGAAGAAAGCAATAGTGCAGATTCTTGCTGGAAGTAGCATGGTGCCCAAGTAGCACGCTTTGTTACTGTATAGTTTTTTTTAACTCTCTTGGTAACAACTATGTTATGGAAAAAGCGCACTTTGTTTGTATGTTGTGCAACATGTTCCTAATTGTAGCAAAATAATGAAAACAATAGCTGTGTCATTTGTCGTGTACTGGGTAGTTGGACAGTTCTGTTTTAGGGTGAAATGGCAAACAAAGAGGCATTTGCAACTTGTTAGACTGTTTGTGCAAGTTAGCAAAGTTTCTGATTAGTTTCACAACTGTTATTGATGTTTGCATACTTAACACTATTGGCCAACTCTATAGTTACATAGTTGCACAATCAGTTTAAAAACCCGTGGAAATTATTTTCAAATATATCCAACAATAAAAAATATTGTGTAGCAGTTGTGCAACATTTAAAACTTTCAACAAGTTGCAATTGCTACTTGGGTGCTTTCTTATATAGTTTTTCTTCGCGAAGGGAAAAAATGGTTTTTCAAAACATTACCGGTTCAATAAACGACAACGAAACCTTCAACCTATTTTGGAAAAATATCATCATACCGTCACCCTGACGAATCTTTGTAACCCTTGAACAGTCATTTGGTCACGAGGAATGTCAGAAAAATGTGCTGCCTATACTTAATCATTTTTCTGGTTGTCGTGTGTCCTGTAGCGATAACATTCTCACGTCCGAAAACATACCTTTTTCACAAGTTCTTTCTGGCGTCCAAGACTACCACAAGTCTCCAACGAATGATAGTTTAATACAAATTTGCAAGCATTGTTGAAATTTTAATACATTCCAACAGAAAAATATGCAGACATGTATGTGACCAATTGTTCCGAAAATACCAGGTGTATAAGCTAAAATCCGCTGTTTACTCATAGATGACGTTAGTGAGCATATTGAGCTACCGTAGAAATGTCATACGTTTTTTGTGTGAGTTCGACACCTGTTTACATCAATCTTTGCACATCATCAGTGATTTCATATATAATTTTGTACCACAAATATGCCTATGAGGGAAGCTCTATTTTAATTTGAAGAAATTGTCTGCCTAATCGCATCAAATGCTTGTGAAGGCCTATAGTAACAGTGCACTATCAAAAATAAAGAAAAATATTTTTTTTTTAAATCAAAAAGAAACTGAAAATGTCAATTCTCACCGCTACCAACAATAACTAATCAAATTGCGCCGTGGTTTGCGTGAAAAAGACCAGGTTATGAACAATGACATGAGAAGCTGTCAAAAATGGTCCAAAACTACTTGGAGATACTTAACTGGGAGGTGCTACCTCAACCCACTTATTCATCAGACCTAGCCCCTTCCGATTATCATCTGTTTTCATCGATGGGTTACGTGCTCGGAGAACAGCACTTCGATGCGTTCGAAGACGTCTAAAAATGGCACAAATTGCCCGAGAGTTGGGAAAAATGTACAGCTAACGAGGGAAAACACTTTGAATAAATTATGTTTTTGCTTTCTATATAAGAGAATGTGTTTTTTGACAAAAAACAACGGATTTAAGCTTATACACCTGGTACATAAAATTACCTTGTAGATAGTATGTGATCAGAATATCTCCTAAACCTCTAATAATAATGTAAACACATTTCACGCGCATGTATCGCTTTCCTCATTAAAATAAACCTATTTATATAGGTGAAGGTTTTCAAAAATATCTGATAGATTCCTAAATCTTAGACATCAAGAAAGTTTTTAGAAGATCATCAATGAAAACCAGTAATGCATTTATGACTCGTTTTGCCTTTCTCAATAGAAAGGATATGCAATCACTCCGAAAGTTGTCATTGTAAGACCCGGAGGGCCGAGTCTCATATACCATTCGGCTCAGTTCGTCAATGTCAGTAAATGTCTGTATGTATGTGTAAATGTGTATATGTTTGTGTGTATTATCTAATCTCACTCATTTTCTTAGAGATGACTAAACCAAATTGCTCAAACTTAGTTTCAAATGAACGGTATAACGCTCCCAAAAGCTGTTATTGATTTTTTTGTCGATCGGACTTTCAGTTACGGATTTATAGGTTGAGTGCGGCAAAGAGAGAATTATGTAGTACAATTGATCAATTGCTGTTTAATGAACCCAAATGAAATGATGACCCCACGATTGCAAAACGAAACGAAACGCTGATCCCAAGTCCGATGCCACTAAGTTTTTCGATCCGCTTGGACTGGTCGGTCCTGTTATCGTGTAAGCTAAAACCTATCTCTAAGATCTCTGGAGAAGCCATCAGAATATCTGGGATGAGCCTCTTGACGAAGGGTTCCAAGAAAGATGGCGAGAATTGCGAACCGGATTGGACTGGTCAGCCATCACAGTTTAAGCCAAATATGACACTGACACCTGTAAAGAATTTAGCAGTGCAGGTTTGGAAGAACGTGCAATCTCTCTAGCAATACAAATTGTACCGCCAAACCCAATTTTGCCCTTCGTTCTTCGGCAAGACTTTCTTTGTTCGATAGAACTTAACAGCTATGCAAAAAAATATCTTGTCAGAAATAGTTAAAAAAACCGATTTAATCCACCTATCAGTGAGATGAGACATTTCTTACACATTTCAATGTTGTATTATTCATAAGTTTGCCGAACACGCGCAAAGTTGGCAAGGAACTAGATGCAAGATAAGCACAGGTTCGAGTCCTGCACGAATAACAGTTCGAATAAACTGAATAAATTAAAGAAAAATAAAGCAAATAAAAATTTAAAATAATTATGCATCAAAAAAAGTTATTCATAAAATCGATGGAATGATTAATATATAATAAATAATATGAATGAAACCAAAAAACATTTATTTAATTAATAAAATAAATAATATGAATAATATGGATAAACTTAACCCTTTCATACCTAATATTTTTCTAGTACATATATGGTTCCAAAACCATTTTTTTAAAATTAGAGTAAAGAAACACGAAAAACCTGTTTTGATCAAGATAGATGCTTATCTAGCAGTGTGAGAAGCTGCTCAATTTTTACATACCGATCCTTAATACACATCTCCTGCAATATTTTCAATAGATCGATTGGGCAGAAAAGATAGCCGAAAGCAGTCTACATTGATAAAATTTATCGGTTTTCAACAATATTTGAAGACAACGATTTTTCACCGATAACTGAAAATGTCTCTGGCAGCACTACTCTAGTAAAATCCAATCAGAACAATTACAATAACTTCGAATATTTCTTGTAACTATTAGCGCTCAAATAAACGGTGATAGTCACAATTATTAGTTCTATTTTTTATGAGGAAATCTTGTCTAACCCCAAAGTTATAGCTGTTTGAAAACGTGGTTGTTCAATAATAACGAGGTATACAGAAGATTAATAAAATCAATAAAATGAATAAAATAAACAACATGAAGAACGTGATAAAATGAATAAGAATGTTTTCTTTCTATATATTTTATCTTTTTTTCATTTTGTTTGCTTTTAATCAATAATACGATCGAAATGAAAAAAATCAGCGATATTAAAAAGTAATAGAATTAATTGAATAAATTATATTGTGTCTAATTAATGTTCTAGATAAAGTGACTGAAATGAATGACTGAACAAAATTAGTCAGATTATTAAAATGAATAAAATGTGTGAACCCGAAAAATAATATAAAATTGTATAACGCGAAAAAAATAATAAAATAGGTTAAATGAATGATGCGAATGAGATGAATAAGATAATAAACTGATCGGAATGCATACAATGAATGAAATGAATACAATGAGGTCATATAAACAAAATAAATCAAAAGAATGCTAAATGAAAAAAATATTAAAATGAAATGATCATATATTTAAAATTAGTCATATATTTAAAATGAAAAAAAAAAATAAATAAACAAAATGAATGATCTGGAAAAAATGGGTATATAGAATAAAATTTGAAAAAGTTAGTTAAATGGAGCAAATGAATTCCAAAACCATTGTTTCAGAATATTCTGAAGTGTTTGCGAAAATCCCATTGCAAAGAGCTCGTTTTCGTTCTTTTTTTCTTGACAGCGTTTTTGAGATTATCTGGTGTTTCTACTTTATAGATGGACCTTGATTAGTCATCAGGAAATCTAGAAGAGAGGAATTTGTGTTGGAATTAAAAGATGTCTTTTTGGTTACAGATATTTGAAAAATGATTTTTGTACACAATAAAAATCCAGTATTTATACGCGTAATTGGAACTAGTAAACTGAGATTACTAATATTCATTTGCATTGAAGTATATAGAAAAGAGTGTCAAGTGTCTAGGTTATGTTGGCAATTATATTATTGTCGAAGGCATAAAAGCCGTGCATTCAGTCGATTACAATGCAGTCTCTTCCACCCATCCTTATCACTTGAGAATTGTTTCGTTCGGAATTCTCGTTCTGGAGATGAAGGATTTATGTCCACAAAACAATACCATGACAAAGGAATGGTTCAAACTACCAGAATAAGTATTTAAATTCATCGAAAATCAGCTGCCATTGAAAGTATCACTGGACTTGTTGAGACAAATGTCTTCCGTTTTATTCCACTATCGATATAATAATGAAAAACTGTTGCTTTTCACTATAAATCAGATACTAGTATTGCAACTATTATTTATAGTGCTTTTGAGACACGAACATTCTTGAAATTACAAGTCGTATTTTTCGCAAATAAATATGCTTTTAGTCACATTGATCATGCAAGTGTAGTTCGATAGTCTATGGGCCTTTGGCGCCATTTTTGCCGGATCTAATTTGTGGATATTTTTGGAATTTGATCCGTTATTTTTCATAAATGCGCATTCCAATACAATGAATCTGCATTTTCAATATTATAAACCCAAACAGGTGTTCTCAATATTCAAATGACTTATTTGAGCATATGTTCAATGCAAATTTCAGTAGAGATACGAAAAGTTTAAAAAAGTGCACGTGGGATGTCTCTTTGCAACATTTTTGTCTTTAAGCAACCATATCACCCAGTTTGAAATACCCAATGCTTTCCGCAATTATAATATATACATACGCTCAGTATAGAATTGAATTAAATTGGAGTTGATGTAGTTTTCGGTTTTTGGTCATATGACTCTCCTTAGTGCAACGTTTCGAAGGAATAGCGCTTCATCTTCAGAAAGAAAGCCGGGTTTGAACATAAACTAGTTATAGTCTTCTCATATTACAAATATTTTGCAAATTTTGCCAGGACCACAAATATTTTCTTTTTCAAGTAGAATGTAATATTTAGTTTGTTTCCGCTAGTGGCTCTGTTCTACAGAAACAAAAGACAAAAATAGATTTGTTTTCTTTAACCTAAACAAACACATTGCCAGATTAAATTTGGCTTGGATACTAACAAATATTTCAGATTAGTTGAAGAACTTATGACATATCTTAGAAATGGATTTGGAAATAGCACGATAGATCTGAGTCGTCACAGCTGCCACGAACATGATGTGTACCATCCCGGATGTCATATACCACGTTTATCTCACGAGCGAACGCATTGCTCAATCCAACGGGTAAATACATCAACTCTGGACAAATTTGCACTTTGAAGTGAATTTACACATTGTTTTGCCTTTGAAATGAACTTGCGTATTAATTTTTGAGAAATAGTTAATTAATTATTAAGTAAATTCACAAAATGTTTTCGGAATCAAATTCCTTGAATCACGCAGATGTGTTTTCATACCCGGATATTCAAAATCGGTCTATTTTTGACCCTAAAAACCAGTAAAGCAATACTCTAGGGTAGATGTACTATAATTTGCCCCCCTAAAGCATTTGTTTTCAAAAATCCCTAGAATTTTTAACAGTATTGAACTGCTATAACTAATTTGACTTTATCATTCTTTTCAGGTATCATATAATAACAAATAATCCTGATTAAAAGCTATTAAAAACATTCAATTAACGGAAAAATAACAATATTCTGAATCAAGATCTGTTTTAATTTTCGTCCCCCCAAATTTTATCTTCGCCCCCCTCTTGCTCTATTGTTTCGCCCCCGTACATCCAGGCACAATTTTACGAATTCTATCATGCTACAATATCACAGAATAGGCAATAGAGAAAATATTAGACAAATCCAGGTTGTATTGTCAATAGCCAAGTATTAAATAAATAATACGTTAACTTAAAAGCACTTGTATTCATTCTATCCATTTACGGTTTTGGATTCAAGATAGCTCCAAGGTCAACAACTCTACAACGGGGAAGGGATACACCATAAATAAAAATGACTAGAAAAATGCTCAAAATACTTGAAAAATCAGGACACCCAAAAGCTTCCTTCTACCAAAATAGTTACAGTGAAGATTGTCTGATTCTGCAATGAAATACATTTGGAAACTGTTTTTTTCTTAAAAGTTAATGTTAGCTGAAATAGCCAGTTATAGAAATACCAGCTGATATTCTTTTTGCAAATCGTGTATGAAACAGTTAGATTTTTTGTAGTAGACTAGAAGTAACAAAAGCATTTCACTAGGTTTTCAGCAAAATCTACATAAATCTCTAAAAATGCTTTCAATCCCACAAAAGTCGTTGAGATATAATGTTCAAAGTTATTGTGCGGGTTTATGATTTTTTGCAGAATTTTTAATTTAATTTTTCAAAGGTTTTTCTGTGATATTTCTTTTTTTTTTGGTCAAGTCTCCCCACTGCGGGGAAGAATTTTGAAAAATGATGCCAAAAAATAATGACATAAAGCATACTGTAATTATTATGTAATTATTGTCGAGATCATTAGGTAGCAGTAAAAAATATAGAAGGGTTACGTTTCATAAATTAGATTATACAGACTGATGTTTGAGGTGAGATTTTTTGTAGCGTGATGAACATTAACAGTAGATACCAAAGCATAGTCAATATCAGGAATTTTGTATTTTTCTTCAGCTTATCGCCACTTGGTCAAGTCTCCCCATAAAATCTTGGTGAAGTCTCCCCATACAAAGTTTGATAAAAAATATATGATTTAATGTAAATTTATTAATTAAGGAATATTTTCTATAAAGAAAGGATTTTTCAATCCAATCTTTTAAAATTATCTTAAGGGATCGAAACAAGTACAAAAATATTTTTGAAAACAATTTAAGAATCGAATAGAAGACGTCATAGTCAAAAATAGAATCTTGCGCTTGGTCAAACCTCCCCATGTTCCCCTACTCACTTAAATTAATCACAGACAGAAACTCCTTTGTACTTGTTTTCAATAACCCTAATTATACTTCCCAAACGAATTAATTTTTGTCTCGTTTCTCTATAAGATATTAATAAGATGAATGGAGAGGATGTATTTTGATAGGTTTTGTCTTCCTTGCAGAGAACGCTCGAACCTGCTCGATATTTTATATACTTTTTAGAATGCGCATATCATGAATATATAAGGGAACCCGGGGCTATTAGGACCGTGGGGGACCCTCTCGATTTCTCAGAAAATCATAAGACTTTTTGACTGTCGTATATATTTGTGGAAGCGCCATTCTGAAACATTAATTTTGACAGATGAGTCTGATGAATCATTGTAAAGAGTTTCTCCATTGTTTAAAAAATTATTGCAAGGGATCTAAAAAATTTAATCGAAGCAGTGCAAATGAATTTTATTGCTCCAAAAATAGCTAAGGTTTCAAACTAACAATTAAGGCCTTTGACCGATAAATTATTTTACGTCTACCCACCTAAAAGGTCGATTTGCTTAGTTAGGTCCTAATAGCCCCGGATTCCCCTAAATATTTCCACAACACCAAACAATACGTTTGTGAAATGTTTTAAAAATACTATTAAAGTAGTTTAATTGAATTGTTAATAATATATTTTAGAAATCGAGTGCAACTGCGCGGGATTCGAAAATAAGTAGATTGCAGAATCACATTATCTTCACTGCAACTGTTTAGGTAGAGGGCAGTCTTGCAGCGCTCTGATTTTTCCAGCATTTCAAAAAAAAATGTACTTTCAGTTAAATATGTGAACCTAGATTTTTCATTCGAAAAACGCGAATAACTATGTAAATACAAGCAGGGTAGCGTCTTTTACTGTCTACATAACCTTCTAAAACCTTAGAAATCGCTCTAAATTTTTTTTGATAAAATCACGGTTTGGAGGGACGTTTAACAAACAGCGCCTTATATCTCGAAAACCAAAAGTCTCCGAAACAAATCTTCGTGGTATGTTTTTCTACAACTTTACTGAAGTGAGTATTCTTCTATCTGAATTATTGAAGAAAATAAATTTCGTAACTCACTATTAGGGGGGTCAATCATCGATCTGATAGGATTGGGAAAAAGGGTACATTTCAAGAAATTTCGGCAGAGACAACACATAGCTAAAATCCATAGTTTTGGCGCAATCAAAAAAGCCTCATTTTTGCTCTGGATCACTGTGGAACGGGGCGAAGATAGAAACCCATAGAAAGAAAAGAATGCTATATGGGATTTCGCCAGAGGCGAAGATTAGAATTGAGTTTCATTTTGCATTAATTTTCGCCACTTTTTTAAATTGTTCAAACTTAATGAAATAATGGTAATAATAGCAAATGTTCGTTGATATGTATTCCTGCGATGCTCAAAATCATTACTATCGAATATTCTAAAGCTCAATCATAAAATCTATACATTTTTCCCAGTGATAAAAATCTTGACCATTTTTAGTTTTCAAGAAAATTGGTGCTCTACAGGAATGACTCTATTTACGATTAAAAATATGATATGAACTATTCTTATTTAAATTAATGGAGTTTGCATATTTTAATCGTCTTAGTTTGTTGTTTAATATTCGTCGAAAAGTAAAGTCCTGCTCGTAAAGCAGATAGCATTATTTATAGTTGTTCTATAAGGGGGGCGAAAATTAGGGAGGGGGCGAAGAATGATACGTCTACCCTATATGAAACGGTTTCATATTTAGTTAGTGGAAATTGGTAAGCGAGGAATGAAAATACAAAGTGTTTAATATCTCCGCCGCTCGTAAATGGATTTTGACGATTTATAGCTTGTTCGAAAGGTATTTTCATAAACTTGCATTTTATATATAAAGTATGCGCGATGTAATCGCTTTGTTCGAAAGTTATTTGCTTAAAAATCTTTGTGTTTTGACAAAATCATTCATATCTCAAAAAGTAAACAACATATCGAAAAACAAAAATAATAGTGTCAAATCGCAACGTTGGGCCATTCATTTGAAACTAATTTCTTTAATATCAGTTCAGCGGTTGCTGAGATAATTACATGACATCAGTGCACATACATACATACTCACACACACAATATACACACATACACACATACAGACATTGTCCCAATTTGTCGAGCTGAGTCGATTGGTATATGAAACTCGGCCCTCCGAGCCTTGGAAAAAGTTGTTAAAGTTTGAGCGAATTGTATACATTTCTTTTGTAAGAAATGTAAAAATATGAGAACGAAAAATATTGTCATCAAGAGCATAGTGTAAGTGAAAATGCAGGTTATCAAAGTCACCCCGGATTACAAAAACTGGCTTAAAATTGAAATCTTTTTTTTTTTTAAATAGCAGTAAGCGGACAATTTTAAAGAAAACCATCCAATTTAATTCTTCACACTTCAGTACATGGCTTATAAAAATTAGACTCGAAAAAAAAAGTTTCGCGTGTAGAAATATGTGATGATTACTTCGTAAAGAGATCAATTTCACCCTGGTTTACGGTGCTAGTAAACAAAATTAGCAGTTATATGGCAGATTTCGTAATGTGTGAACATGTAATGTAAGCAGTATAGTTAATGCTTAAAAAGAAATGCATTAAAAAATCTAAATTTACGAAATGCCAATCTTTTAAGTTTTTACTGCTACCGAAGAATCACGAAAATATGGGACAAATATTACAGTATGCTTTATGTCATTATTTTTTCAAAATTCTCTTGGTCAAGTCTACCAAATCCTTGGTCAAGTCTCTCGTCAATGACTTGACAAACCAAAAACATTCAGAGAAAAACTTTTATAACTTTTGAAAAATTAAATTAAAAATTCTGCAAAAACCATGAACACGCACAATGACTTTTGAAGGATTGAAAACTTTTTTTAGAAACATACGCAGGCTTAGCAGAAATCCTGCTCAAGTCTCCCCATGTCCCTCTAATATACCCAAATTTCCAAAAGGCTGGGTCTCTTCTTTCTTTTACAATAACAAAGCACGAAAACGGCTGCTTGCTGGCTACCTCCTGATTCATTTCCGCCATCATCTTTATTAAGTGTTGCTGTGCTGATTTGTGAGTACAAAGAAGACCATATCCGATCTCTTTTGTAATATCTATTTCAAACGTATTACTGGTAGTTCGCGACAACTGGTGGTTTAATACAATATTTAAATATTATAATAATTGCTAGACTAAAGATAATTGCTTGACAACCTTTTCTTTGCTGCGTTGCATTAGTGTTATACTTGTTTATTTGTATGCGACATTGCAGTAAATATCACAAAACAAGGTGGTTTAATGATATTTACTTCATTGTCGCGACTCGTGTCCAGTAATGATAGTTGTTAATATTTTGAATTGTCACAATTCTATTCACCCAAAGCATCTAGAAACATCTTATTTAGAACTCAGACTCAAAACAAATATTTTTGAGTCACCCTAATAAAAAGTCAATTTTTTTGTGTAGATTTTATAATGTCATATAACAAAGCCAGCCTACAAAAATTACTTTAAAAAATCTTATTTGCTCCGTTACGAAAAAAAAGTGTGCCACCCTAATGAACAGTGAATTTTTATTTCAGATATTTTTTTTAATATTGGATAACTTTTTTCGGTCTTTTATTTTATTAATTTCATCCAGAATATTTATTAGACACAATCTTTTTTATTCTTCAGGGGAACCCGGAAGCATTTGGACCAACCTAGGCAAAACGCCCTTTAGGTTGATAGATGTAAAAGAATTTATTTTGTTAGTTTGAAATCTCAGTTATATTTTGGTGTCATGAAAGTTCAATTGCACCACTCCATGGCAGCGCTAGGCGACGATTTGCAAAACTCTACGTTTTTGGATCCTTCTACAATGTAAAGGTAGTTCGGACGTCTCTACGGGGTAATTTAGACCGTCATCTTTTTGCCTTTCTCATATAAAGAAAGGCTATGCAATCACTGTAAAAATCGACTTTTTAACCGAGGTCCGGAAGGCCGAGTTTCATACACCATTCGATTCAGTTCGTCGAGATCGGCAAATGTCTATGTGTGTGTATGTATGTGTGTATGTGTGTGTATGTGTGTGTAATACTGTGTATATGTGTGTGTGTGTGTGTCATTTAAACTCACACAATTTTCTCAGAGATGGCTGAACCGAAACTTAGTTTCATCTGAAAGGTATAACGCTCCCATAAGCTGCTATTGAATTTTTAGTTGATCCGACTTCCGGTTCCGGAGTTACGGGTTGAAGAGTGCAGTCACACAGCAAATTCCCATATAAACTGGTACCACCATGATGTTCAAATGATGTAAAACATGTTAAAATAGATGTAACATTACTCTAGTTTGCGGGTCTGGATCACTAATGATCAATTAAAGCAGCTTTGACCACATTGGCCACCTATGACAATTCATGACGCCCCCGGGGAACCCACCAAGTTCCAAAGCTAATATCACACCCATTCCCCAACGAATTCTCTACCGATTTTTACAAACTTGAAAGATACAGTAATACCATTGACTGCTGCTGAATTTCATTCGGTTCTGACTCTTGCTTCCGGAGTTACAGGGGTGTTAGTAAGGATACACTGGAATTTCCCATATAAATCGGTACAATCGTAATACCTCAGAGGCTAAAAACCCATGAAATGGTCACCAAATTACTTCTAAGGGGCCATGCATAAATGGCGTAGCATTTTGGGGGGTAGGGAGGGTATACTAAATTTGTGACGAAGTGTCACGAGGGGAAGGGTAGGGTCAGAAGTTGTGCGACGTAGCATTAAATTTAAAACCCATTGTTTAGAGAAAACAATTTAATGATCCTCCATTCCCAAGAGAAATGAATTTAAATTCAAACAAGTTACTGCGGTTTTTCATGAGATAAATTTTACGATTCGCGGAATTACAAGTTCACAAAAATACGAAAAGATTTTGTATGCGGATTTAACTTGCTACATTAGTTCGTTAATGTTGCTAACTAGTAGACTTAGTTTGGAAGCTGAATTAAATTTTCACTTCGGATTCACCAAAACAAAATTTAGTAATTTAGATGAACGTATGCTTCTTAGAATCATTGGCAGCTGCAGGATTGTGAACTGAGAGAAGTTCTATTTATGCTCCCCTTGACATATAAAATTCAAAACAAAACTATCAACATTGTATTTGTGATGAAATGGGCTTATTTTGCACGCAATTTGCTGTTATAATGAAAATGTTGATAAAAGTCGTCAAACATTTTGAAAGGACTTGTATTTAAAATAATTGAAAAACATGTAATTTTTTTCATCATCCGGGCGCTTTACAGGGGACGAGGAGGAGGGGCTAGGTAAATGCTACGTTATTTACGAGGGGGAGGTTACAATTTTGTGACCAAAAGCTACGAGGGGGGAGGGAGGGGTCAAAAATCTCCGAAAAAAAGCTACGTCATTTGTGTACGGCCCCTAATCGCAGATCTAGATCACTGATTGCCAATCAAACATTCTTTGAATATATTGTCCACTATCGACGATTCCGGAATTCCGGGCATATTCCACAATTAAAGTCACATCGGTTCTTCGGTGATGACTGAACCGATTTTCTCAAACCAAGTCTCCAATGGAAGGCAAAATATGCAGTTGAGCATTGCGTCGCCGCCCCTCCCTTGCCCTTACACCTCCCTCCTTCATCACTCCCCTCCCCTTGGACCACCCTCACGCCCGCATTTCCTTCATCCACCCCGTATACCGAAATAAGATGAAGGATTTCTGACGCATCCTCCATTCCCACTCTACTAACCCCCCATTCCCTACATGTTCAAACCCATTCCACCAACATTTCAAAATATAATCACATGAAGATAACATTGAACTCATGCTGATTAAGCTAATTAAATATTATTCTTTTGCCTTTCTCATATAGAAAGGTTATGCAATTGCTCCAAAAACCGACTTTCTAACCGAGGCCCGGAGGGCCGAGTCTCGTATAACATTCGACTCAGTTCGCCGAGATCGCAAAAATATCTGTGTGTATGTATGTGTGTATGTGTGTATGTATGTATGTATGTATGTATGTATGTATGTATGTATGTATGTATGTATGTATGTATGTATGTATGTATGTATGTATGTATGTATGTATGTATGTATGTATGTATGTATGTTTGTATGTATGTTAACAAAATGTCCACATCGGTTTCTCGGAGATGGCTGAACCGATTTTTACAAACTAAGATTCAAATGAAAGGTATAATATTCCCGTAGGTTGCTATTGAATTTCATTTTCAACCGACATCTTGTTCCGGATTACGAGTTGAAGAGTATGGTTACAAAACAAAATTTGTTGATTTGTCCACATCGGTTTCTCGGAATTTTCTGAACCGATTTTGACAAACTTGATTTTAAATGAAAGGTTCATCAGTTGCTGTTGAATTTTGTGTGGATCCGAGTTCTGGTTCCTAAATTACAGAGTGATACGTACGATCATGCAGCAAATCCCGATTCTAACGAATTCTGCGATGAATATAAAAAGGTGAAAATTTTTCCAAAATGTAAACACAACTGTTGAATTTGTAGATCTAGGTCACCAAAAATCATTCAAAGTCTCTTTGGCCACACTGGCCACCATCGACGGATCCGGAAGCATCCAAATTCAGAATAACGGTTATATTGGTTTGTCGAAAATGACTAGACCGATTTGATCAACTTAGTCTCAAATGAAAGGTGTTGCGTCCCCGGAAACTGATATTAAATTCCATCTCCATCCGACTTCCAGCTCCGGAGCTACGGGTTGTGGAGTGCGATCACATAGAAAACTCCGATTCAAACCGATACCGCGATGAATGCAAAAAGGTGCTCTTATATATACTTACCAAGTGTAATAAGAATGAAAGACATTTCCATAATGTTATATTGTACGAACCAGCTATTAAATCATAGTTTGGAGAAATGAGAAAGGCACAATTGCACCTCTAGGTGGATTAAAACACGTTTTTATTTTTTATTTTTTTTTTTACAATGGAAATATGTATAGCTATGAAATATTCATTGGAGAAACTCCTTAATAAGCAAAAAACATAAATAGCGTTACAAAAACTTAATCTGGTTAGTCACAGCTGTCAAGTGGCTCCTCATGTATTTTCTTTGCTGTGGCGTGTGCAATCGTGTGCGTAGCCGCAATCCGCTGAACGGTGATTGATGGAATGGGGGGTCCGAATAGCCCCGTACGCTCATTTTCTACGAAAGCTGTGAACGTCTTGAAAATATCTGTGTTTTGACCCAAACAAAAATCATTTTATAAAATAGGTGCCTCAAGCTTTTCAAAATACATACGTGTTATTTTTTCACTTTTATTTGTTGCTTTAATCACGGTTTTACCATTATAACGATTTTTGTTTTGAGGATGGCAAAAAATGAAACTCGTTGTATCTTCTTTCTAAAAAAACAAAAAAATTAGATTCAGCTGTCAAAACTAATGCTTTAGAATAACAGCAGCACCTATTTTGATCAAAACAGATTTTTCGAAGCAATAGTGTATTCAACATACCAAAATCACTTGAAACCATTTTATTCGAAGCATTAAAAAGCGTGAATTGTGGTTCACAATTTCTTCTATACCAGTTACAATGCAATTTGTCCCACTTTGTTGAAGACGTGAATACGCCATGTGTTTAGGGTATCAAAATATTTTAGGCTATTCGTGAAAGAAAACCTGTAAAATATGTAATTTATGATAAATCTCTTCTGCCCTTTCTAAACTATAAAATTTATATTTTTTTCAAGGATTGAGTTTGTAAGGCTCACAATAATACGTCATCAGTAAAAATCGGAATTTAGAACATTGCGTAACTATCGTTTGAAAGCTCGATATGATCCTTACTTTTATGAGAATTGATTACCCAAATTATTATATCAGAAGATACTTTATAAGTTAGTTGTTTTATGTTGTAAAACTGCTTCGAAATTTTCAAACTCCGAAGATGACTGTTATTATGTCATTTTGACATTAAATTCTTATCACACCCACCATTAAACCGAATTTTTGGCAACACAACTGGTAGAAACAAAGTCGTTCTACATAAGAAATTTCTTCGAATACTATCTATCTAATATAACATGTATTATTCACTGTATCCCACATTAATAGGTACATTCCATTTTTTGAGAATTTTTGTCCTATTGCATCGAACTACTATGTATGTGGAAAAAAATATCACCTGTTTCTCAGAGATGGCTGAACCGATTTTCACAAACTTAAGCTTAAATTCAAGGTACAACTTTCCCATCGGATGATATTGAATTTGTACCGGTCGGACTTCCGGCTCTGGAGATATAGGTTGGTTTGGAATGTCACACAGGAATTTCCCATATAAACCGCTACAATCGTAGTACATCAGAGGTTAAAAATCTATTAAAATGGAAATAGATCACTAATGGTCAAACAAAGATTCTTGAAGGTTATTGTCCACTATCGATAATTCCGAAATTTTCGAATCCCGGGCCTGTTCCAGAATTAAAATTTCATCGCTTCTTCGGTGATGACTGTATCAATATTTCTTAACCAAGTCTTAAATGAAAGATATAATATGCGGATTGGTTTTGCAACCCCCACTCAACACCCTTCCCCCTACACCCTCCTCCTCCGCAGACCACCCTCACATCCATATTTCCTTCATCCACCCCGCATACCAAATGAAATTAGGGGGTAGCCAATGCATCCTCCCGTCTGACACTAATAATCCCCCACCATCCTGCATTCTAAAATATGTTATCATGAATACCTATGTACAACATTGAACTGATGTTAATCAAATATATTTTTTTAATGTTCCAGTGTAGTTGTTTATTAGTTTCGTGGTCGTGCATTTTTGTATACGTGCCAAGTGTAATCAGAATGTAACAGACATTTACACGAATATATTGAACATAACCAGCCATGGAATTATAGTTTGAATAAATGAGAAGGATACAATTGACCTACTAGATATATTAAAAAAGTTTTTGAAAAAAATGAATCGCAATTTTTATTTTCAATTTTATTTGTTATTACGAAAAGGCCAACGATTATATACAATCATTTGCATCGGAGAACTAAACACTCCACGAATAAGCATAGGAAAATTTTTACGCCTCCAACAACGATTCTATAACTCAGCTCCCACATCAACATCAACTCACATCGTCGAACCGAGCTCTCCTGTCAGCCCCAACGAGTGCACAACAATGGCGGTTTAATGATCAAGATATCGATGATTTTTAATTAGCTCCAACTACTTCATTGATGCTCATCTGCCATCCTCGACTAGCGTCCGTCATCGACTAGCACACTGTGGATGTGGTTGGCACATGGCCACACAAACACACCGGCGTACCACCGGTCATTGCCGAGCCACTAAGAAAGCGCAAACAGTAACACAGTGAGGGTTTAGAAGATCGGTGGAAGATTGCCTTCCGAGTACTCGCTTCCGGTTACATAAAGCGGGTAAAGAAGGTCGGTGTTGGCAAACGATGCCACTTCCTCGAGTCAGTAGCGGCAACACTAACCATCCATCGTACTGCCCCAGCTGACACTTGGCACGGTTTTTAGTGGGTCTGTATATGTAGATGTGCGCTGTGTAGATATACGTGGACGCCGTACACAATCGCTCTGGCCGTACTCCCTTCTGGCGCTCAAGTCTAACAGCCAAGTGCCAGGGCAAAATTCTAACTGAACGAGGAAAGTCAGTGAACAAACGTGATGATTTATTACTTCAGTCGGCAGTTTGAATAGCTGGACCAACATTGGACCACACTGCTCGGTTCCGATGGGCGACGGAAGGGCTAATGAGTGTAGCTCGGTCGTTGGCGCTCGGAAGAAATAGTAACAAAATCTGATACTGGATGAGGGGGATGATCCCATGAAGATGATAAAAAGTCGTTCAACAGTTCCGAAGTATTTGTTTATAAACCACTGTAATTCAACTTCCATGACAGCAAAAAAAATGTGAAAATCAATAGTTGAAATACTTCTAGGAGGGAATCTGTAGGGTGTGTGAAATCAAATCGATTCACAAATAGCTTCGTGGCTGGCGAGCCATTATAAATATGTGCAAAGTGTACTAAGAATGTAACAAACATTTCCACAATAATATTGAACATAAAAAGCCATGGAATCATGGTTTCGAGAAATGAGAAAGACACCGTCGCGCCACTAGGTGGATTAAAACAGATTTTTAAATACCAAACAACCCATGCATCTTTACTGGAGACCGGGTAGCTATAGAGCACTGAGAAGAGCACCAAAGTTACTAGTCAATTTTTTTTTGATTTTCTTTGTTAGTCAGCAAATAATGCCACGTCATTTGTGAATGGAATGGATACCTAAATTGTCTTCAAATAAGAAATGTAACATCATGCTGGTAGCCCTCGTTACTCACCCATAGTCACATTATCTGAATATTTTCCAATTACGCTCTGGTTGTATCAATTATTTCGGAGCTGTCAAATCATATAACTTGTGCAAGCTGTGGTACACAACGGACAAAATAAAATCTACAATTAGTTAGATTGTGATCTAAACCCGAAGAAACCAGCTTGAGCAATACAGCAAAGCAGTAAATTTATATGAAACATTCTCTTTCACAGCCTCGAGTTGCTTCAGGGAATCATTTCCAGGCTAGTTACCAAAACAGCTATTAAGACGACATAGCCAGATCCTTCGGTTGCATTGAAAAGCCATCCAACCAGATAAGGGACAGAGATTAAAAGTCCGCAGCAGTTAATTTCAACCCCATGAATTATAAAAGAGGTGTCTCATTAAATAAATATAAATTTGTTTATACCGAAACCATCGATAATGTTGGTTGGGACTACGACTACGTGATTAGATGTATTGGATGAGGCCATGTTGTAAATTATTCAAATATCGCTTCGAGCGCCATGGTTATTTTCTCTACCATATTTATTTGCTTCTGTGGTTTAGGGCTTAGATAGCGTTTTTCATTACATCTCAAAAGAAATTCTCCTGAAGATAATCATAATTATTAAATATCCTAGTTCACGTTATGGTACAATTGAGTAGTTTTGCAAAACGACATTTTACCACTGCCAGTCGTATATTAAAAACCTGTTTTGATCTACCTAGTGGTGCAATTGTGCCCAAGGAGTTTTTATTCTCAGGTGATACGATCCTTAAGAATGCCGATCAGCCATGTTGGTTTTAGAAACGACAGCTAACAACATTGTTTACTAGTTCTCTCCATATGTTTGTTTGGATTGGTAAACAAAGTTGTTCACTGTAATTTTTCTTACCCGCAGCCTGCTGGTAAGAAATACCACACTCCTCACCTACTTACTGCCAAAGACGAATCACCTTAGAGCTCTAAGCACCTTGATTGTGCCTTTCTCATTTCTCTAAACTATGATCCATGACTGGTTATGTTCAATATGATTGAGGAAATGTCTATTACATATAGCAATGAGTCTATTTTCGACATGTTTCTATCATCACCCTACCCATTTGAAACCGTTTGTTAGAGCAGCGTCTGCCATTCACTGACACTCGATTCAAGTTTTCGTTCCGCCTAACACGAGAATTTCATCATTTTCAGGGCATTTATGTTCTTACACTGGTTCTTAACAACGAAATGAGGCTTTTCATGCAAATTTATACGCATTCCATAGATTGTAGACCGAGTAATTAATGAATTAGTGAGGTATCCTCATCAAAAGGGGGTATTGATGGGGTAATGGTCTAAAGGCGTGTAATGAGGGGGATTTTAAGGTGGTGATGACGGGAGAGGGGGTCGGTGATCAGTGGATAACCCCTCTCCGTACATCGTTAACTACCCCTTCTTAAAATTCAGAAATCCTAACTCAGTCGAAAAAAATCGCCTGGATTAAGTTGATGATATGGAGTGATTTTAATAAGAGATCGGCAAAAATGATCAATTTGAAATCATACAAATTGTCAGTGTTACCGAGAGTGGCGAGAATAAAGTGATTTTTTACGCATAACCAAATATATTACATGGTTCATCTGACACACACACACCGGCAACTGACCTGCGAATCCAACGCCGGGAAAGAAGAGTAACCGCAACAGCGGGCGTTCCTTAGAGTTCCATACTCGGCTCAACTCTTTAGAATGCTATGTACGACGGAGTGCTGAAACTGAGCCTCCCCATCGGCGTGAAGATTGTCGGTTTTGCCGACAACGAGGTAGTGCTCCTAGTGATCGGCGAATCACTATAGGAAGTAGAAGTACTCGCAACGTAGGCGATAGATGTTGTAGAAGACTGGATGCGCGAGAAGAAACTGACGTTAGCTCACCACAAAACCGAGATGGCTTTGACAAGCAACCGAAAAGCAGTGCAGCAGGCAAGAATTTCGGCCGGAGAGTGTATCATCAACTCAAAGCGGGAAGTTTGACAACTGAGAGTGTTGGTAGACGACCGGCTAAGCTTTAAAAGCCTCATCGACCACGCACGCGGGAGGGCCGTAAAAGTGATCTCGGCACTATCTCGGATCATGCCCAAAAATTCGGCGACTAGCAGCAGCAAAAAGCGACTATTGGCGAGTGTCTCCACATCGTTGATCAGATACACAGGACCTGCTTGAATGACGGCACTGCAGACGAAGAGGAACACATCTCGGCTGAACAGCACGTTCAGGCTGATGGCCATGCGGGTGTCTAGCGCATATCGAACTATCTCGTCAGAGGCAGTCTTCGTTATAGCTAGAACGAGGAAGTCGTAAACGAGCCATGAATGGACCCATCGACTAATTCCATACTTCTCGGTGTGGGTGAACAGAGCGCATGGTGAGGTGAACTTTCACCTGACGCAGTTCTTGTCTGGTCATGGCTGCTTCAAAAAGTATCTGAACATCTGAACCACGCGAATTCATCGTTCATCGAAACTCTTGAGTACTCTGTCCTAGAATGCTTGCGATTCGAACACGAGCAAAACGAAATGAGAACAATCGTTCAGATCATGTTAGCGTTGCAACGAAGCTGGCGAGAGAAGCAACGACCAGCAACGCAGGAGTACACGGCATCGGGTCGCGAGGCACCTATGAACCGGAATTTACACTCTAACTGGAATCGCCGGACCGATCATGGTACTTGACAAGTCAGTCTGACGAAAAGAGACCGGGGGCGACCGGAGTAGGCTAGATCCAACGCCGGGGACTAGACTGAGTGCACGCATCGTCGACGGTAGGTCGTCGGGGCACCTGAGAACCGTAAATCATCCTCCCCCCGGAATCACAGGAATGACCTCGGCACCTAAACGACAGCATCAGGATAACGGTTTCGAGAAAAAATTCAAGGTCGGGAAATTTCTGCGTCGGAGTAGGCCCACCGTCGGGGACTAGTTCGAGTAGATCGGGAAGTAGCACCGGCAAATGGTCGTCGGGGCGCCTTTGAACTCGAAGTCACCCTCCATCTAGAATCGCAGGACCGACCTCGACATCTGCCCAGATAGCATCAGAAGATCTTCTGCTGCCGGGGAACTCTTCGTCGGAGTAGGAAAGATCCACCGTCGGGGACTATTCCGAGTAGTCCGTAGCGAATCGACGGCTTGAATCATCCGAGCACCAGTGAACTGGACGCAGTCCCCCACCAGTAATCGCTGGACTGACCGCGGCATTCTACCAAACTGAATTGAAGCAAGAATAACGCGTCCGTCAACGGTTTCGGAAGACATTCTTTCGTCGGGGAACTCTCCGCCGAGGTAGACTGTCGGGGACTACGCCGAGTAGCAACGAACGCGAAAATCACCAATCACCGGCACCCATGAACCGGAAGCCACCCTCCAACCGAAATCGCTGGATCGACCACGGCATCCAGCTGGTCAACGTAGAGAGGAGCGCATGTAGAATATCATGCCGTGCAGGACTGATAGGGCGGTTATGAGACCAGCAAAATCTAGCGCGACCAGCTAGACCTCAAATAAAGCGAAGTGCATTAGCACGCCTCCCCCCGAAGTAGTCGTTTCAAATGGAATCCGGGGGATCAGGCAAATATAGAGCTCCTTTGTAGAGTTTAGAGAAGCAGGGTCAGAGTTATCTTCTCTGGTCAGAGTCCCTCACTCTAGCCCAACCGGAGTGCCACCCGGCACATCAGGATCGACGCCAGTAACATCCTGATTATGGCATACTGGCCATGGCGAATGACAACGGACAGGACACGGATCATGAATTGGACGGCGACTTTGGGCTGACAGGCGTGCTGTTCATGTCCCCGAGTAAGAAAGGATGGCACCGACTTTAAATGACGAGCGGTCCAACAGCACGGCTGCCTACGAATCGATAAAACCCTGTTAGGTGTCAAGGTACGTTCAAAACTCGTCGCCATTTAGTTGATGGTACTAGGTTCGGTTGGAACATTCCCGATTTTACACCAATCCGGCTCTAAACACTACTCCCCATGAAGGATATCAACCCTAGCATGGTCTTCCTGCTTCATAGATAATTATGGGATCACGAGAGGCGACTATGTTCAACGAGTGGAGATAGCGGCCCGGAGTTGGGACCCATAAAAAGGAGAAAAAAAAAACAAGAAACTCACATATACGGAGCAAGCACGGTGAATCCGTTCGCCAGAGGTGGGTTGGTGAGGACACCACCACCAGTAGCAGCTGAAGTCATTCAACAAGAGCAGGAAGAGGAGAAGCAGCAACAACAACAGCCAGAGCAGAGCGGGATGAATTGCACCCTACAAAAGTCAACAGTAGTGGCAGCGAAGCACTTGGTGGAGGAGCACTACAAGTTTGTGGATGCGAGACACAATGTCCATAAGGACATTAAGGAAATAGTCATCAGAATCCGAAAGGCACTACTGTATGCAGTGAATGAGTATGACACGGCAACGCGGAGGGCTGATGTAGCTGAGCGAGTATCTTCCTAGAATGGAATGTAGAACACGTCAATTTTCGTGACTCCAAAGAGGACATAATCCTCGTCAGGAGATGGAAGACCAGCCCCAAAAGTCAGACGCTCGAGGATTCTGTTGCTATTGCCGTAGGAAAGGACGGCACCCAACATGGAGAAAGCTGGAGTACTGTCGTAGGTTGGAAGGAGAAAAACTGGAAACAGTAGAAGAAGAAGTAAGAGCAAAAAAGGATCAGAAGAAGAAAGGACAACCTTTAGCTCGTCAGAAGGCGCCAAAGGGAGATGCACTGATCGTCAAAGCGAACGATACGACGTCTTACGCCGTTCTTCTCAAGAAAGTGAGAGAGGATCCAGAGCTAAAAGAGTTGGAAGAAAACGTTGTTAGAACAAGGCGTACTCAGAAGGGCGAGATGATCTTCAAGCTGAAGAAGGATCCTTCCGTCAAGAGCTAAATTCTTGGACTGCAAAGCGAACGTGAGAGCCCTGTCGCAGCAAGCCGTAGTCGAGTGCAAGGGTGATCGAGCAGTGCAAACTGGATGAACCGGCGACTATTCGGATTCGAAAATCGTATGGAGGAACTCAAACGGCGGCTATTCGACTACCGGTGGCCTTTACCAACAAGCTGACGGAGACCGGCAAGATAAATGTCGGATAGTCGGTTTGCTCGCTGAGAGTCGCTCCGCGAGTTACCAAACAGATGGAGTGATGCTTCAGATACTTTGACCTCGGACATCTGGCGACGAACTGAAATGGCCCGGACAGATTTGCACTGTGTAGAAAATGCGGAGAAAAGAGGTAGGTTGCTAGAGATTGCACGAAGCAACCAAGGAGCCTGGTCTGCAAACCGGACGATGGAAATTACATGACGGGTGCTCTGCGTACGTAAAGGCGAAAGCAGGTGTATGATAATGGAGATAACCCAGCTTCATCTGAATTATTGTGACATTGCACAGCAACTGTTCTAGCAGTCGACAACAGAAACGAAGTGCGACGTTGCAATTATTGCAGAGCCGTTTCTCCCGATAACGGTAACTGGATGGTGGATAGTGCAGGAATGACGGCAATCCATGTAATGGGTAGTTTCCCTGTCCAAGAGGGGATGGATAACACACACGAAGGCTTCATGAACGCCAGAATCAACGGCATATTCATATCTAGCTGTTTTGCTCCCCCAAGGTGGACACCAGAGCAGTACTGGATGCATTAACCGACTCGTTAGTCGGACGAACGCCGGTTGTTATAGGAGAAGACTTTAACTTTGAGCCGTGGAATGGAGTAGCAGGCTGACCAACGTAAGAGGTTAGAAGCCTTGGCGAAGCTGGATATGAGACTGTGCAACGAAGGTTCCGCTACCACATTCCGTAAAGACGGTCGAGAATCCATCATCGATCTATCATTCGCTTCGCTGAGGGATAACATGAAATGGCGAGTTAGTGAACAGTACGCACATAGTGACCACCAAGCGATCCACTGCATCATTGGTCGGCAAAATTGAACGGTAACGCCAAGCGTGAGGACTGGCAAGCGGAAGTGGAAAATAAAGAACTTCGACAAGGAATGAAAGCACTTCGTGCTTACAGCGTCATTCTAATTCCGAGTGCAGATGAGCTGTCGGAAACAGTAGCGAGGGCATGTGATGTAACAATGCCGAGGTAAATGGAGCCGATGAACTACCGGCGTCCAGTGTACTCGTTGAGCAATAGACTCAGCATCCTCCGGGCAGATCTGATGCAATCTGAGAAGAGTGTAAGGTAACATTCCGGGTGGCCAGGGCCGCTTTTAAACGCGAGATAGAGCTAAGCAAGTCCATCTGCCACAAGGACCTATGCAGAGAAGTAGACGCGAACCCCTGGGACAATGCTTACCGTGTCGTTATTTCTAGGATCAAGGTTCGAATGACGCCAGTCGATATGTGCGCCGACAAACTGAAAATTATCGTGGAGGGTTTTTTCCCGCAGCACGACCCAATCGCATGGCCCTCTACACAGTACGTTGATGCAGATGGTGGAAATGCTGGTGACAATCGAGTTTCCAACGACGAGCTCATTATTGTGGCAAAAGGGCTGAGAGCGAAGAAAGCTCCCGGACCGGATTGTATACCCAACATGGCACTGAAGACTGCTATCCTCAAGTTTCCGGACACGTTCAGGAAAATCCAACAGAAATGCCTGGAGGATGACTATTTCCCGGATAGGTGGAAGATCCAGAAGTTGGTGTTGCTGCCAAAACCTGGGAAACCACCAGAAGATCCAGTATCCTATCGGCCTATATGCCTGCTGGATACTCTTGGTGGGCTCCTGGAAAGGGTCATCCTCAACAGACTGACGACCTAAGCCGAAAGTGAGAACGGACTATCGCAAAGGCAGTTCGAGTTCCGGAAAGGGATATCGACGGTGGATGCCATCCGCACAGTCATCGCGAGCGCGGAGAAAGCATTGTAGCAAAAAAGGGGTAATCGCCGTGGTAACGATAGAAAGGGTACTGCGCCGTGGTAACGATAGACGTGAAGAACGCATTCAACAGTGACTGGGAGGCGATCGCCGTAGCGCTGCACAGAAGGCGGTTTCCGGACTATCTGTGCAAGGTTCTGAAAAGTTACTTCCAGAACCGAGTACTGGTCTACGGAGTGAACATGGGGCAGAGGACGATTAGGGTCACTGCGGGAGTACCTCAAGGCTCTACACTCGGCCCAACGCTCTGAAATATAATATACAACGGAGAGTTAACACTGGAGCTGCCCAGGGGGTTGAGATCGTCGGCTTTGCAGATGATGTTGTCCTGAGGATTTTTTGTTTGTTTTTGATTATAGAGGTTTCAACCTTAGGGTCATTCGCCTCTTTGTCGGGTTAGAAAAATTTCTAACGCTATGTGCGGGGTTGGGAATTGAACCCAGGTGAGCAACGTTAAAGGCAATCAATTGACCAACTACGCTATCTCCACCCGTCGTTTTCATGTAGCTTTCAAATCGTTCACAATATCGCCTTGGAATCAAAGGGAAAGTTACAGGAAATTTTTTGGACCTTTCGAAAAACCTTTTGTGGATGATGGAGAAACACGAATAGCTTAAATAAAATAAAATAATTGTGTTGTGCAAAATAAAATTTAAAACATCTCGAAAATTTTTGTTATGAGCTTTTGGTTTAAGTTAGCGTTTAGAGTCGTCGTAAATAGTATGAATTATAAAACTCTTTAAAAAGTTGTTGTAAGGAAAACTTTTTGCCTTTCTCCTATAGAAAGGTTATGCAATCACTCTGAACATCGTCAACCTAATCCCGGAGGGCCAATTCTTTTTTGACTTACATAGGTTTTCTGTATTTTAACTGGGTCGTAGTTAGGAGGATTCGGTAAGGGGCACCCCCCCCCCCCCCACCACATCACTCACCACCCTTCCCTAAACCGCCCTTCCCTCATCAAGTACCCCACCAGGCGAATAAAATTTTCTAATTTTTCTAGAATTAACTTCCTGTGTGGGTCTGTGAAAAATTTGGTTTGAAATGATTTTGAGTTTAGAGACTAATTTAAAATTTCTTAACAAGTTGAAAATTTTTGGCGGGGTCCAAACCCCCGAGCCCTCCTCCTGGATCTGTCGCTGGTTTCAAGTGTTTCAGCGTCGACACATAGCAACTCAAGTTCGTTGCTGTCGATTCATTGTACGTATGTGTAAATCACCCTGAATATCTAATAGACAGTTCCACCATTATATTAAACATAACCAGCCATGGAATCGTAGTTTGGATAAATGAGAAAGGCACAATTGCACCACTAGGTGGATTAAAACGCGTTTTTAATAAAAGCTTTCCCATAATCCAAGTACACTGGAAAAGTTTCTTTTACATCTTTGAAATGATAAACATTAGATTCTTGACATTTTATGATGGGGTAACGCGAATAACTTATAAAAAGGGCACAATTACACGAATTAATTGTTTTTGTTAGAATTCCAAATATCTCGAAAACTATTGCATTTTGGAAGATTTTGTTAATTGCATTTTGATTTAAAATGATACTCAGAACTATATTCTGTAATAAAATTACAGTTTTGTATGCCAAATGCTATGACACTTAAAACATGCGTAAAGTTATTGTTAAAAAACTTTTTTATCGATAAGTTCTCCATCATGCAATCACATTTAAAATGTTCCTTTTCTTTTTAGGTCAATAAACAAAATATAAAAAATTAAAAATTGGTTTTTTGCAATTTAAATTTTTTACACTACTTTTCGTTTTTGTGAAAAATGACGCAACATTCCTTTCAGTGTATATTTTTTCGAAAAGAAGTATGCATTTCGTGTAACTCGTTCTCAGATAGTTTTGCTTTATAAAATACAGCAATCGAACAAAAAAAATGAAATTAATGCACGTAGAAACGTCTACGCCCTTTTGAAAAATTGCTCTTGTATCAAAATATTGCAATTATCAGAAAAAAAAAATCATGAAGATTCATAAACCGAACACACACTCAATTTGGCTCGGCAATTTCTCAACAGCCGTGTAATCAGCAAATTTAGAAACTGATATCTCAGTAAAGTGAAATTTGTTAGCTGATTTTCGGTGAAATATTTTCCGAGTATCAGCTATGAAACGTCACTTTTACTGAGATCTCAGCCAAAAAATTGTTTATTGAGATCTCAGCTATTAAGATTTCGGCAAAAGATTCGAAAAAAGCTGGGATTCGGAATAAAAATTTAAGTGTGCACAACTGCAAAATTTCGTTCGAATCGACGATGGTCATATTTTGCAGTCGGCCGGTTTCTCATGGAATCCCTCTAATGAGAATAAACAAATAAATAAATAAACTGTTTGCTGTTTGCAACCACTATGGATGTTTGTTCAACCTATTCCAACGGTGGTGCTGATGCCACCGTGGAATGCCTAGAATAAAATCCGTAGTGAATATTTTTGTGGTGTGTATCCTGTCGCCTCGTGTGCGCAATGCTTTAAAAAAAATCAATTAAATTCGTTCTGAAGTTTTAAGGGATGAACATGTACATTTTTACATTAAGAACGTCGAGCACTGCCCATTTACGTAATAAAAGATGAATTTTGTTCATCATTTGATGACCCAATTCTAAGGTAAAGGGAGCGAGTTCTGCAATACAATAATATGTTTCTTTTCGATTGTAAGAAGCTGAATCATTCTTTTATTTCATGCGAGATGTATGAGGGCCTCCTTAGAAACTTTCCACACCTCAAACTGACTACAGCAAATCTGTAGTTGGAGTAATAAGAAAAAAAACTGAGGGATGGCAAAAATGGGGAAATATTATACAAAAAAGTTATTTGTGAGGAACAAACTTTTCGTGTGTTTTCGAAACCCTTCTGTTGGTGTATGCTGCGCACGGCTATGATTTCACATCAGATTCTCGTAATTCGGTTAGGCGTTCTTAACATTGTTGCATATTTAACATTCCACTAGTATGCACAAAGGAGAAAAAAGAATAGTACTTTGCAAGTTTGGCTGTTACTAGGCAGCATAAAGAAGTTGAATTATTCTTCATGCTATTCCAAATACAGCATACCGATACTATCAAGCGAAATTTCACCAAGTAAAATGTAACAATCTACGCAGAAATCGATATTCCCTCTCGTTTTAATAAATTTTGTTGAATACATAATTCATGCTTTTGCCAGGATAAAAAGAAGCAGATATTGACTTTCCGTAGAGCTTTTCCCACTACAGGAATGGAAAAATCGGTAGCCAAAGAGAGCGTTACATAAGCGGAAAATAGCTCCGAAAAAATGTCGACTAAAGAAGGATCGAGAGCTGCATAGAATGGAAAATCTAATCCCGGTCGCTGCAGTTTGCTGTTAAGGCTTGAGGTTAACAAAAATGTGTAATGCACCGGGCACCGGCACCGGATCTTGGTAGCAGCGAAGAGCAACGAATTTTCTATATCATGGGCAAACTCGTTCAGTTCCATATGCAGTCTGCCGAAGCACCTAAGGTACCTATAGTGGCTGCTTGTTGGCCATGGTCGGGTAGAGCCTTTTGCTGTTTGTCAACTCTTGAATTGAAATGGGCGGCACGGGAAACCCGGAAGTGATGGGAAAAACTGTTACACAGCGAAGTTTGAGGCGCAAGAAAGTAGCGGAAAAGATGAAAGAATGTGGCAGCATAAAAGCACTTCATCAGGGAAGGCAATGAAAAGCGTGCGGTACAGAAAAAGAGTTTCGCAGGGAAAAACGCTTCGAGGTGCAATCTACGGGAAAGAGTAAGGACCCGGACAACGAAAAGGATGATTATGGGGGAGCGCGTTGACGAGAGGCAGAAATGCCAGACTGCTCTTAGAGGGAGAGAAGTAACACTAGCAAAATAAAATGATAACATTATGAGGCATTATTGCACATATACAGTGCGCTTTTCCGCAAACCACAACTTCCGGCGTGGTGAAAGAATCAAGAGGAAGCTCGTAAAGGGAATAAACAGCCGGGAGCGGCATAGTTGCAGTTCTTCTACAAACCTGGTAATCCCATTTTGCACTCACCCTTCGTTCAAATTTACTCTTTCGTGCACATTCACGTGTTATCCCAGTTGAATATTTCTTTTTTCAGGTTCTTTTGGTTTTTTCCATGGATCTGTGGCTCATGAAAGTGTCATCTATGGCATCGCATGAATGAAAATGCTTGAAGCGGAATTCGCGGTCTAACAACATGTCACCGGCGCCGGTTGGGAGCGTTCTGTGTAGGATCATATGTAGGGCCAGATTTTTCGCTTCCATGAATTGGAATTTGGTGACGCCGTGAATATAACAGGAGAAACAGTTCATCTTCCTTTTTCTCAAATGTTATGAAACATTATATTCTAAATAATCACTTCTAGCAATAAATAAGGTAATCAATATGATGAGCGTGGTGTCGTAACCAGATCAAATGGAAAGCTAACAAGATAAAATATTCTATTGATATTTGTAGCTGATTTTTTATCTGAAGCATAAAAGTAACATCAACGATCTAACATCGTTTATTAATACAATATACACGCAAACATAGTACATAATATTCTGGTTGAAGTTTAAAAGCGAAATAGACACACTGCGTCTTTCTTTCTTCCCTTATTTTCAGAGTATGCGACTGAGGCGCAACTTATGCGCACTATGCACAGGACGATGCTCTACAGTAATGTACACAAGATTAGTTGCCCACTTTGAAAATTCTTGTAAAACCGTGTTAAGAAGTTACACCACCGTAGAATTAAAAAAAATCGATTTTCTTTTTATTAGTCTAAAATGTGCTTTAGGATGTTAAAAATGATATCCCAAAACATGTAAGAAGAATAGAATACATAAATGTTCAAATTTTCAATTCTGCCGCAACCCCTGCGTATATCCCATGTGTATTAAAAACTTTACCCGTGTTTTTCTCAAAACCACTTTTTTTGAGCTGGCCGGAAATCTAACTCAAACAAATGATTTTTGATCGTGTGACATTTCTACAGAATATTCAAAATTGATTTCTCCACCGACGTACGTACGTCGCTTGCTATTAACAAAAAGAATCAGAATAATTTTAGTTTTTGGATTTAGGTCAAAAATTAAGGGAGATATAGATTTTCGACCGTGGACCCCTTCAAAAAATTGTATGGGGAAAAATTGTGCACAGCAGCCATCTTGCTCTGAAATTATTCGAAAAAAATATTTCATATGATTCAATACTTATGTTATAAATCCCATTTAAGAATATCTCTTCATTTCGCCAAGAAATTTTTTGTGTGCTCTACAGTGGTGTGACATCTTAATCCATTGAACACTGAAAATTAAGAATCAGATTCACGGATCGCGCGATTATTCAAGTACACAGGCGAATATGCGAATGGCTATATGATTATAAAATCCAAATTATCCACGCGAAGCTCTATAAACGCTAACAGACCTGACAAGCAGGTTAACATACAAACGCTCGAGCCCTTCACGGTAATCCATGCACACCAACGACCGCGGCCTCACAAACACCCCGGTGACTAAGTAAACGTTTAATCACTTATAAATTTACGAATGCGGTCTACAATTGCCCGTGTTCGCGCGTCCTAGTAGCCTACGTCCATACTTTCAATTAAACTAATAAAAAAATGACGCTCATATCCATTAGACAACAAATTTTAATGAAAGAAACAACTTAAATTTCATGTTTTACATTTCTTCTAAAGGAAATGCATAGAATTCGCTCAAACTTTCAAGATTCTTTCCGAGGCCCGGAGGGCCGAGTCTTATATACCAATCGACTCAGCTCGACGATTTGGGACAATGTCTGTGTGTGTATGTAACGGTCAAAGTCTCATTCGTGTTTCTCAGCGATGGCTGAACTGATCTTATCCAAACCAATTGCAAATGGAAGCCCTACCACCCAGACAGAACGTTATTAATTTGTTTTTGATTCTGATGTTTAGTTTCCAAGATACGGATGTTTAAAAGTGTAAAAATGTTTTTTGCAGTTTTTTGCCATTATCTGTCGAAATTGACAACATAGATTAACATTTGATATATTTTTAGCAAGCTTTTACAAATACCTTTCGAACGAGCTATAGATTGTTAAAGAATCGGACTGCTATTAAGAGAGATATTCAACACTGAATTCGGACAAAAATTTATTACCATCTCTCAATAGCTAGAAATATGACCAAAAACATGTTATCTATTTTTAACGCCAAAACGACTAATTTTAGGTCAATAGAAATGAGAATTTAATGGGTGCAATATGCACTTTCTTTTAAAATTGTATTTTTGCTGATTAATCCTCCTACAAGTGAGATATTTTTATAAATTCCCTTTTAAGTGATTGTATTGAGATGGTGCCTTCAGCAAATTTGTAGCTCTTACTTTTGCGAACAACTCTACTGAATACACTTAACATCTATCTTGAATACTTTAAAAGTTATAGTTTGTTGTTTGTCGATTACCCTTTGTCGCCTATTTATTATTCAATATAATAATAATCCACTTAAATAAGCCAAATATTATCTACCACCTCTAAAAATAACCACCGAACAATTCTAAGTTGTCCAGATGAAACTTAATCACTTATCAGTGCAAAAATTTTCATTTATGAGAACCTTCAGACTGCAAATTTTCTAACTTATCTATGGTTATATCGATCGATCTGGAACATATCTCGGAAAATAAAAAGCGAAATAAATAAAACCAAACAGCGGCGTTGCCAGAACGAGGTTTTGGAGTGAAGCGAAAAATTTATTGATGACGATTGATTTGATTCAATATTACAATAATAATTATATGATCAGTACATTGATAACCTATTGTTTTAAATAACATGAGCACTTTTGAAAAATTCTGGGAATGGGATCCTGATCTGTGAACGATCTATTGGTCGGGATACCAAAGTTATATAATTACATCAATATCAAATATCTGCATGAAAACATTCCAATATAAACTAATTCCGGAGCTCTGAAATCAAACCTCAGATTTCCGGTTGTACCAAATGTAACTAAATAGGGACTAAAGTCATTTTTTTTTGAATAGGTAGCGAAGTTGGAATTGATTTAATGCCAATGAAACATAGAACTGCCACCGAAAAATTGCATAACTTTCAATATTTGCTGAACGTATTTTTGTTTTGGGAATGCGTAGAGTTGGACCAAAAATCTAATTTGATTAATAGCGAGGATAACACTTTCCGAAATTAGAGGGATATTTATAAAAAATGGCGTTTTCCGTTCGACTCTAGCAGGTCCTGATCTATTTTGATGAGCATTTGATTTTTTTCCAATAATATTAATAGGTAAAATAAATGTTCGAAAACAGTAATTTAAGGCCAAGATCACATCATTTCGAAGCCCCCAATTTAAAGGGTTTAGTATTTTCGAAGAATTTTACAACGTAAAATTGCACACCATCTGATAAAATAATTTTGACGTTGTATCTTCCAAGCATGTATTGAGAATTTACTCTTCAAACAAATTTAGTTCGAAGCAATGTTTTCAGCAAAAGCAGCTTTTACAAACCACTTTGTTGAAGACTCTATGTGTTCAGGGTATCGAAATATATTAGGCTATTTGTGACAGAAAACCTTTAAAATAAGTTAATATGATATTATTGTTTATGATCTCTCCACATTTTGAAATAGTTTTGAAATATACATCGGTCAGCTCAGATTTTCGTTCTAGGTGTGAATTTAAAAACTTTCGCCAAAGATGACTTAATTTGGACATTATTTAGAGGTCCAATCAAAAATCGTGTTTTTGCAATGTTTCCATAGGAAGATCACTTACACTCTGATTTAATAGGCCCTACATACCCACATATCATCAAAGGTTGTTTCTTAGACATATCTTAACATGTTTAACAGGTGAACATGGCTCTAATCACAATAGACTGGATTTTCATATAGAAAAGTATATCAAAACCAAGGAAAATTAGTAGTATTAGTTAAATTATTAGATTTTCACCAAACTCCCACTAAACCGATCTTTTGGCAAAGTCGCTGGCTTCAAGTAAGTAGAGTCAAAGTCGTTCTACACTCGTCCTCAAGAAATTTCTTCGAATACTGTCTATCTATTATAATACATTGAAGGCCCGATTTTAGCAGTCCCCCATTTTGTCAACTTCATATGAAAATATGTACACCCGATGCACTACAGCGAGTTAAAAAAAGATATCAAAAAGTTTCACACACAAAATTTTCCAGTGATGATGATGATTTTCCTTAACGGGTTTTGAGAGTATATTAATTTGTTCTTTGGCATAAAGATTAGATATCTAAATAAAGTTTGCACGCATGCACTTCAGAGGTAGCGTGACATCTGCAATTTTAGTTCTCAGTCGGGTTGAAAATTTTAGTAAACGCTATTGAGAGTACGTTCTTTAAATATATGAATTTTTTTTTATTAATTGTCCCAGCCCCTTTAGGAAAATTCAGTTTCCCCTATGCATTGATTGAAGAACTAAGATATTTTACTAACACAGTATTAGTAATAATTGATTTGTCCGTCAATTTTAAAGGCCATTATTTCGCTTTATCTTTGATTTAGTTTAGCCTTTGAGATTTCTCGCACTGATGCTGCCCTATGCTGATTTGAGTGTTTCTCTGAGTCTTGCCACTATCTCGTGAAGTATGTTTTATCAAAAACATCGCGAGAAATCATGTTCTAAATGTTCTCTACACTCAAAACGAATCTTTGAGAGCGGAATTGATGCTGTTTTTTTCGCTCTCGAACTGTGAGCGAAAAGCTTCCAAACGATGCGTTAGTGTTCAACCAACCTCATACTTGTGCAATACAATATAGTACCCCATAGCTACACGCTGTTGGCTCATGCAGTGCAGGGATAACTTGAATAACACATACCATCGTCTCCATGCTGTCCCATTTGTGACCGCTGCTGCAATGATGCGAAGTTTATATAGCTCATTCGAACGATTACTCATCATGTGTCGTTGTGGTCTAAAGTGTAAAGTAGGCGTTTTAGAGAGTAGATGTTTGTCGGTTTGTCGGCTGTGCTGATGCTACCCGTTAATATTTTTTTCCAGTAAGGCTTAGTTCCCAACACATACATACAAACGAAATATTAATAACAGCGAGGAAATGGTACAAAGCAAAATGCGTCAATGACGATGCTGAAATACCGACGCGGCGGCGGGGAGGCAAACGATATTATCGCTCACTCATCATTAGTGTGAAGCTTATACAGGGTGTTTGGTTCATGGTTAAGAATCTCTCGGAGGGTGATAGACTGCCATATTTGGAGAAAAAAATTGTTCTACACATACCATCAAATCTCAACCGTTACAGAGTTATTGAACTTTTTGTGTAAAAAAACTTATTTGTCTTAAAATACCTCTAACTTTAAAAGTATACTTTGTATTTTAAACATTTCAGTTCCATTCGAAAGGTTTGGAAATTTCCTATTGAATGTTGTTCTCATATCTTTTAAGTAATTAGTTTTAATTACATTTTAGCTGTAAAGTATTTAAAAGTTAGTGTTTTTGAGGAGGTTTTTGCTAATTTTCTCGAAATAATTAAGTATGATTATAGCAATATCCATTATCCAAAAGTTGGGTTTTAGGGCGATTCATAATTTGTTCTTGGACGTCATATTTCTATCTCTTCTAATTTCTTTGTAATTTCATTACTATACTTTTCCTGTAACCGACTTGCAAGTGCTTAAAAGACTCTAATCTAAAAAATATGCTTTATATCGTTATTTACAAGATTTCATCAGAAATCTGAGAAAATGTCCTGTCAGTGTGTGTAGAAATATCTTTTAGTTAAGTGTACTAAATGATTTTTTACTAACGAAATAACTCAAAATTTGTGTTTTTTTGGAGAGTTTTTTAATTATTCTATTTATTGATCAACAAAATTTATCGTTACTATTGTTCATTTGATGCCCCTTAATGTTCTCTATAACTTTTTTTTAGATACTTTGTCTATATCTCTTTTCATTTTGCTGCTATTTAATAGTTAACACAGCATGAGCTCGCCACAAATGTAGTGGGTTCGAAATCGTTATTTTTGCATACGAAACGATGTGATAAAATCGATTTTGCGTCGAAACCAAAAGAGATAATTGAATGGAGTCAAACAAAGAACTGTAGAACTTGCTGAGATGCATTATTTCCATGATAATGGTGATGTTTATTATTTACTATTTTAAGAAAATTAACGAAAATGCTAATAACAGCACTAACTTTAAAATAATTTACTTTTAAAAGAATACTAAATTCACTTAACTGAAAGGTATTAATATATTTTTCACTGTAAAATTTTCCTGGCCTTCGAATAAAAAGAAAAAAAGTACAATAAGTGCCATAATTTTTCAATTAGAGCTAATACTAGTGAAAATGAGATAAAAATATCCAAGTTGAATAACCCAAAATCATGAAAATAAGAAAAGGTAAGTGTATCATGTCAAAGAACGAATTAAGCAGCTCATCACGACTAACAATCTGAATTATTAAAATGATGAGGTTAACCATTAGGATTTTCAAGAAATGAACGAAAAATCGTTTAAAATTGTTCAATTTTCATTAAATTACTTTGAAAAGGCTACTTAAACTCATTAGCTGAAACATGTGAGGACATCATTCAATGCGAAATTTTCTCACCTTTCGAATGGAACTAAAATATTTAAAATACAAAGTATACTTTTTGAGTTAAAGGTATTTTAATACAAATAAGTTTTTTACACAAAAAGTTCGATAACTCTGTAACGGTTGATATTTGATGGCATGTGTAGAACAATTTTTTTCTCCAAATATGACAGTCAATCACCCCTCGAGAGATTCTTAACCATGAACCAAACACCCGGTATATGGCATTTTACTACTCCACCAGTGTGTCGTCATGGTAGGGTAGTAAAGAGGCGTTTACCCAATAGAAGTTTGTCGGTTCATATCTAGAATCTGATATCAGATTTTTTTTAAGTTTCAGGTCACGAGCTATTTATAGCTGCGGAGAAAAGAATGAAACAAAACAAAATGCCAATGCAGCAGTAATGGTGATGAGATTGCTTGTGGTGGTTGGGTGTGGGGAATGTAAGGTGTAGAAGAAAGATACGAAACCAAATACTAACAAAGTTTCCTTGTGTGCAGGTGTGTGTCATCGTTTTTTTTTTTCGTGAGCGTTGCGCTCATCTCGAATTCTGCGCGAACAGCTCAATGTCCAAAAAGGATTGCTTTTGGAAATGAGATTGTGAGCCCAAAAACAGAAAATCTGAGCGCGCCGTTTTGGGTGTATCGATATAATATCCGAAGAGAGTAATAAGGGCTATAAGAAATGTCTCATCACTCTGTTAGGTGGATTAAAAGCGTTATATTTTCGAAATCCGGTTGGGCTATTTTCGCACGAAAAACTTTTTTTGCCACCCTAATAAACATACATTAGGACGACACTACAGTGGGGGTAATTCGGACCCCCTCGATTTCTCAGAAAATCTTAAAACTTTCAAACTATCGTGCATATTCGTGAAACCGTTATTCTGAAATATTAATTTTGAGAGCTGAATTTGATTCTTTGTTCTTTATAGAAAGGAAATACAACCTGTTTCGTTTTTTTTTGCCATTCTCAAAACAAAAATCATTATAATGGCAAATTCGCGATTAAAGTAACAAATAAAAGTGAAACTATTGGTAAGAGTTTTGGAAAGCTTGAGGCTCCTATTTCATGGAATGACTTTTGTTTGGGTGAAAACACGAATATTTTCGAAATGCTCACCACTTTTCTGCGAAATGAATGTACGGGGCTATTCGGACCCCTATTCTGTCAACCGCCGTTCAGCGGCTTGCGGCTGCGCACACCATTGCACACACCATAGCAAAGAAAATACATGGCCCGCCAAATCGACAGCTGTGACTTACCAGATTAAGTTTTTGTAAAGCAATTTAATTTTTTTGTTTCCTATAAATATTTCATGTTTACCTATCCATTGTAAACAAAAATAAAGAAAAATGACGGCCTAAATTGCCCCATAGGGAGGTCCGAATTACCCCTACATTGTAAAAGGATGGAAAAACGTAGAGGTTTGCAAATAGTCGCCTAGCGCTGCCATTGAGTGGTGCAAATTAACCTTTTATGGCGCCAAAATATAGCTGAGGTTTCAAACTAACAATTAGGACCTTTGACCGGTAATTTTTTTTCACATCTATCCACCTAAAAGGGCGATTTGCTTAAGTAGGTCCGAATAGCCCCGGGTTCCCCTAAAAATTAAACATAAATTATGCCAATGCAATATTTGATGTGAAACTAGTCATTACCAGTTATTGACCTTCACTTGGTAATTTACTGCGAATGATATTCTGGGAGCAATTTACCAAACTGCTGATGAAGGTTTTGTCTATGTGTGATCATCATAGCAATTACAATAACGTTTTGGCTATTTGGAAAAGAATGGTGCGCCGGATGGTTACAGTAACTGATTCTTACGAAATTGATTTAGTGTACATATACCTAATATGTTGGTCCAACGAACATCAAATCATCTTAGATTGCCTATTGGAGTTCTCTAATAACCCAGCGAAACCTTCTCCACGAATGACCTACATCCACCTACCGTATTTCTTCCTCGCGGCATCCAATAAAACTTTTGCACAGGATGCTGACACCAATTGGCAAAACGGATTGTTGTGAAATCACCTTTCACCCAATTGTTTCCTGTGCCAGTTCTGCTTTGTTGCCCTCAGTGCCCGACACAGTGAATCGATCCATCATGGCATGTGGCAGGACCTAAGTTGCTACGATTTATTGGCTCTCTTAAGCATGTTAGCCAGTTGTATCATTTATATCAACTTTTCCATCTGCAACTCTTAGTCTCGCCACTGTGCCTCCCTTTTTGATTGAGTGAAATGAAGGCAAAGCTCTTTTCCCACTAGACCAGCTGGCTGATTTTGTTCATATAATGCAGGGGAAACAGAACGGAAGCCAACTAGAAGGAAATCCCCAGTAGCAAAATAGCCAAAAGAAAGTCTTTTCTCGAAATCACTAATGAACAGAATCAAGTTACAACTGGGTGCAAACAGTAAAGTAAAAGTAGAAGCGCCGGAGAATAACATCCAGAGAAAGCTGGCAAAGAAACAATCCAAACAAAAATCTCCCCCTTCTTGGGCATTGCTCATCTATAACGAAAGTTCAACAATAACTCTTATTCAAGTTTTCACTTGAGAAAACAGTAAAAATCGGAAATAAAAACTTACATTCGTTCCGCAAAAAATATCGCTCAACCAGTCGACATCCGATCACAGTGGCCTAAACAGCAGTCTCTAGACAATGATGCTGATGAGGTATGTACCTTCACATGTTTGTATGTTTGCCAACGAATCTAGCTGTAGTGGGAGTGATGGTGGGAAAATCGACAGAATTTTTCAAGGCTGCTGGAAATAGAATGGAATTCCAAAGTGGAGTCAGTTAGCAAAACATGGACTTGGTTTTTGTCTGCCAACTGTTCTTTCCCATTCACTTCCGTCACCACCCCGTACGGAACAAGAATCATCATTTTATAACCAATGCTTCTGCAAATGTTCATACTCAATTCGCCGTTTTGAGCTCACATGCTTTGTGCCAACTCAACACAACCTGCTCCATGGCGTCACTAGGATAGAGCACAACGATACACTATATCGTATCCGTTCTAGTTTGGTTATATTTTTGCTTGGCTTGCTAGGCAGAAAAAAGAATCAAATTTTCTACATATTACTCCTCTTGCTTCCTGTACCTACATCTAAAACGCCCATCGCTTTGATAGCGACGAAGGCGCAAAGGATCGTTAACCGATTTATATATTTATTTGACCCATTTCTATGATGAGTGCCATTTCCGTTGCTCCTCTATTTGCTTCAAATCTCGAAGCCATATGGCAGAGTGTTGTTCCATCTGAAAGAAAATTGAACCGAATTTTAGTGTTTCTCTTAATCATAAAAGCAGGGGGACAGTCGTATGCTTAAGGGTGTTATTCGCAGTAGGAGGCACACAAAAGACGATTTTCAAGAATTTATTATCATACTTAATGGGTGTATGGAATTAAATTGCACCATATGGAAACGTTTGTCAAAATTCACTCATTCAATCGGTCGTATTCAAACTATCAGAGAATAAAACTAAACATATTATCAAACAAATGTTTGTTTTATTCAATTTTATAATCGTATCCAAATGCACGTACCTTCCTCTTAACGCTGCTCATAAGCTCCTGTACAACGTTTGGGTCAACTTGTTTTTGAGTAGAAATCCATTTTTTCCTCCGATTTTACTTCCTTAGGATGCGCCCGGAGTGCTTGCTTCATGATGACCCAGCATTTCTGAATTGACCGCAATTTCGGTGCGTTCGATGGATTAAGATCATTTGACATGAAATTGACCTCCTTAGGCTTGTACTGCTCCAGAACATATCCTTCGAGTAATCTCTGGCCAGAAAAGCGTAGGGACATCGTTAAACCTCAAAAGTAGAAGTAGACGCACGAGCAAATTGCCTGCCAAATCATGCATTTTTTGGCAAACTAAGATTTCTTTTGCTTTCAAATACCCTCAGGGACGCTGCTTTCATGTATGTCTCGTCATCCATAACGAGACAATGCGGTTTCTTCAATAGCAGAGTGTAGAGCTTCCGCGAATGTGATTTCCTCACTGTATTCTGCCGTTCATCGCAATTCGCCACCTTTTGGACTTTGCACATTACGATTTTATGCATCTTTCAGTTTTGCTTGATGCAGTTTTTTGCCGCTTCTCTCGCCGAACTATTGGGAATTGTCTTCGGTTTCGGTTATCGGGTGTTTAATAAAAAATGAGAATTTTTTCAGCCATGTGCTTAAAAAACAATAAAAAATTCAACGAATTCGGTCTTTTTTATTATAAACATAATGTTTACTCTTCAAAAAAAACGTCAATGAATATTGGAGAAGCCGTGAAGGAGCTGGTCAGCCGTGCGAAGCAATTTAGTCGCGATGCTCTCAACAGAGCGCTGGACAGCACTGACGCCCATCTTCCGGATACAACTGCTTTGTATCCTTGGCCGGCCAATTATTTTTGTACACTAGGACACAGAGAATCCTCAATGGGACGGCACTGGGGCAAGTTGGTCGGGTTCCTTTCTTTCGGCACGTACGGTATCTTTTTCTGCTCAAGATACTCCAGGGTCTTCTTGGCGTAATGGGAAGATGTCTTGTCCGGCCAGAAGGTGTACGCATGATACTGAATTTTCTCAAGACACTTCTCCTGGCACACGTGTTGCTTTGCGCGGAAGTTTGTTCTGTGATTGGCTCTGCAACCTTTCCGCAGATAACGTATCCCAGAACGATCTTTTGAAGGAGTGGGTAACCCACTGCTAGCGAAAATTGTTCATTCTCCAACAAATCGAGGAACAATTCTGCGCCAATGATGATATCAATCCCCTGACTAAAGTTGAACTGGGGATCAGCCAGCGGTAGGTGGCGTGGGATCCGCCATCGTGAAACGTCAACTGGGTAGCGAGACGGTCAGCCTTGGCAGTACTAAACAATCAAGGTTGTATTCGAAATCACCGAAACGAGAAGCGAGTGATAATGTCACACCTTAATGAACAGTGACAGTGGATTGAACGATGCCACTGACCGGCGAGTTTAATTTGGAACGTTTCAACCAAAGTCGCTGACATAGCGCCTCGGTGATAAAGCTAGGCTGAGAGCCGCTGTCCAGGAGTGCTCTAGCAAACTGGTAACTATTATCCGCACCTTTCACTTTAATGATGGCCGTGGACAACATCACCATAGTATTCAGTTCTGCACTTTGACAGGAGGTATATGGAAGGTGATGGTTTGCGATATCGAACGATTTATCAACCGACGACGAGGAGGGAGTGATACCGACCGAATGAGGATGCGAGTTCAACGTTTTCAACGACGACGGGAACGCGAGTGGTGAGGTTACCGAACACCCTACCGGATGGGCATTTACGACCGGACCTACTTGCGAACAGGATGCTTCAGCGGGCTGACACGTCAAAGCGGATGTTAATTGCTTGGAGCTTGCTGTCGATGTTACTGTCACCGTGGGCGACGAAGCCGGCATCAGATGCAGCAGCGAATGATGTTTCTTTGCGCAGGTTTTGCAGGCACCGCTGAAGCAATCTCTCGCAAGATGAGTGCATTTGAGGCAGTTTATACAGAGCCCATGCTTCTTGACAAATTCGAAACGTTGCTTTGGAAAGAGATTGCCAACTGGTCGCACTGGTACAGCAAATGAGCTTGTATGCAATTAGGGATGTTATCAGAAGCAACGTGGGCAGTGGTGAGGCGAGACTTTAATGGTTTTGTATATGATTGGTTATTGCTAGTGTAGGAGAGCATTATGGTTTGTAAGTTTCGTGATCTCTTGTGCACAAACTCGAGAAATTGTTTGTAAGTGGGCCTTTCTCGTCAGAGACTTGTGTTTCCTATTCTCGTAGCGCAGCGAAATCTAAACAATTACTCAACCGCTTTATGAGAAATGAATTCCAGCGGTCCTCTTTGTTCACGAGTTTGACAAGTAACTGTACATGCCGGTCGAACTCATCGGCCAGTTCCGAAAGTTCCGAAGACGACTCCCTTTTTAGGAAGAAATTGAAAGTAATCCAGATATGTGTCTTTTAATCAAAAAGTTTTTATTTCGTATCGTTCCCGCAACATTTTTCAAGCAACCGAATGGTTGTTGGCAGACAGATCGAGCGACGAAATGATTCCAGCCGCTTCACCAGAAATCGTTGCTCGCAAATAATGCAACTTTTGAACCACTCCGAGTTGATGATTGTTGTGAATTAATGACACAAACAGATCACGAAAAGATACCCAATCATCGATTTTACCAAAGAACTGTTAAACGAAATTTCTTGCAGCAGCCGTATATTCGCAACTGGCTGCACATGAACCGTGGCAATGGCAGTGGAGGTGCCGCAGGTGGACGAGATGGAAGCTTACCCTCCAAGGATGCCTTTAATTCTAAATATAATGTTTGGAACTCATGGCGTTCATCCGAAAATTGCTCTTCTGAATCTTCCAAAACCTTGATTTCATCTTGAATACTTTCAAACTCTCGCCACAACTCATCGAGACGTTGGATTCGGACCGACTTTGCATAGGGTCGAACTGATCATTAAATGACTTAATCAGTTCGGCGGAACCCAATATGTTAGTACGCCGGCGGTGTAAACGGTTTAATTTCGTCATTTTAGTGAGAGATGCTTTTGGCTTCTTTGGCGGTGTCATTTTAGTCTCAAAAACCATCACCAGAAAAATAAATGTGTTATCTTTTTTGTTGGCTTGATCGGTGTACTCAACCTCACCACGTTGCGAGAGAACCTAACCTGCAGCTACCACTGCTGGATGACGACGATTAGATAGCGACGAATTTAACTTCCTCCGATCAGACGACGAAATCTGCTGCTGGTGAAAACGTGATCGATTGATCCCGGGCACTTGTACTGCTGCTCACGAATCCCGGGTTTCGGCATCAAAAATTATGTTCGACGGCATTTATTTCACTTCGTTGAGATATTTGACAGCGGAAATTATTCAACAATGACCGATCGCGTACTTGAAAACCGACGTATGAAAGCTACTGCGGTTGCGGTTGCCTGGATCTTTCGGTAAATGAACGGAAAACGAGATGTGGTTTGTTCGATAGGTTTAATATAACTGACTTTTGTGTCGCTGCTTCCTGCTCATTAGGCGAAGATGGGGTAAAACGCACCCCCCTAAGGAAATATGATCATAACTCAGCTATAGAACATCAATTGGGAGAATTTAATTAACCGTTATGTGTCCGACGCGGTACCTTTTCAGATTTCAATTAACCAAATTCCTATGTTATATCCATAGCTGGAAATTGAAATTTTGTGACATCTTAGAACTTCACTAAGTCAAGCTTTTGGGTTAATAATATTGTTGCTATAGCAAGGGGGTGTTAGGAGGGGCTCCTGAATTTTTTTACTACGTAACAGGCCGATGTTGGTACCCGGATACCCACAAAACTGAAATGCCAATAACTAGGGTAATTTCCATCAGATTTTGATGCAAATTTGATGAAATTTTATTTTTTGACAACAGGCTTATTTTTTGAGGCTTTTTTGTTGGCTTGATCGGTGTACTCAACCTCACCACGTTGCGAGAGAACCTAACCTGCAGCTACCACTGCTGGATGACGACGATTAGATAGCGACGAATTTAACTTCCTCCGATCAGACGACGAAATCTGCTGCTGGTGAAAACGTGATCGATTGATCCCGGGCACTTGTACTGCTGCTCACGAATCCCGGGTTTCGGCATCAAAAATTATGTTCGACGGCATTTATTTCACTTCGTTGAGATATTTGACAGCGGAAATTATTCGACAATGACCGATCGCGTACTTGAAAACCGACGTATGAAAGCTACTGCGGTTGCGGTTGCCTGGATCTTTCGGTAAATGAACGGAAAACGAGATGTGGTTTGTTCGATAGGTTTAATATAACTGACTTTTGTGTCGCTGCTTCCTGCTCATTAGGCGAAGATGGGGTAAAACGCACCCCCCTAAGGAAATATGATCATAACTCAGCTAGAGAACATCAATTGGGAGAATTTAATTAACCGTTATGTGTCCGACGCGGTACCTTTTCAGATTTCAATTAATCAAATTCCTATGTTATATCCATAGCTGGAAATTGAAATTTTGTGACATCTTAGAACTTCACTAAGTCAAGCTTTTGGGTTAATAATATTGTTGCTATAGCAAGGGGGTGTTAGGAGGGGCTCCTGATTTTTTTTACTACGTAACAGGCCGATGTTGGTACCCGGGTACCCACAAAACTGAAATGCCAATAACTAGGGTAATTTCCATCAGATTTTGATGCAAATTTGATGAAATTTTATTTTTTGACAACATTCTTCTAAAAAAGCGTCCTTGTTTTAATGAAATTTTCGAGAGAATATTCAATTTCGCATCCAACGACCTATTTATCATCAAAATCGGTTGAAAAATAGCGGAGTTATAATTTTTTTCCAAATTAGAAACTTGCTCGCATGAACTCTTATGGGGTTCGTGAGGTCTTGTCTCGCACTGTAAGATGCTATAATTATATCATATGTTATTTTTTCCAATTCCAGGTTCAAAGAACACACACAAGCTTTTGAATGTAATCGAGCAAAAAATTATTTTTGCAAATTTTATACGAGACTGTCCCCTTAAAAGTTCATGCTAGCGAGTTTTGGAAAAAACTACAAGGGGCAGCCCTATGGGGTTGCACGAACTGTAGACGTAGGACTATACTACTTAATGTAAAATATTTATTTTCTTAGTACTTAGTGTGTGGGAAAAAACACCCGGACCGGTGAAGAAAAATCAAATTTTAGACAATATAATCACATCTCATGTATAGAACAAGCTTTCTAGTTGCTCTCAAACAGATCCTAAAAGTTCAAACACCCATGGATAACCCCAAGTTTGTAGATGTGTTTCGATGCCACAGGATTGTAAAATGGTTAATATTACGTCATGAAAATTCAATTCTTCCGTGACAATTTTTTTTGCCTGCAAAATGCCCTGTGTGTATGCAAAGCTAATGATTTGTTATAATATTAGCATTGATCGGAAATGCTATCCAACGCTGCGCATTGCATACATACAGGACATTTTGCAGGTCACCAGAAGCTGTTTATTTTACCACCGCCACATGTTCATTTTTCCCACTCGCTATAAACATGTCTCATTTTTGGACATGTTTAGAAATCAAGAATCATGTTTGAAAAAATGTGTTTATGACGAAGTATTTTTACCAGATATGTACAAAACATGTCTAACAAGAAACATAAGGTGATTGTAATATCTCATTCACTTATGAATGATGATGGGTAGAGCGAAAGAGACAACTAGTACCACCACGTCACTATTAGCGCGTTTCACCAAAATTCCACGCGGCCTTTCCCGATTGAAAGGAACGGCCGCGCTTAGCCCATCTGTCATAATATCGTGATTTTGCATAGCGAAGGGCTGAATGATATTGTTCCAAAAAACAGCCCTGCGTTATGCAACACTTTGTGCAGGTTGATTATATCAGTTGCAAGTGAGGCCAAATTCACCAAGTTCCGTAAAATTCCCTTTAAATTACAGAATTGATAAAATTGCTTAGATGAGCTAAACTAATTAATCAAATCCTGTTTTAAAAACTGTCCTTGCGTTTAAACCAAAATGGGAAGCTTATTACTACCACTACATTACTTAATTTCAAGCGCAAATAGCAAATACATGTGCTAGTTAAACCAAAAATTTACTGGCAACATTACAGCGGCATTTAGGAAGCAGTTGGAGCGGTCGCCTGTTGGACGACAGGGTAGCGTCCCTCCAAGCCAGTGTAACGAACTTCTAGCTCAGCTACACTGGCTGTAAAAAACACAGCGCAGTGATCTGCTTCGCCAGCCGTTCAACAGGGAACTGAGCGTGTCTGGCCAAGTCCCAGAGATGCCAGGTACTTTTTTCAAATGTCTGCAATAATAATTTTAAAAGTCTGGGAAGAACAAAAATGTCAGGAAAGCTAGTGTAATCAAAAGCCTTTATATTCAAAAATCTGTAAATATCTGCAACCAAACTAAAAAATCTGCAACTATCTGCAACCAAACTAAAAAATCTGCAAATATCTGCTTCATCGAAAAAATCTACAGCTTAAATTAGAAGTCTGCCAATTTGCAGACTTGTCTGCAAATCTGGCATCTCTGCCAAGTCCGTTCTTTAAATAGTCGATGATGACGTCATTCATAGAAGCGTTGCGCGCTAGGTATACCAATCCGTCGTACAGGGCTTGGGAAGCGCTATATTCTGTGTGTTAATGCTCGATATTTTGACAAGGTTGTATATTATTTAATTTTTTAATGCTATGATATCAAAAATCTTTGGGTTTATCTATTGGAATCTATTCTTAGAAGTACTTCGGGGCGATTTGTGCAAAAAATTTTAAAATTTATCGTGAGATGGCTGAATTATATGCGTTTAAAATTGGACCACTTTTCGTTACATACCATTTTTGTAGAATTTGCAGAGTGCACCCCCATACCGAAAACAAATACGTAGTTCTACGTCAAAAATAATAACTCCCATTTTTCAACCGATTTTGATAATAAATAAGTCGTTGGATGCGAAATTAAATGTTCTCCTTACATTTCTATTTAAATAAAGACGGTTCCTAATAAAAATGTAGAGCAATTTTCATATTTTAATGAAAAAAATTGTTGTCCTAAAACCGCATAGTACTTTTAACAAAAGTACATAACATAGCATACCGTTGGAAAGGTCATTTCTTCTTCTTTCCAAAACGTTTAAAGAATTTAAAATCCGTTGAAAATGACGTTTCCGAGCGAACGTTTTCTGCGTCTTTTGACATATTTTTTGATTTCTTGCAGCTCCGAGAACATATTTTAAATTGTTTATTCAAAATGTATGTAAAATACTACTATTAAAACAAATATTTTGTAAATATATATATATATATATATATATATATATATATATATATATATATATATATATATATATATATATATATATATATATATATATATATATATATATATATATATATATATATATATATATATATATATATATATATATATATATATATATATATATATATATATATATATATATATATATATATATATATATATATATATATATACATATATATATATATATATATATATATATATATATATATATATATATATATATATATATATATATATATATATATATATATATATATATATATATATATATATATATATATATATATATATATATATATATATATATATATATATATATATTGATAAGACGGTGTATAAGTGTGTAAATTTCATAAAATTATTTGAAGTAGTTTCTGAGAAATAATACCGGTGATTTTGTGGAAATTTCGAAGGCCACTTGACATGATTTGACTCAAATGCCATTTCAAACAGCTTCGTTGAAAACATGAATACTTTATATATTCAGAGTATCGAAATATAACAGACTATATGTAAAAGCAAACCTTTTTAACAATTTATTCTGACATTGCTGTATTTGATAAATCCCTTAGCGATTTATAAACAATAAAATTCAAATTGCTCTTGACGGCGACTACGATATTTATGTTCTGACGGAAACTTGGCTTGATGATCGTATTACATCGTTGCAGCTCTTCGAGGATTCTTATGCGGTTTATCGTGCGGATCGATGCGCACATAACAGTGTTCATGGTCGCGGCGGGGGAGTTTTGATCGCTGTTTCTTCCGCACTAGCCTCCTGTGAATTTGGTGTGGATAGTTCATCAAGCATTGAAGTTGTTTGGACGAAGATTACTACGCAGACGAAGAACTACTTTATTGGAACTGTTCACATTCCTCCAGAAAAGCGACTTGACTGCACCATCTAGACTCTAGAGAACACGCTTCTTCTCAGGCAGATGCAAACGATGTGATAACAGTTCTTGGTGATTTCAACCAACCAAGACTGATGTGGGTTTCTTCTGGACGTGGATACGCTTACCCTAACCCGTTATCATCGACAACAAATCCTGCCAGCCGCTTACTTCTGGACGGGATGGTTCATTTGGATAACTATCATCCCGCATTAGAAATATCCATCTCCATCATTAGTACACCACAATATGAAGAAGCTTTAGCTGTGAATCGTCGTAATTTTCGCAAAACTGTTTTAGCAGCACTACGTCGCACCTTATCACTGATTGACTGGAGTGTGCTACTTGATCAAGTTGTTGTAAATGCTGCAGTCGATCTCTACAACCGATGACTCATTAACTGTGTTGAAAAATCCGTGCCAGAATATCAACATCCCAAGAAGCCTCCACGGTCTAACGCCATGCTTCGGAATCTGAAACGCATCCGTGCCAAAGCTTTGCAAAGCCCTATTGAACCGCATCCAACAAAACTTACGACGGAATCCGAAGGGATTCTGGGCTTTTGTTAAAACGAAGAGAAAGGAAACGGGTCTTCCGTCTAGGATGGTCTACAATGGCGAAGTAGCGACTGCAAAGGCGGAAAAATGCTCCCTATTTGCCAGCTACTTCTCAAGTGTCTTCACGACTGGTGTGCCATCTGCCATCGAGCTCGAAAACGCGACCCGTGATGTTCCCATTGGTGAAGTGGATATGGATGTATTCACTATTTCAGTACAATCGGTCCTCTCTGCAACTCGGAAAACAAAATCGTCTTATGCTCCAGGACAAAGTGCTGTGCCGTCTGCTGTTCTGAAAAAATGTTCCGATATCTTGGCGATCCCACTGATGCACCTTTTCAATGTGTCGCTTCAGCAGCAAAAATTTCCCGGTAATTGCAAGTTTTCAGTCATGTTTCCGGTACACAAGAAATATGACAAAAGCAACATCGTGAACAACCGGGGAATCACTTCGCTGGGAGTTGAGTCAAAAATCTTTGAAGCGCTTATCAACGAAGTACTGTTTTTTGCTAGTAAACATTATATAAGCCTTTGTCAGCACGGATTCTTCCCTGGTCGATCGGTAGAGACGAATTTAGTTAGCTGCACATCGTTTTGCATTGAAAACATAGCCAGGACACTCCCGGTGGACACGGTCTACACAGATCTTAAGGCCGCTTTCGACACAGTTAACCATGAGATACTGCTTGCAAAGGTTGATAAACTAGGATGTACCTCGAGATTCTGCCACTGGCTTCGATCCTACCTTGTTCACCGCGAGTGCGTCGTGTAAATTGGTGACAACGTGTCTGAATCCTTTTGTAATAATTCCGGAGTTCCCCAAGGTAGTACACTAGGTCCATTACTATTTTCATTGTTCATTGAGGGAAACTGTTTTTCGCCGATGACTTGAAGATATTTCTTGTGATAAGGAATGAAGCCGATTGCCGTGAGTTGCAGTGTCTCATTGATACATTTTACAATTGGTGTCAAAGACACATGTTGATCCTTTGTGTTACGAAATGTTTTGTCATCAGTTTTCATCGTTCAAGAAACATGCTTAATTTTAACTACAACATTGCCGGAAATCAGCTGCAACGCGTTGACCACGTAAAAGATCTAGGTGTTATTCTCGATGAAAGACTAACTTATACCAATCACCTGTCAGCGACTATCGACAAAGCAAATCGACTTCTAGGTTTTATGTTCAAAATTTCTAGCGAATTCCGGGATCCTCTGTGTTTCAAGGCTTTATATTGCTCACTGGTGCGCTCGCAGTTGGAATTTGCAAACGTCGTCTGGTGCCCTTATCATGCAACGTGGAGTGAAAGGATTGAAGCTATCCAGCGCAAATTTATACGATATGCTTTACGTCAATTGTCTTGGAATGATCCGTTGAACCTGCCACCATATCAGAACCGTTGCAGACTATTAGGACTACATACTTTGCAAGAATGTAGACATACTTCGCAGGCCATTTTCATATCAAAGCTTCTGTTGGCTGAGTATGAAGTTCCCGATCTCCTTGGACAAATCAAAAGTTCTTCGCCCTCGGACATTACTACACATCGAAATGCGAAACACCAACTACGCTGCTAATAGTCCGATTTTAGCGATGGTTCGTCGCTTCAACGAGTTTGCCGAGCACTTTGACCTCAATTATAATTGATCACAATTTCGTCACCGTTTGCTATTACATTAGGTTAATTATTTTTAGTTTAGTTCATAAAGACTTAGTGTCAGATGAACACAAATTTTAAATACAAAAATACAAAATTGCATTCAAGATATGAGTCTCTGAAGCTTTAAAAAAAATTCCCTAAATATTGTTTTATATCTCGATATGCTACATTCATGTAGCCTTCATATTTTCAACAAGATAGTGTAAAATGATATTATCAACAACTTTGCTGAAGACACCAAGTCACTTACTATTTTTTGAAGGGGTAATTTTCCATAACTCCATAACTAACGGTCTCACTTTAAAAGTTCCCATTCCTTGACTTCATTGACATATTATACAAGAAATAATTGATGATTGTACAATGATTGATGAAACTCTTAATAAATTTTAGCATTTTCAAAAAAACAACAATTCTCATTAATTAACCCCCCCCCCCTAAAAACAAATCTTCTGGCTACGCCACTGCTGTTGAAGATTTACTAAAATCAATAATTTTATTCAGTTTCTCAAAGCGCGATATAGCTAGCAAAAATATTTTAATTTCGCGAGACAAACAGACTTGCTGTAAAAACAATTTTTTTTTCCTGTGAAATGCAAATGCTTTCACGAACTGAAAGACTCTATCATCGCAAAATATAATTTAGTGCTAAATTTATTTAAAAACTTGTATGTTAAACACAAAATTGGGTTTGTTCTTTCTTTTTATTTATTTAAAAGTCTATGGTTAGCACATTTACGGTAAAACATTTGTAGCATAGCATAGCATAGCAAAATCATCATGGGTGGCTGGTACAGTGAAATCTTTTTATACAGCAGTATAGTTCACTGCACACCTGGCCATGTCCTTACGATCGCCAAAGGGAAGGATATGTTAGTTGAATACCTACTTAAGAAGATGCGGGGAACCCACGCAATCTCCATAGGCATTACGGATGTTAGAATTGGTTAGTAGGGAAGGAAAATGGGATGTGGGTTTGGAATGATAATATTCAACTAAATGAATAGTAAAAATTAAATATAAATTAGATTGATCTCACCAAATTCACTTGGTTGGTCTGTAACAGGTTCAGGCTTCAGGGACCACCTTTTTCCGAGCATTGCGCTTAGATTGGATACCTCGACAATAAAAATCTCAGATGAAGTTAACGAAGAAGGCATCAATGATAATCCGGATGGCTAGTCTGACTGCAAACCACAAACAGACCGACACCGATGCTGACGTTTTCACTTAGCTGAGTATATTATTATGTAGACAGTTAAACAGAACAGATTCGAAAGTGCAAGAATATAGCACATTTTTCAAATTTCCTCAATGGGAGAAAAAAGCCGAAAATTGCAGAACCAAGAACTTTATTTTGGCGAAAAAACGTGACAGATTGTTCCGAAGAATCCCCAAAATAATTATGCACAAAAAATAACTTCATATCCCTGAATGAATTTATTCATTAAGAGCTCGATAAACTGCTCGCGCATACAATTCATTCCAAATCCGCTGGAATAGATCCGAGTTCTGGACTTCTAGGTAGCACTATCACGTTTTCCCAGCTAGTATGTAAGCCAAATCTTCTAGAAAAATCTTCCTCCGTATTCCAAATATATGACAATCACAAAATTTCAAAAGTAATTTCACTTAATTACCATATTTTTTGCATTTTAAAATGTTTCGTAAAATAACGACACCGGAGAAAAATTTTCACTTCCTTCGTTAAAGGTTGCTGCGATCGGACTCCCCACATTTACGGTAAAACATTTGTAAAGCACAAAAAATTTACTGCAAGAGTTAGCAACATTTTGCACCACAATAACTAAGAATCTATTTTGCACCACAGAATATCTCACAAAAACAAAGAAAGCTGTATGGTTTTCCTTCTTTAATAACTCCCGTATTCTTACTTCCGTTCCAGCCAAAGTTGAATTAGCGTTTTTGCTAGTCATGCAGATAATTAAAAGTGGATAGCAGCAGAGCATGCAACGTCGCTCCGCAGCTGTTTTATTTTCTCGACTGACCACACATTGGCCAAATAAATCTCCTCCTCTAGATAACAGCGATCATCGGTGGCCCAACCAACCCTTGGCCAGTAGAAGTTCTGAACTAGTCCGCCGGACTGCCCCGAAATGCTAAGAGACTCCGGTATAATGACATCCCCTTCCTCGGCAGAACAAACAACGATGATTCCAATAAGTGTCACATCCTTCCCAGCACTGCCATACATCTTCATCAAAAAATGAAGCTGACACTAGGAGCTCATCCCAGAAGAGAAAGACAGGAAACGAAAGTTGGACATTGAAAGCGACCTACAACAAGTGTGAATCAGCAAGTTACATCAATTCGTCGTTTATACACTTGTCACGGGTACAGTTGCAGTTGTAGATATTTCATTTCGCCACAAACGTAGGAGTTAGCCTGTCGAAGGCGGGTGGGGAAAACGAATAAAAAGCGCCGAGAATAGCAACATGATTAATAGATGCCCAAAGAATGAAGACTTCCGTCGATGATTTCAGTTTTCTATTGCGTTCGCTTTTTGGGACGAATGATACTGCCCACGAAATGAAATGTATGACCACGAGTGCGAGACGGGTAGCGGCTAGGATGGTCGGCGCGAGTCTCGTGATTCTTTTTGATGTATATACTAGGACTGACGATTTCAGATGGATAATAAGGTATTATCGCTACCAAAAACAAAATACTGTCGAATGATCCAATTTGGAACAACAGCGAATTGTGTTGCTCGATGTGGTTGACTCATAATTTAAAGATGCATACGTTGCTGTCTGGGTTTTGAATGTAGTAGGTCGAAAATATCCTACATTTATAACAAAACGCGAAAAGCGTCATAATATTTTATTTGTTTTGATTTTATTGAACACAGGTTAGCCAAGAAACTGAAAAAGTTTGTTTCCAGAAAACAAACTTCGAACGAAATACTTTTGAAAATGTATACATTCTAAGAAATATTGCTCAACAATTAATCGATGAAACTGGTTTTTACGATCTTTAAAGCAGGTCAAACTAAGCATAGAAAAAACTAAGTATTAGCAAAACTTGCCATTGAACTTTTCAATTCCCCTAAAAAATGATTGTGACACTACTATAAGCAATATGCTTTTTGCCAACTTCAAAGATCACCTTCCATTATGTTTATAGATACAACAAAGTTTTACTTCTGCCAGAACTATAGCATTTTCAGAACCATATAGTAAATGAACATTTCCGCCAAAATTGCCTATAAATAATGCTTGCTTCAGTACCAAAAAAAAAGTCAAGATGATTTACACCTGGGCTAGATTCTATCATCAAATAAACATAAAGCTTTCCCTCGGCAAGGCAATCACAAAAAATAGATACATACACCATACCCCAGCACTGCGCTGCCATTATTTCGAAAGCGGTCGTCTATTCAGGAGAGCAATAGCGAAGGGGTCGGAGCCTGCTGGCTGCTGGCTGGTTGATGTGCTGAAAAGCCAAGGTGTGACCAACATACTTTATGTGTGATGGCTGACGCTTAGCAGTTTTATTACCAGTTACCATGCATCACGAGAGAATACCTACACCTACTGCTGCCGGTGCTTTGATGGAGCCGTAAATTTCCTTTGGCCATGTACACTGCTCTCCACACGAGCACTTGAGGTGGAGAGATGGCCGCACAGTCAAGAATGCTCAAACGCCTCAAATGCACCGACGAACTTGCTATGGTAGTGATTCCTATAGACGCAAAAATCAATTCAGCATGGACACAAGAGCCATGTGTTTTGTTTTTGTATTTTCTAAGCGATCGTGACAAAAAGTCCAGTGAGTCTGATCCGTAATTCCATCTTATGCAAAAATTATTGAAACATTTATATAGTACACTCATGTGCACAATATTGTTAACCTTTTGTTGTTTTCGGAATCCATGCACAATCACAACATACGCCCTAATCATATGTTTGTCGAGAATACTAGCGTTTGAACGAAACGAGAAGTCGAGTACAACGCACCCTTATTCATCCTACCATTAGATGGGGACGGGCATAGCGTAGTTGGTAAATCTATTGCCTTGTACGCAGCTCACCTGGGTTCGATTCCCAACCCTGCACATAGGGTTAGAGATTTTTACCTTAAGTTCATCATCTTCCATATAGACTGAAATCTTGGCTCAAACGTTGTTGTATTTGATATTGTGTTGCATGAAATTCTTCACAATGACATTTCCAACCTTGGTTAAACTTCTGTGAACGTTGACCGTTCCACAATATGCCCACGATAGCTATTTCCGTGGGGATTATCGCCGTAATCACCTCTAGGAACTGTCCCACCAAACGCACATTTAGTCTAATACGAATTTTTTTGAAGTCAGTCGCAATAATGATTCCGTAATTCACTGCTCATCCGGAGGAACGATACTGTACTGTTTGTGCAGTGGATAAGCAACAAAGCAGTAGAAATTGATGGCTTGGTATATTGATAGCTTTAGCGGAGTATTTTTGCTTCGCCTCTGGGCGATATTGAAAGGTAGACTGAAGCAAATAAAAGCTTACCAATAAACGTATATTTTTCAACATTTTATGTCGCTGTGGTTTTTTTACACAAAAAACTACTAGGGACAGCCCTATGAGATTGCATGAGCTGTAGACGTGAGATTACACTAACTAATGGGATATATTTCTCAATACTTTTGGATTAGTAGCAAATCAATATATTTCTTTTGTTCAATTAAAGTATAACCAATGAACATCGAATGTTACATATTGAACCAAACCGCCTTGCTTATCAGGTCATTTTATTTATAGTGAGCGATCGAATCCGATTGAATTGTTTTCAGTAGACCTGAAGAAAGAAAATACAGAAAACTGCGACCGAAAACCGAACTAATAGCTGCAACTGTTTTATATCTTGGAAAATCGTAAAAGCTTTTCAACCGTGTGCGGTAAAAACCCGGATCGGTGAAGAAAAATCAAGTTTTAGACAATATAGTCACATTTCATATATACGCATTACGCATAATGCGACGAAATTTACGAATTTCTTCTGCTTCACATTCGGATAAAACATCGAATGAGTTACAACAATCATTGATGTTCGAGTGGAGAAGTTACCGTTTTTCGTTTCTTTTCAATATTTGGCACATGGCATTTCGGAGAGGACCCAGACATGTTAGAAAAAATAAATATTTCTGTAGGCTGTATTATTTTTGAAAAACGTTTTAATCTTGAAAAAGACTTGTTGTGTAGAAAATGTAGGCAGATTGTTTCTGTTGAAAAACTCTTGGTAAACCAGGAGCTATCAAGATTTGTGACCGGATCGAAAGAAGGTTCAAGCCGGACGTCCCGATCAGAAGGGCATAACTGATTTATAACACCTGGAGTTATTTATTTCAAAAATATTTTGAAACAGAGCCTGTTATAAATCCGGCTGGTTAGTTGTTAAAATAACAAAAAATAAAACAAAAACCTGGTTAACGATAACAAAATTTTATATGATTTTATCAAAGTTAAAACTAAATGAGATATAATTTTTTTTCCAAAAGTATATACGTCCTCTGTAAGAGAACTTTATTAGATATAATCATCTAATGACAGTGACCTAGTATCAAACGGTCAATTCATAAATTGATGGTCTCATAATAGATTATGTTATAATATTAATAGTATAGAAAACTGTCCGCAATCCACTTTCAATTCAGTTATCTGAATATAACTCCAGTTGTTATAATATCAACTATAGTTATAATAATGTTATTGTTTTGTTATGCTCTTCTGATCGGGACTGTTCGTTGTTTGTTGGTCTGTACGCTACAAGTGTGTTCCGATGAAGGAGTCTAAAATGAAATTTGCTCTTTAATTCTTGAACCATGAACAAATAATAACATTTTACAATTGCTTTTTCAAATCAGTTTGCACACATGGATCAGTAAACACGGTGAAAGCCATGAGCACGTTTTATATTGAAGTAGAGTTGTACAGGTAGACACCCACTTTCTTGTCTTTTATCAAAACATTTCGTTTTATGTCCAGTTTGCTTCCTAGAAATTTACCGTTACCCTACACAAACTTGAGACTTTATAGACGGTTACACCGCTTTCATCCCAACTTGGTCAAACATATTTGCGGCCTCGCGGTTTTTGGATCAATTCCAGAAAAATCATTTAAGAAAGCAAGAAAGTGTGCAAAAAATACGAGTGCTACATATGAAACAGTTATTCTTCGTTTCTATAGCTAACCCAACTTCTTTACCATTATTTGCCATACAGCGTGGCAGTAGCCGGAAACCGGCAACAACAACCCTATACGATGGTTGCAATGCTGGTGAAATTATCGTTACTATTATAGGACGCTCTCAGGTTTGCTTCCATAGAAACACAACCACACGATAGATACATGGGGCGAAAGCCTTACAAGTTGGAAAGAACTCGCAGCCCAATTACAGAACAACTTGAACTAAATTGCTTTTGGCACCAGTTTGTCCATGGAAGGTTTACGACTCAGATTGGTTCACTAATTGTAGTGTTACGAAACTGTTTGGATGTGACAAATCATATTTGAAGCTCGTGTGATTGTGCTGTCATTGAATAGAACTGATGGTTTTCTTCGAGAAACGAAACATTCAACAAAGACCCGGCGTCTCCATGAGTCAGTTTCGTTCGAGAACAATCAAGCAGACACATAGGTTGTTTATAATTCAAACGAGACACTTGTCACCACCGCCATTATTGATTCTACAAAAAGCATTTATATTATTGGCGAACGCATTGTCCCAGAAGACGGTTTACCTTCTTTTCTTTGGCGGGGAGACACCGGTTCTTGTACGTACAACAGAATCACGGTGAGCATTTCTCTGCTGGACGATGTTTATTTCTTATCACGTGTCAAATTAGTGCGCATATTAAATCCCGTCATGTAAACGTATAATCGAATTACGTTCCATCCGATGTGCCGGTTACTAGCAGTTCTTATACCGCAGAAAGCAGCTTGTTTTCCTGTCAAGTATTGATTATGTTTGGCAGGAACATTGTAAGATTGTCATAATAGCATTTTGGGTAGCGCTCGGAGTCTAGTCATAATGTCAAATATGCATAAAGATGCTTTATATTTTCTACTGGTCAATAATCATTATTCCTGTGTTCGATATTTTATCTTTATCTTATAGCAGACTTTAGTTTTGAAACGATTCTTTTTAAATAAAATGAAACGAAAAATATGGTTAACCCTCCGGAAGTCGCGCTTAAATATGTCCCATTGAACGAGCAACCGCTGGTGTTCTAAGACGATTTCGCTAGATTGTCAGAGCAGTGTGCACTCAATGCTAAGGTTCGTTGCGGTGCGGATGTGGGCGGTAAATGGATTGTCCGCACCGCAACCGCAAAAAAAACCGCACCGCTTACCGCAACCGCACATTATTTACCGCACCGCACCGCGCGGTAATGCGGTAAAATTTTTATATTTTTAAAAATAGTGTTTAAAAATTGTACATGTATTGTAAATTGTACATTGTATTAAAAATAGGGGGTTTTACGGACAAAATATCCCAAAACTCTAACTTCCGCATTCTTCAAGAAACAGATGTATTCTCATTCAAAAACTAAGATTACTCCCTTTAAAAATGTATGAAGTGAAATTTTCTAAAGGCTAGTTCGAAAGTTCTAGCATTTAATGTATTTTCCTCTAATATTTTCCAAGGAGCCCATGGCAAAAACTTCAATTGAAGTGAACGGGAGTGAAACTATGTGGTATTTGGCAAAAAAGGTTCAAAAAGCTACAAAATAGTCATAACTGAAAAATATTAGGACTTAATTTGGTAGAAAATTATAGTAAATTTGGATGGAAGTACGCGAAAAAAAGTTATGTAGCATATTTTTAGAGAGACAGTCCAATAAAATTGACTGCAGAAAAATTCATATTGAATTTACACAGCAATCAAAGAAGATAGAAATACGATGTTGATGAACGAATGATAGAATAATCATCCTAATTTGGACCCCTCCTTATTTTGGATGCTTTCATACATTTGTATCCTTTACTGCCAATTACTCCAAATTCGTTTGGTTTGATGAAGATAATTATATTCTTTGGGTTGTGTTTAAGTCCCAGCATAATTAGTTTATTTCCAATTCCTTTATATTAGTCAAAATTCACAGTTGAAAAATTGATATAGAAAACGATTCATAATTCCACGATTTCCAATAGAAATCAGGAGAAGTGATGCACTTTTAAATTGGATTTAAGAGTACAAATTTATTGTTTTTAAATGATCTAATAATTTTGTTTCTTTTTGGATCTTGCATTTAAAGCATTTGAAATGATTAGTTTGTGAAGTTTTTCTTAGAAGTATAAAATAACTAGTCCAAAATATGTCGTAAAAATAATGGCGTCAAAATATTTCGGACACAGCTAGATTTTCTTTCGTAATAGAAGTCTGTTTATCAATTTAGAATAATCAAAATTATCACCTCATCATTTTTTTTCGGAGCGGTTGCGGTAAAACCGCGCGGTAAAAGCTCTTTCCCGCACCGCGATTCCAAAAGGGTTGTGTCACACTGATGCAGAAATGGGTTTCCCCTCAAAATCGGCGGTGATGTAAATACCCACCACACAATTTAGAACAGCTCAGATATCAATTTGAGAGGTACCGAATGGATGGAATACTTGCAGTACAAATCTGCACATACTACCTGTAGGAAATCGCCAAACATTTGCACGAAATAGTAGAGTGTTATATCTAACTCTCTGCTCTGAAGTTATTACGCATGAGTTGGCAAACTGGCTTGTATCTAACGAGCTCGAACCGTCGTTATCTGATCATAAGTATATCGTCTATGATAATTTCTTCATCTCGCTAGATATCGTCACATATAGTAATCCCAAATTTACGAACTGGAACCTCTACGAAGAGAGCTTGGGGACTAGGTTTTATGGGTAACTTACAACGATTGAATCTCCAAGTGACTTGGATGAGGTCATGGATAAAACAAGCTAAGTTATAGTAGCTGCAAACCAAGAAGCTTGTCCGCTTCGAGTTATGCGTGCTTCTAGAAGAACACTTTGGTGGAATACAGAATTTGTTCTACTCAAAAAATTATGTAGAAGAGCTTGGAATCGCAGGCGCAGGGACGGGTCGGAAGCATTTAAGTTGGCTCGCTAAGCATATAGAAATGCTCTTCGATCCTCTGAGCGAAGTGGTTGGAAAAGCCTCTGCGCAAATATCTCAAGTCTCAACGAGATTAGTAGATTAACTAAGCTACTTCCGAAATCGAAAGACTTTCATGACAGTTCGATTAGAACTGCTATTGGTGATTACTCGTCTGACGAAGATGTAGTACTCAACTATCTCTTTGAAACAAACTTTTCAGGTTATACGGAGCCATTACTGACGACTGCAGCTGAGCTTTGTAGAGTTAGTGTCAAAAAATTTGATGTTTCTGAATTTTACCACTAACGAATATATTTTTGTTGTATTCCTAACAATATTCCACGTTCAAAAATTTACATTTTATGAAAATTGATGAACGAATAATAGAGATATATGCACGAGAAAATGATAAAATTTAATATGAATGACATAAGGTCCTATAACCCCAACTTCTCGTATTTGGACAAAGGTCATTCGGTTTCTGAGATTTTTTCACATTAGAAAAACTGCAAAATATGTATGATTGGCATCACAGAGCAGAAAAAAATATTAAAAATAAGGGTTATTGGGGTCAAAATCACCCAGTACCCCACTTTCCCGTATTTTTCTAGAAACAGGAATACCTCTATTCAAATACTAAGGCTATTTCGTTGAAAATGAGGTATAAATTGAAATTTTCTAATTGCTACTTCACAAGTTTAGCATTTAATATACCTTTCCTCCAGAATTTCCCGTAGTACCAATTTCAAAAATTTCAAGCGAGGTGGGCGGGCGTCTAGAAGTCGCTCTTACATCATATCACCAAATGGTTCCAAAACCATGTGATACAGTTTTCTGAGGTTGCGAGTTGCGACGAACCCTACTCAGTGCACCAGCGCGACTTCCGGAAGGTTAACAATAACATTAGTTTACAGCATTTCTGAACTCAATAAGCTGATTACCATTTTCGATGTAAAATCGTGTAGCTGAATCAAAAAATGAAGTCCAAAAAATTTACAGTAGAACAGTTTTCGCCTTAGAGTGAAGAAATGAATTTCATCTTTAAAATAAAATGTACGTTTAATAAAATTCAAATATCTACGGTTATAGCGCATTGATATGAATATTATGTTAAATTAAAAGTAAATTAATGTATTTTTAATCGTCTGAACATTCTGTTTTAGTGCGTCTAATAGCTCTGACGTTATATTTACCAGATTTCTTTAAACATTTTCTTATTTTTTCCTCGTCCTTTAAATTGTGGGCAATATAAAGCTATTCAAACAATTATATTTTTAGGGAAACTAAAAGCTTGATAACAAGCAATGAAAATAAGCACACATTGCAAAAGTTATTTTTAAATGGGAATTTTTGAGTTTTTCTGGATCAACATATTGAACCTTCTCAACCCCAATTTTTTCTACGGCTTGTTTCATAAAATATGAAGCATTCTCTGTTAAAAAAATAAAATGAAGAATGTTGAGAGATTTTGAGGTGGGATAATATTCGACCTCGTTTATTCAAATGACTCAAGATACTGACAACAATAATTTCAGGCTCAGTGAAGTGATAAGTCATCGAATGATTGGTACACAATACTGCGTGTAATATTTACACGTGTTATACAGAAAATAACACTCTTATGATACAAAATACGTTGTAAACTAAACGCTCATACGTCATAAATTTTCTATTTTGAAATTCTAGCTGCTCAACTATGTTTTATGCACTGTAAATACAAACTTTACGAATCCATAGATATATGAGATACTACATACTACTACATATGTCAAGCATTGCACAACTAATAATTTATTTCCCTTCCTAGAACATCTAGCGATTCGTACTACACTTATTTTAGTTTTAAAATCTTAAAGTTTGAAGTTCAGTATAATATGAAGAACTTAAAATATTTTATAACTACACTTTCGCAATGTATTTTAGTAAACAAGTATTGTGGACCAGTACTACAGTAAAATCGGTACATCGTAGAAGCCTGCGTGCATCTAATGTAATTTCAAATTACAAACTATTAGACTTTCATTAACGTAAAATAATTTGTTAGTAGAACAAAACGTGACAAAATAGAGAGATAAGTCACCATTCGTGAGCTAGTGAGAGCATTTAACATTTTGCTCCATCATAAATTTCTCATATGTATATAAGCTAATTGTGAAGCCTGCAGTTTATAACGAATTTGGTACATGTACGAATGTGTATGACACATGTAAATATAATGCTTATTATTTAGTACCAATTATTAATTCTATTAATTTGATTCATTTTCTTCATTTTTTTTCTTTTTATTCATTTTATCCATTTTATACATTTTATACATTTTATTCATTTATTTATAACGAATTTGGTACATGTACGAATGTGTATGACACATGTAAATATAATGCTTATTATTTAGTACCAATTATTAATTCTATTAATTTGATTCATTTTCTTCATTTTTTTTCTTTTTATTCATTTTATCCATTTTATACATTTTATACATTTTATTCATTTTATTCACTTTATTCGTTTTATTCATTTTATTCATTTTATTCATTTTATTCATTTACTAAATTCATTTTATTTACCTTATTTATTTTATTTACATTATTTATTTTATTTATTTCATTTATGTTATTTTTTTATTTTATTCATTTTTTTATTATATTTTATTTTATTTTTCTTTGGGTTTTCAGTCTTTTAAATAAGAACGGGTGTTGTATACTGCCCGACGTTTCGGCTACTGGTTTTGGCCTTTTCCAAGAGCAATATATTATCCATAATATATTTCCCTTGAAAAAACCCAAAACAGTGGCCGAAACGTCGGGCAGTATACAATACCCGTTCTGATTTAAAAGACCAAAAAGCCGAAGAATAAAACACAAATATTTTATTTATTTAATGTATTTTATTTATTTTATTTATTTTATTTATTTTATTTATTTTATTTATTTTATTTATTTTATTTATTTTATTTATTTTATTTATTTTATTTATTTTATATATTTTATTTATTTTATTTATAGTTTTTATATTATTTGTTTTTTTTTGTTTTGTATTGATTTTATTTATTTATCTTATTTATTTCATTTATCTTACTACTTTTTATTTTATTCATTATCTTCGTTTTATTCGCTATATTGTTTTTATAATACTCATTCGTCTTATTCATTATACTATCTTTATGGTTTAATGGGAATTTATTAATTTTATTAAAGCTTTTATCCGTGCAGGACTCTAAAATGTATTCACCCTAGCTCTAGTTGTGTACGTACTTCGCATGAGGTCTGCAAACTAATGAATAAGCAGGCAGTGACGGGTAGGTATAAGAAATGTCTCATCTCAATGCTAGGTATTTTAAATCGAGTTTTGCGTAATATCTTGCCAATGATAAAAAATCCAATCGAAAAGAGAAGGAGACGAAAGCACTTCAAGTGGTATGAAATTTGATATGTGAGCGATTTGCGCAATCGGAAGCAGAACAGCACTTTCTGAATGTGGTATGTCACAAACCGATATTTTGATTCTCTTTGGGGTACTAGAAACATATAGAAGGCAACCGTAATCGAAAAACAATTTCCTTATTTATTCAATTTATTCCTCATTCTCAAGCTACCCTGAAGATATGTATAGTATCATAGTAATAACATTATAAATAAACTGATCAAAGAGTTTTCACAATTTCTGCAAATTTGCATTTATAGTGTCAAACATTATGTGCCATCACCACACCTCTTAACTCACCACGTCACAACCGCATGCTCCAGATGATGGACCTGCAGTTGTCAGCTTAACACCACCATAAATAATACACTTGTACACCGCCAAGTCCCACGAGGCGTGCCCTAGAGTCATTTCGTTCGTATTGTGGCAAAAGAAGGGCGTCATCATTAACACACAAAAATAATGATAACCATAATGTGGCAAACATGCACGGTTGGCTGGCAGCAGGTCTGTATTTAATTTATAAACAACTTTGCATTTTAATATCCGGTTGTCACCGAAAATTCATTTATAAATATGTAATAATGCTTTAATAGAACATCGTCGGGTTTGTCGTCGGTATCCAACGTATACACGTACAGATATATGCACATCATGGATAGGAAAGGCCACAGTTGCCCTTTTCCGTTCCCTTCGGCGGATCTATGTCCTCAGTGGCAGCCAGCACAACAACTAACATACCAACCAACTAACCAGTTCCAATGGAGTTTTGGCTTCCCCACCTCGGAGCGTGTATGGCGAATTTTGTTCACAGGCAATGTGCTGACAGTCAGTGTGACTGGAATGCACAATATCTGAGTTAGTAAGGGATCGTGGGGTTGATGCAGCCACAGATCCTTGTAAGCAGTGATCAAGTCTCTACGTCCGCACCGCATATTACATCATATTTACATCAAGTGCAAAAATGTTATCTTACACCGATGGACAGTGGTCAAAATATGTAAAATCATGCTTTTAATTATTTTGCGGTAAAACCATACGATTTGAAGTTTTGGTCGCTTCAAAAAAATTGTTGGAATCGTTAAGGCGGATTTCCAGAAGTAGAACACCATGTTTCGAAATTGAGTATTCCTGATTTATAAGTTCAGTATTCATGAACGTTTTAGAAAATATTATGGAAGAATTCAGAAGACATCGAACAAAAGTGACAGACAAAACACGGTTGCCGTTTATGAAAGCAGTACAGCGAGCGGCTTGTAAAACTGTTCTGCATTGTGAAGGATGAAACTGTTTGACAAATCGTCATGTACACAAATGACGTAGCTTCTTTTAACTCTCCGGCACTCGCGCCGTTGTATTTAGTGCAACACCTTCAGAAAATTTAGCGAAATCTACTTTTAGCACCAGTGGCTGCTCATTCGTGGAGCCATTGGCGCGAGTGCCGGAGGGTTAAATATTTGACGACTTTTATCAACATTTTCATTATAACAGCAAATTGCGTACAAAATAAGCTCATTTCATGGCAAATACAGTTTTGTTTTGAATTTCATATATCATGGAGCATGAAAAGAAGTTCTCACAGTTCACAAACCCTGCAGCTCCCAAGAAGCCTACTATACTAGATTTTGTTTGGTTGAAGCCGAAGACAAAATTTAATTCCGCTACCAAACTAAGTCTACTAGTTAGCAACATTAGCTAACTAGTGTGCAAGTTAAATTCGCATACAAGATCTTTTGGTTTTTTGCAAGCTTAAAAATTCGCGAATCGTAAAATTTACTACATGAAAAACTACGTGAAAAGTAACTAAGGGATCATCCATAAATGACGTAGCATTATATGGGTCGAGGGGAGTATTGTATTTTGTGATGTGTGACGACAGGGGGGTAGGAGATTATGTCATGCTACGTAGCTTTCTTAAAGGGGAATAACTAACATCGTTTTTCATTTTTTTTAAAATTTTGACAAGGGTGACAAGGGGGGGGGAGAATTACCGTCAAGCTACGTAATTACCAAGGGGGGTATTTAGAGGTTTGTGACGAAATGCTACGATGGGGGAGGGGGGTGTTTAAAATCACTCAAAAAATGCTACGTCATTTATGGATCGTCCCTAATGTGAAGTTAAATTTATTTCTCTTGAGAATGAAGGAGCATTAAATTGTTTTTTCTAAACAATGTGTGTTGATACCCGTCAAAACAAAAAAACTTAATGCTACGTCGCATAAATTCTTACCCTACCCTCCTCCTCGTCGCATTACGTCACATATTTGGTATACCCTCCCTACCCCTCAAATATGTTAAAATATTTGTTTCTGCTAGTCACTAGGAGTTGAAAATCAATAGTTTTAAAGATTTTAAACGCACATTGAGAAGTAAATGGAATTTTTTTCAAATTTTCGCAGAGAATTGTTGTTTGTTATTGCGAGTTGCTAGGAGTAAAAAAATCAATAGTTTTGGACATTTTAAATGCACACTGAGAAGTAAATGCGTCAAAATCGAAAAATTAGTTAAAAAAGCACCGGATGTTCACGCGTTGATGCGATTAGTTTTGTGAGTAGGAATGCAGAAGCGCATGAAACACGTCCAAAAATAGCGTGTCGTTATCTATAATATCTCCCACCAACAATTCGGATATATTCAACACAGATATGAAGGCTATTATTGTACATTTGCTCCTTAGCAAACCTCTCAAAATTTACTTCCCTATGTGCGTTTAAAATGTACAAAACTATTTTTTTTCACCTTCTAGTAACTCGCAATAACAAACAACATTTTTCTGTGAAAAGTTGATTTTTCTTTTTCATTTTGAAGCATTTACTTCCCAATGTGCGTTTAAAATATTCAAAACTACGGTTGTATCAGCCCCTTGGTGAATTTTAGACTGAAATAGGGTACATTGACAAAATCGGGACATATATTTTTCTTTCTTTTTAATAAACCGAAGCTCTTAAAATATTCTGTTTTCGTCCCTAGATATAGCCTCCTAACTCTTTATGTTTATTTAGTTCAAATGTGTCTTAAGGGGGTCACCGCGCAAAATGTAAAAAAAAATATTTTTCTTGCTTATTTCGGATCTTTAATATACGAAAAATATGCTCATAAAACAATTTACTTGAATTCAACTTGGTTCGTCTGCTAGAACCCATCAAAGTACCAACAATCAATTTTCATATGGGGCAGACAAAATCGGGTGGAAAAGCTGACAAAATCGGTGGTAGACAAATTAAGGGGCTGATAAAATCGGATATTCACCACATTGATTATCTACTTCTAGTAACTCGCAATAACAACCAACATTAATCTGTGAAAATTTAAAAAATGTTATATTAAAATGTTCACTATTGAGTTTCAAGTTCTAGTAGCTCGCAAATACAAAGAAATGTTGTAAATTTTAAGATTGTGACGAATTTACTTCGAAATGTGCGTTTAAAATGCTTAAAACTTTCGCGTATTTTTTGATAAGGTGCAATAAGCATGCTGTCAAAATTCGCTTTGAGAGAAAATTCCGGACAAACCGTAAATCGCCGAGAATGGGTGTTAACATTTTATGAAAGAGAAAAGTTTTCTCTTCCGTTTGTTGTATGATTTATAATCGGCGATTAAAGGTTTGTCCGGAATTTGCTCTCAAAGTGAATTTTGATAGTATGCTTTTTAGCCCTTCTCAAAAACATGCGAGAACTCTTGATTTTCATCTCCTAGTAACTTGCAATAACGTACAATATTTATCTGTCAAAAGTTGAAAGTACATTTTTCTTATTTACTATCTTTCCAATTATCCGCCAAAGCACGGTATACATATGGAAGAGGTCGATTAGGGTCACGGCGGGAGTACCTCAAGGTTCAATACTCGGCCCAACGCTCTAGAATATAACGTACAGCAGAGTGTTCGCACTGGATCTGCCCAGAAGAGTCGAGATAGTTGGCTTTGCACACGACGTTGTCCTGATGAAAACCGATGAGACCCTTGAGAAACTGGGGCTGTTGACGGCAGAGCCAACAGGCATCGTGGAAACATCGGCATCGACTCCTGCCAGCAGAAGACAAAAGATTAGCCCGTATAGAATTTTGAACTAGCTTCTGATGATCCTGATCCATTTCTAGTATTTCGATCTACATATTGCACATCCATGCTCTCACTTGAGCACTATGGTTCTAAATTTTCATAACTTTTCCTTCTTAGTAATAACCCTCAAAAAGGCAAGGGGTCTCAGCCGGCTAGTTGCAGCTCTCTAGTTTCAATCAATGAACTAGTAAGTTTAAATACAAATGATCGAGCGTTTTCGGGCTTTCGATTCTGTCACTAATAAAACGTTTAAAAATGGCTTTTGACTTCATTGGGTCTTAGGAGCGATACTTCTTGAAGTCACAATTTTAGTCACTATTTTATCTTGCCTTTTTGGGGTTAAAAAGAAAAAACGAAAAATGTGGCTACATACTAGTCGAAATAAAAAAATGAAAATTGAATTTTAGTTTCATTCATGATTCTGGTAGAAATATTGTCATCCACAACTTTCAAATATTTAATTCGCTATATGTGTATGTTAATGAAAACTATCCAGAATAGATCCTACCGCGCTGTTATTTAGTGAACACTCTTGATTCAAACAAACATCGGACAGGGGCTGGTTCAACATGGGTTTAGAATTGGATCAAATTAGCTCGCGATTATCTACTCTCCTCTAAGATTAAGTGTAAGCCAAGACATGACAATAGGCTTCTTACTGTCGTGACTACAACTTACCTTTCGGTATAGAGTCTCCTTCACAAAATTTCGAAAGAAACATGTAGAGTTTTTAAACATAAAACTTTCATTTTACTGAACGTATCGTGCAACATGAGGCCAATCTATGTCGCCATTCACCTCTGATACAGAAATCCTATCCCTTACCTCCCACCTCCCATCCCTTACAGGCCACCTTTTACCGTTTTTGCTTAAACTCGGGACTGGGTCGGGTTCTATCTCCAACCGCTGTCAGTTCGTTCACTTCGACAGGTTGATGGACTGGAAATTCGAGCATGAGTGGCATTAGTGAAGATCGGCTAGGATATGTTGTCGTATGCTGACAAGGAACGCGCGACAAACGACGCGCGCGTGAAACTGCTAGTGTATCCGTCCTGCAGAGTGAATCTTTCGGTAAAGCTAATGGTTATTTTGGGCAGCTCAAAATTATTTCTTGGTTTTCTTTCGTAGGTTCGGTTTGTATACAACCCTCGATTAATATTTTTTTGGTCGTTGTTCAGCCCCAATAAGACTTCAATCTGACTAGTAGCGGGTCACTACGTTCTGATAAGTCACCGCGTCTGTTTTTATGAGTCTAATTTCAAGTTCCGTTATTGCTACAAACCCGTGCATCAGGTTAACGATCCTTTGTATTTCATTTCAATGTTCGATATTACGTGTATTTCACAAACAATTTTGTTCGGTATACGTGTATTTCTCAAACAATCTGATATGGAAAATAGGAAATACTTTCCTTGATTTATAACATCTCGAGCTATCATAACTCTTTGTCTGTACAACGTGTTATCACTCGGTAATTTTCAGCCCAATAAATATATCGTAGAGAAGGAATAGCAAAATTTGTCTGAATACTGTCGCAATAAATCGTGATCCGGAACATTATGCAGATAAGATTAGCTTTTCTAGGCAATACTCTCACGGTCGGCTGTGTGGAGTTCAATTGCTTTTGTTTAAAAAACAGGATACTCTCGGTAGCCGGCTACCCAGAGTTTAAAAAAAAAACAAAAACTAAACAAGATCTTTTCTTTTTGGAGTGATTGTGCACTCGAAAACCGAAACACAACATTGGTGCATATTTTGCCGACTAATTGGTTCCGCCAGTGTATAATTCCGTTCAGTACAATGAAAGTTTTATGCGTAGATGCGTTGTGACGATGGTTTTGGCGGATTGTACACTGACTTCATCATGTTTGAATGCTGATTGTCTAATCAGAGTTTCTTAGGAAGTGGTAAGTAGGAATTCATACCAATCCGTTCCATATTTAAACCTCAACAGCATTATAGCCATCAATGCCGGCCGCCCCCATCTTCATCGTTCACGGGGAAGGATAAACGTAGATGGGAAGTGTTGATGCTCTACCTACTTAACGGAAGGTAGACGATTGATCAGGCACTTCCATAGGTGTCGCGGAGTTGGTAGTTTGGAAGGCAATAAGGTCTAGGATTCGCTCCAAGGTTGCAATGCGAGTAAAAGCATAGTTTATTAGGTAATTGTTTAATTAGTCTTCGAGTACATGATCACTCGAAAAAGAAAAGATCTTGTTTAGTTTTTGGTTCTTTTTAAACTCTGGGTAGCCAGCTACCGAGAGTATCCTATGTTTTCTAACACAATTTGAACTCCACACAGCCGACCGTGTGAGTGTTGCCTAGAAAAACTAATCTTATCTGCGTAATGGGAACACTATTTATTGCAACAGCATTTAAAAAGATTTTGCTATTCTTTCTCTACGATATATTTATGAAAACTACCGAGTGATAATTCGTTATACAAACAAAGAGTTATGATAGCTTTTATTTTATCAGATGATTTATAAACTACACGTATACGAGCGATAATAACGACCATTGAAAAGAAATACAAAGGATTATTAACCTGATAGAAGGGCTGGTTCGCAATAACGGAACTCGATACAGTAGGAACTTGCGGCAATTAAAATCTAACGGAACTTGAAATTAGATTCATAAAAACAGACGGCGAATTTTCAGTACGTAGTGACCCGCGATCGTTGATACTAGTCAGACTAAAGTCTTGTTGCGGCTGATTTCCGATCATCTATTCATTTTTACAGTACGCACCCTCTCATTCTGCTACTATCGGCACTAATAGCACCCAGTCGCCGCCGGTCTAAGGACCAAATGTCATCAATAGACTTAGACTCGCGTGGAGGCATGAGATAGAAGACTTGTGAGAACTAAAGAGATTATAAAAACAAAGAAACGACATGCTCCGTCCGGAAGCCGAACTCAGCTATAAGCTTCTGACACATTACTTCGTGGCGTTACAACGACTTGATCAATCTTCATTCGACAAATATGATATAACTTTATCAAATGAACGCCTAAATCAACACTTATTATTGATTCAGAAAGTAGACAAAATTTCACGAAAGATTCAGTCAACATTAACTAAATATACTGGAAGGGGATTGTTTTTTGACCGATAATGTAACGTGACGTTACAACGCGTGACAAATTAGAACTTTCAACATATTCCAATAATAATCAATTCATCAAATTCAAGTCAAGGTCAAGATTAATTTAATGAAGATTTGATTTTTGTTATATTATCAATGATAAGAATATTCAAGGACAAGATCACAAAATTTTGAAGCCGTCGACTTTGGAGTATTAGTGTTAATATTCGAAAAAAATCACAAAGTAAAATAGCACGTGGTCTTGTATCCAGCTAGAAGTGGTCAGGGAGAGTTTACTTTTTAAACAAATTTAGTTCAAGACTTTTTTTTTTCAATTTGTTTATTTGATAAGGCACGTATGCGTTAGCTTAAAGGTGCCATTTTTTCATTGTTTTACATTTTGAATTTCTTAAAACTAGGGGGTTACACATTTCAATATTATTTTGTTTTATATAATGTAACTAAAAAAACTTTACAGCTAACTTATACATATAAAAGAGGGTATAATATAATATTCGTAAGATTTGGGGGACGGGTCATTTTGTGTGTTCCTTGTATTGTAATTCACTTTATGATTTTTAGAAGGGAGTTTGTAGGAGAAATTAATTATTAACTAAGCGGAACATAGTTCAAGACTTAATGTCTTCAGTAAAGTTTTTGAGCACGCTATTGCAAATAACTTTCTTGTAGAAATGAATGTTCCGTGCATTTAAGGTACCATAATAATTGTAAAAGAAAACTTTTTTTATTTTGTTATTCTTATATTACTGTATACGATAAATCTCTTCTGTTGTTCATAAACAACAAAATTCACATTTTGTCGAAAGCATGAGTTTCTGAATCTTAAAATAAAAAGTTCTTTTGAAAAAAATATGATTTAAAATTTTTTCGTGAGTATCGTTTAATAGCTCGATCTGCTACATACTTACAACAAAGTTGTTTTAAAAACATTCCCAACAACTTTTCTAAGTACACGTTGTCTCTTACTATTTTTTCCACCCTAATGACTTCTAGGTGGATTCATTACATACATTATTATATCAGCATATGCGATGTTTTATGTTAGAAAACTTCTTCGAAATTTTTAAACCTTCAAAGATGGCGGTTTCGGAATGATGTCATTTCAACCCACATGAATTTTTTTTAGCATTTATTCCACTTTTAAGTGCATATGGTCAAGGCTTCTGTCTGTCACGTTACATTTTTACGCATATTTCATAAGATAAGTCAGCAAAAACAATAAAACCATATTCTATCACAACTGCACATTATTAAGGTCACTAAACCACACATTTTTTCTACAGAAAGTTTTTTCTATCATGAACCGTTTTCACTTTATTGTCATTTTGATACGTCTGCCACGTTACACAATTTTCGAAGTTAGTTTGGAGGTTGCCCGACTAAATAAAAAAAAGTCTGTTCTGTTGGCCCCCAAATTTGCATGAAAACAATTCTAAGTTGAAGCTTAGAAAGCAAGGAAAAGTTTGAAATATAGTTTTCCTGAAGAAAAACTTTGTTTTCGATTTTATGGAGTATTCTCAATGATCTGTCACGTTACAGCCAGAATCTGTCACGTTACAGTTCATCCTTAATCTAGGAACTGAGTATTAACGGGAAATTTCATGTTTATTTTAAAAACATATTAGTTTTGATGAACAAACGTGAAAAACTTTTGAAAAGGTCGTAATTTCACGAAGTAACATATTATGTCGAAAGAAAATCCAAAATAACTTGAAAACATCTGCATTTTGAAGGATAATTTTTCGTGAGCATTTTGAATTGAAAACCCATTTTGAAATACATTCTATAACTATATTATTAATAGAAAAAAAATTAAATGAAAATTCAAAATTAAAAGAATTATTGAAATATGTTAAAACTTTTTATTTATTTCTTTTATTTATTTATTTATTTATTTTATTTCTCTACGATGCAATTATATTTTAATTTTTTTTATTTGCAATTAAATTTTAAACGTGTTATGTTTTTTGCGTTTGGTATTTGTGAGTAATTTATTAAAAGGGTGTATTTTCACTACTAGATATTTTTGTGAAAAAAAATCAAAATATTTCGAAAAAAATTTCATAAGAGCATTTTGCTTCGAAATTATATTTAGTAATAATATTGTATAAGAAAATTTTATTTATGACTGGCAAATACAAAGAAATTTAGAAGAATACTTGAAGTTAAAAATGTTTTCTTACTAATAACTTCCTAATAGTGCAATTATAGTTTCATCAGTTTACAGGCTTTCGTTAACAAAAAAAAACATTGTTTTTCTGTAATTGTATTTTCATTTTTTTTGTTTTTTTTTTTAACAATAAATTTGTATTTTTTACATTTTTTTGCTTTTTTTGAAAAGTTTCGCCAAAAAATATTCTCACAGAACAATTAATTCCCTAGAACTCGCTATCATATAGTTTTGCGGCGAATTTTCGAAAAATACATATTGAAAGCAGTGCATTCAAGATCCCATACGCCCTTTTTAAATATTACTCTTGAATAAAAGTTGTTTGTTTAATATTGAAAAATACTTAGTCTCCCATATACATGAAACGTAAAAGGTTTCATCAGAATCAAAGATGGTCACCAATATTGACGCAATTGAATCAAACTTGATAGAATTGCTTTACAGCAGAAAAAATCTGTCACGTTACATAAGATAAACTGTGTTTTCTTAAAAATTAATAAAACTTTAAAGTTTTCACAATACAGTTTCAAAAAGTAGACTCAAAGTAGTAAGAAAAAAGCAGGTTAGACATTGTATGCATGCTGTTGGTGTGGTCCACAAAACTTTTTTGAATTTTTGATCTGTCACGTTACAAGTTATTTGGTTTCCATTACTTCACAACTGAAAATAAGCAATAGCCCATATTCATAAAAAATTTTCAAGCAATATCATCAAATTTAAATTAGACTACGATAGAAAAATATGGTTGCAAGCAAAAAGTTGAAAATATGGATTTTGTTTACCTTTTTATCTCCTTACGGTCTTTTAGTCACTTTCAGGTCATGCAAGTAGCATCAACAAACTTTCATAAATGACAGACATGAAATTTTTTTCTGGGATCACCATTCATATTTTTTATATTAGAGGTTATATACATACGGAAAACAAACAGTTTGACGCAAAATTTGATAAAAAATAATTTCGCCTGCGGTAGCCATTTTCGGAGCCTTGACCATATATTTAAGTTCATATATTTAACTATTATATATGCAATCTTCTTGTTCAAAACCCCTACCAAACCGAATTTCTGGCGAGGCCACTGCTGTCTTTTAATAAAAAAAAACAGTTCAAAGAAAAACAAATTCAGGACTTAGTGGAGCCAATACAAATAATACAATACATTCAAAGCCATTACCTACACCACGAACTGTTCAAAATCATATTCATGTAGATTTTAACTAGAAACCACATACTAACGAATAAATTCATCCAAACCCGATTTGTTTGTGCTCAAATCTAGAGGATACAAATTGCGCACATCGAAATACGTTGTACGGTAGCTGTCAGAATCATTTCAGTACAAATAACCTATTTCATACGACATTGAAGATGAATTTGATAAACGGTATTTGCCCATAGTAAGCTTCCATGGCAAGCCTCAGTCGAACTGGTGTACATATTGTTGGACATGTGACCGTTTCTCAAACAAAGCGATAATTTCGTATTCCTATTCATACAAATAGGCAATCACTTTGCTCAGTGATCCCCTTTTTCGCATAGAAGCGTAACACCAGCCAGAAGCTTTCGGTAACGTTGGGATGATGTATGGCTGTGAGCGGAATAAGAGACACCATTTCGAGGGACTCTTCCCACGTTCTCCTGAAAACGTTGAGAATTTGTGCAAAACATTGCATAAATATTTCATAAATGCTAGCAAGCAACCGCTGTATAGCATATCGATTCACGTACGGATTGTGGTTTTCTTGAAACATTAGCCAATGTAGTTCTCGGAGCGGGCGATGATTTGTCCTTTCGGTCGTGAAGAGAACCAGTCTTCGGCGACGATGTTGTACGTTGGCAGATAAGTAAACACTCACGGAATTCGTATTATACAAGTTTCCGAACTAGGGTTGAATTGTCTTATTAGAAACCAAGAAACAGATTTTTATGGATGTGGGTTTTCCGAAGTCGGATTAATCTTGTTGTAAGTTGTAGGGTATATTTTATAGCCGGCATAACTTTGAATAGATGCGAATTGTTTCAGCTCACTGAAAGCCATTCTATGGAAAAAAAAACCTCAGCTAGATACGTTTGTTTTAGTCGTGATACCAACAATTCTAAGGAAAAATAGTTGGAACTCTATATGCACTAAAAAGTTGGGCATTCTGATCAGAGACACAGTAGTCAATGCATGCGATTTCAATTCTTAGGTAGCTTAAGCAAGGATGGATGTTAGATTATGCATAGAGAGGCCAGTTGTGCTATTTTTCTCAGGCGGCTAGAAATCCATCACCTACGTAATCTTTGTTAGTCCGTCGCTGATGGAAAATATGAGTTGGAGAGCTTGCGAGGACTACATGCATAGTGACCACGTGGCAATCCGGTACGACATTGGTAGCCGAAATCTTCTAACTTGAATGAGAGTTAACTTTAGGATATGCGACGCCATATAATATACCTATGGAACCGTATTTCAGTTTATAAATATATACAAAACAGCATTAAACGACATAAAAGAAAAAAAGTAATTGATTTCGATAATGTCCTAGCGGTGTCTGCCTTAGATTATATACAACAAGTGATTTGAAGCGTCGTGAAATGCGCAAAAGATAACGTTTGAGTATACTTATATATCAACTTTCTAGTCACGCTCTATAAACATTCTAAAAGTAAACAGAAAACTTTCTCTAATTTGTATTATATTTTCTCCCTTTTCAGAAATTGCCGGTACCTCTGTGTCGTCGAACACAAAAAAAATTCATTGTTATACGTTTCCCAAACAAACCGATGCTGCTGGCGTACTTCGCAGTATCAACAACAACCACTTAAGAAGTCAAGTCAGCAGAAAAATATTCTTCCCAATAGGATCGCCAACACCGACCGGTACCAGTCCAGTGGGGAGAGCAAAATAATCAACTTGAAATTTCCCAGGACTTTCAAGAGTCATCGTTGAAGCGGAATAAGCATCAACCCGAATCTGTTTACCTCGCCGTCTGCTTCAACACAATCAGCGGTGGCTTTCGCCGAAAGGCGTACTTTGGCTTACGAACAAAGGGGAAATACCTTATCCTCGAGCTTAAAATAGCCCCGATAGTGCATGGAAGTGTTGTAGTGTAAAGGAGAATTTAATTAAAATAATGTAAGTAAAGGGGTACGTATATTTCGATTCCACTCGATAGACTGGAATTCCGCAGATAAATGGTAAGGAAATGTTTCACAACATTTAATTTTGCGATGATTTTTTTCCTATCACTATAATCATTTGTGACTATTGACGGCTGTGCATCAATCCAGAATCGGCGCTTGATGAATGAATATAGAAGAAAACAGTTTTAGAATTCTAGAATTGTAGAAACTTTTCTGACGCGCAGATAGAAAAAACCCATTTACATTAAATAGTATACCTTCCAAAAAATGCAAAGAAAAGAATCAAATTTTTGAAAATTTTGAATAAGAACCTGCCCTTAACCCTAATCTGTACGTTATATAGCATTCGACTTAGTTCATCGAGATAGGAAAATATCTGTGTGTCTGTGTATGTATGTGTCAAACAATATCACACAATTTTCTCACGCAGTACCGATCAGCTTCAAACGAACGACGTGACATAGACGGCTAGTGATTTTCATCCTGATATGACTTCCAGCTTCAAAATTAAGGGTTGAAGAGTGCGATCATATGCTAAATTTAGATGTTGCTACTCCGTGATTGTCCAGATCTAGCGAAAAAACAATGAATAGAGCCTGAGAGAAGCTATGCACCCTCACGTTTCGAGAGTTCCATATTTTGAAATGCCTTCGTCGTGTAGCGGCCGGCATAGAATAGCGCTACGGATCTCCCGTTCCGTTGGTATGAGTTCACCAAACGGGATAACCCCAATCCAAAGTGTGAAGCGACTCGTGCCGAGGAATGAATGCTGAAAAAGATGCCTGATCGCTAACGGAGCCTGTGGGGTGCCCGTGGACCCCCACAGTAAGCGTCCCTTACCACGTTATTGCGGAGCTCTGGCATGGCGGACCTTTTTTCTCGCGCTACTCATGGTAATAAAAAAGAGTTGCGAAAATAAAAATAACAGTAAAGTGGGTAAGGTAGGAGATGATACGAAAGCGATGGAGGTGGTGAACCCCTTTGCCAAAAGGGGTTTGGCGAGGTCTCCTCCCAGAGGGGGGCAGCAGAGCGACGGTGGCTGCAACCAACAGCACCAGAGTCTCTTCAGTGGTGGTAGGGGATAGCCCTATCAATATACTCGGCGGGCCACTACCCGCGAAGTGGGTGGTAGTCAAGCAACTCGATAAAATAATCGAGTTTACAAGCGGAAAGTAGAACATCAGCAAGGAACTGAAACAGAAGCTGCTGATGCTCCGCTAGGTTGTTCCAGTCGCAAGACAAAAACAGGACGCTTATATCAGGCGGGTGGTGGGAAGAAAGAAGGCCGATAAATGCGCCCAAACTGAGGCCTTCTCTTTCATTGGGCTACTATGGCCCAAGAAGCGATTGATTTCTCCTTGACGGTCAAAGACAAGACTGCGCTTAACCCGAAGCGGCCCAGGCAGTCATCAGGCAAAGGTGCACGGCGCAACGCCAAACGACGCGCAACCACAAAGGCCAAACGTCGTTTGGACGGTGCAAACCGGGGTGCAAAGGATCCCGAAGGGCGCCGACCCAAGAAGGTGACTTCTCGGTCCAAGAAGGCGAAAGGCACCAACCGGGCGCAAAGTGCATGCCATCGGCACAAGGGGGCGAAAATCCCTGGCAGCTGGTCAGCAGGGCTAAGCGGAAGTCGAACGCACCCCGACCCGCAAAGAAGGTCAAGGACAGAGGAAAGGGTCTGTTGGTGAAAACCGACAAGGACAAGTGTGCTGACGTCCTCAAATCGAAGCGGGCGGCCGAAAGCCTCTCGGCTCTAGGACAGGATGTGCACAGCGTTAGACGTACCAAGACCGGCTAAATGATCTTGGTGCTGAAGAGAGGTGCGCAATCTAGTAGGACGGCGTACAAGAAATTGGCCCAAGAGGACTTGGGTGACTGCGCTCAGGTGAGGTTGTTGGGTGTGGAAGTGACCCTCCAGTGCAAGCAATTGGATGATGTTACGAACGCAGACAACGTCGTATATTATACATGTTGTGGGTTTGAATATATTATACACTTTAGATACTGTTCAAAAACTGTCTCTTTATTTCGTCAACTTAATCTACTTATACTAACTAATACATGTAAACCTTAAAGCTAATTTTCCTATCAGATAGTTAGTTTCGTTCTAACGGGCGGGGCTTCGAAAGCTCGCCATGAATGTTTCTTATGTCTAAAGTTACTTCTATGGCTGTTCTATGGCTGTCTCGCCAGTGTGCGTATATGTTTATGGAGAAAGGAGGGGATAAGTCGAATAGTCAGTTCTCTCGCGTCATGTTCTCTCGTGTCATGTTCTCTCGTTCGATTTACATCGGTATTTTGAGCTGACCTTGATGGCTTAGTCGGTGCTGTCTGTCTTAATGTTTTGTTTGTTGGAATTTGCTGGCGTATGGCTTTACCGTTCGGAAGGCACGATTTATCACGGTCAAAGTTTGAGATTTCGTTCTGGATTTTGGACTTATGTTTGTGTTGTTTTTATTGCGTGCTAGAAACATGGATATGTTTTGAGATTTTGACGTAAGTTTGGTTCTGTGGCTTGTATGTAGATCAGTTTTCCGGTTTGAATGTAGGTCTGTTTACGAGGTGCTAAAGATGCAGTCTGTTTTAGAAATGTGTTTGGTTGGTTATTACTAGCTGTGAAAAACATAGTTGTTTGGTACTGTACATGTTGTCTTTTATACGAGGTGGGTTTTTGTGTCAATGGGGCTAAGTGTTATGCTTGGAATTCATGGTCTGAGTGTTTGATTTATTTAAGCGCTGTCAGTAATTTTCGTATGGTATGGTTTCGTCATGTTCGATGTAAGATTTTCGAGTCGTGGGAAACTATCGGCTTGAGATGCGATGCGGCGTCGTAGGTTGGGTCAATTGATATTATGTTGTGGCGTGTGTGTTCTATTGTAGCTGCTATGCCCCACCAAGGCGGCCTATAGAACAGTTCAACCAGATGATTGACAGGCGCTCGATTCCCTTTTTCTCCGTATCTATTAGATATATAGCGCTGCCTCTCGATGTGTACTTCAAGTTATGTGAAACCCATTATCCAATGTGTTTTGTTGCAAAACATTTTGTTTTGTAGGAGTTGTGGAAAATATTGTGTTAAATTTTAAACACTTTGTGGTATTTTTTCAAATTTATTTCACGAATGATATTATTCGATAGTGCGTGAAAAGAGCTTTCAGTATCCGTATAGATATTACATCTATCCACGAACAAAAGTTATTTTTCAAAAAGTTTTTTTTTATAAAATATACGGTTGGTGTAAGTTAGCGGTGCTGCACGCGGGGCAAGTTGGCGGAACCATCTACGGTGCAAAAATAGTCATAAAATATTTTTATTTCTAGAATTCACTCCAAAGTAAGAAAATATGGAGTACGCGTCTAACTCAAAGTGCCGAGGTATTGAGACTGAATTATAATAGCAAATGTCGGTTAATATACAGTTTTCTTGAAAAGACATTCAGCACGTTCCAAAAGGATCCCTGAAGTAATTTAATCTTCATTTGACTGCTTATTTTTTGACGTATCCATTCATACCGCCACTTACCCCGGAGGAAACCCCAACCAGAAAGGATCGGTGCGGCAAGTACACCATTGAAAATTGCTGCTGACGCGACGCTACGGCAAAGACACTACCCGTCCAAGCCTCCCGAAGGTGCCTACCGTTAAGGCCATTTTGGACGCTATCGCTGCAGTTCAATGCGAATTTGTTGATAATTTTCTGTTAGCGAAAAAAAATTTATGTTTTTGCTAAGGGTGTGGCGAGTGACGAATTCGCGTAGATTGATACGCTCGCGTCGGAAAGGATAATTACGTTCGATTTGCGCGCCATTCTCGGTCGTTCCTCGAAAAGTGGCATATCGCGACAGGAAGGATTTTTTCGTTCAAATTGTGCCATTTTCGATTCCGTGTCGTGTAGGAACGGTACGCGTTCCCGTTTTCCATATTTTAGGTAGTGGTAGTGAAAATCAGTGAAATGGTACAATAATGGCGACCAAAACAGAAAAGAAGCTGTGAGAATACGTGATCCAGCGGAAAGGCATCCTTGTAGTGCAAAAGGCGGTAGAGAAGTTTGCAGAGAATTTCGATTGCGATCGGGATGCCTGCCAAATTCCAATTCGCCTCGACTCACTGGACCGGATCTACAAGGAGTTCCTGGAGGTGCAAGGACAGATCGGGCACCCTAGGGCTTGTGTGGGAGCCGAAGTCCGATACGATGCTCTTCGAGGTCCAGTTGCCATTACCAGCACCCGTCCTGACCAAAACGAAGGTCCTGCAATGCGCAGATCTCCGACCAACTAGGACTAGTTGGCCCGACAATCACCGTAGCGAAGCTGTTCTTTCAGCGCCTGTGAGCATTAAAGACCGACGCAGGAAATTCCTACGAGTGGAATCGTCCGCTACCTCCACGTCTCCAAGGCGAATGGAAGGAGGTCCATGGTACGCTAGATGCAATTTCCACAATCCAGATTCGTGTCGCAGACAGCAACCGTCCAGCTCCATTTTTTCTCCGATGTCTCAGAAAGAAGCATATGGTCCCAACTATTCAACTGATATATGATTTACCACAAAACTCGCACAATTTAGGGGAGAGAGGGTAACATGTATCAGAAGGAACTATGAAACATTCGTAATAAAATAATAATGCATGGTCAGAATCGTCTCATTCCCTCATATTTCTAAATTTATTTTTACACGTATTGCTGTATTTTGAGAGAGATCTGATATCATATCATTTAATGAATATTTGTTTGTTTTGTTTTAGCCAGAGTAAATTTGCAATGAAAGACATTATTCCATCTTTATGAGTTACCATCCATTGAATAAATATTTAGTCCATTGTTATTTATAGCAAATTTTATGTTCAACATTTGCCGCGAACAAAGTTTTTTTGGTGACTTGTCATGGTTCTGTGTAATTTCACAATTTTCGTGAATAGACCTATTGGGTAACTGTGAAACGATGACGTATGGGGAACAGTGGAATTTTCTTGTTTTCACATTTTGAGACAGACCATTCCGATTTTCCACAGTAAATACTACTCATATAGTGCAAAATTGGTAAATTTGGACAAATTTTGTAGAAATTGTCACTACTTTCAGGATTGCAGCTAATATGCATATATGGTAGTCCTATGTTACGCGATGGTATAGTGATTTCTTTCGTAAGCAAGTGATTTTCGCTTCAATATAACTTTAATTCGAAGTGTTAGGATCATTCTTCGTCAAAACAAAAGAACAGAATTTACAAATAGAATATTTCACTATAGACGACGTCGTGTTTCATAGTTCCTACTCATGGGGCACAATGGTACATTTTACCACCGACTGTTTATTACCCACAAAAAAAAATTTCCCGTGCGATTAACCAGTTTAAAAAAATATTTCTTTTACTTTTTTACGTTTTAACGACATTCAATTAGCTAGAGATTACTGGGTAGGGAAAGTTATGAAACTTAGAGCCATAGTACTCAAGTGAGAGCAAGGATGTGAAGTAAACAGATCGGAAAACTAGAAGTGGCAGGGTCATTAGAACAGGCTTAATATCGTGCGGGCTTAATTTTTGCCTTCTGATAATGAGGGTCGAGCTTAGGCAGAATAACTACGAATCACTCGAGTTCACTATCATGTGTCCTTGATAAAGGTAGACGTATCTATCTTTACCGTGACAACCGGCAAAAATTAAGCCACGCAAGATCACCACTGAAAACCTGTCGACGATTAGCATCAATCTGAATGATGATTGCTGCTGTTCATCTCTGTATGCCTTTTGAATGCCGGGATAGATTTTTATTAGACTATTGTCACTGTTCTCACAGTCGTGGCGGGTTTGCTACATTGTGTAAGGCAGTGGCTGTGTCTACAGCGGCTTTTCTTTTACTTAATAGTAGAGTGGTGTACATAGTACCATAGAACACTTTTGGCTACCCAAATATCATGTATTATCATCAAATTTAAATGGTATAAAAATGTGTTTCACTGTTACCCCCTCTCCCCTAACTCTCAAAAAGGCAAGCTAAAATTGTGAATTGGATCGCTCCCAAAACCCAATGAAGTCAAAAGCCTCTTTTTTGTCGTTTTATCAGCGAGAGAATCGAAAGCCCGAAAACGCTCGATCACTTGTATTTGAAATTACAGGTGCATTGAAACTAGAGAACTGTAACTAATCGGGCCTCTGAGACCCCTTGCATTTTTAAGGGTTAAAAAACAAATTTTCAATGCGGAATTGAAATTTTAGTACTCCGCTATGCAAATGGACGTACATAATCAATAAAAATATTTTTGTAGGTTAACAATAAGAATTATTTTACATCTCCAGTGTTACATTCTTCGAAAGACAAAATGAACTATTAACATACTAAAGTGACTCTTTAAACGAGATATAGAGAGTGCGGCATCTCATCCGACGCGGAATCTGTCCCGAAATTACCCTCATCTAAAAAACTGTAAAAGTACCTTTTTACGAACACAATTATCCATATCTTGGAAACTAAACATCTGTAGCAAAAACAAATTAATAGTATTCTGTCGATTCTGTGGAGTAAATTTTCCTTTACTCCTCCCTTTGATCATTTTTCAGTTCCTTATATTCCAATTTTTATGGTTATATGGAATCAAGAACCGTCATAGGTGGCCAATGTAGTCAAAGCGACTGTGGTTAGTCATTAGTGGTCCAGACTGGCAAATCCAGATAATGTCTCCTTTTTATAAGTTTTGCATCATTTTCATATCATGGTGGTACCAGTTTATATGCTAATTCGCTGTGTGACAGCACTCGTAACTCCGGAACTGCATGTCCGATCAGGATCAATAGGCCGATGGGAAGGTTGTATCTTTCATTGATAATTGACTAATAGGTCCAGCCATCTATGAAAAATGAATGACATTTTTGACACATACACACATACAGACTTTTTCCGATCTTGATGAACTGAGTCAAATGGTATATGACACTCGTTCCTCCGGGCCGGAATTAAGTTGACAATTTTCAGAATGATTGCGAAACCTTAGAAAGTTCGTCAAGATCGGAAAAAGTCTGTATGTATGAGTATGTATGTGTATATTAGAGTGTCCCAAAATGACAACATGTTCAAAAAGTCATCGGGCTCGCTTCTTAAATGAATGGTTAGGGTATCAGGACCGCTTTCTTCTTCGGAGTGAATTTGTTAAAACGATCCCTAGTGGTGGCGAATTTTGATTTTTCGAAAAATTGGCCGATTTTAGGTAAAATTTCAAATTCATGCTTGAAGAAGTGCTCCTGAACTGTCTTAGATTTTATTCAGCATTTTTTGATTTTTCTGGAGATCCAAATTAAGAAGTTCGGTTAGTTAGTTTGTGCAAATTGTGGATTATAAGATCGACAGAACCTTTAATACTTAGTAAAAAGTGTAATTTTTGTTTTTTTTTTCATTAGTTTTACTTCAAAACTGGGTATCCACAAAATTTTGAAAGTATAGAAAACACTTCAGTTGAGTCAAATATAGAGGCGTATTTTTGCTGAAGGAAGTGTATAGCTACGGCTAGTGGTGTATGAGTTTTTTAAGTTTTTGCTAGAAACCCTTTTGACATTTTATGCTATTCATAAAAAATAACACTATTCTACAAAATAAAAAAATCTGTGTGCCTAGTCCGCATTTTATTTTTCGTAAAATAGGAGGAAAATGATGAAAAATGGCGTTTTCTTCTTGTCTCTACTACATCGGAATCGGTTTTTATGCGCATTTGACGATTTTTTCTAAATTATTTAGTATATTAATAATCACCTAGTGGGGCTGAAAATCGTGAAAATTAAACAAATATGTCGAGTTAGTGGTAAGTTATGGCGTATATTTGTAAGCCGAACTGATTAACGTATTCAGATTTTGTATATAAAGGTTCATTCCCATGTTAGGTAGCTTAGAGTGAAGAAAAATGCAGAAGGGTGGGGTGAATGTTGAAAAACTGATCTTTACGTTTTAGATCACACAATTCCGAAATAGTCAATTTTGAAGGCTTTGCATTTTCGAAAAAGTTTTACAACAGAGTACAGCGCATCTTCTAGTACAATAATTTTGGTGAATAAGCCTCCAAGAAGTAATTATGGAGAATTAACTTTTCTAAAAATGATTAGAGACTTGGCATCATTAGTAAAGTTATCATTATTTTATAATTGATTGTACAAAAATCATCAAATTCTCATTAAACCCGATCCTGATGCACTAAAGACAAACAGAAAACGCCGTTTTAAATTATTTTTCTTCTATTTTCCAAAAAACAATATGTGGTCTAAGCACATTTGAATTGTTTTATTTTTTGGAACATTATTATTTTTGATGAATTGCCAAAAATGTCGAAGGTTATATAGCAAAAACTTATATAACTCATACTCCTTCTACCGTGGCTATACACTTTCTTCAACAAAATTACGCCCCTTTATTCGGCTCAACTATTTGAAGTGTTCTCTATACTTTTAAAAATTTGTAGATACCCAGTTTTGAAGAAAAACTAATGAAAAACACCAAAAATTACACTTTTTACTAAGTTTTAATGGCTCTGCCGCTCTTATACTTCAAAATTTGTACAAACTAGTCAACTTCTCCATTTGGATCTCCAGAAAAATAAAAAAAATGCTGAAAAAATCTGAGACAGTTCAGAAGCACTTCCACAAGAATGTATATGAAATTTTACCCAAAATCGGCCCATTTTTTCAAAAAATCAAAATTCGCCACCAGTAGAGAGCGTTTTAGTAAGTTTACCCCGAAGAAGAAAGTGGTTCTGATACCCTAACCTTTCATTTGAGAAGTGAGCCCGATGATTTTTTTAACATGATGTCATTTTGGGGCACCCTAGTGTGTATGTGTCAAAAATGTCACTCATTTTTTTAGAAAATGGAAAAGGCAAAAACTAAATAAAGCTTCCCAAGTTTGGGCTGCTTTTTTAAAGAAAAAGATTATGTCGGCTTTACGAATATGTATTCAAATGCATTTAAATTTTCAGGAAGCCACCTTCTTCTTTACCATTAAAATAATCACAACCATTTTTTCACTTTCCCCTTATAACATCTGGTATGCTAGTCGGGATGACCAACCGAACATTTTGCTGTAAAATAGAAAATAAAGTAATAAAGAGTATAAATCGAGTCCGTAATTCTCCCAGTAGCATTTTTGTTCAATGCATTGGGTGAAATGGTGTCGTAGATGTAGGGACGCTCATTTTGAGGCGTCGCCAAAACGCGATCATTATTAGTTATACCTATAACTAAACAACTTCATAAGAACATAGGAATATGTTTGATAACGATTAACCAACACAGGTCGGGGAATTAAGAAAATAGTAGCAGCATCACTAATACGCTTAAAATAGACAAATCCTCTAGTTAACATTAAACGGAGCAATCAGCAAAGTGGACAATCAAATACTGGTGAAAAATCCCGAAGGCCCATTTTTTTCTCGTCCCAAGCGAAACGGTTCGGTTGTAATTGAAGATAGTTCAAACCAACTATCCTAAATTAAATAACACTTTGATATTCAGCGGATGGAACTGTGCAAATGCTCTAGTTCCTAAAGCGTTCTTCTATATCATTTTCAATTTGCAGTTCGTATGTGGCTTGGCTGGACATGAGTGGCGTCACTACGCTACGGTTTGAATTGCCGTTGCAACTAGACCAGACGAACATTACGCTGAAAGCTATTATTTTTCCCATGCCTCCAGCAGTCACAGTGTCCACCAGCTTTATCCATTGGACCCCATAGACTGGGCTAGCATAAGCGAAGACATGAGCTCCCAAATTCATTCAAGTGAATACGGGACATTTTGAAAAGCATGCTTGTCTCGCGCGTTGTCTGGAAAGCATTCCGTGGACACTCTTGATTTATTTTAGAATCATTTATTACCGGATTAAACCGAACCCTGCTAGAGAGAAGAAGAACCGGGTGCTTTGCATGATGCCTTTCGAGAAGAGAAAATAAATGGGCTTGCGAGTTGGCTGAGTGTAGATATAGGGATATGGAAGCTGATACGAATTTGTACACTGGAAGGGAATACGGCGTATTTCGGTTTGTTCTGGGCTCTCAAAGAACTAGTGTGCATGGAATGATATTAATCAAAACATATAAATATGTATAAAAAGTCGGTATCGGCAGAAACGAAGGAACGAAAATAGTAGCAGAACACGTATCTATTGTATTTCGATCGTGACTTGACATCTTTTCAGTGATCGGATACGGCATTTTATCTGTAGCAAACGGGTTGAGAACGGCCGGTCACAGGCCCGTGCGCAGAAAACTCCCAAGGGGAGGGTTTTGATTTTTTTTCCGTTTCTTAGAAAAGAAAGGTATAGAAAGCCTCAATTTTTTCCTTTGTCTTGAGGGCCAAGTATGTATTATGTATTAATCGACTCAGCTGAACAAAATAAGTAATTTTCTGTTATCAAGAAGGATTCTTCAACAGACACCGCTTCATACTGGCTCGTGGTTTTTATTTTATGGTGATCGTTTCTTGCTTGCTGTCCAACCTTCGCGGTATATCTTAACTGCTCAGGTCTCCTGCAAATATTGTCACCTGTTGAGACACGAACCGATCTGGAGGTGTCGACCAATGATTTACATCTCTTTACAACCATCTTCGCAGGGTTTTTTATCCTTCTTGACACTACTTGTTTCTATGTATCTGCTAGCTGATTCTGAGAATTTTTCGACGGCGGTATTTCTCCTTATACTGATGCCATTTAATTGACAGCCACTCCGGTCATTGGTGCTGAAATATCTCCAGACAACGATATCCCGAAATTTTTCCGACTTCGTATTTGTCCTCCTGAGCTCCCGTTGCTAGCCCGCTGATCGAACTTTGCGGCGTAACTGGTCTACTTACAACCAAGTATGGAAAAATCATATCACGTTCATTCCTCATTCACAAGAAATCTTTCTTCCGTTGTGATGCATTCTGTTTGCTTAGAAAATGAGGCATAGCAACCAGGTACTGCGAACACATGCGAACCAAAGCTACATATAACAACCAATCAAGAAGCACATCCGTTGCCTTTTTATTCTATTCTGTTCCAACACGGATGGCTTCGCTCATGAAGATCTTCTCGAGCACACGGTTTGTATAAAATTTTCATTGGGTCTCAGCGTTAAAAAACTTAGAAAACAGAGTGCGTGAAGTGCGGCCGAGTTCGGCCAAAGGGTCAGCCTCCTCGTTACGGTGGATTCCACAGATCACAGGATTGCTGTATGGCTTGAACGTAAAAAGGCTTGGGCTGCTCTACTTCCAGCGCTTCGACGAACGAGAGGGAAACGAAAAAAATCACCGCCGGAATATCTTCAGGATGACGGCAATAGCGATGGAAGCTGCTTCTGTGGAAAAAACTGAGCAATCTGAGGTTAGGCGAAGAGCGAGGCCATCTCCAATTCACACCCGTGAGTGCGGTTCTCCAGTTGTCGGGGAAATACTCGCTTTCCCATATCCTGTTGAATCCGCCTAAAGGTACTCTCTTGGCAAAACGCCATAGCGCAGTCTCTAGCTCCGCTAGCCATTTTGCTTTCTTTTGCCGCTTAGGACATTAACCTACACGCAGCCACAGCCGAATACTTGGAGCTGATCTCGTTCAGGAAGGAAACCCAGTTGGCCTACGTGGCTGGTTCCTGAAGCGGTGAAAATCCGCCGATCTCTCATCTTATCGATTATGGTCAAAGGATTGTTTAAGAGCTCGAAGAGCTTTTCGTCGATCTTTGATTGCCCTCGCAACTTCTGAGTTCAACCAATGAATTGCTTAGTTTGGCGGTGCTCCACTGCTGTGGGGAATTAATGACTTTGCAGCCTGTGTCATGACTTCTACAAGCTCCTCTGGCGAATAGTCGCGGTCTCGATCGAGGGCATACGAAACATTATTTTCGTAGGTGAGCCCATCCGCCCGATCATAGAGCCAACGACGATTCCGCGATGTCGAGGGGAGCATCCGATCTTAGGAGACTACAATAGGCAAGAGATCGCTGTTTTAGTGTCGGCTAGAACCGACCATCCGCAGGCTCCAGCATTTCATCGATTCAGACGGTAGTTCAGCTCTGGTTGCTGAGCCGACCGTCTGGTAGAGATTCGACCCGTTGTTTGATAGCCAAGTATAACGGTGACTGAATCAAGGTGATGGATCTGTGTCACCCTTTATGTATGTCGTTCGGTCGGGTAGTGAAGTTGTACTGAGGTTGAAGCTATTCCTGCCCAGGCAGCTGCTGGATACTATTTGGTTGGGCATTGTAGTAGTCAGTAGGACGTGTGACGACGAATCCGCCGATGGTGTGCGTTCAGAAGATATTTGGCCTTTTGCTGCTATTTCTGTGGAAAAGATAGAGGCGGCTGCAATTGGGTTCAGGTGAGTTCTGAGGTTACAGGGACTTAGCCGGAGAGCCCTAGGTTGCCGGTAACCACCGAGGTTTTTTCGGATTCTTATAGAAGTAGAGTCAAGTACAATTCGAACATGGCGACCATTCAGCACCACAACTCCCTTCTCGTACTACCAAGCACCACTTACTCGTTGCGCTCCCGACTTGTTCGCGAACTACTCGGTCTAGTCCCTGACGATGGATTTACACTGCTTCGACAAAGAATTCCCCGGCAAGAGAAGCTCTCCCGAAAACGAGCCAACCATGGTTCGGCGGTCGAGGTCAATTCGGCGATTTCGATGGAGCAGGGCATCCGGTTCGCTGCTATCCCGACGAACCGCAACTGGTGGTGTCTTGTCGCGGTCTACTCAGGCTAGTCCTCGGCGGTGAATCTAGCTTACGTTGACGGAGAGTTCCCAAACGAAAAAAGCTCTCCCGATGCAGATTCTTTTTAGGTTTTAGAACTTCAAATTCTTGAGCCCTATGGCTCCCTGTCTGGTGCCATTTAGCACCGCAACTCCTTTAAGCCCTTTGGCTCCCCTCTCGTTCTATTTCGCTCCACTTCCCCTATGAGCCATTCAGCTCCCGCCCTTACTTGTTCGCGAACTACTCGGTATAGTCCCCGACAATGGATCTAGCCTACTCTGACGGAGAATTCCCCGGCGAGAGAAATCGAGTGGTAGATTACACCCCATACAGATGTTCGTTTCCGTGAGCCATTTAGCTCCCCGGTTCGTCCCGATCTACTCGATCTAATTCCGTGCGGTAGACCCAGCCTACTCAACGGGCCAGCCAGTAGACGCTGAGGTCCATCCGGCGATTCCGAGTGGAGCGTAGCTTCCGGTTCACTGGCGCCCCAACGACCCACTGTTAGCTATACAACGCGGTCTTCTCCCCGGCGGTTGATCTAGCCTACTCACGAGCTACTGGGTAGGGTGTCGAGGTCAGTCTGGCGATTCCGGTGAAGCATGACGTCCGATTCACCGGCACCCTGGCGACCCAAACCCAGTGCTACGTCGCGTACTACTCAGCTTGTTCCCTGGGGTGGACCTAGTCTACACCGTCTGAGAATTCCCTGGCGGCGGAATTTCTCTCGAAACCCGATTTGCGGCTTCACAGCGACTTTCTAGCCAATGGCGCTACTTTGTTAGTCCCTTCATCACTTCCTCTGCAACTCGGAGAGTATACTCGTAATCACTCTGCTGACAGAGACCCAGGTATGCTCGTAGTGGCACACCTCTTCGATGTTACTGTCAACTGTTACACCATCCCTACAAACTTCTTCGTACCTAGGGTATACGAAGACCATGTACTCCGGTGTCTCTTGCACGTTCGCACACTTCGAGCAAAGGGGTGACTAAGCATGTCCAAACTGATGCACGTACTTCCAGAAGCATCCGTGCCCGGACAAAAACTGCGTCAAATAGAAGTTCACCGCTCCATGCTTCCTATGCAGCAGGTGGCACTATCAATACCTCGTTCAGGCGCGAGGAGTCTTACAGAGTATATATCGGAAATGGAAAATATTGGGTTCAATTACCAATTCTATCAATTAACTTCCCGAAATGAAAATTTTCTTGATGGATTCTGGTTGTTGGCGGAATATTCGAAATATATCTGGTTACGTTCTTTTGAAGGATACGCTATGTCTGCAAATTGAACCAGTCGGTTTTTTTGTTAATATTTTGTCATGAGCCAAAATATTATTTATATTGTAGATAAATCGTTCAGATCACACCTTTTGGGACGATCCATTAAATAACGTAGCATTTTTTGAGTGATTTTAACACCCCCCTCCCCCATCATATCATTTCGTCACAAACCTCTAAATAATCCCCTTCCCCTCTCCCTGATAATTACGTAGCTTGACGGTAATTCTCCCCCCCCTTGTCACCGTAAAATTTAAAAAAAATAAAAACGATGTTAGTTATTCTCCTTTAATACAGCTACGCAGCATGACATGACCCCTTACCCCCCTGTCGTCACACATCATCACAAAATACAAAACTCCCCCCTCCCCCATATAATGCTACGTCATTTATGGATGATCCCTTCGTGGCGGTATGAGGAGGGACCATCATCATCATCATTATAATCTTCTTCTCCTTCTTTGATTTAATCTTACACCTGAAAAGTAATACAGTAATGTTTCGATTATATCACGGTCGGTCTGTATTTTAGCGTGATATATTTGAAGCGTGATATATTCAAAACAAAACAAAAAATTACATTCAAGCATTAACCCATGTATTTCTATAAACAAAAAGTAATAAAAAGTTAAAGTTAGTCAAAAAGAATAAATCATAGTATGGTAAAGAGCCTATTTTTGCCATGTTTCTATTATCACACTACCCATTTGAAGCCGTTGGTTAGAGCAGCGTCTACCATCTTTGTTCAACGCGTTGGGTCAAACGATATGACATAAGCGGATAATTTTTCCCCATACAGCTTCACTTTACCGTTTCATAGAGGTGTTGAACCTCCCAAAGCTAAACTTGAAGGAATCTGGCATGTTAAGGTTTTGGGCAAATATCATGACTATTAAAATCAGTGTATTCGAAGAGGCTACGATTCAGTTCTCGTTGTTTCAACATCCATAGAAATAGTCCCATCACCAATTGTTGATGTTGTCCTTTCAAAAGAAAAGGTAATCAATTGAAGAGAAAATGCATACCTCGGCATACCTACCATATCGTGCGTATTTTGGTTTTCTCATTATTTTGTTAGATTTTCCTGCGAATAACTAACAATTAACCGAATAAAAAAGAAGTTGATTTGTTTACCCAATACACCAGACGGCCCCTCAAGGACACGGTAAATAGGAATTTTAAACTAAAAAAGGAATCGGCCGAAAGATATTTCGCACTCCTAGACATTGCAACGTTTTTGGTAAAACATTATTTCAAGATAAATCACGTTTAAAGTTTCGCGCCACGCCCTCCGTTCATGTAAAGGGACAAGATGAACAGCGCTATAACTTTGCTTCTACTGCTTAGACCTTTATAAAAATTTCAGATACTTTCTTAAAAATATATACTTTAAGATAAAAAAATAAAAAAGCTCGATTTTTTGACCGACCTCATCATATTAACGAAATAATAGGCTCATTACCCTACATGAAAATAAGCACATCAATTGTAAAAAAATCCTAAAAGTGCCAGGACACAACATGTGGATTAATTGGATCAAACCGTAGTGTGCCTTGTCTGTTTTTCAAAAAGCGTGATATAATCGAGACAAAACCGTGATATAATCGAGGGTGATATAAACGAGTATTGATATAAACGCATAGTGATATAATCGAAACATTACTGTATATACGAGGGATTAAACAATACTGAGATTATTTTGAAATTTCCACACAATATTTTCAAACAACATTTTCATAGTTGTATTCGGTGGCACGAGTAGGAAAAGCTCTAACGAGAAAAAAGCCACATAGCAAAGTTCCTCTACTGGATGGAATTCGAACCCATAACTCTCTGTATTCGTAGTGTCCTTCCCTGAAACCGTTTCAAATCTGGCGCACATTCCATACCAATCAAATTGCAAATCAGACCATATGAACACATTACACAGTGGTCTAGAACAACAATTTATGGAGGAATTATGTCTTTCAAAGAAACTGTTTATTTTGATTCTATGATGTTCCAGGGAGCAAATCAGGTTAAACCCACATTTGTTTATGAATAGGCACATACGTAACTTAAATAAAAGCTTTCGATCAATAATTAGCTAACAGATATATTATCTCCAAAATTGTCATTCTGAACCACTGTGCATTGGCAAATATCATCTACCCGATAATCCAATTTACTATCTATTTGCTCCTTATTCTCTAGTCCGGATATCAATTCCTGGCATATTGTCTTATTTGCTGTGAACAAACATAAGATGCCCGCTCGCAAGCGGCCAGCATACAATATGTTAGTGGGAAAGTGGTCTACAGAGAGGTATGAGATAAAAACAGTTTACCTTTCAGCTTCAGTATAAATTCATTGGAAGGTAAGCTGGTTTAAGTAATACAACTTGTGGCAAAATCGATTCTCCCCTACCATGTCGATCAGGTCACGGGAGTGCAAAACTTAATTATAAATTTGTTAATCTTTCTTTTGAAGATAAATTAGATATTTTGTTGCATTTATTACATTTACTACATCTGCTGGTAAGAAACGGGTGAAATGTTTTCAAAAATAAAAAGCTGGTACAGGTCCTGGCATCAGAGAATGAAAGGCAACTAAATTAAAAGGTTGTAAAATGCTAAGTCATATTGCGGATTTTCGCCAGAAATGACCCTCGCGCCTTTCCACAACTGCAAACAAAATTACGAAAACCACTCGACCAATTAAATAAAGTTTCTCGTTTTAAATGCGTCCGAGCCATATTTCAGACTCGCTACCTTCGTTGAAAATTCCCAAGTTCACATCGTACAGTTCATTCTCCATCGTTCTGACGGTTTTCATCACTGGACCGATAGGCACGTACGCCTCATTGTAGCGTTGAGATGGCAACTTGTAATACCATCGCCGCATCAAAATACATAGGGGGAAGTGCTCTATGTCCGGATGGCTTCTGTGTTCGGACACCTGCGTTTTATAGGAAGTTGTTAGTAATGAAAGTGTACAAATTATGCCAAAGTCCAAAACTTAATAGAGGATGTCAGATGTTTCAGCCTGGTGAAAAAACGGAAATGAAAAAATTTCACGAAAGTGTAGTCATGAATGATTCCTATATGAATATCGGCAATATTTCTGTCTGGGCGTAAGTATGGACTAAACCTTTAGGTTTTTTCATTGCCACCTGAACTAAAACCGTAAAATAATAAAATTGGAAAGAAAAAAATGTTGACTTCACAAGACTTCAAAATATTTGTCAAAAAGGTACTCTTGGCGAAAGCAAAAAACTGTGTTGATTGAACGGATCGTTTGAAGTTGCACAAAAAAAAAGTAACCAATCTTTAAAATGCAATATGCGAAGCTGAATTTTTTTCTTAAGTCAATGAAAAATTAAACACACCGAACCTGTTCTTTTTTGTGTATTGCTAAACAACGAAAGGTGCCCGGCCATATTGGGCTTTCCCCTATAGTCCAATACTCCAGCCATATCAAAATACGAAGCTTTGGTGAGTCTGGCTACCAACGTAAATACACGAGCAGTACTTGGCTGGAAAGTCGGAATCCTATTCGTTGCTGTGCCTCGCCGGCGCACAGTGGCTGGAGGCTGGCCAAAACCTCAAAAATTTATTTTTGAAATATTAATATTTTATATTTTTCCTAAATTTCTCATGCATTGAATGATATATATTCAAAATTTTATGATCATTGGATAAGAACAAAAATTTTAACATGAGTTTAAACGTAGCAAAGTCCGGACTTTTTAATGATTTTCATTTCCGAAACCACCATTGCTCTGTTCACTTCAAATGCATATTGCTCTTTTGATTTTGGTCCGATTTTAGCACAACTAGTTTCATTGTGTAGAGGAACGAAAGAGCTTGATTAGTAAATAATATACGTCTGGTAAATTTGCTTGGAACTATGACTTTTAGTTTAAATATATTTTAGGTGGTCAGATCAAAATACTTTTTTCACTAATGTATTCTGTACAAATTTCGAAATCATTTCGGAACGGTCAAATAGTATACGTTTTATGGGAAATAACCTCTACTTTTCGAATATCATGGTCTCGTTCTGCGCCTAGGTGCGCAAAAAGTTTTATGGAGATTTTGAAGCTTTGTTGCTGGTATGGAGGCGCATGGTGTTTTGTGTAAAATAGTTAGACAATCTACAGTAAACCAACTCGTTATACAATGGATTTAAAGTAGTGTTCTTCATTTTTTATGATATTGCTGACATTGGTGAACAGTAACGGAAAATCTATCATGAAAACGGGATCATAGTTATAAGAAAGGTTCAATGACACTGTATGGAAAAATGCATTTAATATTTTACGACTTTTGACATCAAAAATGAGCTCAACACCTCAAAATTAGCTTAAATTGTGATTTTCAGCCAATTTAGGTAACATTTGAGGTTTTGTCCGACTTTTGTTTGAAGACCCGCCACTGTGCGGCGTCAAGCCTGCAGAATGTGAAAAAATATGTACATAAAATGTACATTTTTTGGTGATCCCTTTTTAGTGAGAAACCCCGTTTTGTACATATTGGATACGTGCTGCGAATTGTGAGTAATAACATTTTATAACGGAAATGTGGGCGCAACAACAACCTGCCTTTCGTGGCAGCATTTAGCCTGCTGAGAAAACTCGTCTTCTTCAATTTCTCTTCATTTATGAATCATCACTAAAGACGTGGGGCCAATGGAAGTGGTGGCATTATGTATCTGCATCAGGTGCGGCGTAAGATAGTTAGACTCCAGGCTGTGTAGTTAATCGTAATGAATAAATGAATAATGGCAATTTCGCAATATGACGGTGATGGTGCTTTGAGTATTATTCTCTAAGCGGCGTTTAGCGTTACAATCACCTATTTTATTGAAAAGGAAAACAAGCTGCAGCAATAAACCATAATTCTAAGATTGCTCTCAAATGTTCACTGAAAAGTGCACCTACAAATTAGGATAGTAGCTAGATGTTATTCCAAAATATAAAAAATCTCCTATGTAGCGAAACTATATGCGATGTGAACGTCTACAACTTCGGTATTATTCGAAGAGTTTTAATAATTTATACATTATTGTGACTTTCTTATTTCTCCAAACTATGACTCCATAGCTGGCTGTGTTCAATATAATTGTCGAAATGTTTTGTACATTCTTAGTATCTTAGTTCCTATACCCAAGAGCTCGCCAGGCACGAACTTGATGAGCTACGTGTCGACGGTGGAACTCTTAAAAAATATAATCTATAATTAGCTTAATCAGCATTAGTTCAATGTTGTCTTCCTACTAACTAATTTTGACGTGCAGGAGTGGGTATTTGAGTGACAGGAGAAAAATGACCCCTATCGGCCCACCCCTGAGTGGATTTCTAGTCCTACCAGGAGTACTTGTTCCAAATTTGAGGCGAATCGGACAAGTCTAGCTACCGGACCAACGTGCCTGAAGTTTGTATGAGATTTTTCGACAATTTACATGGAGAAAAGCCACTTGCTCACATTTTCGCCGCTAGGTGACACTGTTCGCATCGTATTATCACTGTAAGTGAAAATAAGAAAGATAATTCAATTGTCTACAACTTTGTCGAAGACTGCTAGTGAATCCGGGTTTGTTAAAAGAAGTTATTAAACTTTTAGAAAAGTGGTGTCTGAGTCAATTTTTCATGGCGCCTAGCAGTGCATGGTTGTGTATCAGTACTCGATTCGCACGAACTAAACATTTTTGTGAAATAACTGTTAGATTTAGCTTAATAGTATGTTCAGAAGAATTGTAGTAAATAATAGGAGTCATGTTTTGGTTAGAAAATTTTAGTTCCACATTGTACCGCATAGAGGGCGCCAACACTAACTTTTCAACGGAGAGAGATAGAAATTAGGTGTCTTCCACAAAGTTGTAGAACAAGCATTTTGCAATAATTCTCCCGAACAATTCGATATTCTATCTCTCTTCTACGAAAAGTTAGTGTTGGCACCCTCTATGCGATCACAGTTGGAACTAAGATTTTCCAACCAATACATAACTCGTATTATGTGGTATAGTTCTTCTGAACATACCATTGAGCCAAACCTAACGATTATTTCACAAAAATGTATAGTTCGTGGGAATCGAGTACTGATACACAACCATGCACTGTTAGGCCCCATGGGAAACTGACTCAGACATCACTTCGTTAAAATTTTAATAACTTCCTTTACCAAAGCCGGATTGACTAGCAGTCTTCGACAAAGTTGTAGACAATTAAATTATCTTTCTTATTTTCACCTACAGTGATAATACGATGCATGCAGTGTCACCTAGCGGCAAAAATGCGAGTTAGTGGGTTTTCTCCATGTAAATTGTCGAAAAAACTCATACAAACTTCAGGCACGTTGGTCCGGTAGCTAGACTTGTCCTATTTGCTTCGAATTCGGTGCAAGAACTCCAGGTGGGAATCGAATCAGGGGTGGGCCGATTATGTTTTCAAAAATTCATTATTTTTCTGGGCAGTCTAGTGGGTATGTTAAAGGAATGAATAACCCACAACCATATGCCTCGTTATATTGGTGGTATAAAGAAAGATTAGCTTGGCGATTTTAAAAGTGATTGCAAAATCTTTCTATATGAGAAAGACAAAAATGTGCCGACATCCAAAAAAGACCATTACCTTCAAAAATGTTTTTCGAGAGTACATCAAATCTCGACTTTCATGATCCTGCTTCTTTGATCTCAGGAACCGTCGTAAATAACACAGCGACTTTGGTTTTTCCTAGGTGATTCAAGCAATTCCACTCAATTTCGCACCCATTATAAGTTTTGCATCATTTTGATATCATATGGGACCCAAGGTAATATGGAAAATTTCTGTGCATCGGCACTCTTCATTCCGGAACCGGTATTGCGATCGACACAAAATTCAACTGCAGCCGATGGAAAGGTTGTACCTTTTTTGAGACCAGGCCGTTGAGGCGGTATCCCTTTCCAAGATGTGGTGGATAACACACATGAAGGCTTCGTGATCGCCGGGATCAACGGCGTATTCGATGAACACCAGAGAGTTGGGCGCACTAACCGACTCGTTAGTCGAACGAACGCCTATGATTATAGAGAGAGAGACTTTAACACTTAGACCGTGGAGTGGGGTAGCAGATGACCAACGCAAGAGGATACAGCTTGTTGGAAGCCTTGGTGAAGCTCCGTAAAGACGGTCAAGAATCCATCATCGACATAACATTCTGCAGGCCTTTGGTGATGGATAACATGAATTAGCGAGTTAGTGAGCAATACACACGTAGTGACCACCAAGCGCTCTATAATTTGAATACGCAATAAATCGCCGAGTCTCCAACGACGAGCTCTTTATAGTAGCAAAAGGGCTGAAAGCACAGAAAGCTCCCGGACCGGATGGTATCTCCAACATGGCACTGAATACTGCAAAGCTGGCGTTTCCGGACATGTTCAGGATAGTCCTACAGAAATGCCTAGACGATGGCTTCCTCCCGGATAGATGAAAGATCCAGAAGCTGGTGTTGCTGCCAAAATTAGGGTAACCACCACGAGATCCAGCATCATATCAGCTTAAATTCCTGCTGGAAATACTAAGTAAACTTCTGGAAACGGCTGGTCCACAACAGACTCACGACCTACGCTGAAAGTGAGAAAGGACTATCACAGAGACAGTTCGGGTTCCGGAAAAAGATATCGTTGACGCATAGTCATCGCGAGCGCGGAGAAAGCGTTGAAGCAAAAGAAAAAGCGCAATCGCTAGTGCGCCGTGGTAACGATAAACGTGAAGAACGTGTTCAACAGTGCCACCTGGGGGTGATCGCCGTAGTGCTGCACAGAATGCGAGTGCCGGACTATCTGTGCAAGGTTCTGGAAAGTTAATCCCTGAACCGAGTACTGGTCTACGATACGAACATTAGGCAGAGGTCGATTAGTGCCACGGCGGGAGTACCTCAGGACTTCATACACGGCCCAACGCTCTGGAATGTAATGGACAACAGAATGTTGACACTGCAACTGCCCAGAGTAAGTGAGGATGTTGACGGCAGAGACAATAGGGATCGTAGAAACGCAGCTGGGTCACCACAAGATGAAGGTAGTGCTGATCAGCAAATGAAAAAACTACAAGGGGCAGCCATATGGGGTTGCACGAACTGTAGACGTAGGACTATACTACTTAATGTAAAATATTTATTTTCTTAGTACATTTATAGTAATAACAAATCAAATATATTTCTTACGTATGGTTTAATCACAACCAATCAATATCGAGTATTACATATTGAACCAAATCAGGTTATCAGGTCATTTCATTTGTAGTAGGTGTTCGACTCCGATTGAACTTATTTAAGAAGATCTGAAGAAAGAAGACAGAAAACTGTCACCGAACCAATATCTGGAACTAAATCTTTATAGCATAAGATTAGCTTGTAAAAACTTTTCGATTGTGTGTGGTAAAAAACCTGGATCAGTGAAGAAAAATCAAATTTTAGACAATATAATCACATTTCATGTATAGACCAAGCATTCTAGTTATATTTTGCCATTATTGTAACTTTCCTAAAGTACGTATACAAATATAGCGAATGCAGTGGTATTAATCATATATCGAAACTATAAATATACAAGAATCGAAAACAATTCTATATATGGACAAGATGCGTTTTCGCAAGTGACAGTGTATTCATTCATAAATAGGCTTTGTAGTATGTACCTATTAGTAGAATCAAAATACTATAGGCTGAGTGGAAATGAATCACGTGAAGGGGAAATGAATTGATCGAACGTAAATAATAAACTTTCGTTGTGCAATTTAGTAACAAATTAGATCTAACTACCTACACATTCGACTAAAACGTTAAACCCAAGCGCACAAAGCAAAATGAATCAACGCTGATGGGTAGAGCGAAAGAGACAACTAATACCACGACACTATGTTAACCGTGTTTGCAAATGGAGCTCGCATGTACAAACTATTTTGCGTACGAATAATTATATATAAAAGTGTGCTGGAAACGAGCACAACACAAAAGATAGCATAGTGTTTGAACGGCAAGCACAGTCGCATTCACTGGCTAGTGTACCTCCACGGGCAGTGTAACGGACTTCTAACTCAGCTACACTGGCTGTGAAAATACATAGCGCAGTGACCTGCTTCGTCTGCCGCTCAACAGGCAACTGAGCTGCACTGGCGAAATCCGTCCGTTTAAATAGACTAGGGAAGCGCTATCTTGTGTGTGTAAATGCGCGATATTTTGACTAGGTTGTTCATTATTTAAATTTTTAATGCCATGATATCAAAAATCTTTGGGTTTATCTATTGGAATCAATTCTTAGAAGTATTTCGGGGCGATATGCGCAAAAAATTTGAAAATTTATCGTGAGATGGCTGAATTATATGCGTTTAAAATTGGACCACTTTTCGTTACATACCATTTTTGTAGAATTTGCAACGTGCACCCCTATATCGAAAACAAAGACGTAGTCCTACGTCAAAAATAGCGTCTCGAGATCAGCGTCAACGGACACTCAATCCCATCAATACATTCGCTGAGGCATCTTAATAGGCGACGATCGGTTAAATTACAACAGCCGTGTTGACTATAGATGAGAGAAAGCTGCGAAGGCAACTAACGTATTGGATCATGCCGCACATCGGAGGAGAAAGATGCAGCACGAGACGTCTTCTGGCGGGTGTTCTTTCCTCAATACTGTGGTATGGTGTACCGGCCTGGGAAACATAGTGAGCCCGAGCAAATTCTCATAGGTTCAAACACCATATAACTCCATGAACATGGTCCGCGCCATCAAAACACCATAAAGAATGGCTGGCGTCCAAAAGGGGCTAACCAACATTTTGTATATTTTACAGGAAATGGAAAAAACTTCTGCATTTCCAAATTAACATTGTTTTTACTTTAAAAATACATTATTTTATTAGTAAGTGACCCATATTGTCTAGAAAAAATAAGATCATTACATGTACTACTTTTCAATTCTTGAGCATATTCGTAATTTGGGGGTACCTAGCGTCCAAAAGGGGTTAACCCACAGTTCACACGTCCTTTCTTTATCTTTCGTTTTAGAGTTATGGTGTCATTGACAAAGTTGTGTGACACCACAGCGCTTTATTTGATCATTTGATCATCATATTAGTTTACAATCCAGTCGCTAGGGCGGCGCTGTTATCAATTTTTTAATGTAATGAGATAGATACGGCAAAGTTGTATGTCAGGTAATTATAAATATATCTTCTGAAGATACCAACTTTGTAGATCCATCAGGAAATATGGCGCATTTTTGAAAACGTAATCTGTAAGTAAATGTTTTAACAAATACCTTCTTTATCTCGAAAAATACAGAACCTACAAAGTTTGCATCTTCAGAAGATATATTTAAAATGATAGGACCTACAACTTCCTTGAAGACACCATATTTCTATCTAGCTTTATTAGAAAGTTAATAACAGCGCCGCCTTAGCGACTGGATTCCGAACTAGTGTGGTTCAACCAAATAAAGCGCTAAGTGCCATACAGCAACTCTTCCGAAGACACCATAACTCTACAACGAAAGATAATAATTGATTCCTCGTTTATGCCTTTCTCAATAGAAAGGTATTGCAATTGCTCTGAAAACCGACCTTTTAACGGAGGCCCGGAGGGCCGAGTGACATATACCATTCGATTCAGTTCGTCGAGTTCGGCAAATGTCTGTGTGTATGTATGTGTGTGTATGTGCGTCTGTGTGTGTGTACGCGAACACAATCTCACTCACTTTTCTCAGAGATGGCTGAACCGATTTTCACAAACTTAGTCCCAAATGAAAGGTACAACGTTCCCATAGGTTGCTATTGAATGTCTAATGGATCCGACTTCCGGTTCCGGAATTACAGGGCGATGAGTACGATCACGCAGGAAATGTCGATTTTAATAAATTTTGCAATGAATGTATAATAGTGAATTTTTTTCCAAAATGTGACTGCTTCGAATTGTAGTACTAGGTCATTAACAGCCATTCAAAGTCTTTTTGGTTACATTGGCCACCATCATCGGTTCTGGAAGCCCCGGCGGAAGTATCTAAATTCAGACTAACAGTCACATCGGTTTCTCGGAGATGGCTAAACCAAATCAGCCAAACTTAGTCTCAAATGATAGATGTTGCGTCCCCGTAAATGGCTATTAAATTTCATCCCGAACCGACATCCGGTTCCGGAGTTTCGGGTTGTGGCGTGCGATCACATAGCAAATTGTGATTCAAACCGATACTCCGATGAAAGCAAAAAAGGTAAAAATTTCGCTAAAATATCTCTCAAACAACTTAAATTTGTAGTTCTAGGTCACCGACGGCCAAACAAAATTTCGTTGACTACATTGACCACCACAGACGGTTCCTGAAGTGCCCGGGAAAAGCGGCCATCTTTCAAAACTAGCAAACTCATATCAGTTTCTCGGAAATGGTTGGGCCGATTTTCACAAACTTAGTCCCAAATGATAGCTATATTACTATAGCTCACAGATGTCTATAAAATTTCGCACGGATCGCTTATATGGTTCCGGAAATATAGACTGAACCGTCCGGTCACATATGAAATTCCCATATAAGCCGCAACTCAACATTTTTTTCAAAGGGGGGACCCCATGAAATTTCAGAAATCGAATTCGTATTTTTGATGCCAAACATCTTTAAAATGCATGAAACGTCGAGATTTTATGTTAGCACAAAAAAATTTTTTTTTTATAAAAATCGACATTTTGGGACTTTGCCGATTTCGCACCTTTTTGCCTTTCTCATATAAAGAAAGGCTACGCAATCACTGTAAAAATCGACTTTTTTAACGAGGCCCGGAGGGCCGAGTGTCATACACCATTTGATTCAGTTCGTCGAGATCGGCAAATGTCTGTGTGTGTATGTGTGTGTATGTGTGTGTGTCATTTAAACTCACACAATTTTCTCAGAGATGGCTGAACCGATTCTCGCAAACTTAGTTTCATCTGAAAGGTATAACGCTCCCATAAGCTGCTATTGAATTTTTAGTTGATCCGACTTCTGGTTCCGGAGTTACGGGTTAGAGATGGGCCATTCGTTCGCGAACGGTTCAAGTGAACTGGTTCTTCGAAGAGAATGAGCGAACGGAAGTTCTTTTTAAAAGAACGGTAGTTCTCAATTCTCTTCAAAGCGAATGAACTGAACCTGACCTAAAGCCGTTTGGCGAATTTCTCGGACCGATTTTTAGGCGAACGAATGAAAATGAACCGACTTGCCGTCCCACAAACCGCTCTCTGTGCTCTCCCAGAATGGAACCGGCGAAGAACGACTCATCGCATTCTCTATTTCTCTAGTTATACATCATGAAGAAATCGCTACCCTTGATGAACTTGTTAAGCATACAGGGGTATAATAGTTTGGGCAGCATCTGTTTGGTTCCTCTCCAAGAATCGAATGTTTTGAGAGACATTCGCTAGATACAAGTAAATTATCAGCTGAACGGAAGAACGGTTCATCTGAACTAGTTCTTTTTACAGAACTGTTCAGTCGGGAATGGTTCTTCGAAGTGAACTGTTTCGCCCATCTCTATTACGGGTTGAAGTGTGCGGTCACACAGCAAATGCCCATGTAAACTGGTACCACCATGATGTTTAAATGATGTAAAACATATTAAAATTGATGTAACATTACTCTAGTTTGCGGGTCTGGATCACTAATGATCAGTCAAAGCAGCTTTGACCACATTGGCCACCTATGACGGGTCATGACGCCCCCGGGGAACCCGCCAAGTTCCTAAGCTAATATCACACTCATTCCCCAACGAATTCTCTACCGATTTTTACAAACTTGATTTCAAATGAAAGATACAGTAATACCATTGACTGCTGCTGAATTTCATTCGGTTCTGACTCTTGCTTCCGGAGTTACAGGGGTGTTAGTAAGGATACACTGGAATTTCCCATATAAATCGGTACAATCGTAATACCTCAGAGGCTAAAAACTATTGAAATGCTCACCAAATTACTTCTAATCGCAGATCTAGATCACTGATTGCCAATCAAACATTCTTAGAATATATTGTCCACTATCGACGATTCCGGAAGTCCGGAATTCCGGGCATATTCCGCAATTAAAGTCACATCGGTTATTCGGTGATGACTGAACCGATTTTCTCAAACCAAATCTCAAATTGAAGGCAAAATATGCAGTTGAGTATTGCGTCGCCGCCCCTCCCCCCCGTGCCTTGCCCTTACATCTCCCTCCTTCATCACTCCCCTCCCCTTGGACCACCCTCACGCCCGAATTTCCTTCATCCACCCCGTATACCGAAATAAGATGAAGGATTTCTGACGCATCCTCCACTCCCACTCTACTAACCCCCCATTCCCTCCACTTTCAAACCCATTCCACCAACATTTCAAAATATAATCACATGAAGATAACATTGAACTCATTCTATATTCTTTTGCTTTTCTCATATAGAAAGGTTATGCAATTGTTCCAAAAACCGTTTTTCTAACCGAGGCCCGGAGGGCCGAGTCTCATATAACATTCGACTCAGTTCGCCGAGATCGCAAAATATCTGTGTGTATGTATGTGTGTATGTGTGTATGTATGTATGTATGTATGTATGTATGTATGTATGTATGTATGTGTGCGTATGTGCGGATTTGTTAACAAAATGTCCTCATCGGTTTCTCGGAGATGGCTGAACCGATTTTTACAAACTAAGATTCAAATGAAAGGTATAATATTCCCATAGATTGCTATTGAATTTCATCTTCAACCGACATCTTGTTCCGAATTACGTGTTGAAGAGTATGGTTACAAAACAAAATTTGTTGATTTGTCCACATCGGTTTCTCGGAATTTTCTGAACCGATTTTGACAAACTTGATTTTAAATGAAAGGTCAATCAGCTGCTGTTGAATTTTGTGTGGATCCGAGTTCTGGTTCCTGAATTACAGGGTGATACGTACGATCACGCATTAAATCCCGATTCTAACGTATTCTGCGATGAATGTAAAAAGGTGTTTCTTTTCCAAAATGTAAACACAACTGTTGAATTTGTAGATCTAGGTCCCCAACAGTCATTCAATGTCTGTTTGGCCACTCTGACCACCATCGACGGATCCGGAAGCATTCAAATTCAGAATAACGGTTATATTGGTTTCTCGAAAATGGCTAGGCCGATTTGATCAACTTAGTCTCAAATTAAAAGTGTTGCGTCCCCGCAAACTGATATTAAATTCCATCTCCATCCGACTTCCGGCTCCGGAGTTACGGGTTGTGGAGTGCGATCACATAGAAAACTCCGATTCAAACCGATACCGCGATGAATGCAAAAAGGTGCTCTTATATATACTTACCAAGTGTAATAAGAATGAAAGACATTTCCATAATGTTATATTGTACGAACTAGCTATTAAATCATAGTTTGGAGAAATGAGAAAGGCACAATTGCACCTCTAGGTGGATCAAAACAGGTTTTTCAGTTCAATATTACCGTGGCTGTTTTTTTCATTTGCAAAATTTTAGAACTTGAATAATGATTTCTTTTCTTGTATATTTGTCATGTCATGTATAATAATAAAATGTAATATATGCACTTGAAAGTTTTTAATGAATATAAACAACGCAAACATTCACGTGTTCATGATTGAGAAAGGCACAATTGCACCGCTAGGTGGATTAAAACAGGTTTTTAACTTTCCGACCACAATGTACCGTTTTTCTCTAAATTCCTTATTGCTCGGTGAACTTTCAATGTAGAGACATGATACCTTCACTGAAATTTACGTAAACATATGCTCAATAACACTAGTTTACAAGAAAAATGAAGCTTCAAGAAAAAGTATTTTTTAGACTAATTTTGGGTCGCTGAACACGAAAACAATATTCATTTTTTTGTTCAAAGAAGCGATTTTGTAAATTTCTCAAAAAACTCGTTTTGAGAACTTTTTGTAGTTTTTAGACAATATTTCTTGTCAAAATCATCCAATTATTTAAGTCAATATTCAGGTTGAAAGGTGTCGAGATGCGCTTTACAAAAACATATAATATGTGTCGATCATATGTCAAATTTTTAGTGCTGCAAGCGACCAAAGTTTTAAAAAAGTGCATTTTTGACCATTTTTGAAAGTTACTCATTTTTAAATGATTTTTTTCCGAAAAACAAATTTTTTTCGGACCTTTTAGAATCTAAGATGACAAAAAATATGTTTACGTTAATTTTAAGCCTAATATCACTAACATCGGATGGAAAATGTTGACGCTATGGCACATTGAGCGAAATGGAAATTTTATGATTTTAGCGGACCCTGTCCTGGTGCGGTGGTTTAGAGGGTGTAGCACTGGTCTCAAGCCAATCGTCAAATATTCGAGTCCCTATCGGGAAGGAGTCTCAGTGGGATCGTAGCACTAGCCACGTGATATTCTGTGAACTGAGAATCTGCTGTAAAGCCTGTTGAAGCAGAAGGCTAAAATTCCTTTAATTCGTAAAATATGTAATCACCACAGACAAAACAAAACTTTTCCAACGATATTTGCACATTTTAAAAAGAGCACTTAGTTGTACAATGAAATATCCTAAACCATTCAAATGCCGCAGGATGGATGGATGCAAGCTCGAGAAGACAGTACCCAACACAAACAATAACTATCAAGTATAGAAGATTATTTCAGCCGAAAGTACGATTGTGCGAAAAATAAAAAGTTACAATTTTTACTCAGTGCTTCATACCATCTACATTTTTCATCCGACTTTTGTGACCATTGGATTAAAATTTATGCAAAAAGATTATTTCTCTCATTAGATTCTAAAAGAATTTTCTTCTGTCCTTCATTTATTATAAAACATTTACTAGAAATATGCATTTTTTTAAAAAAAGGTCGAATATTAGACTTTTTTTTACTTTAGTCGATTGTAATCATAATTAATGTACATTTCTCGACAAACATACGAATACCGCTTAAAAGCCAACTGTCAAAATTCTCTTTGAAAGGAAATTCCGGACAAACCGTTACTAGCTAAACGCAGTTCATAGCAGTTAATGCAAGAGAAAACTTTTTTCTTTTGTTTACTGTAAACACCTGTGATTGGCGGGTAACAGTTTGTCTGAAATTACATTTCAAAGAGAATTTTGACAGTTGGCTTTTAAGCCGTAATCATATGTTTCTCGAGATTTGATCTACGCATATTATACATTTTCCGAAAGGATACATCAATACCTTTCGAACTGTTTCGATCGGATCCTATTTGAACAAGATATTGACAAATAACTAAAATAGTACCCAAAAACACCTTTTTCAAAGAAATCTTGAAAATGTTTCTTTAAAAAAAATGGACTTGGTTTTCGTATTCAGCGGTTCAAAATTAACTGAGGCAACACCTTTCTTCTTAGCTTATCGCGATTACCTTAAAATTGTTAAAATTTGTCACATTAGATTCTGAAAATATGAAAAATTATTTTTCTGTAATAAAAAATAGAACAAAAACAAAAAAGCAGAAGCAAGAGAAAAAACGCTTCTAATCCACCTAACAGTGTGATGAGACATTTCTTATAACTCTTATAACTCTCTTCGGATATTATATCGTTTGAGAACATTTAGAACTTGATGCTTCGCGATGTTTTTGATAACACATACTACATGGGATAGTGGCAGGACTCAGAGAATCGCTCAAATCAGCATAGGACAACATCAGTGCTAGAAATCTCAAACCAAATCAATGGGAAAGCGAAAAAATGGCCCATAAAATAAAATATCTAAATTGTGGTGGGAAAACTGAATTTCCCTAAAGGGGTTATATATTGTACTGAGACAAAAAAATCGAATTTTTTTTTGAATCGATTTGAAGTTTATACTTTACTCAAATTTCCAACGCGACTGACAACTAAGAAATCAACGCTTTTTCTTGAAAAGGGCGATACTAGCGATACTTGGTTTTATTTCCTATTTAAGAACTATTGTGTTTTTTACATCCTAGATTGCATGATTCAGTGATCGAAACCCAAAACTTCATAAAGTATTTGAAATTATTAAATTAAAATTTGTTTTTGGGATTGAAATTGACAAAATGAAAGTATGGCCCCTTTGGCGATTGTTTACTTTTTCGGTCGCACCTATCAGCATTGAAGTATCGCCCTTACGTTTTTTTACAATAACTACCGTTCTGCACTACCAATTTCGTCCGTGTTTTTTCAATGGCGATCATTGTTACTATTTACAGCTGGTATCAGCTTGATAATCCTAAAAAAATACGAAAATAACAGTTTCGCCTCTAAACTGCTAGCAAAAAAAGTATCGCCCTATTTGTTTGCATGGAGCGTCGAAGGCGAAACTTTAAATAAACAGACAAAAATACAGTTTCGCCCGTTGTATTTTTTGCTGTAGTTTAAGAAAGCAATATCGTAGAATCAAAATTTTTAGGTTAATTTGTTGCGTTTCAAAGCCCTCATTCGCATGTATGAAAAAAGCCTTATGTTTACATTTGTAAGTATCGCCCTTTTCACAAAAAAGCGTTGAAATGAAATCGCAGCTCCTGATATCACGCTATCTCTGAAGTGCATGCGTGCATAGTTCCAAATTTTACTTCGACATCGACTTTTTATAAAGGTGACTTCCCAGTAGTATCCTTGATTTGAATTATTATCGCTAATCCTAATGCCAAAGAACAAATAAAAACCTCACGAAAACGAACCGTTTGGGAAAATCATCATCATTACTGGAATATTCATTTTCACGAAACTTTTCGATAACCTTTCGTCACTTGCGTTAATGCACTGGGTGCACAATGCTCTGAAAATCTAGCGAAATCGTCTTAGGGCACCAGCGGGTCTGTAAAGAATACTAAAAATTAATTTCTATTCCATAATTTTCAGTTCAGTAATTCGAGAGATCGTGCTCACCGCAAGCCATGAAAAATAGACTACGTTGTGAAGCGATGGTCACTATTTATTAAAAAATCACGGTTAAATAAAAAATAAAACTATTAAAAATTTTCAAATAGTTTATAATTTTCACAAACTTATTAGGAAAAACCTATTTTAATCCACCTAGCGGTGCAATTGTGCCTTTCTCAATCATGAATCACGAGAATGTGTGCGTTGTTTATATTCATTAAAAACTTTTAAATGAATATATTACATTTTATTATTATACATCACATGACAACTATATACAGGAAAATAAATCAAATACAAATACAAATACAAATTTGGCATCAAAAATACGAATTCGATTTCTGAAATTTCATGGGGTCCCCCCCTTGAAAAAAATTTTGAGTTCCGGCTTATATGGGAATTTCATGTGTGACCGGACCGTTCAGTCTATATTTCCGGAACCATACAAGCGGTCAGTGCGAAATGTTACAGACATCTGTGGGGATAATTTAGCTATCAGTTGGGACTAAGTTTGTGAAAATCGGCCCAACCATTTCCGAGAAACTGATATGAGTTTGCTAGTTATGAAAGATGGCCGCTTTTCCCGGGCACTTCCGGAACCGTCTATGGTGGTCAATGTAGTCAACGAAAGTTTGTTTGGCCGTCGGTGACCTAGAACTGCAAAGTTAAGTTATTTGAGAGACATTTTAGCGAAATTTTTACCTTTTTTGCTTCCATCGGGGTATCGGTTTGAATCACAATTTGCTATGTGATCGCACGCCACAACCCGTAACTCCGGAACCGGAAGTCGGTTGGGGATAAAATTTAATAGCCATTTACGGGGACGCAATACCTTTCATTTGAGGTCAAGTTTAGTCGAATCGGTCTAGCCATCTCCGAGAAACCGATGTGACTGTTACTCTGAATTTGGATACTTCCGCCGGGGCTTCCGGAACCGATGATGGTGGCCAATGTGACCAAAGAGACTTTGAATGGCTGTTAATGACCTAGTACTACAAATCGAAGCAGTTGTGGTCACATTTTGGAAAAATTTTCACCATTATACATTCATTGCAGAATTTCTTAAAATCGACATTTTCTGCGTGATCGTACTCATCACCCTGTAATTCCGGAACCGGAAGTCGGATCCATTAGAAATTCAATAGCAGCCTATGGGAACGTTGCACCTTTCATTTGGGACTAAGTTTGTAAAAATCGGTTCATCCATCTCTGAGAAAAGTGAGTGAGATTGTGTTCGCGTACACACACACACAGACGCACATACACACACACATACATACACACACACATACATACACACACACAGACATTTGCCGAACTCGACGAACTGAATCGAATGGTATATGTCACTCGGCCCTCCGGGCCTCCGTTAAAAAGTCGGTTTTCAGAGCAATTGCAATACCTTTCTATTGAGAAAGGCAAAAATGTTTAATAAGCTTTCGTAATATTGTGTAGGAAAAAACCTGAAAATTTCAGTATTTTCTCTATCTGCAACATATAAACCCTTAAGTATACCAATTATTTGGTATACGAATTGGAATAGGTTCGCCAAATTTTGGAAGAAGTCTATAAAATAACCCCTTGAAAACTACCTAAAAATTGTTGTAGTTCGATGCAATAAAAAATCTCCAAAAATGAAATGTACCTATTAATGTGAAACACAGTGAATAATACATACAATAAAGACCCATTTTTATCAGTCTCATGGCGTATTTTAGGCTGACAAAATGGGAACGTTGACTAAATCGGGTAATTTTTTTTCTTTATAATAAACTGAAGCTGTTAAAATATTCTTCTCGTCCCTTGATGTAGTTTGATAACTATTTCTGATTATGATGAACTTTTTATTTTCGCATATTTCGCATATCTTCATGGTAAGGAAAACATGCTCAAGAAAGGATTTACTCGAATTCAGTCTTGTTCGTCTGCTGGAGCCCATCAAACATATGTTCATATTTGGCTGATAAAATCGGGGTTTCAATGTGTTATAATAGATATTCAGCATTCGAAAAAGTTTCTTGTGAACGAGTGTAGAACGACTTTGTTTCTAGTTACTTGAAATCAGCGGCGTAGCCAGAAATTCGGTTTGGTGAAAATCGATCTTACTGTCCAAACGGCATAATTCCGAAATCGTAATTTTTGAAGTTTTAAAATTACGCAGAATTAATTTTTCAGAAAATAGTAACAGAGTTCGTGTATTTAGCCAATTTGTTGAGACTTTATTGTAGTCGTGAATATTAACCTGAGAAAATTCACCATAAATACTTTTTGGACGATATACAGTCAAAATTATTTTATCAAATGATGCGCTGTTTAACGTTTGTAAAACTCATCGAAGATACTAAACCTCCAAAATTGTCGGTTTCAAAATGATGCTATCTTGACCTTAAATTACTGTTTTTAAACATTTGACCTATACATATAATTGGTCATACAACAAAAATCAAATGATCATCAAAATCGATCAGAACCTGCTAGAATCGAATGGAAATCGTCATTTTTCATAAATTTCTCTCTACTTTCGGAAAGTGTTATCCTCGTTATTAATCATATTACGTTTTCATCTCAACTCGACGCATTCCCAAAATAAAAACCTGTTTTAATCCACCTAGTGGTGCAATTGTCCTTGTCTCATTTGTCAAGACTACGATTCCATAGCTGGTTATGTTCAATACAATGGTGGAAATGAATATTACATGTTCAGTACGATTTGCACATACATATAATGGATCGACAGCCACGATCTTGAGATACTATGTGATACTGAAACGTCGCTTGAAACCAGCGGCGGATCATGGAGAAAGATCCGGGAGGTCCAGGTCCTGCCGAAAATTTTCAACTTGTTAAGAAATTTTAAACTAGTTTTAATTTTAAAGTAGCAACCCCTCACTGCATACTCCATCCGGGTCGGTATAACTGACGCTTTTTGGAGTGATTGCATAACCTTTCTATATGAGAAAGGCAAAAATGTACCAAAGTCCAAAGAAGTCAATTTTTGTCAAACATCTCAATGTTTGGGAATTTGCTGTGTGATTGCACTCTTCAACTAGTAACTCCGGAACCGGAAGTCCAATCAATAAAAAATCAATTGCAGCCGATGGGAAGGTTGTACCTTTAATTTGAGACTAACTTTGTGCAAATCGGTCCAGCCATCTCTGATTAACAGATGTCACATTTTTTTCCACATACACACATACATACACACACAGACATTTTCCGATCTCGACGAACTGAGTCAATTGGCATATGATACTTGGCTTTCCGGGTCGGGATTAGATTGACTAATTTTAGAGTGTATGAGAAAGGCAAAAACATTTTTAGCAAATGTTGAATTTTCTATTGGAATGTTTTCAGGCAGGAATTTGATATTGATGCTATTAGACAACTGTGAAATCAAGACCAATAGATCAGTTACATATCAGGACCCCATTCCGACAATTTATCAAAAGTCCTCATGATGTTTACAACAACAGGTTTTCAATCTACGGATCAGATAATTGTTATTGTAATATTGAATTAAATCAGTCTGCATCAATAAATTTTCAACTTGTGGGTTGTATGGTGTTCTCTAGGCTACTCCGTTGCTTGGAGTTATTTATTTCTTTTCATTTTCCGATATGTTTCAGATCGATTCGATGGTTATAAGTTAGAAAAATTGCAGTCAGAAGGTTCGCACAAATGAACATTTTTGTACTGATAAGTTATCAAATTCCTTCCAGACAACTTGGAAGTGTTCGGTGATTATTTCTAGCGGTTGTAGATAATAAAATGAAATACAAAATTCGTTTTATCGAAATAATGTTTAGCTTATTTCAATGGATTATTACTATATGGGGCCATACACAAATGACGTAGCTTTTTTCGGCGATTTTTGACCCCTCCCTCCCCCCTCGTAGCATTTGGTCACAAAATTCTAACCTCCTTCTCGTAAATAACGTAGCATTTACCTACGCCCTCCCCCTCGTCCCGTGCAAAGCGGCCGGGGGATGAAAAAAAATTACATATGTTTTTCAATTATTTGAAATACATGTTTGACTATCAACATTTTCATTAAAAAGGCAAATTGCGTTCAAAATAAGCCCATTCAATGACAAATATAGTGTTAATAATTTTTTTAAATTTTATATGGCAAGGGGAGCATGAAGAGAAGTTCTCTCAGTTCATAATTCTGCAGCCGCCAATGATTCTAGGAAGCATACGTTCATCTTAATTAAATTACTAAATTTTGTTTGGTTAAATCCGAAGTGAAAATTTAATTCAGCTACCAAACTAAGTCTGCTAGCTGGCAACATTAGCTAACCAATGTAGCAAATTAAATCCGCATACAAAATCTTTTCGTATTTTTGCGAACTTGTAATTCCGCTAAACGTAAAATTTACCTCATGAAAAACCGCGTCAAAAGTAACTTGTTTAAATTTAAATTTATTTCTCTTGGGAATGGAGGATCATTAAGTTGTTTTCTCTAAAAAAATGGGTTTTAAACTTAATGCTACGTCGCACAACTTCTGACCCTACCCTCCCCCTCGTTACACTTCGTCACAAATTTTGTATACCCTCCCTACCCGCCAAAATGCTACGTCATTTATGCATGGCCCCTATTTAAAAATAAATAGGCGACAAAGAGTAATCAACAAACAACAAGCCATAACTTCTAAAGTATTCAAAATAGATATTTAAAGTCTTTAGTAAAGTTATTCGCAAAAGTAAGAGCTACAAATTTGCTAAAGACATCATTTCGATATAATCACTTCCAAGAAAATTTGTGAAAATATCTCACTCATAGGGGGATTAATCAGCAAAAGCACAATACCAAAAGAAAGGGCATATTGCCTCCATTAAATTCTCCGAAGATACTATTGACCTAAAATAAGACGTTTTGGCGTTAATAATAGATTACATGTTTTTGGTCATATTTCTGGCAATGGGAAATGATAAAAATCTTTCGTCCGCATTTAATGTTAAATATCTCTTTTGATAATAGTCCTATTTCAACAATCTATAGCTTGTTCGAAAGGTATTCGTTAAAGCTGTCTAAAAACATATAATCTATTTCGTCAATTTCGGCAGATAATTTGAAAAAACTGCAAAAAACGCTATTTTTACGCATTCAAACATTCATATCTTGGAAACTAAACATCAGAATCAAAAACAAATTAATAGCGTTCATACTGTTTTTTAGTTCTTTCATTTAAAATTGGTTTGGATAAGATCGGTTTAGCCATTGCTGAGAAACACGAATGAGAATTTGTCCGTTACATACACACACACAGACACACACAGACATTGTCCCAAATCGTCGAGCTGAGTCGATAGGTATATAAGACTCGGCCCTCCGGGCCTCGGAAAAAATCTTGAAAGTTTGGGCGAATTCTCTACATTTCTTTTATAAGAAATGTAAAAACACTTTTTACTCGTAACTTCATTTTTCTTGTAAACTAGTGTAATCTTATTTAAGACCAAAAGAGATATGTGAAAAACAGAGCAATTTTCACTCGGTGCCTAATAACATCACCAGTTTTTGTCGAATTTTCTTGATCTTAGACTTAAAATTCACGTGAGAAGTTTGCCTGTTACATAAAATTTTAAAAGATTTATTTTGCTGATTTATTTTTTTATGAAAAATCAACCAAAAATTAGTAATTTTACCAAACACTACTTTTTTGACTTTGGTTGCTCTTAACCCTAAATTGTTGATATTTTATCCTAACATGTTATACATTTTTGGAATGGGCACATCAATAGCTTTCGAATGGTGAGTTGCTTGTGTTAATCGGAAGATCTGTTCCTGAGATATTGGCCAAAAACTGCAAAAAGTGCTCAAAAACACCTAAAAAATCACAAAAACGGTTCTTTGAAAAAGAAAATGCATATGGTTTTCGTGCTCAGCGACCCAAAATTGACTTAGAAAACATATTTTTTCTTAACTTCATGCAATTAACCCAAAATTTGTAAACTATTGTAATACACACTTGTGCAAGAAATATACAGGGTGTTTGGTTCATGGTTAAGAATCTCTCGGGTGGTGATAGACTGCCATATTTGGAGAAAAAAATTGTTCTACACATACCATCAAATCTCAACCGTTACAGAGTTATTGAACTTTTTGTGTAAAAAACTTATTTGTCTTAAAATACCCCTAACTTTAAAACTATACTTTGTATTTTAAATGTTTTAGTTCCATTCGAAAGGCGAGAAAATTTCGCATTGAGTGATGCCCTCACATGTTTCAGCTAATGAGTTTAAGTAGCCTTTTCAAAGTAATTTATTGAAAATAAAACAATTTTGAACGATTTTTCGTTCATTTATTGAAAATCCTAATAGTTAACCTCATCATTTTAATAATTCAGATTGTTAGTCTTGATGAGCTGCTTAATTCGTTCTTTGACATGATACACTTACCTTTTCTTATTTTCACGATTTTTGGTTATTCAACTTGGATATTTTTATTTCATTTTCACTAGTACCACCTCTAATTGAAAAATTATGGCACTTATTGTACTTTTTTTTCTTTTTATTCGAAAACCAGGAAAATTCTACAGTGAAAAATGTATCAATACCTTTCAGTTAAGTGAATTTAGTATTCTTTTAAAAGTAAATTAGTTTAAAGTTAGTGCTATTATTAGCATTTTCGTTGATTTTCTTTAAATAGTAAATAATAAACATCACCATTATTATCATGGAAATAATGCATCTCAGCAAGTTCTACAGTTCTTTCTTTGACTTCATTCAATTATCTCTTTTGGTTTCGACGCAAAATCGTTTTTATCACATCGTTTCATATGCAAAAATAACGATTTCGTACCCACTACATTTGTGGCGAGGTCACGCTGTGTTAACTGTTAAATAGCAGCAAAATGAAAAGAGATATAGACAAAGTGTCAAATAAAAAGTTATAGAGAACATTAAGGGGCATCAAATGAATAATAGTAGCGATAAATTTTGTTGATTAATAATTATAATAATTAAAAAACTCTCCAAAAAACACAAATTTTGAGTTATTTCGTTAGTAAGAAATCATTTAGTACACTTAACTAAAAGATATTTGTACATACACTGATAGGAAATTTTCTCAGCTTTCCAATTAAATCTTGTAAATTACGATATAAAGCATATTTTTTAGATTAGAGTCTTTTAAGCACTTGCAAGTCGGTTACAGGAAAAGTATAGTAATGAAATTACAAAGAAATGAGAAGAGATAGAAATATGACGTCCAAGAACAAATTTTGAACTGTCCTAAAACCCAACTTTTGGATAATGGATATTGCTATAATCATACTTCATTATTTCGAGAAAATTACCAAAAACCTCCTCAAAAACACAAACTTTTAACTACTTTACAGCTAAAAGGTAATTAAAACTAATTTCTTAAAAAATAAGAGAACACCATTGAATAGGAAATTTTCTCACCTTTCGAATGGAACTGAAATATTTAAAATACAAAGTATACTTTTAAAGTTAGAGGTATTTTAAGACAAATAAGTTTTTTACACAAAAAGTTCAATAACTCTGTAACGGTTGAGATTTGATGGTATGTGTAGAACAATTTTTTTCTCCAAATATGGCAGTCTATCACCCCCCGAGAGATTCTTAACCATGAACCAAACACCCTGTATGTTAGATAGAAAATAACCATACATAGCAAGTGTGTAAGCGGCTCTCACCTCCAGGAACGATTTTTTAGGCCGAAAAGTCAACGTACAATACAATCCAACTAAAAAAGTATTATATCTAGTTCACCGATATGTGAGCTACAACACAAAATTTACTGATTGCGAATCGATTGACCATATTTTTTTACAAAACTCGAAAAACGAACGAAAAAACTTGTATTTCCATAAGACTCAATATGGGGTTAGCCCCTTTTGGACACCGGCAATCAAATGGTTTCAAAAACCCATAAATACACAAAAATATGGTTCTTGGGATCTTCCGGACCATGGTGATGGTGTTTTCATGGGTTGAACCCATTTCAAGCTCTATCATAACACTATTGAATGGGGGTGAATTTGGACCATGATCATGGGGACATTACAGGCTTTTCGTTTGCTCGGGAGGTGAACTTCCATTTGACACAGTTTTTGTTCGGGCACGGATGCTAACGTAAGTACTTGCATCGGTTTGGACATCCTTCGTCACCCTTTGCCCGGAGTGCGTGAACGTGCAAGGGGCATCGGAACACTTGGTCTTCGAATGCGCTAGCTTCGAAGAAGTGGTGTGACAGTTGACAATATTCTCGAGGATTTGTACCACGACGAGCAAATCTGGGATGATGTCAACAGAGTGGTTCCAAGCTGCAGAAAAAATTGCGAAGGGACTAACAAAATAGCACCGTCGGGTAGATAGTCGCCATGAACGACAAATCTAGTTTGGGGAGAAATTTGAGTAGCACGCAAGTAGCAGCACCGGGTTCAGGTCGTCGAGCACCAGTGAATCGAACGTCACGTTTCACCGGAATCGCTAGATCGACCTCGACTCCCTACCGGGTAGCTCGTGGGCAGGCTATATCCACCGCCGGGGATTAGAGCGAGTAGACCGCATCGAATAACTAGCAGTGAGTCGTTGGGGTGCCAATGAACCGAAGGCTACACTCCATCTGGAATCGCTGAATAGACCTCAGGCACCTACTGGCTAGCCCGTCGAGCAGGCTAGATCCATCGCCGAGAACTAGATGGAGTAGATCAAGAGGAAGCGAGGAGTTAAATGTTTCACGGAAGCGTACATCGGAATCGAGAGAAACCACCGGGAAATGCACAGTAGGGTAGATTCGCCACCGTGGACTATCCGACTAAATGGGAGCTAATTGGCTCACGAAACAAACACCGGTACTGAGAGAAATTTCTTTGCCGGGGAACTCTCAGTTGGTGTAGGGTAGTTCTCCGTCAGATAATATCCGAGTAGATCTTGATAAAGCTAGGAGCTAAATAGCTCAAGGAAGCGGGTATCGGTGTCGGCAGAAATTGATTCGTTGGGAAACTATCGGTCGGAGTAAGTTCACCGTCGGGGACTATTAGAGCAAATAGTGGTAAGGCCGTGAGCTGAAACAGAAGCTAAATGACTCATGGAATCCACATCTAAATGGTTACGTAATAGATGGAGACAAGAAGCAAGAGAAGAATCAAGAGTATATTAAGGCTCAAAGGTCGAGCCATTTCATGAACCAAGAGAGGCTCCGAGATAGATAGCAGAAGAAAAAGGTGCGACGAAAGAACAAAGAGCCTTCCCACGAAGTAGTACCTTAATGTTATTCCTTAGGCAAGAAGGGCGAAAAAAGAGGAAGGAGTGTGTGTGTGTGGTTAGGCATGCACGTGAGTCCCACACAGTAGGGCATTGCAAAAACAATTTTTTTTGACGTAGGACTACGTCTTTGTTTTCGATATGGGGGTGCACGTTGCAAATTCAACAAAAATGGTATGTAACGAAAAGTGGTCCAATTTTAAACGCTTATAATTCAGCCATCTTGCGATAAATTTTCATTTTTTTTTGCGCATATCGCTAAGAAATACTTCTAAGAATACATCCCAATAGATAAACCCAAAGATTTTTGATATCATGGCATTAAAATTTTAAAAAATGTTCAACATAGTTAAAATACCACGCATTTACACACAGAAGGCTGCGCTTCCCTAGTCTGGCACGACAGATTTATGTACCTAACGCGCAACACTTCTATGAATGACGTCACCATCGACTATTTAAAGAGCAGATTTGGTCGGGCAAGCTCAGTTAACTTTTGGACCGCAGGCAGAGCAGAGCACTGCGCTGCATGATCCCACCGCCAGTGTAGCAGAGGCTAGCGTCGTGGTACTAGTTGTCTCTTTCGCACCACCCATCATCACCAGCGTTGACTCATTTTGCTTGGTGCGTATCTTCCATTCGTGTACGGATACGATGTACTGGCACAGCTTTTTGATTCAAGCACGGTACACCGTTCGCTTGAGTTTATTGTTTGAGGCGAATGTGTAGGTATATCCAAGTGTTGCGTGTATGATAGAAATCTGAGCTTTCGTTGCGCGAAGTGAACAGGCTAAGGAGACGAAAACTTTCTTAGCAACAAATTCACGCGAATGGATAGAAGAACGTGCAACGAAGGTTTATTATTTACGTTTCATCAATTTATTGATTCCACGAGATTCATTTCCACTCAACCTATCCCACTTTGATTCTACCAATACATAGGTACTGCAAAGCCTATTTATGAATGGATGTACTGTTACTCAAAAAATCGCTGCAAAAAATGCATCTAAGTTCATCCATAAAACTATTTTCGATTCTAGTATATGTTTTGCTTCGATATATGATTAAGACCACTGCATTCGCTACATTTATGTGTACTTTAGGAAAATTATAATAACGGCAAAATAAAACTATAAAGCTTGTCCTATACAAGAACTGTGACTGTATTGTCTAAAACGTCATTTTTAAGCATCGATCTGGTTGTTTACCGCACACAATAGAAAACTTTTTAAAATTTTAAAACCGTTCCAGATATTAGTTCGGTTTTCCATCGCAGTTTTCTGTCTGCTTTCTTTAATCGGATTCGATCGCTCATTGTAAATAAAATGACCTGATGAGCAAGACGGTTTGATTCATGAAGTGAACTGTAGAAAGAAATGTTTGATTAATTATTAATCCAAATTTAATAAGAAATTAAATATTACACGTATTGCAGTCCTACGTCTGCAATTCGTACAACCCCATAGGGCTGTCCATTGTAGTTTTTTGAATTCTCAAAGGCCCCCCCCCCTCTCTTATTGTGACAAATGTCAAAGTAAGCTCAGATGCCAAATTTCACATCATTTGGACAATTCCAGACCCCGCCCACTTCGCATGAAATTTTTGAAATTGGTGCTATTTGGGAAAATTTGGAGGAAAAATATATTAAACACTATAACTTTTGAAGTAACAATCAGAAAATTACAATTTATACCTCTTTTTGAAGGAAATAACCTTGAGATATTCCTGTTTCAATAAAAATACGGGAAAGTGGGGTACTGGGTCATTTTGACCCCAAAATCCACTATTTTTTTAATTTTTCTGCTCCGCTGTGCAAAACATACATATTTTGCAGTTTTTCTAATGTGTCTCAGAAATCGAACGGAACCTTTCAGACCTTTGTCCGAATACGAGAAGTTGGGGTTACAGGGCCTTTTGTCATTTATATTAAATTTTATCATTTTCTCGTACATATATCTCTATTATTCTTCATTCAATTTTAATAAATTGTGCCTTGTTGAACGTGGAAAATCCTTAGGAACAAAATAAAAATAGATTCGTTACCGCTAAAATTCAGAAACATCAAATTATCTGAAATATAGTCTCGATACACATTTTTATCATAAAATCGCACATATTAACTCCATTTAACAACAAAATTCTTATTTAATTTACTATTTATAGTGAAAAATGCGCTTAGGAATCACATGAGAAAAGTTTCATATCTGGAAAAATAGGTGAAGTTGAGGTATTAGGACATTTAATGAAAAAATTGTCGTTTGTATAGTTCCATAGTAATTCTTCAAAAGGGCTAATGAGACTTTTGTAAACAAACTTATTTCGCTCATTATTCCGCTACCGAGTTGAATTTCATGAAAAATACACATGAATCAACATCTTTATCCTTGGTAGAATCAATTTCAAATGTTTTCTGTGTTGAAATGATAACAAATTAGGAGAAATCAGCAAAACAAAAGTTTGTTTACAAATCTGATTAGCCCTATTCAAATGTTGATATGGAGTTAATGTCAAAAAATTTGATGTTTTTGAATTTTAACGCAAACGAATCTATTTTTGTTGTATTTCTAATACTAATACTTTTTAAATGCAAAAAAATATAAATAAACTTTGCTGAAAACACTATAACTAACAAATGTTTTACGTGGTTCAAAGAATTTCTTTCACCTTTTTGCCATTTTGGAAACACTGTGCACTGGTGGATTCTCCTGTGAATTGAATATGTCCAAAACTATTTTGACGCACCGACGGCACATGCCCAAAACTATTGATTTTCACTTATTAATAACTTCTTCAATATAATAAACATTCTCCAAAAGTTGAAAAACAAACCCATTTTGACACATCGTCGAACCCCTTGTGTATTGAAAATGTACAAAGCTATTGATTGTCAACTGTCAATAACTTTCCCTTCAATATAAAACTCCCGAAAAGTTTACAAAAAATTCCATTTTGACACATCGTCGGACCCCCCCCCCCCCCCCGTGCATAGAAAATGTCCAAAACTATTGATTTTCAACTGACAACAACATGTCCTTCAATAGTTATTTATTTCTAAGCAACTGAAAGTTAACGGCATCAACTTCAACTCCAATAAACGGGAAAGTAACGCAAAATGTACCGCGATAACCGATGAACCGACGATGACGATGATTACGACGATACAATTATCGTCGATGACGATGAAGGTGACGATACATTATCGCTAACGGAGTTTCCGATGACGATACATTATCGTTAACGAGTAACGCCGATAAATTATCGTGAAAAATGTATCGTATTAACAAGCCTTGTACCAATACCCTACAGGTCAGGCTTTTGAAGCTTTTAAAACCTTACTATAAAACACAAACACACACACATACAGACATTGTCCCGAATTGTCGAGCTATGTCGATTGGTATATGAGAGAAAAAGTGTTCAAAGTTCGAGCGAATCCTATACATTTCTTTTGTAAAAAATCTAAAAATCCGAACATTTTTTGTTTGAAACCTCTATCAAGTTTCAACATTTTTCTATCACTTTGAAAAAAGTTATGAATTTCCATATAAAACGTATAAAAATATATCAAATTCACATATAAAACTTCAATCGCTTTGGGGCGCGTCCTAAAATGGGCCAATTTCGCTACAATCAAAACCTAAAAATCGTTGATCTCGGGATATATTCCTAATTTACTTTCTTACTAATTACTAATTTACTTTATATTACTAATTAACTTTCCCTAATCAAGCAGAATTCAAGATTTTTTTTTTAAATTGTTATCGTGTTGGATATAACGAATGCTGTTAAATTGCTTAACGTTGGGATATTTCTTGTTATTGCAACATTGTGATGTACCGGAAGAAAACAAGATTAATTGGTCGAGACGCGTCTCACTCTTGGGTTGTCCTTTATTGATCTATACCAATGCCCCATGTTCATCTTTCCCCACCCAATTTTGAAATGACGATTGTGTGCATCTTTTACACAACCATTGAAAAAAAGTCTGTTTGAAATTTTATTAGTAGGGAAAGATAGTCTAAGACGGACACTAGGGTTGTGGTACCGGTAATAAATAAAAATCCCGGGAATACCGACCTATTTTTGGTACCGTAATACCGGTACTGTACAAAAGCCAGTACCGGTATTGTCGGTACTATACATTTATAACAAATATGTTAATTCTGCAGGGGGATCTGTTTCAAAATATCGGTCTGCAAGATAACGTTTAATTATATTAATTTGCCTTCTAGATAAATCGTTGAGATAACACCTTTGTGTTGCCATCATCATAATAATTCTAGAAGTTAAAGTTTTATTAGCGACATGCTGATTGGTTTCCATTATTCACTGGGTAGCGCGTAATAAGACTATGGTCTAAGTCATGTCTGTATTTAGTTTGCTCTAAATTATCTACAAAAGAACGAACAGCGATTTAGTAGCTAACAGTTTTAGACTTGGTGAACTACTTCAAATCGGGCGATTTGTAATTATTGGTGATCGGAAATTCAGTAAAACTCCATAGTTTTCAGAAAAGCAAGGAGCCTTGATATGCATTAGAGAATAGTAGGCAAACGACATAAGGGTCGGAACCAATTTTCAGAAAAGCAAGAGAGGAAATGCGATTAACCTGCTCGGATGTACTGCCATTCTCGCTTTGATTTACTGTTGTTACTAGGGTTTCATACATTTACCATCTGTTCAAATCGACGAAAGTCGCACCACTTAGCAGTTATTGATTTCAAAGTGGCCTAGATTTCGAAATAAAAGAAGGTGCCCTATACGAAAAATATCTTCTGTGAAATAAGTCTTGCTATTCCGAAGCAATAAACAAGTTTTTTGATCAGCACAAATCAATCATCTGAGAATAAGATCATCAGTTTGAGCATTCAATTTCAGTTTGAAGCTTTTTTCGAATTTTGTAAAAAAAATATTCGAGTACCGGTACTTTACCGGTACTACCGGTACTGAGGGCTTCAGTACCGTAGTACCGGTTCTCGCCAAAAAAGGTCGGTACTGCGAACCCTAACGGACACTGCTTTGAATTTCTCACAAACTGTAAAAATTCGGTTAAAATATGCTGATACTATATTCTTAGAAGATTTCAAATGATTCTAAAAGATATTGCTATTATCTAATATGCGAATTATGATGATATATTTAAGCAAAACAACCTTTTCTCGAGAGCTCGCTAATGGATATAATTTTTTGACGCCAGAAAATAAAGATTTAAACCAGAAAAACGATGATCGCATGAAATACTTCTAGCTTGACAAGTACTGGTTCCTTGGTTGGTTTACCAACAAAATTTTCACCCTAATGAGAAATTTTGGTTTTTACCAAATTTTCCTCCTTAGGGTGAAATATAGCATAAAGTACTGGTTATTTAGCACTTGACTGGTAAAAAACAGAAATTTTAATGCGTCGTTCACGCACGGTTTGCGTGCTATTTGCGAACAATAGATGAGAAGATTAAACAGTGGATCCGAATTGTTCGACGTAAAAGGCATCAATAAACAAAAAATCCTCAATGGGTGTACTTAGGTGGGTATCGTTTTATCGAGATTGACCATCTACTATCTTGGGTACTAGAACTACAGAAATTGCAATCTGAAACACAAGCGGCTGCAAAATTATTGCTTTTTCCTTTCCTGCATTTTCGATATGATTCATGGAGCACAATTTTCAAAGGGAACACAGTACATCACGATCGGTATAAAAAAACTGTTCTGCAATATTGTATACGGAAAGACTACTGAATAATTTCTAGCCACTATGGATTGAAAAATGATAGCCAAACACACATTCTCTAAAGATGAATCGAAAATCTTGTTTTGTAAGCTCAAATAAAGAGAAGAAAGAGAACAATCCAAATATTGGAATATACGAATGACGAATTAATTGCAGCACTGTATCATGCGATGGAGGTAAGCCTTGTCAAATGCGGCCTTATGTGCAGGAATAATATGGGGGCAATTGTCCGAATGTTAAAATGGTAAATGAATGATACGGTAAAACGACGGAACATCGACCAATTTTTATGGAAAGCGAATTGTTTGGTAATTTATTTCGTTTTATAATAAAAATAGTTTTCATTCATCGTTCCCAGGGTGACTAGTCAGCAAGGGCATTGGATCGGAAAGAGAAACAGTATTCAAAAAATTAGATAAATTGCAAACCTTCAGACAATTTCATAGACCAAGATTGTAACGTCTCGAAAGAAACCAAAATTACATGGGACGATACAAATGATTTTGAATGACCGGCGCATTATGGTGACAGTAGAAAAAATTAAAATATGTATAATACCAAAAGTTCCTGAGCAATCGCTTAGTCAAGCGTGATGTCCCACAAGAAAAGGTGTTTTGTTTTAGCAGATGACAATAAGTGAATTCGAAACTTGGTTCGGATTTTAATATACAACGATTTTGTTCGCCTTCAAACTAACCGATAACCAGATGCAATTGTCTAGCTAGCATAATATTTTATCACACTACTGCTCTACCCGTGATCGCATATTTGACCCGTTTTCTATGGGATTTCCTATCTATATGGGACAGGTTTACGATCATGGGCAGTGCAGGAATCCCTTAAAATAGTTATTGTTATCTCTGCCATTCGAGCATCCATCTAAAAGAGAGGTTTCACCTACGTTGGGAAAGGAATAACTGAGCCTATTTTGTGTTACCTATTTTCAGAATTTTGTATTACTTGAAGTATGTACCAAGAGCTCTGACATCGTTTGGAATTAGCTATACAGTTTGTAGGTACATATGTACCGAATTTACCAAGCAAAAATATTGTAAACTCCAACCCAACTCGCCTGCTGCTGTTATTTACGGTCAATGGGCAACATTTCCTCGTCCTTGATGCAGACACCAACTGCAAGGGGTGTGCTGAGCATGGTAGCATCCTGCTCGGCTTAGTGCACAAATTCTAGCCAACACAGTTACGCTCATCCGAAGCATCACAATTAGCTGAATCACTAGTGTTATTTTTCTTTCCCACATGTAAAACGTACCCGGATTTGGTGCTGTCTGCCAGTGGTTTCAAGTAGGTAGTTGGATTGGATACTTTTTGGCGTACATCCCGGCAAAACGAAGCAAAACTTTCTCAACACTAGCTGCATAGTCTAGCAGCGGGGAATGGGAAAACTATAAAACAGCCAAACTTCCACAATTGGATTAGCTTTTAATCTGCGGAATTGTAAATCAGACTTTAGCACAAACCGACGCTGAACCTGAATACATCGGTGGCAAGGTTTTTTTTTCAATTAATAATATCAAAATATAGGTTTTGAATTGTGAAACAAATAATCGTGATATGAAACGAAAAATAAAAACAAAAGGAATCTTTTCTATTGATTTTCAACATTACACAAGATCTTTCAAAACAAAGAAAATTTAGACCTGCAATATCTGGAGATTCGAAGTAACTAATTTATTTGAGTGATTAGCTGGAAGTGATTAACTGAATTCTTTACTTCCTCACTTCTTCACTTCTTCACTTCTTCACTTCTTCACTTCTTCACTTCTTCACTTCTTCACTTCTTCACTTCTTCACTTCTTCACTTCTTCACTTCTTCACTTCTTCACTTCTTCACTTCTTCACTTCTTCACTTCTTCACTTCTTCACTTCTTCACTTCTTCACTTCTTCACTTCTTCACTTCTTCACTTCTTCACTTCTTCACTTCTTCACTTCTTCACTTCTTCACTTCTTCACTTCTTCACTTCTTCACTTCTTCACTTCTTCACTTCTTCACTTCTTCACTTCTTCACTTCTTCACTTCTTCACTTCTTCACTTCTTCACTTCTTCACTTCTTCACTTCTTCACTTCTTCACTTCTTCACTTCTTCACTTCTTCACTTCTTCACTTCTTCACTTCTTCACTTCTTCACTTCTTCACTTCTTCACTTCTTCACTTCTTCATTTCTTCACTTCTTCACTTCTTCACTTCTTCACTTCTTCACTTCTTCACTTCTTGTTGATGATTGAACACAATTCGCGATTCCATCAACTATTTGCCCGGGTTATTCTCGGAATAGTTTAAACATCCGTTTTTGATTTGTTTGCTGGTTTTATCGTGCGTCAAAATACTAATTATCTTCTAGTTAAATAGTTCTGCTGGAGTGTCCTTTGTCGGTAGTCATTATCAAAATCACCACGAAGCCGCATTGAGAAAAAAAAGTCATTTTGCTAAATGTTTAAATAGTGTTTAAAATAAACATTACGATAATAGGACAGAGTATGAACTGACTAATTGAAAATATAGTTTTACACATATTTGGGATTTAGTTCCTATATGTGTAAACAAAAAACGAGGTTGAGAGAAGTTCATAAAGTATAGAATTCTAGCGACATATGTTAACGTCGTTAGCCGTCAGGAAAGACAAACGTGTTACAATTGAAAATAAAACTAGCAAGCAAATGGGTAATAAATTTGCTCTGTCTAAATCACTGATACTCCCTGTTTCATTTTTAATCATGCAGCGCTCGCTGTTTGATCAAAAAATCCCGTGCAATACTCGGCGCAAAAAAAATAACTCGACTGTTTGAAGGAATCGAGAATGCTGCACGTCCGGCAAGCGTACAGGATGATCTAAGAGTGGCGCTCATAGACGTCCAGTCACAATATGATGGTGTGCATTACTTCTGGGGATGGAGTCTAGCTCATTATTGAATACATTGTTGATACTATATGTACTGATAGCAATTCCATTGTAGCAATCAATGTGAACCAATTGTCTTTTTATCGGTGCGCAGTGCTAGACAAGTGTAGCGAAAGATTATCATCAAATAAACGATTAAAACGATTGACCATCCTAAGACAGATGTCTTCCGTCTGATTCCACTATAATAATAATGAAATGCAGTTGAATTTCACCAGCAAACAACAGCTACTAGTATTTCGACTACAACGTATGGTCTTCTTTAGTGTTCCTATCAGTCCAGTATAGACAGTGTAAAGCTAGTGACCAAATTGTCAAATGTGATTAGCAATGCATATTAATAAAACAACCTGTGTTATTCATTGACTGACACATGACAACACACAACCAAGTTATAACAACGGATTTTCATGGAAGCAGACATTCCATGGCATCATTCGAATAAAATCTAGCGTTCTTTAATTGTTTTTTTACAAAGCCAACAAACAAAACCAACATGTGGAGCTAGGAGTATTCGATTTAAAATTCTCCACCACACCTCGCATCAAAATGATTCTCCCCAAAATATATCCTGGCGTGACACCTCTCGTGAGCCTATTCCAAAGAACCGCTCCCGTTTCAAGCATGCGCATCACAGAAATCACATCTCAGATGAAGCTCTCATTCGTTCCCAGTAGGAAACAGCATCCCATTAGTTTCTAGAGCGAATTCTGAAAACTTGCAGTACAATAAAGATTCGACGGGATCCGCTGCTTTGCTCTACAATATCCGTCCGTGGTGTGTAATACATATACACTACCCAGAACAGCAGCGCCTCTACTGGAATATATCGGATCTATCGTTGAAGTAACGCGTGAAGGGATGCTGTTTGGACGGCTCCCATTAATTATCACACATTTCCTGCTGTACAAGTGAAAAACAGTGCAAATTTTGATTCAAAAGTGAACGTGACAGTAATTAAATTCAGCGTAAACGGCTGTGACGAAGAATAATGGACACAATAGGTAGAACCATAACGTTTGATGTTTGTGTAATAAGGCGCAGCGAAAAGCTTATGGAAAAAGACACGATGAAATCTGACAGATAGAGATGCTGTGCCAGTGTTGCAGAGAGCTGGGAGAATAGAAAAGATAAACCAGTTATCAAAACATTACATTTAGATATAGACAACTCCTCTGCACATTAAAATGCCGAGGGTGAATCTAGCCCTCAAAGCATTTGCCGCGTGTGTTGTACTGTGGACAATATTAGCGCTGTGTGATGCAAACCCGGATGCAAAGAGACTGTACGATGACCTGCTCAGTAACTATAACCGTCTGATACGTCCCGTAAGCAATAACACAGACACGGTTCTGGTGAAACTGGGATTACGATTGTCACAGCTGATTGATCTGGTGAGTGCCTTTAGTTTGTATTTTTCAAATGAAAAAGAAATAATCATTGTTATAACCAAAATACCAACAAAGTAATAAATTCGCTTCATAGATTTGTTCTTAGTTTACTCTCATTTAGGGTAGATGTTCCCTTTTTCATAATAGTGCAATGGACCAACGGAATGAAGAAACTTAAGCTTCTATAGTAAACTCGTTCAAAAATGTTTCAAAGTTGCAACTATCATACCCCTGCTTTCATCTCGATGCGCCTTATTTTTTCAGGTTCTCCTATTCCACCTAATTTATAAAGACAAAAAAAGTGGGACATTCCCACTCAAGCCTATACAGAATTTGAATCGGAATTCTGGCTGGCTTTCTCAGAAATTCCGAATCAAATGAAAAAACAAAATCTGAGTCTGGATCGGTTGTATCATTTTGTATCTGGCAGAATCGCATTCAGGCTGACATAAAGGGGATCAATTGAACTACCGTAAACCGAGGTGGCATTGATCACTATTCGAAGTAATCATTACATATTTTTAGGAGCTACGCATTTTTTTTTCAAGTTTAATATTTTTAAACCATGTACTGATATATGGAGAACAAGATGTGATGGTTTTATGATATTTTTCCAAAAATGATTTCAAGTTAAAGTCCGTTTTCGTAATCCGGAGTGACTTTGATAACCCGCATGTTCACCCAAATAAAGTTATTGATGTCAATGTTTTTCAATCAAATGTTTGTTTAAACTAATTCTGGAAGATACTCATTGTTAAATAGATGTTAATTAGTATTATACAAAGTATTTCAATGCACTGTAAAATTCGAGTAATCAAAATTCGTATAATTTGTGTCCAACTAGAATAAAAGATTATGAGAACCTTTAAAACCTTTAAAATTGTTTTATTTCAGTGCTTTATCGATGTACAAAAAGTTTGATCCATTTTAACACGTTGGAATATTGAATAATAAAAAAATGTTGCGATTTTTAGCTTAAAATAATTTAAAATAATAGCCACCTAGTTTCACAAAGCAAACTCTTAAAAATAAATTTGGCACATCCCACTCTAAAGGATAATAAAAACTCGCTTGTAATTTATTACACTTGCTCAAATCTGAGATTTATTTGTTTTATAAAAAATGGACACTTTACGAAGCTTCGTAAAAATAAGGTAAAGTCAAATTTCGGTTTTTTGTAGTGTTCGTACCCAAAAACGGAACAATATACTCAAAAAGTTTAACAAATCAGTACTTTATAAGTTTAGAGTAAAAATCAATTAAAATTAAAATGATTCGGTCCTATTCTGGTTTAATAAGCGATCTACGAAAAAGGATTCGAATGATCAAAGTCACCCCGGTTTACGGTACTAATTTCCATACGCGTAATTTTCGAAAGGAACTATAACATACTTCCTCTGAGTGGACGAAACTCATTATTTACTATGTTATTTTTTTCTGCTCGTACGGGACATCGTGACTTTGTGACGTTACAACGATTTGACGAATCTTCAATCCATAAATCTGTTATAACATTATCAAATGAACGCCTACATCAAAACTTATTACATATTTAGAAAGTAGACAACATTTCATGAAAGATTCAATCGACATAAACGGAATAAACTGGAAGAGGGTTGTTTTATGACCAATAATGTAACGTGACGTTACAACGCGTCACAAATTAGAACCTTCAGCGTATTTCATTAAAAGTCAAAATATCTGCTCTATAAGATTTTATTTATCAAGAACCAATCTTCTATGAAGTATTTCTAAATAACTTACGAATAATTAGGTGTCATTAAATATAAAGTTTATTGTTTTGTTTCTTTTTAAGCATCTTTTACTTTCGTGACGTTACAACGCTCCTTTCTCAGGAAAAGCGATATCTCATTGCGTTGTAACGTCACGAAAATCTTCAACTTTTCTATAACTCTGTAAATCACGCTGGTGCTATTGAGTGAAATTTTAAATATTTATTACATATAGCCATGTTAATGATATTTTACTCGAATAAACATATGGGGTTGTCCAAAAATCACGATACCAATAATATTTTAAATTGTGGTAGAAATAATCGATCAAACCAAGAATAGATTTGAGCCATTTGGCGCATTTATTTATTTGATACGGCCCAATATGGTAGTTTAACGGAGCCGGAAAAGTAGGTTTTATAACATATTTCATAAAAGAAAATAAACTGGCAGTATGGCTTTGTTGAATTTGGAATAAGGTTCCCGATCCGATTTTATAGTATGATATTAGTATTGTTAGGCTTAAACAAGTGGATTCATATGAGGAAGCGAGCAAAATTTAAGCGCCAGTAATCGATAGGGTTCGGTACACTGAAGTATTGTATATGTTATAGTTACTTTTTACTTGGGGAAAAAAGAAAAAGGCAAAAAAATCAGTTTGGACAAGGAAAAGTTTTTTTCAAATAACTTTTTTTCCTTGCCGTGCCCAACTTGAATTTTCGACGGTCGGTAGGGAACATAATTACCTATCTTGGAACAAAATTTCATACAAATCAAAAATGTTTTTTTTTTAATCGACTTTAAATTTTTGAAATCTATTTTTTTTCAGTGTTGCAGTCAATGAAGAATTTCTTCAATATTTTCATTAGAAAATTTTACTAATTTTGTGAAAGTCACTTGCCATTTGAAAAAAAATGGTAAAAAAGTATAGCCCTTTTCAAAAGACAGTCTAGATCGTTTTTGGAAAAACAAAGTATGCAAAGTGGCTTTTTGTGACAAAGTTCTCATGTACAAAAAGTTTCATTAAAATCTGAGAGAGTGCTGCCAACATTTGTTCGAGTTGGCGCGAAATTCGTCTTCAGCATAAGTCCCCACTAATTAAGCTGTTGAGAAAAATCACATTAAGAATTATACGGAAAAAAACTGTTTTTTTTAAAAGACACCCAAAGTTTTGTTTTCCATAACATAAATAAAATTAAAACTGCTTGACGCACAAAGTTGTTAAAAATTGATCACTCTAGAAAATTGCGGAAGAAAGTATCGTCTAGAATTTGAAACAATTTTTTTAACTTCGATATTTTCAGAACCACCCGGTTCAGTCAAAAGAATTACTCTTTGAAAATGATGTAATCGGAAAAACTACGCACCATTTGCACATTTTTACATTTCTTAAAAGTGAAATGTATAGAATTCGCTCAACTTTCGTATTAATAATATCCTGTCAATGTTGTATAATTTCAAATTTGATATCTGGGTCTGGTGTAGGGTTTACCCATGGTATCGGACTTACCATCAGTACCCTTACGAATTATGAGCGGAGCAGGCATTGCATTTATCGCTCATATGAGTAAATGCGCCCGGATAGTTTGCTACTGCGACAATAAAAACTCACATTTTCACACGAAAAGTTATTGGCACTCACACAACTTCTCCGGATAAATACAACGTGTTATTTCTCTGGATAAATAAAACAGCCGGAGAATGAGTGGATGAGTTTATCACGGTATCCACTTTGCGTTCGCTGCTTTGCTGCCGTTATTCCAAAACACGAAAAAACAAGTCTATCATACTTCTTTGCCGCTTTTCTTTGTAATTAAGTGTATTTTTTAAGTTTTAATTGATTTCCACGAAATTAAAATTTTATCACCTTCTCCGGTGAGAAGGAAAAAGTCAAATAAATTTTATCCGGAAAATCATTCTCACGCTAATTGTGGAGACGGAGAATTTTGCGACTCATCTCATCTCGGAAAAGTTGGACATCGGATAAGCTTCTTCTCGCGTGAGTGAGACAGAATTACAATGCCTGGAGCGGAGTATTGTTTCTCGGAATATTAGTCTGCCATTATTCGGGGTGAAGAAAAAATTTAAACTGTAATTTTTTCTTTACTTTTTTATTGTGCCGGTTGTTTTCGGCAAATTTGACTGCCTTCAATTTCCTAGCATTTTATGTACCTGAAATAATTCATGCCAGGAGCATAAATAAGGAAACAGAACTGGTTGTGTACGATTCGTTCTCGTTACAGTAGTTTGCACTAGCGTCAGCAGCTGACAATGTAAAAAAGCTTTTATTTAGAAACTTATCAACAGTCTATCATAAGTGCCCACCGTGAATTCAAAAGTTGCGTAGGAACGACGGTAGGTAGCGCTAGTGGCATACAAATATTCTTTAAAATGTTATGTATTTTTGACTGTGCTTGAAAATTTATTTTTTTATGTAAGTGCACTTATTTACACGAAACACCAAATTTCATAAATAGGCGAAAAAAATTGTTCAGTAAACTTTATTGTCCAAAGTTGTTCGATCATTGTCGAGCCATCATTTGTTGTCTTACTACTTTAGTATTCTCCTAATTATCCTTACCATTGTACGGCGGAGAAATTAACAATTCGCCAAATAAATTTTATTTTCGATTGATTGAGAAAACAAAATATTTTTTTCAGTGAGCATTTTTTTAAGTTTTAACATTTCTTTACAATTTCTTCTCAGGCGCAATTTAAATAGAACCAACGGATTTCGAGTTTGCCAAAAACTATATGCACCCTTTTTCAAAAGACAATCTACTGGAAAGAAGGTCTCTAGAGCAGTGAGTGAAGTATACAGCATGTTCCATATATCCAAAAGATATACCAAATTTTATCCAGTCGAAAACTATAGATTCCCCTTGGGATTGCTCTGTATTAGAGAGAAGCACAAGAACCCACATCAATATGATCAAATCTAGGTCAAAATTTACGGAAGATACATTTCCGGCCGTGAACTTTTTCCACAAGAACTAGTCTGTGGGACAATGTTGTCCAGCCGCAATCTTGTGTTGAAAATACTTGACACTTTTAGTTTTTGTACATCAAAACAAGTATTATACATCCCATTTTACGAGATCTCGATCCATCTTTACATTGCATCAAGTCAAATTTTCGAAGCATGCCTATGTTTTCGTGCTCTACTGTGATGTAATCCCTTAATAAAATTTTGCAATATTCGTTAGAGAAAATAATGCAGTGTTGCAGCGCTAGATAAATCGAAGAATATATCACAACAATATATCTAGATTTTTAAGGATTCTAACAAACATTTTAACCATTTCTGTCCTACGTTAGTATCAAAAATTCATGCCAGAAATGCGTAATTTCTGAAAGACCGCGAAAAACGGGTACTAAAAATCAAACAGTAGGTATACTTATTTAAATCGATAATCTTTATTATTTCATTGATTTCAACAAGAACTACCAGAATTTTCCTTAACTCCGCCATTTCATGAAGTTTTTCAAGGAAATTTTTTATTTCATATTTCCAAATGTGCGTACGAGTATACATAAATTTTCAAAAAGTTTCGTTCTCTTTCAATCAATTACGAAACAAGTCTCTTCTTTGTCTCCTAAAGCAGTCCAGCCCCTTAAGTGTACCTATTAATTTAGGACACTGTTTTAACATAAATTACCCAAATAAATAAACGAATGAGAGAAGGTTCGACATATTTTGAAAGAAACCGTTAAATTATTCCTTTATCAAACTACCAAAAACGGTGTATGCGGCGTAGTTGGAAGTAATAGAACCAAGATATCTTCAAAAATCATCCTCAAGTAGACAGTATTCGAAGAAGTTTCTTGTGGACGACTTTATAATGACCATGATCCTACTTACTTGAAGTTATTTCTTTCGTTCCTCGTTTTCCGAGATATGTTCTAGATCGATCAAAGGGTCATAAGTTAGAAAATTAGCTGTCAGACGCTACTTGCAAATGAAAGATTGCACACTGAAAAATAATTGAGACACAATCAGACAACTTGAAGTTGTTTGATGTTTATTTCTAGCGGTGGTTGATAGAAAAAGAAGTACAAAATATGTCCTGATAACATCCTTTTCCGTTTAATCGAAACAAAATTCGGCTGGTATGTTAAAACGGATCATTACTCAATTGAACAATATATAACATGTTATAACTTTTGACAGGCACTTGGTGTCTTCAGTAAAGTTATTTGCAAGAGAAAGAGCTATAAATTTACAGAAGACATCATCTCAATAAAATCACTTAAAAGAAAATTAATGGAAATATCTTACTTATAAGGGGATTTATCTGTGAAAACAATGTCAAAAGAGAGAGCATTTTAAATCCAATAACTTCTCCGGACCTCAACTTAGCCGTTTTGGCGTTAATAGTCAATTTCATGTTTTAGTCTTATTGCTAGATACTAAGAAACGGTAATAATTGGTCACAAGCATTTAATGTTAAATACCTTTTTTGATAAGAGTCTGAATTCAACCAGCTATAGCTTGTTCGAAAAGTATTCGTATAAGCTATCTGAAGATATAGTGCCTTTCTATGTTGTTAACTGTAATTTCAAAAAAACTGCAAGAATCACCATTTTTAGACATTCAAACATCCATATCTTAGATACTAAACACAGAATCAAAAACAAATTATTAGCGTTTTGTCTGGGTGATAGGCCTTTCATTTAAAATTGGTTTGGACAAGATAGGTTCAGCCATTGCTGAGAAACACGAATGAGAGTTTGTCCATTACATACACACACAGGCACATACAGACATTGTCCCAAATCGTCGAGCTGAGTCGATCGGTATATAAGACTCGGCATTCCGGGCCACGGAAAAAATCTTGAAAGTTTGAGCGAATTCTATACATTTCTTTTATAAGAAATGTAAAAACATTCAAAGATTGCGTCACTCACACTAGTGCACTGCACTATGGTCCCAAAGCTGTATTTAGGAAGACAAAACTGTTTACGCCCAAACCGTTGGTTTTAGATATATAGTATCTTCGGCAAACTTTCTTGGAACTTTCTTGCAAATTTCTTTATATTAGTTGAATTAGGGTGGTCCTTGCGGTTAGGGTGTTCAAAGTATTAACTTCTTAGATATGTAAAATTCAGCTACATAATGTTCTACAAAGTTATAAATCAATCCAATTGAAGCAACTTTTCTGAAGAAACTATGTGGCTATCTCTAATGGTTCATGTGCTATGATTTTTGCAATATTTAAGGTAGGGTGGCTCTTTAAAAATTGGTTTTATATTAATATCTTTTTATCTGTTAATTTCTCGCGAATACTTTGTTCTAGAGGTTTTTAGAACTTTTATAAATACACATTTTTGTCGAAGCAATGAAGTTTCTATCTCTTTTGTTTGCATAGTTACAGGTGATTTTCAAAACAAAAATGGTTTTTTTCAAAGCTATATATCTTCCAACATTGCAAATGGATTTTCAATCTTTTAATTTCATTCGTTATCGAGCACTCAGTCGAGATAGAAGTCTTTTGTCATCGGTCCGTACACTCTATAGCGACAAATAGTGTGAATCCGCGTTCAAGGTTATTTGCACACTCTACGCCTAGTTGAGGTTTCAGTATTTTTTCCCTTCTTTTGTGTTTCTGTTACTGTACCGTTAGCCGGTCAGTGAAGTGAAGCAGTGTTCTTCTAGTAAGCCGTCTGGATACCGTTACATACACAAGCTAAGTATTAGTTTTCGTTTCCCCTTCTTGGTTGTCTTAATAACGTGCACTGGGCAATAGGCCCGTGCAACAATGACTTCCCCTGACGGCGGTTCGTTTCAAGGTGAGATGGACGTCGAAACAAAATCGGCTCCCCGGCTCAAAGTATATCCGAGCTCGGCCACCGGGCCATTTGTGATCTTCTTTCGGACCAAAGAAAAAAAGTGTTTGAATCTGTTGCAGATTTCTCGCGTTCTGACAGACCGGTATTCGGCCGTGACAGAAATATCGAAAATTCGCCCTGATAAGCTTCGGGTGGTTGTTAACAGTTCAACTCAGGCAAATGATATTGCTGGCTACGAGCCCTTTAAGAGGGAGTACAGGGTGTATATTCCAGCTAGCAGGGTTGAAGTCAGTGGGGTCGTTTCCGATTCGAGTCTGAATTGCGAGGACCTGCTAAAATATGGGACTGGCTGTTTCAAAGACCCCATGCTTAAGCCAGTGAAGATACTGGAATGCAAACGTTTGCATTCAGCATCAGTCGCAGCTGACGGGAAGAAAACATACGTCAACTCAGACTCTTATCGGGTGACCTTCGCCGGCTCTGCCCTGCCCAATTACCTCCTCTTTGACAAGGTTCGTCTACCTGTTCGCCTCTTTGTGCCGCGGGTCATGAACTGTACTAATTGCAAACAATTGGGACACACAGCCTCCCATTGTAGCAATAAAGTCCGCTGTGGGAAATGCGGTGGGAATCAGGCGGATGATTCCTGTGGTAGAGATGTCGAAAAGTGTCTCTACTGTGGGGGAAACCCACATGATCTCCCTTCATGTCCCGCGTACAAACAGCGCGAGGAAAATCTTAAGCGTTCCCTTCAGGGACGCTCTAAGCGATCTTTTGCAGAAATGCTTAAGATAGCTACGCCACCTGTCTCTACGAACATCTTTACCAACTTGTCTACTGACGAAGGCAACTGTGATGAACCCCAGGAGGGAACATCTTCTGCTGTGCCTAGAAGTAGTAGAAAAAGGAAGAACATTTCCTCTTCCAAGCTTCGTCGTAAAGGCCAGAAGGTGTCTCTTCATGGTCCCCCTAAAATAACTACTCAAGGAAGTACTGTTGTAAAACCGAAGCAAGTCGCTCCCGGTCTCAGTAACCTGAGCTCAGAAAAGGAGTTCCCAGCACTTCCAGGAACATCAAAAACCCCAAGTGTTCCCATATCTCAGCCAGAAAAAGAAAACAGTGCTGGCTTAATAAATTTCTCTGACATTGTGGACCGTATTCTTACAGCGTTGAACATTTCTGACCCCCTTAAAAGTATCTTGATAAGCTTTCGCCCCGCAGTAAAAACATTCTTGATGCAGTTCACTGTGAAATGGCCCCTCCTTTCAGCGATTGTATCCTTCGATGGCTAATTCGTCGAACGAGGTCAAGGATTTAATCACTGTTCTACAGTGGAATTGCAGAAGTATTATCCCGAAAATCGATTCGTTTAAAATCTTACTAAATAATTTGAAATGCGATGCATTTGCCCTATGCGAGACATGGCTCACTTCAGAAATAACCCTACACTTTCACGATTTTAATATTATTCGCTTGGATCGAGAAGACTCTTACGGAGGAGTACTTTTGGGGATCAAAAAGTGCTATTCTTTCAATCGGATCGACCTCCCCTCGATACCAGGCATTGAAGTTGTCGCTTGCCAAACCAGAATTAAAGGTAAAGACCTTTGCATTGCATCCCCCCTAGAGCCTCAGTTAGCCACCGACGGCTTTGCGATATTGCGGAACTCCTCCCCGCACCGAGGCTAGTTTTAGGTGACTTCAACTCCCACGGCACGGCATGGGGTTGCCTTCATGACGATAATCGATCTACCCTACTCCATGAGCTTTGCGACAACTTCAATATGACCATTTTGAATACGGGTGAAATGACACGAATTCCTGCCCCTCCAGCGCGTCCGAGCGCCTTAGACCTGTCCCTCTGCTCGACATCGCTGCGGTTAGATTGCATGTGGAAGGTAGTCTCTGATCCCCACGGCAGCGACCATCTGCCAATCGTAATTAATATTGCTAACGGTTCAGGGCCACCGAATACAATCAATGTTTCGTATGACCTCACACGAAATATTGATTGGAAGAGCTACGCGTCCGCGATATCCAACAAAATCGAGTGCACTCAAGAGCTTCCTCCGGAGGAAGAGTACGGGTTCCTGCCTGGCTTGATTCTCGATACCGCGATTCAAGCTCAGACTAAACGCGTACCAGACGCGAATTCACGCGGGCGTCCTCCCAATCCATGGTGGGACAAAGAGTGCTCAGACGTGTACGCGGAGAAGGCCGCTACGTATAAGACCTTCCGGGACGACGGGCTGCCAGCTAGCTACCGACAGTACGCGATGGCGGAAACGTGCATGAAGAGTTTGATAAAAGCCAAAAAACGTAGCTACTGGCGCCGGTTCGTCGACGGACTAACGAGAGAAACATCGATGAGCACTCTTTGGAGTACGGCCCGGCGCTTACGAAACCGAAACAGTACCAATGAGAGCGTGGAATATTCAAACCGTTGGATATTTGATTTTGCCAAGAAGGTTTGTCCGGATTCCGCCCCGGCACAGAAGATCTACCGCGCCGCGTTCCCTCACAATAACGCGAACGAAACACCGTTTTCGATGGTGGAGTTCTCACTTGCTCTCTTATCATGTAACAATAAAGCCCCAGGGCCAGACAGAATCAAATTTAACTTGTTAAAGAATCTGCCAGACTCTGCCAAGAGACGCTTGTTGAATTTATTTAATAAGTTTCTTGAGGGTAATATTGTCCCTCATGACTGGAGGCAAGTGAAGGTCATCGCCATTCAAAAACCAGGAAAACCAGCCTCCGACCACAACTCGTATGGACCGATTGCAATGCTGTCCTGTATCCGAAAGTTGTTCGAGAAAATTATCTTGTTTCGCCTCGATAATTGGGTTGAAACAAATAGCTTACTGTCAGATACACAATTTGGTTTCCGCAAAGGCAAAGGGACGAACGATTGTCTTGCCTTGCTCTCAACAGAAATTCAAATGGCTTATGCTAGCAAAGAGCAGATGGCATCAGTTTTCCTAGATATAAAGGGGGCTTTTGAATCAGTTTCTATCAAAATTCTTTCTGAGAAGCTGAACCAGCATGGTCTTTCACCGACTCTAAACAACTTTTTGCTAAACTTGCTGTCTGAAAAACATATGCATTTTTCGCATGGTGATTTATCGACATCACGAATTAGCTACATGGGTCTTCCCCAGGGCTCATGTCTAAGCCCCCTACTCTATAATTTTTACGTGAATGACATTGACGAATGTCTTGTCAATTCCTGCACGCAAAGGCAGCTTGCAGATGACGGTGTGGTCTCTATTACAGGTCCCAAAGCCGTCGATCTGCAAGGACCATTGCAAGATACCTTGGACAATTTGTCTGCTTGGGCCCTCCAGCTAGGTATCGAGTTCTCCACGGAGAAAACTGAGCTAGTCGTATTTTCAAGGAAGCGTGAACCAGCGCAACTACAGCTTCAATTAATGGGTCAAACTATTGCTCAGGTTTCAACTTTCAAATATCTCGGGATCTGGTTCGACTCTTAAGGAACCTGGGGATGTCACATTAGGTATCTGAAACAGAAGTGCCAGCAAAGGATCAACTTTCTCCGTACAATAACCGGAACATGGTGGGGTGCCCACCCAGGAGACCTGATCAGGCTGTACCAAACAACAATACTGTCGGTGATGGAGTACGGGAGTTTCTGTTTCCGCTCCGCTGCGAACATACACTTCATCAAACTGGAGAGAATCCAGTACCGTTGCTTGCGCATTGCCTTGGGTTGCATGCACTCGACACATACGATGAGTTTAGAAGTGCTGGCGGGCGTCCTTCCGCTGAAAAATCGATTTTGGGAACTCTCATATCGATTGCTTATCCGATGCGATATCTTGAACCCGTTAGTAATTGCAAATTTCGAAAGGCTTGTCGAGCTCAATTCTCAAACCCGATTTATGTCCTTGTACTTCGATTACATGGCACAAAATATCAATCCTTCTTCATACTATCCCAACCGTGTCAATCTCTTTCATGCTTCTGATTCAACTGTATTCTTCGACACATCCATGAAAGACGAGATTCGTGGAATCCCGGATCACATACGTCCGCAAGTGATCCCAAGCATCTTTCATAGTAAATTTCGAGAAGTCGACTGCAACAAGATGTTTTACACCGACGGGTCAAGCCTCGACGGCTCCACTGGCTTCGGTATATTCAATCAAAACCTCACCGCCTCATTCAAACTCAATGATCCTGCTTCAGTTTACGTCGCAGAACTTGCTGCTATTCAGTATACCCTTGGGATCATTGATACTTTGCCCACCGATCATTACTTTATTGTCTCGGATAGCCTCAGCTCAATCGAGGCTCTCCGTTCAATGAAACCTAGAAAGCACATTCCATATTTTCTGGGGAAAATCTGGGAGCGCCTGCGTGCTTTGTCTGTAAGATCGTACAAGATTACCTTAGTTTGGGTTCCCTCGCATTGCTCCATTCCAGATAATGAAGAAGCGGACTCTTTAGCTAAGGCGGGCGCTTTACAAGGTGACATATATGAAAGACCAATTAGCTTCAGCGAATTTTTCAGTATCACTCATCAGAGAACCCTCGAAAGTTGGCAAACTTCATGGAGCAATGGTGAACTGGGAAGGTGGCTACATTCGATAATCCCTAAGGTATCGACGAAACCTTGGTTCGGGGGGATGGATGTGGGTCGGGATTTCATTCGCGTGATGTCTCGGCTCATGTCCAATCACTACACGCTGGACGCACATCTCCGGCGTATTGGGCTCGTGGATGGCGGTATCTGCGCTTGTGGCAACGGTTATCACGAAATCGAACATGTTGTCTGGGCATGCGCCGAGTACTGTTCTGCCAGATCTCAACTATTCGATTCCCTTCGGGCCCGAGGAAGATCACCCAATGTCCCGGTTCGAGATGTACTAGCAAACCGCGATATTCTCTACATGTCCCTTATATACACGTTCCTCAAAACCATCAATATCCAAATTTAAATGCCCCTATCTTTTCTCTTATTATTCCCAGAAGTGCCCTCTTCCGCCTACCGTACCCCAACGATGGTTTGATACGACTCCAAGACGAGACAAAACATCTGTCGAATGAACCAACAACACGAGATCTACAGTACAACATCACACACGCAGCGCGGTGTGTTCCCGATCCGTATCTGAGCCGTACTACGAAATCGTCTGGAGGAACCCCTGCCGGCTCGAGGAAAACCGCCCGGCGTCCCAATACTTGATACATCCGTTCGAATCTGTAATCCTGGTCGTTGATTACTGATGCCGGAAACTGAAAGTTTATATCCCCCCCCCGTTCAACCTTGTCCACCCTCTCTCCCATGTCTCTGATACACAGATGTATGACTTCACCCCTTCTCCCCTTGAATATCTTCCCAAAACTTATGTGCCCCCCTATCTTCTAGTGTTAGTTGATCAATCCGTTCGAATCTGTAATCCTGGCCGTTAATTCATGATGCCGCAAACTGAAAGTTTATATCTCACCCCCCCCCCCCCCTTCAGCCTTGTCCGTTCTCCCTCCCATGTCTCTGATACACAGATGTATGACTTCACCCCCTTCTCCCCTTGAATATATTCCCAAAACTTAAGTGCTTAGTTTTAGTTGATCAATATTTAATCTCGTTAAGAAATGCCCAACAGTACCACTACTTTAAAATAGCCCTAATTAATTCCCCTTTAGCTATTTCTAGTTAATAAGCTTGTAAAATGTTCCACTTAGTTAATAATTAATTTCTCCTACAATCTCCCTTCTAAAAATCATAAAGTGAATTACTATACAAAGAACACACAAAATGACCCGTCCCCCAAATCTTACGAATATTATATTATACCCTCTTTTATATGTATAAGTTAGCTGTACAGTTTTTTTTTTAGTTTCATTATATAAAACAAAATAATATTGAAATGTGTAACCCCCTAGTTTTAAGAAATTCAAAATGTAAAACAATGAAAAAATGGCACCTTTAAGCTAACGCATACGTGCCTTATCAAATAAACAAATTGAAAAAAAAATCTTTTAATTTCATTTGAAAGATCGTAACTTTTGTAGTTTTTGGTGAAAAAACTGCGGGAGCGTTATTTCTGTAAAATAAATAATTAATTTTTGAAAATGGTGTATTTTTCAAAATCGTTCATAATTTTTCAAATAGACGAGATAATAACTTTGTTACTTCAGCAAAAATATTCGCCATATAAAGTTCTAAAAGTGCTGCAAACAAACTATTTACGATAAATCAATGTATGAAGTGACAAATGAAAAATAGTGATTTTAAGGGGTCACGTTTTTAACGTTCAATCTCTTATGGTAAAATCAACTGAGAAATAGTCATTGAGTGTGATAATACCGAATGTCATGGCAATTCTATTGGATTTGTAAACGTTTTTGAAAGAACAATCTACCGTACATCTAAATAGTACAGTGGATTTACAGTAGTGTTAGCTGCAAACTATCGTTAATTCTAAATCGGCCAACAAAAGTTATCTATGCTCACTTAAGTAAATCCTTTTTGGTTTGGACTAGTGCTCAAAACGAGTGCTGGAAAGAAAATGTTTTAGTTCACGTCTTGTTATCTTAAAATAAAATCTTGAAACGAGTTTGTTATTCATAGCAGCGGAAATTATTGTATGCTTTTCCTACATTTATGCAATGTTTGAAAGTATAAATTAATTATCGACTATAATGACGGCTGTGGGTAAGTTAAGGAAAGATTTTCAATTTTTTGTTACTTCAAAACAAATAAAAGTAAGAGGTCTGAAAATCGCTAACCGCGAACTGGTAAAATAACTCATAAAGCATAATTCCCTAGCATCTATATAATGCATGATGACGGTACTCGCTATATTGGCCCCGTAATAGATAACTTTTATTTAGAGTTTACTATAGTACGCTATTAACACTATTGTGAATTCACGCTAACGTGTAGTTGTATGGTAAAATGTTGTGTTTTCAATCAGTGTCACATATTCAATAGATTTTCATTATAACACAGATTGACTATTTCTCAGTTGATTTTACCATAAGATTGAGCGATGAAAACGTGACCTCTTAAAATCACTATTTTTCATTTGTCACTTCATACATTGATTTATCGTAAATACTTTGTTTGCAGCACTTTTAGAACTTTGCATGGCAAAGATTTTTGCTGAAGTAACAAATTTATTATCTCGTCTATATGAAAAGTAATGAACGATTTTTGTTGAAAAATACACCATTTTCAAAAATTAATTATTTATTTTACAGAAACAACACTCCCGCAGTTTTTTCACCAAAAACTACAAAAGTTTCGATCTTTCAAATGAAATTAAAAGATTGAAAATCCATTTGCAATGTTGGAAGATATATAGCTTTGAAAAAAAACCATTTTTGTTTTGAAAATCACCTGTAACTATGCAAACAAAAGAGATAGAAACTTCATTGCTTTGGTAAAAATGTGTATTTACAAAAGTTCTAAAAACCTCTAGAACAAAGTATTAGCGAGAAATTAACACATAAAAAGATATTAATAGAAAACCAATTTTTAAAGAACCACCCCACCTTAAATATTGCAAAAATCATAGCACATGAACCGTTAGAGATAGCCACATAGTTTCTTAAGAAAAGTTGCTTCAATTTGATTGATTTATAACTTTGTAGAACATTGTGTAGCTGAATTTTACATATCTAAGAAGTTGATACTTTGAACACCCTAACCACAAGGACCACCCTAATTCAACTAATATAAAAAATCGGCAAGAAAGTACTAACAAAGTTTGCCGAAGATACTATATATCTAAAACCAACGGTTTAGGCGCAAACAGTTTTGTCTTCCTAAATACAGCTTTGGGACCATAGTGCACTGTACACTGCTCTAAAAATCTAGCGAAACCGTTTTAGGGCACCAGCGGAGGGTCGTTCAGTAAGCCTTTTGCGTCACTTTCAGTGGGATATACGTGTGTCTAGCATTGTTAATATTGCTGATTATGTTAAGGAAAGCTTGTTCGCTTCGGCGATCCATAATGGACAAACCTAAGACCACCTACCAATTTGTCAGGATCTAATTGCTAATCATCTTTAGAGAGTCGATATTTGAAATGCATCTGGTCTGATATATGCACATAGAGACACTGAACCTCGTGATTAATGGATTTGCATATTTCCCGAAGAAGTAGTGCCATTGTACACAATTAAGTGAACCAATTGTAAAGTTTCATTTGGTAATACCTATTACATTGAATCTGCTGTACATTATTTATTTTGTATAGTATTAGTGCTGAATAATCCATAGAATTATAATTAGCTACTAGAGGTATCACCAAAAACCTATTAGGATCCCTAATGGCAGAAAAACAAAACAGCACAATGTGTGAGCGAGTACAGCACCAGACTCAATTTTCTTGCATTCGATGAAGGCAGATTTGAAATGGGAAATAGTTAAGCCGCACTTTCATCCATTCTTTTTTAAATAGATTAAGTTTTCCATAGTCTCTCAGAAACGAGACCCCACCCGGTCGGGTTCCAACAGTTACTCAAGCGGAATCATGCCTGTTCTTTATACTATATCCAATTCGTATGTATGAGCTGAGCATACACATGCCGAGATAGACGATTTCACTCAATGGTAGAAATGCATTCCTAGATGAATAGATCCCGCATATAGAGAATCGGACAGGATTTGGTTCCTAGTTTTATTTTTTTTTTTGAACATGAACCTTCCTTCATACCACTCTGCGAAACATTCGCAGATGCGATGTAACGCTACGGTCCAACGAATGGCACGTCCTCCATCCTTTACATGCAAGTGCCATTGCCATGCCAGTATTCTGGAAAAGAGCTCAACCAGCAGCCGTCAACCAAATGGAATGAAGATATTATCGTTATTTAAATACCGTGATCTGGTAATGGGAACAGCAGGGGAGATTTGAATTTAATTTAAAACTGTCTTGCTGGTTACACGATAAGATCAAGTACAACCCGTTCTGTGGTAGACAGCCAGCCACTTTGTGCTGGAAACTAGCATTAAATTAAATTACATTCAGTAGAGGGATATGTTAAACTTTTTCCGGGCATAGAGCATAATCCGAAAAATTTTATTTCCGCAATCGATCGCATTCCAACATTTTCACCTTGTCACTATCGTTCAGAGTTTTGTTCGTCGTTCAAACATACAAGTGTCAGTTATGGATTAAACTTGGTTTACTGTACTATCATACTGTTGTCCTGTTCCAAGTGTTTTTCTTCTTGATGAATAAACAACAAGTGACAAACACTATATTCAAATGAACTGAGTTGGAAACACTGTTGATTTATAATTTTAAGATGTTTTTCGCTTTTTAGATATATCTAAAAAGCGAAAAACATCCTAAAATTATAAATCTAAATATTATAAAATATATCTATATATAGATGTCGTTTTGTTTTGTTGTTGGTAATTTGTCTTCAACTAATTTATGTTTCTTGATTTCAGAATCTCAAGGATCAGATTTTAACTACGAATATTTGGTTGGAACACGTGAGTATACCTATTAATTTTTTAATCTGTATCGCAAAACTTGATTACTTCCATGTTTGCTATATAAATGAATGGGGACTTTTACTGCCGTGTAATTTATATTCTTCATTTTTTTTATATTGATTCCTAGGGGAGAAACTAACCCTTCGTGCAATTAGATCACAGAGCTGTGAATACAACATGCAATCACTTCGGCTGCTTGTGCGTAGACTTTGCGAATTCAAGAGCTTTTTTCATATTTTCGCACATTCTTCATGTCTGGCAGTTAACAAGCGACGTACTCTACGCTAGTCTTTTCAAGTGTCTCTTTTTCTAACACCTTTTGCAGGAGTGGCAGGATCATAAATTCAAATGGGACCCTGCCGAATACGGTGGTGTGACGGAGCTCTACGTGCCATCCGAACACATCTGGCTGCCGGATATCGTACTCTACAACAAGTATGTAACCTGCGATGCAATTATCTCATTTCTATTTTTTAGTGTTTAAACACACGCTCACACTGATTGTAGCGATAATTGTAGGGTGCGAATTGCGATTCTACTTCCTTCTTTCCTCACTTACCAATTTAAAAAAAACTAAAAATGAGACCAAAATTTCGCAGGGAATGTATGAAATGCCAAACTAGCGAAGCAGGAAACATCAATGTCACACCTCCAATGGGTGCGCAGAAGCTGGTTCAGTATCCATGGCAATTCTTTACCCTTGAATTTGTAGGGCCATTACCAGTCTCCGGGAAGAGTCGTAGTACATATCTGTTGGTAGCGACAGATGTCTTCAGCAAATTTGTGCTGTTACAGCCGTTTGGGGGCCCGCATTTTTACCTGAATGGGAAACCAAATGAACAGAAGGTGGGCGAAAAATCCCGGAATTCATAGAACAGTAATAAAAATAGTGATTGAAAATTATTTGTATTCATTCGTCTTATTGAATTATTGAATTATTATACGAGAAAAATTTGAAAGACAATTAAATGTAACCATACCATAACTTTATTTGATATGTGACTGTTGTAAGCGTTCTTAAGAGAGTTACCAACTTTATATACAAGGTCAAAGACCGAATTTTTCGGTTGAATTGAGTAAACACACTTCAAAATATTCAGAAGCCAAATCAAAATATTTTCGAAGAAAGCTATAGAGCGCCAAACAGGAATGCGAGCGCACGAATCCGCCCTCTTCTGCATTCGCTTCTTTGCTGGTGGTACTGGATGTTAACCTGGAGACACTGGGCGCGATTGTTTTTGAGTGATTATTTGTTCTTGTCAGATCCGTAGATATTGGTTTTATAGCCGTATGGGGTGTGGCGTAAGATAACGGCGTGCTATTTATAATTATAGTAGGCGGACTTTTCTTAGCTGCTTCTGCACAAGGTTTTCCGTGATGGTGCAAAACACGATAGGGACGGCTGCAATGATAAACTGTGCGGAAAATAACGGTTGTACGCGGATGCATCATGAACTACTGCACAACGATCAAAAGGACGATTCGTCTGCCACGATTACATCGTCGCCTACGGAGAAGCAGAGTGGTGAACTATCCCATAAGTGTAACATACAACATGCCAACTTTAGTGCTGTGTTGTTCCGATACCTTCCGGTTATGTTGCATAGCAAACACCAGTTCGTTACTTATGCTTTCTTCGACGAGAGATCTGAGTTATCACTGCTCGACCAGGAACTGTCAAAAAAGTTGATGCTGGAAGGAAATGTGCAATCGTTGTGTCTGAGGTAGACCGGAGGCTACCAACGAAACGAGACGAATTCCCGAATCGTCAGCCTGGAAGTATCAGGAATACGCACTGTTGAAAGCCTAATTTTACCGCACCAAATGCTCGACATGGAGGAATTTACGCAACTCTACCCGTATATCCGCGGACTGCCCATTGAATCATATCGCGAAGCAAGACCACGTATACTGATCGGAATGAAGCACCGAGAAGTCAGTGTTGTGCTGAAGACCAAAGAGGGTGGATACGATGAACCGATTGCAGAAAAAAAGGCTACGGCACTCAAAGAGGAATTCTTCAGATTTTCTCGCAATTAGTTTGGTACGCAACGGCTAAAAGTTTCGGGATCTCATTAAACTCCGTTCTGCTAAAAGGACCAAATTACCTTTGCTCGTTATTTAGCTATCCTACGTCAATTTTAAGAAAGGTGAGTAGGCCTAGCTGGGGATGTGCGCGAGATGTTCCACCAGATACGTAACCGTGACGAAGACTAACAGTGCCAGTGCTTTAACTGGATCGACAAGGACGGCAATTTGGCGACCTACGTCATGAGCGTGATGACGATCGGTGTCTGCTGTTCGTCTAGCAGCGCGCAGTATGCGATGACGTTAAACGCTGAACGATTTTCTCACGAGTTTCCTACAGCGGGTTGTAATGACGCGACACTACGTTGATGACATGCTGCTTAGGGGCCATGCATCAATGACGTAGGGGGTTGGGAGGGTATACCTAATTTGTGACGAAGTGTGACGTGGGGGAGGGTAGGGTCAGAAGTTGTGCAACGTAGCATTAAGTTCAAATTTTTTAAGAGTAGGTAAAACGATTTAATGTTCCTCCATTCCCAACAGAAATAAATTTAAATTCACACAAGTTACTTTTCACGCGGTTTTTAATGTGGTTAATTTTACGATTCCCGGAACTACAAGCTCGCAAAAAACAATGAAACATTTTTTATACGGAATTAACTTACTACATTAGTTAGCTTATGTTACTAACTAGTAGACTTAGTTTGGTAGCTAAATTAAATTTTCTCGTCGGATTCAACCAAACAAAATTTAGTAATTTAGATGAACGAATACTTCATAGAATCATGATTTTTAACTGAGAGAACTTCTCTTCATGCCCCATGACATATAAAATTCAAAATAAAACTGTGAACACTATATTTGTGATGAAATGGCCTTATTTTGTACGCAATTTGCTGATATAATGAAAATGTTGATAAAAGTTGTCAAACATGTTGTAAGGACATGTATTTAAAAGAATTGAAAAACATATGTAATTTTTTTTTTCATCCCTCGGTAGCGTTGCGCTAGGAGAGGGGGTGTAGGAAAATGCTACGCTATTCACAAGGGGGAGGTTTGAGTTTTGTGACCAAATGCTACGAGGGGTTAGGGACGATCTGCGATCCCCTTGGTTTGATCGCCCATTACCTTATGTATCTCAAAGTTCTGCTGCAGGATATCTGGCTTTCGGGTACCCAATGGGACGAAGAAATCAATGCCTATTTGTACAACAAGAAAATTTGGTACAGGAATCAGTAGCGTCTGGCTCAAATGGCACGTTCCCCATGTTGATCGGAGATTTGTGCCTTGCCAAGAATCATCTTTTCATCATTTTCCTAATGGGAAGGATTGGGGAAGTAATAAGGTTAGGGGTAAGGAAAACAACGACACAGAACAATTAAAACAGAGCATTCTGCCCCCCGGAATGATGCTGAACGATCTGCAGGTGCTACAACAGCAGGAATAAAACTTCCAACCCCCGGAGGGATTTAGAACCTCTACTTAAACAGTGAGCGGATATATCAACACCCCCGAGGGGATATTGAGATAACAGAACGACAACACCCCCGAAGAGATATTGTCATTCAAATACGGCTAAAAAAAACTATAGCTCTTTACAACACTGGGTTAGGAACAAAAGCATATCCTTAAATTTCAGCTCTCTGTACATAGGTTCATCTATGTATGGAGAACCAAAAATACGGATGCGCAATTGCATTAATACAGGGCAATTGCATATCAAATGATATGATGTTCCGTAATCGGATTCACAAAGATCACATGAATAATACTCAGCGCGCTGAATAGTAGCTATGTGATAATTGAGTTTGCAATGTCCAGTCAGTGCCCTGACCAGAATACTGCAGTTGTGCTTGGAAAAATGCAACAAATTTCTTGACATTTTCGGACTCATATCCGGCAGAAAAGCCTTTGTTTGAACGCAAGTTTGCAAGCTACACCAATGGTTGGCATGTTCGAATGCAGCCCAAGAGCGAATCTTGTGCTTTATCCAACTTATTGACAGTGGTAGAACTGGTTCTAGACCAACGAAATCAATCGCAGCGCCAGCTCTAGCCAATTCGTCCGCCCATTCATTTCCAGTAATACCGGAATGACTGGGTACCCATAGAAGGTAGATAGCGTTTGAAATGCTATGTTCTTCGATTTGAGTTCGACATGCGATTACTAATTTCGATCTCGAATATGCCGAACTAAGTGCTTTCAGGGCAGCCTGACTGTCAGAGCAAAAATAGATTCTTTTACCGCAAATTCCCTGTTGAAGTGCGGATTGTACGCCACACAGAATCGCAAAGATTTCTGCTTGGAATACGGTACAGTATCTACCAATCTACCTGGTTTAATCTCATCTCATGACAATAGACACCAGCACCAGCTCGGCCCTCCAACAAAGAACCTTTCGCATAACAAACTACGTATTCTTCAAGTTGTCGCTCCATCCAGCCAGACAGCCATTCCTCACGAAGAGGAATTCTCACATTGAAAGTTTTAGAAGGAAAACTACATGTGAGTGTAAAGTCACTGGGAGCAAGTGTATATTCATCCCAAGTAACCATTTGGGGCCACAGTCTTGTGTGGTTAGTTACACGATCTATTGGGTTACTGTTCCAGAGACCAGTAACCTTAAGACGGTATGCACAAGAAAGTGCTTCTTGTTTCAGAAACACATGTAATGGTTTTATGTTCAAGAGTGCCTCGAGAGCAGCAGTAGGTGTTGTCAAGAACGCACCAGCCATCGCCATCAAGACCATCCTCTGACGATGGTTTAACTTTGATTGGATTGTCATGACTTCTCCCTTCTGCCACCAAACAAGGCACCCGTATGCCAGTATTGGTCTAACAATTGTTGTGTAGATCCACTGAATGTACTTGGGTTTGAGTCCCAAAGATTTGCCGAAAGCCCGTCTACATTGGCCAAAGGCCATGCAAGCTTTCTTGATCCTGAAATCGATGTGAGCTGTCCAATTAAGTTTTGAGTCGAGAATTACCCCAACGTACTCAACTTAATCTTCGACAATAATTTCAGAGTCAAAAAACTGCAATGGACGAGCTCCGGTTGTAATCCTTCGTTGTGTGAAAATCACTATTGAGGTTTTATTTGGATTAACTGATAGTCCAACATGAAGACACCACCGCTCAACAACACATAAGGCTTGTTGCATCAAATCAAAAAGTGTGTTAATGCAAATACCGGTGATCATTATATGATAATCATCGGCGAAACCATACGTCGGAAACCCAACCTCATTTAATTTTCTCAACAAGCTATCGGCGACAAGGTTCCATAGAAGTGGTGACAGCACCCCACCTTGAGGACATCCGCAGACACTCAGTTTCCTCATCTCTACTTGTCTTAACGATGAGCACAGATGTCGGTTGCTAAGCATTGCGTGTATCCAGTTCGTGATATATGAAGGTACTCCATGATCTCGTGCTGCTTCCAAAATGGATTCGAAAGACACGTTGTCAAAAGCACCTGCAATATCGAGAAAAACTCCTAAACTTGATTGCTTTTGTGAAAAAGCTTTTTCAATGTTGTAGACAACAACAAGCTACCATCCCGAATGTAGTGGTCGATTAAACGTTCCACTGATTTGAGAAGGAAGGAGGTCAGACTGATCGGTCTAAAGCTCTTTGCCTCCTCATAAGTGACGCGGCCACCTTCGGGAATGAATTTGACAGTTATTTCCCGCCACGCTAATGGAATGTATTCTGTTCCAAGACTGCAAGTAAGAACCTTTTTCAAAATATGCTTGAAGTGTTCATACCCTTTTTGTAGTAGAACTGGAATAATTCCGTCCTTTCCCGGAGACTTATACGGAGCAAAACTTTCAATCGCCCATTTGATCGATTCGGTTGTCACAATTCTACGATCAAATGCCCAAGAATCAGAACTGCCTGAAAAGAACTCAGGGGCAGTCGTCAGTGATGGCTCCGTACAACCTGGAAAGTGTGTGTCAAAAAGACAGTTGAGTACTATATCTTCGTCAGACGAGTATTCACCATTAGCAGTTCTAATGGAACTGACATGAAAGTCTTTCGATTTCGAAAATAACTTATTTCATCTACTAGTCTCGTTGAGACTTGAAACATTTGTGCAGAGGCTTTTCCAACCACTTCGCTCAGAGGATCGAAGGGCATTTCTGTATGCTTTGTGAGCCAACTTAAATGCCTCCGACCCGTCCCTGCGTCTGCGATTCCAAGCTCTCCTACATAACTTTTTGAGTCGAACAAGTTCGGTATTCCACCAAGGTGTTCCTCTAGAAGCACGCATAACTCGAAGCGGACAAACCTCTTGGTATGCTGCTACTATGAGTGAGCTTGTTTTATCCACGACCTCATCCAAATCACTTGGAGATTCAATCGTCGGAAGATACCCATGAAACCTAGTCGCCAAGCCCTCTTCGTAGAGGTCCCAGTTCGTAGATTTGGGATTACGATAGGTGACGATATCTAGCGAGACGTTTAAATGATCAAAGACGATGTACTTATGATCAGATAACGACGGTTCGAGCGTAATACTGTCAGAGCAGAGAGTTACATCTAACACCTCTTCTCTGCCAGCTCGTGCAAAAGTTGGGCGGTTTCCTGCATTAAGAATGTGCAGATTTGTACTACTTAAGTATTTCATCAATTCGGTGCCTCTCAAATTGATATCAGAGCTGCCCCAAATTATGTGGTGGGAATTTGCATCACTGCCGATTATGAGAGGAAACCCATTTCTGCCACAGTATGATACAACCCTTTTGAAATCATCAGAAGGTGATGGTTCATTATGCGGCAAATATGCCGGACAATAGACGTATTTCTTGTTTATGTTGCCAACAGTCATATTTACCATGACAGTACAAATATCACGAGTTGTGAGGTCCGATATAAGACAAGCGTCAATTGCACTATTCGCAAGTATACATGCACGAGGCATTTCACGTGGATTTGTCATGCCATTTTTGTTGAAAGATACGAAGACGGGGTTAAGTAGCTTTCCAACATAGAAGTTTCCTTTATGAAAATACGGTTCTTGAACCAAATCTGTGGAAGCTTTCCCTTCCTGCACAAGGCGAGATAGATTCATAGTTGCTGTACGTTTATGCTGAAGATTAATTTGTGCTACTCTAACCATATTCGATTACAGCACTACACATTTCATCATCAGCACTTGTTGTACAGCAACCAAACACGTTGGCTTATAATCGCATATAGCGAACCCCGAAATGGGTATTAGGAACATGAACATCATTTGAATCCCACGATTTGCGAAGAAACGAACGTCCACTGTGTCAGAGATTCGCATAACACAGCAAGGGTAAGACCCACGACACTCCGTGCGCGACTGGCATATTTTAGTCCTGCCAGCCATTCAGTCCTCGGCATGGAGTAACACCTTGACTTGAGGACTCCTGTTACCTTATGTATCTCAAAGTTCTGCTGCAGGATATCTGGCTTTCGGGTACCCAATGGGGCGAAAAAATCAATGCCTATTTGTACAACAAATGGAAAATTTGGTTAGCAGTTCTTCAGCAAGTCGAGCAGGTTTTGCTTTCATGTTGCTATGAACTACGAACACCTCCAGATGATAGCGTGGAATTCCAACGTTTCGACTATATTTTTTTTCCAGGATTGAATAAGGTCTTCTCTAAGTCTGTGATATTAATGCTTGTACTTCTAAATGTCCATTTTCTAATTTGCATTAATTTTCAGAAAATTTGTAAAGTTTCATTCCTACCTGCACTAAACGGGTCTGATGTCACTATGATTGCAAGTACTCTCAATAGCCGTAAGCACAAAGCCGTACTAACTGTTTTTAAACCGGACTAACTTTTAAACCGGCCTAAAATATTTGGTAAGCTTTAATCAAACGATGCTGTCATTTATATGGCTGCGTTCTGATCTGCGTTACACGTCAATGTTAAAAAAACAACAAATTCAAGTTAAAGAAAATGAGTAAATTCATTCCGATATTTTCTTGCAGTAAAATAGCTTTTCTTCGTCAAAAATCTCGTTCCATAGGGTTTGGGAACAATTTTGTCAACTTGTTGCCGATATGTTTCTGAACATAGAACTTTAACGTGTTGGATAGTTGAAAGTTGGCCGATGATGTACACTACTTTGTAGTGACATAATAGGCACAAAAGAAAATAAATTGATATACATATGCATGTTTTTATTCAGTTTGAATAGGCGCTCGTCGAGTTAGAGGTGGCTGAACCATCGGTTGTAATTGGTGCCATGATAGTTATTTCTCGACAAAAATATGAGTACTGGTTAAAAGCCAACTGTCAAAATTCTCTTTGAAAGGAAATTCCGGACAAACCGTTACTGGCTGAATACAGTTCACATCAGTTAATGAACGTTTGTGCTTGGTGAGTAACGGTTTGTCCAAAATTTCCTCGCAAAGTGAATTTTGACAGTTGGCTTATACGCCGTAATCATATGTTTGTCGAGATTTGTATATTTTTGAATTGTTTTCGTTCTCCATGTTTTGGGATATCATTTTTTACATCCTAAAGCACATTTTAGACTAATAAATAGAAAATCGATTGTTTTAAAATTTTATAGTAGAGAAACCGCTTAAACAATTTATTATTTAAGATCCATAATTGACTAAAACGTTATTTTGCTAATAATGGTGCATACTATCGAGAACGTTATAGAATTGTATTGTTAGGCGCTAGCCACTCCAAGGGCTTGAAGAGCTTCTCTAACATTACACTTAGTAGTCAGTTCAGCCAAATCTGACTGTTCCATATTAAATCAAATGCTTATAGAAAAAGAGTGGAAACTTACATCTTTTGAAAAGTTTGTATCAGTTGCTGTTCTGCAACACATGAAAAATGCCATAAAAATTATTTATTTGCTTCAGATAATTATGTCGTCCATGGAATGGAAATCTGAAATTTTAGCCTGGTGGGGCTTATTATACCATCCTACCCAACTAGTCTACTAACCATGTATATAGAATTTGGCAGACCTACTTTGCTGAAAATGAAGTAATTCAAATTATCAGCACGACTACCCAATCAAGCCTGAAATACCAAAAGTCCAGTAATTTTAATTAATAAAAATTATAATTAGTTATTTCCTATAGTCTTCCATCTGTCTGATAATGAATTGACAATTATAAATTTACAAATTGAACCTGATACTGGAAGCAGACAAAATTTCTTGGACCAATCGTTCTGAATTTTGCACAGCTCTTCTTCTTCTTCAGACCATTGCCCAGGCAACTACAAGAGCTTTTTGCAAACTGCTAAATATTATTACTTTACAATAACATGTTAATCGTTGTTTTAGCAATAATCGGACTTTGGTTTCAAAGCACAGCGAAAAAATCGAAAATCGACCAAAAAATAAAAGCTCCCTTAACTACTTGTGAAATGCTGTGAAAAACAACTGTGGAAATGTGTCAACGTTTGGTCCAGTAGATTTTGAGTTATGGTGTACAGTTTTCGATGTGGCGCATGACTGAAAAGACAATCTTTGCATCGAAAAAAAATTAAAGTATCCAATTTTTTGCCGATTATACCTTACACAATACCCCTTAAGTTCCGACACGTTTTAAGCGATTTTTCCGTATTCAACTTTTTGCGTAATTTTGCCAAGTCGTCTGTCTAGTTTCAGCTTTCACAGCTCTTTCATACCCTGTGCATATCTGTTCTATCATAAAGAATTAAACGAAAATTTGTACTACAGCGGAAATGCAAATCGTTCAAGATATGCTAGAAAATTATAAATTACAAAACAATACAAACAAGCTCCGATAACATTTAAATAACGATCAAAATGATAATATTTGTAACAGTTTGTTTGCCGTCATATTTAAAAGTGTTACTTAGGCTATATGGCATGGCTTCATTTGCAATTTTTTATTCAATCTTAGTTTTGAACTCTTTCGAAAGCAGTAAAAGTATAAATAAACTTCCACTTGCTTATGGTGTTCTTTGAGAGAAGATACAACTAGAAAAGGGAACAAATTGTGATTATATATTCTTTTCCTCATGTTAAAATAACTAAAAAATGAGAGCAAAATAAACTTCACTCATTTTGATAACCATAGGTAAACTAACGAACGAAAACAATTTTCATCTCTGAATCCAATTATAAAATTTCGTTCAACAGATTGTTTCAATATGATTCGACTTCTGCTAACCTACAATATAACTCTTCGATGTGGCATTTTGAAATGAGCGTGTAGCACCTTCTAGATATACGACGATAAAGAATATTTAAAAAAATGCATTTAAAATTCGATTACACCTGTTTTTCGTACGGGATAAAACTTGCTTACTTGCCCTCATATGATTTTTGTGCAACATGGGCCATAATATTGCACATAAAGTTCGAAAAGTTGATTCAAATTATTGAGATGTATGCAAGAGGAACATGGCGGCCTTTTACACTGTTTTCATTTGGCTTCAGGATGCAGCCATTTCTGTAATGACAGGTACTAACGTCTTAGGCCGGACTAAACAAGGGCCTAAAATCAAAGATAGTACCGTGTGGCGGTACCAACTAAATTCAAGCTTACCGCTATCAGAGTACTAAATAAGTAAATACCACAGACATAGAACATACCTTATTCAATCCTTGAAAGAGACTAGAAAATATAGTCGAAACGTTGGAGAGAATTTCGAAGCCTGTTCTGCATAAATCTTAAGACTGATGACCGCATTTCAATAAGAACATAACCAAGACAGCCGGAAAAACAGAAATATTAAGAATAACTATGTTACAATAATTAATACTAGCAGGAAACTGGAACAACCACTTTGTTTTAAGAAATAGTGAATAGCTTTTTGGTCACGGATTTTCTTTTCATCCTTTGATAATCAATACTGAAACATTTTATACAAATAAAGCAGGACACCGTACCGTACTCTGCAGATGAGAGTAAGATATTGTTTATTCAGTAAACTTTTCCAAACACTGGACTGACGTAAAACACGATTCGCTGTCATTCATAAAATTTACACTTGCTGAACAACTAAAGTAACCCGCGTGACACAATGGAACTCGAAATGTAAATAAAGTTTAATGAAAGAAAAACCATTTCCGACAATTTCCTCCTTCCGGAGAAAAAGTATAAGTAGGACAAAAAACTTTACCCATTTCTGCACTGATCCCATCCCCAACATTTTACCGTGCTCTATAGTGAAAAGCGAAAAAAAAACATTTCCCCAATATTAATTTCTCGCTAACTGCTTGTGTAAAGTCTGACCCGTGACGTTTTGTGAAAGCTGGACCGAGCAAGGTGGCTACCAGTAGGAATGCTTCGTTTATTGTTATTTAATTAGGTAAACAATTTTCAAGTTTTTCTGATTCGCAAATATTTTTGACCGACGGCGCAACGAGAGCACCGTGGTTTTAATCAGTTCGTCTATCAGTTCCAACTAGTGGCAACACAGGCAATGGTTCGATTATTATCCGCCAAAACAAATTCCATTTGCAGAGTAGGGAAAATATGCAGCGTAATTATACTTTCCCACGGAAATGCATTTCATTACGATGTGGAACATTTGACATGCATTACACATATACAATTGCTTCGTTGCTACCATCTGCAAAATTGCATAATTTCACACTCTCTCTCTCTCCCTCTCTCTCGGTTGAAGCTTCGCAAAGTTTCCAGCCCTACAAACCTAACTGTCTCAAAACTCATTATCAACTTATATTTCTATCTGAAATTCAACTCGCTATTCTGTTTATCAAACTCACCAACCCCCCCATGAGATATATTTCTGTATTTTTTCTATAACATTACATACGCTACAAATCACGTGCTACTTATCCGAGAAACGACCATTACAACAAGCATAACAACTCGCTGTGTCGCAAAACGTGACGAACAACTTTTTGTTTTCTCTATAGAACCCAACGAAAAAGTTCAAATTAAATTAATCTTCAAATAGCACCGATCACAAGTAGCCACATGTATCATCTACCAACGTTGTAATTGGAAGCATACAAACTCGGGAAAAATTAATTATAGTTCTTGCACAATCAATACCTCGGAATGTTACGTGCGGAAATTGTTTCATTTGAAACTGTCCCATCTGACACCGATTCCAAACGACGGTCACAAGAGCTCCGTCTGGCGGGTTGTAAAACTGGTAGTTTATCGCTGATGGTTTTTCCGTTGCCAGCTAACAACGGTGAAAATTAGAAATCCAGGCCTCCGATTACATTTCCAATTGCGCTTTCCCATCCTCGCAGCGGATGCTATTCGCCGTCAACGGGTGAAATGTGACCGATACGTGTCTGCTCCCTCGTTAGTAAAACTCTGTATATGAGCAACTTTTATGGCACTTCACTCTTAGCAGGTGTTTATTATTGGCTTTTGTTCTACTGGATCCGAGTCTTGAATTGGATCATTTCATCACGTATTCTTCTAGGTTTCGATATTGCAACCATTGTGGTGGTAGATTCTGGTCCGCTACGAAAGTATCAGTGACAGGCTCCCATCTATCAAGGCTATAGTTGGACGGTACTTCACAAAAGAACATGCATGGATCCCACTAAGAAATGTTCAACTATTACAATCAAAATCAGCACAAGGTCTCCAATATCACGCTTAACCACAGTAACTGCCAATAAAACAGTAACGATTACCCGCTCAAAAACGTCTGCGCCTAGTAACTCCTAACAAACAGCCAGCATCATGAGGAGGTCAGTAATACAAAAAAGGGGAAGAAATTAAAAAAAAATCTAAATATATTAGCTAAGTATCTCCTCAATGTTTTACAGTAACGTGCATTTTCTTGAAAAATGATTTCAATTGTTGATTTTTCTTCAAAAAATACTTATGTTTATTCTAACACATACTCAGAAATTCTACTTAATCCCTAATCAGTGAAGAAAGCCATATTTTCCTAAATAATTTTAAAAAAGAACTTGTTTCAATCCACCTATTGGTGTAACTGAGCCTTACTCACTCATTATCATTTTATTATTTGCTTCATCCAAATAGTACCTAATAGTATTTAGTACCTTTTTGATCGCTTCTCTTAGACATAAGGCGCTCTCTCCCGTTGTGTAGCTTAAGCATTGTGAAATATATTTTCCAATGTGTTCATGTTGCATAACATTGTGTTTTGCAGAAGTTGGGGACGATATTGTGTTTTCGAGCAAAAATTTAATAAATTTTCTTTTTTCACATATTTTGTTGTTTAAAAATGGTTTTAATCCATTCCACGAATGATTATAGGTTTCGATAGATAAAAAGATATTCGTATGGATATTAAACCTATCCACAAACGAATGCAATTTTTTAAACACTTTTCTATAAAATATGCGTTTGCGGTGAGTTGGCGGTGACACAGGAGAGCATTTAACGAAGTCGGGGAAAGATGGCGGGTTTTCCGAGTCACATATTTATGTCTATAACAACAAAGACAATGCAACAAACCCTTTGATAAAATGCTTAGATGTTCCCAACCGTCTGCCTTTTTATGCAACGTGTTCTATGTTATACGATCCTCCTAAATCAAACGAGTACAAAATAAAAACTGAAATCACCGCCAACTAGCCCGGTCCCCCTAAATATTATATTTTTATTACACTGCACAATAGTTCAGAATGTAAATTTAGCCATTTAACTTTTTGTCAAACTAAATAACTCAGCCTTATAATATGTTTAGGAAAGTAGTTGCACTTTGTTAGGCTCTTCTTTTTATTTGAGCAGCAGCTAGGGTGGTTCTAATGTTACCATGATATCTACAATTGAACTTTTTAGAGGTTTGAGATAGAACATAGCTGTCTTTGATACAGTTGCAAAACAAGACATTTTAGACAAATTTGCTAAAGACATGCAAGTTCCATCTTGCAAACTTTCCATACTCGAGAAATTCAAATGTAAGATTTTGCGGTGTTTCTTAGAAAAACGGTTTTATTTATATTACTGTGGTTTTTGATTTACACTAAAGTAATCTTTGGACAACTTGAAAATTATTTTAGAGTGTTTAAATTTGTTTTTTCTAAAGGCTTATTTGACTCGGCTCAATGCGTTAGCACCAGAGTTACAAATATTCAAATTTTTAACCCTAGTTTGCAGAACTGAGCCATGGATCTTTTAAGTTTTCACAATAAGTAAAAATTAAAAAAATACTAAGATTGTCTGACTACCAGATCTTGTTGACGCAGTTTGCTGCTGCGTGTAGAGAGCCTTTCCTTGGCGGTGAAGCATTAGTTGCCTTATCTGTCGCAGCTTGGGGGCCTTGTTGCTAGTTGTTGGTTTGGGAGCGGTTGCCGTGGTTGTTGTCCCTTTATTATTGGTTGATTGGGTCGTTTGTTTTGGTTCATCTGTAAATGTCGGTGGCTGCTTGTTAGAGTTCACTGTAGTAGATGAGTTTTGACTAGTTGCTTCAGCGCATGTTTTGCCGTAATGGGCTGTCTGGTTACAGAATTGGCATGTTAGGGTCTGCCCGGAATATGTGATCAGCATTGTTTGCTAATAGATTACGCCATCATTCAGTTATTTGCATTCGATAGTCATGTAAGACGGTATTGGTTTAGTCACTCGCATCATCACAATACAAACGCCGTTGGTAATACCGGTGAATAAATTTCTCCATGTGTCATTCGCAATAGATTCTACTTCTCCGCATTGCGATATATTTCGTTTGAGATAATCTTCCTTAGTGCGCGGTGGCAAATCATATACACGGGGATCTTGATTCCTGTGTTATTAAATTCGACCTCGTGTTGCATGTTGTTCTTTGGAATAAAGTTTTTGCCTGTACTAAGCGCCTAAACGTAATCAAACACAGTTTTTGACGTGGTGTAGCTGAAAATACGTAATTTCCGCGAGATTAAGCCCCACTTCTGCATTAACTGGTTGTTCCACCTCCTGAGCTGTGGGTCTAGCACGAGTCGGACGAAATCGTGTTATACCCGTAGCACGGGCACTTTTATTTTCTTTGACGGACTCATTTAACTGCGTAGCGAGCGGCAACGATACAATATTGTTTGTGCACTGAAAATAGAACAAAGCGCTTCACCAATAGGGTATCTATTTTTGCATCAGCTTTGTGCGAGGTCAGAAAATAGACTGACATATTTTACTTAATGTTACTTTGAAAACTTTTAGATAAAAATATAAAATCTTTTCAAGTTTCATTATCTTTGATTAAGGCTCTCAAAATTAAATACCTTTGCTGCCATACGATATATCATACTTTGTAGTATATATCACCAAAAATGGCAAATGCGATATTTTTCTATATATTGCAATATTTACACAATATATATATATATATATATATATATATATATATATATATATATATATATATATATATATATATATATATATATATATATATATATATATATATATATATATATATATATATATATATATATATATATATATATATATATATATATATATATATATATATATATATATATATATATATATATATATATATATATATATATATATATATATATATATATATATATATATATATATATATATATATATATATATATATATATATATATATATATATATATATATATATATATATATATATATATATATATATATATATAAATATATATGTACAGCTTTATAGTGAAAGAAGCTAGATGATCAGATCTGCAATTGAACGTATTAGACGAAAAATTTTGAGATCATCCGCGAAAGACAATTGTGGACTCTTCAGAACTAGATATACTTCATTGAAGTATAGCAGAAACATTAACGATCGCAAGTAGCTTCCTTGAGGTATTGCTAACGTAGAAGTGAAGGGGCCTAACAATCTACTATGACAATTACTATCTCTCGGTCTGTGAGGTAGGATCGAAACCACTGCAAAACACTACCATTTATTCCAAATCTCTCCATCGCTTGCGATATTGTAATTGATCTTTTCGAAAGCGACAAATAAGTCGGTGAAAACTACGTCGGTTTTAGCACGACGTTACATACTCTCTCTCTTATGTAAGATGTTAAACACAGCTGATTAGACGCAATTGACCCTCCGGGCGTGAAGTCGTATTGATCGTCACTTAGGTACTGCTTACAGTGAGCCTGACGAGGTTCAATAGCCACCAGCTCAAACAGCACTTAACGAAATTGTTTCACGGTAATTTTTGACCCTTATTACCCTTTTCATAGAGTGGGAGCATGTTCGCATATTTCCAAGAAGATGGAAAAACTCTTCTAGCAATAGATGCTCGAATGATATAAAAAAGTGGAGTAATCAAAGCTACGATATGCCTTTTCAGGATAACGGAGGGGAACCTGTCGGATCGCGGATTGAAAGATGACTTAAGCCTAGAGGAAGCTCTGGTAATCATCGTTGTATCAACATCGATAGCACCCAAAGCTTGCCCTACAACTGTGTCGTCAAATGGTGAGATTACATAGTACTCATAAGCTTCCTATCTCATGCCTCCACTGAGTCATCGATAGACATTGGGTCGTTAAACCGGCGTCGGATGGGTGCTATCAGACTTATGCTGTAGCAGCGGAATGAGAAGGTGCCAACGGGCGGGCTTCAAAACCCGTACACGTAGGTGTGACGCGACCGGTATCGAGGAATCAATGGCGAGCGGCAGGGCATCAATAGTTCGAACCCCATCTCTACATAAAACTAGGACTGGGTTCCGAAGTGATAACAAATACCTAGCCGCGCACGGAGCCTGTGGGGCGCCAGGGCGCACCCCACAGTATTTTTACTCTTACCCTGTCAAGCGGGTTGATTTTCTTTCCCTAGTTCTTTATGAGAACAAAACGGAAAAAAAACTAAGAACACTGTAAACATGAGTTTGGAGGAGATTGCTGCATGGAGGTGAAAGAGAAGAAGAAATGCGTGAAAAGCAAACTTTGAGAGCTGCTGAATAATGGGTTGCTGGAGGATGTTGTATCCTGCACTTTATCCATTCTCAACTCTCTAGATAGTGACGAAGATCGGACAGTGACCCAGAAGGGCACAGACTCCGCACTTAAGCGGAGCGGCGAAGAAACGCTATGGGTGGCTGCTGAGAAACGGCCAAAAACCTGCTGAAACGATAGAGTTGGCAAAAATCTCAATAGGCAAGGCCCCAACCAAGCGACAGCGTTCGACAGATACGGAGTCACCGAATAATAGTGGGTACAGGAAGGAAGCGCTACCGAAAAAAATCAAGGGGCAGCATCCTAGACAGACACTAAAAACTGAGCAGCATTCAACCTTCAACGAAATCACCAAGTCGTACTCAATGGTCATCATTCCGGTTGGGTACCCTGCGAATACCCTCAGCCATGAACAGCTCAATGCTACTCGATATGTGCTGATCGATAGCGTCATGAAGCAGATTTGATGCAATACGAGACCGAAGTTTAGGAAGTGCACCTACAAACAAGGGTATCTCGAAATCGCCCGTGTATACAAAGGCAGCATGATGCTACAGTTGCGATCAAGCCATGGTAAGGTGCTTCATTGGAAGCCATTGAAGCGTCTCAGATTCCCAGGTATTTCCCTGACAACATCGATTGGTCCAACGCGAACACCCCCCGCCTGATGCAGAATCAGAACGAGAATTTCTGCACAGAACGCTGGAGGGTCGTGAAGAGAAGCACGGCCCTCAAAACGGTAGAGCTCCTGTTGGCGGTAATTGAGCTTTCAGTGAAACTAGTAGCCTCCCAACACAACCAGCCAAACTATGTATTTGGAAAGGCTAGAATGCGCCAGTTGAATGGTGTCCCGGTCTTTGCCAAACGTGGAAGTTCTAGGCAAGCATGGACTTATGGGTGACCTAACACGGAGCACCTCACGAGGAATTTCTGATCATAGCAAGCCTGCAGCAACGGTAACGAGGGCATTGGTGGCAGCCCGTCTCACGGGTATAAATACCAGAGGTGAATACCTACTAGAAGACCTTTCGTCAAATGATGACAACTCCAGCGGGCTTTTGCCTGCTCCACAAATGAAGTAAAATAAAATAAATAAAAAAATGTATGTAACAAGGGAGTTTAATCTATTTTTTATGAACGCAGTTAGATGCGTTGTACTTGACCTTACGTTATGCAGCGCTCAAATAACGGAAAAGATAAATCCGTTGTAGCTAAACTGGTACTAGTTAGACTAATTATTACTAGTTAGACACTTAGCTTAGCTTAGCTTAGTTGACCATCCGTGAGTTTGCCGTGATTGATCAAAGCCTGTTGAAATTTCATATTGAACCAATTGTGTGATACTTGGGAGTAGTTATCATACTCAACGTGCAACATAAAAAGACTAAGATTATAGTATGATCAATAACGTAGATGGCCACGCCCATGCAGGTCAATTTTGGGATGGGAAGGAATGTTAGTCCAACACTTGTGACTATTATGACCGAGGAATTCTCTGCATCATCCACAAGCGTCACAGGATAGGATTGGTGTTAGTAGGTAGGGAGATGAATCAGGATATATCTTGGTAGATATTATGATTTAACTAAGTACTCACGCGCTTTGTCTTTTCATTTTAGATCAAAGTTTTCAGGTGTGCGACCTCCTGTAGAAATATGAATCCACTCAAATAGGCTTTTTAAAAATTATTCTTCCGTGGGGCGTAATGAAAGGATAAAGCCGCGTGGAATATGATAGAGGTCTATTCATCTATAAACAATATGATCTTAGCAATATGTACGAAATCGCTCGCGATCAATTTCCGAGAATTCGAAACGAACAATTTGAACTTCGAACTGCCGGCCATCGGGAGTAATGCTTCTTATTAACACTTCAATAACCATTTTCAAAGTTTGCAGTACAAAGAAAGCGTACAAATGTATAAAAGATATCCCAAATGAATGTGAAAAAATTCACTGCGAAATGTTAATGACAAGTTGGCATCTCCACTCTCCCTATCAGACAGGTTCCCATAATCGGGTTAAATACCAATTGCAAACGACATGTTTATTATGCGTAACAAATATAATAAACACTACGACAGGGGATCCCTCGGTGATCCAAAAGAAGAATGGATGGGAGAACAGCAATACTAGCAAATACCGACTACCATATGAGCGGTGCAAATTCGAACGAGTGGCTTAGAGTACTGCACTGGATGATTTTGAAGAAAGGACCAGTAGTGCGATTTTACGAAGTTTTAGCTTCCGATGCCCCTACATTTTCTCACAAAGTGAAGTTCTGAAATGTTGAGATTTTTACTGCTGTTTAGGAAAGCAAAAGTATAATAAAGCTAGTGTCAGGCCTTCATGAAACCTCAAGAAGTCACTTTTGGAGGTATTCGTAAATGTAGATTTGTCGATAGACGGTTCCAGATTTAATTAAAAAAATACCTAATTTAACACGTCTACAGATCGTTTTCAACATAAAAAACTTTTTGTGCAATTCGACAGCTCCAGCTTTTTTTTAAAACGGTTTTTAAACCAAAGCTTTGGAAGTTAAACCTTGGCGTGGAAGAGCCGGTATATTAATATATGCTGTTACTTAGTGTAGAATTAGATTTTGTCCTTTACAGCTATTATACAACCGTCAGAAGAAACTTAAAACGTTGGTACACAATTGAGAATAGCGAATCAGAAATGGTGACAATATGTCAGTGATTCACTAAATATAGAATGGATAAAGGTTATGATGTAAAGGTTTAAGGTCCGTCCAGGTTAAGTCTTTGGTACGGAGCAATTCCTCGACCTAGGAACTCCTAGCATGTTGTTAGTCGCCTCTTACGACATGGGAGCAGTTCCCAGAGGTTCTATTCTTGTCTGAAATAGTGCAAAAAGATTTCAGCCCACCGGACACCTCACGGCTTCTAATTATCACTAGTTAGACACTATATACAAACAGTCCAACGACATACACGATGTCTAAAGCAGCTGGCAGGTCCGGAGTAATATGCCATGAAGAAAAGCCAGAAGGTCTAATTTGCTGACGAGAAAGCGAAAACGAACGATTGTTTTTTGGCTACGGAACCAAACGCCTGGCACTATGCAATATTTGTTCCCACAAGGGCAAATTAGATTAAACCAATTTATGCAATGAGGGCACAAGACCTAACATAAATGGCGGCTAATTGAGCATTTCGAATTTGTGCGATTAACGTTTCTTCAACAATAATAACTACGTCAATTTTCCAGTTGAAGAGCAGTGCTCCCAATTTTCAGATCTGTTTCAGTACCGAAACTCAGATCCAAATCCAACCATAATTTGTTAGCCATCACAAATACTGTAAATATGTCTCTTATGAAACATTGCATTCCATTCAGCGGCATTCCATTCTTCAGCAAATTTATTGAATTAATAACACTCGTAAATCTGGATTTGACAGGTTCCACACAATGGTCCATGCGATATGTTCTACCGTAGTAGTAACTGCGCAATCTGCACATCCTAAAAATATGTGCGTAAAATCGTGCAGCAGAATATTTGAACAAAGGATCGTTCGCTTCCGATAACCGACTACAACTCGCACATCGGTTTCGATAATAACGTTTATTTAATTCTTATTTTATTTACGGCCCCCTTAGCATCGCGACAACAATATTGCGTGTGTGCCGGATGTGTGAACATTCGCACTACAGTTTTCACATACTTGATGGTCAGATGATTATGCTCATGCTTCCAACTTTTTCGTGCTTTTGCTCACCTAAATCAGGCAAAGGCCCTTCCATATGAACCCGATGAATTTTTATAGCGTATGTTTTTCACATCATTGTGTCTCGTCATCCGATATGCATATATGTATCTATACAGAAAGGTCTCACCCGGTACGATTTGGGAACAGAAAATAAATGTATCATCTACAGAAAAAAACATTAAATGTACACAGATAGATAGATAGACATTGAATCTGTGGCAGCATTGTTGAATAAAAATATAAAATACGTTCCACTTCTTTAGACAAATTTTACTACTAGCTTTAACGATATGTTACTATATTGAAAGCCCCAAAATTCTAACTCCCATTTGCCCATTCCCGAACTAAAACAGCGCTGACGGTAAATGTTGATATTGTTATGCCACCCAAAGATAATCTCCCTATCGAGCAAATGGATTATTGATGAGAGCGTGATTTCGGGTGAGAGTTTTTTTCCTGATGTTTTTTCTCGTTTTCTTATCCTCCCGAACATGACATTGCAGTGCTGATGGCGAGTACGTGGTGACAACCTTGACCAAAGCGATTCTGCACTATACCGGTAAAGTCATCTGGACACCACCGGCCATTTTCAAGTCATCGTGCGAGATTGATGTGCGCTACTTTCCCTTTGATCAGCAGACCTGCTTCATGAAGTTTGGATCGTGGACCTATGATGGCAACCAGGTAAGTGATGAAAAATTACAAATCGTGATAACCTGAGTGAATAGAAGTTACAACTCGTGGTATGGTGGGTGGGTATAGTTGAGAAAAAGAAAGGATTTTCCCGAGTTACTGGAGAGATGAAATACGATACGTTTAGCGTATTGAAATAAACCACGCAATGCACTCCAAAGAGCCTGGAATTCAAGGAAAGGAAGAAACCAATAATTATGAAATGCATTTGCACTCTATCGCAGCACATTTTAAGTCCTATGTTTTCACTCCAACTTTTTGGCTCCGGTTTTTTTGCACGTGGTTGAGATTCATCTCCTGACATAAAACTTGTGTTTCGGGTTCCGAATAAAAATGAATCTTAGTTTTTTTTAGCCTGGATCTGATGTTTCTTATGATAGTTGCAATAGAATGACTACAATGCTTAAAAAAATTTCCGAGATAGCAAAAAATTTTCACCGTTCTTGTATTTTAGAGACATTTGGCATCAAATATACGAATTCGATTTCTGAATTTTCAGGCTTATATGAGAATTTCATATGTGACAGGACGATTCAGTCTATATTTTCAAACCACATAACGATCCGTGCGAAATTTTGAGCATGAACATGAGCATGATAACCGCCCAATTCGTAGTTCGTAGTCGCGTAGTACTACGCGAATGACCAGAGCAAGCAAAATTGCACAGAGAATCAACGAATGGGGCCTGGGAGTAGCTATCCATTCTCAATGTGCACATTTCGAGAGTTCTATACTTTGGAATGCCAATAATGGCGCTGACCACGTCCTTACAGTCATCGTGGAAGGGAAGGAATGTTAACAGTTATGTGTCCAACAAAAAAACACCTTTAACAGGCCAACGAGGGTACCCGGGTACCCACAAATTGAAATGCTCATAACTATGGCTTCCTTCAACCGTTTTGGACACTTTTAGATGTATTGGACTCAGGAACTCGTCCACTTTTTGATTCTGTAAAATAGAACCGGAAGAATGGATCTGGTTTTTGGTAATCCGGATTTTCCGGAGTAATGTTCCAGTACTAGGGTATGATTTGTAAATTTTAATAATGTCCTTGCAATACGAGTATCAAAACTCTTCAAATTGTCTCGGAAGACTGTTTTTATTGTTACGGGACCCTATTGCAAATTGAAAAATGGAATTGGAATGGAATGACCACTCATGGCCCCACGGGAACCTGCTCCGGAATGTCCGTTCCAGGGTCAAATCACCAAATGGTTCCAAAACCACGAGATACAGCCTACTGATGCAATCCCAAGAATTTTGATACCCATATTGCTAGTATTCCATTGAAGTTCGCAAATAGTACCCCAGCACTGGAATCTTTTTCCGATAGCCCGGATTCCCGGGAACCGAATGAAGTAACCCAATTCATTTTTACCAAGTCCAAAAATGGATGAATTCCTGAATCCAAAACACCCAAAAGTATCAAAATCAGTTGGAAATTACCTTAGTTATGGGCATTTTAGTTTTGTGGGTACCCGGGTGCCCACGTCGGCCTGTTACGTAGTAAAAAAAAATCAGGAGCCCCTCCTCACTCCCCCTTACTATATCAACAATATTATTAACCCAAAAGCTTGACTTAGTGAAGTTCGAAGATGTCACATAGTTTCAATTTCCAACTATGGATAAAACATGGGAATTTCATTAATTGAAACTTAAAAAGGTACCCGGGTACCGCGTCGGACACACAACGGTTAATGTAACAAACGTTGTTATGGAGATCGTGCATACCTCTGCATCTCCACGTTTGTCTGGGGAAGGAATTTTGGTTAATAAGGTGGGGTAATGAGTTACACAAAGCTGGATTCACTTTGATAAGTGATACGATCTATGCAACTCCCAGAAAAGTTCTTATGTGTTTATTGCTCTGGACAGCCGGCTGCCGGGAATTTATGATAGATTTATCGCTTGTTGAATAAATTTTGAAACCCTCGGTTTGTAAAAAAAATATCTTCAGCTCCGAACAGCAGCGGCGGATCCAGGGGGAGGGTCTTGGGGGTCCGGACACCCCCCCCCCCCGAAAATTTTTAACTTCTTGAGAAATTTTAAAATAGTTTCTATTTAAAATTCATTCTAAGTTCAAAATCATTCCAAAGCAGATTCGATTACCAAAACTGATTTTAATTGAATGAGAGTATCACATATTACGTATTGTACAATGAACATTTCAAAGTCGAAATGCCCCTCCGAATTTTTTTTTCTGGAACAGTGTTGCTTATGTTTAATTGATTCTTCATTGCGACGAAACACGTAGGGTTGGGAGTACCAGTTTTACCGTTACCGAAAACCGGTAAAACCATCCAAATATCCTATACCGAAATACCGGTTTTATAAAAATAAAAAACCGATATTTTCGGCAATTTGTTAAGAAAGACTAATTAATAAAAGGGATTTTATTGTTGCACAGCTTTAAAGCACTTAAAAAAGCTTTGAAGCTACTGTTTTTAAATTAGGTCCCATGCACAGTAAGCTTGCTTTAGACTCTTTAATAATGATATAAGCAGGGGAATAGTGCTTATGTAAACAGTGGATACAGCTTAATTTAACGACCCCAAAAAATCCCACATGTCAAATATAACTTATCAACAAGAAAATCTGCAAGACAAAATCAATCAACACCATATTCCCACATACTCCATTTTGAATTCAATTTATTCACACTAATGGCAAATCTATAACGCATAGACCTATCACAGAACTCTGACAATAGATTCTACGGTTTGATTCGGCAATACTGTCCCGGGTACGTCGAAACAAAATTAAAAGAAGATTGTTACAAAGCACTGGTTTTCAAGACAAGGGGGAATTTATGCTCAAGCGCTTTCATAAATTAAGTATGAGTGTTCGAATAGCATTTTTGGATACCAGTGACAAATCTGACCTTGATCAATCTGTCCTACAGCGTTTTCGTTTTCGACAGACTGAAACCCGTTCCAATTTCTGGTGAACACCACCTATATGTCCGAGCATTTGGATAACGAGAAAAGAATAACTTCAGCTCTGATTTTCCATGAATGTGTTTTTCAAATCTCGGTACGCCGACTGTATCTAGCTAAGATTATAAACTCGTCTACAAGAAACTTCTTCGAATACTGTCTAATTGAGGATTATTTTTGAGGATATTTTTTCTATTGCATCGAACTACACCAATTTTTTGGTAGTTTGTTAAAAGATTAATTTAACGGTTTCATCTAAAATATGGCGAACCTTCTCTTATTCGTTCTCGTTTTCCGAAAAAGTTATGTATTTTGGCATGAATTTTTGATTTTAACGTGCCGCATAAATTGTTAAAACCGGTTTTCTGGTAATATTGTTTGTTAGAATCTTAAAAAGGCTATATGAAAGATTGTTGTGATATATTCTTCGATTTATTTATTGGCATAAACAAAACGAAAAAAAAATGATTTTTTCAATCTTATTGGCAGTGGCAGATCTAGAAAAAAATTTCGGGATGGGTTCGAAATTTAGATTCTAAAATGAATATTGCACAAAACATAATACGTAAAATCCTCATTTCAGTATTGCTCATTAAATTTAGTTTGAAAAGATATAAAATTCAAACTAATTTAAAATTTATCAACAAGTTGAACATTTTCGGGAGGGGTCCGGACTCCAGGACCCTTCCCCTGGATTATTTTCTCTAACCAAAATTGCAAAATTTTATTGAGGGATTACACCACTGTGGAGCACGAAAAATACGAACAATGTGCAAACATTACTTCAAACGATCGGGTACACCGGGTGCGTACACGAGAACGATTCGCACAAGGCAAAATGAGTCAACACCAGTGATGATAAGAGTGAGAAAGAGAAAACTGGTGCCACGAACCTATGTGTACGCACACCGTGTACGTACATAGGGTTCGGTTGTGCAGGCGAACATGTGCACGTGTTTTGGTACGAAATAGCGTGTTTGAGTTTGTACATGTGTAGGTTTAATATAAGCACAGATCCAGAGCGGACATTGTGTAGTTAGATATGTGATGCCATGAAACAAATTATTCGCCTTAAAACAATCTTAAAATTTTAAATCTGTTTTAAATCAATACCACAAAAGTTATTTGAATAAAACAGTTTTTCTAAGAAACACCATAACCCTCGATTTTAAGTTTGTTGTAATATGCAAAGTATGAGAGCTAGTGCTTACATGTCCTCATCAGATTTTTCCGAAATTTATCGTTCTACAACTTCGCTGAAGGTTGTTTAGCTCTAGCTGGAATGATCAAAAAGTTAATTTTTTGATCTTGGTAAAATTAAAACCACCCTGACTGTTGTTTTAACAAAAAGAATGGGTTCACAAACTACGAAAACTTCTCCAAAGATTTAATGAGGCTAAGTTGTTTAGTTTTAGTAAAATCTCAAAACTCCTGCTAAATTTGCATTCTGGACAACTGTGCACTGTACCCTATATTAAAATGATCGGAGGGATCCAAAAATTGTGCTTGGAGCTAACGCTCATTTGCAAATCATATTTTTGAAAGAATCATCAACACTCGCGAAAGTTTTATGGGCATGTTATACTTACGTCTATTCGCCTGATTTTTTTTAATTGATTATCAATTCGTTAAGTGTTACATAAACCCATCGAGTGGTTTGGGCTCTTCTGGCAGCGAAAGAAAAAAAACTTAATCCCTCCCGCTGTCACTCACAGCTCATTATTATTTATTGTGGCTTTCAGCGTTTCCTATCAAAACAACTTTTCACACCGTGAACAACAACTTATCATCCCGTTTTATCGTAAGCAACACTGCACAACTCCTGTCATCAGCATGGTGGAAGCGACGCCGACACCAAAGCGCTCCGTCATAGACTTAATAAAGTTTCAACTTTCGCCATAATTTTGCTTGATGAGCATTGGGCGGTGAAATAAACAAAATCATTCATCCTGACGCTGCATATTAATTTGTCGCTCCAGTAGATACCACTTGCAACGAAAATACTGCGCTAAGCTAGAAGTGAGGGAAAATCGCCCCAACTTGGTGTTTTGTTACGTTGTCCATTTCTCCATTCCATTGAGTTCCGTCAGTTATTTATGTTCCGTTTTCCATCAACTGTGGCAGAACATGAAGCCTTTTTATTTGAGTATAATTCAAAATAATTGTTTAAAGGGGTGCATTTTTGACGGGGAAAATCGGTTCACTGCAAAACATCACCAATGTGAAATGGAAACAAGCTATGATAAACTTAAAATCGCTTTCGTTATCTTACTAAAGTGGAGCAGTATTCCATCCTGACATAAATTAGAAACAACATCGTTATCTCAGTTTGCCATTAATGTGCTTCCCGGGATGTTTTCCGACATCTTTTTCTGCTGATAATACATAGAGTTATGATTCGTTTCCGCAACTGCTTCGGGGAGAAGTCCCCTTTTCACGACATGAGCTCTATGGCTTCGAGTTTGTCGCGGAAAACTCTTCAACGCTGATTGTATCCAACGCCGAGTGAGCCAAGACAAGAATATGTTATGCAAAAAGTTTTCTCTCACAGTAGGATGCTATATATAAGATCTATTCAATCAAGGATGATTTTTGTTTATTGACAGCCATTTCGTCGACTTCGATCTAAATATTGAATTCAAATTTGTCAACTTGATGTCATCAAATTCCGCTCAAAAACATATCAAATGGACTATTATTACTCTAGTAAAAATACAATCGCTTCCTGTTTTTATTTATGTTTTATGATGGATTCATCAAAGCATGACTAAGGATTGTATAATCAATCTAAAAGATATGAGCCTTTTATACTAATTTTAGAAAAATTCATATGAAGTGGTTTCACTCAAATTGAATTTTCACATCCTTATTTTTCATTGATACCAACTGGATTGGATTATAAAGAAAAAAATAAAATCTCTTTCAAAATTTGAAAAAGCAAAAAAATTATTTCTGGACAGAATATTTATTGCACTGTTCGAATTCTTTGAAAGCAAGATGAAAACAACCGGCTTAATAACAGAAGCGTAAAGAACTTAATAGTTGGTTTTATTATTTGAAACCCCGTCCCAGTTTAATTTATTTTGCTTTTTGTCGCACATATTTAATTCGAAGTTTGATTTCAATAACCTGGATACAAATATTTGTTATACTTCTCTCATCCGATTTCACATATCATCTTCTATCCTGTTAGGACGTATTAACATGCAAAAACTGAAACAATGACGACAGTTTTCTATACAACACTTATTTTGGATATAAGGAAAACACCATCACATGACAAACTAGACAGACAGAAGTTGAACACGCTTTTCTCGGTCAGGCATTCGTCCCAGTCTCGAAGCTCCGATGAACGTCCATTTGTCAGCATAGCTCATGCGAATCAGTACTTTTTTCTGCGGAAATAATATGCGTCTCACGATTTAGTGTAAGATCCTATCCCGGGGGACCGCAGCACAGCAAAAATATGTCCTGTGACAGGTTAACGACGATAAATTTTAGTTTGAATTATTCCTTTCAAGGGTAGCCACGTAGGCGTATCAACATGACGTGCCTGGCTTACGGGATGTAAAACTTTTGTTCTTGAATTGCCGAAGCGTATCTTGAACATGTCAATGCTGCTCGGTGGAACCAAGGCAACAGCAACGTTTTTTGGGAACTGAGCTGACAACAACTGATGGAACATGGGAAGCAACGAGGCGTTGAAGAAATGTGTGAAATATAATAGTCTGGTGCGGATAAACTACTTAACGATTACCAGCGATATGAGCTCTATTCTGCTGAAGAGGAATTCCAGCTTTTCCTTAACATTTGCGATTTGAGTGAAACATCCCAGAATGCTTTTTTCATTAAAATTTACTTTTTCCATTTTAGTTTTTAAGAAACGAAGGCAAAACAATTTAAAATCATGACTTTTTTGGAAGAAAAACAGCCAACAATTTATTATTGGATGCTCGCCATTAAAAATAAAAATATTAGAGCCCGGGGCTAGATGGCGGTTGGGGTAAGTTGGCGGAATCCCTTTTTCTCCGTTTCTATTAGACACAGGTAATCTTCGATACAACGTACCCTCGATAAAATGTACTCTCGATATAGCGTCACTCGATATAACGTACATTTTTCCTCGATATAACGCACATATTTTTCAATTTATTTTTCATGTCGAAATTTCTATTCAATTACTTATATATATGCCTTATTTTAAGAATTCAATATGTTACACACAATCTTGAAACGTACTAATTGGGCTACTAATGAGCATGTTAGCAGTTGTCTACTTCATTGAAGTCTACGAGAGCGATTTTTCAAATTTCATTTGCGTATGATCGTAATTTATTAAAACCAACCATATCTCTACAAATAATTCAAAATGAGTAAGCTCTAACTGAAAACAAAAATTAATAATCTTGGTGTGACCATTGTTTGTTGGTTTCGGGATAGCGGAAACTTTTTTTCTGGGCCGAATGACAATGTTTAAGTACCATGGTATGCTGTGCCACAAAAATAGCATGTCAAATGCAATCATATTTGATGACTATCAGATACAATCGCTTCCTAAAACTCTCGAATTCGGTTCTTCGCACTACAGATTCTTTTTATCATTCTCGACATTTGAGTCTTAAAATGACATCAACCATATGATCTACGAATCATATTGAAAGTAATGCGGACACATTTAACTTCGATTTCGGATATTCCTGAATTCAGTTACCTAGACTCATGATTGTTTTGTCTGTTTTGCATTGATGTTGCCATCATATGATGCATGAAATGAAATCTCCTCTACGAGGAATCCAGTGATAATTACCAAAATTTTAATGCCGTTTCCTGAGACTCCTGAATCCGGTTATTAGAATCGAAGATTGTTTGTCATTGTGTCACATCAAACAAATAAGAGTGAGAGATCATTTGCAGTATTTAGGAAACCGGTTAGCGGACTGAAATATATTTTAAGAAATTCTTGAATCGTAGATACAAGTGGATCTTTATAGCCTATTCTAACGATTAAAGTCCATAAATTGATTTTATTTCATGAGTTGCAGACGGTGGGAATAATAAAAAAACACTTTACAAGCTCAGACAGAATAATTGTGACGAATGACTTAATAATTAGGAGTCAAAATAAGAATTTTTTCAATAAATTTAAATTAATTCTGGCATCTTTTTTTGTGGGACCACTATAATTTTCTTATGAGAAAAGTTGTTTCATAGTACTAGGTAGGTAAGATTTTCAAAATTAGTTACGCGGTACCAAAATTCTGTAAGATAAAGTACCATGAACAACAATTCTGTGAGAATTTTGCATGCTTCGATATAACGTACAATTTTTAAACCGTGATGTACGTTATATCGAAGTTTACCTGTAGCGCTGCCTATCGTTGTGAACCTCAAGTTATGTGAAACCCATCATCCGATGCGTTTTTGTTGAAAAACAATTTGTGTTGTAGAAGTTGTGGGCTATATTGTGTTTTCAAACATACGAAATAAATTTTCTAAATTTTTCAAACACTTTGTGTTATTTTGGGGTGATTTTCAATCTAATTGCCGAATGATTATATTTTAGATAGTGCGTGAAAAGGGCTTTCAGTATCCTTATAGATATGTCATCTATCTATGAATTAAATTTCAAAAATATGCTTTGAAAATGGAATATGTGTCAAAGTCAAAATTCCGGGGTACTGAGACTGAAATATATTGGCATATATTTTCATTGTTCTGGAAGAAGAAATGACCTTTTCGACGATATGTTACGTTACGTCATTTTATTAAAAATGCTATTCTATTTTTGAACAACAATATGAAAATAAATACTATTTTTAAATTTTTTCTTGTAAAGTATGAAAATAACTCAATATTTCCATAAAAAACCGTCTTTGTTTCATTAAAAATTGAAAGTCAACTGAAAAAATGACATCGTAGTCAATTAGTTTGTGCCGAAGGTCCCAAAAATATTTTTTGTCATTAGTCAAGATTTGGAGGGTATAGGTTAAAGCCAAATTGACACCTACCGATCCGATTCAGTTACGGTTTAGTACCGTGCACGGACACCAATATTCTTTCATATACATCAAATGCAAGCATTTACACAAATCTTGTCCGGCACGGCGCGCAGAGGAGTAACTGGGGTCGGATCCTAGCCAAAACTATTTATTGCGGCTATTGCTGTTATTATGCCTAAAGATGAACTAAAAATAGAAAATAACTAGTTTTTGGGACAATTTGGCATCTATCCACCTACCAGTGTGGAGGTCAATTTTCTAGATCCTTCCGAATACTAGTATTTTCGAGGTGATCTTTGTGAATACATTTGTTTTTTCCCGATGCATGAACAGTTGGTCAGTGGAAAAGGGAAAAGAAAAGGGATTCATAGATGCACATATTCATAGATATACATTTTGCCAAACATAGTATTTGGCCCTACAGCATTTTGACGTACCTCAAATTAGTGGAAATATCAATATTTACAAATCGCTTGGAATTTGTGGATCGGAAGAGATGGAATGTTTTTCGGATAGCCGGAATCTTGCTTTGCAATATTTAAAAAGGGTGTTTCTAAAGCTAGTCCAATACACAGAAACACTACTATTTTCGGTTATTTTTAAGCTGAGGTTACACTAATAGTTGTGTACAATTGCGTTTGTTATACTATTGTCTTATTTAATACAGTCATCATCATTAGAAAGCGATTTTGCTGGATATATAATAAAAAATGATTAAAAACCCCTTAAAATATCACCACTTTGCATCCATGCAAAAATTATTTAGAAATTTTTGGCATACTCTTTATTTTGCCACAATATGCAGTATGCCTTTAGGTATCTAAAAAACATATAACTAAATAAAAAATCGAAAAAAAAAATTTGGATATTGGCCAAGAATTTGTTCTAGTTACTCCTCTGTGCGGCGCCATGCCGGAGAAGGGTGAATGCTCGTATTTAAATGTGTGAAAGAATATTGGCGTCCCTGCACGGTACTGACCCGTCACTGAATCGGATCGTATTTCGACAAATTTCGATATTAGCAATAGTTGTGAGTTGTCCAATTACACAGCAAAGGTCGGTCAGCGAGCTAGTAACGGGAGATAAGGAAAAATATGAACGAACAACACGAAGTCGAAGAAAATAGGGATATTGCTATCAGGAGATATTTCACTGCCGATCCACAGAAAAAAATATTTTGTAATTTTAAGTTTATATTCATGCACATATTTGGAGCATGAATATAAATGTAAAATTAATCTCCACCACAAATACACACGAAATGTCGTGCTTTCTTCAACGAATTTAATTAGAATTTTACACGTGGATTGAAAATTACAGTTTCTTTAAACGGAAAACCAATGCCCTTCACTGTCTTTTTACTCGAAAACTAGTGTAAAATGAGTGACATGTAAAATTACACGAATGAAAGTGTAAAATTGTATGCTGTTTGATGCTCCGATTGATTTTAACGTTATTTTCAATCAAATTTTTGATTCAATCGTTGTATGTTTACATTCATATTGATTTACATGTCGTTTAAATTTCGTTATTTTTTGGTGTGTCTGTAGGAGTGGGTGACAGCTAAATGGCTCACGAAAACGGGCATCGATATCGAGTTAAATACCGCCGCCGAAGAATTCTCAACGCCAGCTAGCATATAAATGCAGAGGAACCCCGATTTTATCAGCACCCAATTTTATCAGCCCCCTATTTTACCTACCCCCGATTTTATCAGCTTCATATGAAAATTGATATCAGATTCATATTAAAATTGATAGTTCGAGTAAATCCTTTCTTGGGCATATATTTTTAATCTTAGAGATCCGAAAAATGCAAAAATAAAAATATTTTTTTTTAATTTTGCGCTGTCAGACCCCCATAAGAGGAACTTAAAGCAAATAATCAGAAAGGGTTGCGAGGCTATATCTGAGGACCAAAAAAGAATATTTAAAGAACTTCGTTTTATTAAAAGGGCAGAAAAAATATATGTCCCGATTTTATCAATGTCCCTGTTTTATCAGCCTAAAATTCCCCAAAGGGCTGATAAAAACGGGTCTTAACTGTAGTAACGAGTCGAACCAGGAAGCAGTTAGAAAAAGTAGCAATCTAGAAAACATGAACGATTAACACAAAATAAAAAGAGCAGGAGCACAATCCGTCCTGATGTGATACCTAACGATGGACCCAGGAGAATGAGACTTAGGCTAAACAAAAGGTTAACTACTACAATACACTGGAGTAAGAATCCAATACTACCATAAGCAGCAGTGTTTGTTTAAGAATCTTTCTCGATAACAGACATTGACTCAATTTGTTGAGCTGAATCGATTGGTATGCAAGACTCGTCCCTCCACGCTTCGGGAATAATCTTCTGAGTTTAAGGATTTCTGTACATTTTTTTATAAGAAACGTAAAAAAAATCCAAACCCTACCTGCCCTCGAGAATTTTGTGCGCACGGGTATGGTAACACGTCCTTGCTGTTATGGCAGCTGACTAAAGTTGGCCAAAACGTAACTGGACCGTCATGAAAATTAATGAGGCGTAAAATCCGTTTATTGAAGCAGTTCCTTTTAAATACTTCCAAATTCATAATCTAATAATTTAAATACTTCCAAATTCATAATCTAATCTGTCACTAAAAAGCTGGTTTTGTTGCTGAAGGAACAGATCCCTCGCCGAATCATATTTATTTTTGTGAACTTACCCACGAAAAAAAACTTGAATCTTCTAGGAACTTTGTCGTGAGCCTTTTCCGAATGACCTTCAACCGCAGTTGACGAAAATAGTTGGCAGTAGTGAGAGTTTCCTTGTACTTTTTAATCCCTCGAGCCACAGTACTTTCAGGATAATCTAACATTATTGCCCGTTTCCGAGTCGAGTTCGCAGTTATTTTCGTTTTCGTCTCCTGCATGAGGAATAACGCTTACAATGTTGGTTTCAAACTGTGAAATAAATATACGGAGCAAAAGAGATGAGCACAAATTTTCTAATTTCTCGGGTATCTGTATTCCGAATCTGCCCAAAATCGATGGAATGCATACACAAAAAAATAATGAAATTTAAACGACATGTAAATCAATACGAATGTAAACATACAAAGATTGAATCAAAACTTTGATGGAAAATTACGTTAAAATCAATGCACTCAATTGAAGCATCAAAAAGCATACAATTTTACACTTTCATTCGTGTAATATTAAATGTCATTCATTTTACAGCAATATGCGTGTAAAAAATACATTGAAGTGCATTGGTTTTCCGTTTAAAGAAACTGTAATTTTCAATCCACGTGTAGAATTATAATAAAATTCGTTGAAGAAAGCATGACAACTCTTGTGGATTTTTGGTGGAACTTAATTTTACATTTTTATTCATACTCCAAATATGTGCATGAAAATAAACTTAAAATCACAAAATATTTTTTTTCTGTGTAGGCCATTAATTTAAGGTAGCCCTGGCTTAGTAAAACATCAAAAATTCTAAACGAAAATCTAATTACTGACTGGAAGTTGTTTGACAATATGGTAGATTGGTCTTTCCATTTTTAGGTTCAGCAAGATATAAGGATTCATACAGGAAAGCAATACAGGAACATTACTGTACACGCTGTTGTTTGGAAATTAAGATTTTATATTTGATATTGCGCATACTCGAGCAAAGCATGATAGCAAATTGAAAACTAAGCTTGATGTTGTGATGTTGCCGGCAATCGTCACTCAGATCGATATCGTTTTGGTCATTTTAACAGTTTAAAGATCAAAATCGAGAGCAAGAGATTGTTCCTTGACATTAAACAGATCTCCTATCAGTAAGAGCTAATTGAAAACTGTTGAAATGTTTCGATAACGAAATAAGTACCCACACAAAGTGATATTCTGTTAAAAAATGAAAAAAAAAACGAGGATTTTTTCTGAAAAACGCAGAGCTGTGCTTTCAGCAAAATAACATAAAAATATGAGATCAAAATATTTAAAAATATAAAATCAAAATATTTCAGAATATTTTCTAGAAATGAAAATTGAGTTCAGGCTTAGGGAAGTCACCTTCAGCACATATGCAATGCTGTACCAGAAATATTCATTTTTCAGAACAACTTAAATATGTGGCTGAAAGTTACAGCGCTGGAATTAAGATTCCCTTGTATATAGAAAATGACAATATAGAGGTAAGGATATATGAGCTATCAACACGTACCCCCGTTAAGCAAATGCAAAATGCACGTCATAATTCTGAGCTGTTGAATCCGTTACACCTGATACTTCAAGAAACTTTTTCCCGAATATGGCTAATGATGTTCATTGCGTGAAAATGCGGGTCGAAAGATCTATCCCCTCTTGACTATACAATTCAAACGCAATGGTACTATAAGTAAACAAGCCACGCTATTCCTATGTGCCAGTACTGTACGTTCTTCGTCCAGTTCTAAACTAAGAGAGCATCCAGGATAGCTTGTGGGACAGTAGGTCAGTTCATTGTCATTCGTTCGCTCAAAATTGGTCCCTCGAATTTGGCCACTTGCTTTAGGTGAACTGACCATTTTGTTTCTAAGCGAATTGAGTAAGTACTATTATGGTTTCAAAAGGAAATCCGACTGACACTCAATAACATTTGATTTTGTTCTAGTTACATTTTGTAAATATTTTAAAGACCCTCGGCTCCGTAAAGATATCACTATGAGCCGTATCTAATAAATGAATTATAAAAAATGTGATTTCATTCAAGGATGGTGTTTGATTCACTATTCGCCAATCCCTAACTATGAACCGTGTTAAGACATGAGTTTCTAAAATTCTACGCTTCTAAATTAATTTATTTTCTAAATCTTCAATAAGAAATATTTTGTCAGAAAGGCGTGCCCCTCCTTTTCCAGGCGGCTAGATCCGCCTATGGCGAAAACAGATATAGAATCGAGTAGCTCACACTACGTGGGAACTTTTTAACCCCTTTCGTAACTTTGTATCCTCTAAGTATTTCACCTATTTAAAGAATGGCATGAAATAAATACACCGAATCATAATCTCGAACGGCAGTCGACAGCAATAAAACTATCGAGCAATACGTTCAACTCGAGCCATTCTCAAGTTCGATTGTGTAGGTTCCATAATGCCAACATTTCTCGATAATCTAGCCTACTCCTTCGAGCGAACTCGAATGAAAATTAACTTTCGAGCTCGGATAGGAATCCTTAATGCGAAACAAGGTTGATTCGAAATGCGGAATGCCACCCCAGATTCAATAGCTATAGCGACATAGGTAGCCAAACATGAACGGATTGGTTTCAACAGTCTCTTGTTGCCTTGTTACGATCTCACCTTCGAATGTACATAAATTTGTATACACAATTGTCATGTTTGAATTTCGCGAGCTTCCATCCAGATTCAGGGAAGATGCAAACGGTACAACTTGCTAACAAAACTTATGCAAATTTACCAACCACTCAGTAGCTTACAGCGAACGCCGACACTGGACTCTGGGCAGTCTTTCTTTATCCTCAAGTGGCCGATTTTGCTTGTTTGCTCGAGACAGAACTGCCAGGTCAGAGCTTGTTTGCTTCCCAGACCACGGAGGGTTGAATTTTTGCTGACTATCTGTTTAGTGGTGAAGAACAACGAATGCACGTGGGTGAATTCAGCGGTATTTCGGATGGATCCGGTCTTTTCTATCTATCTATGAATAATCGGATTAACCCCCTCTCGTTTATTTTAGTACCCCATCTGAGCTTTCTGTCATCATTTGCCCGTTAAAATGAAGGTGTTGCTTGTCTCCTGGGGGTGATTTTGAAAAAAAAGCAGAGTGGAGAGGTCCCTAGTTGACCCAAATGCTGGAAAGGCACGTGGCGATTTTAATTATATAAAATCTTTTTCAACCGTCTGCTTGTTGAAGCGCATCAAAGATTTGCTAATTCGTTTGTTTTTTGTACTTCTCCTACAATTACACCCCGTTATTATTTACTATTACTTATAATTTAGAGATATTAGTTCTTGGTAAAAATTACTTTTTAGCCCATTAATGCTCAACTTACTGTATATGAAAAGTAATAAGAATAACTCCTATTACAACTTGAGTAATCTTTGATGCGCTTTAAAAAGCAAAGGGTTGGAATAGATTTTATATATCATTATCGCCCCCTGCCTTTCCAACATTTAGATCAACGCTAAACTGGCTTAATTAATGAGAATATTCTGCCTCTTCACTAGGCACAGAAATTGTCCGTACAGAGAAAAGGATGCGAGCAAAACGAATTTTTTCGAATATTCCAAAAAAATTGTCCATGCAGATTTCGTCCAAATATAAATCACTAAAATCAGTATCGTGTATGACCTCCCTTCGCATCAAGGATACACAGGCCCGACGAGAGGGGGGGTCAGGGGGGGGGCAACTACCCTGGGGCCCGGGTCTGGTTTGGGGGCCCGCATTTTTAACTGAATTTAATTTATTTTAATTTAATTGTTGAAGTTTATTGTTTCTGTTGGCACTGCAAATATACCGCAATCAACTACGTTCCAGTCGTTCCAATGGTTTTCTGAAGTACGTGAACGTAACCCTATTAGATTCATTTAACAGTGCAATTGAACCATTCTTGTTTCATTTACGCAAGTGTTTTTAAAAGTGTTCGTAAAAAAAGGTTGAATACGCACAGTACAGTATGAAGTTGTATACAATTTAACATATTCGTAGCTAACTGTTACTAATAAAAGTTGGGTATTTTCGGAATGGGATTGACGAGTAGATGACGAAAATGAATGTATGAAGCCATTTTGAAAACTAAGATGGCGAATTCCAGATAAGATAGGGTAACCAACCAATTTTGGACCCCTAGAGAAAGTGAAATCACGTGAACGTCAAAAAATATTTGCTTGCCTATGTTTTTTAATGCAATACATGCACGAGTCTGCTCCAAAATTACTTCTTGAAAGAAAACTGTCAATGGATGTTTTATACATTGACATAAACTCGAAAATGACATTTCTTCACAGCATGAATTTTTCACATTTCGGACCCTTCCACACTAATTTGGACAGTGTTTCAAGCATATTTTGGACACACTGAATGTGACTGAATATATTTTGGAAACAGTGAAGTTTTTTCTACTAAACTGACCTACTGACTCGTTTTCTTTGCAGTATATTTAATGCATGAAAGAAGAACATAAGCAAATCTGTGACTGCCAATCAAAAATGGTACATTAATCTTTATATGGAAGGCTGATTGCGTGAAGTATTTTTTTAGTTCTATCATTTTGAGAAATAGAAAAACTTTCGGTACAATTAGGTTACTGCAAACTTAACAAAGCAACAATAAATGTAACAATTCATCTGTAGCAGTATTATGGAGTAACATCCTCAAGTGGATGATAAATCAAGGTTCAAAGTTCGTCAGGAATCTTCTTGTACAATATATTATTATTTTTAATTCGTTTGTTTACGAGGTGGTTTCTTGTTATTCTTTCTAAGCTCAGTTTTTCTTTGTTTCTCTTCTTTTACTTTCCCTTTTTCTTCAGTTTTCGCTTTGTGGTATTCAACTGTTCGGCGCAATGTTAAAACAACAGGACTACGTCGCTTGAATCGTGATGTTCCTGTTCGTGTGAGTGTTTCAGGCGATTCTAGGAATTCAGCAAGCACACTCTTATTATCATTATTTAGCTGTGATATGTCTCTTAGATTTGTCAACCTATAGCTTGTCGAATTCAACAAATTCGAACTACAAATTTTCTTCAACATGGATTTCAGAAGTCCCGTCTTTGGTTATATTATGGTCTTCAATGAAATGTTTCTCAATCGTTTGATTTTCGACATCCTTTGGTTTGAACATTTCTAAATAATTTGACCAAAAAGAGCAGGCGACCTACCGTTACGAAATTTTTCACTATTCTAACTCGATAAACAAATAGCTATTAAGAAAGAAAATCGAGGAGCGTCCAAAATAAGTTGATATAATTTTTTTTAAGACATATTGTAGACACCATTTATTTGAGATGTTTTAGATAAAACATTACGAAAAAACCTTTTCAAACACGTTACATGAATAATACCAAATCAGACAAACTGATTAAATCGATAAAAATATTATAATTGTACATTTAAATCCAATTTGAAAATGAATCATTTCCACCGGTTATCGTTGAAACATGAAACGTTTCGGTGATTCGTTTGAAAACTGTGGATTCTGTTTAATTTTAAACAATTAGAGATGAACTAATGATATTGAAACTTAATAGACAACCCAAGGAATGTAATTGCTGCATCAAACCAAACAAATGCAGAGAAACTTGGCAGTGTAGGAGGCAACTACATTAACAGGGTCCAAAATATGTAGGGGTACAAATTAGGTTGGTTACCCTATCTGTATAACCTAAAATATTGACATTTTCGAAATAAAATAATCATAGCATAGACAAAGATATAGTGATTTGGGATGCGGATGATATGATTATAGAAAACTTTTCTCAACCAGAAGGAACTATCTTGGCCTCCAAAAGGGCATCGTTCATTTATTCGTCAAACCCGCTTAAAAATACCTCATAGTTTATACAGAAATTGTTCGAAATAGCTCCAAGCTACCATTTCTATCATCTACTCGTCAAGCCCGTTTCAAAAATTCCCATATTTTTAGGGTTATCGAGATTATTGTTCAATCGGAAGTCTCCATCCTGGATTTCAAAAAGGTACCAAATATCCATTTTCATCATATACTTGTCAAGTCCGTTTCGGAAATACCAATATTGTTGGGGCTATCGATAATGTCGCTCAACCAATGAATTTTAGTAAGAATGTAAATCGAACTTTTTTTTGCGATCTAAATCCCAAAAAAACGAACACTTTTTTACGAACTAATTCAATTTACGAACCCTTGGCTTGGTTCGTAAATGGAGGTTCCAGTATACACATTTGATGAAGAAAAATATGGGAATTTAACTAGATACTTATTCTACCCATTAGTATTCACCAAAAGTTGAAACTCTTTCTCTCACAACTCTCTGTCTCAGTCTTTTTAACAGCAGACTTCGCTTTTGGATCCCAGTCATCGCCTTCGTAATGTTTTTTTCTCTGAATGTTAGCGCAAGTGTAACAACTGATTCCAAAACCGATTTTACCATGTTCAGAAACCGATAAAGAAAATTCGTTCAGGTCATAGTGACAACTGCAATAGCTGAATCCAGTACCTCAAAATCAACAGTATGTACAAACAACAAAAAACAAGACAGCATCAGTGGTGCGAAATTTCACATTTAGTTGTTTATTTCCGATAAATTTGCTGAAACAATATTCAGTTTTAACGCTTCCCTCATTCATTCACTTCCAAACCAACTGAAATTTTATGAAGAATCGAATGGTTGAGTGCAGAGTAAATATAAATTCATTCATCAACCAAAGCATTTATTTTTTATTATGTGGACAGTTTGAAGGCAAAAGTTTTTTTACACTTTCGAGCATAACTGAACTGCGAGCTAGCATAGAAACAAGATTCAGTTTGCTCCTGAAACCGAAAATATGCGAACATGAATGCGTTGTTCCGAAAAATCGAAGGACAAGGGAAAAAAAACCAAACATTCGATTCATTGCGGCGGGCATGAATTGAATTTTGTTTCTCTTTCAAGCTCACGCAGCGATGTCAATTTTTCTAAGCTCTGATTCTGGGCAGCATTAACGATGCTGGCATTAACGTGCGTCAAGGGAGCATGAACGATGGCGATATGGACTGTATGGCAACGCCGCAAAAAAGGATCCCAATTGCAATGGCAAGTTGGATGTAAGCCACTCTGAAGGCCAGCCACAAATATTACTTTATTAATTTTTATTTTTTCCATCTATTACATGTTTATAATGCTGACGACTCTGTTAAGCCAACGTATTGAATCGTGTCAAATAAACAATTTTCATAATAAAAAAGTTTAATTGAAACGGTTGCATCCATATAATTTCTTTAATCGATATTGAAATAAGAAGTCATATATGGTAGGGCCCGTCAGTACTTCAAACCCTGGGGCCCGGCGCGGCTGTCGACGGCCCTGAGGATACATAACACTCTGTTATTCGCCAATAAGACCAACTTTCGTATTGCCTCCGGCAGAATTTTTCCCCATTCCTCCATGATGACTGCTTTCAGATGATTCTGGCTAGTAATTGTAGGCCTTAGGGTTATTTTGCCTTCAAAAAAATGAAAAAAAAGTTCGATTAAGTATCTTTAACGTCAGCTGCATCGGAAAAAAACAAGAACATCATATGGTTTAATTACCCAATTTAACGTTGTACATCAGCCATATTTTTACCACCATCGAATTATGCTTCGGATTGTTATTATGGGCGTAACGAAAACTTCTTTCATAGCCTTCAAAATGTCCAAACGATACAACGTAAGATCAATTAATACAAGTTACCACCTCCAGAAACTCCAAATATACCCCCAAACCATTACATTACACCCAACAAGTTCGACAGTCGATCTTAAATTTTGCTATTCTAAGTCGATGATGGGCCTTCTCCATGTAATTATTCCGCCATCAGATCCAAAAACACTACATTTATTCTGGTCAGTAAAAATTAGATTTTCTTTGAGCTGTTCAATACCCACACCGTACTTTTAAGCATATTCATGTTCATACTATGTTGCGTTTCGGCTTCGCCTCATCAGAAACCGACACTAACACATTGTCGGAATAGATTAGCGCCGGCTTGACGCAAATCCCTTAAAACTAAAACACACTATGTGTTTCAATCAAACGACTGATCAAACGCGATGTCCCGTTCGAGCAGAAGTTCTGTTTATGCCGATGAGACACAAGTGAAGCCGAAACTTGTCTTGGCTTAGCAGGCCTATGCGAAAGCACTATGCTATATTTCTATAAAAATATAGCATAATATTCATGTTGCTTTTTGGTATTTTCGCGAGTTTAACAACTTACTCGGGAAAATTTTCCAATGGTACGGTTTCGTACGAAGATAGCTGCGCATGATTTGAGAGAAAACAGTCACATCTTCAAATGTGGACAAATTTCCAAACAGAATACGAGATCTAGGTTTAATTTTTTCTTTATTTCGCGATCAATTTTGCTTTCAAAATACTAGTCTTCGATTTACTACCACGTCCTGGTGAAATCTCCAAAGATTTCGTTTTAATAGTTTAATCATGGAGTTGATGGTTCTAGTATTCTCATATGTCCAGATGAAATCATAGCTGATTGAATTTTTCCTAGATCATAGAATTAATGTTTTTTAATTGTAGTACATATAGTAATATAGGAATATAGTAAAAAAAATCGTCCTAGAAATCATATTGCGGAATCCCCGGAACCGGTCGTCATGTGTCCAGTTGACTCGATATATGATTGCATTCTTTGTATCGAGTATACGCATGTGTCCGAATGATATCATAGATGATCATACCCCTCGTAGATCGTAGAGTTGATGCTCCTTGAGTTTTTTTAATATGCTGCACGACACGATAATCCAAAATATTAACCTGCGGTCTTAGGAATCAAATTCCGGAATTTACGGAACCTGCCAGAAATGGGCAAATTCATACTAAATCTTTACGGCATGAATAGCGTTCTGTGAAAATCAATGATCTGTCATGATTTCTTTAAGTAAGGTAGTAATTCTGATATAACTTGAATATAGGGTAATTTGGGGACAAATGCCGCACATTTCTTAAAATCGATCCTGCATCAAAGTAAACCATTAAATATTTGATAAAATCATTTTTATCAATTGCGACAAGTTTCGAAAATACTGTTAAATGGTTTTTGTCATGAAAAAAAAATTCATCAAATTTCCATGAACATTTTAAAAAAAGGTCATTGCGGGTGAGATGCCGCATTATGGTCACAAACTAAAAAATGGTGAACAAAAGTATTTTTTAGCTATCGTTGATGGTTTTGTGATTAGCACCTTCATTTCTAGAAACAATTTTTTATTTAACATTTTAAAAATATTTTTCGTTTGCAACCTAGTGTAACGGTTAAGTTGGAGTAACTTAATTACGGTTACTATTTATTTATATGTTTGTGCGAGCGATATATTGGTAGAGGTTCCTTAAAACCAGTTTTTGGTTGTTTCTTTCAACAATGTATTTATATAATTTTGGTTTGTTCTTGAAAGATTCATTTTTAAAATAATCAATTCGTCGAAATTTTCATTTTTATTCCAAAATTGACATCACTACAAATCAATGCGTTTACTAAAATTAGTGCCCGAAACTTTAAAGAATAATCCGAAGTAACTAATACTTAGATACAAATCGCCCGTTTAAATATATAGATAAATAGACTCATATTTCTATATGTGACTGTGTTAGGTCCGCTAGTTTGTGGATATACCTTATTAATAATCAATAACTGACGCAAATGATCATTTAATGACATTCCAATGTTAAAAAAATACATTTTAGCTACATATCCTCCTCCATCGAGTGCGGCATCTCACCTGCAATTTTGATGCGGAATCTCCCCAATGGTATGGGAGAGATGCCGCACGACGACATTTTCCTCTGAAATTATGAATGCCTTCTAAAAGGTCGCAGCTTTTCAACCGATACATGATTTACCAAAAAAATCGAACAATTTAAAAAAAACGAAATTTTAATGCGGTACTGAAAAACTTTCGGCACTCCGTGATGCAACTGGACACACATAATCATTAATAAAATTTTTGTGAGTTAATAATAAGAATTATTTTACATCTCCAGTGTTGTAATTCTTCGCAAGACAAGCTCACAATATCATATTACCATATAAAAGTGACCCCCCCCCCTTTATCCATGACTGGATATGTTTAAATGTCTGTAAAATTGCTATTACGGTGGACACCTATATATAAGCGTTCAACTGCCACGAACCTGATGAGTGGCGTGACGGCGCTGAAACACTTGCAACAAAAAAAGTAAAATATTTATTTAGCTTAATCAGCGTTAGTTAAATTTTTATAATCTTTGTATTTCTTAATCGATTGATGGCTAAACAAATAACATTATTTAATATATTATAGTTTTTATACCGTACCCATCTGAAATTTTGACAATTATAGAGATGTTTCAATGTGGAACAAGAACTGAAACAATTACATTGGTAGCAGGCCCGTGCGCACGAGGGGTGGTGGGGGGTTGGGGGTTCAAACCCCCCCCCCCCATGATCGTTTTGAATTACTTTTAAAAATTGATTATCTTCCTGTCCAGGAAAATTAATATACTGCAAACCGTTTGGACACATAAAATGTCATTTGAGTTCGGTCACTTTAGAAACAATTCAATGAAGAAAACCAAGGACGAAACTTTGCGAGGGTGGCTGGAAAGGGATGTATGTCAAGATGGACGGCTTCTCTGAAGGATCGGTTAACGTATCGACAAGCTTCGATATTTGCAAAAGTAGTGAGTAGACAGCAGATGTTGGTCAGAGGGAGGAAAAACACGAAGTTGGAGAAAATCGGGATATCGCTGTCTAAAAAAATTTTACCGCCGATGATTATTCCGTTAGAGTAGCAGCGAAATGGATCACGAAAATTAGCATCGCTATAGGGTGAAATACTGCCGCCAAAAAGTTCTCAGCACCAGCTAGCAGATAAATAGGAACGACTAGCACCGAGAAGGATAAGAAACCCGGCGAAGGTGGTTGTAAACAGATGTAAATCCTTATGGTCGACACCCCCTGACCGGTTCATGTCTCAACAGGGTGCGATATTTGCAGCAGACATGAGCAGATGAGATATATCACGAAAGTTTGACAGCAAGTAAGGAAAAGTAGCTATGGATTCACACAAAACAAAATAAGCAAGAACACAATCCTTACTAAAGCAGTACTTAACAGTTGCTCCGGATGGATGAGGATTACGAGATACAAGAGATTTAAGTTTAGTCGGTTGGCTTAACAACTACTACAAACCAATCCTAATACAACGCACAGTGGTCGGAAATGCCAGAAACGTCACTAGAGGCCAAAATATTGAATATATTCATAGGGTATCTTTGGAGGAATTGTTCGTAAGAATATTCTCCACAACCTGATAAAAATTAAATTGAGGCATGGCTTACTATGATTAAAGTAGAAAAATTAACTTTTTTTACTGACGAGGTAGAAAGTTGGTGTCTCCGAACAAGTTTTAGGAATGCTCACAATGAAGAATTTTGTTGAACAACTTTAGCTTGTAGGGCTTAATGTTATCGATTTTTAAAGCATTTTCTAAGGCAAACCCCTTAAATTTAGCTATTTAATATAGCTTTTTTCACTGTGACTTTTCGTGCAAACGATGTTCCAGACAAATGTTGAGATATTAACACCACATAATATTGTTGAAGACTGCATGTAAAAATATTGTTGAACACTGCATATAAAAATTTTACCTGAAATCGGCGGCGCCGCGCACATCTCTTGTAAAAATACTCATTCGTTTTATAGTTATTCAAGAATTTTTTTACGCCAAGTTCAACTGCGTATAAGAGAGAAAGGTGCAAACCAAAATGGACGAGCAGGCACTATTTTCAATGTCCGCACTACGCATAATAAAGGTAAGAAGGTTTTAAGCTCATTTTCTAATGTTTTTACTTTGGTATTTTTACTTACAGTCTTCAACAATATTATGTGGTTTAAATGCCTCCATATTTGTCTAGAGCACGGTTTGCACAAAAAGTCACAGTGGAAAAAGTTATATTAAAAAAAAATAAATTTGAGGGTGTTGCCATAGAAAACGCTTTACAAATCTATAACATTAAATCCTACAAGTTCAACTAGTTCAACAAAATTCTTTATAACGAGCATTTCTAAAACTTTGTCGAAGACACCAACTTTCTACCTCGTCAGCATAAAAAGTTAATTTTTTTAATTTGATCGTAGTAAGCCGCCATGCCTAATTTTAATTTTTATCAGGTACCCTGATACCTGAATATATTCGATGGTTTGGCTTCTAGTGAATTAAGTTCACGTTTTTGGGGTTTCCGACCACTATGCAGTTGTGTCTTTTGATGACTTCTTCTCGATAACAAACATTTACCCAATTTGTTGAGCAGAGTCGCTTGTTTCACAAGACTAGGTCCACACCTCTGGAAAAATATTCAAAGTTTGAGGGTTTCTGTACGTTTCTTTTAAAATAAACGTTAAAAAATCAACCCCCCCCCCCCTTGAGAATTTTCTGCGCACGGGCCTGATTGGTAGTATAGCGTTTTGTTTTAAAATTTCGAAAAAAAAAATTGGCTTAAAAATTTTAATTAGTTAACCCCGCCGTTTTATTTCTTGCTTAATTTAAAAAACGTTTAGAACTGGTCGGTGTTAAGTCAGACCGTATTAAGTCGCAAAACATCAAAAAATGAGATAATAATATTACGGGATAAAGATTTTCGTCATCTACATTCGACATTTGCCATGTATGAAATATGTAACAATAAACAAGAAGTATGGCAAAAAAAATTTTAATTGTAATGTAAAGGATTCTGCGATTCAAACTTTAAACTCGTTTTTCTCAAAATCAATATTTTGTCACTTAGTCCGGTCTGACTTAACACCGACCAACTGTGTTTCAAATACATAGAGCAGTACAGATATTCAGACTGGATAAACTGCGGAAAATTAATTTTGAGTTCAGTAACGGTTAAGACCATATGGCTTGAATTTTAAACTCAAAAGAAGACCCGCTTAACTTATTGCTAGTGAGAGTTATATATTAAAAACCTATTTTAATCCACCTAGCGGTGCAATTGTGCCTTTCTCAATCATGAATCACGAGAATGTGTGCGTTGTTTATATTCATTAAAAACTTTTAAATGCATATATTACATTTTATTATTATACCTCACATGACAACTATATACAGGAAAATAAATCATTATTCGAGTTCTAAAATTTTGAAAAAGAAAAAACAGCCACGGTAATATTGAACTGAAAAAAGGTGCGAAATCGGCAAAGTCCCAAAAAGTCGATTTTTATAAAAAAAATGTTTTTCGAGATAACATAAAATCTCGACGTTTCATGCATTTTAAAGATGTTTGGCATCAAAAATACGAATTCGATTTCTGAAATTTCATGGGGTCCCCCCTTTGAAAAAAAATATGAGTTCAGGCTTATATGGGAATTTCATGTGTGACCGGACCGTTCAGTCTATATTTCCGGAACCATACAAGCGATCCGTGCGAAATTTTATAGATATCTGTGGGGATAATATAGCTATCATTTGGGACTAAGTTTGTGAAAATCGACCCAACCATTTCCGAGAAACTGATATGAGTTTGCTAGTTATGAAAGATGGCCGCTTTTCCCGGGCACTTCCGGAACCGTCTATGGTGGTTAATGTAGTCAACGAAAGTTTGGTTGGCCGTCGGTGACCTAGAACAGCAAATTTAAGTTGTTTGAGAGACATTTTAGCGAAATTTTTACCTTTTTTGCTTTCATCGGAGTATCGGTTTGAATCACAATTTGCTATGTGATCGCACGCCACAACCTGCAACTCCGGAACCGGAAGTCGGATCGGGATGAAATTAAATAGCCATTTACGGGGACGCAATACCTTTCATTTGAGGCCAAGTTTAGTCGAATCGGTCTAGCCATCTCCGAGAAACCGATGTGACTGTTATTCTGAATTTAGATACTTCCGCCGGGGCTTCCGGAACCGAGGATGGTGGCCAATGTGGCCAAATAGACTTTGAATGGATGTTAGTGACCTAATACTACAAATCGAAGCAGTTGTGGTCATATTTTGGAAAATTTTTCACCTTTATACATTCATTGCAGAATTTATTAAAATCGACATTTTCTGCGTGTTCGTACTTATCACCCTGTAATTCCGGAACCGGAAGTCGGATCCATTAGAAATTCAATAGCAGCCTATGGGAACGTTGCACCTTTCATTTGGGACTAAGTTTGTAAAAATCGGTTCATCCATCTCTGAGAAAAGTGAGTGAGATTGTGTTCGCGTACACACACACAGACGCACATACACACACACATACATACACACACACATACATACACACACCCAGACATTTTCCGAACTCGACGAACTGAATCGAATGGTATATGTCACTCGGCCCTCCGGGCCTCCGTTAAAAAGTCGGTTTTCAGAGCAATTGCAATACCTTTCTATTGAGAAAGGCAAAAAGGTGCAAAATCGGCAAAGTCCCAAAAAGTCGATTTTTATAAAAAAAATTTTTTCGAGATAACATAAAATCTCGACGTTTCATGCATTTTAAAGATGTTTGGCATCAAAAATACGAATTCGATTTCTGAAATTTCATGAGGTCCCCCCTTTGAAAAAAAAAATTTAATTCCGGCTTATATGGGAATTTCATATGTGACCGGACGGTTTAGTCTATATTTCCGGAACCATATAAGCGATCCGTACGAAATTTTATAGACATCTATGGGGATATTATAGCTATCATTTGGGACTAAGTTTGTGAAAATCGGCCCAACCATTTCCGGGAAACTGATGTGAGTTCGTAAATTTTGAAAGATGGCCGCTTTTCCCGGGCACTTCCGGAACCGTTTATGGTGGTCAATGTAGTCAACGAAAGTTTGGTTGGCCGTCGGAGACCTAGAACAGCAAATTTAAGTTGTTTGAGAGACATTTTAGCGAAATTTTTACCTTTTTTGCTTTCATCGGAGTATCGGTTTGAATCACAATTTGCTATGTGATCGCACGCCACAACCTGTAACTCCAGAACCGGAAGTCGTATCGGGATGAAATTAAATAGCCATTTACGGGGACGCAACACCTTTCATTTGAGGCCAAGTTTAGTCGAATCGGTCTAGCCATCTCCGAGAAACCGATGTGACTGTTATTCTGAATTTAGATACTTCCGCCGGGTTTTCCGGAACCGAGGATGGTGGCCAATGTGGCCAAATAGACTTTGAATGGATGTTAGTGACCTAATACTACAAATCGAAGCAGTTGTGGTCATATTTTGGAAAATTTTTCACCTTTATACATTCATTGCAGAATTTATTAAAATCGACATTTTCTGCGTGTTCGTACTTATCACCCTGTAATTCCGGAACCGGAAGTCGGATCCATTAGAAATTCAATAGCAGCCTATGGGAACGTTGCACCTTTCATTTGAGACTAAGTTTGTCAAAATCGGTTCAGCCATCTCTGAGAAAAATGAGTGACATTTTTGGTCACATACACACACACATACACACACACATACATACATACACACATACATACACACACACAGACATTTGCCGAACTCGACGAACTGAATCGAATGGTATATGTCACTCGGCCCTCCGGGCCTCCGTTAAAAAGTCGGTTTTCAGAGCAATTGCAATACCTTTCTATTGAGAAAGGCAAAACACAGTTCTAAACGCGTTTCAAATGAAGCAACAAAGAAAAAAAACTGTTCGAAAAATTAAATCAAAACGCTCTGCTGAAGATATGACTGTTGTCGTTCCAATTTTAATTCCTATATTAAATACTACGCTGCTGAATGTGCTCTAAAGACCACAATAGATCTAAATACTGGTCACAGTGGTTCATCTCCTACAATCAAACAGATCCTCTAAGGAATTTGCTTACTATAAGATACTAATACTTGAAAACCTGTGATAACAATAAAAACCAGTCAATGCTTTCTCGTGGTCAGATGGTATTACTTTTGGGTTAGTTACCAAGTACCGCTATAGTTTAGCCTCGCAACATTTTGACAACAAATCCAAATTGAAACTACTCTAACATAACTCAATCTCTTCATCCACCTAAACCTCCAACAAACGCACGCCTTTCAGTACGCGCAAATCAAGTTGGGTCCGCATCATGTAAAATCAAAATATAGAACGTGTGTCGCTGCGAACAAACCGTCAACCCAATGCACACACAAGCATAAAAATAAATTAATTTATCTCAACTCGCAAACACACAAGTATCACACACACAAGTCGCATCCTGCTGTGTTGAACTCAATCCAAACCTATCATTTTCACCCACATTGCTAATCATTGTGTCCCACAACACGAACCTATTGCCTTTCCATTTTCGTGTATGCAAGATTTTAACTCGCTCAGCGCACGATAAACTTTGCACACAGCAAGGAAAAGGGTGTAAGTTGAATACAGTTTAAATGTGTACGGGTTGCAGAAACGCTACAGCGTCCACCGCTTATTGTACTGCCCGGACGGTATAATCATGATGTTGCTCGTTTGGAATGCAAGCATCGACTGACTCAAACGGGCACGCGACACCTCTGTTTATAATCTCTTGGTATTTTCCAGAATAGACTGACTCATTTCCGGGAGTTTTCATGTTTTCCGACATCAATTCATTTGTAAGGATTTTTCAATAGTGCACTATTGAGGTACATAAAATAAATAGCAACAATCCATAATTTCAGTTAATTCCCAATTACTTGGTTGTAAAAACCATAAATACCAGAGATATTTGCGTTCAAAATAGTGACACAAAAACTTGACATAGTTTGATTTCAGATTTTGGAACGACACCCAGCCCCAGATAGTGCAGAAAGACATTTTCAATGTTAAAGTATTTTAGTTTAGCCTTATATGGGAATTTCATAAGTGGCCCGACAATTCAGTCTATATTATCGAAAACATATAACCGATCCGCACGAAATTTTATAGCTGTCTATAGAGATGATATACCTTTCATTCGAGACTAAGTTTGTGAAAATCTCTGAAAAAATTGAGTTACATTTTTGGTCACATACACACTCAAACACACATGCATACTTGCTATACCTTTTTAATGAGAAAGGCAAAAAGGCTCTAATATGTATTAAAATATACCAGATATTTCTCTATGCATGGCCATTTTATCTCCTCCAAGCATCGCAAAACTTTTGCCTTCCATTTACAGCAGGTCACCTCTTTATTAAATTTATTACTCTTTGGGCTTCAGTTTTGAAGCGATATTTTTCCAATGTTGTATGATAAACATGAACTCATCGAATTTGAAAAAATGTTCCTTACTTTCAAAAACTATAAATCTATAATATATAGCTTGATAACTATGTGATTAAAAACTGCAACCGAGCATACTTGTTACATTGATACATTTTGCCGAATATTGTTAGCCGATGCCGATTTAACGAACAATTGTTTCTAATAGTTTTACGTTAATTCCAAAAATCACATTTAAATAATCTTAATTACATTTGTTCATCTATCATCCAACGCCCGCGAACCGAAAAAAATCAAAATGACGATAAAACAAATAATCAGCACAAGTGATCCACTGCGCGACTACATCTGTATGCATAAATGCATCCGCTGTACAGTGTTGATAAGAGTGGCGTTAGTATAAAGCTAGAGACTTAACCAGTGACAATAGTTCCGTTGTAGCGAAAAGTGAAATGAAACGAAATCAGTTCCATGGTTAAATATAGGCAGGGCTAGGATGAATTTCATTCGACTATCGATTACGTCGGTCAGTTTCATACTGATACTGCTGCTGATGGTCGTAAATAGTGGTGATGCCATCGTTGGAGGGATACCGGCGGCGCCACCGCCGGTCGACGATCCAGTAGTTTTTGTGCGATATGTGGGGAAATCCGCCCGTCTCGAAGGAACTAGAAATCGGCAAACGGGTCTGTATTCCTTCCGCGGGGTACGTTATGCGGATGCTCCTACAGGAGAGTACCGTTTCCAGAGACCTCGATTTAAGCGATTGAGCGGTGACATAGATGCGATTAATAATGGCCCACCTTGTCCGCAACCAGAGCCGAACAATCCCTACAAAGTAGTCGGAAACGAGGACTGCTTATTACTAAACATTTTCACTCCTCAAATGCCTGACGAAACTACGGGTTTACCAGTGCTAGTGTGGATTCATGGCGGAGGATACCGTTATGGATCAGCGGCTCAATTTGGTGCGGGTCCATTAACACAGAACGGAGTCATCTTTATTCCTATTCAGTACCGTTTAGGATCATTTGGTATCATTGGTGATGGAAGTCGTGATTTTTCTGGAAACCTAGCCTTGCTTGATATGGCCACTGCAGTACGTTGGGTGAAAGATTATGTTTCGTGGTTCGGAGGCGATCCCAATCAGATTAAGGTGATAGGACATGGGTCCGGAGCAAGGGCTGCAATGATTTTATCATCAGCCGTCATGGCTCGCAGCTCAATAAGTGGAGTTGTGGCAATGTCTGGTTCATCGTTGCAACCGAATTCATATGATTCGGAACCAGTAACATCGTTGAATGAAATTGTGTCAAGGCATAGCTGTTCTGCTGGCAACGAAACTGAAATAGTAAAGTGTATGCGGGAGAGATCCGTAGATGAAATTATCAAAGTTGATAGCGAGCTACAAGTTAGTCGTTTGAGTGACCAAAGAGCCGTGAAATCACTGACTGGAAATGTTGGAATTAGTCCAACTGTTGAGCAGAAAGATGATGATCGAGGATTGCAAGGCATTTTAGTAGAAGAACCCTCGGTTACGATCATGAAAGAAAATTCACAGAACGTTCCCTTGTTGATTGGAGTGTCAAAAGACGAAACAGCCAATGGAATCGACGTTAAAGAAGTTGAATCGGCATTCGGCTCTGCAACAAACTTTTTGAAAACAACTAGTAAAATTGTTGGGTTGGATGGTTTCTTGAAACTTAATAAGTCCATCGCTATGTTGGATTCGCTGGGAAGTGTTCTAGAATTATCAAAGTACTTGGAAATACCAAAATCATGGAATGTGTCACAAGTCTTCGACAAACTGGTTGAAGCAACTACAGACGCCGTATTCAATCTACCAGCAATAGTGACAGCGCAGTCGTGGAGTAAAACATCCAAATCATTCTTCTATAGTTTCGAACATCGATCGGATAGCACTAGAGGAAGTGATTTTCTTGGTGGTCTTCCGTTGGTGTCGAAACAAAGCCCAGATAAACGAAAAGAAGCAGTTGGACATGGTGATGAATTGGGTATTCTCTTTGATACACACGACATACACGGTAATTTGATTGCAAGGGCCGCTGTCAAATCCAAACGAGACACCAATGCAAGACAATCATTTGTCACATTAATCGTTAAGTTTGCTCATATGAATGCTAACAGCTCAGGGGACGATAGTTTGTTTAAGCCTTTTTCTAGCAAAGGAACTCCGTACATGAAAATCGGCGAAAAAGTAACATTAGAGAATGATTTTAGGTAGGTTCTACCAATTATTATTAGGACATAAAAATTTCGACAATCACTTTTATTGCAGATTCTGTCAATTATCGATTTGGGGAGCTCGGTTGGAGTCATTGAAGACAATTTCATGTAAATTTTTAGGAGAAGGCCTTGGAAATTTAGGAAAAGCTGTGAGCGGACTTACTGGTCTTCTCACCGGCGGACAGCAGCAAAAACCTTCCAAAGGATTTGGTATACTATGAAAAAGTCAATGAGACCTATTTACAATAAATGAGAATGAAATATAACCAACATCAACAAGCATACTTTCAGGGGTGTTCTATTTCTCATTTTCGTTTTGTCTTTCAAATTTCAATTTGTAATTCATAACAGAATTGAATAGTATTCAATCTAATTATCATGATTTTTTTCCGAGATGCTAATAGTTGGGTCTAATAAATTTTCCGGCGAGTTATGTTATTATATGTGTACTGAAGTTACAGGAGATAGGACGCTGGTAATAAGTATAGAGAAATTTAACACTATTGGTGGCGGGCATAACAAAGTTGGTAAATTGATTGCCATGTTTGCAGCTCACCTGAATTCGGTTCGTAATAGGAACCGCACATAGGAATTGAGATTTTTCTAAAGATATTATTTCAGCCTGCCAAAGACCCTAAGGTTTTTAAATCCTCTATAATCGAAACAAAAAAATCACATATATAGAACTAAGCCTGCAAACACACTGTATATTGGGAATCAGTAGAGAAGTCAAATTTCAGCACCTGAATTGTTATGGCTATGTGAGACATCATTATTTCATGAATGGGTAATTTCGGGAGAGATGTAGCACTTTTCTAAAAATCAATCCTGCATCAAAGTAAACCATACAGTATTAGATAAAATAATGTTTTTCAATTGCGACAAGAATCTAAATACACTGGAATGGTTTTTGTTATGAAAAAATCAAATTTCCATGAACATTTTTAAAGAAAATACCAAATCGGGAGAGATGCTGTATGTGCGGGTGAGACGTCTGGGTCCTAAACTGAAAATTAATGAACATATATTTTTGATCCTCGTTGATGTTTTCGTGATTGGGTGTCTTCAGCTGAATTTCGTGAAGCTTGATTACGCCTATAAATCGGCTAGCAACTTCACTTTTCTTAAGGTACGTTCTCCCATTTCTATAAAAAAAAATTCATCCAACAATATAAACATATTTTTCTCTTGTTTAATGTGTAATGACACCACATAAGCTGGCATCTTACACTCTGTCAAATCCATTGCTTTTAGTAGAAGGAATAAATGTAAAAACTCTTCTAATCTAGTCTAGTTTGGTCTACACATACAAAGCCAATACATGTAGGTATCCTGGAAAATTGCAGACGTTCGCCTACATTTTTTCTTGTCAATATTAATGTTTGTGGTACATATGATATGTGACACAATCATTAAAACGGTCAGGCCAACTGTGCAACGTACAAAGTGAAGATGATACAAAATTATACGGCAACTAAATTTTTCATTTAATGAAGAATTCAATCAACGAACTATTTCAAACCTAGAATAAGGAAAAACCGTGGACAACCGTACCGACCGTTTCAATTTGATGGGGATTTAATAAATCGTTGGGAGTGATTTGGCTAAGAGAGTTAATGTCACTCCTTTGGACCTAGGTTCATGGGATGGGATGGGACAGAAGTATTTAGCCCTGTCCTGGCTAATGAGCCTAGATTATAGCGCCTTTACTCGCTCTACATCTTGTCCTGGCTCGCTCTCTACAAAGAAACGTAAAACATAATTTCTAACGCATTTAGAGATATGAAGATGAAATTTTTTTAAATTAAAGTCTTACCAGAAAAGTGCAAACCTCTTTTGTAACGAGCTAGGCATTAATTTAAGTTAGAAATCCTAAAAATATCGATAACTCTGACCACTAAAAAGTATAAAAATGAAACGAAAACTTATATACAGGGTGTTTGGTTCATGGCTAAGAACCTCTCGAGGGATGATTGACTGTCATATTTGGAGAAAAAATCGTTCTACATACACCATCAAATCTCAACCGTTACTAAGTTATTGAACTATTTGTGTTAAAAACTTAGTTGTCTTAAAATAGCTCTAACTCAAAAAATATACTTTGTATTTCAAATCTTTTAGATCCATTGTATAGGTGAGAAAATTTCCCGTTGAAAAATTTCATCAAATGTTCCAGTTAATGAGGTTAAGTAACCATTTCACAGTAGTTTATTTAAAATTTAACACTTTTAATCGATATTTCGTTCATTTCGCAAAAATCTTAATAGGTAACATCGCCATTTTAATAATTCAAACTGTTAGTCTTGAAGAGTTACATAATTTGTTCTTTGACATGATACACTTATCTTGTCTCGTTTTCATGAGTTTGGGTTATTGAACTTGGATATTTTTATCTCATATTCACTAATACTAGCTCTTATTGAAAAAGTATGGCACTTATTCTACCTTTTCTTGTTTTTATTCGAAAACCAGGATAATTTTGCAAGGAAAATGAATTAATTCCTTTTAGTCTGTCTATTTTCAACCATCAAAGGCATCGGTAACGATACTCAGTGTGCTCCTGCTTCTATCCGAACCAGTGCAAAGCGAACGAAAAAAACAATTACTTGTGCGCATTGTCTGAAGAACAAAGAATACCGTTATTTTTATTCTTGCGTGATCTATCAAGATGACTGAGTCTGATCAACAAAACGTGATTATTCGGCCTAACACAGTGGCCATTGACTTCAGGTCTTTTCGCATAAGACCAAGTATTCGTGATGTGGAACATCTGCTGAAGGTGAAAATGCAGCTTCGGTTTTCGGAAGTCACCTGCATACAGCTTGAGCACGTCAGGCATGCGGTGCTGATAACCTTCAACAAATTCGCCCAGGCGAAAAGATTCATTTCGCAGAACAACTTAAAACACGTGCTTGTTTGTGACAACGCTTAAATCAAGATCGCTATATACATGGATAATGGGAATATTGAAGTTAAATTACATGATTTATCTCCACTTACTTGCAAAGTGGCAATTAAAAGATTCATGTCGCATTTCGGAGCAGTGGAATCTATCACGGAGGACACATGGAGAAACTACTTCCCAGGTATTTCAAATTGTGTTTTTGTGGTCAGAATGCGTTCCCATTCCCTCCTACCTTACCCTGCAGTACATCACAGAAGGGGGTGATACCATTACACAGCGAACTCTTTGTACATATCAAGGACAAACTAACGAGACAGACATGGATGACCCGGAAGTTGGCGAAAAAAGCAACATCGTCCCGACGCGAAAAAAGATCTCCGCTCCCAATAGCAAGTTGCGCGCACGGGATCTTACAGGCTCAAAATAAAATTTATTGTTTTTTTTTATTTTTTACTTTTTGTAAATATATAAAAGACCCATGGCTCCTCTAAGTTAACGCATTGAGCCGTGTCAAATAAACGAATTTAAAAAAATCCTTTCAGTTAAGTGAATTTAGTATTCTTTTAGATGTTAATTAGTTTAAAATTAGTGTTTTTATTAGCATTTTCGTTATTTTCTTAAAATAGTAAATAGTAAACATTACCATTATTATCATGGAATTAATGCATCTCAGCAAGTTCTACAATTCTTTCTTTGACTTCATTCAATTATCTCTTTTAGTTTCGAAGCAAAATCATTTTATCTCCAAAAACAACGATTTAGAACCCACTACATTTGTGATGAGGTCATGCTGTGTTAACTATTAAATTGCAGCGCAATGAAATGCGATAGGGATAAAGTATCAAATAACAAGTTGTAGAGAATATTAAGGGTACCAAATGAACAATAGTGACGATTAATTTAGTTGAATAATAATTAGAATAATTGAGCGACCGCAAATAAAAGTCGCAAGGACAGAACATGCTACTTAAAACCCATTTCAAATGTATTAGAATATAAAAACTGGATATAAACTTCAAGTATAAAAATCGGACTGGGACAGTCGGATAAAAAATCATCAGCAAAAAACCGGAAAAATATGTCCGATTATAAGTACTTTTTGATAGCCGACTTTTAATCTTGAACACTAAGATATACGGATGCTTCTACGAACGATTTATTTATTTTTTAAACGATTTTTATACTGGAGGTTCATCCTTGCTGAGTTTTACGGGTGAGAACTTTTTAAGATTTAAGCGATTCTTATGCTGAAAGATTTCTGTCCGATTTTTATGCTTTAAGTTTATTTCCGATTTTTATATTCTAATATATGTTTAAAACGGATTTTGCGAAGCATGTTCTATCCATGCGACTTTTATTTTCGGTCGCTCAATTACAAAACTCAAAAAACGCTAATTTTGAGATATTATACTAGTAAAAAGTCATTTAGTACACTTAAATAAAAGATATCTGTACATACATCGAAAGGAATTTTTCTCAGCTTTCCAATGAAGCCCTGGTAATAGCGATATACAGCATATTTTGTAGATTAGAGTCTTTTAAGAACTTGCAAGACGATTACAGGAAAAGTTTAGAAGCGAAATTACAAGGAAACGAAAAGAGATAGGAATATTATGTTGAAGAACAAATTATGAATCGTTCTCAAACCCATAATAGATATTGCTGTAATCATAATTCATTATTCTGAGAAAATTAACAAAAAACCTCATCAAAAATACTAATTTTTAACTACTTTACAACTAAAAGGAAATTAAAACTAATTAACTGAAAGATATGAGAACACCATTCAATAGAAAACTTTCTAACCCTTCCAATGGAATTAAAAGATTTAAAATACGAGCTATACTTTTCGAGTTAGAGGTATTTTAAGATAAATAAGTTTTTTTACACAAAAAGTCCAATAACTCTGTAACCGTTGAGATTTGATGGTATGTGTAGAACGATGTTATATTTATATTTATGTTATATTTATATCAGACATACGTGTGAGTCCCGATTCCAAGCAACCATTTTCGTACGCATTATCGATGTTTGCACGCCAACTACTGATTATGGTAAGTAACGAGATGTACTGGAGACAGATAAGAACACGATACTGCTGTTTTATTAAAGTTTTAGTCTTGTATACTACAGTTCTAATGAAGATACAGACTATAGTATTATTAGTAGAAGAAAATTCAATAGAACTTTAGGGAATGTCAATAACTGAAAAAATGTGTATTCTGATGAAAATTGACTACACCAAATTTTTGAAAATGAATTTTCAGATATAGTGTACTTTACATTCGTAACTGTTGAATTTTCGAACCACCCTAATTGTCAAAATTTTGCGGCAAAAAAATTAAAAATTCGCATCAAATATGAATTCAGCGCCAAAAAATTACTTCAATGTGAAGTAACTTTTGTATGATATAGATCACGTGCGTCGGTATGGCTTCGCTGAATGAAGGCGTGCTGGGACAGTCTAGTTCGATCAGTCCTGCTCGTCTGAATAAACAAGTATTTACAAAGTTTCCGTAAACAGAATGGTCGTAATGTGCGACGATAGAAAATTTTTCTCTGCACTTGTTTTGAGACAATCAACACAATTGTTTCCAAGGCAGCTGAAAACTTTTTTGGAAACTATGACACCATTAGTTTTATGTTGGCAAGTCTTGTCTTATAAGGCCTTGTGGGTTGGAATAAATGCCGAGGCCAACAATTCGTGATCTTCAAACAATTGTTAAATCAAAATGAGACTCGTTCGGTTTGGGTTTTAGGTAAAAAGTTTGAAAATCCGGCCATATTTAATATATATACAAAACTTGCCTCTCTATTGTGGGGCCACACCGGCGCACGAGCTGCGAAAACCAGTGTTGAATATTACTGTGAACTGTGAGCACCGCGTCCTATCGTGGTCCTGCTGACCCATATAAAACTTACCGCTCTAGTATGTGGCCGCACTGGCGTACCATCTACCGAAACCGGTGTTGGATAATACGGTGAACTATGGGCGCAGCATACGATCTTTAACCTGCTGAAGGTAGCACTCATACCCGAATGCTACTGACTCGAGCGATCTGTGGGGCGTCAGAGAAATCCGGTGTGCACTCCCCAAATGCTATTTGCCCTTCCCACCAGCACGTGGAAGCTACCTTTCTTAGCAAGCAGCACGCTAAAATTTTTCCTATAACTCTCCACCGTATTGCACTCAGTATTTCACTACCGAGAATGTGTCGGAAATGGTCCAACCACCAATACTCGACTCCTTACGAGCCAGAAGAAAACCACCCTATGTTCCTGTTCGTGATATCCTCGCTTTACGAGATCTTACATACATGGGCCATATTTATCATTTCCTGAAAACAATAAATATTCCAATATAATTATCCCCACAATGTTTCTAGTTTTTTCCCTTGCTACCCACAAACAATTTAGATTTCTTCGCAGTTAGTTAAGTTAGATAAAACGATATAAATAAAGAAAAAAAATAAACAAAAATTACAGAAAAACTATCAATAGGTTTACAATGAAATTCAAGAAAATAGAGTATAAATAAAAATATTCAAAATGATGATTATCCTCAGTGTTAGCATTAGAAAGTGAATTTTTATTATAACGTGATAGTCTTAAGAAATATTTTGTAACATGTTATGTAAAAAAAACCCCGGCGTAAAAAAGCTTTTGCAAATGCCGTGTCAAATAAACGTTTTATGAAAAAAGCCACCAATACTTCGGAACTGTTACGAATGAGACCTCGCCTACTATCCTCATAAATGAAAATGCTCTTCTAGCGACACTAATGGGGTTTTTCATTGAAAAACCCCGGGGCGGTGGATTGCACCGGTGTTGCATTTTCTAGCAGAAGAGCAGGCCACTAGACGTGTTTCATTCCCACTTCTGCTAGAAAGTGCAAAACCAGTGCAATCCACCGCCCCAGTGTTTTTCAATGAAAAACGACATAACACTACACCCAGAAAAGCTGCCCTGACAGATGTTTCAGGCCATGCTGATCCAACTTGAGCTTTACACATCAAATCCCAAAATTTCGAAACACGGACGTTAAGTAGTGTAGGCGTGGCATTCCAATGCAAATTCTATTTTGTTTTTGCACACAGATTTATGCATCCAGAAACATACATCCAGAAACATCCATCTTCAAGCGCCTCTCCTCTTCAAGACGATGAAGACTGAAAAAAAACTATTTAATCTTTCTAGATTAGAAAAAATCCCTTTTTGAAAATTTTCGGGGACAAAAACGAAGCAAAGAATTATCTTATAAGTTTAAAAATATAAACCAATGTCGAAAAAATTTACATATGTATGCAAAAAGGAGTAAACGAAGAATTAGTTACACATATAAGGCAATTAGTAACCTATAATACATGTATATTAGAAAATATTTAATTAATTAATTTTAAACAATTTTTACAGTATGAAAATAGTTTTCTTGGTATAAACTACTCAAACTGTATGCATTGTATGAATAAAAATGCATGAGAAGACGGGGTAAAATAAACTGCAAACACACTTTTTCTCTAAGTTTTTTTATTCATAAATCTTAGCTTCGGCAGCCTATTTACTCATATTAGCCCCTAATGCAACCGCATCTATCTTCGTTTCTTGGCATGCATTATAACATCCTGAAAGAGAAGTCGTCCTGAAAAAATAACATTATGTTTTATATCTCGATCTCTCCTTTCGATGGTCCTCTCAATATCGACATAGAGAGAGTCAACTGTATTACTAGTACCTTTTAAATTTACAAAAATGGAAAACTTGTTGCAAACAAAAATACGTGCGATTTATGAGCCAAAATGATAAATTAATAATGATGCATCGGCGAAAAAATTTAGACAACAGATTTCATATTAACTGCAATAAACTGATATAATTTAATTAACAAGAATTTAGATAATAGTTAAGATCTACATTAACATTATATAAATAAATAAAACAATATTCAAACAAGTGTTACAACAAACCGTGAGCTCAGCAATAGATAATTTGATTCGTCATTCCCAAAGATAATCATCTTTGAGAAAGCAGATTCGCATTCTTCTACCGCAAGAAGGACATTCAAAAATAAACTGGCTAAACCAGTAGTGCCGTTAGTCGCTTTCTGTACGATATAACCGTTGAGTAGCTCAACTCAACTTCGGCCCTAAAACCATTTCAATTTGCCGAAGGCTATATGTCAGCATGTGTCAATTGTGGTTTCATATGATGCATTCCATAGCAACTATGTAAGATTCATGCCAAATTTCCTCCAACGGTACAGCAAAGAATGTTACTGAATGGAGGAGAGATTCTTCTTCGCTTCCAGTTCTAGACAGAGGGTACTGTATGGATGTCTGTTTTCTCTCTCCGCCAGATCGATCTAAAGCACAAAAATCAGCTCAACAATTCCGACAACATGGTAAAGATTGGAATCGACTTACGTGAGTACTATCCCAGTGTGGAGTGGGACATCCTTGGGGTACCAGCGGAACGCCACGAGAAGTATTATCCGTGCTGTGCAGAGCCATATCCTGGTGAGTAATCGAATTTTTAAAGAGCGAATCATTTGTCATGTTCTCTACTTTCTTCCGGCATTTCTACGGAAGAAGGAAGGAATTTATCACTCGAGGCATTATTCTTGCACTACATCAGCGTTACGTGTTTCACATGTTTCGCCAACGTACTTGCACTCACTACATTAATGTTCTTTTTCTTGATTCTTTTCTTCTTTTTCCCATTCCGTTGCAGACATTTTCTTTAACATCACGTTAAGACGAAAGACCCTGTTCTACACAGTTAATTTGATAATACCATGTGTCGGTATTTCGTACCTTTCGGTTCTCGTGTTCTACTTGCCAGCTGATTCGGGTGAAAAAATTGCATTATGCATCAGCATTCTACTATCGCAGACCATGTTCTTCCTTCTGATATCGGAAATCATACCTTCAACCTCGCTGGCCCTGCCTCTGCTTGGGAAGTACCTCCTGTTCACCATGATTCTGGTCGGGCTGAGCGTCGTGATCACCATTATTATACTGAACATACACTATCGCAAGCCGAGCACTCACAAGATGGCACCGTGGGTCAGGAAATTCTTTATACTGCGTCTACCGAAATTGCTGCTGATGCGGGTGCCAAACGATTTGCTGAAGGTAAGCCCGAGTTTCTCCTATTGCCAATGCAGAGCACGATTCTAGTAAACCTGGGCGGGGACTCACCGGGACACAAGCCCCACACAGGTGTTGAATTCGCATTTGAAGCAATTTGCAACTGTTTTCCTTCTGTGCACCAATGTGTACCACGGTTATCTGCATGTATGAACTTTACCGGATGTGCCCAGAGCACATTCACAATTTAGATGCAGCGTGCTTCTTTTGGACACATTAATGTTAACAATGATTCTCAATAATTGGAAAACAAATTTAAGATTGCGGTACGAGTTTGAAAGGACGACCAAACCGGATGCATTTCCTATTTATAGTGGTTTACAAATTTGTTTGGAATACGAACAGGGTAATTGAGACACACGTTTTATGGATTCGCTGGAACGTTTGCAGTTGATTTTCAAAGAGTAATCAAGTTCATTTTATTTTATTCGCTTTTGATATCTTGCATCCAAAACCAAATTTTTCTTTTTACTTCAAACATTGTATTTTCGGTCAACATATTGAATTAATTTAAAATCAATTATATACCGTGAAGGAGCATCTAAGGCATGAGTAAACCTGAAGGCATGAGTAAACCTAAATTCAATCCAAATTGTTAGAGTTATGCAATTAGTCCCACTGGCTAGCAATTTTATCTTTATGGAAAATTATAACAACAGGAAAATTTAAACAGAATTACACAAAAACTGCAAAAATGAAAGATGTGTTGTTGCACCAAATTCCGCGCATCCTATATTGCACTGAATGAAATTCCGCGACAGGTGCTTCAAATTGCGCGCAGCGCATTATTTAGTAGGATTCCAACAAAAGTGGAAACTCATCTACATCTATTTGGATTTTTTATGAACGTATTGTTCAAGAATACGAAAAACTACCTTATAGAATTTTTACTCATTTTTAGAATAATGTTTGAATAAGGTTAACTTAGGTAACCGCGGTGAAGAGAATTTCCATTGAACCGCGGTAAAGAATCTATCCTTTGAATTGTTTTTTTTTTGCTATGTGTTCGAATTGTGGATTAATTCATTACATTTGCATCATTAGTTTTAGATTGGATTGGTTTTTACACTGCAGTTCCCTTTCTTTCTGTTCTTCGTCAAAAGTTTTTTAACTTGCTCGTTTCTATCTGTTCTTCTTAAACTCGCTTTTTATTCATTCTCACTTCTCTTTTTTCTTTGTAAATTTATTTCAACATTTTTTTCTTCCTTGTAGCCTCATCAAAATATTGCTGATAGACTAGTTGCAACAAACGAGAATTATCCTTTCATATTGTATTGGGATTAACGTTTGCTGGTTTGTGACAAGTGTTATCAAAGGATTTTGCGATGTTGCCGGTTCAGCAGGTTTTGTAATCAAATCATATATCAACTCAGAATGAAATATCCAGACTTTGTTCCATTTGTAACCTTGAGTTTATCTGACCACGTATTGAAATGTTGCTTTTAAATCGCAGATTACCAATGAGAGAAGAACAACCTCTTTCCTCTGATACTGGGCGGATTACTGTCTCCCCAAATAACAATTTTTGTTTCAGTAACTATTTCATAACCAGTTGGTAACAAAAAATAGGTGCTGTTGCAACTGACATCTAACTTCCTGCGCGACCCAAAAAGCGCAGTTTTAGTCCGATTTTCAACATAATTATGATTGAGCAAAATTGTAAAAACTAGTTCCCGTTTCGTTGCAATAACGATTCGAGAATAGCTAAATGAAATCATATTGTTGTCAATATGTTGAATGTATATCACAACAAGATTACTTAATGATACCTTTTTGTCGTTGACCTGGACTGGCAATCGCAACTGAAAAGTAACATATTTTTCATGCAATTAGTTAAAATTGTGTTACCAGTGGAAATGAAAATGAAGACCAAGTCAAAATACATGTTGTTTATTTATATATGAACAATAGCGTCATTCGTCATATCAAAAATTGCCAATGAAGCATCAAATTTTACTGCGCATCAGTGTCTATCGAGTGATATTTGATTCTACTTCTTATTATTTCACGCGCTCTTCGTGAAACCAAATTATAAATAGTATTTAAAAACAGTTTTTCATGGGGAAAACCGAATCATATTAGAAGTTTAAGGTTATTTAATAAAACACACATTAATCATAAATCAGGAACATAAATTGCTTTAACGGTAGACTTATAGATGTTCGCGAGCCGGTTGAGGTTTTATTTCCAATACAATAGAAAATGATGCATATAAGCAACATGGCTTTCAAGCCATCCAGGGCCAAATTCAGGATGTGACTTTGGTGAATACGAAACAATGTGCTTTTCGAACAAATTTATATCAATGAGCAAAGATTTTTATTTGTAAACAACTATTATTATATCAGCATACGTTTCGCTCCATCGAACAATGTTCAGTTCACATCAAAACATACCTTTCCTTAATATGACCCTGTACTATACTATTCTAGTTGAAAACGCTCTAGTCGTATTCTTGTCATACGCACGTATCAGACACATGTCATCGTTATACCTTGAATCACAAACTCACACGTATTTACGAAAGGCATTCGCAACACTGAATTGACCAATTCATAACTAAAGTTCAGCAAAATAATAATTAAGTTGTATTTTTGTTGCGTTGCGAAAATTCACCGATGACACTTCATGCGCTACACTTCATATTATACAGGCGTTGAACTGTACGGTGGCGCCAACTATAACATGTTCGGTGTATCGGACAAATGTAAATATGTGACATGAATGATTTTAACGAAATCTTTCTGTTGCCGCAGTAGTAGCATTAATACCAATAGTTGAACTATTGGGTTATATTCCTATGCGAAGCACAGGGAAATATTATTACTAGACACAATAAAAATAAACTATTTCCACTAAAATAAGAGCTTTTAAATTTTAAACCAACGACAAATCAAATGTATTTATACTTGCGCATCTTATAAAAATGAATGGATAGGAATAAGGACTCAATGGTTATAGGAACTGAAATTGGTAATAACGCAATTACAAATTAAAAAATAAATTTAGTCGCAACTTTGATATTTTTTTTAAAAAATAGGTATTGAGAGTATTTGATTGCTGCAATATTTTTCTACTTAGTACTACATTTATCGATAAAGGGTGCTTTCAACGTTTTATTTTTATTTTAGATTATATGACGACTGAGTTGGCATGTGATCATCAATTTTTTTCATTATTTCAGTTTTCGTTATCTTCTGAATTATTATAAAAATGGCAGTCCGTTGAACCAAACTTTCTCTAGTTCACCTTTTTAGTCACTTTCTCGAGAACGTGAAAAACGCGTTCAATGATGGTATCTAGCTCATCGGTTGTTGCGATTATGAGAGACTTATTTAACCTCATTAATTCGAATGGTATCGAAGCGCAAGAGCACGCGGTCAATCGACATTACCCTTTTTTCAATATGATTCATCTTTGGAACTTGGTTTCAATAAATCGATGGTCGGCCATATGACTTATTACATTACTAAAACTGAAACTAAAGCTGTTGCGAACCTTGTACCGCAATATTTTGGAACAAGCAGTTCTCTACATAATTTTTGAAAAAAAAATGCAAAATTTAAAGGATGCCACGGAGTTTCTAGGATATCTTTAGGTCACTCATCATACCGACAACATCGTTTTATTTGTTTTTCGTACTCATTTAACCAAAAAGTAGCCTCGTCTAAAAAAATAATTGTTTTATGTAAAATATCAAAATTCGAGAAGGCAGTTCAGGCGTAGATTTTTTCATGAAGGCTGCAACAAAAAAAATAAGGATACTACATCAACTCATTTGGTAAATAATGTCAATTGTAAATTAAATGCTACAAAATACCCATTATACCGCCGCACGAATTGGAAAAAATGTTTTAGTGGAACATTTTTAAATACTTTTTGTTGAGAAAAGTCTAGTGGGTCTAAAAATGCCGGAATTTTGTCTACACGGATTGTTGACCCTTTCTGGGTGGCGTTATCAAGAAATTTTTACATTCATAGACAAAATTTCATTCAGCAAAACAACTTTTTTTTTAAATTAACACATCATGGACTAGTATTTTCATACGCTGCACATATTAAACAAGGAATTCGCTAAATAGTATTACTCCTAAGATCACACTATTTTGTTTTCGGAAGGTACTCTAGATAAATGATTTGTTTTGTTGTTTGATATTCTCAAGTCATCTAGCGATTTTCGACGATATTTGGACACTAGCAACGACACTTGGTCGGTGTTAAGTCAGACCGGACTAAGTGACAAAATATTGTTTTCGAGAAAAACGAGTTTAAAGTTCCTCTACGTTATAATTGGAAATTATTCCGAGCATCCTCTACGTTATAATTGGAAATTATTTTTTGCCATAATTCTTGTTTATGGTTACATATTGCAAATCTGGCAATAGTTGAATGTAGCTGACGAAATTCTTTATCCAGTGCTATCATTATCTCATTTTTTGATGTTTTGCGACTTAGTTCGGTCTGACTTAACACCGACCACTTGGTTGTGGAAATCTGAAAACGTCTTTGTTCTCTATATATTTTGAATCCGATTTTGTCTATTATTTTTTTTATCATACTAATACTCGAGCTATTTATACTTGTTCAATTAAAGAGGCCCCACAGTTCAATAGTGCCGAAGGGTTCCGCGTAATCTTGAGACGGCCCTGGAAAAGAGTTCTCTTAAATCTCATTATTTCGCTTTGTGATGAGAGAAACTTTTTAAAGCGGGTCCTTCCTAAACTTTTCAATGGCAAAGTTATAAGATGCTACTTCCCCACGAAGCGATAAACCGAATGAATAATTATTATATTTCTACCCCATTCAGTGACTAACTTTACCCAAAATTATATCTACTACCGCAGGAACTGGCTGCTAACAAGATAAACTACGGAATCAAAATTAGCAAAAGCAAATTCGGAGCGGCATTAGCTGCTCACTCGCAAATGCAACAAAACTCTGGCGGCTCAAGTCCGGATTCCATCAGACACATGCAGGGTCGCCCAGGAGGTTGCAATGGTTTGCACACGACAACGGCAACAAACAGGTTAGAGCAAAAGATTTGTTGTATCTATGAACATGACCCATCCAGTGTCCAGCAACCATGGGGTTGTACTGTAGCATAGCAATGATTGAAAGCATTTGTGGTTACGGTTTCCTTCTCTTCAAAAAGCGAAAGTTCCGATAAAAACGAACGTTTGTTTTTGTGTACATTTCATTTTCCACCAGATTTAGCGGACTCGTTGGAGCCCTTGGAGGCGGCCTCAGCAGTCTCGGGGGTTATAACGGACTTCCGTCTGTGATGTCTGGTTTGGACGAATCACTCAGCGATGTGGCGCCGAGGAAAAAATATCCGTTCGAGTTAGAAAAGGCCATTCATAATGTTATGTTTATACAGCACCATATGCAGCGCCAAGATGAGTTTAATGCGGTAAGTATTGCTCGTCTAAAAGAAAGAAAACTCTCTCTTGCCAATTTAGTACCGACCCTGCGTGCTGCTTGCCAACTCAATAAAAGAAGGAACGCCTCGCTATTCAGCCTAAAACCACCCACTTGAAGTTTTCTGTTGAGGCCAGAATTCAAACGAGACCACTTGGCTCCTGTTTTTTTTTTTGTTTTCGTTTCCTTCTTTGGCATTGAAGCTTATGATATTGATTTTTTTTATTCCCACCCACTATCTCAGAAATTGTATTATTTTTTTATCGATCCCGCTGGTCGCTCGTCTCGCCTTGAAATCCAAACTCATTTAACGCATTAAAAATCTACGAGAATAGGCACCAGAGTGGACTATTTCTTTTTATAATTACATTCTACCACTCGCTAAATGTATTTCCTTTCATTCCATTCGCACGCCTTGACCGACTGACGCCCCAACGCCGACCCAAATCGGTGCACTTTCGAACCAAAAAAAAAATAAAATACGCATAACAATAATACAGGAGGATCAAGATTGGGGATTTGTGGCGATGGTATTGGATCGTTTATTTTTATGGTTATTTACACTAGCGTCATTATTCGGAACATTTGCAATCCTGTGCGAGGCACCCTCGCTGTACGACGATACCAAACCGATTGACATCGAGTACTCCATTATCGCCCAGAAGCTGTTCAATCTCACTGTTAAGGATCCGCGGCACGCCTAAGTAACGAAATTCCTCCCGGCTCAAACTGTCTATAGACCGGCTTTCCAGACACAGGATTTCCGTGCAATAGAAGCTGAAATTTATTGCCTCTTCCATACGAATGTTAACCCAAATTGACTTAATCAAATGGAACCCGATGAAGGAAGATCGTGCCGTGTGTAAGTGTATTCGATTCGTACCGAGTAAGCAATTTTTCACCGTGTTGTTGCTTTACCACAAAAATCAGCGGACATTATTCTACAGTAGATATGATATGGTAAAGCCAGTAAAGTGACTATCAACTAAATCGTAAGCACTTTTTACATATTTGAAATAGAGTACCGTGTTTCTAATTAAAGTTATTCTACAAAAGTTATTGCAATGTATCACATTCCTACAGCAAAAATTAAATTAAAAGATATTTGATTTTCGGAACGTTCTGAACTGTAGTTAACATTAAAGAACTAGAGGAAATAATTATTAGGTGTTCGCAGTAAAAATAATTTGTTTCCTCGCGTTATGAGGATTCCGAATTCTGGTAAATGACAATAATTATTAGTTCGAAGGTGCTAATTTCGTTGCTTCGCTTTAAAAATGTCTTAAAACTTGTGAATTGGAATCTTTTTTTATAATCAAGCAAAGGGGATCTTCCAGCTGCCTTAAACCTTCGGTATGCAACGGGGGTTAATATAATTTAATGAAGATTAGGAGAGTCAATTTGAGCTATTTTTACGAGTAGCAAAACAGTTTGGCATTTTTAGCAAGAAAGATTATTGAATCAATTAATTACATTAACCAACGCAGGCAATTTGCTATCATCTTTTAATTAGGAATACGTTCGATTTTACAAGGGGAATGATTAGATGTCAATTAGAGATATTTTTATGTGTAGTAGTACAGTTGGGCATTTATGTAGCGGTGGTCAGGTTTCGTTTTAAAATATCTCGAGAGCTACTAAATTTCAGTATTTTTGTTATTAGCATTTTGATTTGAAATGGCATTTTGAATAGTATTCAAGAAGAAAATTCTTTTTTTGACTGCAATTAGTATGAGTTATCAGTTGTTGTCAGGAAAACTTAGTCATTGAAAGCTTCTCCATGATCCAAGTACACTGAAAAAGTTACTGTTACGTCTTTGAAACGATAAACATTGGATTATTGACATATTATGGTGGGGTAACGCGAATAACTTTTAAAAAGGGAAGAATTACACGAATTAATGGTTTTTGTTGGAACAAAATTTCTAATATCTCGACTACTATCGCATTTCGGAAAATTTTTGTTAAGTACACTTTGATTTTAAATTATACTTAAAATCATATTCTGTAATAAAATTACAGTTTTGCATGTCAATTACTATGAAATTTAAAAACAAGTATAAAGTTATCGTTAGAAGAACTTTTTAACCGATAAGTTCTCCATCATGCAAATGTTTCTTTTATCTTTATTTTTTGTTGACACAATATAAAAAATTAAAAAATGGGTATTTTAACAATTCAAATTTTTAACATAAATTTTTGTTTTTGTGAAAAATGACAAAACATTTTTTCAGTGTATATTTTTGTCGTACAGAAGTATTCATATTTTACCCTGCTGTCAATAGCTAGTGGCTAACCCGGCTTCCCACAAGGTCTCATACGCGGCGGCCTTCTCCGAGTTTACGTCTGAGCACTCTTTGGCCCCCCGTGGGTTAGGAAACCGTCCGCGATAGTTCGCGTCTGGTACACGTTTAGTCTGAGCTTGAATCACTGTGTTGAGAACCAAGCCAGCCAAGAACCCGTACTCTTCCTCCGGAGGAAACTCTTGTGTGTCCTCGATTTTTCCGGATATCAATATTTCGTGTGAAGTCGTACGAAACATTTATTGCATTCGGTGACCCTCAACCGTTGGCAATAGTAATTACGATTGGCAGATGTTCGTTGCTGTGGGGATCAGGGATTACCTTCCACATGCAATCTATCCGCGGCGATGTCGAACAGAGGAACAAGTCTAAGGCGATCGGATGCGCAGGGGGAGCCGGAATCTCTGTCATTTCACCCTCTTTCAAAATGGTCATATTGAAGTTGTCGCAAAGCTGTTGAAGTGAGGTACATCGATTATCGTCATGAAGGCAATCCCATGGCGTACTGTGGGAGTTGAAATCACCTAAAACTAGCCTCGGTGCGGGGAGCAGTTCCGCAACATCGCAAAGCCGTCTGTGGCCAACTGCGGCTCTAGGGCGGAATGTAGGTGGAAGTAATGCAACGGTCCTTGCCTTTAATTCTAGTTTGGCAAACGAGTTCAATGCCTGATGTCTAGGGCTGGTTCATTCGATTGAAAGAATAGCACTTTTTGATCCTCAAAAGCACTCCTCCAATCCAAGCAAATAATATTGAAATCATTAAAGTCGAGATCTATTCCAGCCATGTTTCCCATAATGCAAATGCATCGCATTTTAAGTTATTAAGTAAAATTTTAAAAGAATCGATTTTCGGAATAATGTTCTAAAGCTGTATAAATTCGGTCCACAATATCAAAGAAATTTATCAATCCAGCACTGATTTCTTTCTCTGGCTGAAATATGGACACATTTGGGGTTTTTGATATTCCTGGAAGTGCTGCGAATACTTTTTCTGAGCTCAAGTTTTTGAGCTACCTGCTTCGGTTTTGCAGCAGTGCTTCTTCGAGTAGATATTTTTGTGGGACATCGAAGAGATACCTTCTTGCCTCTACAACGAAGCTTACGAACGGAGACGTTTCTCCTTATTCTATTTCTTTTAGGCACAGCAGAAGATGTTCCCTCCTAGGGTTCATCACAGTCGCCTTCGTCAATGGGCAAGTAAGTATAAATGTTTGTAGGGTCCGATGGCGTAGCTATCTATAGCATTTCTACAAACGATCGCTTAGAACATAAGTTTTTCCTCGCGCAGTTTGTACTCCGTTATCTTCACTGGCTGGAGCATGGGGTTTTAAAACAGCCAACCCCATGTGTCACCAGATCCGCTCAATGCACCCTAGGATCCGAGACTACCCCGGCACATTTAATCCTATTTGATGGTACATATACCCGGTACTACTTCGTAAAAGGCTCGTAGCCGCCGATATTATTTGCCTGGTTTAAGCTATTTACCACCACCCAAAGCTTACCAGGGCATATTTTCAATATTTCCGTCACGGCCGAATATAGTTTCAACATATGGAAGTATGGAATCTCTATAGATCATAATGAAAATAAAGATATTGGTCCATAATACTTTTGATCACGAAAATTGGACCGGCTCCGTACCAAGAGAATCAAAACCTTCAACCTTAATGTTTTCTCCGCCATGCTGAATGTATTGTGACTAACATTCAGAGTTTTTTGAACATCAACCGAATCGTTTCTCACCAAATCAAACCATTTTACACCTTTTTCTCATCTGACTACAGGATGTCCTGCATTTTTTTAACTGAGGAACCAGCCTTTTTAGTTGCTCTTTATCGAACTAAAGACGAGTCTTCAGGAATCTACTAGTCTAGTAGTACTCACCTGGATGTTTATGTTCCACAAGCCTTCTTTGGAGAGTTCTGGGTGACACTGACTATTTCTGTGCATCCGTAATCTTCGATACTGATTTTTATGTATTCAAAGTGGAAAGTCGTTTGATATGAGTATTATCAACAGCGGTAGTTTTCCTGGGCGTCACGTCGCTACACGTGGTCTCGCATCGCGACCAGTTCTTTTATCAAATTCTGGCCCTCTTTCAAAAATGATCTATGATCTGAATGATATCACCTTAATCATAGTGTGGACGTAAGTAGCGCAAAAAGAAATGTCAAACTCGCAGTGATCTTATTATTCTGTTCGTAACTGCTCCTACCTACCAACAGATTTAAATTTTTTAAAAGTCACCCTTTGTGTTAGCTTTATAGCGATGAGTGTGTTATGAATTATTATAACGGTAGCAAAATAGTATGAAATACTTCCACAACGTTATTTTTTTATTACATGTGCACATATATCTTGAATAATCTTGCGTGTTTATTCTTCCAACAACTTGTAGTAGTTGAAAAATTCACCACATTGTCGAATTTAAGGCGAATGACCAATCCCTAGCCTTAAAACGCATACTTTTTCCTAATTTGCTATTTTTTTTGCTCTAGTTCAACCACTAATCGAGATCTCGTAGGAAACATCCAGCTCAACCCGGTTCTGGCTAACTAACTATATATTTTAATGATGATAGTCCTCGGAGAATGTATAAACCAACGCGACAGCAAAAACAAATACCCCCGCTGGGTGTAATTAAAATTAGTTTCATAACAAACATTAAAAAACTCTTTCTCTCTGCTGCCCCACTCCCAACTTCAGCTTATCAACCAGACAGGGAATGCATGGTCGAGCATATACTTTCCCGGATAGGAGAAGAGGACCGACAAAATGACAACCAGCCACCACTAAATACTGTTAAAAAGACAAACATGAAGATTTTTCCGTCTCATCCGAACCGAGCTGAACGAAAACTTTAAATTCGTGTAATTTATACCGTGTCTTAGTCGTGTGCCCCGGCAAGTTTGCAGACATCCGGTTTCCCGGAAGACTGCAATAAATTGTGCTTCCTTGCCATTGACAGAGACTAAGCGCTGCGAATGCTGCCAATTTTTTGCCGTAATTAAACCATCCAGAGATAGCAGTGTACTAAATCGTTCTGCTCCAATAGCTGCCGTTATTCGTACCCATGAAACATTTTGGTCACAATGCTTCCGTATGTAGCAAAGCTTTCTCCGACATAGAGCAGTTATAAGTTATAAGATGGTATTTGATAAGATTCATTGGTCATTGTTTCACAAGCCCGCTAGAAGGGATGCAAATGAGAGCGCAAAAAGGGAGTCCAAATAAAGTGCGTTGATATGCAACCGCATACCCATAAATAACATGATTCCATATAATGTAAAATAGAAAAAAAAATTGATAAATTCATCCATTATAACGAATACGTACAAATGAAACAGTATTTAATTAATTCGCAAAGAAGATGTAGACTACATAAATTAATATTTAACGGTATCTTGCATACTAAAAATTAATAATGCGTTAAAAAATTCATTATATTCGAACTAAATAGTACTTACAGGTTTCATGTTGGACATATTTTCATAATCAAATTCAGCCACAGAAAGAGTGGAAGGGAGGGAGAAGGAGGGTAGGAGTTAGTTGTTGAACTCTTTGCGGACACAATATATCTTGTTGTGGCATTGTACAATCACTGACTGTCAGTGTGAACAGTGTTTTAAAACTGTGTTTTCGTACTCAAAATTAATAGTGTCTAAACGATTAACATTGGTATAGTTTGTTTGAATTCTTGCCTTTATGATTGCGCATCTAAAGGATTACATAGTTAAGTAGTCACGGTGTGTTTGGAAGAACATGTTTATTCGAAAAAAATCGGCATCTCTAAAACTTCAGTATATAAAAAAGGACTTTTTTCTTTCATTGCATCGCAAAATAATCCAGGGGGTCATGCATAAATGACGTAGCATTTTAGGGGGTAGGGGGGAACACCAAATTTGTGACGAAGTGTGACGAGGGGGAGGGTAGGGTCAGAAATTTTTGGCGGGCATCAAAACCCATTAATTAGAGAAAACAATTTACTGTTTCCTCCATTCCTAAGTTGATTTTCACGCGGTTTTTCATTTTGTAAATTTTACTGTTCGCAGAATGGCAGGCTCGCAAAGAAAATGATAGATTTTTCATGCGGATTTAAATTTCCACATTAGTTAGCTAATATTGCTAACTAGTAGACTTATTTTGGTAGCTGAATTAAATTTTCTTTCGGATTCAATCAAAGAAAATTTAGTAATTTAGTTGAGCTTATGCTTCCTAAAATCGTTGGCAGCTGCAGGATTATGAACTTTTCTTCATGCTTTATGACATGTAAAATTCTAAACAAAATTATCCACACTATATTTGTCATGAAATGGGCTTCTTTTGTAGGCAATTTGCTGTTATAATGAAAATGTTGATGAAAGTGGTCAAACATTTTGTAAGGACATATATCTAAAAGAATTGAAAAACATATGTAATTTTTTCATCACCCGGTCACGTTGCGGTGGGGGGGGGGAGGGGGTGGTTTAGAGATATGCTACGTCATTTACAAGGGGGAGATTAGAATTTTGTGACCAAAGGCTACGAGGGGGAAGGGAAGCGTCGAAAATCGTCAGAAAAAAACTACGTCAGTTGCGTACGGCCCCCAGAACAACATTTTATTTTAAAATTTTTCTGTTTGAAAACTTAGGTTTACAATGAAGCTGTTTCACATTTTTGCCACTAGGTATTGCTATAGACATTCAAATATTACTAAAAGTGAGAATCCGATGGGTGATTTCATTGTCTACAACTTTGTAGAAAACTAAAAATCGAACTAAAATCGCTCGGAAAAGTTTTTAAAATTTTATCAATGCTTTAGATTCGCACGGGGCCTACTGGTTAACAAGCCGATTGCAAAAAATATGTTCATTTGTGAAAAATAGTTTGCTTTGATTGAACAGTGTATAAAGAGGAATCTGTGTGCTGACAAAGTCCCACCTTAAAGCGGAAAGAAACATAATTCCAGATTCCACCGGTTCACAAATGATATCGTATGACCAAGAATGTATAGTGATGAACAGATAAAATTCGTATGAAATTGGTACTCTTTTTAAAGATGCCGGATAATGTCGTCAAAAGGAAAAGTTTTTTTTGTGAAAAGCATATTCCTTTCTTCTTTTCATTTCTTCCCTCGTTCTGAAGGATGGCTGATATAATCTTGAATCAACCTCCATTGCCATCAACATCTTGTAATAAACATTTGGCTTAAATTTCAACATTTATATTTCAACAAACTCGATTAGACATTTAGTCATTCAAGAATCCTGATTGATGAGTAAAAAAATAATCCTTTGAGATTTAGGTTCAAGTTTGTTAATTTTTTGGAAAAATTGGAGGACTTCTGTTTATCGAACGGTATACCTACAAAGCTTTTCTTGTACTCCAATCACACTTTGGCTTCAAAAGGAACAAATTTCATATAACCTAGGAGAAAGGTGTCAAAGTCTACTGTCATAATTATTTTTGAGTAGAAATTCCGGAATCGCTATACGCTGAAGAGAATTGCAATAGTCAACAAGAAGTAGATATAGAAAGTATCACCTTTACCCGAAAGATGTGTTGCTGTTACTGTCTCCAGATTCTGGACAGAGTTTCCAGATTTCTCGATATACGGTCTTCGCTCTTATCTTATATTATGCGAGAAATCTACAGTAAACGGACTTAAATTACTAGGAGAATTTACTATATGTATGGTTCGTCACGATGTTTTCTTGTTCGTTTACTGTTGTGATCCGTATTCTGCGAGTAACGCTAACGAAATTTCTTCGTAAAGGAAATTATGAAACATGATTTAGATGCCTTTTCCTAAGACTTTGTGAAATGTGTTTCTTCTGGAAACAAAATTCGATTTGAGTGCAAACGAAACCTTATATTTACACTTTCTGATGAATGGAATTTGCTCCAAAATTTATCAAACATATACCTAAAACTCAAAGTCTTTTTGTCTTCCAATCATCTTTCTTTTAATATTTAAAAGAACTAACAGGATTTTCAACCAATTGCAATTAAATCCGTCATTTGATAAAATGGCTCGAATTATCTGATAAAGTTCATTCAAATAGAAAGTTTTGAATTTAAGCCAACCGTATTTTACTAGACTGGATCTGATCAGAAAGGAAGGTAATTCTAGATCACAATATCCATTCTCTAGAATGAAAATAGATATAATAAAGAATACATGAATATATGATAGATAAAATAAAATCTGTTTACTATTTTAATCAACATCTTTAAAAGTTAAGAGAACGAATAAGTCTGGTCAACATTTCTCTATTCATACATACTTCCATGTTCATTAAATACCATTGGCGTCCAAGAACCGACGGAATCTGAAAATATAATTTTTCCGTTTAAAATGGAACTTTGTAAACACTTAAATTCATCTGAATACACTGTTCAACTAAACCCAACAAATTTTTGTGAGTCCTTGCAAATCGACTTTTTAACCAGTAGACGCCGTGCGAATCTTAAAACTGATAAAATGATAATATCTTTCTCGGATCATTTTATATCAATTGACATTTTTCTACAAAGTTGTAGACAATGAAATTTTTCATCAGATTCTCAATTTTTGTATTATTTGTATGTCTACAGTACCACCTAGTGGCAAAATGTGAATTACTATCCTTGTAAAACCTAAGTATTCAAACAAAAATCTTTGAAATGTAAAGTTTTTCTAGGCCCCCGACCGATTATTATGCGATCGGTTGCAAATGAAAGGGAAAAGTCCATACGTATCCTAAATTTTCTCCAATGCCGATTTTTTTTAATAAAGTTGTTCGACAAAGACACCGTGTGATTATACGAAATTTATTTTCTGAACTAATTAAGATAGAGACTTTGTGTCTTCAGCAAAGTTGTAGCAGTTGCTGAAGACACGATATATCTAGCATTAATAGTTTTCAAGTTATGGAACGTTTTATATGGAAGACCACTTAAAATTAGTTTTATCATGATAACTTTGTTAACTATTCTCTTACGTTCTTGGAATTTTCCGCAAAGTTGTTTGCAGTGTCGAACCACATATTTTTGCGGAACTAGGTAACTTCCTATCTGTTGGATTTAAAAACATATTCCAATTTTAGCGGTATTTTTAGGGTAACTTTTACCTTAAATAACCCGATAAGGAGGAAACAACATTATAAGATACTGAAAGTACTAACGTTTCAATTACTTTTAGCGGATGAATTGTTTGTCGAACTGAATCTCCCCGAGTGTTGCTACGTTGAAAACAAAATACCATTCATGCTATATTTCTCCTTTGTGGAGAACAATTTTGATAAAAACTATTTTTCTCCTATCATACTATGTTGCGTTTCGGCTTCGCCTCATCAGAAACCGACACTAACACATTGTCGGAATAGATTAGCGCCGGCTTGATCAGTCGTTTGATTGAAACACATAGTGTGTTTTAGTTTTAAGGGATTTGCGTCAAGCCGGCGCTAATCTATTCCGACAATGTGTTAGTGTCGGTTTCTGATGAGGCGAAGCCGAAACGCAACATAGTATAAAATAAGGATTTGTGCCCTCCTGTACAAAGACTGGTTTTTACCAACAAATTTTCACCCTAGTGAGAAATTTTGGTTTTTACCAAATTTTCCTCCTTAGGGTGAAATATAGCATAGTATTTTTCTCCATTAAGGAGAAAATTGTTTAAAACCATCTTTGCGCGTAAAGAGCACAAAACCTATAACTTAATTAGACTTCGTCTCATCAGAATCCGATACTAACTTTGTTAACGTCAATCCGGCGCTAGCTCCGAAAAACGGAGACACGCCTGCCTAGGGGTTTACTCAGGAACACAAAATGTGTCACTTAAGGTTTTGTAATTTACTAGAACTCTACATTTCGCTAAACTGAATACAACCACCTTTGCCTTTACCAAATAATCGAACCAAAACATATACAATGAAACAGATAGAATAGTTAACTTGTTTCAAAGAAAAGCCGCCGCTATCAAGAGGTAACCATCAAGCAATAAAGCACCTCCATAGAATATCAACATAGGCACGAGAAACCACCCGCAAACGAAGTCAGTTATTGAAAGTCGTTCAAACTGGCGTTGCACTCCACAACGCTACATCCATTCAACGCTTTTTCTATGTTATTTTTGTTCCCTCATCAGCTGGCTTGGCGTATGGCGGATGTATAAAAAACTGATCTTTTGCAGATTTACGATACTTTACACGAGAAATAGAAAGCTGGGTGTACAAGTGAACCTGAGGAGCGCTAACGGGTGCTTTAGCCCTGAAAGGAAATGTACCAACCTCGCAAGAAGCGCTACTGCCAGATGCGCGATGACGAAGCTTCGAACAGATAAGTTTTAACGATGCCAGTTAAGGGCTTTCTATCATGGCACCGATACAACACTTATTGCCCGTAGCTTGCACGGGTGTGGTAAATATAAGATGGTGTGATATAGGAAAGTGTTTTAGTGTTTCCGTTATCCTCGTCGTTTTCTACAGTGACGATTCTGTTTATCTGCGGCACAGGGAGGTGTGACGTTTTGTGCGTGACGCTCTTCGTTAAAGATTCCACGTGGCATTCATTCTGAGTATATTTCTGCTACACTTTATATCGTATAGTAACTTCGTGGGTTTCGCGCTGATGACCCTCATTCAAACATAGACTAGATACTTGAGACGCTTCACTTGGGAATAAGTATGATACGCTGAGAGGTAGTAATTGATAATTGAAATATGTATATGAAATGGTGTCATCGGAGTCTAGAACACAGATTTTGTCCTGAGATGCCAAACTATCGTAGATGCCACTTTTGAGTACCAATTACTTGGTGTACCATAGCCACATAGTGGAAACTTTAGAAGGTTAATAATTAGTCAAATAATATTTTTACAGCGCTATGAAGCTGAGTTGGTTAATCTTTTGTCCGAAGATTTAGTTCTCAATTATTAATTAATTTTTTCGAAACCAAATTTCTGCGGTTGCTGAAAATATAATTCGAACACATGATTTTCTATCGTTCTGAAATTTTCACAGTACATAGCACCTTCAATATTTCAGCGTTTTTCTACTGAAAAGTGTGCTATTTCGCGAATAATAAAAATATCTAAAAAAAATCCTACGTAGATCGATTTATATCGTTCTAAGGAATTTGAAAAAATTCTTCGGCTTTTGGCTCTAGGTAAAAGATTACGAGAGATAGATTTCCGGCCATGGACCTTTTCTAAAAGAAGAATACTGTCCATCCGCCATCTTGTGTTGAAAATACTTGACAATTTCATTATTTGTACATCAGAACTTGTATTATAAATCCTATTTTACGGGATCTCGATTCATCTTTACATTGCGTCAAGTAAAATGTCCAAAATATTCCTATGTTTTCGTGTTCTACAGTGGTGTAACCCCTTAATAACATTTCCCAATCTTGGTTAGACAAAATAATGAAAAAATCTTTCTAGATCCGCTATATATATAAACCTTTAAGGGGATGACCTTCAAGCAGTGACGGATCTAGAGGGATGGTCCTGGTTTCAAACTCAAAATCTTTTCAACCCAAATTTGACCACCAATACTGATTTTTATTAAATGAGGTTTTTATGTATTACGTATTGTACAACGTTTATTTTAAAAACTGAATTTCGAACCCCTCCTGATTTTTTCCTGGATCTGTCCGTGCCAAGAAGATCGAGAAAACTAGTTTTTTTGCTTATATCAAAAGATAAATCTAAAAAAATATCACAACAATCTTTCATATAGCCTTTTTAAGATTCTAACATGCAATATTACCAGAAAACCGGTCTTCTCTTGCCTCTTGGGGTACAGGTGTTACTTCTGGGTATAAGAGTCAGAGGAGGGAGGGTGCACAAAGATGGCAGGGGGGACAAAATTATTAACTTTCAGTTTCAGGCATCGGGGGATTAACGGCATGGATCAAAGACTCAGGTGGCATTCATCAGGAAGAATCATGTACTGCGACGCCGGGTGGTCCTCCTCAAGACGGCAGAGGTTTCGCCAGACGATTTCTTAGTACGGCACAGATGTGGATCGGCAACACATCGAGTTGCGCGTGTGATGTTCGTGCTGTAGGTCCCGTGTTTGTTGGCTTATTCGACAAAGATATTTTGTGTCGCCTTGAAGTCGAATCAAACCGTCGTGGGTGTATGGTACAGGTGGAGAGGGAACTTCTGAGAATGATAAGAAATATAAAAAGGGCAGTTAAATTTTTATATTGATGATTTTTAGGAAGGTGTATACGAGGGACATATAGACAAGATCGCGGCTTGCCAGTACATCTCGAACTGGGACGTTGGTTGGTCTTCCTCGGGCCCTGAGCGCATCCATTAGCCGAGACCTGGCGGAACTGTACTCGGTGCACGCCCAGACAATGTGCTCGATGTCGTAATAGCCCTCGCCACAATCGCAGATACCACTATCGACGAGCCCAATACGACAGAGATGTGCATCCAGCGTGTAATGGTTTGCCATGAGTCGGGAAATCACACGAATGAAGCCACAACGTCCATACCCTTGAACCAATGTTTCGTCAATACCTTAAGGACTATCGAATATAGCCACCTTCCTAGCTCCCCACTGCTCCACAACGTTTACCAACTCTCGAGGGTTCCCCAAAAAATACGAGGAAAGCTTTCGATGTTTTATCGAGCGTATAGCGTCAATGGAACTGAGGCTATCCGAAAAGGAAAATAGTCTATATATGTTGTACTGGGCCAAAAATCGAAAAAAAAATTTTTGCATATATTTTCAGTGCATACATTCAATAGCGTTTATTCAATTTTTTAACGCGACTGAGAACTAAGAACTAAAATAGCAGCTCTTGATATCACGCTACCTCTGAAGTGCATGCGTGCACACTTCAAACATTATTTCGATATCGACTTTTTTTTAAAAGTGACTTCACAGCATGAAACATATTTCGAATATCGTTGAACTAATCTATCTGAAACTTCTCATTTTGATTTGAACCATTATTACTAATTCATTTGATTTGAACCATTATTACAAATTATAATGCCAAAGAACAAATTAAAAAACTCTCAAAACCCGTTGTACCTTTCTCAATAGAAAGGATGTGCAGCCGCTCTGAAAACCGACTTTCTAACCACATATGAAATCCCAAATTGGAATCAACATGTGATTCAAAAGACATATTTATCCATTAGCCTTCTCTCGAGAAAAAAAAAACGTTTTGCTTAAATATCTGATAGTTCATGTATTAAAAAATTAAAGGGTTGTGTACAGGACACGACCACGGTGACATTAAAAATATAGCTTTTTTATTTATCACACATATCGACACACGTTCTTGTTCACTCGCCTGTTTTCATATGTTACAATTTGCTATATACCCTCCCCATTAAAACATAATCTATTGAAGGTCTTTTAACGGTAATCTATTAATTAATCAAGTATCTCACTAGGTGATTGGCATTATTTGGCTGATCCATCTAGTAAAAATAGGCTGGTCTGTCCAGAAAATATATTCAAAAGAAAAGTTCCATATTGAGAGCTGTGATGAGGAAACCCACGCCCGCCAACGGAAATATACAGATTCTCCATAAAATATGAAATTTCATTTTCCATTTAAATTTTCAATAATGTACTAATGAACTTAAGTAAACAATCTTAAGTGTAAGTATTTCTTGATCGATTAGTGGTGGAAAAATGAAATTATTTGATAAATTACATTGTTATGCAACGTTCGCACTACCAGTTAAAACGGGTTTTTATGCTATCTTGGTGACATTTTTCTTGTTGCTAATTATTAAAACGTGTTATAACTCTGTAGTGTAAACGTTGTATTATTAAACCAATTCTGCAGCGTTTTATGTTATATAGGTGTTTTATGTGGTAATAGGACTGACATAATTATATCTTCAGTACAGCGGTTTGTTTCATAATTTAAAGCAGATTTATTTTAAAATTTAAATTAGTATACCCAACCGTATTTGTTGTATACCTTAAAACGCAATTAGAACTGTGTTTTAAATACATAGGGTAGGACAGATATTCTGACTGGTTAAACTGGGAAAACAATTTTAAGTCCAGTAACGCTTAAGACATGGCTTGAATTTGAATCGAAAAAGAACACCCGCTTCAACTGCTGCTGGGACGGTAAGTTCTGTTTTAAAATTTTCCGTTGTGTGCAGTACGAAACAAAAGTGTTTGAAATTAGAAAACAAAAAGTTCTGCTGGGAATGTGATTGTTTCCGATGCAATTACACTCAGATTTTTCACGCAGGGGATACAGGCCGTGTAAATGAAAACCGCGTAAATTTAAAAAAAACGCGTTAATGAAAACCGCGTAAATTTCAAAATCCGCGTAAAAAACCTGAGTGTACTCTCCTATATAAAATAATACGCTGCTGAACAGTGCAATAACTACAGAAGCACGTTGTCAGATGCCTTACTGATAAAAAACATATAACCGAAATATGAAACATGAAAACCAATTGGCTCTTTACCCTACGCAGCTACAAAGCGCCGTAAACATGGATTAACAAGTTACAACGCACACGCATGCATAAAAATAAATATATTTTTTTTCAAACACAACACTCCTAAGCAGCACACACCGTATTGAATTAAATCCAAACCACCCCGCCCACCCACTTTGCAAATCATTCTGTGACACCATGCTGGTACCCGACAAATCCGCACACGGCCACCGCTGCCGTAAATGCATAGCGTCTACCGCTTATTGTAGTGCCCAGACGCTGCAGCCATGATCTTACCCGTTCGACATAAGAACAAAAACTGATTCAAACGGGTACGCGTCACCTCTATTTATAAACTAACCGTATATGGTTTAGTCACTTAGGTGCGAGTGTGTGCAAATGCCAACGTTACCGAAAATCGATAGCGCTTATTGCATCGCCCGGAGACGACGTTGCTCGTGTGGGATAAGAGCAAAAACTGATATAAACGGACATGCGTTGCTTCTATTTATGACTTTTTGTGTTTCATTGAGCAACTAAGCTGCCCTCTTTTGACGGCTGTGTCTGAGAAATCTGCCTCACGAATGGTATTTTTCCCGTTTTTTGTGAACTTTTTAATTTTACCAATTTCCAAAAGTCTACTTTTGACTATTTTAACTGAATTTTTCTAGTTTCTAGAAACGCAAAGTATCCGTCTTACCCACAAAGTCGGTCTTACTCTACTTTCCCCTAAACGTTCAGTAATGCTTCGGGAAAAGTTTGGACGATCTCGCATCGTCACCACTGACAAATCAATACCACTAGGCATACCCAGAGAAATAGACCAAATAACGCCAGACGGACCGTCGAGTAAAAATCGTCCAGAGCAGCAACCAACAACGCTATTACACACGTGGTATCTACCGACGTCGCTTAGAAGGCGGTCCATATCTTTTTGACCACGAGCTCGCAAGCATCACTGTAGTGCCCGCCGCCACTCGCCAGCCGCCCGGAGTATAGCAAAGCTATAAGGTTGTCACCGCTATCGTTCGTGAAGAGTGCCAAGGTACGTCAACGTTGGAAGTCGTCAAGGGCCCCAGGAAACGCCGATCGGCGACGCAGTGAACCGCATGTATGGCCAGTCAATAAATGTAAAATTGTACATATGTATTTCTTTATTTCCTTAAGAGAATCTATTTCCTTCGGGTATTGTGAGTCCTCCCGAGAGCGGTGACCGACCTTGAGAGATAAAATATGGGACACCATGCGCTTACTCCGAGAAGCACTACAATGGAGGCGCATGGTTTTTAGAAGCAGCGGACCACATTTTTGTAAATAATTCTAACTATTCGCCACCGAAACAATAAAGTGGTATGTTCCTAACCACCAAACGATTTGTATCGGTCTTCAATCATTTGTGGTCTGCATTAATTGCAATCTATTGATGTACAGAGAAGTAGGGGAGCCCGGGGTTTTTTCGGACCTACCTAAGCAAATCGCATATTAACATATAAAATTTTCACCTTTGAACAAGGACGTACTGGCAGCAGCATGTATTCAATTTTCTGAATCTACAAATAAAAATATTACTTCAACATTTCTCAATTTTCATAAGCAAGATTCAATTAACCCTTGTAGACTTGAAAGGACACCTACCGATAGAATGACGACGGTCTCTTCTTAAAAGCCAGAGCTCGCGAATCAAAAATAATTAATATTGGGCGCCTATACCTGTCATATATGAAGGACCAACATTCTGTTCGCATGGAAAGAATTACGCCAGACCTTGACTCCAATGAAATTTTTTTGTCATGCGGAATATATTACCGGCTTTAACAACTCCACGAAGCTACACGTAAATTTGAAACGTCGAATTTTCGGAAGTAACGACGCCTTCTATAGACAAAGAAAATATAAACACAAGTAAATTAAATAATTTAAAAACTTCTTCGCATCCCCAAAAGAATTCGATTTAAATTTTAGTCTATTGCCAACATTTTAATCGAATGAAAAGCCCAGCGAAAATTAATTAAATCCATCAAAAAAAATCATCTTTTAATATAATTCTTGGAACAGAAACTAGCTAGGATGAAAATCTAAGAAGCGTAGATTTTTTTGAAAATCAATTGAATGTATTCCGATGCGACCATAATTTGTCTCTTTCTCAGAAAAAGGCTGGAGGCAGGAGTCCTCATAGCTATAAACGCATATCAGGCCCGTCCCCAAAAAAATCCGAAGAAAGGTGTTTTAATTTGTTACGTTTCTTATAAACGAGAGGTATAGAAACCCTCCAATTTTGAAGATTTTTTCCGAGGCCTGGAGGATTGGGTATTGTGCACCAATCTACTCAGCTCAACAAATTGGGTAAATTTCCGTTATCGAGAAGGAATCTCTAATAGGCACCACTGTCAGCTGGCTCGTAGTGGTGTCGGATTGGTTTGTAGTAGTTAAGCCTACCGTCTAAACCTAAACCTCTTGTTTCTCGCAATCTTCATCCATATGGGATAACCGTTAGGTATTACTTCAGTAGGGATTGTGCTCTAGCTTTCTTACTTTGTGTTAATCGTTTATGATTTTTCCATTGCTGCTTTTTCTTGCTTGCTGTCTCACCTTCACGGTATAACTGATCTGTTCAGGTCCGCTGCAAATATAGGCCCCTGTTGAGACACAAACCGATTCGGAAGCGCCGACCTTAATTATTTACATTTCTTTACAATGACTATCGCAGGATTTCTTATCCTTCTTGGCGCTCCTATTTATCTGGTACCTGGTGCTGAGAGTTCCTCGACAGTGCTATTTCTCCCGATACCGACATTCATTTTCGTGATCCATTTAGCTTGGGGACCATTCATAAATTAAGTAACTCAAAAATTGCCTAAGATTGACTCCCCCTTCCCCCGTGTAACAAATTGTCACAAGCTTCTCTATCCCCCCTCCCCTACTATGTAACAAATTCCTTGATTTTTTTTCTTCAGTAAAAACATGTTACGTAACGATCTATCTTACCTCACCCCCCCCCTAAAAGTGTTACGTAATTTATGAATGGTTCCTTGTCAACCACTCCGACGAAGAGATCATCGCGGTGAAGTTTCTCCAGACAACGATATCCCAATTTTCTCAGACTTTGTGTTTTCCCTCTTCTCTTTATCTCCCGTTGCTAGCTCGCTGACAAATCTTTGATAGGTTACGGAGATGCCGACTAACTTGACTTCTACATCTTTCCAGCCTCCCTCGCAATGTTTTTTTTGTAATTGCTTCAGCGATTTGTTTTTAGTGACCGAACTCAAATGACATTTTATATATCAGAACAGCTGGAAGTATAATTTTTCCTGAACATTAAGTTATGACATTTTTAAAAGTAATTAAAATGCCTTATGAGAGGGGTTTGGACCCCCAGAACCCTTGCCCTTTTCGTACGGGCCTGACGCAGACTTTCCTTCAGAACGAATAGACACCACGGAACATAAAGAATTTGAACATGTATGGGCAAAGCAGTAATATCAGGAGAAGTGCACATGTTTTACTTTGTGTATTCTCCACCTGAAAATGCACACAAAAATCATTTAAACTGTTTTTTTTTTTCAAACTGTCAAATCATGTCAAACATGTAACCTGCAGAAAACTGCATATTAATGGCTACTTTAATCAACGTAACACCAAGTTCATTGTAGACATTGAAAACAAATCTATCTTACTCCCAGTCGTAGGCAAAAATGCCGAACTTGAAAAAACGAGTGGAACGGTATAAGATACTACGCCCTCCGGGCTTAGGTTTAGCAGTCGATTTTCAGAGTGATTGCCTTTCTATAGGAGGAAGGAAAAAAGAGCTAAAAAGAAATGATTTTTAGAATAACCGCAAGTGAAAGACGCCCCCAAACTGGATTTAATTACAATGTAAGTGTTAATTTAAACTTTTTAGTCTTCACTATGGAGAAAGTGTCGAAGGCGATAAGTAGTAAAACTTGTGTTCAAGCCAAGATGAGGCAAAATATATCCTGCCTTATCATTAGCCATGAGCATACATAGCATACATGAAGCAGGAGTAGGAAGTGGGAGTTAGTAGTAGGAAACTGTTGAATGGAATTATACTTTCTTAATTATGGTCTATTAGGTGTATAGAGTTTGCCCTTTTCTGTCTGTGCCTACATGATGTATATGCATGTAGAATATCATTTTATAGACAGGGTTCCAACTTTGCTCGAATAGGATGCGCCCAAACTTTCTCTCTGTCTCTCTCGATGAATATGGTGAAGTTTTCAAGCAATTTCTATCAAGCTGCAGCGTTGTCGAGAGTTCCATTATTCGAATCTTCCATCAACCACGTCTTTCCAAGTACGCGTATATTGTATTTTGAACAAGTTCACAACCATTTTAGGGTTGTCCGAAATGTGAGAATTGTAAAAACCATATTTTTTTTTTTGAATCGGAAAATAGCATTATCCTGAATTGGTTCATAATTTAATCTTTGTCCATTTTTTATTTACAATTTCGTTTCCGTCACAAAGTGCACTCTAATGGAACAACTCAATGGCCAATGACTAGGGCAGACCACTTCGAATACCAAATTTTGGTCTTGTTAGTTGTGGTCAAAATACTTTGAAGTGTGAATACTATTTATATAATTCGATATAATCAAAACGGGTTCAACGAAGCATGTTCTGTTCTTGCGACTTTTATTTGTGGTAGCCCTATTGTTCTCTTGGTACTGAGAACTGCAAAGATCGAAGAAACGCCTTATGGATAATAACGCTAGTTGGTTACGAGGCTCAATGGTGATCAGTTGCATTTTACATGACAAACCTTAAAAACCTAGGCTAGACTGATACAAAAACTGAAGATTTAAAACCCTTCTATATGAGTGAGGTAAAAGGACGTCCGGCTAAAAAATTCGTCGATTTCTGTCGAAACACGAAACAGAGTAACATCTAAAATAAAAAACCAACTTAATCCATCTACCAGTGAAATAAGACATTTCTTACACCTATCCGCGTTGGATCATCCATTAGTTTGCAGAACTCATGCGAATTAGACACGCAACACGGGGTGGGATGAACACGGTTTTGAGTTCTGAGCAAACACAACCTCGAATAAACTGATTAGATTATAGAAAATCCAAAATAAATAAATAAAAATAAAAGATAAAGCAAAAAAGTAAAAAAAGTTATGACATTGATCAAAAGAGTTGAATGATTAATATAAATCAAATTGATAAAACAAATAAATTAATGAAAATTAAAGAGAATAAATGAATAAAACAAATACTATGAAAAGATTGAATGAAATAAACAAAATGAATGAAAAATATAAAGAATAAAATCATTTCCACTCATTAAATGAAAAATTTAACCATACCAAAACATTTATAATTAATTAAATTGAACCAATTAATAAATTGGATAAAAGGAATGACTGAACAAAAACTTATAAGATTTATAAAATGAAGAAATTGAACAAAATGTATGGCCTGGAAAAAACTAATATCATAAATCAAATTAGCTTTTCTCGATGTACATTGATGACCTTCCTGATGTTTTAAAGAACTGCCGTATCCAGATGTTTGCTGATGATGTCCAACTGATCTGCATTCAACCGGGAATGATGCTAGTGGAACTTTTCGTGCTATTGATGGTAGATTTGCATGCTGTAGTGCGATGGGCCAAGGAAAACTCACTACATCTCAACATTTCGAAGACTAAAATTGTATCTTTTGGAGCAAATCGCCGAGACACTTCATCACTACCTGACATCGTTATCGAGCAAAGTCGCATCGAGATCACTGATCATACTAGCAATCTTGGACTCTTTTTTCAGATGAATCTTGGATGGGATAAAACTATTGCGGTACAGTGTGGAAAGGTGTATGCTTGTCTGCGTACTCTAAGATCAACAACTTTTGGTTTTCCTGAGCACATCAAATTGAATCTCTTCAAAACCCTTGTTCTACCGCATTTTATTTTCGGAGATGTACTACATATGAACATGAGCGTAGCAATGATGTCTAAGCTGGAGGTCGCTCTCAACGATTGCGCACGTTATGTGTATAGTATAAATCGACACACATCCGTTCGTCATTTGCAGAAAAATCTACTTGGATGCCCCTTTGCCTATTTCTACCAGATGAGATCGTGTTTATTTATGCATAAAATCGTTCATCGTAGGTCGCCAAACTACTTCTTCGCTAAACTTACCTCTTTTCAAAGCAACAGAGCGGGGAATTTAGTAGTCCCTACACACAATACAGCAAATGATGGAGGGACATTTTTCGTGCGGAGTGTGGTGTTTTGGAACTCGTTGCCACCTGATTTGAAACGTACATCTTTATTTATCACGCACATCATCAGGCCTTACTCGGCCCCAATGATGGAAACTTAAACTAATTACATCTAAAAAACTGCAGGAATCGATTTCTTAATGATATTCGAGACAAATGAAAGTCGAACAGGTGCGACACACGATTGAAGAGGCGTTGTAGTCCCGTGATAGCGGCATTAGCTGTTTGAATAGTTCGTCGAAACGGCACTCTCAGAAGAACGTTTCCGCGTAACGTTCTGGACCTTGCTTGGATGTTAACTCGCTCTAGTAAAACTGGAGAATTGATGCGTCCTGACAGAAGATCAGAGATGAATAAGGCTCTTGCAGTTTCTCTACGACGCTGGAGAGTATCGAGCTGGATGAGTTGACACCGACTCTCGTAGCTTGGTAGACGAACAGGATCGTCGAAGAGCATACCGTATAAATTTTCGTTGAACGCCTTCAATTCGATCGCTGCTGTTCATGTAACTCGGGTTCCAGACCGCCGAACAATACTCCAGCGTAGAGCGCACTAAAGAGCAGTATAGGCTTTTGAGACAGTAAATGTCTGTAAAGGATTTACCGTACGGAAAATGACGCCCAGGCTTCGCGATGCTTTACCAACAACATACGAAATGTGATTCTTAAATGTAAGTTTCGAATCTAACAGCACTCCAAGATCCTTAACGCAGCTCACCCGGGAAACAAGAGCTCCAGACAAGTTATATTCAAACTCAATGGGATCTTTTTTTCTGGAGAACGATATCACAGAACATTTCGTCGAATTCAGAATCATTCGGTTGTTTTCACACCATCTGCTGAAAGTGTCAAATTGCTGCTGCAAATGAAGTGCATCCGTTCGGCTCTTAATTCTGTTGAAAATTTTTAGGTCATCTGCATACGACAACCGTGGTCCTTTCAGCTGATAGTTTACATCGTTGAAATATAGAGTGAATATAAATGGTCCGAGATGACTTCCTTGCGGAATACCAGACGTTGCGGAGAACAGTTTGGAGTATGCATCAGCTATGTTCACACTGAGTTGACGGCCAACGAGATAGGATTGAAACCAACGCAGGAGTGATCCACTGAAGCCAAGTTTTTCCAATTTAGCGACTGCGATATCGGGATTGATTTTGTCGAAAGCTGCAGATAAGTCAGTATATATAACATCAGTTTGTTGATTCGCATCGAACCCTTCGGACACAAAAGAGGTTAGAAATAGTAGATTCGTCGACGTAGATCGATTCGGCATGAATCCGTGTTGGTCTTTAGAAATATATTCCTTACAGTGAAAAAACACTGACTCCACCACGACTAACTCAAAGAGCTTCTCTTATCACCTTTTTAGTGGACAGGAAAGATGAAAGCTGCTTTCCACAATTGAGGAAAAATCGCGGTTGTCAGTGACATTTTGAATAGTTGACAGAGAGGTTCCACCAAACCAGATATACACTTTTTCAAAAACACAGAAGGGACACCATCTGGCCCAGGAGATGACGATGCTTTAAGCTAGGATGCTGCTGATACAATATGCGAGTGCTCCACACGAATCTCACTCACTGAGCGTTCGAGTTGGGCCACGCCGCTAGCTGCAACGTCAATCTGCTGCAAGGACAGAGTCTCACTGACGAATACACTCGCAAATTTAGAGGCGAACAATTTGCATATGGCTCGTGAATCATGCCCAACTTCACCATTCAAAAACATTGTAGAAGGTAAGCCGATTTCTTCCCGCTGCTCATTGACGTATCTCCAAAACGATTTAGGATCCGACTTAAGCTTACGTTGCATTTTTCGTTGATAGTTTGAAAAACAAAAACTGTTCAGTTTTTTAAAAATCGTTATTGAGCCTTACATAATAAGCTCTAAGTGACAAGGTACGGCGTTCGGTAAACTTTCGTAATGCTGCTCTTTTCGCAGTTTTTAGCTCACGTAGGAAGCAATGTTCAAAAAAGGCAGCTTAGTATATTTTAATAGATAAGATTTGACAAACTAGTTCATAAGTTGTGTTAATGTTCCATTGAGTTTTCGTTAATGACAAATTTAAAAGGCGGTAGCCTTAAGTCATGTATATGTTTTGGATTAATAAATAAATAAATAAATAAATAAATAAATAAATAAATAAATAGATAAATAAATAAATTGAATAAAACGAATAAAATAAATCAAATTAATAACAAAAAGAATGAAATTGGTAAAATGAAAAAAGAAGAAAGGGAATAATATAAAGTAAATGATTTAAAATGAAAATTTCAAGAATGTTAAGAACGTCATAAAATCATATAAAAAAATTGCGCCGAGTTCATAATTTGGATGAAATCAATGAAATAATGATTGAACGTAACTAATGAGGTTATTAAAATAAAGAAACGCAATAAAATACATGAACTGAACAAATTAATAAAATACATAGAATGAAACAGTGTACAAAATAAGTTAAATGAATGATATGTATAAAATACACAGACTAAATTAACAGAATGGAATGAATTCAAAGAATGAAGCGAATAAAATAGATAAAATGAACAAAACGAGTCAAATGAACACTGAATGAAATAAATCATTAGAATGAAATGAATGACATATTGAAACAAAACGAATAAATTCTATAAAAAGAACAAACTGAAAAAAATGAACTTATAGCAAAACTTTAAAAAGGGCCGGATAAAGTAAAATTAATAAAACGAATTAGACGAATATGAGAACCATTGTTTCTGAAAGTCATTATTTGGGAATGGAATTATTTTACCTATGAAATATTTATTAGAGAAACTCCTTAAGAAGCAAAAAAATAAATAAATTGCGATACAGCTGTCGATTGACGCATCATGTATTTTCTTTGCTGTGACGTGCTAGCCGTTGAACGGTAGTTGGTGGAATAAGGGGTCCGAATAGCCCCGTACGCTCATTCCGCACAAAAGTGGTGAGCGTCTTGAAAATATTTGTTTTTTAACCCTAACAAAAATCATTTTATAAAATTGGAGCCTCGAACTTTCCAAAACACATACGTGTTATTTTTCCACTTTTTTACGGTTTTAGCATTATAATGAATTTTGTTTTGATGATGGCAAAAAAATGAAACACGTTGTATCTCCTTTCTAAAAAAACCGAAGAACTAGATCCAGCTGTCAAAACTAATGTTTTAGCCGTTCCATGAATATGTACGACTGTCAAAACCTCTTACAATGTTTTGATTTGTATATTGTCTTCGATTTAAAATATTACATCGCACAGACTAAATAACTATAATCTAACTATAAACTAACTATTTTTAATTTGAATGATTCTAAAATCAAAGAGATGATAAACAGAGATGGTGGGAAGTAGAAGGGGCCGAATTACCCCTGTGCTCTTAATAGCCCCGGGTCCCCCTATTATTTAAAATGTTCTGCTTTTCTCTTTATATCTATTGCACTAACCTGCTTTATTTTCAGTCAACCAAATACATAATTATTCCGATCGTTGATTTTTAATTACACACAAACGGGATAGTGATATATCAAATTAAAAAGTACGATCATTTATCAAGTCGTTTGAACCAGTTTATTTTTACCATATTCAGAATTATTCATTTGAATATTTCAAAAACCATATTTTTTTGACTCATAATCTAGATTTTGTTAGTACTGATATTATTGCGTTAAATAGTTAAAAAAGTTCGCGAATACTGTTAGTAGAAAATTAACCAAATCCACATTTAAACATTCGTATTAAGATTTCTAGTCTAAGGTGATTCGCACGATGTCTGGAGGCAGCATAAAATTATTCTTCCTGAGCGGAATCTCACTCAACTGCTGATCGACCGGGGCGCGGGTGTCATACAACGAGGGACTCTGGCAAATGATGCCGAATGTTCCAAAGATGCAAGAAATCGTAAACACCCACAGGAAAAATCGGTCCAGTACCATCGATACGAACTTCCAGTCTTCGACAATCTGAAATTAGCAGAGATAATAGGGATGGAAATTATTCATGCACCACAGTATGTATAAAGGAAAGAAAACGAAATATAAAAAGTAGCATTAGGAATGCAAATTACACTTCCCTCTCTGCACACCTCAAACAATTGGCAATGCTTTAAAAAAGAGGGTAATTGCCGAACAGTTGAAATGAGATCGGGTGATCGTCGAACTATTTCGCTAATGTGGTATCCGTGTGAAATTTATCAATCTCTTTTAGATATAAACAGATAATACCAAGTTCTAGTAGGATACCACAAAATATTATGTGCAGGTTATCATTCTACTCGTTCAATTAGCATGTTAAACTACTATGAAAGTATCAGATCTTATACTAGTGGTTCCAAAGTTACTTTAAACTATTTGCACATGTTGTAGCCTCGGGTGGTTTCCATGTGATAAAAACGCCACCGACTCCAACGGTAAAAGACAAGAACTGTAGGTGAAATCAACTAGTTTGCGTTCATGCTCTTTCAAGGTGAGGTCCAGCAATCGTTGAAATTATGTTAGTAAACACTACGACAATTCGGATACAGTACAAAGCAGATCAACAAGAGATCAAAAATAGGCGAAGCATGTCTTAATGCTCAAGAGCCCTATTCTAAAACCCCGTTTTGTATGCTTCTAACACCATCAATCATCTGCGGAATGCGCAAAAAAGGACAGCAGGAATATCAAACATAAGCATATTACATTAATTATCAAAGCACTGTATCCACCTTCCGCACATCAGGGACAGAAAGCTGCGGATGTAAGAAAAATAGCCTTTATGACAAACGTGACATCGGATTCTCCCTTGCGCTGAATAAGACCAGAAAATACGCCTGTTACGCCGTACCAAACCAGCAGGATGAAAATATCAACTGTTGTTAAAGGATATTTATACATTCAACAACCATACGACGTAAACTGAATATGGCTACAAAGTATTATGCTTGCAGTAGGACGTGACAGTTTGTAGCCTGGTACGTACGATTGTTTCGTTTATTTAGAATGTAAAATGAACGAAATTCTGGCAGGAAGCGAAACATTTCGGATTTAGGGATCAAAATGTTGTATCATAACTTTCATTACCAATAGTGGATAGATTTAAATTAGTTCTTGAAAAATGATATTTTTTCGGAAAATATTTTGACCTCTCACTGCGTTTATTCTATGTACTTCTAGTATTGATTATGGAACATACCAAATGGTGAGACAAGCCCCGATAATCCTCTTAAAGCGTCTGGTATTGAACTCTATGATGAGACGTGCAAAGACGATATTCTATTTTCCTCCCGATTTTGTTGTTATTTAGCAGAGATAATAATTTGAAGTAAACGTCGATGATAGTGCTGTTACTGATGCGGTTCAGAAAATCATATAGCTTACACAAGATGTTTTCGTATGTAGGGAAATCGGGGGCACGTCCGACACCTTAAGCGCAATCATTTTTCCAAAATTCCACAAAGCTCCTAAAAGTGTATATTATGTGCATCATCCTTGTTCAGATGGTTCTTAACAATATATAGTTTTTTTAGAGGTTCAAAAAATTGAATTCATTAAAAATTATTGGTTACCATAAAAAGGATTAAAAAACGCTGCGGATAAGACCGATACTCAAGAGTCAGTCACAGTCAAGAGCGACACCATTTTCAACTTTCTTTTTGTACAATTCATTAGCATTGAAAATGCCTTACTCTACTATATGGGGTTAAAACTAAAATCTAATTTCGAACTGCGTCACAAAAATGTGGCATAATTTTAAACTACTGTAGCGCTGTTAATTGTTGATAGATTTGCGTCATTTAAATACTAATAGATCCAGAAAAGTCCAACTTAAAAATTTATTGCAACTATAAATTGGTATTTCAACTATATACACTCAGGTTTTTTTACACGGGGGATACATGCCGCGTAAATGAAAACCGCGTAAATTTCAAAATCCGCGTAAATAAAAACCGCGTAAAATTCAAAATCCGCGTAAAAAAAACTTGAGTGTACTATTGAAAATTCCGTATTATTGCAAAAACATTGGGAAAATGTAAGAAAACAGACAAAGTTTTCGCTTACGTTTTGTTAATTATTGATGGATTTTCGTGATTCGAACACCCATCGATTCTGAAAATTGCCAGTAAAAAATTGTTATCAAACACACTATTGAAAAATACGAAAATATGAATTTAATAGGAACATATACAATTTTCACAAATTTGCGCAAGACTTTCCCTAACATGGACATCATCTCGTCCTACACATTTCACCTCTTGATATAAAAGGAATGTTTTTGACCGAATTCCTTCATTGCCATGCCTGCCATGCTGGCTGAACCAGTCGGACTATTGCTATTGTTGCTTGTAGGATAGCTGTTAGGTATTTCATTTGATCACGAGCTACGGAAGGGGAACGTTTGTCTGTGTGCGCTGGAAGGATTTTGTTCGCAGCTTCAAACGGCGATGGCGAAACGGAAGCGAGATGGCAAATTGCTGGTTTATGCCGTGCGTATCAGCCGTGTAGGCAAGGCTCAAATCGTTCCAAAGGATTCTCGTTACGTATCCCAAAACATAGTTGTTAGTAAACCGTCCTTATTAGGACGAAACAGAATTCAATTAGAAAATTCCTTTTATTAATTTGTGTTAAGTTGGGGCTTGTTAATTCTGTACCTTTACCAGTGACTCATAATATATGCAAATATTCTTCAAAATAATCTACCAACCCGATAGTTTTTCCAAACATTTAAGGAGATCAGTGAATGTCACAACCCTGCCACTAAGCGAAAGCCACACCAAAAAGAATGATAAAAATATTTTTATTTGTCGCATAAAAGGATGGTCTTCCATCTGCACCAAAAAGTTAATAAAAGAGATTGCCTTGTGTTACATAGTGCTCATTTGACATGAGCGGCGAAAGAAGAATGTTCGTCTGTGTGTACGCAGCAGAAACGAATCGCCGGCAAGGTTCGAATTGTTTTAAAGGATTCTCGTCCCGTATCCCAAAACATAGTTAGAGCAAACTGTTCTTATTAGGACGAATATATAATGGAAAAACCTGTTTTAATCCACCTAGCGGTGCAATTGTGCCTTTCTCATTTCTCTAAACTATGTCTCGGTGGCTGGTTATGTTTAACACGATTGTGGAAATGTCAATTACATTCTTAGTACACTTTGCACTTATACATAATAGCATGCCAGCCACGAACTTGATGAGCTACGTGTCGACGGTGAAACAAAAAGTATCATACTTAATTAGCCTAATCAGCATTAGTTCAATATCATCTGCTTGCTAACTCATTTTGTCATGCGGGGGTGGGTGTGTAAGGAGGGCGAAAATCCCACGAACGAACGACTCCCCAGATTAATTTGGTATACTTTGTGATATAGGAGGGATTCCATAAAGGGCCGTGCATAAATGACGTAGCATTTTGGGGGGTAGGGGGGGGGAATACTAAATTTGTGACGAAGTGTGACGAGGGGAAAGGTAGGGTCAGAAGTTGCGCGACGTAGCATTAAGATTTTGTTACGGGAATTAAAATCCATTGATTAGAAAAAAAAAAAAACAATTTGATGTTCCTCCATTCCCAAGAGAAATAAATTTAAATTCACACAAGTTACTTTTCATGAAATTTTTAATGTAGTAAGTTTGCGTGTATGCGGATTTAACTTGCTACATTAGTTAACTAATCTTGCTAACTAGTAGACTTAGTTTGTTAGCTGAATTAAGTTTTCTCTTCGGATTCAACCAAACAAAATTTAGTAATTTTATCGAATGTATGCTTCTTAGAATCATGGGCAGCTGCAGCATTGTGAACTAAGAGATCTTTTGTTCATGTTCCATGACATATAAAACACAAAACAAAATTATTAACGCGATATTTGTCATGAAATGGGTTTATTTGGTCGCAATTTGCTATTAAAATGAAAATGTAGATAAAAGCCGCCAAACATTTTGTAAATACATAAAAAAATTTCTTCATTCCCCGGTCGCGTTGGGAAGGGGGGGGGGGGTATTGTCAGAAATGCTACGTTATTTACAAGGGGAAGGTTAGAGTTTTGTGACAAAATGCTACGAGGGGGAGGGAGGGGTCGAAAAACGCCGAAAAAAGCTACGTCATTTGTGTACGGCCCCTAAGAAACCGGCCGAGCGCAAAATATGACCACCGTCGATTCGAACGAAACTTTAAAGTTGTGTTCGGTTTATGAATCTCCATTATTGTCTTAGACAATTGCAATATTTTGATACAAGAGCAACTTTTCAAAAGGGCGTAAAGATTTCTACGCTCAATAATTTCAAAAATTTTATGTTCGATTACTGTATTTTTAACAGCAAAACTTTCTGAGAACGAGTTTCAGAGAATGAATATTTATGTACGAAAAAAATATACGCTGAAAAAAATGTTGTGTCATTTTTTACAAAAACAAAAATTTATGTTAAAAATTTAAATTGTAAAAGAACCCATTTTTTCTACTTTTTTCATAAAAATATGTCAAAAGTTGTTGTTAGGAAAACTTTTTTATTGAAAGCTTCTTCATGATCCAAATACACTGAATAAGTTTCTTTTGCGTCTTTAAAACGATAAACATATGATTTTTGACATTTTATGATTGGGTAACCTGAATAACTTTTAAAAAGGACATTATCACAAAAATTAACTGTTTTTGTTGGAACAAAATTCCAAATATCTCGAAAACTATCGCATTTTGAAAGATTTTTGTTAAATACATTTTGATTTAAAATGAAACTTAGAATTATATTCTGTAATAAAATTATAGTTTTGTGTGTCAATTAGTATGAAATTTAAAACATGTATAAAGTTATTGTTAGAAAAACTTTTTTACCGATAAGTTCTCCATCATTCAATCACATTCAAAATGTTTATATAAGTCAAGCATTGAACTACAACGTAGAAAAGTATCAAAATTGATTAATTTAAACTAGAGATATTTGACTTTGAATTTTACGGCGAGTCGAAAGTAACTCATTATAGCGGCAATGGGAAATTTTGTAGGTAGGTAGGTAGGTCAAAACGCATTTTGTTTAAAGTCAATCGAAGTAATATTGCTCCGCTATACGGGCACTTTATTATCAGTGGCAGGATCATTTCACTACGCAACTGGAATACTGTTTGCAAAGATCAATTTTGTCTGCTGATCATTTTCCGTTTGTTGCGAAAAAGCTTTAAATTTCAATATCCAAGTGGAAAAAATATTCATCTTCGCGGACCCGCCGAATCCTTATCACGACCCCCTAGGGTTCCGCGGACCCCAGGTTGAGAATCGCTATTATATACTATCAATGCCTAAACGACCGATGGAGGCAGTTAAACGCAAGAGCGGAGTATTACATTATTTAACATTGACATTTACTTTAATAAACTTTGGTTGTTGTTGCAAACATTATTTTGTCCATATACTTATTTCCAACGAAAGATTTCACATTTATTTTTTCAAATACTAAACTATAACGAGATATTCAAATTCATTCTATAGCCTGTGTAGTTCCATGTTTCCACTTGTCAGTCACTTGTCAATGTAAGTAGAATGATTGTAACTATTATCTATAGGATGATAACTATTAGAAATTTGTCCTTGTAGTTTTTTCCTCAGTGTACAGTTACATCTTGCACAACGGCGGAGTTGTGAACGCTGTGCGTAGTGCAGTATTCGAAATCAGAACCACGTTGCAATAAAAACCTCAACCACCTTTATAGCTACCCGTCTCCCAGAAAACGATTCGCGTGTTTAATCTCCTCATATGAGCTGCGCTGAAACAACGACCTTATAGAACATTTCCCAACATTATTTATTTATATATGTTTCTCTTGAAAAGCTGACAACAAGTACCTATGCTGAATTATTCCCTTAAAGAAACCAACAAAATCTCTGGAGGATACGTGCTCGGGGAAAGATTCAACTATTTTGCCTGCCTTCGTACTCGCCAACTTCAAACGAGTTGTTTGCGTTCTTTTCAAGAACAAGTTAAAACATAGCGCAAACAATACATAGGATACCATGTTAGAATTCCACCGCTGGTAAAGTCAAAGGAATGAACCTTTCTCTGGGTTTTCTTCGCCTGATGTCACGATGTGTCTCGTTTTCCCGTTCATCTGTCACTCACTTGTTTACTAGTAGCGATTATATCATTTTCTCATAATGTCATTTCAAAGTCCTTCCCTTACATGTCGCTGGCTAGACATATAACATGATGAAACGCGGCAGTATATCGTTTCAAGTATGTACGATAAAATTACCAATAAACGATGCCCTGTCATGTTTTCTGTTGGCCAATCTGATGTCATGATCTTTTCTATCTTTGGAGGATGCATGCTGCAAAAATCAAAGTTCAAAAACCACATTTCATTTTTAATTTTAACTATTATTAAGGTTAACTGTTAAGATTGAAATAAAACACAACGCTACTGAGGCAGCGTTACACAGTGATTAGGATTTTTTTCTTTTGATATCAATAATTTAGCACGTAAGGTGGATCAAAATTAAATATGTATGAATAAAAGCATATTGGAAAACTCATTTCTAAAAATTGAAGTGAACTGAATTTTTGACAGCATTCAAGTGAAACGTGTTTAATCCTAATCTAAATACAGGAATACAGGCTTCGTTTAGCGTACGAACTATCGAATCACAACCACATATGTTCCCTTTTATAATATTCATGAAACATGGCTAGAATATTTCCATCATCCACAATGGTTGAAAATGGCGTGTAAAAACCATTTCCGACATTACGATTATGAGGTGCCGGAAATGGTTTGCTTGAACGTTTGCTTAAATTTATTAGGATTTTATTAGGACTTTCTTGAATTCCTACGAAGCCAACCTTTTATTAGGAGAAGCTAATTGATCATTTTTACGTTCTATAAACGAAACTGAGTACCGTACAATTCCTTCGGAAGGGATTTCTATGGAGACGCGTGGTAGTTTGATAGATTAGTAGTAAGAATATCTCACCATTATGTGGTTTTGATCAAATATATTACCGGTCCATATTATTTAAAAATATGAAAAATCAACAATGCGCATTAAAAAACAATTAATTTAAGAACGAAAAATTTATATTGTAAAAATTTGCAATGCCGCTGCATGAAATCCTTTTCAAAAAAAAATCAAAATGCCTTAATTTTAAATTTTTCTAATAGGACGTTTTTTTCAGAAATAAAATAAAACTAAAATCGAAAAAACCACCCTAGCTCCCCCAATATGGCCAACAAAGAGTTAAAACTTTCTTTAAGCATAGCTGTTTCAAACGGCGTATTACAATTCTATTTTGGTTTGAGGGTATATTTCACATGCTTACTCGGTTAGACCCTTTGCTGAAGCAGTATTTAAATACAAGATATCAGCTATACATATAATATTCAAACTGATCCGACTTTCTCCGGTTCAAAAATTCCAGGTGATTTCAAAATATTGCAACTTTTGCCAATTTGAGGCTCGTCGAACCGTTATAAAGCCACACAAAGGATTTTTTCATTTATCCTTTTTTAAAATTGAAACTAAATGCGCAAAAAACCCTTGACAACCATTGGTATGTGTATTTTGGGAGTACATGGTCCTCAATTTATTGTTTTGAATTGACATCAGATGAACGTTCACCGTGACTGTGTTTTAAAAATCTCTTTCGGTCCGTCTAATTTTGGTCATTAGTTGAGAAAAAATGGAGAAATTTCGTGAATAACGAATTCAATGTTGATCTACCTCATCAGTACTTGCTGTTTGTCGTATATTCATCATGATGAGAAAATTAACGTAGCCCCATGACAAAGAAGGACTTCCAAATCATGTGGAACAACAACCAAGTACTCCACTGCAATGTCTCGATATTGCTCGCCATTGACGTTAACGTTGTCTCCAACGACATTTTTGAAGATAAATGGACTCAGCATCAGTGTTGCCCCAATAAAATCTGTACCAGGAGTCGAAAAATCTTTTCTATCTGTACTTTTCTGTAGAAAAATCTGTACCGGATTCTGTACCCAAACAATAACAAAGTTGTTTTAAAAAATAATTTTTCCTATGCTGATTTTTCATTCGAGGAAACCAAACCAGAAATTGTGACTCGGTAATCGGTTGTTATATTTGAACTGGAATTCCGCAAAAAACCAATCAGAATTCCGGAGTTTGACTGGGAAATGTCAATATCAGCTCCAGCTCAAATTCTCGTCGCCACTTTGTTTGCAACCTAATGTCGCTGACAGAGTGGCGACGAGAAGCTGGGCATTACCATACATTAAGATGCGAGAAACCTGCTTGCAGCAAATCAAATGGAGCATGTCAAAGTATACGTAGACACTCCGAGTAGATCCGCTCGGCTTTCACTCTGAAAGGGTGGAAAAGGGATGATTTTGCTGGAAGCAGGTTTCTCGCATATCGCATTCTAATGTCAGCTTCAGTTCAAGCTCAGTCAGTACTTACCAGGTCCACTTCATCTACTCGCCATCATTCTGTCAGCGGCCTAGTTCAACGTTTATCTACTATTCACTGTGATGCATCGCAGCGTTAAATTATTTTACTTTTCTGTCATATTAAAAAAATCTGTACCAATCTGTACTTTTTTAAAAAAATCTGTAATCCGTTCCGTACTGAATCTGTACCAAAAACACTTCAGAAATCTGTACCTCTCGAGATAAATCTGTACTTGTAGCATCAGTATGCCATTCTAGGTCAAACTCAGCATGCCATTCTAGGTCAAACTGCACCACACAGTAACTTTATTGGGATGCCAGATTGCCCATCACACTGAATAGACGGATTAGTTTATTGAATACTCCATACACCCAAAATATGCTTCGCCTTAAATGATGAATTTTCGGCAGCTAATTGTGGAAAGTTTGTTTGAACGAAAGGTTATTTTTGAAAAAAACATTCCAAAATTTTAAGACGTTGTTCAAGAGTATATTTTGACATGATAAAATAGTGGAGAAAACTGAACAAATTTTAAAAAAATTAAATGGATATGTCAACTCAGTCATAAAAAATAGCGATTAAAAAAATAAATAAGCACTCTTTATTATATTTGGAAAAATGTATCTCCATGAAGACGCGACCCTCCCTCTCTTCCTTTTCCTCTGATCTTCTGTCTATACCTCTGGATAAACAAATGTATTCACACAAATCAGCTCGAAATTATATGCATTTGAAGAAAATAGAAAATTGACCTATGCACTTATACTCAAAATTTGTTCCTGTCTAGTTTTAGTTTTAGCCCAAGATTCAACCCCTATTACTCCTGTGTGACTTAGGGCCGATTTCGTCACCCTCGCTTAACTTTTAAACCAGGTCCACCAGTACGTTTAAACCTGGCTTAAGCGCTAAGCGAGGGTGAATAAATCGATAAGCGAGGGTATATCATACGCGAATTTATCGCAAATTATTGTCGTGTATCATATTGAAAGAAATTTAATAATAATTGAAATAAACTCACCTCATTATCCTTGTCAGCATCCTTGATATGTTGGGCTATGAATCTCACTGCCTGTATCGCAGAATGCAACTCCGGAGACATTTGCTTCGGTATGATGTTATCGTGCTCGACTATAGTATTACAATCCGGAGGCAGGGTATGCATAAAAAAGCGTTAGGAGAAAAATACGGTAAAGTAAATCAAATTTTAATTATAAATCATCACGCAGACCAAGCTCCTCCTCCAACTAAGTGGAACGGGTTAAGGTTTGGAAAGGCCGTCTCTCTAATTCAACTAGGTATAAATATTGCTGTGGAAAGCGGGAGAAGCGCCCACGTACTCGGTATAGGGTTTTCATATTTACACAGTGTTTGTTTCCTTTTTATACACACAAAGAGTAAAATGACAAGGATCTGAAATGGGATGCCACACGGTCATGTCATGCCTCAAGATGTTAGGAACGAGACTGGCTAAATTGGGACAGTTGACCTAGAGATGTGCGCTATAAAGTGGAAGTTTATTTAAAGGCTTACCTGAACCATGTGCTAGATTCATTCCGATGTTATCAAAACTGTCACCACCCTCCTTGAATTCACCGGGAAAATCACTGATACTGTGAATTGGAGCGAAGCGACAAGAAAAAAGTGGTTATAAAACATATAAGGTTATAAAACAATTTAGCAACGAGACAAAAGTGGAAAATGAAAAAAAACTCCAAAGTGTTGTTAATTCTAGTACGGTGTGGAGTACACATGTGATTAAGCCCTTTCGTTGCAGCGACCGCTTCTGTTATATTATTAGGGGAGAGTGAGGACACTTGATCCTTGGGGATATTTGATTCCCTGGCCATATCTCATAATCTATACGCAGTTATCGCAATATAAACAGAAAATGAAGTATTTGGTCGTTTATGATGTTTAAAAACCAATCTGATGTATTACATTTGTTTTGGAAAATTTGTATAATATTTTAGAAAATATGTGTTTAAATCTATCTCGAAGATCTTTTTACAAATTTTTTGAACGGTCGTATGAGATCGTCGAACTAATTATATATGAATATTTTTAAGTACCATTACTTTCTAAAGGCTTTTGTCTCGAAAAAAATGCGTTTTTCGAATAAAAAGATTCACAACAAATACAAAAACGCTTTTAATCCACCTAACAGTGTGATGAGACATTTCTTATAACTCTTATCACTCTCTTCGGATATTGTATCGTTTGAGAACATTTAGATCTTGATGCTTCGCGATGTTTTTGATAACACATACTACATGGGATAGTGGCAGGACTCAGAGAATCGCTCAAATCAGCATAGGACAACATCAGTGCTAGAAATCTCAAACCAAATCAATGGGAAAGCGAAAAATGGCCCATAAAATAGACATACCAACGAATTATTGTTAATGCTCTGTTAATAAAATATCTAAATTGTGGTGGGAAAACTGAATTTTCCTAAAGGGGATATATATAGTACTGAGCCAAAAAATTCGAATTTTTTTTTTTTTAATCGATTTGATGTTTATACTTTACTCAAATTTCCAACGCGACTGAGAACTAAGAAATCAACGCTTTTTCTTGAAAACTACTAGCAGTGACACCATTCAAAGAAAATCAACAGTGAATATTTCCAGTGTTTTATATTCTAGATTGCATGATTCAGTGATCGAAACCCAAAACTTCATAAAGTATTTGTAATTATTAAATTAAAATTTGTTTTTACTATTGAAATTGACAAAATTATAGTATCGCCCCTTTGGCGATTGTTTACATTTTCGGTCCCACCTATCAGCATTGAAGTATCGCCCTTACGTTTTTTACAATAACTACAGTTTTACACCACCGATTTCGTCCGGGTTTTTTCAATAGCGATCATTGTTACTATTTACAGCTGGTATCAGCTTGATAATTCTAAAAAATACGAAAAAACAGTTTCGCCTCTAAACTGCTAGCAAAAAAAGTATCGCCCTGATTGTTTGCATGGAGCGTGGAGGGCGAAACTTTAAATAAACAAACAAAAATACAGTTTCGTCCGTTGTATTTTCTGCTGTAGTTTAAGAAAGCAAAATCGAAGAATCCAAATTTTTAGGTTAATTTGTTGCGTTTCAAAGCCCTCATTCGCATGTATGAAAAAAACCTTATGTTTAAATTTGTAAGTATCGCCCTTTTCACAAAAAAGCGTTGAAATGGAATCGCAGATCCTGATATCACGCTATCTCTGAAGTGCATGCGTGCATAGTTCCAAATTTTACTTCGACTTCGATTTTTTCTAAAGGTGACTTCCCAGTAGTATCCTTGATTTGAATTATTATCGCTAATCCTAATGCCAAAGAACAAATAAAAACCTCTCGAAAACGAACCATTTGGGAAAATCATCATCATTACTGGAATTTTCATTTTCACGAAACTTTTCGATAACCTTCCGTCACTTGCGTTAATGCACTGGGTGCACAGTGCTCTGAAAACCTAGCGAAATCGTCTTAGGGCACCAGCGGGTCTAATTCAGAGCTATCTGCGCGGCGAGTTAAATCTGTAAAGAATACTAAAAATTAATTTCTCTTCCACCATTTTCAGTTCAGCAATTCGAGAGATCGTGCTCACCGCAAGCCATGAAAAAAGACTACGTTGTGAAGCGATGGTCACTATTTATTAAAAAATCACGGTTAAATAAAAAATTAAACTATTAAAAAATTTCAAATAGTTTTTAATTTTCACAAACTTATTAGGAAAAATTGTTTAATAAGCTTACGTAATATTGTGTAGGAAAAAAGCTGAAAGTTTCAGTATTTTCTTCATCTGCGTTTATATGTTGCAGATGAAGAAGTAAGTATATAGTATACCTTAAGTATACCAATTAATTGGTATACGAATTGGAATAAGTTCGCCAAATTTTGGAAGAAGTCTATAAAATAACCCCTTGAAAGCTACCTAAAAATTGTTGTAGTTCGATGCAATAAAAAAAATCCCAAAAATGAAATGTACCTATTAATGTGAAATAATACATACAATAAAGAATAATACATGCAATAAAGACCCATTTTTATCTATCTCATGGTGTATTTTAGGCTGACAAAATGGGGACATTGACTAAATCGGGCAATTTTTTTTTCTTTATAATAAACTGAAGCTGTTAAAATATTCTTCCCGTCCCTTGATGTAGTCTGATAACTATTTCTGATTATGATGAACTTTTTATTTTTACATATTTCCATCTTCATGATAAGGAAAACATGCGCAAGAAAGGATTTACTCCAATTCAGTCTTGTTCGTCTGCTAGAGCCCATCAAACATATGTTCATATTTGGCTGATAAAATCGGGGTTTCAATGTATTATAATAGATATTCAGCATTCGAAGAAGTTTCTTGTGAACGAGTGTAGAACGACTATGTTTCTACTTGCTTGCCAGAAATTCGGTTTGGTGAAAATCGATCATACTGTCCAAACAGCATAATTCCGAAACCGTAATTTTTGAAGTTTTAAAATTATGCAGAATAAATTTTTCAGAAAATATTAACAGAGTTCGTGTTGTCTTTAGCGAATTTGTTGAGACTTTATTATAATCATGAATATTAACCTGAGAAAATTCACCATAAATACGATACGGTATATTTAATTATTTTATCAAATGATGCGCTGTTTAACGTTTGTAAAACTCATTGAAGATACTAAACCCCCGAAATTGGAGGTTTCAAAATGATGCTATCTTAACCTTAAATTACTGTTTTTTAAACATTTGACCTATACATATAATTGGTCATACAACAAAAATCAAATGCTCATCAAAATCGATCAGAACCTGCTAGAGTCGAATGGAAATCGTCATTTTTCATAAATTTCTTTCTACATTCGGAAAGTGTTATCCTCGTTATTAATCATATTACGTTTTCGTCTCAACTCGACGCATTCCAAAAAAAACCTGTTTTAGGTGGGTGCAATTGTGCTTTTCTCATTTGTCCAGACTACGATTCCATGGCTGGTTATGTTCAATACAATGGTGGAAATGAATATTACATGTTCAGTACGATTTGCACATACATACAATGGATCGACAGCCACGATCTTGAGATACTATGTGATACTGAAACATCGCTTGAAACCAGCGGCGGATCATGGAGAAAGATCCGGAAGGTCCAGGCCCTGCCGAACATTTTCAACTTGTTAAGAAATTTTAAACTAGTTTTAATTTTAAAGTAGCAACCCCTCACTGCATACTCCCTCCGGGCCGGTATGATTACGATTTTTAGAGTGATTGCATAACCTTTCTATATTAGAAAGGCAAAAATGTACCAAAGTCCAAAAAAGTCAATTTTTGTCAAACATCTCAATGTTTCATGCATTTTAAAGTCATTCGGCATCAAAAATACAAATTTGATTTTGAAATTTTTCATTTCATTTGTGCAAATCGATCCAGCCATCTCTGATTAACAAAGGTTACATTTTTTTCCACATATACACATACATACACACACAGACATTTTCCGATCTCGACTAACTCAGTCGATTGGCATATGACACTCGGCCCTCCGGGTCGGGATTAGATTGACGAATTTTAGAGTGAATGAGAAAAGCAAAAACATTTTTAGCAAATGTTGAAAGTTATGCATTTTTTTGGTGAGCAGTTCTATGTTTCATAGACATTAAATCAATTTGAACTTCGCTTCCTATTAACTAAAGACCCTTATTACAGTACATTTCTACAAAAACGAGCTCAATTTGAAAATAAATCTGAGGATTATGATTGATTACAGAACTCTGGAATTTTCTATTGGAATGTTTCCAGGCAAGAATTTGATATTGATGCAATTAGACAACTGTGAAATCAAGACCAATAGATCAGTTACATATCAGGACCCCATTCCGACAATTTATCAAAAGTCCTCGTGATGTTTACAACAACAGGTTATCAATGTACGGATCAAATAATTGTTATTGTAATATTGAATTAAATCAGTCTGCATCAATAAATTTTCAACTACAATCCAATATTTTTTTGGGTCTGGTGGGGGGGGGGGTGGTTGTATGGTGTTAAACCCCAAAACCTTCTCTTGGCTACGCCATTGCTTGGAGTTATTTATTTCGCTTTTCATTTTCCGATATGTTTCAGATCGATCCGATGGTTATAAGTTAGAAAAAATGCAGTCAGAAGGTTCGCACAAATGAACATTTTTGTACTGATAAGTTATCAAGTTCCTTCCAGACAACTTGAAAGTGTTCGGTGATTATTTCTAGCGGTTGTAGATAGAAAAATGAAATACAAAATTCGATTCATCGAAATAATGTTTGGCTTATTTCAATGGATTATTACTATATTGAACAATAAATAGGCTACAAAGAGTAATCCACAAACAACAAGCCATAACTTTTAAAGTATTCAAAATAGATATTTGAAGTCTTCAGTAAAGTTATTCGCAAAAGTAAGAGCTACAAATTTGCTGAAGGCATCATTTCGATATAATCACTTCCAAGAAAATTTGTGAAAATATCTCACTCATAGGGGGATTAATCAGCAAAAGCACAATACCAAAAGAAAGGTCATATTGCCTCCATTAAATTCTCCGAAGATACTATTGACCTAAAATAAGCCGTTTTGGCGTTAATAATAGATTACATGTTTTTGGTCATATTTCTGGCAATGGGAAATGATAAAAATCTTTCGTCAGCATTTAATGTTAAATATCTCTTTTGATTATAGTCCGATTTCAACAATCTATAGCTTGTTCGAAAGGTATTCGTTAAACCTGTCTAAAAACATATAAACTGTTAATCTATATTGTCAATTTCGGCAGATAATTTAAAAAAAACTGCAAAAAACTCCATTTTTATGCATTCAAACATTCATATCTTGGAAACTAAACATCAGAATCAAAAACAAATTAATAGCGTTCATACTGTTTTTAGTTCTTTCATTTAAAATTGGTTTGGATAAGATCGGTTCAGCCATTGCTGAGAAACACGAATGAGAATTTGTCCGTTACATACACACACACACAGACACACACACACACACACAGACATTGTCCCAAATCGTCGAGCTGAGTCGATTGGTACATAAGACTCGGCCCTCCGGGCCTCGGAAAAAATCTTGAAAGTTTGAGCGAATTCTATGCATTTCTTTTATAAGAAATGTAAAAATATTAAACTTTGTTCACCTCATACATCAGGTATCTTTGTTATCTGTAGCACTGGGCTTAATCCCTATCATTAGTTCTTTCAAACATTTTCGAAATGTATAGAAAGAGAAAAACATCATTGGTATAAGTTACACTAGTTTACAGCATTTCTGAACAAAATAAGCTAGTAGTCATTTTCAATGTAAAATCGTGTGCTGAATCCGAAAATGAGGTCCCAAAAATTTACAGTAGGACAGTTTTCGGGTTACAGTTAAAAATGAATTTTAGCTTTAAAATTAAAAGCACGTTTAGTAAAATCCAAATGTCTTCGGTTGTAGTGCATCGATATGAAATATTATTATGTTGAATTGAAGGTATTTGAATGCATATTCGATCATTAGAACATTTTGTTTTAGTGAAGCTACTGGTTCTGACGTTATTTACGAATCTATTGAACTTTTTCTCAATTTTTCGTCATTTTTTTGAATAAAAATGAGTGTGTGGTCAATATTTGCGCCAAGATAAAGCAATCCTAAAAATTATATTTTTATGGGAAATTAAATGCTGCTAACAACCAATGAAAATAACCACTTGTTAGTTTGAATCTGATGAAAATTGTGAAAGTTATTCATTTTTTTGTAAAATGGCAATTTTCGTGTTTCTCTGGGTCAACTTATTGAACCGTCTCGATTCCAATTTTTTTTTCTAGGGATAGTTTAATAATATATGAGGGACTCTCTGTCAGAATTCTGTTAAACGAGTAAATTGAAAAATTTTGAAGGAATTTAATGTGGGGTAATATTCGAACTCGTTTATCCAAATAATTGAAGACTACTGATAACAATAATTTCAGGCTCAGTGGAGTAATGTCATCAATAATTTGGAAATAAAAAATACGCATAATATTTACATGTGTCATACGGAATCGTTAATGTATAAAATACGTTGTAAACTGCACGGCCCACAATGCCTTGATACACACATCGGAAGCTTATAACGGTGCAAAATGCTAAATTCGGGCACTAGTTTCACGAATGACTTATCCACCTCTTTCGTCACGTTTTGTTCTACTAACATTTTATTTCACGTTATTACAATGTCTAGAAGTTTATAATTTGAAATTGTGTTGGATTCACATTCACATTTACTGTATGTAATTATGTTCTAGGAAGGAACACAAATTAAAAGTTTTTCAAATTATTAATTTTATATTACTTGACGTATGTAGTATCACATATTTCGACGGATTCGTATAGTTTGTAATAACATTGTACAAAACCCAGTTGAGCATCTAGCGTTTCAAAATGTGAATTTTAAAACGTGTGCGGGTTTAGTTTACAACAAATTTTGTATCATAAGAGTTCATATTTTATGTAATACACTAGTAAATATTACACGCAGTATTGCATACCAATCATTCGATGACTTATAATTTCATTGAGCCTGAAATTATTGTTATCAGAAGTCTTTAATCATTTGAATAAACGAGTACGAGTATTTCCCCACATTAAATTCTTTCAAAACTCTTCCATTTACTTGTTTAACAGAATTCTGATAGTCCCTCATAGATTATGAAACAAGTCCTAGAAAAAATTGGAATCGAGACGGTTCAATAAGTTGACCCAGAGAAACACGAAAATTGCCATTTTACAAAAAATTGAGTAACTTTCGCAATTTTCATCGGATTCAAACTAACAAGTGCTTATTTTCATTTGTTATTAGTAGGCTTTAATTGCTTCATCTTGCCGAAAATATTGACCACACGCTCATTTTTCTTCCAAAAATGACGAAAAATTAAGAAAAGTTCAATTGATTCGTAAATGACGTCAAAAACAATAAAAACAAAATGTTCAAACGATCAAAAGTGCATTCAAATACCTTTAATTCAACACAATGATATTTCATATCGATGCACTACAACCGAAGATATTTGGATTTTACTGAACGTACTTTTAATATTAAAGAGGAATTCTACGAAGATCCGTCCGAAAATCTTTAAAATCGCGACCGACCATCTTAGATTCCAATGAAACTTTACGCGTTTCACCGTCATGCAAGACTAAATATTTTCCACAGGTAATAAGATTATTTTGACTCAAGAGCAACTTTTCAAAAGGGCGTAAACGTTTCTACGTGCATGAATTTCAAAAAAATTTTGTTCTATTACTGTATTTTATACAGCAAAACTATCTGAGAACGAGTTACAGGGAATGAATATTTCTGTCTGAAATAAAAAATACACTGAAAAAAATGTTGTCATTTTTCAAAAAAACAAAAAATTATGATAAAAATTTAAATTGCGAAAAAACCCATTTTTTATTTTTTTTATATTTTGTTACCAAAAACCTAAGGAGAAAAGAAACATTTTGAATGTGATTGCATGATGGAGAAAAAATCGGTAAAAAAGTTTTTCTAACAATAACTTCGTACATGTTTTTAAATTTCATACTAATAGACATACAAAATTGTAATTCTATTACAGAATATAATTCTAAGCACCATTTAAAATCAAAATGCATTTAACAAAAATCTTCCAAAATGCGATAGTTTTCGAGATATTTGAAATTTTGCTCCTTCAAAAACAATTAATTCGTGTAATTATGCTCTTTTTAAAAGTTATTCGCGTTACCCCATCAAAATATGTCAAAAATTTAATGTTTATCGTTTTAAAGACGTAAAAGCAACTTTTTTAGTGTATTTGGATCTTGGAGAAGCTTTCAATAAAAAAGTTTTCCTAACAACAACTTTTGACATTTTTTTTATAATTCTTACTATTTGCAGGCAAAAATACAATTTTCATTTTGAATATGATTCTAAACGCCATTTTAAATCGAAATGCTCTTAACAAAAATTTTCTAAAATGTAGTAGTTCTCGAGATATTTTAACTTTTGTTTTAACAACACAATTATTTTGTTTTATTACGACCTTTTCATAAGTTAGTCGCGTTTCTCCATCAACAATAATAGGTTTTTCAAAAGGCCCGTAAACTTTCCTGCAACTTTCTCTTTGACATCAAGGCGATATTGTGAAACATTTTAAAGTTACATGAAAACAACCAACATATGATTCAGCTATATAGTTTAATCAACAGACCCTACGGTTGAAATATATTTTGGTTGCTTTCATGTAACTTTCAAATGGTTTACAATATCGCCTTGATATCAAAGAGAAAGTTGCAGGAAAGTTTACGGGCCTTTTGAAAAAGCTATTATTGTTGATGGAGAAACGCGACTAACTTATGAAAAGGTCGTAATAAAACAAAATAATTGTGTTGTTAAAACAAAAGTTAAAATATCTCGAGAACTAGGGTGATGAGCCTATTTTCACCATACTAAGCAAGGTGCCTCACTTATTCGGTAATTTCTTGCCTTATAATCAATGGAACGCGTAAAAATTGACGTCAACCGCTTTGCTTCGTTGTTAAGTACCAATATAATAACACAAATGCGTTGAAAGCAGAAAAATTCTCGTGTTTGAGCACAATGAAAACTCGAATCGAGTGCCCCTATTGTTGCGCTTCCATTTGATTCAATGCGTTGAACAAAGATGGCATACACTGCTCTAACCAACGGCTTCAAATGGGTAGGGTGATAATAGAAACATGGCGCAAATAGGCTCATCACCCTACTACATTTTAGAAAATTATTGTTAAGAGAATTTCGATTTAAAATAGCGTTTAGAATCATATTCAAAAAGAAAATTGTATTTTTGACTGCAAATAGTAAGAATTATAAAAAAATGTCAAAAGTTGTTGTTAGGAAAACTTTTTTATTGAAAGCTTCTCCATGATCCAAATACACTAAAAAGGTTGCTTTTACGTCTTTAAAACGATAAACATTAAATTTTTGACATTTTTGATGGGGTAACGCGAATAACTTTTAAAAAGAGCATAATTACACGAATTAATTGTTTTTGAAGGAGCAAAATTTCAATTATCTCGAAAACTATCGCATTTTGGAAGATTTTTGTTAAATGCATTTTGATTTTAAATGGTGCTTAGAATTATATTCTGTAATAGAATTACAATTTTGTATGTCAATTAGTATGAAATTTAAAAACATGTACGAAGTTATTGTTAGAAAAACTTTTTTACCGATTTTTTCTCCATCATGCAATCACAATCAAAATGCTTCTTTTCTCTTTAGGTTTTTGGTAACAAAATATAAAAATTTAAAAAAATGGGTGTTGTGGCACAGCATCTTCTCTGGTCGTACCCCGAATTTGTCAGTGAGCTTAGCATAGTATGTGGAGATACAATCGTAGTTGAATAGGTAGCGTCATCGATTCTGTATAGTAGTAAAGTTGCACAGACTCAGCGGTTGTTGACCGTGATGCCAGACGGACAGATGTGTTTTAAAATTATAAATTTAGCATGAAAAATAATAAAAACATTGGTAGTCGCTATCCGACCACCGCCAAGAGCGGTTGGTTTTCAACATAGAAGTTTAAAAAAAGTTATTAAATATATTAAACCGTATAACTTACCGGATGTGCCAAAGAGAGAAAAGTACACCGCTTACCTGATTGCCTGGATACCATCCGAAGAGTGACCTGTAACGAAAATAACCCTGAACCCACGTTCCTCAATTTGGATTCTCGACCCCTGACCAATCCCGGTAAGGACGAACCACTCATCCACAACGTAGGGCTTAATCATTGGACGCATCAATGGGTTTTTTCGCAATTTAAATTTTTATCATAAATTTTTGTTTTTTTTTTTTGAAAAATGACACAATATTTTTTTCAGTGTATATTTTTTTCGGACAGAAGTGTTCATTCCCTGTAACTTGTTCTCAGATAGTTTTGCTGTATAAAATACAGTAATCGAACAAAAAATTTGAAATTCATACACGTAGAAACGTTTACGCCCTTTTGAAAAATTACTCTTGAATCAAAATATTCCAATTGCCAGAGAATATCATGGAGCGAACACACCTGCAAAGTTTAGTTCGAATCGACGATGGTCATATTTTGCGGTCGGCCGGTTTCTCATGGAATCCCTCTTATTTTTTCACTGAAACTCGAAAACTGTTCTACTGTAAATTTTTTGGACCTCATTTGCGGATTCAGCACACAATTTTGCACCAGAAATGGTGATCGAATATTGAAGTTCAGATTTTTATTTATATTTTGTAAACTAGTGTTATTAGCAGGCTTTAATTTCCCATAAAAATATAATTTTTAGGATTACTTTATCTAGCCCAAAATATTGACCAAACGCTTATTTCTCTTCAAAAAATCACGAAAAAGTTTATTAGATTCATAAATAAAGTCAGAACCAGTGGTCGTATTAAAACAAAATGCTCTAACGATCGAAAGTGCATTCAATTACCTTTAATTCATCATTATATTTCATATCGATGCACTACAACCGAAGGAATTTGTATTTTACTGAATGCACTTTTTATTTTAAAGGTGAAATTCATTTTTTTACTGTAACTCGAAAACTGTTCTACTGTAAACTTTTTGGATCTCATTTTCGGATTAAGCACGAAATTTTACATCAGAAATGGTGTTCGAATATTGAAGTTCAGATTTTTATTTTTATTTTGTAAACTAGTGTAATTCATTACGAAATAGATGCACTGAACTGCCTTTAAGCGACTCGGTAGAACGCCGAGCAATGGCCAAATGAAGATCCTGGATGATGTTTTCATCAAGCAAACAAGAAAAAAAAAGTGTAGTATCAAACTGAATCATTTAATGCATTAGAACAAGCATATTTATAGCTAAAAATATCCAAGAACCAAGATTCAGCTAGTTTCTGATTGGCTCGCTGAACAATATCTCTAGAGCGCATGATGACGATGATGATACTGCTGCTGATTGAACAACGCACGCTTCTTGGTGTCGTGCGCATAAAAAGTTGTGCATTTTTGATATTCGTAACTTGTGCAAAATTCATCCCCCTAAGAAATCCGTGTTTCAGAATCGTCCAATGCTGGTTTTTTGCTGGACCAACGTTGGGCGACGCCCAGTACACCGTTCAGCAGGCTTCCATTACTGGACTAGTGTTGGATGGTTTTGAAACAAATTTTTGGGCTTCTCAATGTTGCTAGCGTGTTGCTTCTCGTAGAGGATTCCCAAAGTTTTGTTGTTGTATACAAACCAGTGGTGCATAATCTCAAATTCAGTTATTATTTCAGTCTGAATTTACCGAAACCAGTAGCTAGTTGACTGAAGTTTCATTATTAGACCAAACAGAAGTATATTAATCCAAATTAATCGCACATAATCCTTAAAAAATTAAATAAGTTGGCTAAATAACTTATTACATGTCACTTTATAGAATATAAAGTGATCGATATTCATGAAGAAAAAAAAACATTTTTTTAGATTCGATTATCTGGATGATTCGATTATCCGAAGCGAAATTTTTCTGCACCCTGCAGATAATCGAATCTGGCCTGTATGTCATATTGCAGTAAATGCAACAATTTTATGCTGCTAATTCCTTATTTTTGGATGTCTACGAATATTATCACTCACCTCATATCAATCTCGTTGGTGTATCCATTGCTTGGAGTTGAATCATCATAGTCCGGTAATGTATATTTAGCACGACGCATCATTAGAATCTTTGGCATGATCTCCAAAAACAGTCGCCGCACTATAGGTGACATCTTGTGTGTAGAGGTACTCCTGAGAAGAAAAAAACCGTTTGGTCTCGTATAGTTATTACACGTATCAAAACAGCTATATTGCCCATAAAAGCATAAGAGGTTCATATTGAAAAACAACAAGCCAAGATGGTTTTGTTTGAACGTTAGGGATACTCGAATCGAGTGCCCCAATTAGCGCCCTACCATTTGAGCCAATGCGTCGAGCAAAGCTGGCAGTCACTGCTCCAACAAACGGCTTCAAATGGGTAGGGTGATAACAGAAACATGGCGATCGTAGGCTCCTTACCCTAAATCAATTTTCACTTTAATAGAATCGGCAGTTGTTTTATACACATCACTGGTACATTCAAAATGATCAAAATGGTCCTTCCATCAATTCAATGCCTCTCGAATTGATATCTGAGGTATTCATCATGCATTTGCATCACTGTAGATTATGAGCGAAAGCCTATTTCAGTCACAGTATGATACAACCCTTCTCTAATCATCAGAAGGGTATGATTCGTTGTGCGGCAAACATCCCGAACAATGGACCATGGACGTATTTTCTATTTAGCAACAATCATATTGACTGCGATATCACAAATATTGCGAGAGGTGAAACCGTATATTATACATGTGTCGAAATCGTCTTAGAGCAGCTGCGGCTGCTCGTCCAGCGAACCTTTTTTGCGCGACTTCCGGAGGGTTAGGTACCTTTCCAGCAAAGAAGTTTCCTTTATCGAAATATGGTTCTTGAACCAAAGCTGTGGAAGCTTTTCCTTCCTACGTAAGGCGGATATATTCATAGTTTGTTTATTTGTTGTATCAACACCAACAGGCCCCTTGACCCCAATGGAGGTTCTTAGCATAGTTACATTTAAGGACATGCTGAATAGAGTCACAAGGTGGCAGCTAAAATGGCTGCCGTCGTTTCTGCTTCTTCTTTTTATTTCATCATCGAAATCAAAACATTGCATTGGCGCGCAAGGCAAAATCGTTTGTAACTTAAATGTTTTATCTCAGATTGCTTAGACATTGTATCACTGCATATAAGCATGTTAGCAGATGCAGATGAATAGATTCTCTTCGCGGAATTTTGATTCGTTTAGAAAATTTGTACCTTTTTATTTTTAAAAACAAATGAAACACGTGGTACACAAATCAGTCAGCTGATTGCTAAACGATACGCTTGTGTGCGTGCCATCTCCTATCGGTATAGTACGTTCTAGCCTCACACAGATGCTGAACGTAAACCGAACCTTTGTTGTGATTTTGGCGTCGCTTCACCTTAAGGACAAACAAAAACTTATTTTTGACATTATTTATAGTCCAGTGGAAGTCGAACCCTGTGACAACTCTATTGAAAACTCGCTGAAGTCCGGTAATAGCACTGTGGCGACCGTAGTTGGTTATCCTAAAAGGTAGTAGCATAAGAGAGTTAGTACGTACTGTTCGGATGCGGGCTTGAAGATTCAGGTGTTCTAGAATTGTAGAGAAATCCACTCTGATAGAGAGCAAGTCCGAGACGAATATAGCTCGAGAGCAGTCCCTCCGGATTCTGAGTGATTCGAGTTGAATTACCTGGAAACGGTTTTCGTGGCTCGACAGTACGAATCTGTTTCGTCATGGGAGATGTCGAAGGGCAAAGTGTATGAACCGGCGTTGTACAGTCTCGATTCTGATGGTACAGATTAGAAAGATCAGAACAATATTCTAACGTTGAGCGGACCAACGCGCAATAAAGCGATTTAAGACAGTATACGTCCCTGAAGTTTTTTGCTATTTTGAAGATAAATCCAAGCCATCTTGCTGCCGTATCTACGATGCTTGAAGTATGTGGTTGGAACGTTAGTGCCGTAGTCATCATGAGTCCGAAAACCTTGACGTGAGAGTGTCTTGAAATGCTCGAGTCGAATAAATTGTAGTTAAACTGAGTCGGATGGCGTTTCCGCGTGAACGTATCAATTGAGCATTTACTCGGATTTAAACCCATTCTGTTCACACCACGTACTAAAGGTTTTATCCCGTATTTCTCAAAAAAAATTTCATGTCGTTGGCGAATGAAAAACGGGGTCTTATAATTTGATGTTGACGTTATTAAAGTATAGGAGGAATATACCTGGACCGAGATGGCTTCCTTGTGGGATGCCGGATGTAGCGAAGAATGGTGCAGATAGATAGACTTTAAGGCTGATTTGGAGTTGCCTTCCATCGAGGTAGAAACGAAACCAGCGCAGAAGTTGTCCATGAATACCGAGTTTGTACAGATTCGCTATTGCGATATCATAGTTGATTTTGTCGAAATCCGCAGATAGATCCATGTAAATAGCATCGGTTTACAATCCGCCAGCGATTCCATCGAATACATATGTTGTGAACGAGAGCAGGTTGGTCGTTGTCGATCGTTTAGGCATAAAACCGTGTTGGTCATCTGCAATGTAGTGTTTGTAGTGAAAGAAAATAGGGTCTAAAACAACCAAGCTCGAATAGTTTCGATACGGCCCTTAAACACGAGTTTCCTTTTTTTTATGAACTGGAAACATGTGCGCTCCTTTCCAGCAGGAAGGGAATGTTCCAGTAGTAAGTGACAAGAAGAAGACTCGCCGAAGTGGTTCAAGAAGCCGGTTGATGCACTTTTTCACAAAAATGGAGAAAGCGCCATCTGAGCCCGGGGAGCTTTGAGGTTTATCTGTTCATACTGAAAGAGGTAGTTTAGTCTTTCACAGTAACCGTCCTGCTAATATTAACAAATGTTACTAAAAGACGGAAATAAATTGTAAATTCCCATTGCATATTTTTGTGCGATCTACAAATGAAGGCAGAGGTCATTGTTGCGTTAGAAGTAAAACGCCATGCATTTTTCATAAGGGCATCATCTTGTCGTTGTATTCAAAATGGTGGTTTGTTGCCTCCTCTTAGAGCCATTTTGTTCAATTAACCATCCGGAAATCGCGCAAATGGCTCACTGAACGAGCAGCCGCAGCTGCTGTAAGGCGATTTCGCTAGATTTTCAGAGCAGCGTGCACTCAGTGCACTAGCGCGACTGCCGGAAGATTAAATTGATTGGAATATTCCATTTGGGGTAAATAAACACTCACCTATACCAAACGTTTAGAACACAAACAGTTGTCCAAACCGATAATGATACTAGAATCATGGTAAACAGAAGATATTTTCCGAGTAATGGCACAGCCAGTGACGTAGGGGGAATGATCTCAGCCAGCAGCAAGAAGAACACAGTAAGTGATACAAGAATTGAGATACACAATGTCACCTATGGCAGAAGAAAACTGTATAAATGTAAAAGGTTTAGTTAAAACCATCATTTAATATTAACCTTTTCTCCAGAATCACTAGGCAAATAGAAGACAAGAACGGTCAAGAACGTGATTCCGACGCAAGGGATTATCAAATTCACAGTGTAAAACAGAGTTTTGCGTCTCATTGTTAGTTTGAAAGTGATATCTGCAAGAAATAATATGGTTATGTAAACCAACATCGCCAATACTGGTCGACTAACCAGAGAATGGTTCAGGACAACATGGATAATATTCTTCGTTACGACTTGCTGGCACTTCCAAAATATCCCATTCAACTGAGAGGTAAAACTCACTCAAATCAATACCAATTTGAACAAGATTACTTCCGGGTACCTGTGCAGAGATAATTCGGATTTATTTTATTACTTATTCAAATAATCGCTTTACCTGATCCAAATGCCTCAACTCAACTTGAGCACCATTGTAAGTCCACGAACCAAACTTCATTAGACACGTTTGTTCGTCATACGGAAAGTATTCCACGTTCATCTCACAAGACGATTTGTAGATTGCTGGAGGCTCCCAGAATACCTCTCCGGTGTATTTTAACGTAGCTTTTGTCATTAGCGTAACCTCGTAATTTCCGTCCCAATTATTGTACAGTACAATGTCAGGAAGCCATATTTGCTCGGATGGCACATACAACATTTCTACACCGCCATATTCTTCCGGGTCCCACTTGAGTTTGTAATCAAACCACTTTTGCTTCACCCAAAGATTGGTCGTCATAACCTGATTGCGAAGACTGACCTCAATCAACTGAGACAACTTGAGTCCAAGCCATACTGTCAATGTCTCGGTATTATTCACAACCGGACGAATGAGCCGATTATAATTGCTGAGTAAATCATCGTACAACCTTTTGGCATCAGGATTCGCTTCGATGTGTACCACGGATGCTGTGGTAAATGATTTTTTATTAATATCAATCTGCAGTAGGCTGATAAATAGGTGCTTACCTTGGGCGTAACTTGCAGCTATTAAACCGAGGAAGCAAAGTTTGAAATTTAGTAATTTCATGGAGTTCCCCATTGCGGTGTTCTAAAACCACATTGACTGTCAGTTTTTAAACTGCAAACCAACAATAACTTCAAAATTTTGAAAAAGTAAATTCCTGGCTGGGCGAGACCTCCGAATCGGGATGCTGTAATATGAAAGATGCTGTGAAATCCAAGCAACATGAAAAATCAATAGCAGTGAGAGGAACATATTTTATGCTCTCGTACACCATGAATACGCATGCGTTTGTTTACAAAACAGAGAGTAGAAATGCACGTGGTTCTGTTTATACACGTGCTACCTGTTGATATTTGACACGTGCTTCTTCATAGTTTTGCAAACAAATCATCAAGGAGGTATAGAATGCGCCACCTAAGAAACTTTCGGTACCAGGGTTAAAAATATTCGACGCTCTTTTTTGACGGCTGAAAATGAACCTGATGCGACTCGCGGTGAATAGAAAAAATATGCATTCAAAAATCCTTTCAATTGAATATCGTTCAATAATATTCATTTCACTACGTAAATGTTTTCATGTGTAGAAAAATAATAATTATCATCGCTTACATTGTGTCAGGGCCTGCTTTGATGCGTTTGATTCGTTGCTGGACGCTCGCTTCGAGCAATAATCGGAGATAAATGAAAATCTGCATTTGATGAATGTGCAGTTTGTTCGTTTGACGTTTTCAGTTGCGTCACTGAATATTGAAAAATTCAATATTCATTCAATGAATTTAAATGTTTGTAACTCTGCTCGGCACAATAGGGGAGCCCGGGGCTAGTTGAGGTAAGTAGGCGGAACCCTCTTTTCTCCGTTTCTATTAGACATATGTATAGCTCTAATTCTCGTTGTATACCTCAAGTAATGTGAAACACATTTCCCAAAGAGTTTTTGTTTGCAATAACACACCGTATGCGGCTTACTTTATACTGAACAAACTATCGTGAGTTTTCCTTTTTAATAATTAAAATAAAAAAGCGAGCGTTTTTTGTCCTCCTGTAAAAACTTTGAAACGGCGGTTATACGACTTTGAATATACACCCTTCATTTGTTTACCCGTGCATATCTCATTGGAATAATTCGAATACTCATACACAGTCTACCTGTCCAAGCAATGGAGCATTACCGATCTATTTTAGGTATGTAAAAGTAACACTGTCGGTAAACAATACTTTTAACATTTAAATGCTATTCATTTTCAAAGTATCATCATTCGCTCTTAAGACTTTGTTGTAGAACATTTCGAATTTAAAAAAAATCGTTAAAAATGGAATCAGTGTGTGAAGTGACGACAAATAGTTGCAGTTCGACCAGTTCACCGTTCTCAGATTCGTACGAGTCATCATTACCATCGAGTTGTGGTGCACAGCAGGGCAGTGGTCTAGCAAAGGAGTTCGAACGACTACCAATTCCTTTCGTGATAAATGTACTGGAAGAAATGATATATGTGCCGGAGCTAGCAGCTGTACAGCGTGAAATACTATCGAATCCATTCAACATTGGTAAGATTCTTAGATATGAACAACATGCTCGGGAAAAGTTGGTAAAAAATTTCCTGTGGCTGGAGAAATCTACCAAAAACTTCGTTTGGGAGTTAGTGGAGAATTTGTGCTTCCGAATCATATCGTCGTCAACAAGGGCTGGTGATTGTCATTTAATAGGATTCTATAGTAATCTGGAGCTGGGAACGATTCTTGCGGAAACTGGATGGTATGCAGAAGCCATAATGTTACTGAATGTTGTCAAAGTACAAGCAGAAGGAAAGCAAATACATAAATTGCGCGTACTTCGAGCTCTTCTGTATGCAGAAAGTCTCTCCAGCCGTTATGCAGCAGCGTCGCAGACAATTTGTGAAATTGACATTCTAATGAATCAAATTAGAGATCTTCCTCTTTGTTTAATGGCGGAAATGCACAACACAATATGCATAAGCCTTTTTGAGCAATGCGATTTCGATGCCAGTTACCAGCACGGCCTCATGACACTACAATTACTAACCGAAGGCAATTGCTCGAATGAAATAATAATCGAGACGTCTCGTCAGTTGGCTAAAACTTGTATGGCTAAAAGACAACCTCACCAGGCAAAACTAGTGATAACTCAAGCGGTTAGTTGGGCATGGCATATTTTTGGACCAACGAGTGTTCAATACGCAGCAGCATTAGAAGATTACGCATATTACCTGCTCATGATGAATGCTTACAAAGACTGCGTTAAGGTACAGTCGGTAGTAAAGAATATCTACTATGATCTGTACGGACATCTAGGCCTGCAGCCCGAATTAGCACAAGGAAATCTAGCATTCAGACTTTATCTGGAAGGTTTTGAATATTCCGAGTTTGGACCTATCGATCAGTGTCTGCAGTATGTTTTGGATGTTGGCAGCGTAAGACGGACACGGATGGAGCGATCCGACGATCGACAAATGGTGGCAGTGAGAAGACTTCAGGCGTTGCAGAAGACAGCTGAGGTTACTCAGGAAGGAGCTATGGTCGATTTTCTGAAAGACGAACTAGAGAACGTGCAACCACGGATAATGATGGATGACATTAAGCGGTTGTTTTTTATTTACTATTTGTGATTGTAATGTAATCGATACATCAAACAGTTGTTATTGTCAATATTGTTTCTCTAATTTACTTAAGGCATTGTTAAAAGATCTCATATTCTAACTCCCAAAATAAACACTTTTAAAAATTTACAAAAATGGATTCGATCGTTTTTCTGTTCCGCCTCGATTTAACTCTACTCTCCCCTGCTTGAAAATCTCGGGCATTACATTGACCTCTCAGTGATCTTAGGCGGATTCAGCCATATTCCAAGGAGGGGGGCGATATATCTTTTACTCGTTTTAGTAAATTTAATATTGAATCGTCGTTTCTTCTCGCTGGAGCGAGTAAAGGCGCTATAACCTAGATTCATTAGCCAGGACAGGACGAAATACTTTTATCCCATCCCATCCCAGGAACTTAGGACCAAAGGAGTGATACTAATCCGCTTAGCCAAGTAATTCCCTACGATTTATGAAATCCCCATTAAATTTAAAAGGTCGGTACGGTTGTCCACGTTTCTTCCTTATTCAAGGTTTTAAATAATTCGTTGATTAAATTCCTCATTAAATGAATTAAATTTAATTACCGTATAGTTTTGAATCATCTTCACTTTCTACGCTGCACAGTTGGCCTGGCCGCTTTAATGATTGTGTCACATATCATATGTACAACAAACATTCATATTGACAAGAAAAATTGTAGGCGAACGTTTGCAATTTTCTAGGATCCCTACATGTATTGGCTACCTATGTGTAGACTAGACTAGACTAGAATCGTCGTTTCTTCTCGTTGTTAGATGAACAAAAACCTTCACAGCAAAATATTTTTTGAGCCACCCTAACGTATAATGAATTTTTTTTTTACATGTGTTAATATCAAAAAAGCACACGAAAATTAATATACACAAATTTTAAGAACGATTTCGAAAAAAATATATTTTCGAGACACCCTAATGAATAGTAAACGTTTATTTTTGAAATGTTTTAATATCAAAAACGAATTCAGTGTACCAAAATTACATAAAACCGTCCTATTTGAACCGATCCGGCAAAGTTTGGACTGTAGTCCACCTGTTCTTCTAAGTCGTGTCACTGTGCAGTATGGTCAAAGCTACTTTGATTGATCTTTAGTGATCCGGACCTGCAAATCCATGCAATCCGTTTTAATATGTATTTCATCATTTGGCCATCTTGATGGTGCGTTTGTAAGGGAATTTGCTGTGTTACGATACTCTTCAACCCGTAATTCCTGAACCGGACGTATGATCAACTAAAAATTTAATAGCAGCTTTTGGGATTAATGTTGTACGTTAGAACCGTTAATTTGAAACTGAATTTATGCAAATCGTTTCGGCTACTTCTGAGAAAATTGAGTGATATTTGACACACACAGAAATTTTGCGGTCTCGACGAATTCGATCGAATGGTACATGACACTTGGCCCTCCGGGCCTCGGTTGAGAAGTCGATTTTTGGAGAGATTGCATAATATGTCCCTATATAAGACAGGCAAAAATCATTTGTATTTCCATGCCAAACTAATCAGAGCTAAAAAACACACACAAATCACATCAATTTCAAGAAACGAGATGTACAAATGGTGGGCCTAGTTTTCTGTGCACGTGTGTGTGCCAAAGATTTATTTTGAGGAGGGTGCAGTCGCATTGAGACGAGGTATTTATGGAACATAGTTGTCATGTTAGTTACCATTTCAATCAATGTACCACAGACTAACAGACATAACACTATGAGGGAATTCCCTCAAAAAACATCGATCCGACAATTTTCCCAGATCACTAGCTCAACCTTTTATTCACAGTCCCAAACACTCATTTACTGGTGGGTTACCCCTCAGGTTTGGGAACAATTTTTCACTAGTGGTCTATCCCCCATATGCTTGTTCATATGTCAGGGCGCCATAATTTCAAATGTGGCCACAGTCCCAACTACAAATATATTTAAAATGATCGTTAAAGCTGGCGAAGCTTTCTTCTTGAGTGTTATGTCTGTTAGTCTGTACCTTCAATTCACATATTCACATTATAGAGCGAACGAAACTATTATACGATTTAGTTTATTGTCAATATTTGACTATTTTATAAAAGAATTGCTTTTTCTAACGATAAGTGTTATACGTATCTCAAAAACACAGCTGAGAAATCGACCGAATTGAAGCTAAAATTGTCGACTGAAATTAACGAACAGGATCCGAGTTGATAGGTGCCAGCGACACCAAATTTATTAAATCTATATGGGAATAGGACGATATTCTCTAGAGATATATGTGGTGTATGAAGGGAATGCTGGTGAGAGGAACGAGGGAAATGGGTGGGGGGATGATGTATGGAAGGAGAGTGTAACGGGACGGGAAGAGGGAGATGGAGATATTATACCCTCTATTTGAGACTTAGTTTATGAACATCGGTTCAGTCATCACCGAAAAACCGAAATGTTTTTAATTCTGGAATACGTCCAGAACTCAAGAGTTCAGGACCTTTCGATAGTGGACAATATATTCAAAGAATTTTTGATTGGCCATCAGTGATCTAGACTTGTAAATACAAGTAATTTGATGACCATTTCGATGGATTTTAAACCTTTGAAGATTGCACCAGTTCATATGGGAAATTTCTATGTGGCCGCAGTAACCAACCTGTACCTCCGGAACCGAATGTCAGATATGAATGAAATTCAATAGCAGTTCGTGGAAGCACTGTATCTTTCATTTACAATTAGGTTTGTAAAAATCGGTCAAGAATTCGCTGAGAAAAAGGTGTGATAATAACTTGAACTTGGAAAGTACCTGGGGGCATCAAGAACCGGTGGCCAATGTGTGTAATCCCAAATCATCAAGGAGGTATAGAATGCGCCACCTAAGAAACTTTAGGTACCAGGGTTAAAAATATTCGACGCTCTTTTTTGACGGCTGAAAATGAACCTGATGCGACTCGCGGTGAATAGAAAAAATATGCATTCAAAAATCCTTTCAATTGAATACCGTTCAATAATATTCATTTCACTACGTAAATGTTTTCATATGTAGAAAAATAATAATTATCATCGCTTACATTGTGTCAGGGCCTGCTTTGATGCGTTTGATTCGTTGCTGGACGCTCGCTTCGAGCAATAATCGGAGATAAATGAAAATTGCATTTGATGAATGTGCAGTTTGTTCGTTTAACGTTTTCAGTTGCGTCACTGAATATTGAAAAATTCAATATTCATTCAATGAATTTAAATGTTTGTAACTCTGCTCGGCACAATAGGGGAGCCCGGGGCTAGTTGAGGTAAGTAAGCGGAACCCTCTTTTATCCGTTTCTATTAGACATATGTATAGCTCTAATTCTCGTTGTATACCTCAAGTAATGTGAAACACATTTCCCAAAGAGTTTTTGTTTGCAATAACACACCGTGTGCGGCTTACTTTATAATGAACAAACTATCGTGAGTTTTCCTTTTTAATAATTAAAATAAAAAAGCGAGCGTTTTTTTGTCCTCCTGTAAAAACTTTGAAACGGCGGTTATACGACTTTGAATATACACCCTTCATTTGTTTACCCGTGCATATCTCATTGGAATAATTCGAATACTCATACACAGTCTACCTGTCCAAGCAATGGAGCATTACCGATCTCTTTTAGGTATGTAAAAGTAACATTGTCGGTAAACAATACTTTTAACATTTAAATGCTATTCATTTTCAAAGTATCATAATTCGCTCTTAAGACTTTGTTGTAGAACATTTCAAATTTAAAAAAAATCGTTAAAAATGGAATCAGTGTGTGAAGTGACGACAAATAGTTGCAGTTCGACCAGTTCACCGTTCTCAGATTCGTACGAGTCATCATTACCATCGAGTTGTGGTGCACAGCAGGGCAGTGGTCTAGCAAAGGAGCTCGAACGACTACCAATTCCTTTCGTGATAAATGTACTGGAAGAAATGATATATGTGCCGGAGCTAGCAGCTGTACAGGGTGAAATACTATCGAATCCATTCAATATTGGTAAGATTCTTAGATATGAACAACATGCTCGGGAGAAGTTGGTAAAAAATTTCCTGTGGCTGGAGAAATCTACCAAAAACTTCGTTTGGGAGTTAGTGGAGAATTTGTGCTTCCGAATCATATCGTCGTCAACAAGGGTTGGTGATTGTCATTTAATAGGATTCTATAGTAATCTGGAGCTGGGAACGATTCTTGCGGAAACTGGATGGTATGCAGAAGCCATAATGTTACTGAATGTTGTCAAAGTACAAGCAGAAGGAAAGCAAATACATAAATTGCGCGTACTTCGAGCTCTTCTGTATGCAGAAAGTCTCTCCAGCCGTTATGCAGCAGCGTCGCAGACAATTTGTGAAATTGACATTCTAATGAATCAAATTAGAGATCTTCCTCTTTGTTTAATGGCGGAAATGCACAACACAATATGCATAAGCCTTTTTGAGCAATGCGATTTCGATGCCAGTTACCAGCACGGCCTCATGACACTACAATTACTAACCGAAGGCAATTGCTCGAATGAAATAATAATCGAGACGTCTCGTCAGTTGGCTAAAACTTGTATGGCTAAAAGACAACCTCACCAGGCAAAACTAGTGATAACTCAAGCGGTTAGTTGGGCATGGCATATTTTTGGACCAACGAGTGTTCAATACGCAGCAGCATTAGAAGATTACGCATATTACCTGCTCATGATGAATGCTTACAAAGACTGCGTTAAGGTACAGTCGGTAGTAAAGAATATCTACTATGATCTGTACGGACATCTAGGCCTGCAGCCCGAATTAGCACAAGGAAATCTAGCATTCAGACTTTATCTGGAAGGTTTTGAATATTCCGAGTTTGGACCTATCGATCAGTGTCTGCAGTATGTTTTGGATGTTGGCAGCGTAAGACGGACACGGATGGAGCGATCCGACGATCGACAAATGGTGGCAGTGAGAAGACTTCAGGCGTTGCAGAAGACAGCTGAGGTTACTCAGGAAGGAGCTATGGTCGATTTTCTGAAAGACGAACTAGAGAACGTGCAACCACGGATAATGATGGATGACATTAAGCGGTTGTTTTTTATTTACTATTTGTGATTGTAATGTAATCGATACATCAAACAGTTCTTATTGTCAATATTGTTTCTCTAATTTACTTAAGGCATTGTCAATAGATCTCATATTCTAATTTCCAAAATAAACTAATTTAACAATTTACAAAAATGGATTCGATCGTTTTTCTGTTCCGCCTCGATTTTACTCTACTCTCCCCGGCTTGAAAATCTCGGGCATTACATGGACTTCCTTCTCATTGATCTTAGACGAATTCGGCCATATTCCAAGGAGGAGGGGGGATATATCTTTTGCTCGTTTTAGTAAATTTAATATTAAATCGTCGTTTCTGCTCGTTGGAGCGAGTAAAGGCGCTATAACCTAGGCTCATTAGCCAGGGCAGGGCTAAATACTTCTGTCCCATCCCATCCCAGAAAACTAGGACCAAAGCAGTGACAGTCAAGTCACTCCCAACGGTTTATCAAATCCCCATCAAATTGAAACGGTCGGTACGGTTTCCACGTTTCTTTCTTATTCAAGGTTTGAAATAATTCGTTGATTAAATTCTTCATTAAATTAATAAATTAATTGCCGTATAGTTTTGAATCATCTTCACTTTGTACGCTGCACAGTTGGCCTGGCCGCTTTAATGATTGTGTCACATATCATATGTTCAACAAACATTATTATTGACAAGAAAAATTGTAGGCGAACGTTTGCAATTTTCCAGGATCCCTAGGGGAGACTGAGGAGACTTGATCCCCGGGGAGACTTGATCCCATCATTGTAACTCAAAGGCGGATCAGAATACATTAATCGAATGTACTATAAAGTTGCGTAGTTTTATCTAAACATGAATTTCATTAACACAGAAAAAAGAAGTTGGACTTTTGTGTAACCGAATTTTTACCGATTTAAAAAAAAATCGCAGAAGAACTGAAGAAGATTTATTTTCTAAATTTTCAAACTTTTATAAAATCAATAAAATCACCCACTACATACTCTACTTTTGCATACAGAATTACAGGAGAATGTCAATTATATGAATACGTTATGATTGAGCTGATTCTTTTGTTCAACTATATTTTTACTAAAGTTTTCTGAAATGCTATGAGTTCACTTGATCCCTTCAAATTCGTGGAGATTTGATCCCCTTCGCCATACTTCATGCACACCACTGAAAATAACCAAATTCACACCAGAACAATTTAAGTCATTGTTGTCATAAAAATGTTAAAAATGAACGCTTCATCGTAAAGAAGCATAACTGTAACTGTTTACTACAGTATACGTAGCAACCATTCATCCCACATTTGACGTTCTTCAACCATAATAAAGACAGCTTTCAAATAATTGCACGGAGATTTGGGGAATTCGTAAAAAAATCAGGTGAGAGATGCGTAGTAACAAAAATAACAATATCTAATCATAACAATTTAATCAATACTACAATCCATTTATAAACTTGAATGGGGTAATGTACCCGTTTTTGCCCTATTAAGAAGAGTACCACATTATTACAATAATAATTTTATTATTTCAGCTTCTTTGATTTATTATTAAGGTCCATTTTTTATTTAGATTATAGAGGTTTTAACGTTAAGGTCATTCACCTCTTATTAAGAGCCAATATAATAACAAAATTGTCTTGAGAATGGTGAAAATCTTCTGTTTGAGCGCAGCAAAATCTCTAATCGAGTACCCCAATTATCGCAATACCATTTGAGTCAATGCGTTGAGCAAAGATGACAGACGCTGCTCTAACCCAAGGCATCAGATGGGAAGGATGATAGCAGAAACAGGGCAAAAATAGGCTTATTACCCTACATGCTCTTTTAAACACGTTTTCATAAAGGAATCAAGTGTCCCCAAATTAGGGATCAAGTCTCCACTAACCTAAGAATTTTCCATTTCTTTGTTGTTTCCAGAAATGCTCATAGCTCATGTCCAATATAAGGCTTTCAAATTTGACTTTTGTACGCTGGTGCTATATAATAGCATTAGTACTGTAGAAACGAGCTGTCAATCTCTGCACAGTAATTGCACTATATTTCGCCTGTTCTGGCATAATAACAGCATTATATAAGTATTTAGGGTTTCACGGCTTTTTAGGACAGCTTTATATGTGGATCTAAAGCAAATATTAGGATACGTTATTGCTTATTGGTTACTTGGGTAATTTGCAAACAACTCATAATTATACCGTACAATATCGAATCGCAAATTATTCACAAATCAAATTTCAATTGAGAACTTAACACTTTTTTCATCCTTCTCGCCGTGACATTTCGGAACACCGTAAGTCGTATGTCGGATGCGGTTGCTTCTGGTTTTCTTACAAGAATTGTTAAGTTTGTATGTGAAAATATATGAAAATAAATGGCAATAGAAATAATAAATCTAGTAAAAAATTCCAGTATTATCTTTTGCATCCCACAATGCAGAGATATATTAGGGTGTAAGAATCAACATTGCCGAAGACTGCAAAGTGAGCTTGAGCTTGTGCAACCACCCCTGGCTGCTACTCCGTTATCGATCGGGACTAGCTGAAGTTGCACAGGGAATCAGTAGATAATTATGCTTGGGATTAGCGATCTTTCAATGTGCAACTCCTGGTAATCCTAAAGTGTTTCTGATCAATATCGGCACCGGCCAGGCCCGAACGTAAATCGCGGAAGGAAAGGTAAGGAATTGTTAGTCCGATACTTGCTTTTACTAGAGGCCGTATATACTACTGCGCACTCCACAAGTATCACGGGAGGAGGATATTTTTGTTAGTAGAGTAAAGAAGTTGGATATACTTCTTCTTTACCGACGCCAGAGAGGTGATTCCACTACCTGGACTAGATATCGATCCACCAATTTCATGGACCGGGGACCAACGGCTTTACTTCCCTTCCGAAGGAAGACGCGACCACAGATTTTTTCGCCTCAGAAAAATCTCAACGACCTCGGCTGGAATTGAACCCAGGCCAACTGGAATGAGTGGCGGTCACGCTTACCACTCAACCACCGGCGCCGCCACAACATTGCCGAAGACTGCAAAGTGATCCGATTTTGTAGTAAAAAGTTATTTTCATGTAAAGTTTTGTGTGGCCTATATTTTTCGCACATGCTTGAAATAGGGGATTTTCAAAAATTCTGTTGACCTTAAAAATTGAATAGTTGCGTCCAGTAACCTCCGATGAATATGCAACAAAGTGATCTTTACGTAGCTACGTAGCTAGGTATACAGAGTTACTGTGCGACTTTTTATTGAATTTTGTGTATTTATTTCCGATTTTTCATATATACAATATCGTCCAAAACTTACTTTACATTACGTTTTGTAGAAGTTGTGGACGATGTTGTGTTTATGAGCATACTATGTACATTTTCTTAATTTTAAACACTTTGTGTTATTTAAGGTAATTTTCACTCCATTCACCGAATGATATTTTTGGATAGTGCGTGAAAAGTAAGTTGGCGGTGACGCACACAGTGCAATTAGGCGGTACTATTTAGAGTGCATTTGGAATTCCGTTTAATTCCACTATAGAAATAATAATGAAAAACTATTGCTTTTCACTATAAATCAGATACTAGTCTTTCAACTATTACTTATAGTCTTCTTCAGTGTTCAATGCTCAATATGAGTCTATGAAGAAGACTATAAGTAATAGTTGAAATACTAGTATCTGATGTACCGTAAAACGGGGTATCTTTGATCACCGGGGTAAGTTTGATCAAATGAGACTTTTTTCAGTAACGTACGATAAGATGATTCCCTCTAACAAAACCATCGAAACAAAATACAAACCATATTTTAAACATGTTCAGCATCTACCGGCAACGATTATTTTGTCATTTAATGTACCTTTTATCGACACAAATTCAAATTGAAAATGATACAACTTCCATGCATCGTTTCAATCTGTTCAAACAATTCCTTGTATATTAATGAAATCAACCAACTTCAACTGAACTGATCACTTTTTTATAAACCGTAAATATTTTTGTCCAAGAATTTATTTCTACTTATTGTATTTCGACTATTTCCCGAAAAAGTTCGATAGAAGTCGGCCGTATCCTTCCAGGCAATTTTGTTTTCTTACGAGACGACACAATACCGGGCCATAAAGTCGCCTGCAGATATGCAATTTACAGAACATTTGGAGCGTTATTTCTTATTTCGATAGACATATTTTGCTGATCAAAGTTACCCCGAAAACAACGAATGAAAATTTACAACAAATTTATTTTATTTTTATAGTAAAACGAAATAAATTACCAAACAATTTGGACGTTTTCAATCTATGGTTACCAGTACTTGTTTTAAAAATGCAAACAGTACATCTACCTGATTTGAAGAAAGTTATTCGAGGAAATGTAGAAAATTGATCAATGTTCCCCCGTTTTGCGGTATAGTGAATAGCAACAGTTTTTTATTATTATTTCTATAGTGGAATTAAACGGAAGACATCTGTCTTAACAGGATTAGTTGTGACATTTCACTAAGTCGCTCAAAAAGTTTTGAATTTTGTAAGAAATTATAATCTCACTCACTTTTCTCAGAGATGACTGAACCGAATTGCTCAAACTTAGTTTCAAATGGACGGTATAACGCTCCTATATGCTGCTATAGAATTTTTTGTCGTACTTCCGGTTCCAGGGTTACAGGTTGAAGAGTGCGGTCACACAGCAAATTCCCATATAAACTTGTACCACCATGATGTCCAAATGGAGTAAAACATGTTTAAAAGGATCCAACATTATTTGGATTTGCGGGTTTAGATCATTAATGTTCGTTCAAAGTAGCTTAGACCACATTAGCCACCGGTTCATGATGCCCCCAGTTACTTTCCAAGTTCTTAAGTTATTATCACACCTTTTTCTCATCGAATTCTTGACCGATTTTTACAAACCTAATTGTAAATGAAAGATACAGTGCTTCCATAAACCGCTATTGAATTTCATTCATATCTGACATTCGGTTCCGGAGATACAGGTTGGTTACTGCGGCCACATAGAAATTTCCCATATGAACCGGTGCAATCTTCAAAGATTTAAAATCTATCGAAATGGTCATCAAATTACTTCTATTTACAAGTCTGGATCACTGATGGCCAATCAAAAATTCTTTGAATATATTGTCCACTATCGAAAGGTCCTGAACTCTTGGGTTCTGGACGTATTCCAGAATTAAAATCATTTCGGTTTTTCGGTGATGACTGAACCGATATTCATAAACTAGGTCTCAAATGGAGTGTAGAATATCTCCATCTCCCTCTTCCCTTCCCGTTACACTCTCCTTCCACACATCAACCCCCCCCCCCCCACCCTCTCATTTCTCTCGTTCCTCTCACCAGCATTCCCTTCATACACCACATATATCTCTAGAGAATATCGTCCTATTCCCATATATGTTTAATGAATTTGGGGTCGCTGGGCTCAAATTTAATACCGAAACAACAGGAATAATTCATCTTACACTGATAAAAGGGTTCTTTCACACATTTTATTATATAAGGTTTACCAATAGTTGGTGAAGAATACAAATGAGAACATAAATGAACTATCCGATTGCATTATAGTTAGTTCGATTCTTGCGGATTAGATTTCAACGTACTTTAGTGAACTGTAACTTTTATTTTCACTACAATTTTTACATTGGATGATGGAATCTTTCGACATTTTTACTGTGACTTTCACCTATCAACTCGGATCCTGTTCGTTAATTTCAGTCGACAATTTTATTAATTGTGAGTTCAGGCTAGCTTCAATTCGGTCTATTTCTCAGCTGTAGAATTTTCATAGCAACTTTCATCAACTTTAGACAATTCCAATAAACTAAAAATCGTATAATAGTTTCGTTCGCTCTATAATGTGAATATGTGAATTGAAGGTACCAGGGGCGGCGAAAAACTTTACGCCCGAGTGGGTAGAAAGCATAGGGTGAGGGGTCTATTAGTAACGAATTGTTTCCTTTTCGCAATGCACACGCTTACATTACATTCACATTAAATCACGTTCTTTTATGCAAATGGAATTGTGGTACATCGATGTTTTCAAATATGTGTAGTGCGAGATACATGCGTTGCGCATCTAAATTTTTTGAAATGGTTCAAAATTTCGAGTGGGTAATTACCCACCCGGTTATTTTTGGTATGGGTAGTACTACCCATACTACCCACGCTTTCCGCCGGCCCTGGAAGGTACATTGATTGAAATGGCAACAAACATGACAACCAATGTTCCATAAATACCTCCTCGTCTCAATGCGACTGCACCCTCCTCAAAATAAATCTTTGGCACACACGTCCACAGAAAACTAGGCCCACCATTTGTACACCTCGTTTTTTGAAATTGATGTGATTTGTGTGTTTTTAGCTCCGATTAGTTTGGTTTGATGATTTTTGCCTGTCTTATATAGGGACATATTATGCAATCTCTCCAAAAATCGACTTCCCAACCGAGGCCCGGAGGGCTAAGTGTCATGTACCATTCGATCCAATTCGTCGAGACCGCAAAATTTCTATGTGTCAAATATCACTCAATCTTCTCAGAAGTAGCCGAACCGATTTGCATAAATTGTAAGTAGGGCCTTGCCCACTACTCGGGTTCTTGTTTGCCCTGCGAACCCTTCTTTTCAGGGCGGTCTAGGTGCTTCTACCGGAATTTCGGATTTTCGTAACAATACAAGCTAATAGAACACAAATAAATAAATTTATTTTTACCGTGTTTATTTCCACCAACTCTCCCTTCACTGCTAGTCGATTGTCGATTCACTGCTGCTGGCGATGGCGGGAAGGCGGAGGTTTTTCCCGACCGGCCGGGACAGCAACGGCCGAGTTCTCCTTGTTTACGTTGGCTGCTCCGGCAGCGGTCCTTAACAATTAGCTAGGGAGGTGAGCTTTGCTCCTTTGTCGGAACCTCCCTAGTGACGGTGGTGACGAATCGCCGGATTCTTTGCTCCCCGCAAAGAATCCCGGAAGACACCGCAGTGTTCTTCCCAGGGGGAGCCGTTGTCCACCCTGCTTCGCCCTCCTTGGCTATTAGCTGGGAAGGAGAGCAAGGCTCGTTCGGCTTATCCTTCCCAGCGAGGGCGGATTGGTGCGTCTGGATCCTTTGCGGTTAGCCGGGGAAGCGAAAGCTCCTTGGTAATTAGCTTCCCCCGACGGCGATCCAGCACCACACTTACTACTGTGCCCGAACCACGAGCCGGCACTTTTCGACAGGTTTTTTATCTGTCGCACGCGCGCACTTCACCTCACTGGTTAAACGTGGCGGGAAACTGTCCCGAAAAAACTTGTTCACGGACGTCTGTTTAACTTCGTGGTTCGTCACTTTCTAACTCGATGGCCACCTTCCGCACTCGACCCAAAACAAACACCAAAACCAGCACCAAAAAAACAGTACCGCCGCATAACTCTCATAGCTATGTGCAGCATATCCAGCACACTTATTGTAGCAAGAGGAGAGCGGTGGCCTACCTAAGCCCTATGTTATTTATACAGACATATGAGACAAAACAAACCAACCAAACCAACAAAATCGTTCACAAAAGCTAAAACAAACAAAATTTACAAGAAAAAGTGAACGATCGTATGGAACAGTGGTGAGCATAACTTTACGTAAATAATACACTTTACGGAGCGTATACGCAAAAAAGGGTATATTTCCACCCAGTGCTAAACTGTTACCCTGACGGGTTACAAAATTCAGTTTCAAATTAACGGTTCTAACGTTCAACATTAATCCCAAAAGCTGCTATTAAATTTTTAGTTGATCAAACGTCCGGTTCAGGAATTACGGGTTGAAGAGTATCGTAACACAGCAAATTCCCTTACAAACGCACCATCAAGATGGCCAAATGATGAAATACATATTAAAACGGATTGCATGGATTTGCAGGTCTGGATCACTAAAGATCAATCAAAGTAGCTTTGACCATACTGCACAGCGACACGACTTAGAAGAACAGGTGGACTACAGTCCAAACTTTGCCGGATCGGTTCAAATCAGGCACGTAGCCAGAGGGGGGGCTAGGGGGCTAAAGCCCCCCCCGAAAATTTTCAAAAATAAATTTAAGAAACAACATGTTTTTCGGTGACTCTTAAAAAAATTGTATCTTGTTTGGTTTCAACAAATTAATGCGAGAATTGTGAGGAAGATTGCTATTTCGAACCACCGAAGACAGCGGTCAGGATATCTACTCAGTATGCTGAGTGTGATAAAACAGTTCCCTTCATATTGTGTGACTCGTCGGAAGACAAACGAAACTGTTACTTTAATTCTTGCTGCGGGGATCTGTCGAATGATTGAGTCGCAGAAGCAAGAAGTAGTGCTCCAGCCAAATACGGAGGCTATTGACTTCAGGTCTTTTCGCATAAGATCGATCTTATGCGAAAAGACCTGAAGTCAATAGCCTCCGTATTTGGCTGGAGCAACATTAATGATGTGAAATATTTGCTGAAGGTGATTATGGAGGTTATGCTTACGAACATCGCCTTTAACGAGTTTAACCATGTCAGGCGTTCAGTGCTGATGCCATTTAACAAATTAGCCCAGGCGAAACCAGTCATTTTGCATAACAACTTGTAACATGTGGTTGATCCTCATATATATGGACGATGAGAAAATCAATGCTCGGCTACAAGATCTGATACCACTTACTTGCACCGTGGCTATTAAAAGATTCCTGTCACATTTGGAAAAAATGGTATTCATTATAAAGGACACATCTAGGAAGTATATTAATTGGTGTTTTTGTGGTGAAAATCTAGGTGAACAGACATATTTCCTCCAACCTGACCCTGCACGTAAAAACTGAATGCGATAGTATTATTTTACACATTATATCTTTGCATATACATAGTCTCCAAAACCATTTCCTGAAAAACAAACATTTGCCAAATTTTGGCTGCTGTTCGGATAATATTGACGGCAAAAACTGCGTCTAGTATCTCAAAATCAACGGTCGGCACCATCATTGAGGAAGTCGACACTCGTGACCCGTCAGAAATTCGCGAACATGGACATGGCAGTAACCACTATGATGATAAGGAAGTGTACGAGATAGAAATGAACACCACCGCGACATTGTTGGTTAGGAAAAATATTTCTCAGCCTAGTAAATAGTTCTCCACATGCAATCGCTAGTTGTTCGCACGAGATCTGTAGGACAACCATTTACGTTTTATCACTTTCATTGTTCACATCATGGAAATATATTGAAGACACAAGGCTTCATTTAGCTAATGCATTGAACCGAATAAAATAAACGAAATATATAATAAAATTGCAGAAGTTTTATAGAAAAGTGAGCTCAAAAACTGTCCCAAAATGAGAACTTTATCGCTAGTGGTTGTGTCTAACAAAACTCAGATATTATGTTATATATTAGCCAGAATAAAGTTAGTTAAAGCATAAGCAGATTGAATTTCTGTAATAGGTTAGTGCACTGTACGCTTAGTAGAAACATCAGGCATCTCACTCAAGCGTGCTAGACAAAAACATTTCCGTTAGTTGATGACAATATAGTCGAGAAGACAGTTTTTGTTTTCGCGTCATTTTAATGCAATAGTATTTCTGTTGACACTCAATTTCATTTTATGCGGAGAATGCGGTCCGTATTTAAACATTATTAGTCCGCAAAGTAGTGATATTTTAAACAATCGAACAATAAGCAAGAAAAATGCCAAAAAATAAACAAGCCAAAAAGTGGTAAAACAGCGGTTTTTCTGAGGTGTTCATCAACCCAAGAATTGTATACCGTCGTATATTACTAATGTTGTTCACATACAGAAACGTACATAGTAGCGGTAGGACTATCTGTTGTGATTTTATCCTTACTTTTCAACGGATGTCAATAGATGCTAAACCACATATTAGTCAATCAATCATAATAAACTTAATGTTGTAAGCAGCAGCATTTCTGTCTCTTTCGATGGTTTCCAATTAATGTCCATGTAAGTCTAAAAACGACCTGACGATACAGTGAACAAACATCATTAGCCTATCACGGAGAGCGACTAAAATGATGTAACTAGTTGAGTCTACAGTCAATAAATTGGGATTAATGTTTCGATTTCATGTTTTAGTTTTATTTGTGTTCGTTATGGAATAAAATGAGAGAGATGAGCAGAGATAACGAAGAAAAAGAGAGAAAAAATAATAAATAAATTGAAATCGACCCAAGAGCAGCTGTTCTATATTTTCTGGGCACTCAACTACAGAACAACAGAAATCATCAAAGAAAGTTGGCCTTACACCTACGTTATTCTTCGACAGAGGTGAAGTAAGTGCGATGTATACCCGTCCATATGTCGGAATAAAGAGATGCTGAAATTATTGAGCTTGTTCATATTTATAATATTTCTTTTTTTTTCAATCTAAAATTTTATTTGAAACGGCTCAATGCGTTAGCACAACTGATCCGTGGGTCTTTTAATTTTTTTTACAATAAGTAAAAAAAAAAATTCTAAGAATGTCGGTCTGCCAGATCTTGTTGACGCAGTTTGCTGCTGCGTGTTGAGATCTTTTTCCTTGGCGGTGAGGCCGCTTGGTGGTCATTCAGTCTGCCTTCTCTCGCGTTATCGTTCCCGTCCATGTCGTCATCTGTACTGCTTTCTTCCTGTTCACGATCAGAGGTTCTTATTTGTTTCTTGTTCTTATGGGTCGCTGTTGTATATCCGTCTTCATCGGTATTTGCTTCTTTATTGGCGATGCTAGTTGTTGGTTTGGGAGCGGTTGTCGTGGTCGTTGTACCTGCATTATTGGGTAATTGGATCGTTGTTTTAGGTTTATCTGAAGGTATCGGTGGCTGCATGTTAGAGTTGGCTGTAGTAGATGAGTTTTGACTAGTTGCTTCGGCGCATGTTTTTCCGTAGTAGGCTGTATAGTTACAGAATTGGCATGTTGGGGTCTGCCCGGGATATGTAATTAGCGTTGTTTGCTTATAGGTCACGCCATCCTTCGGTGATTTGCATTCGATAGTCATGTAAGAAGGTATTGGTTTAGTCACTCGCATTCTCACAATACGAACGCCATTGGGAATGCCGGAGAAAAAATTTCTCCAGGTGTCATTCGTAATAGATTCTACTTCTCCATATTGCGACATTATTTGTTTGATGAAATCCTCCTTCGTGCGCGGGGCCAAATCATGGATACGCACGTCCACCATGTCGTTTTCCATATGCACGGGGATCTTGATTCTGGTGTTATTAAATTCGACCTCGTGTTGCATGTTGTTCTTTGCAATAAAGTTTTCGGCCTGTGCTAAGCTTCTAAACGTGATCAAAACACAGTTTTTACGTGATGTAGCTGAATGTAGGTAACTTCAGCGAGATTAAGCTCCATTTTCACTTTAACTAATTGTTCCACTTCCTTAACTGTTCGTGTTATCCCGTAGCACAGGCACTTTTGCTTCATTTGGCAAACTCATTTTACTCCGCAGCCGGGGGCAACGATATAATTTGTATGTGTACTGATATAGAACAATAGCTAGCTTGATTCACTGGTGCCTGTAGCCTGCTATAGCGTAGCAATTTTTTTTGCTTCTGCTTTTTGCGACATCAGAAGGTAGACCTTCTAGTTCTTTTGGTAATACATTTAACAAATTTCACGTACCGTCAAGTCCCCAGTTACCGTGCGTTTAGGTGGATTTGACGTGACTTCAAATCCTTTTTTTTATCAAAATGAAAACCGCCCTCATAGTCACCGTAAAAATACCTATCTAAATACGTCACAATTTAGAAATAATATAAAACTATTACCAAATACAAATTTGTATTTGCTATTACCAACAAAACGAGAATAAGTAGTTGAGGACATTTGTTTGGCACCAGTGCACGTTATATGATCAACTTACGGTGTATTTAAAATTTTGATTCAACTTTAGTTGGAATGTTTCAATAAAACGATGAAACGAAAGGATTTGGGATCTGGATCTCTCCGATGGATTTAGGGAGCTAGTTCTTTAAATTTCGTGATTTTGAAACTGCACGGTGAACGACACATGCACGGCGACTGGCGATTTGAAGGAAAATTAGAAGATATTAGTAATCAGTGTTTTCATTCGATTTGTAGACAATTTTCTTTAATCAATTAAATTGTGGGCAGTTTCCTTCAGTTGATTTAATCATTTAAATTTATATTTTGATCCTATTGATTACCAAAAATCCTTCCTAACTGGGGTTCTAATCTACCCGACCAAGGCTAGTCTTGAAAATAGTTTCATTTAAATAGAATATATCAAAAATTGTGTTAGCATGATGCCTTGGAACTGGTAATACTCGCAGAACACCAGACAAAGAAAATAGAAGTTGAACCGTCTCTGCGCATCTACAAATCGCTTGCTAAATCAGAAGATTTTGTACGAATTTCGACATTCTCTTCGTTCGAACATTTTATGGATATTTTTCTACTCATTTCGGTTTAGCATCTTCTACGCCTTTTAAAGGTGTAGCTTGGAACACCTAGTGTTTTCCAGCACCGTCAAGCATTGTCATATTCGGTTAGCGCATAAATACTGTGAACTCTAGAATATACTTTGTTGTAACGAGAGTAAGTACTATAACCTTTCTTGTGACAATGAACATATTTTTAGGATTGTCTTTGATTTGGAATTGATTTCATTATGAACTTTTCAAAATTTAATTTAGTTTCTAGTGACTATATCAAATTGTCAGAATTAAAAGCTTTATGCAAATTTTTTTAAGCCCCTCCCGAAACAAAATCCTGGCTACGGGCCTGGTTCAAATAGGACGGTTTTATGTAATTTTGGTACACTGAATTCGTTTTTGATATTAAAACATTTCAAAAATAAACGTTTACTATTCATTAGGGTGTCTCGAAAATATATTTTTTTCGAAATCGTTCTTAAAATTTGTGTATATTAATTTTCGTGTGCTAAATCGTTTTTGATATTAACACATGTAAAAAAAAATCATTATGCGTTAGGGTAGCTCAAAAAAATATTTTGTTGTAAAGGTTCAAATTTTTTTTAAAGAAGTTTTTGTGCGCTAAATTTCTGTTTTAATTATAAACATAGAAATTAACTTTATTACTTATTAGAGTGGCTCAAAAGTAAGTATTTTGTCTTCTATAATGATTTTTTCAATAATAATTTTGGAATTTATTTTCCATATTGAAACGAATTAATTGACATCTCATTATGGGGCTTCAGAGATGACTATTTTGTTTTTACGGATCAAATAAGATGTGTTCGACTAATTTTGGAACATTTAATGCATTAGTGGTTTACTTGATATGACAGCTACATTTTCTATCATTTTCAAAACAAACATTTTGAGTGTCTTAGTGGGATGTTTAATTACATTCACTAATCAACAAGATGGTTAACGATTTTTTTTTCGCAGGTGTGTTTTAAGTTACTTAGATTACTTTTTTCATATCTTAAATGAAAATAAATCCAAAACCCTTTTTTCGTGTATAAGGTTCATTTAAAAATGGTCTTATTTTATTTGGATAATATCGCATACCCTTAAGCAATATCAGTGCTATGCAAATTCGAGTCAAAATAGTCTCACCAAATGACTAGAACTCAACTGTGTTCACTCTATTTGACAGTTATTGCGCAAGTTAGCTAGGAATAGTTCCAGAAACATTTTATAACCTATTTCAGATGGTTGAAAATATTTAATAATTTTCAAACAATCTTAATACCTCTACCATCCAAAAAAACATACTTCATACTCAGCTCCTTACGCTTGATCACTAGTAAAAACTCTTGTAGATCATGCTCTCCATGCTATTTGAAAGTTGTGCAAGTATTCGTGTCTAGCTATAAAGTGATTATTCAAATTCAATATCAGTAATAACCATGCGTCTCCATTCACAGTTTTTTTTTAAATTTTGACTGCTCATCGCAAGTTTTCGCAAAACTACCATATGCTCATTTCGAAGAGAAAATTAAAAGCTTTCGAATGAGTATAGTGTGATCACGGGCATTCACGAGCGTCGTTGTTGTTATCGCATTAGAAGTTCGAATTTTATAAAAAATCTTGACAAACAGTTATCTAAACACCAACTAAACCAACTAGTGACTTATTTTGGCGATTTCACGATGTAATTTTATCACACATATAATTTTGGTGAAGTAATGCAATGTATAAAATCAACCATTGAATTATGCCCTTCAAAAGGCTGCCAAAAATTAGTTTTACGTTCAAATCACTTAAAATCTTGCAAAAATGTCTCTTATGGCTCAGCTGCCGGGAGAAAAATACTAGCTATATCACATAACATTCATATATGGACTTAAGTCCGGGCTCGTCCCACTGTGTGCTGGCCCGCTATGGTGGTTCTTGAAATCTCTGGGAACTTGCAAAATTCCTAATATAATGTCGCACCTATTTTTTTGACTGATTTGTTTAAACTTGCTTTCAAATGATAAATTCTATACTCCAATTGACTGCTTTTAATATCATTCAGATCTTTTTGGTTTCGGAGTTACAGGTTCAATAATAATTAATTGTGTATTGTCTTCGATTAACAATATTACTTCGCACAGACTAAAAAACTATAATCTAACTATAAACTATTTTTAATTTGAAAGACTCTTTACTTATACTAAAATCAAAAAGAGGATAAACGTTGTTGAAGAGCTGGCAGCAAACATTCAGTGGATTATTCTGGCCATATAGCGCATAATTTTCGACATTGTGAATATTTCCAGCATTATTGGTGGGAACGATTGCAGTTTCTTTCCAGGCGATAGGAAAAATGTCTTCAGCGAGAGAGCGATTGAAAATAATGCACACTAGAAGAGACAGCACGTGGGTGCAGCTTTTTATAAATTGGGAAGAGAGATGATCGGGGCCAGACCCTTTCGACGAATCAACAGAAGTCAGAGCCTTCAAGACGACGGCACGACTTACAACTATAGCTACTTCATAGTCAAGCGGAGACACTGAGCGGAGCCAGGAGCGGATCCAGAAAAATATTTCGGGAGGGGTCCGAAATTTCGATTTTAAAATGAACATTGTACATTTCGTAATGGTCAAATTTGGTTGGGAATGGTTTTGGGTGTGAAACTAATATAAAATTTAAACTAATTTAATATTTCTCAACTAGTAAAAAATTGTGCAGTTCCAGTGCACTCCACTACACCAATCCCACTAGAAACTTTTATGATTTTCGATTGATTGACACCGGTGTAGTGGAGTGCACTGGAACTGCACCATTTTTGCACTTTCTAGCAGAAGTGCAGAAAACTGGGTGTGTTCCACTGACACTTCTGCTAGAAAGTGCAAAAACAGGGCAATCCACTACCGCGGTGTCAATCAATCGAAAATCCCATTTATAACAAATAGAAGAGTTGTTTCCACCCGCACATGCTAGGGTTCAAAGCCGACAAAGAAATGTGAGGAATAAGTAGTTTAAAGAAGAAATAATGTTTGTAGAATAGATGTATAAAATTAGTTTGCGTTTCCTAATAGCTGATGTTTTAGTGTTTGAAGTGATGTTTTTGTAGTTTTGTCGAATTGAAGGGTCGCATGTTTCGCGTTCGTTTCAAGTAGTTTTTACGTGGTGCACTGTAGGTAGGACTACTCGGGAAGACAGTCCCCACTCTGGTTTCTAACGCTGGCTGGTTATTTGGTACACACCAAAATTTTGGGATGAAAACTCTGAAAACTCAGCAAATGAAAGTCCTGAAAACTCAGCAATTTAATTCCAACCATTTGACAGATACTTTTTGCGGAAAATTCTGAAATTTAATTGTCAAATTGACAGCACAACCACCGACTTTTCAGCAATCCAGCCCAGATTGTCATTGTCATTTCTCAGCCCACACCCTGGCAGACGTTCATCCGCCTATCTAGACTCTGTCAAGATGATGACCTACAAAGCCTAATGCTGATTTCGTTTTTAGAGCGGAGTCGCTCTAGGTTCGCTCTGAGCTGTCACTTTTGTATGGATTTTGTAAATATTAGAGCGAACCTAGGGCGACTCTGATCTAAAACCGAAATCGGCATAACTGTTCGTATGTGCTAGTCCATATAGCACACCGGTTTCTTCCACAAGCAGGCGCCGGCTGTTAACCAGTCCCACAAGTATCAGATACATTACATAGAGGATAGTCGGAGGCAGAAAATGAAGAGATAGTAGAGAGATTTTGGTTTGCTGAAACGAAACAAGAAAAGCAAAATAATTGTGATTAGTATCGTAGTTATAATAAATAAGTAAACGATTTCTCATCTGTTGTTTGTTTCCTTTTTCGTAGTCTTCCTCAGTGGCGGCGCTAAGGGGGGTAGAAGGGGGCAGCCGCCCCGAGCGGCAAAATTTCGGGGCGGCATTTCGTGTGTGAAACGTTCCAATTTATATTATTTTGGTGTCTGTTTAAAACGAAGGAGGTAGGAGATCGGAACGATGGATGTGACGCACAGTTCAAAACTATGTATTGCTCAATTTCAAAGGATGTGTCGGAAACTCGTCTCTGTTCACCTTGCGCATGATTTTCGTGTGACTAAATACCGGCATAGGTTAAACTGGGATGAACTTCCGAGCGAACACTTCGGAATGAAAACACGCCTGTATAAGATAATCGACGTTTTTAAAAGGATTGTTCTGTATTTAATCTTGATTTTGTTAACAATTTTGTAAAAATGTTTGTTTTGTTCATTTGGCAAACGTTTTACTCTGTTGATTCCGAATTAATTAAAAATGTCAAGGCAATGCCGCCCTCTGCTTGGTTAATTTTTCCTATATTTTCTTAATTCTGTTTCAACTCAATACAAATTCTAGTTCATCTTCTTCAAGTAACTTTAACAATTTTCATCAAAATATGAGTTAAAATGCATATGTGAGATGAAACGGTTAGCTGAAAATATGTAAACAATGCCACTTTCGAATGTAGTTTTTCAATACCTACGCAAAGGAAAAGTGTGACACTTCCACCTGCAGCGAAGGCAATAAAGATACAATTTGAAAATTGTATAATTGTATTGTATAACATTTCGTGTTTTTGAGTGACTGGTGTAACCGTCTTCTTTCTTGTTTATTTATTCTCTAGGTATATTGACTATTGGCATGGGGATACCGAGTAATATTGTTTGTTCGGTATGTATTCTTTGGCCGGCTGTCTTTGGTGTATCAGCATATGTCAAAGGCTGTTTCGTGGTGTTGGTTGTGGTAGATGAATTTTCATTTAGTTGTTTTGGCGAATGGCTTACCGTAGTGTGCCGTCTGGTTACAGAACTGGTACGTGGGCGCCTGTCCAATTTACATGCATAGGGGTTCTTTGTGTACAGTTAACACTTTGAGATGATCTGCCATTTAAAGTCAAGTAAGACGATATAGGTTGGTTCAGAATGCTAGGGAAAAAGTTTTTCCAAGTGTCGTTGTAGACGGATTCCACTTTTCCCTATTTCGACATGAATCTTTGTGGTAGTACGAGGTGCCAAATCATGCAGGCGAATTTCCATTAGACATTTTCATATTCGATGTCGTGATGCACGTTTCTTCGCTAAGAAGCTTCCTGCCTCGGCTAAGGAGTTAAATGTTATTAGTACTGCTTGTCTCATATAATGTAGCTGTATGTGGGGAACTTCTGTAAGAACAAATACCATTGTCACCTTGATCAACTTTGCACCTCGCATACTGTAGATGTAAGACGGGTCTGCGGAAAGTCAATCGCGATAGTGTTCTCCCATTATCTATATGTTACACGTACAAGTTAGAGCGGCATGGTGCAGGTAGTATATTTTGTTTGTATACTGTTCGCAAGCAACGCTTTTTGACTAGGTACTGATCTATACGAGATGAGGAAGCAGACTTAAATCGAAATATGAGTTAAGTATGTTATTCCGTTGAAGAATGTCAAAACCACTAAATCAAGATAAGGAAGATCAAGTTACTTATTTAAAACTAAAAATGAAGTTTATACTATTGCATTATGGAAAAGAAACAAAATATAAAATAGCTCAAATTTCTTTAAGTTCTTTTAATATTTTGTGGTAGCTTTGCAATCATTTTTTGAGTCGAGCAATTCAGCAGACCACATTTCTAACCTACAGTCCAGATTCGATTATTTGTAGTGCTCAGAAAAATTTCACTCCGGTATATTTCGTGAAATCAATTTGCTATAGGTTAGAAAACACAATCTAAGCATACATGTATGACTCATGGAACTTATGTTCCTATCAAACCGTTTCACAGTGTGTAATTGTCCAAACCTAGCGTCAAACTATCCTAAAGCCTTAGTTTTAGTGAAATAGTTTCAGTGATTTATTCCTCTTGAAGTGTAATAATTGTTTCCTTTTTTTGAAGTTTTGAAAAACTAGAAAATATAACCAGAAATGTTGAAGAGATTGTTTTTGCAACCATTTTTAATGAAGACCAGAAATCTCTACTTGTAATGCTCTCTAAATTAAAGACCGTTACTTGTGACCAGTGATGGCATTTCACCCTAGTGATGCACTGGCGCGTAAGTGTGATGCCTACACAGAGGATACAATGATCACACACCACAGAAAAAACAGAACGCTCTTTCTTTCGGAGCTGTATAGACCGATTTCAAGTGTGCGCTGGTGTTGAGGTAGTTGGGTGCGAGATAACCGTGCTCTCTTGCTCTTTAAATTCTCTGTGGCGCGCTCAGATGAAGTCACCACCGCGCGCGCCCCAGAGTCGCTGTGGTGTATTCACTGGCGTGGTTTCACTGGCGTGTATTCACTGGCGTGTGATCTTTGGTTTGTTTTTGTCTTACAAGCGGCATTGCGGGTGAGATTGATTTGATTTGCACAGGTTGTTGCGTTGTGTTGTGTGGATGGTGGTGGCTTATTTCAAGCTTATATGATTTTCTACTCAAGATTTCATACAAGTTGCTTGGTAAAGCGAATGAGTTTATAAAGTATTGTTACACTACCTGCAAAACTAAAAGTACTCGGTCCTCGGAGCAAATTGGGAAAACTTTTTACGTATCATCGTATAGAGAGTTTTATAATGACCAGAGGCACCTGATATGCAAACTCGTGTTATAAGTATTAATAGTTTTAATCCTACTTAATCCTACAAGTTTAAAACGAAATCTTAGATTTCGTCGACAGGCTTGACATATTCAGTAAAATTAGGTATACGCTTGTGACGATTATTAATTTACATACAACATCACAATTGAGCGTACACCCGTTATTCATTTGTTCATTTGTCTATTATTTTGCGTGGAAATCGTTTTAAACAGCAGGCGAAAGCGAATGTTTCAAGAGCATGGGAGCTAGGAACGGGATTCTGCGCGTCAAAGAGCGAAATAAATTGGCTCAGTTTCGGGGTCAAGAAAAAAGGCCACTAGTGTTCACGCTTATTTTAAATGAACAATAAATCTTGTGTTCCATAAAAGGATGTTATAAATGGGTCAGCTGCAACAATGTTTATTATACGTATTCTAGATTTTTGCGTCAGTTAGTATTTTAGACCGTAATTATAATGCACGGATTCATTGCACGTAATATCAACAGCAAAACAAAGTATTAGGTATCTACCGGAATCTCTGTCAATCTCTATGAAATTTTCGTATTTTCAAGTAACAAGTAAGGTGTTTCCTCAAGAGGTTTTTGTGTGATAAATTATTCCTCATTATAACTTTCTTGAATGAGGTGTTTTATCAAAAAGGTACTAGGAACCAGTGTTGGGAAAATATCAATGTTCACAACAGAATCTTTTCATCGCCGATTTTCTAATAAAAAGTTCACTGATATAAAATATCGCTACGGAAAAAATCGTCAGTGAACTTCAAGAGTGCTGATGTTTGGGAACATTATTCGGTTCAAGCAAATATCGGAAGAAGAAAAGATCGCTTGCGAACTTTTATATCAACGAAAATATAGAAAAAAGTTCGCCTTATGAAAACATCTTGCACGATCTTCGAACAGGGGATTTCCGAGGGATTTCCAAAGATTTCAAAAACCTGTAGATTAACATGATATAAAAAACTACGTTCTATAATATTACGGCTATAGCTCAATGGGATAAAGCGTCAGGCTACTTTAGTGTCAACGAAGCTTTCTTCAGAAGCCATCGTGTAAAAAAAAATTCATCAATCGACAGAATTAAAATGGTGCTTGAATGGTATGTTGTCAAAATATATATATGGAAAAAAGCAAATTCTGGTATGGTGGCCGGTTCTTAAAACCCGTTGTTTGTATGACCGAGTATGAAAGTTATATATAGTTGAGCTAATGTATCTATAGTTGCATGTCCCATAGGAGCCGTAATTAGCAATGGCTACATTAATGATACATGGTAGTGGTAATGGTACATGAAGTTTCACATACATAAATTGGTTAATAAACAATCTTAACATTTTTTATCATTTTTGGGATTAAATACTTTCGTTTAATATATTGACATCGCTCATAGAACTTTTCATCGATTTTTTAGCAGAATTTTCACTCAAATATTCTAGTTCTTTGCACACATACCAAAGATATGTTGAACGATTTCCCATATTTGCAATTAAAATTCAAGGGCAGTTTATAATACACGTACAACAACTTTCAACATTCTGATTTTATTGCACTATATTATTAGTCTAACTAATGCTATCGTTGTAATGCAGTACAAGTGTAGATTTTCAAAAAAATTTATATTAGAATTAGAACGAAATATTTTTTTTGTATCGCTTCGTCGCTCGAGAATAGCCAAAAAAGCGTAAAATATTTGGCTTTTACTGACCCAAGCATGATTAAAATGCGACTCACACCTAAAGTGCAGAACTATTAAACTATTACGTATTTATTTGTTAGCATTACTAGAGCATTCGAAATTGATACATTTTGAGAAGAAAATGTTGAGGATAATTAGTATTGTCTGATATAATATTACTAAATATCCATAAAACCTTATTTCATCATGAATCAAATCCTATATTGCTGTTTATCAGAAAATTTGAATCACCTAATTGGACTAAGAATAAAAATCACGGAAGTGTACTCGATTCGAAGTGTATGCATAAATACTTACAGGTGAATTGATTTATATATATTTATAGAATACGAAGTTTACGTTAATTTTTGGGATAAACGTAGATCGTATTCCTTTTTCGGATCGAAATGAAAACAAAATCACACCCTCACGTCACGAAATCAACTATAGGTTCAAGGTTTACACAAGAAGATTTTTATTCGGTGAGGTCATAAACATCCTCTGATACATAAACTTAAGATTATAAGTTTTACAAATTATAAAATCACGGTAAACAGAAAAACGTTCTTTGGAACAATTTAGTATGTACTGCAAAGACGGTGGATTTGCCATTTTTAACTTCTTTGTTATACTCGTACCTGAACATGTTAGGTTTTAATTTTAATTCTCTCTCTTATTATTCCATCGCATGGAAATTCGAGAGAAAACCAGCTAATTTATTTAAATGATGGCACAGAAGAAAAATGCCGTCAAAAGATTCCAGAACTAATTATTGAGGGATTACACCACTATAGAGCAGGAAAAAAGGCATATTTCGGGAATTTATCTTGACGCAATAATGAGATCTTGTTTAACTTTCCGGCAGTGCACGTGCTCTGAAAACTAGCGAAATCGTCTTAAAGCATCAGCGGCTGTTCGTTCAGCGGGCCCTAAGCGCGACTTCCAGAGGGTTAATGAGATATATAACATAAGTAATGAATTGCAAAAAAATGATTTATACGAGTAATTTCGTCACAAGATGGCGGCTGTGCAGCACTTTCCCGTCGGGGAGTTTTTTTTGGAAGGGGTCCACGGCCGGAACTCTATGTCCCGTAATTTTTGATCCAGAGCCAAAAACCAAAGCTTTTTAAACTTCTTAGAACGACAGCAAGCAGCGTACGTAAGATTTTTTCTATGTCTTTCTATTTTTCGCGCAATGGCACATTTTTTAGTCGAAAAACGCTGAAAATGTGTTAAAAATCGACACAAAATTTGCTTATTAAAAAATTATGCAATGAAAAAATTAATTCCCACGTACATCGCTGGAGAAAGTAATCTTGAACATGCTGTAAAAATTTTAGGCTGATCGAAAATCAGTTGTTCGAGTTACATTTCCGGCCAGATCAAAAATTATTATTTCGAGAAAAACACGGTTAACGTTTTCAGTATACTCGAGGTATATATAAGAGGCGTTGCGAAAAATTTTAATATTTATTTATTGTTTTCGCGATTCATTTTTTGGAATATCATTTTCAGCATCCTAAAGCACCAGTAAACAAAATTCAACCAATAAATAAAAATTAAATGTTTTAAAAAATCTACAGTGCTCTTGAAAGCACTGTACAGTACCGGTCAAATAGAAGCGCTTCTAAATTGGCACGTCATTATTTTTTAATAACGCGCTACAGAAAAAAACAAGTAACAATGTGAATTCTCGTGAAATTTATCTTGTTTTATGTGGACTTTATCGGAAAAGTTGGACATCGGATAAGCCTCTTCTCGCGTGAGTGAGAGAGAATTACAATGCCTGTATGATAATAATCGAAAACGTGTGTAATACCAGGACATTACTTGTAATGGATCACTTTACTTTTTGGCGTCGCCAAATTCATAATAAGTTAACTTACCATTGAGTTATTCAGTCGAACAAAAAATAGGCCGTTCCTAATGTGGATGTACAAATCCCGTCTTACTGCGGCGTAAATAAAGAAAAACACAATGGATTGGAAAAACAAGAGCACTATATATTTTCCCTACTTTTCTTACAGGATCTGTATAGACTACCCTACTGTGCGATTCTTTCGCGCCTAATTAATCTACTACTTAAACTTGATCTCGGTTGTTGGCAGCCAGAGGTACGCATAGTACATGGGGCCCAGCCTCGATCGTGTTAATTGAAAAGGGAAAAAAGCCTCGATTCTAAATCTTCTGAAGTTTATATAGTAAATTTCTTGATTACTTCAGCAAGAATTACAATTATTAACTATCTATCCCTGTTCCGCATGCGATTGACATTATATTGTATTAGTGTCGCATGGCTTTCTATCTTTCTCCTTCGTATGTAACTTTTGTAATTCCTATTCTCCTCTATCCTAAGGTAACTCTTGCTGTCTTCTATTACTTTCCGAAGATCCCCGAACGTGAGTACTTCCTAATTGATTTAGTGTTAGTGAGCCTTCGGCTCTCGCTAGAACCTCGTGTTCTCCTGTTCTAACTAAAGCTATTCGTAAGTAGTTGAACGCTCTATTTCCCGAACATAATTATGCATTTGTATCGATGCGCTCACAATCATGAAAACGCCAAGCCTATGTAAATAATTACTTTAATTAATATTGGCACAGCCAAATTCTATACAATCGTAAAAACACCTGCAGCCGGTGTCATTGGAAATTAATTATTTACCGCGGATACCTACAAACAATCATTAATTCTTCGAGCAACACAATGACTCACGTTTGTTATGCTATGTGCACCGCGACTTAAGACGCTGCGTTTGCAAATTCGCTAGTGGCGAGTTCTTTCAGGTCAACCTTAGAATTGTTGGTTGCGCAATTTTAGGTGTTTACCATTGTGGGGCTGTTCATTACATCTGTTTTACGATTAATCTGATACTACAGATCATTATAAAACTTTGTTTATACCAGCCGATACATTGACACGTAAAACGTTTTCCTTGTTTGCCCCTAGGCTCGAATACTTCAGGTTTCCCACGGTAGTGTAACAACACTATAAATTCGTAAGCTTTACCAAGCAACTATGAAATCTTCAGTAGAAAATCATATAAGCTTGAAATAAGCCACCGCCATCCACACAACACAACGCAACAACCTGTGCAAATTAAATCAATCTCACCCACAATGCTGCTTGTAAGACGAAAACAAACCAAAGATCACACGCCAGTGAATACACGCCAGTGAAACCACGCCAGTGAATACACCACAGCGACACTGGGGCGCGCGCGGTGGCGAATTTATCTGAGCGCGCCGCAGAGAATTTCAAGAGCTCTTCTCCACACTCTAGATCGTTCCAGTGTTGGGTGTATGAAAATTTACCTCTGCCATCAACATGCGCTTACACATATCAAATACGGTGGTGTATATGATCGAAAGAGAAGCGCTCTCGTTTTGCTTGCCAGAGTGTGGGGAGTAATTTCAATTTCTCTTTACTGCACAGAGGATAGGGACATCACTGCTTGTGACCCCTTAAAAACTTTTTTTATGATAATTGCCTAAATATAGTACATTACGCTTCAGCATGATATAGAACAGCGGCTCTAAACATTTTTTGTAGGACCCCGTTTAACATCGATTTATATGCTATCAATATATTATTAGTAGCATGTTACGAAAAAATATTATTTGTAGCATGTTAAGAAAATTCAAACATACATTCGGAAATAAATATTGGGTTATAGTTGGAAGAAGTATTATTTTTCAAGATGGTCCGCATCTTTTTGAAAATAGTCGAGAATAAAATATGCTTTAATAATAGTTTTGTATTGTGACGATTAGAAAAACTTAATCGAAAATTTTAAAAATTATGGGATTCATATTTGAAAAGCTCTAAAAAATACAATTTTTTAAAGGCCATCCAAATATAACGAGCCTTAACTTCTATAGTTCTGCTAACTTTTGTTAGCAGCTAGTTGAGAGATATAGACTGAACCGAATTCAGAGGGAAAATAAGATGAGCGTTCCGATCCCGAAATGACTTTACACGATCGGAACAGATGATACTGAAAAACCATATGACAATCCATTGTTGTACAACAACAGATCTGAAAAAGGTCCCAAACGGACCGAAACGTCGGATGAAAACAAAATAGTTTGTTTTTGCTTAAAACTTAGACTGCAAAGCCATACACCTAACCTAAAAATTGAAAACAGTCGACTCCAGTTCAAAGATTATTTAGAACTCTATTATGGTTATGCAGATAAATAAAATAGCATTCGGCCTAATTACTCATTCGACTGAATGGCGTGCGGCCAATCAGCATTCGGCTAAAAGCCACCCGTCTATTATATTTGTTATAAATGAAATATTCGATCTCTTTTGATACGTTCGTAATAAAAGGGGCGGCAAATTTAACTCTCTGCCCCGAGCGGCAAAATACCTCGCGCCGCCACTGGTCCTCCTTCCTGTTCCTGATCTGTTTAGGCTATTAGCTTTCCGTTTCCTTGCCGTCTCGTTCTCTTGCACCGAGTTGCATATATTGTAGCAAGAGAAACAATTGAAGAGAAAAAAATGAAAATAAATGCGAAATGCACTCCTTCCAAACCCCGAACATAACCCTTACTTTCCCTTTGCTTATCATTTTGGTACCAACCAGGAAGCACTTGGCCTTGTACCCACTGCTCTTCCACCATCCTCGTGGTTTTCTCCATTTATCACTGGCGTCACATGTGATATTTGGGTACGGAAAATGATTTCCTGAGCAGACAATTAAATGAAAGAAGATTGCCAGGTAATTAGTGCACTTTCTGCACCAGGTATCATATCGCATTTGCAGATACACATATTAAGTGTATCTACTATACGATATGATGGCCGGAAGGATAGATAAGCAACCCAAGCTCCCCAATGTCAACCATTTGACAGATACTTTTTGCTGAAAATTTTGCAATTAATTGTCAAATTTATAGCACAACCACCGACTTTTCAGCAATCCAGCCCAGATTACTGAAAATTGGGCCACTGTGCTTGACAACCCAATTGCTGAATTTTCAGCAAAAGGAATCTGTCAAATAGTTGAAATTAAATTGCTGAGTTTTCTACACTTTCATTTGCTGAGTTTTCATCCCAAAATTTTGATGTGGCAGTATTCTGAAATATTCAGTGTCGTGCCAATCAATACCATCAACCAAGGGAAGGGATTACAGGTTTTCATTCGTTGTGGGTCATTCATCTTTATATGGTTCTTTTTATAATGTATAAAAAACAACGAAACACGTATAAAACTTGTATTTACATCTGTTTGGATAGACTGCTGAGTAATACAGTATTCTGTTGGATGTTTTATGAGAGTGATAATCATCAAATCAGATACATACAGAATGGATGAATCAATGCAGTAACATGCCTGTCTCCAACACGTTTCAAGTACCTAGAATAGGGTTTCAACATGCCCTGCTAACAGAATATAAGAACAGTTAGGTACATTGTAATTGTGACATGTATTGTACAATTTCGTAAATCTACTGACTAACACAATTCGGAAGCGTATCGAGTTCATATCATTTTTGCCAATTTCATTGTAAAATTTATTGAAGTTTTCCAAAAACCACAGAAAACCAAAGAAAATTTCGAGAAACTTTAAATAAAAGTACTGATTTTTATAAAAAGGCCTCCAAATATTTGTCAGTGTCCATTTCTACTGCAAATCCTGCACAGGCAGTTGGATGCCCAGTGTAACAAAATCACTCAGTTCTTTCAGGATCTGTAGGTCGATCCGTGATAATAACGATTGGTATCGTTCGGCGCCGATATTAGACTTTAACGTAATCAGCTAAAAAGATAAGAAAAACATAAACATGATTAGCTTCTTAATTATGTTGTATAAAGCGAAAATTTTACCTGACTCTGGAGATAATCTTTCAATACTATCACATGTGTTGGGTCCTGTAAACAAACCGCCCTACAACGATCGTAATGAGGTGTTTCGTTTTGCATATTTTCCGTGTCAATAAAACCATAACCGAACATCATCATGCCTATTTCCTCTTCATTGTCATCAGTCAATATCAGAGAACTGTGGGTAAACACCAAGTGAATATGGAGGACCGAAATTTCAATAGAAAATATAACTTACTCTACTTTGGACCCACTTTGTTCGTCATCGTTGGTGATGTCATTGAGCGTTTCACTCAAATTAGTCAAGATGCCACTGAAGTTTTCAAAGATAACATCATTAGACACGGTAATCAGACTAGTTAGCGCCAGTGCAAGCAGTTTCTTTTCGTTGCTCCTTGCAACCGCGGGCATTTCATTTATCCACGTCGTTATTATTTTTTCCAGAGCATCTGGAATGGCCAATTCGGTGAGAACCATACTGAAAGTAACTTGATCCAGAATGAGCACTCGTGCGATCATTTGCAGATAAATTTGGTTGATCTGCAGATATGCTTCATGGTCGTAGTATTTTCTACAATGTAATCGGTGATTAGTTCATTTGATTCATTTAGTTGATGTTGTGAATAAAAATCATGCATACTTGAATATTTCAACCAGATATGGCCTAAGCAGCTCAATCGAATACTTTGGTGCAGCACGTAAAACGGTAAGAAATAGCCGGTAGATTACGATGACGCCTTCTGCTCGCAGATCTGACAGAATATAATGACACGTTTTAATGATGTCCTTTCCGTGCCTTGGTAGGAATATTTCTGGACACAGGAAGATGTAGGTTTGTGTGATCGCTAGACACGTTCGCAGATTGCTGGAGGATTGTTCTACGAATAAATAAGAATAAAAGTTAAATTTCGATTCTTAAATAATTCCCCAATGTTTTAACTCCATAACTCACCGATAAGGGGTAGCAGATTGTCACAGAGCCTCAGGAGATCATGATTCATAGTCTTACTATACTGCACCACAATAAGCCAAAGCTCCAAACCCTCGTCGAGTAAATAAACGTGGGACGGTTCATTTACGTTTGTACTCAACTCAATGATTTGATAGATGAATGCAACCACCGGCTCACCAGCAGGAATTTCGTACAAAGCCTTTATGGTTTGTAACTGTAAAACAACAAACATTATTCATACGACTGAAACAAAAACCTGACTAAATTTATTACCAAGGTTGAAATAATGGCACACCGCAGCATATCATGCTCTCGACTCTCCTCCCACAACAGGGGAAGATATTGGACCAGATTCTCCACCTCCAGTTTGATCGCCATTGACATTTTCTCGATTATGAAAGACATAACATAAAGCACCGTCATTTTCGTATCACATTCGTTAGCTTCCTTCAGTAGAGAGAACAAAAGAGTGATAACTGGTTCCAAAAATTCTAGGAACTGCTCAGCATCAAACTCAAAATCGTCCATGATATTCTTCAGAGTTCTGGAGAGAAAAAAAAATCAAGATGAGTGTTGAGCTGCTTGACGAGTGCAACATACTTACTTAGATGCGGTGAGACGCACTGCCAAATCTTCGGAAGGGTGTAGTAACTCGAGACAAGCACGATATACTTCTGGGCGTAGGGATTTAGAAAACCTAACTCCTGTCCATCGTCCGATCAGCCAAATGATACGCTTACGAATTATTCGGAAGTTGTGTGTTTTGAACTTTAGTTCCTCGAGCAGTTGCTGAGTGAACCATTCGTCAAAATTAATCTGCAAAGATAAAAAAAATGTTATAATTACAGTGTTGAAATGGTTTGATAAAACAAACTTATCCAGCCGCTATCCTTGGGTATGCCATACGAGCTACACACAAATCAATAGATAGCATTCTACGGTCAAAGTAACTTCTCGTTTATTCAGCACTTGCAACTCAAGCAGAACGTGTCAATAGTTCAAGAGTGACTTTAAAACTGAAATGTAATCGCCGTACTATATCCCCGCACAAGAACCTGCCTGTGTACCAGTCTCATCACGCTGTACAAACAATAGCTGTGCTCTCGTTTACCCATTCCTTATCCCTTGTCTTATTCTTACCAAGTATGTACATGGATGATTATTACTTAACATTTTGGTGGGACTGAGCTGATTGCATTGTTTACCGACAGACAACAGGAGCACGCTTCACAGGCAAATCTCGTGATAGGTAATCGGTTACTTTTCTTTTTCAGTTGGATGTACCCAAATCTTTGTGTAATATTAGCTTGAACAGAAAATTACTTAGGGTTTTCCCAGTACAACATTCATATCAGTTTGAATACGTGTGTGGAAATTCAAGAAAAGCCTCTGTGATCGTATGTGTGATGGTTTCTAAGGGCGAATAGTAGCGTCTACGTAATCAATACCACGTTTTAAAGGGTGTCTCTGTTCACTACCACTAACAATTTTGACGCATGCATTAAATTTATAAGATACTTTCTGTTGAACATGTTTCTGTTCAATAAAATCTCAAACACTTCAAGTGCGTATGAAACTTTTTTGCGAATCACTGCTCGAGTACATTTAATCTAATGGTCTTCGTGATGTTCCCTAACCAATTCAAAGCCGTGGTACTACAGGGTGATTCGTCATTAGGTTTTTTATAAATAGCAAAACAAATGAATTAAATTGCGAAAATTCTGTCTGGTCTGGCAGTTCAACCACTAGCGTCACGAAGTGAAAGTCAGAGAAATAAGCTTTACGAAGATTTTAAATCATTTTTGACAATTTTATAATCAACGTTAAATACCACGGAAAGAAGAAGAATCACTTTCGCTGGAATGCGTTTTCCCAAAACCGTGTATTCTTGCCACTTATGCGGTGTTTCTTGTTTTTCGCGACGTGATTAACCATGGTTTTCTCCGGAAATACAGGACCTACAAAACTGCTTGATGAACCAAAATGTTTGCAAACTAATGCTAAAATATAATCAAACGCACGATTTGGCGATTTTCAACTTTCAATTACTTTTTTATATGGTCGGTGTTAAGTCAGACCGGACTAAGCCGCAAAACATAAAAAAATAAGATAATGATAACATTGGATAAAGAGTTTCTTCATCTATATTCGACTTTTGCCAGATTTGAAATATGTAACCATAAACAAGAAGTATGGCAAAAAAAAAAATTCAATTATAACGTAGAGGATGCTGCGATTCAAACTCTAAACCCGTTTTTCTCAACATCAATATTTTGTCACTTAGTCCGGTCTGACTTAATACTAACCATGCGTCAAAAACAAAACAGAATATTTACCTTGACTTAAATATGGTCAAAAGGTTTAAATTGCAATTTTTGAAAAATTTTCACTGTAAAACTATTGCAAATTTTGACTTGCTCTTCTCGCCAAAATTACAGCATCAGTTGAGTGTCAAAAAATAAATGGCGGCTTGGAATAGACTTGGTGCTTAGCGTACCTTCACGATGAAGCTCAAACGAGATCCAGAATTGTTTTTCAAATATTTCTGAATTGACCCGGTAGATTATAAGAAGTTATTGAAACTCATCCGTCCAGTGTTTATCAAGGAATGTGTGGGGGCATCAATAGCTTTCTAATTTCGAGATGACTTTTCCACAGCGTGTAATATCATTCGTGACACAATCCAAGCAAGCTATTTGAGATATATTATCAATAACATATTTGTCGGAACCTACCGTTCAAATGTGAAATAAAATTGCCGTTGAATGTTTCGAAATGTATTAAGTACCACATTGCCTCGGGTTTATGAATGATAAACATATAAAATGTAAAAAACTACCGCATCATGGAACTCAGTTATATAACTACAAAAAAGCCTTTTTATTCGTTCTATTTTTTGCATGTGACACTAACTGTAGATTGCAATCTAAACCGTGCTGCTTCAACACACAGTTTTTATATGATTCTTGTTTTTCTTGTCAAAAATAAAATCCCTGAATGAAACTACACTGATCAATCGCGCTATCTCTTCAGCTCGTAATTGCCGAGTCACTTGAATTCTGTTAAAAAAATAAACTTTCATAACTTCATAGATAAGTTTATTTTATAAAATGTTATGAAATCAAAAAATATACACTTTTAGAGTGGAATATATGTTCGACAAATATTCTAAGGTTACATAATTTCGAAACCGCCAGCTTCGAATGTTGGTCGTCAAATGGTGAATACTTTCCAGTGTTCACAAGCTCCTATCTCAAGCTTCTCTGTGCGTCTATTGATGACATTTAATCTGTAGGCCGGCATCGACTGAGTACTACCGTCTTGTGCAGTAGAAGCGAAATGAGAAGATGCGAGTGGGAAACTGAATACGTGAGGTGGCAAAGAAACCCGCATGGCTGTCCTTCGACGTGACGGAAGGTTGGGTCAAACTCAACAAGCCGCCCAAAACACCACGTTACGAAGAATCATGAAGAAAAGGGGGATCGGAACAATCGGTCAAAGCCCACGTAACGAAAAAAGGACTACGATTGGAAACCTGGCACATCGAACTGCAAGTCACTTTGCTTCCCTGGATTCGAACGAATTCTACAAGAGGGGCTGAAAACTCGTAACTTAAAAGCCGTAGCATTGTATAGGAACTTTGCTCAGCGGGACAGAATGTGTGGAAAAGCGGGCATCGAGCGGTTACATTTTACTAGAGCGGCGGCACAACCAACGACGGAATGGAACGGAATCAGCTTTGTAGTGTTGGGCAAGATGCGCCAACATGTAATCAAGTAGCAGACGATCAGCGAAAGGATGTCTGTGGATCAAATGCCTTTTCTACAACTACAGCATCGTCAACGTGCACTGCTCTCATGAAGCCCATCTTACGCGCATTTGGGGCCCGCGGCAGAATGTAAAGCTCGTATTCAGCGACATGAGCGCCACCATTTTGATCACCTGATTAATAAACTGAGAACCAAATCGGCCACGTTCTAATGAACGGAAATTTCTTCTCCGCTATCATTGGTGATAAGTACTAGAGAAACTTTAGAGTCCTTTTGAGACTCGGAAAGGGCTACGGCAAAGTGTGATAATAAGAGCGAGGATTGGCACGAGTGCTACGGTTTTTCGGAAGACCGTTCAGCTTTTTAGCTTCGCCGGTAACGTCAATATTGTGGCACACAATCTTGAGACTATGGTGGGGACGTACATCCCACTGACGGTTGAAACAAAGCGAATTGAACTGGTCAAAAAATGCGTCATAGTATTTTTTTTTGTTTATTGGGGCTTTAACCAATTGGTCATTCGCCCGTGAGTCAGACAGTACATGAGACTAAAAACTTGGTAAAAATGGTTTTAAAAACTAATCCGCCAGCTACAAGGAGGAGTGATCGGCCAAGATGAAGGAGACCTGAGAAGTCTTTGTACCCTACGAGGCGACAAACAGCCATGGACAGAGTGAACTGGAGACGTCTTCTTGATACAGCAAATAACAACATGGCCTTAGACTGATTAATAAGTAAGGTATCTAAGTGAAAGTTTAGCAACAAGTTTCCCAGCATAAAAACATCTTCTGATATAATCAATTTAGTGGTGAATCCTCCTTCAACTAATCATGGGAAATCAACTCTTCAAAAAAGTAGTAAAAAACTTGGTGTCTTCAGCAAAGTTCTTAGGAATTTCATTTAAAATACAATCAATTTAAATTAATCTTTATTGAAGATGTGAAAGCTCTATGTATGTAGCATATCGAGATTTTCTATTTCGATATTTGCAAAATTATTCTTAAATCCAGTTTTCTTCAATATTACTGTAAGCTGCAGAGACACATGGCTTGGATAAAAAATTTATTTTATTGTTTATTAAGAGCAGAAGAGATTGATCATACACAGTAATATCAGAATAACTTGTGTTGAAGGTTCACTTTCGATAGCCTGACTCAGGCATTGTAATTCTCTCTCACTCACGCGAGAAGAAGCTTATCCGATATCCAACTTTTCCGAGATAAGATGAGTCACAAAATTCTCCGTCTCCACAAATAGCGTGAGAGTAATTTTCCGGATAAAATTTACTTGATTTTTTCCTTCTCACCGGAGCGTCAAAATATACATTTAATTTCAAAGAAAGGCGGAAAAAGAAGTACGATGGACTTGTTTTTTCGTGTTTTGGAATAGCAACAGCAAGGCAGCGAGCGCAAAAAGGATACCGTGATAAACTCATTTGCTCATTCTCTGGCGGTTTTATTTATCCGGAGAAATAACACGTTGTTTTTATCCGGAAAAATTGTGTGAATGCCAATAACTTTTCGTGTAAAAATGTGAGTTTTTATGGTCGCAGTAGCAAATTATCCGGACGCATTTACTCATATGAGCGATAAATGCAATGCCTGCCCTCAATATTTGGAGCATTCATGTCATGAGCGATTTGTAATAAAATTTTCGAAAACTTAACTGAAGGCACCAAGTTTTTCGAGACTGAATTTGTTTGAAGAATTAATGCATCCATCTGGGAGGAAATTATTTTATCAGTAGATGTTTTACGTTGCAAAATTCTTCGAAAATACTAAACCTCCAAAGCTGACGGCTTCGAAGCTATGTGATGTTGACCGTAAGAACTGTTTTCGAGCATTTATTTTACTCTTCTTCGCTATCAAAGTTCATAATTTAAGAACGAGTATTGAATACTAAATTGTATTACGCCATTTAATCCAATACTGAAATGTACATCATAAGTAGCCACTAACTTTTTTTTAATTTTCTATATTTCCAGTCCTACTTCGTAGCTAATCGAATAATGGATAGTACAAAAGAAAATGAAAAATCAAAAACTGATCCTGGCCTACTAGAGGCCAACGGAAAACGCCATTTTTATCAGTTTCTATGTGGGTGTTTTCATGCAAGTCTTTTATTTGATATTGACGTGATTTGTCAACTATAAGATCCGTACTAAGAGATCAGCTACAAGATCCCATTCCCATAATTTACCAAAACCTCATAGTCTTTGAAACACTAAGTTCTCAATGAAATGATCAGATAATAAACTTCCAAAATTATTTTTCAAATGTTAAATATTTTTTAATTTAAACTGGTCACCTCCAACATTTTTGTTCAGTTCAATTTATTTTGGTTTTGGAGGGGGGGGGGGTGTTTTAACCCCCAAAACCTCCCCCTGGCTACGCCACTGTGATCATTCTTTACCACTTCTGCTAGCATCAATTTGTGAAGTTTGTTGTGCCGGCGTCGGCGGTAAAACATGATGATAAGTTATTTTCTATCAATGACCATGCGGTAGACTTAGGTGCAACGCCCAACTCCTATTTAGCAGAAGGCAAAATCCCCTTTTCTCCGTTTCTAATAGACATAAAGCGCAGTATCTCGTTGTGAATCTCAAATAATGTGAAACGCATTATCCAATGTGGTTTTGTTGCAAAACATTTTGTTCAGTAGAAGCTGTGGACGATATTGTGTTTGAGCATACTTTGTAAATTTTTATAATTTGTGTTATTTAAAGTGGTTTTCAATCTATACCTCGAATTATATTTTTCGATAGTGCGTGAAAAGAGCTTTCAGTATCCGTATAGATATTACACCTATCTATACGCAGAATTAATTTTTTAAATCCTTTTTCATAAAATATGCTGCTGGGGAAAGTTGGCGGTGACGCACACGGGGCAAGTTGGCGGTACTACTTACAGTGCAAAAATAGTCATCAAATATTTTCATTTCTGGAATTCACTCCAAAGTAAGAGAAACTTTTTCTTGTGTAGCTAGTCAATGCAGGGGACAATTACTTCGGACAATCGCCTGAATAACTTCGAAAATTTGCTTTTGAATATAAAGTACACGTCGAAGTCAAAATGACGGGGTATTGAGACCGAAATATAATAAAAAAGTTTCGAATAATATACAGTTTTATTGAAAACACAAACGCCACATTTCATAAGGACCCCTGATGTAATCGGATTTCCATTTTATTGCTTATTTTTTGGCATTGCGCCAACTTACCCCATACATACCGCAAACTTACCCCGGGGCTGGGGTAAGTTGGCGGCTTTTCCGCGTCTCAAATTTTTTTGGTCTATAGAAATGAAGACAACGTATCGATCATTTTCATAAAATTCAAAGATGTTGCCAACAGTCTGCCCTTTTATTTAACGTGTTCTATTTTGCAAGACCTACCAAAATCAAAGCGGTAAAAAATGAAAACACCGCCAACTAGCCCTGGTCTCCCCTACCTATCCGTCTTTCAATTTCATTGCTTTCGTTTCTCTTAGTCTCAAATTTGCCGAAAATAGCCAACAAAATCGATACAGTAGAACCTTGGGGCAATTAAAACATAGTAACAAATGATTTAGTATGTACATGGAAATGGCTCCGCTCTCCTAAGGCGGTGGCTACAAAGGCATTCGCAGTATTGTCAGCGAATATGCCGCGGTGAACATGGATCCCCCAAAGAAAGACTTCAGAAGTAAAGGTTTAAAGAATGTCACATAGACATGTGAATACAACATACGTTGTATAATATTCCACTGATACAATCGCGAGGAGCAGGTTTCTCAGTTCGATAACACCAAATTCTTTCGTGAATTGAGAGGGTAATGTTAAAATGCAGTCGGATTCACATAAAAGTTTTGCTGACTCGACAAAACAGTTTCGGTTAAAAGCTGTTGGGAATGTCATCCCTTGCAGCCCCCCCCAGACTCACCACATGTTTGCATTACTATCCTTTAGCTTGTCTTTAAATTTATTATATCTTCCGTAATTTCTGTCTCTGCCTTCGTATTCTTTATGTTTTCACTTTGCGTCGGACTTTAAGCCCAGGCATAAAAAAACTCCTGAAAAAACTCAAATTCCGACTACCCGTTTAAAAACATTGATTGAACTCGGTTGGACCATATTTGAGCTTCTATTGGACCAAAGGAAATCCGCTAAGTATTGTAAAGATTTTGAAAAAAACTAACGCAGACATAATCAACAGTGACAGATTTTCCAAAAGGTTGTCCAGATAAGTTCAGAATTGTAATATTCTTTCTAAAGCAAGCAAATGACGTTAGAGGCGACAAGGCTAGTATGAAGGACTATCGCGTCTAATTATCCGCTTACAAAGTTGAGATCGACGTTGGTGTCACCGATTCGAAATTGTGCGCGGATCTACTGAAGCACGGGGTTGGCTGTTTCATGGTCTCTTTGCTTCATTGAGAAAAGATTTTTGAATGAAAATCGTACTGGATGAGAAAAAATTGTGTTCAAACTCGTATCGAATGAACTTTGGTGTTTAACCCCTTCATGCCCATGTTGTTTGTAAATAACAACGTTTATAAACAGTTATAACTTTTGATTGAGACAAGATCTGCTCACAAAAATAAGTTAGACTAATAAATGTGACTATTACCTTTCATTTGAGCATTAACAGTTACAAGGATCAGCTCTAGAACTGAAATTAATGCAATTAGTCTGATTAGATACCGATTGAGCAGTATTGCCAGGGACAGTTTACGTTAACGACATAAAATGATTTTTTCATATATCTTCGTTATATTGCAATATTATTGAAAACTGATAAAACTTATCAATTTAGAGTATATTTGGCTGCGTTTTCCACGCAATTGGACTAAAGTAAATATTCTAGGAGAATTGTATTAGGCATTGGAAAGTAAAAATTGAGCAGCTTCTAGCACTGCGAGAGAAGCACCTATCTCCATGAAAAAAGGCTTTTCGTGTTTCTTGACCCCACCGTTTTCAAGAAAAAAATAGTTTTGAAACCCTACATGCACTAGTAAAAAGTAGGGCATGAAAGAGTTAATTACGTCTTCTTCGACAAGAATCGTCTGCCTGTTCGGCTGTTATACCGAGAATCGTGAGGATGACTTTTACATTGAGAATGCTGAAAAATAGTTATGCCTATTATGACCAGTTGGAGTTAGATCCTGACTCAGTTTCTCCTCGAGCAAAAATTGCATTAGTTTTGCAAACCCTTTGATATACATCCTCTTCTTTTCCAGTGTTCAATTCACTTGGAAATGACACATTATCTTCACTAATTTCATGATTTATCCTAACAAAAATTAAAAAGCTGGTCTTGATTTCAGCGCCGCCCTGAGGCTGGCGCCCTTGGCGGGGGCCAACCTGGCCAACCGCACGCTACGACTCTGTAACTATACATTGGCAAGTACATCATATAGCATATTTTCCGCCAAAATAGCGCCTCATATGAAATAGGTTGTTTCGTTTAAGTTGGAGTTCTGGTGGAAATCAGTTGGCGATTTGCTGCAAAACTAAATATGGTCATGCGACACCTATGATTCAGCTCGGCGGTTCTCAACCTTGTTTGCACAGCGGACACCTTCAAAATTATTCTGAGTGGTCGCGAACCCCTTTGACATCACCTTAGGTCGTTGCGGACCATGGCTTAACATAAGTTTTAATATCTACTTGTAAAAGATATTCTTCTTCGCGGACCTCCTAGGAACGACTTCAAGGCCCCCTGTTAAAGTAATGTATTTAGTTTTGTACACCCACAAGTGAGTCATAGCTTCTCATAAAAACTTAATTTTATTCATAAAAAACATTTCCAGTGCCAAAATATTTCACTAATATTCTACGGATAAATTGAATCAACGTCTGCTGTGAATTCGTGTGAGCTGTTTGCGAAATTTTTCCCTTCTGTCTTTGCTATGAATACCGCCTCCGACTTAGAAGCTGATACTGCTTTAACGGGTTATATACAAAGTTGGAGCTCAAAAAATAGAAAAAAAAATTATTGTATATATCTGTGCGAAATTTCATCCAGATTGGAGCACTAAATTTAAATTACAGACGCTGATTCTTCCACGAATGAAGTTAACAAAAAACTTTAAACGCAATTATCTCGGAATGAAGTTTTTTGGTAAGTACCGTTTTTGAATTTTTTGTGTTCACATTCTTGTGTACTTGAACGGTTCAATTTTTTTCAAAAAATGTTCGATCCATTGCAATGAATTTTTGTTTAAAATTTTGAACACAACAAAACTCAATTTTTTGGTCAACATATTTTTTTTGCAAGATTTTTTTTGTTTGGAAACCAATCCGTTCAAGCACACAATACATTTTCCTTCAATAATCTTTTTAGTTTTTGGATTTCAGTTGAGCGGTTCGTCTTGGAGAACGTTTTACCGAAAAACTCTACAAAAAACCCGCTTCGGTGGATAGGTCATAACTCCGACAACCTTGAATATTCTTTTAAATTTTACTTGTTTTTTTTCTCTATTTTTGATTGTGCTACCAACTGTCTCAAATCAAATTTGCTTAAACACTTTTAAAAAATCACGAACTTTGCTCACTTTTTCACCACAACTTTGTATATAACTCCTTAATGAATGTTCTTTATTTCGATTAAAGAGGTTTTAACCTTAAGGTTGGATGTTCTTGAAAACTTAGTGGATTTGAGTACATTTATAATCACTCCCGACATGATTGTTACCAATGCGAATAGGTTGAAAAAATCTTTTTTTACCGGGACGATTTTAAAAATCGTTTGGGAAAGGAACATATCCGGTGATTAGGAGGTAGTCGTTCATGTTCCCGGTATATAAGAGTGGTGACCGTCGAAATGTAAGAAACTACTGTGGCATAACTAGTTCATCGCCAGTATCCAAGATATTTGAAATAGTTGTGAGCACCGTCGTGCTTTCGCGTCCCAGAAGCTCCATATCCACCGATCAACATGAATTTATGCCAGGACGATTCGTAAACACAAATCTTTTAGATTTCACGCAAACTTACATTTCGCAGATGGAGGATGGTAAATTGACTGTTTGTGCTGTTCTTGCTACTTTGCTGCTTGGTTTTGCATTCAAATTGGTTTACACTGATGACAGTAGTCCGCAATAGCGACGACTAGTTCATTCGGTTTTAAGAGCTACTAGATACATTGGTCTGATGGTGTCGTAGAAATTGGCTCATTGTTAGCATCGCTAAATGTCAGATTAAAACTTTCCACCGCATAGTCAATCCAATACTTTACGACTACAAAATCAAGGGGCTCAAGAGTTAATCACGACAGCGACCTTGGCGTCTTGTTGGATGTTAAGTTAACCTTCAATCTGCATCGCTCCGCTTTAATCTCGAAAGTAACTCGACAACTCGGTTTTATTTCAAAAATCAACTTTAAAGAGTGCCAGTCTGATTTGAAGTCCTCATCAGCTTGTTTGTAATCTACGGATTGAACGTATGCAGAAAAGATTTGTTCGACGCGATCTACGAGACCTTCCCTAACGGAGACCTTTAAATCTATCATTAGAACGACGCAGAAATTTTAACAAGCAGTACGACAGCACCACTAGCATGCTGTTGGATATAAATTGGGACGAAAAAAACGATGCAGCGACGTTTTCTAACGGTATTTATCTACTCGACCATCATGTGCAAAAACGAAGAATGAGTGCCAATTGAATACCTAAACGATCGAAAAAGACCAAACTCTTTGTATTTAAAACGTACGTATTCGAGTGGATTCGCCGAAGGATTGCAAATTAATGTTATATACATGGATCCATCGGCCTTCGACAAAATGATCCATGATATCGCAATATCCCAGCTAGATAAAATCGGTATTCATAGACCACTTTTTCGCTGATTTTGTTCCTATCTCAATGGAAGGCAACTACAATGCAGCATAAGAAACTGTCTATCCTATTTCTCGCTACATCCGGAATCTCCCAAGAAAGCCATCTCGACCCAGTAATTTTCTCCTCCATTTTACTGACGTCAATATCAAATTACAAGAAGTCCGCCTTTCCATCGTTTACAGTATGAAGGTTTTGCGACGGATACGGGAATCAACCGATGTCGACTTTCATCAAAGTGAGCTGGATAGCTTCAGTACGTCGTGTGATCTAAATAGAATCTAAACTCGAGCAGGGTTCATCTTAGGCAAAACAAAAAACTAGTCGAATTTGCTAGGACATGATGAAGCTGTGTAAATTATCGGTCTTACGACAAAAGAGCTTGTATAATACCGATTTTACAACACTTGATATTACTGATTGCGCTGCGTTTTCGAAAATATTCGCTTCAATCTGACTGTAAGCTTACCTCATCAAATAAGTTGAATACCGCCAGTCCCGTAGCATTGTAAATTGAATCCTTTATCAACAAATCCGTGATATCCGAAGATTCTGTCAATGCTAACGATTGTGATTTCGATATAAACTTCTGTAACTCGATTATCAACATTGGACTGTATTTCTGGAACAGTATCATGTAGAATGCTTCTGTACAACACTATAATTGAAATTGCGGCATCAGTACTAATCACCAAAGTTAATAAATATGTATTACCCTCAGGTTGTACTTCCATGAATCGCCACCTTCATCTAACACGTAGCTTTCGGGGTCACTATCCCATAGTTCAAACTCTTCGGATGTTAGTAAAAAGTAGTGCATAATAATCTTCTCAAAAATATAACTTAATCGCTCTGGTGTGAAGAATTCATTTTTCGCCTTGTTGATGATTTGTTCTATAATAAATGAAGTATGTAAAAATGAACAAAAATTAAACCTCGGAGCTCTTACCTCTATCGCTATCTACATGTATCAGGTTATGCGAGAGAATACCTTTAATCAAATTTAAACATTGTATTGCAAAATTAGGGAATGTAATCACATTGTCTTCGAATATGAGATTCGTTCCCTCGTGAAAAACGTAGTTGAATGAAAACTCAAAGGCCGCTGGAATGAACTCGACGAACGAAGCTGGATGTGTTTCGAAGAACAAGTTAAGGAACTTCATGTGTTTGATTGTGAACTTTTCCATCTGTCCACTCAGTTTACAACCGGCTATCTGTTGTTTTTCGATTTGCTTAACTTGCAATCGGCAGTCTAGTAGCTCCTTCAATCGTTGGAATACCACGCGTATGAACATCATGCATTTTGGGGAAAGGTGCGGCCCATATACACCATAAATGGTGAGTTTCTTAAGAATTCGCAAAGATATTATTGCTTTCTCCAAATTAGAAGTACACAATTCCAATGATGCTCGCTCTCGAATATTAGTGTAGAAAAGTTGTGTGAATCCATCCCACAGATTTAGGATAAAATCATAGAGTTTTGTTGTCAGATCCTAAAAATAAAGTTCTAGCACCCATTTAAAAATTTACATTTTTAAATTACCTCGAAGTGATTCCTGTCGCGTTGGAGCCGTTTCGATGAAAGTACTTTTACTACATGAAGTAGTATGAGCAGCCCACGATGCTGTACTAACAAGTCATTACTTTGGACTACCTCAACCAGCGTTGGCACTAGCTCCACCCATTCTTGTGGACAATCAAATCGAGCAATGTTTCCGATGAGTACCGAAATCTGAATTGCAATCTGTTGTACCGGCTCATTAAACCGCAGTAACAGAATTTTCTTTATCTCTTCTCTTTCTTCTGGTGCGATTGCACTGCAATATAGAACAAATTAATAATCTTCATTCTCTAAATAAAAACAGTTCATCCTACTTTGGTGCGTTCTTCCTCCAATATTTGAGTACCCCATTTTTGAAATATAAAGAGGCCATCCAACGCACATTAGCATCGATTGATTGGTCTGAAAACAGCTTAACCAACGTCAAATGGAAACCTGGTTGAATTTCCCATTCCGCAAGCTTCTGCTCTGCCGGTTTGAGCAATTGTGCATCCTGACTGCAAGCGTACATCAATGCTTCGTATACTGCTGATTCGGCCGACATTTTCGATTCAATGGTTTACGCTTCTGTTATTTGCTCAAAGTATTGATTTTTATTTTGTGCTATAGGGAAGATGAGATGTTTTTTCTTTATTTATATTACTGGCATAAAATCATTGTTAATTTGTAGTGACAATGTCGAGATTAATATTAAATTGAATTTGAACAACACCCATTTGAGTTTGTAATTGTAATTAGATTTGTACATAGGTTAGGTTGAAGCAAGATATGTATCAAATCAAACCAGAATTACCTAAAATATATGCAGCTCGATGAAATCACTTATTCGCGGAACATGATAAACCAATTCTTATTTAGAATGGGCAGAATATTTATGAGAATTTGCGAAATATTGAACACTTTCTAGTGCTCGTCGTTCGGCAAAAATTTACACTCACGCAGAATTTATAGAAAATGCGTATTCGTATCATATTTGACATACTTGTCAAAGCAATATTTACCATCAGCTGTTTGAGGTTACGTGTGGGTTACATACAAGACGGATATAGGTGTGCACATTTTTTTCTGTGTGTGAGTGCGGTTGTCATTTTTCTTTGATGAAGCCTCTGTTGCCATAAGTTTTGTTTCGGTTCGGCCACAATTGGGTCATTACACTGATAAAATCAAGTACCCATTAATGCGTAGAAAACTACGCATTTTCAATAAAAGTGGAATAACCCATTAAATGGGTAGAGAGTTTGTACCCATAAATGAGTACAGACCTTGTACGTCAACCTGGGTATGTTTCACCCATTATTTTTCGCAGAACTGTTACAACAAAATGCGTAAAAAATACCCATTCATGAAATTCGCGCCAAAATGAAAAATAACATTCATTTCACATTATTGTTTCCTTATAAAAGTATTGGAATCTAGATAGAAATCTCGACAAACATATGATTACGGCCTAAAAGCCAACTGTCAAAATCCACTTTGAATGGAAATTCCAGACAAACCGTTACTAGTCGAACACAGTTCACAACAGTTTATGAAAGAGAAAACTTTTCTCTTTCATTTACTACCAACATCTGTGATTGGTGTGTAAAGGTTTGTCAGGAATTTCCATTCAAAGTGGATTTTGACAGTTGGCTTTTAGGCCGTAATCATATGTTTGTCGAGAAATCCTATTCTAAAACTACTTAACAAAATAAAACCGCCAACTGGATATAATTTTGATGGCTGGATCTTTTAGCTGCTTTAAGAATGCCGAACTGGCGCATATTTTCAACATCCTCAGTAGTCTAAACAGACGTTGTCTTCGGAGCATTGCCGAAATGTTCCGTTTCCGCCACGGACTCCGATGCAGGGCGATAATTTGCAGGTTCCACTACGATCCTTAGTTTGCAGGTTAACTCGCTTGAAATAATGCTTAAGGATTTTTCACCCATTATCAAGATTAATATACCCATTGACATTACCTCATCAAGTAGTTGTGAAATGGATAAAAAGTACTCATTGTTAGAAACAAAAAATACCCATTTTTGACAGCTCGAATAACTTTCGAAAATGAACAATTTGAATACATAAAATGGGTAAAAAAATTTTACCGTGTAAATGAGAAAAATAATCTTTTTTTTATTACATACATCGATAAAGCATAATAAAATAAAATTTAAATTTGAAATAAAGAAATATGTTGACAGTCTAGATTTGACACTATCAGAAGCAATTGACATATCGAATTTCACGACAAATGATGCCCTGTCAGAAAAAATGAATACATGTTTTCCCGGTTTTCCAGCAGGGTTATCTTTATTTGACATAAACACCATCCAATGCATAGAAGCCGTGTGGTGTCCGGCGGGCTGAAATCTTTTTGCACTATTTCAACCAAGAATAGAACCTCTGGGAACTGCTCCCATGTCGTAAGAGGCGACTAACAACATGCTAGGAGTTCCTAGGCCGAGGTTTTGTTCCGTACCGAAGACTTAATCTGGGCGGACCTTAAGGTTTTCCATATTACCCTCTTTCCAGTCTGTATTTAGTGAATCACTGACATATACCTTTTCTGATTCGCCTTTCTTGATTGTGTACCAACGTTTTAAGTTTCTTCTGGCGGTTGTATATTAGCCGTAAATGACGAAATCTAATTCTACACTAAGTAACAGAATATATTAATATACCGGCACTTCCACGCCAAGGTTTAACTTCCAAAGCTTTGGCTTAAAAACCGTTTTTAAAAAATGGAAACTTTCATGCAGGAAATTTATTGAATTGGCCTAAGATGGAGCTGTCGAATTTCACAAAAAGCTTTTTATGTTGCAAGTGATCTGTAGTTGTGTTAAATTAGGTATTTTTCTATTATATTTGGAACCGTCTACCGACAAATCTACATTTACGAATACCTCCAAAAGTGACTTCTTGAGGTCTCATGAAGGCCTGACACTAGCTTTATGATACTTTTGCTTTTCTAAACAGTAATAAAAATCTCAACATTCAAGAACTTCACTTTGTCAGAAAATGTAGGGCCATCGGAAGCTAAAACTTCGTAAAATCGCACTCCTGGTCCTTTTTTCAGTGCAGTACTCTACGTCACTCGTTCAAATTTGCACCGCTCTTATGGTAGTCGGTATTTGCTAGTATTACTGTTCTCCCATCCATTCTGGTAGTCAAACGGTGGGATAGCAAAATTCTTACAAGTTTCCTATCTCATGCCTCCACGCGATTCTAAGTCTATTGATGACATTTGGTCCTTAGACCGCAGAATGAGAGGGTGCGAACAGATCTAGTCGAGAAAATATTGCCGTAAAAATGAATAGTTGATCGGAAATTAGCCCCAATACGACTAATCTGACTAGTATCTATGAACACGGCTCAATACGTATTGAAAATTCGCCGCGTCTGTTTTTATGAACCTAATTTAAAGCTCCGTTATTGCTAACAAGCCCGTGCATCAGATTAACAATCCTTTATATTTCCCTTCAGTGTTCGGTATTATCGCTCGTATACTTGTATTCCACAAACAATCCGATATGGAAAATAAGAAATACTTTCCTTGATTTATAACATCTCGCGCTATTTTTGCCAGTATAATATGCTGTCACTTGGTAGTTTTCAAGCCAATAAATATATCGTAGAGAAGAAGTAGCGAGTTCTGTCCAAATACTGTTGCAATAAATAGTGATCCGGCCCATTACGCAGATAAGATTAGCTTTTCCAGGCAATACTCCCACGATCGGCTGTGTGGAGTTCAAATTGTTTTTGTTTAGGGAACATAGTATACTCTCGGTAGCCGGCTGCCCAGAGTTTAAAAATAACCAAAAACTAAACAAGATCATCTCTTTTTCGAGTGATCGTGCACTCGAAGACTAACTAAACAACTACCTAATAAAATATGCTTTACAGGTCGCATCGTTTGCTTGGAGCGAATCCTAGACCTGATACCCTTCCAAACCACCAACTCCGCGACACCTATGGAAGAGTCTGATGAATCGTCGTCCTTCCGTTAAGTAGGTGGAGCATCAACACTTCCTGTCTACCTTATCCTTTATCCTTCCCCGTGAACGATGGAGATGGGGGCGGCCGGCAATGATGGCTATCATGCTGTTGAGGTTTTAATATGGGTCGGATTGGTATGAATTCCTACTTACCACTTCCTAAGCAACTCTTATTAGATAATCAGCAGTCAAACATGATGAAGTCAGTGTGCAATCCGCCAAAATCATCGTCACAACGCAACGCAACGCAACGCAACGCATAAACACCATCCAATGCATAGTTTTTTTTCATTTTGGGTGTTGTCTTGATAGGCCAGATGTAAACAACCACAGTTTTCCTATGTATGGTTGCCTAGTTTACATAAGATTTATTTAAAAAAAAACAAAAAAATCGTTTTTACGTATTACAACGAATTTTTTTGTGAAGTAATTTTATGTTATATATATTAGACCTAAAATTTATCGAATGGAATGGAAAACTATATATAGTTTAATGACCCAATTAATTTAATCGGTTTTTTGAGGTAAAAAGTGTCCCTAAGTGATCTAATCGGTAGATCCGAGGTGAAGTTCGGACTTTTCTTACTTTTCGTTGTGCGCCAAAGAATCAGGGTGCTCATTCGGATATTTCTATTCCGTTTATTCAGCTCGTCATATCTAACAAATGTAAACAAACTGAGTTTATTATGCCAAATAAAAGCTAAGCATTGCTTCTTTATTGTCCACACATAACAGAGAAAAATAATAACTCTTTACATATTAATTTAATCTCAAGTCAAAATGTCAAATACCATATACTTAAAGACGCTGAATCCCTTTGGATAAAGACTCGCCATCCTTATCTTATTCTTATTATTTATCAGCAAGTGTCATTCCAATCGAGCACGAGACCTGTCAAAAGCTCTCAATCCGAAGAAAATCGCTTCGAATCCTTCTGGAACGAGGGCCATTGACAGGTCTCGGGCTCGATTGGAATGACACTGACAGATAAAAGGTAAACAAAACGATTGGCGTGTCGAGACTTTATCCAGAGAGATTCAGCGTCGTTACATATACCAAAGTTCTCGACAAACATACACTGAAAAAAATCCAAACGTTAATTCTATTTACTTCAAACCGCTTAAAATTCATATGAAGAAGAAATGCTATTGTTATCACGTGCACACATACCTACTATGTGTCAACTGTATAAACTATGTATGCACACACATAAGTTATATGTGCATATTGTTATAGAATGGGGTTTTATGTGCCTAATAGTTATGAAATGTGAATGTAAGATTAATATTTCTTATAAATACACACATAAGGTTTAAGTACCAGCAAATAGTGTCTATATGCCTCCGTTAATTGCAAAAATCTATGTGTAAAATCAATAGGCATAACGTTTACTTTCTTTTGAGTGTATGATTACGGCCTAAAAGCCAACTGTCAAAATCCACTTTGAATGGAAATTCCGGATAAACCGTTACGCGCCAATTACAGATGTTTATAGTAACCGAAAGAGAAAAGTTTTCTCTTTCATAAACCGTTGTAAACTGTTTATGGCTAGTAACGGTTTGTCCGGAATTTCCATTCAAAGTGGATTTTGACAGTTGGCTTTTAGGCCGTAATCATATGTTTGTCGAGAGTTTTGCTAATATTTCGCAGATGTGATGTTTTGCGTTGTGATGTTTATCCAAGTCGACTGTAGTTAGCGTCTTTTACCAATGTCAAATCTCATATCTACAATTTCGGTTGCAATAAAGCACATGAAATATATCACAACTACAAGCCCGTCTGTCAAAACGTCACAGTAAAATGTGCCATCTACAAACGGTGTTGCCAAGACCACATATGTAAAAGAACATAATAGCAAAAGTGATCGGCAAAATGTAATAAAATAATAGTTATCAATTACCTCCCTATTATCTTCGCGAAAAACATGTAATATGCTTATACGATCCTGCAATGAGTAAATGCAGACGTGATAATAGAATTAATAGCCTTCTGTGTGCTTTAATTGTTAAATGAATTTAAAAGTTGCAAGGAAATTTTTGCACGCGATTTTCTCCGTTTGACGTTTCTGTTAGATATGATGTAATGAAAACACGCTCTAGATTTTTGGTTGCCAATACCCTCTAAGAACTGTTGGTTTCAAAATCGTCCAATGAAGGACGTTCATTGCACAGTCTATAAAGAACAGTTGCGCAAAGACTGAAGCAAATCTACCTATCGAACACTCAAAATGTCTACCTATCGGACACGAAGAATAACAATGCTCGAATGTGTGGGGAGTATCGTTATTATGTGATTATAATTATGAGAAAAATTCAATGATGTAATATTAACATTATTTCAAACCAGGAATAATGTAAGATATAATTATTAAAAAACCTATTTTAATCCACCTAGCGGTGCAATTGTGCCTTTCTCAATCGTGAATCACGAGAATGTGTGCGTTGTTTATATTCATTAAAAACTTTTAAATGCATATATTACATTTTATTATTATACATCATTCTAAAATTTTGAAAAAGAAAAAACAGCCATGGTAATATTGAACTGAAAAACCTATTTTAATCCACCTAGCGGTGCAATTGTGCCTTTCTCAATCATGAATCACGAGAATGTGTGCGTTGTTTATATTCATTAAAAACTTTTAAATGCATATATTACATTTTATTATTATACCTCACATGACAACTATATACAGGAAAATAAATCATTATTCGAGTTCTAAAATTTTGAAAAAGAAAAAACAGCCACGGTAATATTGAACTGAAAAAAGGTGCGAAATCGGCAAAGTCCCAAAAAGTCGATTTTTATAAAAAAAATGTTTTTCGAGATAACATAAAATCTCGACGTTTCATGCATTTTAAAGATGTTTGGCATCAAAAATACGAATTCGATTTCTGAAATTTCATGGGGTCCCCCCTTTGAAAAAAAATATGAGTTCAGGCTTATATGGGAATTTTATGTGTGACCGGACCGTTCAGTCTATATTTCCGGAACCATACAAGCGATCCGTGCGAAATTTTATAGACATCTGTGGGGATAATATAGCTATCATTTGGGACTAAGTTTGTGAAAATCGACCCAACCATTTCCGAGAAACTGATATGAGTTTGCTAGTTATGAAAGATGGCCGCTTTTCCCGGGCACTTCCGGAACCGTCTATGGTGGTTAATGTAGTCAACGAAAGTTTGGTTGGCCGTCGGTGACCTAGAACAGCAAATTTAAGTTGTTTGAGAGACATTTTAGCGAAATTTTTACCTTTTTTGCTTTCATCGGGGTATTGGTTTGAATCACAATTTGCTATGTGATCGCACGCCACAACCTGTAACTCCGGAACCGGAAGTCGGATCGGGATGAAATTAAATAGACATTTACGGGGACGCAATACCTTTCATTTGAGGCCAAGTTTAGTCGAATCGGTCTAGCCATCTCCGAGAAACCGATGTGACTGTTATTCTGAATTTAGATACTTCCGCCGGGGCTTCCGGAACCGAGGATGGTGGCCAATGTGGCCAAATAGACTTTGAATGGATGTTAATGACCTAATACTACAAATCGAAGCAGTTGTGGTCATATTTTGGAAAAATTTTCCCCTTTACACATTCATTGCAGAATTTATTAAAATCGACATTTTCTGCGTGTTCGTACTTATCACCCTGTAATTCCGGAACCGAAAGTCGGATCCATTAGAAATTCAATAGCAGCCTATGGGAACGTTGCACCTTTCATTTGAGACTAAGTTTGTCAAAATCGGTTCAGCCATCTCTGAGAAAAATGAGTGACATTTTTGGTCACATACACACACACATACACACACACATACATACACACATACATACACACACACAGACATTTGCCGAACTCGACGAACTGAATCGAATGGTATATGTCACTCGGCCCTCCGGGCCTCCGTTAAAAAGTCGGTTTTCAGAGCAATTGCAATACCTTTCTATTGAGAAAGGCAAAAATATATGTGCACTGATATTTAAATTTGGCACTATTTCAAACACCGGAACAGCTCTGGGTAGAGGTAATAATCTTACACCGACAGTGGAAATATGAAGGTATTTCTCATAGTTGAAGTGCAGTTAATATTTTGACAAATTTGTGTATGCATTCCACTTATATATATGTACTTATTCAAATTTATCTTACATTGCAAATTCGACTGTTTTTTGTCACTCCCAAGCGGCAAGTGCCAAAAATCAATGCATTTCGCTCTTAGTTGCGGATCAGTTTGGAACCGGAAAATCTTAAATTCTTTATACGATGTTATTTATCGTACTAATTTTTACAAAATAGAACTAAACACTTAATTTTAAATTTTTAAAAATAAAAGGTTGCCAAAATTTAAAAAAGACCAATGATTGATCCAATGCTGCCAATCCTCTTTATGCAACTCTACCATTAAAAATAGACTTTTCTATGGCTCATGTACGTATACGTTACATGACACAAATACTACTTCACTAGCTGGTGGAAAATAATAAACAAAGACGGCAAAAGCAAATGGGATTGTTTTCAACCAGTAAGCTGCATTGGTGTTCGTGAAACTGGCCGACAAGAACTCAATAGAGCACTCTAGTTAGAGTGTGGCCAAGACGCCATGACGTATCCAAACGAACATGAAATTTGACGTATTTCTATTGTTTATACGTCAAATTCCATGTTCGTATGGATACGTCATGGCCTCTTGGCCAAACTGTAACTAGAGTGCTCTAATTAAAAACTCTGGTTCGTTGGACCAATTCTGACAACGTCCAAATAACCGTTTAACAAACGTCCATCGTTGGACCCGTGTTGAACGATTTTGAAACAATTTTCTGGACGTCGCAGTGGGTACTAGCAAACCCTGTGTTCTGCCTCACCTACACAGGAACGAAAAACTACCTAAAATTGAGTTCCTTTGACTCAATCTCGTGGTATCGTGGGGGAAGTTAAAATTAGGTAAACCGTGTTGAAGGTAGTTTCCATTTAACCATGGCAAAAATTACAACTCATTAATAGGTTTTTATACTCAAATTTAAGTTGAATTTACCTAATTTTGAGTATACCTCAAACAACTCAAAAGTACCTACCTCCACGGAAGACCTCGACTGAGTCGAATCTCTCGTTTTGTTTTTGACAACACTAATAAGTGCGAAAGCGATGCACAGCTCAAAAGTAAGTTAAAAGAACTTATTCTGCAGGTTGTTTTATTTAACCGTGTATATATCATTGGATATTTACAGTGTATGGTATTAAAAATATAAACAAAACAAAATCATTTTGTTATTAATGTCATGGCGTTTCGTGATTTTGGTGGTATTTTTGCAATGATGTCGAATTAATTTTGCTGTTAATTGTACTTTTTATCATGTCACGAAAATTGCTTACTTTGTCAAGTTCATCGTCCAAGAATGATCCCAAAAAACAAACCAGCTTAATGGCTTTTATAGCCAAAAAGAAATCAGATGACAACGAAAGGTAAGGAAATCCGTGAATGTACGATCGTTACAACATACTTTATTCCTCCCATAAAGCAGATCATCCCACGTTTCTTCTACAAACAGTATGTCAGAGGTTGAAAATATGTCCAATTTGGAAATGGAAGCCGATTGCGCCAAAAACTTCACATCAGACGAAACTATACTTCGTTCGCCCAGTATATTTCGACCAAAGTTCCCCAGATCTCATTTTCAGAAAAAACAGCCCAACACGGTTGAAATCCTGTCAAGTGATTCGGACACTTCCCCAGTGAAAGCGCGGTGCAAACCTTCTCGAACATTGCAAGACAACTTCAACCAAGTGAAGGAAGACGATAAATTGGGAAAATCGGCATCAGATCGACCTGACGAGTACGACTTGCTAGTTTCAAAGTACTGCACAGAAGCCACTGCCGTTTCGCTAATGTTAGATCTTGATCTGAAGAACGACTCTCGCTATCAAAAAGCCACGAAAAAATTAGAAGAAAATATGGCTAAAATCAGCCCTAAGAAAAACATTGCTGCTGATGGAAATACTACAAAGACGACAAAGTTCGAGTATAAGGTGCCAAAAGCTGGTTCCATGCTTTTCAGTTTAAAGGAACCGTTGAAGAAACCAATTGATCTTAATGAGACTCCTCCCACTAAAGACGATGATGTGTTTGAAATGAAGAAACCAACAAGTTCAACACCACTTGCTGAGTCGAATTTTGCATTCAAACCTAAACAGATGACTGATTTTCAAACTAGGAATGGCCAGAGTCAGATTCAGTATAATCTTTTTCCATCGCCAATATGTCCCAACAATGGCCATGTACAGCTATCCACCCCAATTGAAAAATCTGAGGCGCTCGAGTCCTGTACGCCGAAGAAATCTTCCGACACTTTGAACTGCCTCAATCAAACGAAAACATTCGCTGTAAAATTTGATTCCGGACTAGATGGATACATGGTTGAAATACTGAATGATCCTCGATTTAAGTCGAAAGAATTATCTGAAGTCGAAATCAAGAAAAATCACCAATATTTGCAAGAAACTAATCGCGTGCTACTAGAAAAGTTCTTTGACATCTTTGCCCAAATACCAGTTAACATTTTCAACTCAATACAGGGCTTTCAACAAGATACATATAGCAAGCTAAAGTCTTTGATTGAAAACACTCGAGGAAAAATCAAAGTTAACGAAAAAGTGCTTGAAAACATCAAGAGTATAAACAAATCATCGTCTGTTATTGGGTCTAGAAAAAGTCACTTAGAAAAGAAAAAAACAAGCCAGACTTTGATGATTACCGAAGAAGCAACCAGAGGCGTTACTTCACCGGACCCTGAAGAACTTGATGATTTCATTGATTGTACTATACCCTCGAAAAAAATCGATGATACTCAATCAAAGCCTAGCGCTTTTGTGTTCAAAAAACCGCTATCTGGGACAGGCAACTTATCAAACAATCAGCAAGCGAGTACGAGCTATCTAAACGCCTCGCGAGAAGATGACGAGGATGATATTGAGAGTATACTGAATAACATTCGGGAGGCAGAACTTATCGACAAAGGTCGTGCCAATCAGCACAATTTGAGTTCCGTAGATTTAGTAACACCGGAGAGTTCATTTCGTCGCACGGAACCTCGGATTACATTCAACCATCAAGAGACCTCACTGAGAAATACGCAATTCATAGAAAATGTGGAGACCCAAGTGGATGAAGACGGTTGGCAGGTGTATGATGCATCTCAGTTTGATGCACCCGACGTGATAAACATTACGGATGCGTCGGAGGGTTTCGATAATGCGGCTAGTTACAATCGGAAACAGTCACTCAGTGATGCTGCTCTGTGTAAACTGCTGGAAGCTGCCGGAGGTGACAGTCAACTTCCAAGTGCATCTAGTAGACAACAAAAGTCGCAATCCCTTGGAAATTTCCACTCGGGAGTCCGCAACGATGGCATAACTGGCGAATTTGATGGAATGAATTATTCTCATTCCGAGCGACTTCAGATAGTGTTCCGAGAAACATTTGGACTGCGATCCTTCCGTCCTAATCAGCTACAGGTCATCAATGCTACCTTATTAGGACATGATTGCTTCGTGCTAATGCCAACTGGAGGTGGAAAATCTCTGTGTTATCAACTTCCAGCGTTACTAACAGAAGGTGTCACGATCGTAGTTAGTCCATTGAAATCACTAATTCTAGATCAAGTGAACAAACTTAGCTCTCTCGATATTCCGGCTGCACATTTGTCTGGAGAGGTGTCGTATGCGGATCAACAGAAAATTTATAATGACATGCAAAGCACACGACCGATATTGAAACTGCTTTATGTGACACCGGAGAAAATTTCTTCATCAGCTCGGTTTCAGAACATTTTGACTGGTTTATATAGAATGAAGCAACTGGCAAGATTTGTTATCGATGAAGCACATTGCGTGTCTGCTTGGGGGCATGATTTTCGTCCCGATTATAAAAAATTGTCAGTCCTAAGAGAGCAATTTCCTTCGGTGAGAATTATCTGTAACCGATTCTTCAAATAACAAATCATGACAACTATTTTCCCTCACTAGGTACCCATCATGGCATTGACAGCAACGGCGAATCCGCGCGTTAGAATCGACGTCTTGAAGCAATTGAATCTGAAGAGCAACACCAAGTGGTTTTTGTGCAGCTTCAATCGACCCAACCTGAAATACATTGTTCGACCGAAGCAGGGGGTAGCAACAAAGGCCGAAATTATTGAGCTGATAAAGAAGAAGTTCCCCCGTGCTACGGGCATTATTTACTGTCTGTCGAAGAAGGACTGTGACCAACTCGCAGCAGAGCTGAGAAATGCCGGTATCAAAGCGAAGAGTTACCATGCAGGTTTATCGGACTCACAGCGCGAATCGACACAGAAGGACTGGATAACAGACAAAATCAAGGTGGTATGCGCTACTGTCGCATTCGGTATGGGAATCGATAAACCGGATGTGCGCTACGTGATCCATCATTCGATGCCCAAGAGCATTGAAGGGTACTATCAAGAGGCAGGAAGAGCAGGACGTGATGGTGATCTTGCCACTTGCATACTATTTTACAATTATTCGGACATGTTGCGTTTTAGAAAAATGATGGATCGTAAGCTTTTTACGCAGGGATTATTTTCAAAGCAATAACGAGAATCTCTATCTCTTTTTAGTTGACTCGATACCGTTTGAGGCCAAACAGGTTCACCTGCACAATCTGTTCCGCATGGTTAACTTTTGCGAAAATGTCACCGACTGTCGACGGACCCAGCAATTGGATTACTTTGCCGAACATTTCACACGTGAACAGTGTTTGGAAAATCGAGTCAGTGCTTGTGACAACTGCTTAATGCAGGGAGAATACAAGACCATTGATGTCACGGAGGATTGTATTGCTATTGCAAAGAGTGTGCGAGACCTTTGCGCTGGTAGAAACCGGTTTACTCTGCTGCATCTGGTAGAAGTATTCAAGGGAAGTGAACAGAAAAAAATTATCGATAATAATCATCACCGTTCACCTTACCATGGTCGACTTAAGAACTGGGATCGAAGCGACATTCAACGATTGATGCACAAGTTAGTGATCGAAGACTACCTGAAGGAAGATCTAATTTTCAGCAACGATATTCCTCAGGCGTATATCAGAATTGGTGGCAAAATAGAAAAACTAATGAATCGAGAAGTGTGTGTTAGTTTCTCAGTCAAAGAGAAAACATCTAACAAACGAATTCAACAGGATGATATTGGAAACGAACCCAAACTCGACAGTCAAGGTAATGCACAACTCAAAGAACTACAGGAGCGATGCTACAATGACCTTTTGGACATTTGTCGGTCGTTGGCCGCGCAAAAGAATGTCACTCTTGCATCTATTATGAATATGCAAGCTCTTAAAGCTATGTCGGAGCGGCTTCCAGAGACACAAGCAGAAATGCTGTCACTTCCACACGTAACAAAGGCCAACTTTGAAAAATACGGTCAGCAGCTTTTAGAAATAACTCAAAACTACGCCGCTGAAAAATTGTGCATAATGTTGGATGCTGATACTGTTGGAAACACAGGTAACGGCAATGATGATAGCGACAGTGATTCCAGTGGAGATGGTACAGATTGGGGACGTTTGGCGCGTGAAGCTTCGGCAAATAGTTCTGCAGGTACCAATAAGCGAAGGCGAAACTGGGGATCTGGTGGCAGAGGCGCCAAACGATTCCGAAGAGGCCGAACGAAATCAAAAACTGGTACTCGTGCTAAAGCAACTGCAAGCCGTGGTGGAGCAGTGGCGAAACGTGGTGGTCGAGGAGCACGGGCAGGAACTTCCACTTTTGGACTACTGCCACTGCCTGGGACTCGGTAGCCGCGATTAGCGTGTAGGTCATTCGTTTTATATTAAACGTACGTTGTATTGTTTTTGTGATCTGTTAGCAATATATCTTAACGTTTACTTATCATTTCTACTTTCAAAATCTGAAAACTTTTATTGTAATTGTAAATTTATTAGCTTACGATACCCTGTTGGTTACATTTGTATACCTTATGTCAGGTCAAGGAAGAATAGAGTTTAACTATTGATTTAATGTTTCAAACAACACATTTAATAAGTAGAGCGATACGATTACCGATTTTCGTGGCTTTCTCAATTGAACCTTAACCAAAGCATTTTCAGCCTTAATTCGATACTATATTTCGTTATTTTATCTACGATAGTCATATTGATAGGGTGCGAAAAACGATAATTTACTTTTGGAAAGGATAATAGTTCAACCCGGTGTTGTATTTAAATCCTTTCTTTTTATTCTTGTTTGCAATGGCAATCATTTGCTGAACATCTTTTCTGTAAGCCGGCGGAAGCATTTCTTCATGAAGTGTACAGCTTATCTCCTGCTTTAAAGTGGCGTCAGCTTTATAGATTCGTTTTCGTATAATATCGACATCCCGGCCGTATTCTTCCTCCAAATCATCCACGGTTGTGGGAGGTGTATCGAATTTGACTATAAAGTACGAACCCGTTCGATGAACCAATCCGTGCTTGCTGGTTTTGAAAGGTAGTGGTCGAGTTCCTAAATTGTCCAGCTTGCGTATTATTCCTCCTTTGTCAAAGATAGCGTTGGCAGTACGCTTCAACACGGATACGAGCTCCGGCTGGAAATTAGATCATTTTAATTCGCTGTTTGTAGGACATAATCTGCTTACCCTTGGCATCTGTCGTAGGATCAAAGCTAATTCGTAGGTGGGCATATCTTGTGGAAAAATATATTCGAAGTGATCAGAAAAACCCTGCAAATAACGTTATGCAAAAACCGCAAAGATTTTTTATTTACTTTATTTGACATGTGGTACAAATTCCATCAAACTCTTTCCAAGCAGAGATGCCAGGTACTTTTTCCAAATGTCTGCAATATAAATTTTAAAAATCTGGGAAGAACAAAAAATGTTAGGAAAGCTGGTGTAACCAAAATCTGTAAATAACTGCAACCAAACTAGAAAATCTGCAAATATCTGCAACCAAACTAGAAAATCTGCAAATATCTGCGTCATCCAAAAAATCTGCAGCTTAAATTAAGTCTGCGAATTTGCAGACTTGTCTGCAAATCTGGCATCTCTGTATCCAAGATCTAAGATCCAAGCACCGTGTTGACGTACAGATGGCGCGATGGTGAAGCAAATGACATACACGCAGAATTTTATTCATGCAACGATCATCATATGCTGCATACACTAAGAAAAATAGTATGGTAACAGTCACCATATGAGGACGTAAATTCGACTTTGCGGGTATAGTGATTATTAGCCGACTACAGCATTAGCTGACTTTAACTATATACATGCTCAAGTGTACTATACAGGTGATCTGTACGATAATAGTAATATTGAACACTCCATTGTAAGTATAACGAATAACCAATATGCATAGTAATATTTACCTGGAAATGTTTGTAAAAACAAAACCAGAAGAGTTGAACCATCGTAGTAAAACTGAACTTGACATTGTTTGAATCACCATTGTATGCGGGTGCTTGAAATAACAATAAATCTAGTCATTCTAACCTGGGACTGTTTGTAATAACTAAAATATCGTGATTTTGACATTTGTTGACTGGTTATTTTGAAATGGACCATCTGGTTGAATTGAAAATGACGCAGCCTAAAATAACCAGAGAGGCGAAGGATTATATAATTAGAGCCAATTTCGGAAAATTTATGAATTTAATATCTTTCCATCATTTCTTTTCTTGATATATTTTCTCATAACTTAATGATACAATATTTGAATTGTTACCTGATCAATTACATGTTGCCAATTTAATGAATGTGTATATGAGGGTCAGCGTTTTGTTCTGCCTTGCGAGTCGCAGGTTTTAGTCCACTATCACTCACTTCGAATAAAGCTAAATGGTGTACACATCCAAGTACCAACTATTTATTTCCAATCAAGTATTGAGGGTCCTCAAGTAAATTAGAAATTATGACCCTCAGCTTCATCTTTCTCGGCCATAACCCTAAATCCACAGAACACCTAAACAAAAAACATTTTGAAACATCCCGCTTTCTCTATATAAAGGATTCTGAAGTATTTACTTACCTGATGCAATATTAATCCAATTAGTCTGTGAAAAATCTAATATTAACCACACTGCGCACGTATGTCACGCATGAATCTTTTCGCTGTAATGGCGGCGTCATGTAGAAATACGAAAATTAAAACGCAAATATTGACAAGATGCATAGTCAGTAGTACTACAAAGCATAGTGGGCTGAAAAACACTATATGCCAATGGTGTTTCCGACAAGAGTCACGTTCACATTAACAATGTATTTAGTTATTATAACATTTGCATTCCCATAACTATTATATAATTTGTCATCGTGACTTATTACAATATTGTAAAGAGAACAATCAAACGAAAAGTAATCATGACATTAATAATGGTTATATCTAGCATTTTCGTATTTTCATTTTTACTTTTACATAGTCACGTCAATAAAAATTGTCATCTCAAAACTGACGTTGAACTAGTCTATAAGGCGATTTATACTATTCCATTGTTATTTTTGAGATGGTAAATATTGTTGCAGTAACTATATTCGAAACATCATAAATACTAGAAGCATAGTGAAGCAGTAATCATTTTTTCTAGTATTACAGACGATACAGAAGTTTAGTATCATCGATCTCATGGTCATTACTACTATTTTGTTGAATAGTTGATGCAACCAGAAAAGTCTGGTCATACATACCATAACTTTTTTCTCAGTGTACTTTTCTATCTATCTCTCGTTTCTTCTGCTGAAAATTTTATAATTTATTTTATGGACATATTCGGTCTATCCACTCATTGAATGCTTACTATAAGTATTATACTATATATAATATGCATGAAAATGCATAAAAATCACAGCAGAAGAAAAGAGACGGGAATAGATAGTATGCTAACTATGCATATCCCAGTTAAGCTCAGCCGGAATTCTAGTTAGAATTGGTTGTGTCACTGGAGCCGGTATGCGAACTGGAACAAGCCAGAATTCCTGTTCATTTCCAGCTGAACTTTACTGGGTATTATTGTTTCTCAGTGTACCAAAATAGATTATAAGTATTTCTGACAGCTGATTTACAACCACAGATGCAATTGTGATTTTCGATTGATTGACACCAGTGTAGTGAAGTGTACTGGAAGTGAGCCATTTTTGCGCTTTCTAGCAAAAATGCAGAAAACTAGGTATGTTCCATTGACACTTCTGCTAGAAAGTGCAAAATCAGTGCACTCAACTACTCCGGTGCACCCTAGGGGCAGATCACTCTAAGAATGTATAACAAATTTGCATCAAATTAGAAAAAATGCATTTAATTTCCATTTTTGCATCAGCTTTGCACTCCCTCGCAGAAAAGTTTGTTTAACAAACGTCCTACGCTGATCCACTTTGTTCGATGTTTTGTTAAATATAGGGCTAGTTTTTCTGTAGGGTTTTGACGTCTTACACGCAACGCAAAAACATTGCACGCAACGCAAAATACATTATGAATTTCTATTTTGATGGAAATAAATGCATTTAATTTCGCTGATTTTTAAAAATGCATCACAAGTGATCTGCCCCTACGGTGCACCTCAATCGAAAATCCCAAATGTATCGCCAAAGGGTTTTGGTTTGTTTGTTTTCCTCACGGAATCACTCGGCACCGTTTCTATTTTAATGGGAATAGAAAGGCTTATAACTACTAGAGGTCGCATGCCGCTGTTAAAGACTAGTTTACAGTGGAAAAACTCTAGAAAGAGAACCGTGGATTGATTGGATTCGCGTTTAGCTGTCAAAAAACGAATCAAATCAAACATTTAACAATTGTACGTGTTGCCATACAAGGCCGGGGCATAAGTTACCAAAAATGCTGTTTTTCTCTCTGCAGTTCTCTTTCTAGAGTTTTTCTAGTTTACAGTTCAGTTTACAGGAAATGGGTCACGGGATTTAATCAGGAAAAATTCAAAATAAAGGATCTGCTGTTTCTAAAATATATGGAGTCGAAATTTATTACGTAATAAATTTACAGAATTTGAGCGAGAGCAATATAGCATTGCCACACCTTAGCATCCAGTACATTGGAGCTTGCACAGAAAATAATATTCTTGTAAACATTACAATAAATCCGTGTTCAAATTTACTATGGATCAAAATGGTAAAAACAATGGAAAATTAAGTCAACACAACCACTTAACAGGGAAAAGGACTATGCATCAATTAAAATTCTATTGTGTTGCGGACTATATTAATTATTTAAACCACTATACTTTTGCGTTAAAATTCACTTCATTTCCGGTAGTATTTATTATGCGTGTTGTTATCGTCCCGTTATTATCTTGTTATAATGTCACGACTAAGGTAAAATTAAATGCAATGTACAGACAAATTTCAGCTGACTATGATTTCCGTTTTAATACCCTAGAAACATAGTATTTCTAAGCGTCAAAAGAATCTTGACGTGCGCCATTTCGATCCAATCAACTTGTTTTTGTTTTCCGTTGCAATTTGTATTGCTTATTTTATTGTGAGAAAGAATTTTCTACAAAATAAATATAATTTATCATCCGCAATAAATTCCCAAAAGGGTAAATTGGACTAAACCGTTTTGCGCGTTAAGGGCACAGACTAACAGACATAAAACTCAAAAACAATGTTTCGCCCGCTTTAACGGTCATTTTAAATATATTTGTAGTTGGGACTGTTGCCACATTTGAAATTATGGCGGCACTGACATATGAACAAGCATATGGGGGATAGACCACTAGTGAAAAATTGTTCCCAAACCTGAGGGGTAACCCAGCAGTAAATGAGTGTTTGGGACTGTGAATAAAAGGTGGAGCTAGTGTTCTGGGGAAATTGTCGGATCGATGTTTTTTGAGGGAATTCCCTCATAGTGTTATGTCTGTTAGTCTGTGTTAAGGGCACGAATGTTTTTCGTCGCAGCAAGATTCATAGCGCTGTTCGGCGCACGATTCGTCGCTATTATAGTTACTATATTCATAGTTAGGTGGAGACACTGAGCGGAGCCAATTGAACATGTCAAACGCCGGAGCCAATCGAGCATGACGTCACATAATATGTTTTCTTTGGATGTATATGGAAAAGTATTGTGATTATGGTAATAACTATTTTACTCTTATCTTGTGTTATCGAGTGTAGAGAAACGAAAAGAACCAATTTTTTTCTGTAGCAAGAAGAGATATTCGCACAAGTATAAAATCATATCATCAGACCTTCGAATTGGTTTTTCTATTCGTGCATGTAAAGTTCTTACTCACGACGACAATGAAATTATTAAGCTAGAGCTTGAACATTAACATGGGATACCAGTGTTTTCTTCCTGAAATAAGAGCTGCCAGTTTTCCGGCTTTTGTGTACGCCTAACTCTTAATATAGTAACTCTAGTCGCTATGTATTTCTTTTGAGATGAATGACACATTCTTAGAAAAAATAAAAATTACATTTGACGTAAACAACGCAGCGACGTATATTTCTGTCCGATAATAGGATTTTACATGCTATGTAAAATTGAATATTATGACTCCTTAGATGTAAAACTCAGACTGAATGACCTAGAAAAAGCTGAACATCTCACATTTTACATGTAATAAAATGTATTTTGTTGTGAGTTAGGACGCTCCTTTTATGTGCATCTGGCAAGACGTAAAATTATGATTTTTTTGCTGTGCACTTTAACAAAAGATGGTGCAATTTTGTGTAAAAAACTTATTGTAAATGAAACATACGAAAACCTGAAGCTTTAGAAGTACAGTTTTCAGCCAGTTTTATTGACAAATTCAGTTAAAGTAAATACTTAGCACGCATTAAACTTGGGTAATATATATTTTTCGACGTTTTTCAGCATTAATTACCAAATGCGCCAATTTAAATCGACGCCTCAAAATGATTGAATGGCTCGTTTCCAATGAAACTACAATATCGTTACATTCTGATATTTAACTTTGTAATGCATGCGCGTGAATCTAGCTGCCAGTAATACATCCGCTCGTTCAGCGTAGCGCCATCTATAAATGACTAGTTGATGCAACGATTTCACTCATGATAGAGGAGAATTCTTGTACTTTAATTAATTGAGGAGCATGTGAAATTGTTTAATATTATTTTTTCAATGTTTATATATTTTATCCAAATAATTTTCTTATTATAAATACGTGCTAAACGAGGTATGTTACATACATTTTGCACTAAAATGTTGTTGAATAAGCTCCTCATAAATAACCTGCCCTACTAGCACAAACTCTTATTCCTGAAACATCTTTGAAAGTAGTATGGGTTCCCTGCACTTTCGCAAGTGGATGTTGAACTAACATTCCTTCCCTTCCTCGACGATTATAATTACTGTGTCAGGTGTACACTGTGATGCTTTGTTCCACTATGAAGAAAAAGCGTTAATCTCAAATTTTTGCGACACGATATGGTGGATATCTTGGTAACTATTAGCTGATCTTTGTACAGCCACCCACGATTTGTGCAATCGTATATACTATGCTATGCTATACAAATAATTAAATAGAAGTGTAGATCAAGATTTCATTTTCATTTTGCAGCGTTTGGTTGGGCAATGAGAGCGCGAGTCAATCCAAGGCCGATGATAGGAAGGGTAATGGCTGAATGGTCCATGCAGACCACAAAAACGCCATGGGAGAGGAGATTTTCAATATGCTGCACAGCAGATAACCACAGATTTTTCAATTTTAGACCTTGCGCTTAATTGTTGCCTCGCGCGAAAACCAAAAAAAAAAGGAAAGGTCGCCACATCTTGCTTTGAGACAAATTTATACGTTTTCCTTAGCACAGATATTAAAGGAATTATTGTATGCTTGACGAATAATTGCTCTGAAGAATGTGATGAAAAGGCGAAGGGTTACTGAAGATCATCTGGTATATTGTCAACTTCAGGGTTCTGGCATGGGACACTCCAAGCTAAAAAAAAGTACCTGCACCAGGACTCATCACCAAGCCTATACTCAAAAAAAAGTAAACGTTATGCCTATTGATTTTACACATAGATTTTTGCAATTAACGGAGGCATATAGACACTTTTTGCTGGTACATTATGTGTGTATTTACAAGAAATATTATTCTTACATTCACATTTCATAACTATTAGGCACATAAAACCCCATTCTATAACAATATGCATATATAACTTATGTGTGTGCATACATAGTTTATACAGTTGACACATAGTAGGTATGTGTGCGCATGATAACAATAGCATTTCTTCTTCATATGAATTTTAAGCGGTTTGAAGCAAATAGTATTAACGTTTGGATTTTTTTCAGTGATATGGAACCTCCACGGAGAACTTGGCCCTAAACCCACTTTTTGCATTATTTTGACACTGGCAAAAGTAGATAATAGAGGTCGCCAAGTTAAGTAATAGATCTGATCACATTGTTTTTTACTAAAGAGGAAATAGTTGTAGCCAATGTTTCTATCAGACATAATCACTGTATTACTGCTTTAGTGGAAAAGCCCCCGGACCACGTCAAGGTACGTCATGCCGAGGAAAATAGAAGTAGCCTAATAACTTTGCACAAGAAAGTATGGTACTAGAATGTCTTTGAACAAAGTTAGAGCTGTTCAAAGTTTGATGATTCGAATTAAGCGGCAAAAATCATTTATTTTAACAACACTGCCGATGTACCATTGATAGTCGGAGTTGAAGCTAAAATAATTTCGTAGTTTTCTTTAGTGGGGGGATATATTATACACATAAACAGAAGTAGAGAGGATTGAGACACTACAAAATGCTACGTGTATGTGACTGTGTGCTGCTTGTGAGTTTGTATTGGGATAAACCAATTTATTTTATGTTTGTATGCGCATTGGGTTGGGTTAATAATACAGGTGGAATTCTCATACCAAAATATTTTCGGCCACATTTTGGAACACACGGTTCATATTTCGGATGAACGTTATGCGTTTTTATCACCAAGACATCTTCTGTCGGTATTTCTAAAGAACGGACGAACTCAAGTATCTTAAATTTAAAAATAATTGGGTCATTATTGTTGTTTTTAATTTTTCATTTTGAACTACCTTGATCCCTATTCTTTTGCAGTGATAACTGTCAAAAATGTTAACGCCCGTGGCTAAATTCACTGTCAAAGAAGAACGATAGTGTCAAAATAAAACGTGTTTACAGCTTTTTAGAAAATCAATTAAAAATTATTCTGAAGTTTTAATGGTTGAATGTATCTATTGTTATATTTAGAAAGATGAGCTCTATCGGTTTATGAAATAAAAGGAGAATTTTTTTCTTCATTTAATGACCCAATTGGATGTCTTTCGACATGAGTCACTCGGTGTCTACAAAACACATAAGAGCAAACAAGTACGGCCTCACTGGTTTCTTTTAGGTAGGGCCACTACAAGGAAAAGGGAAGCTTGCTGATCAGTAGCTTACCCGAATAGCAATGCACAACAGTATTACAGCATTTTTTATTGTTACATTACAACGAAAAACAATGTTATCTTGGAAAATTTACAATGGAAATATAATCTACATTTGTTGTTTCTACATCCAATTTCATTGTAAACCCGATTTTTACATGGAAAAAGGGGGGTTGTTAAGGGATGTAACAATGAAAAAATTGATCTTTTCCCATACATTCTGAAATCAAAAACATCGATTTACATTGTTTTTTCCGTTGTAGATTTTGGAGGCAGGAAGGACTGCATCATAAGTACATTGATGTTACAAGAAAAGTTGTTGTTAACAAATAAAACTGTTGTAAATTCAACGTTTCTACGATTAATTTCGATATTACTTTCTGTTTGGGTAGTCCTCTCTTGGACTTTTCGACTACAGGTACAGATAGTGCTACGCATTGGTTTTGCACTTTCGAACAGAAGTGCAATAAACCGGGTATATTCTGACACTTCTGTATCAAAGCGGGAAACCAATGAGCCATTGCACCGGTTCAGTACCATCCAAAACGGCATTTAATAGCGACAAATGTCTTGCAGACTGTCGATTTCTGGCCGGTATCAATGCTTATCTGTGGCTGGGGCAACTTCTCTCCTGTGAACCATGTTGCTCCTGTTCTGCTGCTAACGACGACGACTAAACGAATGATGAGAAATTCAAACATGCCATGTCTTATAATCTCTGCATGGTTTAACGTCGTTAAAAGGCGGGGTTAACAATGCAATGGAATACTTGCGAACACGGGCCCAATAGTGCTGGCCAATCATGGCACAGATAATAATTGATTTCCGAAAATCATTTTTTCTCTATTTATGTAAGTTATACATAATTAGAAATCTAATAGAAGGTTCGTGAACATGTTTCTGACTGATTAGCGCAAACATTGTGCAATTCAGCAATTCAGTTTAGTGCATCCGAAATTTTGAAAAGGACCACCTGCATTGAAACGTTGTTCGGTCATGGCATTGCCCTATAAGTTCCGACTAGTGATGCTCGTGGACTGACTGGTTACACAACGGTAGTGAGTTAATGTGTAACTGGCAGCCAAATGGCCAAATGTACACAAATCAGACAATGAAGCTAAAGAATCAACGGGCTCTACACATGCAGAAGTGCGCTATAAAGAATAGCTGGAGGTTAACCGGCTCAATGAGCATTTTAAAAATGCACTTGTCGACAAAAAATAGTGAAGAGCAAACGCGTCATTTCTTCTCGAATTATCTATCGATGGTTCCGCGAGGACGTGGATATGAAAAAAATATAAGTTTAGGTTTAATCGGTGAAAAAGGACAGTACCATAAGCCCGCCGTCAGTGGTTTCTTTTGAAGATTCCCTTCGATAAAAAACAAACATGAATAATTTCCACTCTACGACGAACTGAGATTCGATCCACCGGGCATAGCTTAAAGATTCGATTTTAGAGTGATTGCAAAACCTTTCTATAGTAGACGCAAAAGGATATATGTGTAACGGAAAAGTGATAACTACTCGGATAGTATTGAAACCTTGCATGTGTTAGTAATCACCTCACATTGATTCGTTTCCTAAGGCCACGTTTTCAATTTATTTCACGTTCACGAAAGACAATGACTCCAAACCTTCTGATGCAACTCGCAGTCGTTCTTCCTTTTTCAGACGCTTTTGTTTAGAAGAGCTACCTGTTCTCTTTCGCTTCACGGTTTCATTAGTAGTTGGCACTTCCGTTGCAGCATCTTCATCCGCCACATTTTTCTCGCCGTTGACTTTAGGCTTTTGACCACTTTTCTTGGTCGTTTCCGTAGTATCTTTTTTATTTTTAATCTTGACATTTCTGATAGGTTCTATATGAAGAAGTTTGCAGAGTCGCACATAGTGGTTCATAGTCTGGGAGTTCAAATTGATTCGTCGCAACGTTTGTACTTGAGGTCCTACTTGTTCCCACGATATGATTTGAGCTTCAGGATGCTGTCTCTGAAAACTGTGCAATTCCAACAGAAGCTGAACAAGTTCGCTAAACTCATTCTGAGCAATGGTATCAACCTGTTGTTGCTCACCGATATATTGCACCAGACAGCTCGCTATACTTTTGAGAGCTTTTTGAGAGGCTTGAAGATTTACACTAACAAATCGTCGGTTCTTCATAAGTTCTTTCAGAAGCTGCAATGTTTGCGTTTTGCGAACTATCCGGACTTTATTCTGAAGGCCATTTTCTGCCAGAACTTTTGCTAAACGCCAGTTCCCAACCCAGTTCATACGAAACAGACACTGAAAAACGTTTAAAGTTAGCGGAGGATTTCGATCTGGTATAAATGTTTTTAAGTATTTGCAAAAAATCTTGTCTATGTTGGTGTTTTGTGCCCCCAAAACATTCTGATCAATCAATTGCGAACAGATAACTATGAACTGGCAAGCTTTCGTCAGATACTGATTCTTTTCAGGGAAATATGAGCCTTTGGCAACTTTTTCCATTAAATCTGTTAATATCTGCGATAGTTGCTCTGGTGAAACATCCGTTGCATCCACATTGAACTGCTTGATTTTGGTTAGACTGTTAAAAATGTGCCGATAGCGATCAAGTATTTGTTTATGTTTTGGGTCCTTGATTGCCACTGGTAGCATTTCAAATACATACAGCATTAATTCCAAGCAAATGATCATGTTGGGGGAGTTTTTCAAATAAATGTCGATCAAGTCAAATACCCGCATCCGAAAATGCGTCAAAGTAGTCTCGACACGTTCTTCCGCCTTTGTAGGCTTAGACTGTTTTGATTGCTTGAACATTTTAAATGCTGCGGCCAATGCTTCATCTAGTTTTCGACCCTGCTCCTCGTTCATGGTGTCTAGATCCACAGATTCGGTATCAGTTTCTGGATTCGCTCCTCCAAGGGCGGCATGAATGGTCATTCGCATTTTATCAGTCACTTTTTCATCATCTTCATCATCAGTAAACTCGGTCTCGTCTTCATTATCACTCTCAGACTGTTTTTCGTCGTCATCGGTCATGTCACTGCAAAGGAGTGTTTTAATGAAAAATGGTTTTACACACTGTTGGAAAAACTTACCCATTTGAATCTTCGACGCTAGAGTCATCGTCATTAAACGCTTGTGCAGCTTCCTCCTCTCCGTTCTCATGCTCCGCCGCAGTCAGCGGGTTTATTTTGTCCTTTAAATTGATGACCGATAAAATTTGATTAAATGCCGTAAGCGTCAACTTGCCCGATAAATGCGGGAAAACATGTCCTATTACTTTACGCAATAGATGCGAATTTTGCGACATGAGATTAAGAAACAAGTCAACCACTACCTCAATCCACTCGGGTTCTTCGTTCAGATCATTCCGACCGTTTTCCATCATACTCTTGGATTTAGAAGTTCTCTTGCTTTGCACACGTTTCATTACACTTTCTAATTCTGCTATCGAACTTTTTGCCAACTCGGGATCACTGAAAAGATGCAGACCCATATACATCATCAGTATATCGAAAACAGTGGCGAGTTTCTTGTTGAGCTTATCTTTGGTGTGAACTATTTCATGCATTCGATGCCAGAGCTGTAAATTATCTTCGCTTAGCGGCGTTCGAAGTGATTTATTACCTACGCTTTGTAGAATGTTCTCGACATGATCGACAATCGACAGTAGGAAAGATTTTTCTTTCGTTAGCTTTGAATGCTTGTGTTCTAGACAATTGAAAAACATTGTCTTCATTGTAGGGACTAACTCTGAAGTTATGGCAGAGTTCTGGCTTTTGCTGCTTTTGAGAATTTTTACTCCGTCTGAGGAGTAAAACACGCCAAGATTAAGGAAAAATTTAACCATGCCGATGCTCCATTCTTCTTCCGGTAAAATGACACGATGAGAAAGTAACTTTTGCAATGCTTGGGCAGCATGAACACGTTCAGAATTCAGCAAATCTGTGCTTGTTTGAGCTAAAACCATTTCTTTCAGAAGAGCTGCAACTTTCTGCACACTAGCTCCATCGTTCATTGTAGCCAATAAATGCTGAACAGTTTTGTTTGAAGCATACTTTTCAATAAGGATACTGCTAGGTGAGTTGATCAACTTTTCAAATATTTGCAACTTACATTGTTCATCAGAAATATTGGCGTAACATTTATTTAATGTCTCAAAGGCTTCCTGATACAAATCGCGTACGTCTTCGCTCAACTGGTTAAAGTTTTTAATTCTATTAATTATCATAGTCATGAGACCAGGGCTTAGTAAAACTGGAACAACGGAGAAATCGGTCAATTTGTTGATGATGGTTATCAAAACTCGAAGCGACACTATGTCTTTAAATTTGTACACACTATCATCCTTTTGTAGAACCTTATCAAGTCCGTGTGTCCAGAATTCAGCAACAAGATTCTTCTTCACCAGATGATCAACAAAGGTATCGTAAAATGGATGATTGATTGCAAGAGTATGTTTGATATCCATAAGTAGCATTGCCAGATATTCGTAATTGTTTACGTGAAGCAGCTTTGGGCAACCAAAATTATTTTCAAAAAACTGTTGGTTTACTGATTTCTTATGATTTGTCGAGGCAGTTAGTAAAAAGAGTAACGTATCCATTGAATGTTGTTCCTTGGGAACATTTATCATTGGCTCAAAAATAGGCCAAACAATTTTGGTGAATTTTTTGGAGTCAACCTGCAGGGAATAAAAAAGTCGCTTTTTTACAATAAACATTTACCTTGTGCTAAAACATGTGCTCACCTTTTGAACTAACTCACTAAGATACACCATTGCTAGCGAGGTAACCATCTTGTGTGCACCCTTTTTTAAAGTTTTTACCACCGTTTGTAGCTCCAAATCGGAAGCACTTTGTATTAAATCAGCAGTAACAATTGCTCCGCATATTGACACCTTACCTACTTTAAGCTCTAACTTTGTCTGTTTGTCTTCATTGCCTTTATCCGTGTCGGAAAGCTCCGACTTGACTAGCTCAAATATTTCTGTGATCGTTGGGCAATATGGGGTATTCTTTACCTGTTGCAAGTAGCCAACGAGTGCTGTGAAAAATCCTGCTCTTGAAGCGTTGTTGTTTGAACCAACACCACGTACTAACCGCTTTAGAGCATACGAACGTTCTTTTTCTTTCTGCAAATGTATATCAAAAAAACAGATCAGATCTGAAGAATCGCCGATTTTGAAGGTTATGTATCCATACCTGATCAACACCGTCCCCTTCGCAAAGGAATGTTATAAGATCATATGCACCTTGAATGCGGATCTGTTCATCTTCACTAATGAAATTGTTGAAAAACTTGAACACCGTTTTATCCAGTAATTTACCGGTCTTACTGTTTGCATTTTGCACCATTATACAATTTTAATATTCAACAACCGCTCACATGCGACGAGAAATAAACCACTTCTGGGAACAAAACAGAGATGCCAGGTACTTTTTTCAAATGTCTGCAATAATAATTTTAAAAGTCTGGGAAGTACAAAAAATGTCAGGAAAGCTAGTGTAACGAGGGGAACGTCACTTCAGAATGATTGTTTTATTCCGTTCAGTTTTACACGAATTCGTACTTTTTCCGGTAATTTTAGAAAATTTTGACAATGTTCTAACAAATCGAGCATTGTTAAGAAAAATCGAAGAAATTACAAAAAATCTATCCAATCTCAAGCAAATTTTGCTCGAATTTCGACGATTTTGATGGAACTGGCAACTCTGTATACTCAATGTTTGAATCTTTCAACAATTCTGGCAACAAAATTTATGTTTTTGTTTTGATTTGGTCATGCAGTTATGCTGCTGGTAATGTTTTGTTTTGGTTTCATCGAGCACTGAAGCTGTCAAAACGTGAATTTCGAGCATTTCATTTTGTTTTTCATGACACATTTCAAATCATCTTCGGCCAATTGAAACTTTTTTTGGCAATGTTGAAAATGCGATTCCATTTCGAACTAACTAATGTTAATCTTTATCAATCCGTTCAGAAATATAAATTTTATGTTCATTTCATCAACAAATCAAGGAGTGTCGTTCCCCTCGTAGTGTAACCAAAAGCCTTTATATTCAAAAATCTGCAAATGTCTGCAACAAAACATAAAAATCTGCAAATATCTGCAACCAAACTAGAAAATCTGCAAATATCTGCGTCATCCAAAAAATCTGCAGCTTAAATTAAAAGTCTGCGAATTTGCAGACTTGTCTGCAAATCTGGCATCTCTGGAACAAAATCATAACACGCACACGAGCTGACAGATCATTGAGTGCACGCTCGTAAAAAGTTACTCAAAAATGAGTTTAATCCCACCCATTTCCAGATAAAGTGGAACAACCCTTAAATTGAGTAATTCCGGAGTTACTCAAATTTGAGTAAGCCAGCCTGAACCAAAAACTGAGTAATTATTACTCGGTTTTTGAGTACAATATTATCTACACTAAACCCAAAAGTGCTTCACTAGTACTCAGATTTTGAGTTCAACATTGCTCAAATTTTGAGTTCAGTACAAATTTAACAAAACCAAAAATTAAGTAATTATTACGCAGACTTTGAGTTGAACATTACTCAAATTTTGGGTTCAGTAGAACTTCAACAAAACCAAAAATTGATCGATTTTTACTCATATTATGAGCAGAAGCTTACCCAATTTTTGAGTAGACAACAAAGCCAGTTGTAATTCCTCAGTTTTTGGGTAGAATATTGCCCAATTTATGAGTGCAATATTCCTCTAAGAACGGTTGGTTTCAAAATCGTCCAATGAAGGACGTTCGTTGGACCAATTTGGGCATCGTCCAAATAACCGTTCAACGAACGTCCATCGTTGGACCCGTGTTGAACGATTTTGAAACAATTTTTTGGACGTCTCAGTGGGATTTCATTAAAACCCAGTAAAGTTCAGCCGGAAATGAGCCGGAATTGCAGCTGTTTCCAGTCAGTATTCCGGCTCCAGTGACACAATCGATTCTAGTTAGAATAGGTTGTGTCACTGGAGCCGGAATACTGACTGGAGCCATCCGGATTATGACTTGCAATTCTGAATGGTTTCTGTAAGAAGAAATGCAACAACCGATTCCTATTTAAATTGGTTCATGATCGATTGTTGCATTTGAACTGGAACTAAACCGGTTTACATCCAGTGAAGAAATTGGCCGTCAAAATTTTGTTTTGGATACAACACAATGCAGTCTTTCTTTTCTTATGGAATATTTTTACAATAATAATTAAAGAAACTTCTGTTTATTAAATTTTATGGTTTTTAGTAAGTATTGTATAAAAAAGTTGTCCTTTTATTTGTTGTCAATACGTGCGCGGGAAACTTCAATAAAAGTTTGGACGAGTCTATTCACAGTTGTCCTCTGACTGTGCGGAATTATATTATATATGGCACATGCCAGAAAGTCCCAAAACATTCTAAAATTAGGTGGCACCTCCACTCCGAGAACTGCGTGGCATTTGAATAAAATTTCCACTGCATGAATAGAATTGTTAGTCTCGAATATAACTTTTGACATTAAAAATGTCTTACTCCACTATCTGGGGCTAGGTGTCATTCTAAAATCTAAACTATCTCCCATGTAACGAAACTATGTAAGGTTTGCACGCTTATAACTCCGATATTACTAGATGGATTTTAATCATTCATACACCAACCGATTCAGAAACACCTAACTTAAATATTGGTAATAATTTAATATCTCCCCAATAAAAGTAGACTTTTGGAAATTGGTAAAATTAAAAAGTTCACAAAAAACGGGAAAAATACCATTCGTGAGGCAGATTTCTCAGACACAGCCGTCAAAAGAGGGCAGCTTAGTTGCTCAATGAAACACGAAAAGTCATAAATAGAAGCAACGCATGTCCGTTTAAATCAGTTGTTGCTCTTATCCCACACGAGCAACGTCGTTTCCGGGCGATGCAATAAGCGCTATCGATTTTCGGTAACGTTGGCATTTGCACACACTCGCACCTAAGTGACTAAACCATATACGGTTAGTTTATAAATAGAGGCGACGCGTACCCGTTTGAATCAGTTTTTGTTCTTATGTCGAACGGGTAAGATCATGGCTGCAGCGTCTGGGCACTACAATAAGCGGTAGACGCTATGCATTTTCGGCAGCGGTGGCCGTGTGCGGATTTGTCGGGTACCAGCATGGTGTCACAGAATGATTTGCAAAGTGGGTGGGCGGGGTGGTTTGGATTTAATTCAATACGGTGTGTGCTGCTTAAGAGTGTTGCGTTTCAAAAAAATATATTTATTTTTATGCATGCGTGTGCGTTGTAACTTGTTAATCCATGTTTACGGCGCTTTGTAGCTGCGTAGGGTAAAGAGCCTATTGGTTTTCATGTTTCATATTTCGGTTGTTTTTTATCAGTAAGGCATCTGCACGTTGCTTCTGTAGTTATTGCACTGTTCAGCAGCGTAGTATTTTATATAGAAGAGTACACTCAGGTTTTTTACGCGGATTTTGAAATTTACGCGGTTTTCATTAACGCGTTTTTTTTTCATTTACGCGGTTTTCATTTACACGGCCTGTATCCCCTGCGTAAAAAATCTGAGTGTAATTGCATCGGAAACAATCACATTCCCAGCAGAACTTTTTGTTTTCTAATTTCAAACACTTTTGTTTCGTACTGTACACAACGAAAAATTTTAAAACAGAACTTACCGTCCCAGCAGCAGTTTAAGCGGGTGTTCTTTTTCGATTCAAATTCAAGCCATGTCTTAAGCGTTACTGGACTTAAATTGTTTTCCCAGTTTATGCAGTCAGAGTATCTGTCCTGCCCTATGTATTTAAAACACAGTTCTAATTGCGTTTTAAAGTATACAACAAATAGAACGGTTGGGTATACTAATTTAAATTTTAAAATAAATCTGTTTTAAATTATGAAACAAACCGCTGTACTGAAGATATAATTATGTCAGTCCTATTACCAAATAAAACACCTATATAACATAAAACGCTGCAGAATTGGTTTAATAATACAATGTTTACACTACAGAGTTATAACACGTTTTAATAATTAGCAACAAGAAAAATGTCACCAAGATAGCATAAAAACTCGTTTTAACTGGTAGTGCGAACGTTGCATAACAATGTAATTTATCAAATAATTTCATTTTTTCCACCACTAATCGATCAAGAAATACTTAAACTTAAGATTGTTTACTTAAGCTCATTAGTACATTATTGAAAATTTAAATGGAAAATGAAATTTCATATTTCATGGAGAATCTGTATATTTCCGTTGGCGGGCGTGGGCTTCCTCATCACAGCTCTCAATATGGAACATTTCTTTTGAATATATTTTCTTGTCAGACCAGCCTATTTTTACTAGATGGATCAGCCAAACAATGCCAATTACCTAGTGAGATACTTGATTAATTAATAGATTACCGTTAAAAGACCTTCAATAAATTATGTTTGATGGGGAGGGTATATAGCAAATTGTAACATATGAAAACAGGCGAGTGAACAAGAACGTGAGTCGATATGTGTGATAGATAAAATTCATTTGCACGCTCTTGAAAAAAGCTACATTTTTAATGTCACCGTGGTCGTGTCCTGTACACAACCCTTTAATTTTTTTTCTCACAAATGACGGCATAATTTCCTCTTTTCATCGGGCTTGCTACGCACACCATGTGTAGTATGGAATCAGTTGCGGGGGATGCCATGTATGTATCTAAGCACTCCTAATGATGATATAAAATCATTACATCTAACCTTATGTATATTATATTGCATTTACCCCAATCCAACGAATTAAAATTGAAGCCGAATGTTCTTCGCCTACAGTTGGACAGCCTACCAGCGTTCTTTTTTGTCCGCGAATTGGCATATGAGAAATTATTCTCAAGCATCCTCGAATGTGATCTGTGAATAGTTTTACAAATTTAAAATTTTATGACAGACCTTTGGGCTAAATTAAAAAAAATTATATCTCACCATCTTCTACTCTAGAGAATCTGGACGGTGAATAAGATAGACACTGAGAGAAGACATCCTCGATTTTGAGACCTTCTGTTCTGTTAGGATACAATCTCTCAAACATTTGACGAATCTAGAAAAAGTGATATGATATAAATATTCATATGTTCCGTGAATACCATAAAGTGAAATAGTAAATAATAAAAAATAAACATGTTACCACCAATCCTTCATATGAACACAGGTGTGGAAACATATCCAAGATATCATTAACGGGTTTCTTTTCTTTTAATAACAGTTTGAGGACTGGAAAGCATCGGTCCATTTCATCACAAATATGTTCTGCTACTGATGCCGATGCAAGCATTACTCGGAGCAATTGAGCCCGCTCTACAAGTTCAGTTGAAACGGACTCTTCTACAGGCATAGTTCCTCGATTATATTTATGTTTTTCTGCAGGTAGCTGTTTGATGACATTCCGGATGCGATGAAATATCATGCCAGTATGAGCACCCTTTTCCTTGCCTCCGTTGCGCCAAAAGAAAAATGACTAGCATGAAAATAATTATAATTATATTAGAGAAATTAAATAAGCATAGAATAACAAACCTCATCAGGAGCAGTTGGTGTGACTCGCGTATTACTAAGTTGTGGAAATAATTTTACGATTTGAACAGCTGCCGCATGCTGTTGATCAACAGAAGGATACCTGCGCATTTAGAGATCATTGGTTCGTTACTCCGAAAAAGACCAAAAAGATTCCGTGAAAGATTAAGTTCTAAATTTCTTAAAAAAAATCTAAATGGTAAAAGTATGAACGGTATTTGATTCGTAATTCTTTGCATGCTGGGACACATCTATTATTTTCTGAAGAAAATCGGTCAGTTTATTACTGTTTTAAAAGTCTGTAAATGTCTGGACCAGGCATACGCAGAACTTTTTTTTAATCACCGATATCATACTTTTGGATCTGCCTCTCGTTTCTTCTGCTGCAAATTTCGTGCATTGGACGTATTCGGTCTATCCACTAATTGAATATTTACTAGAAGTATATGCTAGAAAATGCATGAAAATTCTCGACAAACATATGATTACGGCCTAAAAGCCAACTGTCAAAATCCACTTTGAATGGAAATTCCGGACAAACCGTTACACGCCAATCACAGCCCTGTGGAAGTCGACATCAAGCTCAATCAAAAAATCGGACTGTCGACATTCGAAAGTTCACCCTTTTTGCAGTCGACAAAGTAGTCAGCGACTTTCAACGACCAGTGTACTGTCAACAACCAAAGATGGCGTCAACGGAACAATTTTTTCTTGAGGTAAGTAATTTAATTGCAGCTGAAAACAGAAAAATTCAACCAGCGACAATCATATTTTCTCTTGTTTATTGATAATCCATCACGGCGAAAGTATTGCGCATTACAGTGCATCATTGTACGAATAATGCACACTACCTTCGACGTGATCCCCTTGCTTAGAACAAGAAAAAATATGATTGTCACTGATAGAATTTTCCCGTTTTCAACTGCGTCCAGAAAATTATCAATTGCAGACCTTGACAGTTGGTCGGTTTTTGCACTTCGTCTAATCACGCCACGGTAACGATAAATTTTATGCTTTCAGATGACGCGGAAAAGGACTATGCTGAAAAGTTACCCCAGTCGGGACTGCTGCTGGTGAACCGATTCCAGAACGGATGCTGTAGCACGAAATTAATAAAGAAACGGTTTCCAATCCTGCAGGTGATCGTTGCAGGTCTCACGGTTGGATTGACTGTAATCCCGCAGGGAATCGCTTACACAGTGGTGACAAATCTCGAATCGTGCGGGCTGCATTTTGCCTTTGTGGGTTGTTTTGTATACGAATGCTGCAAGGACCGACGGGCATAATGTCACTGATGATACAGATCCGTGTGGCTAATCTTGGGCCGACCTTTGCAATACTGTCTGCATTTCTTAGCGGTTGTCTTGTGTTGCTTGGGCTTTTGAGTTTGGGTAAGTAATCAAAATTATGATTTGTGCTATGTAATAACGTCATATTTTTCCGACAGGTTTCCTGGTTCAGTTCATATCGGTGCCTGTTACGGTCGGGTTTACTTCGGCCGCTGCAGTGTCCATTGCCACTGGTCAGGTCAAGTCACTACTAGGTCTAGCTGGAAAGTCTAATGAATTCATTGAATCGTGGGTCAATGTGTTCCGTTACATTCATCTCACACGGCTGTTTGGTTGCCTTTCTTGGAATTAGTTCATTCGTGATTTTTCTGCTGATGATGCAATTGAAGAACCTGACTGGTCGGTGGAAATGCCATGATCGTCATTGGGGCTACCCTCCTGGTGTATCTGCTGAACAAGAATAGGCATTCTCCATTGCAGTTGACGGGTAGATTATTCATCATTGTGCATAGAATTAATGATTAATTGTTTATCTTTTAGATAACGTAACCTCCGGCCTTCCTCCAAAACAACCTTCACCATTGTCAACGGATGTCAATAACCAAACGTACACCTTTGTGGATATGATCACCTGGCTGGGAACATCGGTGATCGGATCGCACTACCAATTATCGCCATTCTTGAGTGTGTTGCGATCGCTTTTGCTAAGGGTAAGACCGTCGACACTTCGCAGGAAATGATTGCTCTCGGGTTGTGTACTATAGCTGTGTCGTTTTTTCTTCTATGCCAGTGACCAGGTCCTTCACGCGATCAGCTGTCACCAACATCAGCGGGGTAAGTGCTCTTACGGGGGGTGTTACCACTGGCATCCTAGTTGGGCGTTGGGACTACTGACAAGCACTTTCTGTTACATTCCGAAAGCTAGCCTAACAGGTAATTATTCCTGCCATGTTCTTTATACTGGAGTTTCACGCTGCTGCCGATATCTGGCGAACGAAGAAAATCGATATCATTCCATATTGCGCCACCCTAATGTTTTGTCTTGTTCTTGTGTTAGAGTATGGAATAATCGTCGGAATCGGGATAAATCTTTGCTTCGTACTGTATAATGTCACGTCCACAAAATTTTCACCGGATCGAACTGATCAACAGCGTTGATCTTTTCATCGTCACACAGTGTCACCTGTTCATACAAAGTTGTGACAAAATTATAAAAATTGGTGTATGTGGCTAAAAATTGGGGTTCCAACTAATTTTGGGTCGCTGAATCCATTTCTGCCATCAGTTTTGAAATTCCATATTTTTTTTCCATTACTATTGTGTAAACCCATTTGAAGGCGTTGGTCGTTAAAGGGTTAATATATACGTTAATCACAGTAGCCAATCACATCGGAAGTGATTGACAAAGCTGGTACAAATCACTAATTTTTCAGTAATATGATGTTGTTTAGGCAACCAATTTGTTAGGAGATTTATGAGCTACAGCGCGTCTCCATAAGAGTATTTTCAAAAACATTGATGTAATAACTTCGGCGCAAAGATGCGCAAGATGTGGCCTGTATATCTTGAAACTACACTAAATTTTGAGTCAGAATCATGATAAGTGACCCATGGAAGACCATCTCAAAAATTGGAAGACGTATAAAGATAAATTACTGATATGACATTGAATTTCTAAATTAGTTTTTCTTGATGCAGAACAAACCTTAATCATTTCTGCACAAAAAGCTCACATCTATAGTATAGCATATTCATTCGTCTTTCCAAAGAACTCAAAATTACTCTAATCGGCCGTATAGTTCTTGAGAAGGTACTGAAGTTCTAAGGTACTAACATTGACTGAATTGAATTGAACAGAAATCCTCGACATCACTTGCTTCAACGACATGTTAAAAATTATTTTTCATCCTATTATCGTAAAATTTTGAGTTACTTTTATTCAAACTTAGAGAAAATAAAATAAATATTTACGAAAAAATTACAAGACATTGAGAGAGCAATTTATTTTGAACAACTTAGTTTAGTATTCTGCATCATGACGTGTTGATTTACTAATGGACGTTCTATAGATACTGCGAAATATCCATACATTATACAGTATAAAAATGCATGAAAACTAAAAAACCCGGAAAGTCCGGATTGTTATACTTCGCTTACATATACTACATAACATGGCAAATCTAATCATGCTGAGTTTTGGTTAACAAAGTTTCACAATTTAGAGAAATTTTGTAATGAAAAAGTTCATTTTTTAGAGAAAAATCCTCAGAAAAGTTATGTGTTTTGACGATATCTAAAACTTTCTAGAACATACCAATGTAGAAATAATTAAGTTGTAGAAGAGAAAGTTAAAAAATAGATTTTAAGGTGCAACGTACATATCTCTTAAGGAAAAATTTATAGATGGCGGATATGTTCACCAAAGTTGTTCAAAATAAATTGCTCTACATGATTCCGCGCAAAAATATTTTTTTTGATGCTGAGCTAAAAATTTTTTTCTTTAAATCACAGTTGCACCTTAACAATAATCAAGGTGCTTATCCTAAAAGATGTAGGATGTAGTCCTAGGAAACTTTCATGAAGACATCAAAGCATGAAAACATCTGTGAAACTCAGGAAAGACTTTGACCGTCTTTTTTCAGTTTCGCCCCACTGTGCAGCGCCAAAATTCTTGCAGGAATTGTGGATGATCTGGGTGTCCCGGGGCGACCAGTGCACTTGACGAACTGGAAACGCTCGGTTCAACACATCGTTTTCCGATTAGATACGCAGCGGTTTGTCCCACTATTCAAATGTGATGAGACACTTGTCGAGAACGGTACTAAATCGGATCAAATAGGTGCAAATAGTACCGTGCTGGACACCAATATTCTTTCATACACTTCAAATGGGAGTCATACACTAATTACGCAAGAGAATATAGGGAGAGGAGGACTTTTAAAATATCGTACAAATTCACATATTAGGGGAAGGGAGGGTTTATCCTTTCTTACGTTATATCATAAAACAAGTATGAAAAATTGAATCACTAAGAAAATATTCTATTCATAAGAAAATGAAACTATTTCTTAATTGTGCCATGATTTTTTTGTATATCAAAAAAGTTCATACATCATGGTCAAGGAAGGGAGGGGACCTCGAATTGAAGTGATTTGCAGCAGCAGGATATGATTGTTAAATTTGTAATGGAATTTAGTTGATTGTTGCCAACGTGAGGAGCGGCTTAATTGTCGATGATGTTGGAGCAGTTACAGCAATTTCTTGTCCATTGGAGGGTACATTGTTCTGTTCGGGAACTGGGGTCACAATATGTCTTACAAGTTAAGAAGTGTTGATACCCTTCGTGTTAGGCCAAAATTCTTCTTTTCAAACTCTCGCTTCAAACCCGTAAGATATCGGGGACATATTCTGGCATGCGATTGTCAAAGATCCTGTAGACCGAATATTTCTAGAGTGTGAACTGTATTCTACTTCAAGAAAAATCGAATAAGGCCATGTGGGAGCTATGCGTGCAATAAGCGTCACAGTTGGCAGCTCAGAATAAATTCACGCCAGAAGAAGTTATGAGCTCTTTTTAGCTCTACATCACAAGGAAATGGATTCAAAGGAAGTGGAATACAGCAACAGATAGTGTGGACCAAATCGTAGATTCTGAATATCTAAACAGTTATTCTGTAACTTCTTCTGGGCGAGATTAGGGTGCAATTAAAATTACAGCAGATGATTACAATTAAATTTTGTCATGAATTTGTTTGTTATAATTCTATTCAAATTTTTTTTTAATTAAAAATTTATTGGTTCAGTGTAGTATTTACATTTTTGTATGTTATACATTGTCAGTGATGTAGCTTATTTTTCCGATTTTCATCTTTGGTATCTTCTTGCGGCTCATCGTTGGTAGTTTGGAATTTTTATATGCATTTTTTGTTTAGCTGTGAATAGCTATAGCATGAATTTTATACGTATCGTTTTTGCTATCTTATTATTTAAAGAAATGCCAATATGATTTTTAATTACGAAAATCATGATAAGATCACAGAGAACAGACGTCCATCTTCAGCATTCAACTTGTGTAAAATCTCTAACGGTTTCGAAGGTAGTTAGGATATCTAAACCAGGTGCGCTACTGTCGTCATGTTTTTTTTGTAGCTAAGTTCGACAGAATTGACAGCGGTTATTCCTCTACCCAGTCAAACTAGTCCGCAACCGATTCGGACTTCCAGCATGAATTTCAGCTCAAATGCACCAACCGATAGAGTCGGAATCGGTTGTTTTCTTTGAGCTAGATTCCATGCTGAATCCATCCAGGATTTCGAACCGGTTCCGGAATCGATTTGACGGATAGTTGGGATAGGTTGGTGTGGCGGCGCTAGTGTTTTTCGTATATTAATTCAAATGTTTACACACGTTTTTTAAATATTTTTGTTCGATCATGGATGTCTGTTCTCTGTGATAAGATCTTATGCAGCGGGGAGGACGAGTTCACCAAAATCTTACGAACTCTTATCTGGGGAGAAAGGGATGTTGAAATATTCTAAAAAAGCCTTATGTAATTAGTGTACAGCCCCATGCGAGCATTCACACGATTGGCATAAAGTCATTTGGCATAAGGTCGTTTGGCATAAGGTCATTAAGCATAAAAGTCGTTTGGCATAAAGTCATTTGGCATAACGGTCATTTGGCATAATGGCCATTTGGCATAAAAGTCATTCGGCATAAAGGCCATTTGGCATAATAGTTATTTGGCATAATCACTGCACTGAAACGAATACACTCAAGTTTTTTTTTACGCGGTTTTTTTTTGCGCGGTATTTTTTTACGCGGATTTTTTTTACGCGGATTTTGAAATTTACGCGGTTTTCATTTACGCGGATTTTGAAATTTACGCGGTTTTCATTTACGCGGTTTTTGAAATTTACGCGGTTTTCATTTACGCGGTTTTTGAAATTTACGCGGTTTTCATTTACGCGGATTTTGAAATTTACGCGGTATCCATCAATGAGGTTCCCTTTATCGCGGATTCTTAAATTTAAGTGGTCTTCATTTACGCGGATTTTGAAATTTACGCGGTTTTCATTTACGCGGATTTTGAAATTTACGCGGTTTTCATTTACGCGGATTTTGAAATTTACGCGGTTTTCATTTACGCGGATTTTGAAATTTACGCGGTTTTCATTTACGCGGATTTTGAAATTTACGCGGTTTTCATTTACGCGGTTTTCATTTACGCGGCTCGTATCCCCCGCGTAAAAAAAAACCTGAGTGTACTTTAGATGGAATATTTTTTGCAAAGTACTTTCGCTTCCGATACTATAAATAAATTAATAAAATACTTGCCGCCGCCTAATGTGGCTACACTACATCGCTTTCCAACAGTGCTGTCCCACTTCGCTGCCGCTCAGTCGGACTTAAACTAGCTATAGCCCCTATGTTTGAGTAATCCGAGCAAACGAGTGGATTACAGGTTTGCTTGCAGAGTACTTTCGCTTCCGATACTATAAATAAATTAATAAAATACTTGCCGCCGCCTTATGTGGCTACGCCACATATCTTTCCAACCGTGCTGTCCGACTTCGCTGCCGCTCAGTCGGACCTAAACTGGCTATAGCCCCTATGTTTGAGTAATCCGGGCAAACGAGTGGATTACAGGTTTGCTTGCAAAGTACTTTCGCTTCCGATATTATAAATAAATTAATAAAATACTTGCCGCCGCCTAATGTGGCTACGCCACATCGCTTTCCAACCGTGCTGTCCGACTACTAACTAGCTATAGCCCCTATGTTTGAGTAATCCAGGCAAACGAGTGGATTACAGGTTTGCTTGCAAAGTACTTTCGCTTCCGATACTGTAGATAAATTTAAAAAATACTTGCCTCCGCTTAATGTGGCTACGCCACATCGCTTTCTGCCCGTGCTTATGCCAAATGACTATTATGCCAAACGCCCGTTATACCAAATGGCCATTATGCCAGTTGACTTTATGCCAAATGACTTTTATGCCAAACAACTGTATGCCAAACGGGCTTATGCCAAATGGCTTTATGCCAAATGGCCTGACACCATTCACGCAAGTCTTGTCCGGCACGGCACTGCGCCGGACAAGTGTGTATGCTCGCATTTACTGAAAATAATCCACATGAATGAAATTTAACATCACTCTCATGTTCGTTTTCATGTTAACAAGTAAAACAAATAATTTTTCCTTTGAATTTCATACGGAAATCCATTAAAACGCATTTTGTGTTTCAAATTATATTCAAACAAATTCAACGTGAATGACATATTTTGTTTTTGAATGTCGATTTCCATACTATTGAGTCGTAAAGCATAAACTTTCCACATGACTTTCACGTGAAATGCATTTCAATTTGTAAAACGATTCCTCCGATTCTTCTGCTATTTTTTTTATTTTATTCAATTCGTTTATTTGATAAGGCACGTTTGCGTTAGCTTAAAGTTGCCATTTATTTAACATTTTGAATTTCTTAAAACTAGGGGGTTACACTTTTAAATATTGTTTTGTTTTTATATAATGAAACTGAAGAAATTTTACAGCTAACTTACACATATACAAGAGGGGATAATATAATATTCGTAAGATTAGGGGGCGTCATTTTGTATGTTTTTTGTATAGTAATGCACTTTAGGTTTTTCAGAAGGGAGATTATTGGAGCAATTAATTATGAACTAAACGGAACATTTTTCAAACATAATTAAATTAGGAATAACTAGAGGGAGTGATCAAATTTTATTAAGAGTAGGAGTGATTAATTAGGACTATTTTTAAGTAGTGGTACTGCTGGTCATTTCTTAACGAGATTATATATTGATCAACTAAAATTAGAAAAGACAGGGGGTAATTAAGTTTTGGGAAGATATTCAGGAGGATTAGGGGTGGGGGGAGGGGGTGGGGGGTGAAGTTCTACATCTGTGTATCAGAGACAGGAGAGAGAGGGTGGGCGAAGCTGTCAGGGTGGAGTAAGATATTAACTTTCAGTTTCCGACATCGGGAATCAACGGTATTAAGGATTACAGACTCGGACGGTCTTCATCAGGATGTATTCGAAGGCCGGGCGGTCTTCCTCGAGCCGACAGGGTTTCCTCCAGACAATTTCGTAGTACAGCTCGGATGCGGGTCGGCAATACACCGCGTGTGATGTTGTGCTGTAGGTCTCGTGTTTGTTGGGTCATTCGACAGAGATGTTTTGTATCGTCTTGGAGTCGCATTAAACCATCGTTGGGGTACGGTAGGCGGAAGAGGGCACTTCTGAGAATGACAAGAAAAATAATAGGGGCAATTAAATCTGAATATTGAGGGTTTTTAGGAAGGTGTATACGAGGGACATATAGAGGCGATCGCGGCTTGCCAGTACGTCTCGAACCGAAACATTGGGTGATCTTCCTCGGGCGCGAAGGGAATCCAATAGTTGAGATCTGGTAGAACAGTACTCGGCACATGCCCAGACAATATGTTCAATATCGTGATAACCGTTGCCGCAGGCGCAGATACCGCTGAGTCAAACCACGTCAAGTGGGCCTCGAAATTTCCACAAAATCACCGATTTTCATGAAAAATATTTTTTTGTGTAGGGGACATGGAGTGTAACTTTTGGTATAAATATTTTTTTTAATTGCTTTTTTTGTTTAAATTATAGGGTTTTAAACTTTTGAAAACAAAATTGTATTTTTTTCAATTTCTTATATCTCAAAAACTACTCCAGATATTTGAATGAAATTTTGCACACTTATAGAATGATGTTTACACTATTATATAAATATATATTTATGGAATATTTGTTTTAATAGCAGTATTTTACATACATTTTTAATAAACAATTTAAAATATTTTCGTGTTCTCCGCGCTATAATAAATCGTAAAATATGTAAAAATGACGCGGAAAACGTTCACCTTCAATAATCTGTAAAGATATTTTTGTCCTTTTGTTTCTGTCCAGAGATACAACGTTTTTTGTCACGCGCCGCGCTCTTTCAACATGCCGCGCATTTCGATGATGCCCACGATAACGTACTAGTATCAGCCCACGCGCACTCGACCAACGGGCATGTTCAAACTTGCGTTCAGCACCTTGCGGTATCTATCATTTAGCACGCGGCAACTTCTGTTGTATAGCAAATAGCAACTTTTATTGTTTAGAATGTCGTCAGTTCTTCTTTAGTTTAACATGTTTTAATTAAAATTGTTATCATAAATGAGGTTTTATAGTTGTAACGAGTACGATACATATACAACATGTAGGTATGCTTTAGTGCACTTATTGCAAGCCTGAATGTTTTCCATATTCTCAACAAACTTACAAACGTCTTTGCCAATGTACTGTTCGTACCTTTCATTCCACCAAGAAGTTACTAAGTTCAAATCGCAACTACTTGTAAGTTTAATTTACCTGTTGTTTATTTTGTGCTGTTATTTTTCCCACTCTTCCAATTCTACTTCCATTCTCCTCCTTCTCTTTTCCTTCTGCTCAGGAAATGTTGAAAAGACACGACAAGGCACAAATCTCCGGCTACATACGGGGAACGTACCAATTGAGTCAATGTATATCCTGGATTGAAAAAAATCCGAAGTCAAGCGAGTAAGCCTAAAGCTCTTTCCAACTTTGTATAAGAAACTTTAGCACTGAAACTCTGAGTTTCAGTGTCCAAACACGGTGTCGTCTATGTAAGGACGGCCGAAAACTCGAAATCGTAATTGCACTACTGCTGGGCATTTGCATATCAGATGATATGAGGTTTCGTAGTCGGATTCACAAATATCACATGAAAATGACTAAGCGCGCTGAATAGTTGCCATGTGATAATTGAGTTTGCAGTGGCCGGTTAAAGCCCTGGTCAGTATGCCGCAGTGGAGTTTCGGAAAATGTAGGAGATTTTTCGAAATCACTGGGCACGGTTGTTCTAGAACCGCCTATGTTTGGTGACACGTTTGTAGATTTCTCCAATAATTGCGATGCTATCGTATTTTTTCTCTTATCCAACTTGTCGAAATTGGCAGGGCGGGCTCAGGACCAACGAAGTCAATCACTGCACCTGCCTTGGCCCATTCGTCAGCCCATTCATTTTAAGTAATACCGGAATGTCCGGGCACCCAGACAAAGTAGATCGTTTTGACAATGCTTAGTTCTTCGATTTAGGTTCGGCATGCGATCACTAGCTTGGACCCTCCGTGAAAAATTTAGTTGTCATCGTCTTTCAATTGTAAATTTTCGATATTTTGGATCATTTGTGGTTGTCCCGATTAAATAATAGAACCTGCAATTCCAAATCCGGTTTCATCGTAGTACGATTCGCTTCATAGCACGAAGTCAAGCGAAAGGTGCGTTCCGGTCATCAAATTGAGTTGCAGAGAGAGAAAGTGACGTGCAGCCCATTACACTTCCGGAAGCGACGTAGGACGTGTTTTTGTCAGTACATAGGATATAGAAAGGATCTTCACATACTGGGTACCGGTGAGACCGTTTCATGAACCATTTCCAAGTATTTTAAATATCATTGCAATATTGCCTGTATTAAGCAATAACATTTTTCAGAGATTCGTATGATATGAATTTATATAATCTCCAGCTCACATTTTTTCGCCTTTTGATATGTCCGTCACCTATGAAAACTGTTTCGGTTCCGAGCGTTTACCTTAAGTAGATGATAGGACTATTATGAAATAGAAACGCTTGTAAGGATGTGGCCAGGTGTGTGGAGATGAGGGGGTCTACGTCATTGTAGATCGTAGCCAAGTTTGATATGGCAATGGATATGCTCAATTCTGCAACTCCATCTATGATTTGTGCAGGTGTTCGTGCTATGCTATGCATGCGATCACTAGCTTGGACCGTGATTCGTCTGAGCTAAAAGCTTTGATTGCAGCCTGACTATCGGATCAGAAGTTTATAACTTTATCGGACCTCAGTATCTACCTAGCGAGTGAAATTGTTCCAATCTCATTTCACGACAGTAGACACCAGCACCAGCACGTCCCTCCATAGGAGAACCGTCAGTGTAAAAGACCACTTGCGTTTGTTGCTATCTCTCCATATAGCCAGACAACCACTCCTCTCGAGAGGAGATGGTTTAGCTTTGGCTGGACTATCATCGCCTCTCCCCTCTGCCACCACACAAGGCATCCGTATGACAGTATTGGGCATACAATTGTCGTGTAAATCCAATAGATGTATTTAGGTTTGTGACTCCAGGTCTTTCTAAAAGGTCGTCTGCACTGCCCGAAGGTCATGCACACTTTCTGGACTCTGAACTCAATGTGAGCAGACCAATTAAGTTTGGAATCCAATATAACTCCAACGTATATGACTTGATCTGCACACTAGCTCAGAATCAAAGAACTGCAAGGAAAGAACCCCGGTTGTTATTCGCTTCTTCGTGAAAAGAACCAATGAAGTTTTGTTTGGATTTATTGATAATTTAATTTGTCGACACCACTGTTCGACAGCTCTTAATGCTTGTTGCATTATGTCAAAGATTGTTACGATGCAAAGTTTAGTAATTAGTATTTGGTAATCATCAGCAATCTCGTAGGTTGGAAATCCAAGCTCATTGAGTTTCTTCAACAAGCCGTCGGCAACCAGGTTCCATAGCACAGGTGACAGAACGCCACCCTGAGGACAGCCGCAAATACTCAATTTCCTTATCTCTGCCTGTCTCAGTAGCGCGAGCTTATCATTTACTAGTAAACAAGGACAACAAAAAGATAAATAAGGCATATGAATTAACGCTAACATGAAAAAACACCGCGAAAGTTAGAGGAATTCAAAGTACGGTCACTGAAGAGGAACTCCGACCGCCACTCACCCCAGTTGGTCTGGGTTCAATCCCAGCCGAGGTCGTTAAGATTTTTCTGAAGTGAAAAAAATCTGTGGTCACGCCTTCCTTCGGAAGGGAAGTAAAGCCGTTGGTTTCCGGTCCTTTAGTTAATGGATCCATATCTAGTCCAGATAGTGGGAGTCACCTCTCTTGGCGTCGGTGTTCGGGCTTGTAGCGGCAATAGGCCGACGGAAAATAACTAGAACTAGAAGAAGAAGAGGAACTCCGAGGCTAGATAGAGAACCTGCGAACGACCACCTCCGCCTCGATTCTGAAAATGGTCTGTCACACGCGGCACAAACCCTGCAACATAAACGCCCTCAGAGTAGTACTAGCATACTGCCTATCCTGGACAGTTCCAAGGAACAATCGGGTCATCAGCTCCCAAGATACTTTGAAAGCAACATCGATCTCATTTCAGTAAACGGGCTAGAAATCATCAGCCGAACAATACACAGTAATTTAAAATAAAACAACCGATGAGGCCTGCCTACAAAGTGAATGTTGTTTGTGCAGTTCGAAGATGTTTACAGTCACATTGAATTTAGTAAAAAAATTTGCGAAGTGAAAGTTATATCGGTTAGGTTTGAGGTAATTTTATTCACAGTACAAACTAGTATTCAAATTGCAATCATAATTTATTATCAGACATGCACGTCTCTTACGTATGTTTATCCGGTGCGAGGATGTGTCGTCTTGAACACGCGTATCGTATGGTAAAATGTATGTAACCTAAGAATACTACTATTATGATCTGCGTCGGAATCTATCATCGTCGTCAGCTCATGCACAAGTAATTTTGGCAAGATGTACAACGTAAGCAACGTAATGAGTCTTAGACATACTATTTCGAGACACTTTGTTGTGAATATTGTTTTTGAAACTTATTGTTCTCGTTATATAGAAGTTTCCGAACAATCAGGATTCTAATTAAATTATTTATCTTTTTGTTTTGCTGGTCAGAATGGCGACGGCTCACTAGAACAAGTGAAACCGCAGTGCGATGAGCTCGAATTGGACAATGAAACCGAAAATTAGAATGAACAGAACAAGGTTATGCCCAAGATCAATATAATACGGTATAGAATCAACTCTATTCTCGCCCCATCAATTGGGCTACAGGTAAATGTCCGAAGTGCAACTAAAAAATAGATAGCCCGAACTGTAAGTATAGTACATTCGATAGTAATAATTAAAATTTTTTTTGTCAGATATTCGACGATGCGATCATTTTACTTGACGCAGGCGTAAGCCATGCACCGATCGGTGATATGAAACGTTTCGATTGTAAATCTTGGTCGTTTAACGTAAAATGGTATGGAATTGATTCGATCCCCTTACCATCTACTATACTAAAAGTATGTGCTTGAACCGCTACGAGTTGAATAAGACCTATTGCCGATTCGAAAGATCACGTTGAATCAGGTGCGATGCTTTGCGCAACAAAACATTACGCCAAGTTCCGGTAGGCAAAAGTCTCCATATATGATTAATTCCGGTCAATAGCTTTCTATTTTCATGTTCAGTAAAATGGATAATGCCAAAAAAAACAAAGTTTATCCCTGCCGTTATTAGCGAGATTAACAGAAAATTTACCAGAAAGCAACATTCATCACAGATCCAGTGTAAATCGGATCGAGTGACTATTAATACGTCGCAGTATGGATCGTATAGATTCGTCAATTAATGCGAATCCGCACCCGCAAGGCAAGTATACATTGATTGGCATCGATATTTATACGATTGGTCTCAGTTTACACACCGGTGCAGCAGTACTCGCTGTATATTATACCACTGGTGAAACTGAATTCGCTTGCGCCACCACTGTCGGTTGTTTCCGAATGCTGAAAATCCTATTATAGGGAGGTATCGGCTCTAAACGGAATCACGAGGAGCACAAATTCGTATCTGTTAGAAATCAACTCTATCCTCGTCTCACCACCTAAGCCAAGTTAAATGTTCGAGTTTTATAGTACGTCATACCATAATAATTAAATTTTTCTCTTTGCTAGGTAATCGACGCATCAGTCATTTTACTAGACGCAAATGTAGATTGCAAATCTGTCGAATCGGTGGATGCCTTTTCTACGCGGTATGTTGGTACGGTCTGGGTGCAACATCATTGGTAGTCAGTGGGGGTTTAGTGGATACGTAAGAAAACCCCCATTTCACAATCAATTTGACTCTCGTGTCACAACTGAAACAAAGGTAAATCGAACTGCATGTATAGTACATCGATATGCAATAATTTAATTATTTTTTTTTAATAGTTATTCGACAATCCGGTTATTGGACTTGACACCGAATGTAAGCCATTCACTGGTCGACGACAGGAAGTCTCCATTGCATACTCGACCAAATAACGTAAAACTGTATGTAGTGAACTCGATCCCCGTACCATCAAACAGACCAAAGGTAAATGCCTGAACTGTAACACATGCGACCACAATAAATAAATTCTATTTTGTTAGGTATTTGACGATCCAGTAGTTCGTTACTGTTATCGTTGCAAAGAAGCGTGTACATGCAACGCAGGCAAGAGTCGTATAACATTTCAAACAGCACGATGGTGGACGTTGTTGGTATTATGCAGCGGACCAAGTTCGACTTCCGTATATGTACCAGCAACCATCTTCCAGTGAAACGATAAGCACGGTCGGACGAGATCCATTGCCGGTTCGGAAGGTCACGCTTAATCTAATCCTGTGCTTTCTGCAGCAAAAATTACAGCAAAGGACAGTTCCGGTAGGTAGAAGTCTCCATATAGTATTTATTCCGATTAATAGCTTTCTATTTTCGTTTTCAGTAAAATGGAGAAGAAAAAACAAATCCCTGCAGCAGAATTGACAAAGTTTACCAGAAAGCAACAATTACCACAAAATATTGATGCGTCGCAGTATCAATTGACCAGATTCGCCAATTCATACGAATCCGCTTCCGTATGGCAAATATACAATGACTTACATCGATTTTGAAGATTGGTCTCAATATGCACACCGGAGCAGCAGTATTCGTAGTGTGCCGCTGATGAACCTGAATTCGACTGCGTCACTCGGCTTCTTCCGAATGCTGATAAACCTACAATATGATATTAAACATCAAGACGGAGGTATCATCTCTAAACGAATTCTTCCACTGGATGGAAGGAAAACGCTGCGAAGACGAATGGTCATCGAGACACTAAAAAGGTATCAGTTGGACCGGTTTTCTCCAATGGTCAAATCGTTTGCCAACGGCTTCCAGCTGGCCGAAGGAAAAGTGATCCACGACTTTCAAATATTTTTCGGTCCGACGACTGATCCAGTTGTTGCTGGACTAGAGAGCAACGCGGTCTAGTTGACCCGATTGGTGCAACGACCAGTGACACAATATCCGCAACCCCAGAATATTGCTGCTGAGATCTATTTGGCCTGACAAGGATGAGCGATCAGCATACTACATAATAACGTCTCGTTTGTTCTCGGGAAGTGTATCATTATTTAAAAAAAAAAATAAAAACAGATTGCATTATTTATTTTATTTTTTTGATAAAAAAGAAAACATCTGAAGTATAAGAAAATAAGAAGAAGAGTACCAAAATAGAGAGCACGACGGCGTCCGATTCTCCATAGCTTGACATCGGAGCTACGTAGCTCTTATACCGCCTGACGAATTTGACAACTTCGAAGCCCAACAGTCCGATTTCGATGGTGCAAAATAGCACGATATAGTTCTTATATAAAGCGCGGTATAGCTCTTACGTCGGACCTCATCGGCCTGACCATCAGCCCGATCGTCAGGCTGACTCGGCTCGACAAATTTCACTGGGAGATGTTGGTAGTAAACGAAAGAGAAAAGTTTTCTCTTTCATAAACTGTTGTGAGCTGTGTTCGACTAGTAACGGTTTGTCTGGAATTTCCATTCAAAGTGGATTTTGACGGTTGGCTTTTAGGCCGTAATCATATGTTCGTCGAGAATTACAGCAAAAGAGACGGGAATGAAAGTATGCTAATTCTGCATATTTTTGTTTCTCAGTGCAGCAAATCTGTCCACAGTCTGTAAATCTGGCATCGCTGTTGCTCGATTCAACGACATTGCGGCTTAGTTAGACCCTTTGGTCGATTTACGATTGAACTGTATATGTAAACAAATAAACACGCTCGCTATAAACAGAAATTGTATACCTTTAAATTCTGTTGGTTTAAATGTTTAAGTTATTATAATTCGTCGTCGTCGGTCGTCTTTATAATTTTGTGCCGGAACATGACGAATTACGCTTTCTAAGTACCACCGTCAAAGACGCATGTACGTTCTTATGCCGAAGTTTATAAATCGATCCAGATTGAAGATGTGAAAAGAATGGTCAATATTGAAATCAGGATGCGAAGAACTGATAACTATGTGGTTTCCTCTAGCAGTTTGTACTGTGTTTCATACATTTCTTTATATTTATAATCAGAAGTGAAGTTGTTTGGCCGTGCTTCATTACTATGCATACTTCATAGTTTCATAGGCTCAATGAAGTAATAATGCATGATACTGATTGACTACGATGTTTTTTGAAATAGAAGCTTCACAACGAAAGGCATTGCTTTTCTCTGCTCATAGACAGTGTTAGATCACCTGCATATTTGCTCGAAGGACTACTAAGGGCCGATTTCTTCATTCTCGCCTAACGTCTTAACCAGGTTTAAACGTACTGGTGAACCCGGTTTAAAATTTAAGCGAGGATAAAGAAATTGGCCGTAAGCCCTATAAATATGTATAGGCATTGCGCATTTCGCCGCAAGGTTGCTCTAGCGGAGAGACTCGTGCGGTTCAATGTAAACAATTCATTCTATCACACTTTAAGGAGTGTTCATAGTTTGATGCACTAGTAGAGTAACAAATAAAACTTTCTACTTGCCTTTGACCGTCCATTATTTGAGTCTCCATTTGCTTGCATGCGACTCGTGTAAGATGATTTAAACCGTCCTTATCTGGTACGATCCCTTGATCCAAAATTGGATACAAAATTTTCATTCGGAATTTTGCGTCATCTTCGAATGTCGAACGGTTAATCTGAAAACGTTAAATATGTATAGTACGACAAGCGCTTACAGTAATTATAGTAGAAAGTTTACCAAATTTTGAACATTAGTGGAAGTCTCATCAATTTTATCTTTGGTCGGATTAGCTTCAGAACTATAGTTTTTTATTATGTTAAGAATTGTTAGACGGGATCCTTTTTCGATTATCCCCATTTCAACTAGGTCGGCATCGTTGAGCAGAACTAGGTTCTGATCGTTTATTTTTTGGGCTGAACAGAGCGAATAAGTATATATAAAGGTTTAAAGTGACATCTCAAGTTGTTTGCACTACCTTCTTGATTGTTGTTTATTTTATTATAAATTTATTTCCAAGTTTATTTCCCTACTAACTATCTACATATTTCAAACTTATATAGTAGTTTTGTTCTGAATCTCCGTATATACTCCATAAGTTGTATGTTTTTTTCGTTTGCAAGTTCTTGTGTGATATGCGAATAACTTGACTGTCAGTTTTGAGTTTGTAACTGTTGTATTGTAAACAATATTCGCATTCGAGATGCTGTATTAGGCAAACAATTTGATTATCCGATTGCAATATATCTATTATCAAACCATAGGACATTTCGTTGCATACTTGGTATTTCGCTATCAGTCCCGGCCGAAAGCTTGTGTTATTTATTTTCATATGGTTTATATATTTGATTGAATCTGGTAGATCCCGGATCAGGAGTAAATTACTTAGAGATTTTTTGTGTATGTGCTTTGACGAAACGATATCTACCGTACCAATTTCGTATGAATGGTCAAGGATAGTGGTTATCTGTGCTAGATTCAGGCGCTTAGCAAAGCTGTTTGTTAAATTGATGAAATTGTTGCATGTCTTCGCTTGGGATTTCGACTCCTTGAATTTCGCTTCGAAGCGTAAGCAACTATGATTAACAACTGGCCCATCCTGACGAATTATGTAGGGATAATGAGAGATGTGATGGAATTTATTGGTAGGGTTGATGGCAGGGAAGCAGGATTTGAACAACTTGTAAAAACATTCGATTTCGTTTTCCAGATCGTTAATCTGATTCAATGTTAGCTTATTGGAGAAACTATAATAAGTTATTTTCATGAGAGCTCTAAGCAATGATGATAAATTTGAATTAAATCCGAGAATCTGGTTGAACATAAAAGGGAATGCTCGAAGGAGAAGCCAACATTGCGAAGCTGACTGAGGAATAGCATGTCCACGTGCTTTTAACTTCTCGCAAGTAAAATTAGCGGTAGGTTTATCAGCCGATTCAGTTATACCGTATTCGTAATGCTGTATAATTTGGTTGACTTGACTAATCGTTATCACTTTATGGATATTTACAGCTTCGTTCAAAACACATTTGATTACGACCATGACGACGCCTTCCAAAAGATCATGCATTGGATCAAACGTGTTATTTTCCGCTATGTTGAAATATTTAACTTCATTCAGTGCTGATTTTCGAATGATTCCGCATTGTGAAGGTGTTTTAGTTCCGCTTTGAAGAGCATTTAAATCACCTTGTATGCTTTCTTCAGTGCGATGAGGGAAGGTATCACCAATGTTTCCACAATGAAGTGCAGTACGCGTCGCATAGCACATTCTACAGAATAGACTTGATTGGGGCCCCATTAACTCGAAAATTTCATGAATTGCCAGCGTGTCCCCCAAAACATGCACTAGAACTGCCCTCATCGTAAACTTTTCACTCCCATATTGTACTACAACACCATCATCCAGCGATGCCAACCTTCCAGTTTAAACTGGATTCTTCCAGTTTTTTTAACAACATCCAGTCAAACAGACAATCGGAAAAATCTTCCAGTTTTTTGAAATTTTAGCCAGTTTTATCCAGTTTTTTTTAATATTCATTTATTTAGTTTTCTTTCTCACAAATTGTAACTCGATTCACAGAATTTTCAAGCAAGCGATGGGATGATGCAGAGTGCCGCAGAATAAGATTTAAATCCACCGTGACCTGAACTCTTTTTATACTACTTGTGAGTAAAACGGAACAAGAATGTACATTTTGATACGATTTCAAATGAATTTTACTCAAACATAAAGGTGGCAGTACATTGTGTCAAATATTTACATGAACATTTGTTGTATTCGCAGCTAGTTGCTATACTATCGTAAGAAAGGATTAAGCGCATTCTCAAGTTTAGTAAAGGGTCTTAAATTTACGATTTTGTGGATTTTAAGTAGATTGAAAGTCTTCAAAACAGTAAAATTCGTAACTATTAGAATTACATTCAAATTCAGATGTTTTAATATTTTTTAAAATTTGGACAACAATATCAAAAACTGACTCAAATTTTCAATAAAAGATTTGGAACATACGTGTTTACTTAAAATTACGTTCATTGAATCGTTGACTTAAACATAACAAGAGTATAGTAGGTTTTTTCGAGTATCCAGTTTTTTTCCAGTTTTTTTTCTAAAAAGGTTCCAGTTTTTTTGAAAAAAATGTTGGCAACGCTGCTGATTCAAGCTCACGCAAATCTTGAATCAGCGGTTTCATAACGTTATTGTAGCCATATTTTTTTACATCTCTTGAGCGAACTGTAAGCGTTAGATATATCCTGTTGGAGGATGAATTAATTGCGGGGTGGAGATTCTCAATTTTAACACTGAAATTGGTAAGTTTTTTTTTTGATTTGCGTGATCCCAAAGGGTTCAGATATTCGACATCGTCCAGATGAAGCGAGAGTCGTAATGCATCGGGAAACCGTGTCAGGAACGGGTGTGTTTTGAAACGTTGACCATCTTTGAAACCGCACAAGATATCGTCATTCACTGCTTCTTCTGCTATCATCTTGCGAGCTCCGGGATTCTTCATAACCAGTGCTAAAATGCTGGTTAGTGGAATATAGTGAGCAACGTCTTTCACTATTTGTACACTTTTTCTTTTGCCTAGTTTGGTAATCGCAGGGACAGTTTTAGTGATTCTAGTTCTTCCCAAGACTTCTTCCCTAGGGTTTGGCACAGCACAACCCGCAACTCCAGACAAATATGCTAGGTTGTCTTTTGGAGAAGCTACGTCTGCAAAAATTCCATCCAAAGATGCGTCGTTTATAAATTTCAAAGCGTCGGTATCGTTTAATGGGATCGACTTCGATTTCAAAAATTCTCTGAATAGATTCAACATGTAACACTCGTAATCTTCTATAAGATTCGAGGTAACCTGTAAGAACTTTTTGATTTTTGTCTCGGGAAGAGATACATCTTTTCGCAAATCTGTGGCGAATTTACTAATTTTCTTAGTAATTTCATCCAACGACGGCGCCGTTTTAAAGAATATGGTATTCGTTATTCTCAACAGATAATCATCATCTACGAGCATATTTTCCGGATGATTATTTTGAATTTGTTCAACAGCGTCATGGTCGTATGAAATATTTGTAGAATTTTCTGTAATTAGTGGATGAACACTCTCTATGTGCCGTTTCAAGCTCTTAAACCTCTGGTACAGTGAACCACATTCTGAACAAAGGAAAGGTTGAGCGGCTGCTTTGCTGGTGTTCAAATTGTGTACCAACCGGAAGTGTTCCTTCAATTCATCCACGTGTCCAGGAATCATCTTCCCACAATTTGGCACATGGCATGAGAAACCTGAAACCTTACACTTTTTTCCAGTATATATATATATATATATATATATATATATATATATATATATATATATATATATATATATATATATATATATATATATATATATATATATATATATATATATATATATATATATATATATATATATATATATATATATATATATATATATATATATATATATATATATATATATATATATATATATATATATATAATATATAACGTGAATATTACCTCGCAACTTCATTGCAGTTTCAGCATCCACCTCTTCCGAAATCTTCTGCATGCTGGTTGTTCAAATCCACTCTTTCAATTAAAATGTATTTTACACACTACAACTCTAGCTTCAACTATTATAAATATTTGAACAAATTTTTATTTGTGAAAAAGTGATGAGCGATAACTAAACGAGCGTGTACCTACTAATGGAAAATGGCGGATGACGCTTGGAATTTTTAACTTGGCGAGAAACGGCTTTTCCGTTTGGTAACTCCAAAACGGTTTCTTGTGTAATACCCAAAAATAGAGTCAGAGTTACTCAGAGATATTATACATGACAACTCAATTTTTGACGTTTACGAACATCATTCAAAACTGAGTTAAAAGTACTCAGAATCTGAGTAACTTTTTACGAGCGTGTGAGGCTTTCAACTTGACAGCAAAAATCGATCATGAATCGACCAAAGGGCCGAAGTCGCAATGATATCGAATCAAGAAAAATAGCTTTGAAAATTCGGTTCAGAAAATTAAATCGTATTTTAACAGTGTTTGCATACTGCGCCTTCAAATGTATTGAAACACTTTGAAACAATACTAGTTTTCGAAAGCATAACTAAAATGTTTTATATAATAACGTTTTCGTTGATAAAATTTAAAACACATTATTTCGCCGAGTGTTGTTATGAAATGTTGATTAGGCCATTTTTGAGTCGCCCTCTTGTTTTGACGACTCTCAATTTCGCCCTGCAGTGTCGCCAAAAAACAAAAATCAAATGTGGCTTTCGCCGTGCTCGCTGGAGGGGAAAATTTGTTATTCCCCCTGGGCGTAACAAGCACTTGGTTTTTGTTTAGGGCGATTCTGTTTACGGACCTTGTAAACAATGATGCTGTCAATTTCGCCTGTATACACTACCATAGAACTGCAGAGGCGTAACCCGCCTGGCTTTTTGTTTACAGTTGAAAGTCGGATCCGCCGTTTTGTTTTTTATTGATTTTCATGAAGTGTGAAATATTTATAAATGAGTTTTTATATTTTTTATAAAGTATTTTATTCCTCTTTCAGATATTAATCAAATCTCTGTTTGTGTATAGTTGTTAGTTTCGCCCATTTGTCGGTTCACGATCGAAATATTTCCCTTCTTTTTGATAGCCGAGTCGAGGGACCATGGACCATCATCCACGATAAACGGTAAATTCGCTAACCCCATTAGCGCCAATGCTGCCAGGCGATTTTATTGAAAATCTGTATTGTTCTAATATTGACTAATCCGGACTAATCCATGTGCAGTTGTGTTCGAGGTTATGTTAGTGCGAGATTGAGGTTAAATCGGTAGAATTTTTTACCAAATGAGGTTAAATGAGGTGGGGAATCGCCATATGAGTGTCTTATTTCGTATACATCCAGGATTTTTTAAAAAAGGGAAAATTTCGCGTAAAACACCGTGTTAATTGGAAAATCCGCGTAAAAAAACCCACAGCAAAAGACTTCCCACATAAATGAGAACAATAAATGGATAATTTGTATTACGCCACACCGTAAATTGTTTTCGGCATTTGGGGTATTGTTTTCTATCCGATAACAATTTGGGGAATATGGCGTTATGTTATGTTACAATACAAGAACGACGATTTTTTTCGAACATTTTTTTCGTGGATTATACATGTACATTACCACAAATAGTCGCTTAGTTCCGAGCTTCTACCATTTCTCGTATAGTTCAAATATAGTTTTCTTACGAAATACTATACAAATAAAAACGTATAAACGTATTCAAATAAAAACGTATAAATCTACAATATTGGAAATAGTTATAGCAACGACACGACTAGACACTGGCATTCAAAAAGTGTATCGAAAATCTGACTACCCCTCAGTGACTCAGGTACACTGAGAAACAAAAATATGCATAGTTAGCATACTTTCTATTCCCGTCTCTTTTCTTCTGCTGTGATTTTTATGCATTTTGATGCATATACTTCTAGTAAGCATTCAATGAGTGGATAGACCGAATATGTCCAATGCATAAAATTTACAGCAGAAGAAACGAGAGGCAAATAGAAAAGTATGCTATCGATGCATAAATAAAATTCTGAGTGTAACTGGTACTGTTAAATTTGATATTTCATGAGAAAATGCATGAAACTGGCAACACCTTCGAATCTGTTATTTATTTCAAATAGTTACCGTCGCAGTCCCTGGCTACGCAGGAAAAAATATAGAAACAACAAAATAAACCCAAAGGTTTACAGAAGAAAAATTTTTCCCGTTAATATTACCAAGTGTTCAGCAACAGCGGCGAAAAGGATATTCACGTTTTGTAAATTGCAATAGTGATAAAACGCCAATAGAAAACGAAATCAAAACAGGATATTCGTTGTTAAAATGTTAACGTAAAAAATTCTTGCTGAACCTAAACTGAAATCAGCAATATATCACTTATCTAGAAAACGTGAATTTGTTGGTCTACTTCCACTATGGAAAAATGTTGACGTCCAAGGACCACGAAACCAAACACTTGTTTGAGAAGCACAGCGAATCCGCTAGTGGGTTCCAAAAATATCTCGCTTGCTACCGCCCCCCTCACTGAACCACAACAAGATTTGGGATATTTGAAACAAGCGAGATCCGCATTTCTGCTTTCACCTACCTTCCGCCCAAACGAATCGTCCTGGAAAATGCCAACCACCCAGTGCAAATGATCAATAACACAGTGAAGGCGATTATCGGATAGTCGTGCTTCTGAATGTTCTGTTATCTGAAGAATACCTTCAACCGACGGCAATGCGAGCGAAACTATGTGATTCGTCTACTGAGATGGCATCACTCGAAATTGAAACTGAAAACGATTTGAAAGACTGACCCATTTTGATGGAATTCCCGCATGTCCGAGGAGGACCACCCGATACCTCACTGTGTGCTATCGTGGCATTCAAAGGCTGTCGGTAACGTCGTCGATTCTCTACTGGCCATAAACTGTGCAAGCTAAATGTTCTTCTTTTCTCCGTCATCATTGTCCACCCTTCCTGCCCCGTATCTGATACTGCTTTCAATCCGGTGCTGAACTTAAACCCCCTAAAATTTCATTACGGTTGACAGCGCTCTCTTATTTACTTAGTCGATGGATCCGCTTCAGACCAAGGGGACCCAAGAGGAGATCAGGAACAAGACAAGTAAAATCAATGCGAAGTTTTAATTGCATCACTGATGACTTAGCACGCGTTAGGTGCAGGATATCTTGGACTAGACAAAATAGAGGACTTGACGTTACACACTTTGAGACAAACAGACGCAAAATTTAGTTCTCTCGAGGACCAGTGTTTACTTGCTGATTCGTCCGATTTTGCAGATTTTGTCTCGCGGGACGGACCGAAACCTCTTAAGCTATAAGCTTCAGTCCTATCAGCACGCCAAAAAAAAAAATTTCCTTCTAATCACTAAGTGACGTGACTGTGAGAATAGGGCCCTATATTCGCCGGAAAATGAGCTGAGTCGTTCCATAATGCGTGCAGTTCCCTGCCAAAATTGGTTGCGTAGACGGTGCGGGGTTCTTAGGTTGTACCGTTTGATTATCACAAGCTGACCATATAGCAGCATACCATACGCTTCTTCTATGCAAAGACCAGTAGAATTTTATTAAGATTTGGCGAAATCAGCCGAGCCGTGCGAAGGACATTGCGGTAAAACTACTTTGCCTCGCTCTGCACCGACATGTGATAGTGTTGTTCTTCTAGAAGTTGAAATTATTTGATTATCTTTGTTTCTACAGCCGATCTTCGTCCGCAGTGATTTAGTAATAGTTGTCGCGTTTATCCAAATCAGCAACATTGAAGTGAACCTGAAAATTCTGAAAAATTATACAAGAAATATAACTATAACCTTCCATATGCTTCATAAGCCAATCCATCATCATACTCAACTACGCACGCAAGCGAGACAGAGCGAACTCGCTAATTTTTACAGCCAAGAAGCGCTATTCCGAACAACATTTCGACCATAATCTAGCCGCCAAAAAGCTCTGGTGCAACCTTAGAAGAGAAGGGGTACATAATAACTCAAAAAAATCTCACCAACTGACACTATTATCCCTGATGAAATCAACCAGTTTTTTGCAGAAGGTCAATCGTCATCGTCAACTCCTGACAGAGGTTCCTCTTATACCACCAACGAATCCAGCACCAGTGCGGCGAGAGGGTGAGTTTAATTTTCACCATACCGATGTTAATACCGTTTGTCTGAAACTCTACGAAATCCAAACGAATGCTACCGGATGAGACGACATCCCGATATCCTTTGTTAAACTACTATGCCCGTTCATCCTTCCAGTATTATACCACCTTTTCAACAATATCATCGACTCCAAATCCTTCGCCACAATCTGGAAAGAAGCCATTATCACGCCGATTCCCAAGTCTTCGAATCCTTCAGAACCTAAAGACTTCCGTCCAATTAGCATTCTGCCGGCCTTTTCTAAGATCCTGGAAAAAATCCGCTAGAGCAAATCAGCGAATACCTTAGGAGGGCGAACCCGCCACTTCTTGCGCACTGCCAATCCGGCTATCGGAAGGGGTACAGCACGACGACAGCCCTCACGAAAGTGGTTCACGACATCTACAGCAACTTCGACGACAACCGCTGTACAGTCATGGTACTCGTGGACGTCTCGCTAGCTTTCAACTGTGTTCAACATAAGATACTCGCGAACAAACTTAATAGCGAGTTCCTCTTTTCTCCGGATGCATGTGGATTAATCTCTTCCTTTCTGGATGGACGTTCACAGGCCGTTCGTCTCGGAAATACAACGACCGCCGAACGCGGGGTACCAGAGAGCACACCACAGGGCTCATGTCTTAGCGCGCTACTATTCAGCATGTACATAAATAGCCTGCCAACAACACTTACGTGCAGTTGGCATCTTTATGCCGATGATCTCCAAATCTACCTATCGGGACCGATCGCAGAGAGACAGACTTGTGCACATCATCAACAAAGATCTTGCAGCAGTAGTCGGTTGGGCCAAAGAACACTACCTGTTCCCTAACCCGAAAAAACAGGCAATAATTTTCAGCAAGACAGGTGTAGTTGTACCTACCGCGGATATAGTCTTCAGCGGTTCGACGATTCCTCTTAGCAGCAATGTTACAAACCTCGGCCTACAACTTGACTGCAATCTAAGCTGGACCCACCAAGTGAATGACGTGGTGAAAAAAACATATAACACTCTTAGGACCTTCAGACGTTTTACGGCAGTACTTTCACAGCAAACAAGACATAAGTTGGTACAGGCCGTAGTAGTACCTATATTCACCTACTGCAACGTTGTATACTATCCGGGACTATCAGCTACACTCAAACAACAGCTTCACCGCTATTACAAGTCGGCAGTTCGTTTCGTCTACTGACTTCGCCGTCATGACACAACGGCAGCAGTAAGAAATACAATTCTTGGGCAAGATCTACCGTCGAACTATTACCTGCGTATTTGTTGCTTTATGAAGCAAGCTTTCGATGAAATGCTTCCCGGATACATTCTGCAACACCTACAAAGAGGACAACAGCAGCGCACGAGAGGCTTTAACATACCTAGACACACAACCTCCAGCGGAAAAAGTCTGTTGGTATATGGAGCGTCATGCTGGAATGGATTGCCGATGGAAATCAAGCAAGAAAACCGGAAATACGCCTTCAAGAATGCACTGAGGAGAATCATATAGTTTTAGTGCAAGCTAATTTGAAAATTTTATTCGTTCCTAATGTTATTATCTCTAACCACAACTACCTTTCCTTGACCTGATGTACAGTGTAAACTAACAGATTTTCGTATGCAATAAAACTACAAATTACTCGGTAGCAGATGTTTATGTTGAAAACATAACATGGTTGCTATATAGCAACGACAGCAACCGAAAATCAAATAAACAAAGAAGCGTTGCTGGAAAACTTATTTTTTCGGCGGCACCGAGGGGTGACTCAATGTACTGGTAACTGGTGGTAATTTACTCGATCATTTTTTCATCGGAAGATTTCATGAAGTTTCAGGTCGTGTCGTTGGTTATAGCATGTTTTTATTATTATACTGGTCATGTTAACCATAGGTTACTATAATGCAACAATAGCACTTATTGTGAAAACAAAATTCGGGTTAAATGATCAATTTAGTAGAAGCGTGCAGAAACTACTTTATCGACGCTGTCAAAAGGATAGGCAAAAGTAAGAACCTTACAATGTTGGTATTTTCCGCATGGTTTATCACATTTGTAATGCTCTCATATATTCTGGTTGCAGTTAAAAAACTGGAAAATCCAACCAGCGACAATTGTATTTTCTCTGGTTCTAAACAATGGAATCACGGCGAAAGTAGTGGGCTGTTTCCATTCACTGATGCGCTATCCAGCGCATTACTTCCGAGATCATGGATTAGCACTAAACAGGAGAAAAACCGATTGCCGCTGAATGGATTTGCAGCTTTCAACTGCAACCAGAATAGTTTTACTCTATCGATATTTAATAATCGAGTTTTGATTACCTGCCATCTGAAATGTGTTGACATCAGTGGTACTGCCGCTTTATCCAATTGGGTCATCGAATGAAAAAAAAATTATTACATACATCGATAAAGCTGATTTTCGTGATAACAACAATATTTTTTCCAACTCAGGAAAAGTGAAAATAAAATTTAAATTTAAAATAAAGAAATACAGTCGTGATTCGCTGGTTGGGCCATACCTCTGTCCAACTAACGAATTTGATTCGTTAGTTGGACCGACTGACAGATGTCAAAAACTCTCCAAAGGAGACGTTAGTGTGTCATTGCATCTATTCACATCTTTAATAATTGTCAGATTGATTGTCAAAGTAAATTTGACATAAGATTTTGACATTCAGATGATTTTTAGTTGAACAATGGTCCAACTAGCGGAGGTCCAATTAAAACGCGGTCCAGTTAAAAAATGCCCAACCAGTGAATCACGACACTATCAGAAGCATTTGACATATCGAATTTCACGACAAATGATGCCCTGTCAGAAAAATTTGAATGCATGTTTTCCCGGTTTTCCCGACGGGTTATTTCAATTTGACATAAACTTATTTGCATTATGTACCCCTTTCTAAATTAGAATTCCAATTAGAAACCTGTTTCTGAGCACTCTCAGTAAGGATTGCAATTCCTGACACACTGAAACAATATATACACACAGAAAAAAAATGTTGGTAAAAATAAGAGTTTTTCACTTTTAGCAAAAAACAACCAACGCATACTCTTAGTTTAAAAATAAAACTTTTGTTTTGAGTACTATTCTTCATTTGCTTAAAAGGAAAACTTTTGCTTTGATTATTATTCTTGATTAATTTAAAAGTTTTACTTTCAACCTAATAGTTGGCGTTGGTTATTTTTTGCTAAGAGCGGAACACTCTTACTTTTACCAATATTTTTTTTCTCTGTGTAAAGACAAAAAAATGCCGAAGGGCAATATTAGGATAACAAGTTTAAATTTATCCCGCATAATTCACCCCCTACACACTTATTTTTTATTACTGGGTTCAGTAAAAAAATGCTAGGGTTTTGAACAGCAAAACGTTCGGTAATCACCCTAGTAAAACGATCCTCTGACTTCTCAGCAATTAAAAAATAAGTTAAATGTCCAAATAAACCGATCATTCAGTAAAATTTTGAAATCTTTTTCAGCAAATTTTTAATCACAGATAAATCAAATGCTGACTTGTTCAGGAACAAGAATAAACTAAAAGTCAAAATAAACTGTTCAGTCAGTAAGCTTTGAGTGATTTTCCGGTAAATTCCTGATGAGAACAACAAAGAAATGCTGACTTGTTCAGTTATTTGAAACTGAAGTACGACGAATGTCCAGTTAAAGTTACTTTATTTAATTATCGCTTTTACTGTTCATTCAGTAAATTATAATAGTATTATTAAAAATCGAAACTTTCTCAGGTTTTAAATGAAGTTAGGTTGGGAGACTTATTCTATAAGATTTATTACTACTCGCAATCATACCCAAGTAACCATAAGCATTAATTCATTGCACTATATTAGCCATACATTTGCACTAATGTTGCATTGAAACTCCATTACAGCATTAACAATGCAATAAAGCTCTATATTAGCATCAATAATGTATAACTGCACAACCGACATATAGCATTATCGCTTGCTCTATATGCGTATATAAAGCTGATATAACGCGTACATGCTTCAAGGATCTTTAAAGCATGTAAGCTTTACAAGTGCATTTAATGCCATTATAGAGCAAATAAAAAACCGATATAATGCTATTTTAATGCTGTGGGTTTATTTGTTATGCAACTCTTCTTGAAGATTATATTCGGCATATTTTATTTCAATCGAACATATGCAATATAGTCCAGGGAGCAAACGCAGCGCACTTACCGTGAAGGACGAGGTAAGGTACCTCAGTTGGAGACTTACTAAAGGTAATTTTCGTAAAACATTCATATCATATCAGAACGAAAAACCATTATGGATATTCATTAGAATGCATTAGAAGAAAGTCAATTACAGTTTTAAACAGAACAATTTATTTTTATTTTTTTTTCTTTTTGCTCATCATAACGAAAGGAAATATAAGAAATGGTTTTAAAATCATGGCGAACAATGACAATCAGCCGAAGCACTTTTATAGCATTAGTAGTGCTAATATAAGGCTTTAAAATTTGACATTTGTGCGCTGGAGCTATATAATAGCATTAGTACTGCAGAAACGAGCTGTCAATCTCTGCACAGTAATAGCACTATATTTCGCCTTTTCTGGCATATCAGCATTATATAAGAATTTAGGGCTTCACAGCTCTATAAGACTGCATTATATGTGGATCTAAAGCAGATATTAGGCTACGATATAATGCTTATTGGTTACTTGGGTATGTATATTCGAAATAGACTTTTTGATCTCCTCCAGAGTTGTGAAAGAAGACAAATCTCCTTTTTCTTTGGCGGTTTGACAATTCTTTGTCATGGCAAATGGATCGTTGAGGGTGCTTGTTTTTTATAAGTCGTTGCAAATGGGAGAAATTTTGATACGTCATCCGGCATTGAGCAAATGTGCAATTAAATAAATAAAAGTCAGTCCGAAACTTTTTTCTATCAATGTACCAAGATACATGGCGCGTCCATTTATGTAATCGAGAAAATCGCCTGCAAAAAAAACATTTGATTGAATCTTTCGAATGCGCCATATTGGTTCTAAACCTCCAAGCTAAGAATGTGAAAAAATGGTAAGAAATAAAAAGTACTTACAAAATAAATCTTCAATACCCGCATCTTTTTTTTTATTTCGATTATAGAGGTTTTAACCTTAAGGTTATTCGCCTCTTCGGGTTAGAAAATTCTCTTATGAAAAATTTCTAACCCTATGTGCGGGGTCGGGACTCGAACCCAGGTGCGCTGCGTACAAGGCAATCGATTTACCAACTACGCTACGCCCACCCCACCCGCATCTTCTCAACTGAGTGTTTGAATGATTTGATCCATTTTGGCCTTTGAATTAAAAGAACCTTAAAAATGCGATTAATTTTTTTTAACATCTCATGCACGTCGCGAGTTCTCTCTAAAAATGACGACAGAAAAAATTTGACAGTTGATTTGCGGTAACAGGTTATTAAAAGTTAACGAAGTACAGTAATTTTAAATAGCTTTGCTGAACAATCAGTTCAATGTTACTGGATAGTATTTCTCTACTGAAAATAAAAAAATATTTTGACAAATTCAGCTAAAACTAAAGCGGAATTCAGCAATCGCTTGGGGAAATTACCGACAGTCGTTAAGAAATGCAAATTGTTCTTCATTTTTTTAATCTGATTGCTGAAGTCTTCGTAAAAATATTTTTATACTGTTAAGTACCGCAAAAAATACCGACCAACTTTCGGCTGGTTAAGTGTGTACAACAGTCAGTTTTGCCCCTGGGGTGAATTTAGGGGCAGATCATTTGAGATGCATTTTGATAAATCAGCTAAGTTGAATGCATTTTTTCTCCATCAAAATAGAAATTCATAATGTATTTTGCGTTGCTTGTAAGACGTCAAAATCGTACAAGAAAACTAGCCCTACATTTAACAAAATGTCGAACAAACTGAATAAGCGTAGGACGTTTGTTAAACAAATTTTTCTGTGAGGGAGTGCAAAGTTGATGCAAAAATAGAATTTAAATGCATTTTTTCTAATTTGATGCAAATTTATTATACATTCCTAGAGTGATCTACCCTTAGGGGTGAATTCACCCCCGGTTGATAACAACTGACCTACACTGATAAAATAAAGTACCCATTAATGCGTAGAAAACTACGCATTTTCAATAAAAGTGGAATAATCCATTAAATGGATAAAGAGTTTGTACCCATAAATGAGTACAGACCTAGGGGCAGATCACTTGTGATGCATTTTTAAAAATCAGCGAAATTAAATGCATTTCTTTCCATCAAAATAGAAATTCGTAATGCATTTTGCGTTGCGTCCCTACAAAAATCAGCCTTACATTCAACAAAACATCGAACAAAGTGGATCAGCGTAGGACGATTGTTAAGTAATCTTTTCTACGAGGGAGTGCAAAGTTGATGCAAAAATGGAAATTAAATGCATTTTTTCTAAATTTGTTATGCATTCCTAGAGTGATCTGCCCATAGGTACAGACCTTGTACGTCAACCTGGGTATTTTTACCCATTATTTTTCGTAGAACTGTTACAACAAAATGAGTAAAAAATACCCATTTATGAAAATCGCGCCAGAATGAAAAATACTGTCAATAGAATTGTTTCTGAATTTAAAAAAAAACATTTAACATTTATTTCACATTATTATCTTCCTATAAAAGTATAGGAATCTAGATGGAGATCTTATTCCAAAACTCCTTAACAAAATTAAACCGCCAACTGGATATATTTTTGATGGCTGGATCTTTTGGCTGCTGTAAAAATGCCGAGCTGGTGCATATTTGCAACATCCTCAGTAGTCTAAACGGCCGTTGTTTTCGGAGCATTGCCGAAATGTTACGTTTCCGCCACGGACTCCGATGCAAGCCGATAATTTGCAGGTTCCGCTACGATCCTTAGTTTGCAGGTTAACTCGCTTGAAATAATTCTTAAGGACTTTTTACCCATTTTTAAGATCAATATATACATTGACATTACCTCATCGAGTAGTTGTGAAATGGATAAAAAGTACTCATTGTTAGAAACAAAAAATACCCATTTTTTGACAGCTCGAATAACTTCTGAAAATGGGCAATTTGAATACATAAAATGGGTAAAGTTTTTTTATCGTGTAGAATAATGTTTCAATTCAATGACGTAAATTAAAAGATCTGGCAGATAAATGGAGCTGAGCTGGTAAAGCAAAAAAGGTAAACAATCCCGAAGCAACCAGTGAAGACGTCATTGAGTTCCAAAATGGCAGCAGGCGAACATTAATTAAAACACACGGAGTGACATCAGCACGTTTCACTTTTGCTATCGGTGATGTAAACAAACGGAAAAAATCACATACACTATGAAACATTTCTTCTGCGTATCGGTGATAGGTACAATCATCTGCCAGACCTTTTGCTTTTAGGCATGGGTTTCAATTGACTAATCCATGTGCAGTTGTGTCAGTGCGAGATTGAGTTTTGGACTCAAGTTACCTCAAGGTTTGGTAGTGTGCGTAAGAAAAATTGTGCTCAGCTTTGCTACCAGATTATCCATTTAAACCTTTCCAAAACTCTAAAAGAAGAATATAAGTCGATTTATTAGATCATCACGATTCAATTCATGCAAAATACCTGCTGGAAAAACCATTGGCTTAGCTGAATGGTGCTTTTGAAAAAGTGGCTGTGGTTTTTTCATTGCGCTGTTGTGTTGCGTACCCCAGCACGGTGTGGTAGTGTGACAAAAAATCACAGCCACTTTTTCAAAAGCACCATTTAGCGAAACCGATAGTTTTTCCAGCAGCTATTTTGTATGATTTGAATCGTTGTGATCTGATAAATCGGTTGATATTCTTCTTTTAGAGTTTTGAAAAGATTTAAATGTATAATCCGGTGGCAAAGCTGAACACAATTTTTCCCACCCATACTACCCAGCGTTCAAAACTAACACATGCTCAAAAAAGGTAACTTGAACCTTAAATAGGGTGAAATTTTTGCCAAATAAAGTTGAGAATCGCTGTGTGCGTGTCTTATTTCGTATTCATATATGCCTATACACATGGCAACTGTGTTGGTGTCCTTGACGTCAAATAAGTCGATTGCCTACCGCTCGCCGGTATGCGTTTGACCCTCTCTAATCGCATTTCGTTTGCTGGGTAAAGCCACTTTCAAGTAAGACCGATATGCGGATATAGTTTCAAACCAATTAAAAATCGTTCCAAAGTTTTTAAAGTTGGTCATATATATTTCTACATTGGATAAGTCGAGCTCTATCGAATAAAAGTAGAATTTTATTTTTCATGTAATAAGTCAATTTATATTCAAGAATGATCTATCGCAGTGAAAATCATTTTTAAAGTGCGGTAAAATAACCTGTACCTTTTGTAATGACAACAGAATGAAAGGAGGATTTTTCTGACACTCGCGACAACACTGGGCTTCAATAGCAAATATGGCAGGCAGAGGTGGTCATGATAATAATAGGTAAATTAAATTACATTTTTGCACTAATTAATCACGATTGTCGCGGAATATTATATAGTGAAATCGTTCTCCTCGGAAATATCCGTCAAACGAAATACGGTGTCTGTGTTTCGGGTTCGTATGTGCAACGAAAAAGCAGTTTTAATGTACATCTCGTGGTGCGTTTCGGAAGTCGGCTGGTCCTTTCTGTTTGGTTGAATTGTGCTGTCGGCGAATATTACGGCATTTGTCCCAAAAATAAGCAACTAGTTTCAAACAAAAAATAAGCTAAAAATAATTTTCCACATCCGGGAATAAAGTGATATTGAATCCGGTATACAGTGTATTATAAAAAAATGAAGCTAGCAATAGTATTATTGCGTAATGTTTTGTTTATCCACGCGTTTTAGGATCCTGGGAATTTTTTCGCAAATTTTGACTGCGATCGGCAACCAATTTTCATCTATTACACACACCTGTACAACTGCCTTGCGGTGTTACAATTCAAATAATTACATCAATTTGTAGAAAGCTAGTACCAATGTTCTCTACAGCCGTGTTAATCGTTTTCTAGATATGGAGGTGAACGGCAGCGTAGACCGCTTCCTACGGAGCCTCCGTTTATCGCGTATGTCGGCAATTTGCCACAGGGCGTTGTCCAAGGCGATCTCAACAGGATATTCAAGGAGTTCACGGTGAAAAATATACGTTTGGTCAAAGACAAGGAAACAGATGTCTTCAAGGGATTTTGCTACGTTGAGTTCGGATCGTTGGAAGAGCTGAAACAGGCATTGGAGTTAGACGGGATGATAATGCTCAACGACAGTATGGCCACCTTGAGGATTGACATAGCGGAGCAAAAGAAAAACGATCGGTAAGTTGGCTTTTTAATTTTTTGCATTGCACTAGACCCTGGTAACGCCAAATACACTTCAAAACGACAGATTCTTTGCTAAAGTTTAATGTTTAATATAGGAACATTGTTAGTGACTAGAGTGGGTTAACTTCCAGATTTGGGTGTAAAATACGTCTTGTTTTGTAATTTATTAAACGTACGGTAACCTGTTACTTGTGTTTAATTTAAGTCAAAGAAGTATATTTATCAATGAGTGTTGTAAAAAAAATTCAAGTTGCAATCTGCTTCGGTATCAGTGTCTAAAATCAATAGCAAAGTTTCATGAGCGTTCCTTCTAGACGCTGATCTTGCAATAGGCGTAATGTTTTCATTTTCGCCAATCTGTTTCTTCCAAGCAAATCGGCAAATTAGGTACCATGTTTCCGGTTTAGTTGAAACCATAACGAAGTAAAACTTGATGACATTTAATCTGTTGTTGAAAATACTAAATTGCACCTACAGCGCGCTTTGGTTGTCCTCGAAAACGGCTTATGCTCCTTGCCGAAGTCATCATAATATCGTTTTACCTACGCTATTTAGGGCAAATTACGAGGCTTCCTTCAAAGAAACAAATTCCTCTTCTAGTTGATTATGAAACACGGGAGCTACCCACACTGGCCATCTCAACAAGCCATGATAATTGTAACCATTAAACAGATTTCCGGTATTGCTTGCATTGTTCCCCTTCAGCATCGGAATAACCAACCAAACGATTCTACGACATTCCTCCGAGAACCATTCCCCAGAAACTAAAACACCGAAGGTTTTTCCCCAGAAAGAACTTTTCAGAACAGAAAAACCATTTCTTCGAAAGCACTAATTCCTAGAAAACAATATCCAAAATGTACTATTTCCCAGAAAAGCATTACCCAGAATGAACCAACGCCCAGAAGTTCACTGCCTATAATCGCAAGCCAGTCCCATGTACACGCAGAATTTTATTTATGCATCGGTAGCATACTTTTCTATCTGCATGGTAATGGTTTCCGGACGTGACCGATTCATGAGCGCGCGAAAACGGATGTTTGTAGGTTCGTGTTTGAGACAGCGTTTGAAACTTCGCGAGCGCTAAAACGTTCTCCTTATTACCAGGTTGTTATTAAGTTTGCACGATCGCGAACGTAGGTGTGCGTTGTTATTCGCGAAGGGCTTAAGCGTTCGTACGTTAACGTGTCTGTCACGTGTGCTCGCGTTCATGTGACTTCGCGTGTACAAGACTGGATTTTGTAACCGTGTGGCATTTTCTATATACGCGTGCGTTCTTGGATGGTCACGCGGACCTTCATTTTGATAGTTAGTTTTTGGTGTACAATCCACATTCTGACAGGGAGTAAGTTACCCCATATCACTAGAGTCCTCGGTCATGTCGCCATGTAACGTGGTGTCCAGTGGATATGAGAGCTTTCTTTTTTTAATTGATCCAATTGAAGGCATGGACATAGTCTGCTGATATCAAGGATAGAAACATCCGGAAGTGACCGATTCATGATCGTGCGTGTGCAGGAGTTTTTAGGTTCACGCTTGAGACCGCGTTTAAAAATTTATAGGAGCTGAAACATTCACTTTATCACTGGGATGCGATCATGTTTACTAGATCGCCGATGTAGATGCCGGGGATGATAGCGAAGGGCTCAAGCATTTGTATATTAACGTGTTTGTCACGTGTATGTGACTTCGTGTGTATAACGTCGATTTTATAATGACGGATTGTGCATTTTTGTTTGATCGCGCGCGGACCGTGAATCTGAAGCTTAATTTTTAGTGTATGATACAGATAGTAGATTAGTCCAGGCTGGTTAAACTTTTGGACGTGACCGTTTCATGATCGCGCGAGTGGTGGGTTAATGTTTGAGACCGCGTATGGAAGTTTAAAGATGCCACGTTTACTTAATTACCGGGGTGTTTTCATGTAGGCGAAATCGCGGGCGTAAGTATATGTGGATTATTGCAATTGCATGGTCGCGTTTGTGGCCAGTTTTGTGTTATCGCGAAGGCCACGAGCGTTTGTACCTATATGAGTATAGATAGCGTATAGCAGAGATATACTAATAAAAGGAATCATAACATGCTAAATAAAGAAAAAAAGATGCAAAGAGCTTGACTAGAAGTGTATAAATTGAACAATACTATTTTGGTATACATAAATAATGGAAAAGCAAACTAATAGATGCACAGAAAAAACAGACCAATGAAGTAGAATAGAAAAACACATGTAACATGCAATCAAACTCGTCTAAATGCAGCAAATGTTGTATATTTATCATTACCGACAATTGCATGCTGTTAGACTTTCATCATGTTATGCTGGCCGGGAATGGATGACTCACGTGCGTCGGTAAATTTATTTTACCCTAATTTATCCAGCCCGACTTTCCCCAATGAATAGAACTAAATGCTCAGATTGATCACCAGAAGAATTAGCCACTATTCTATCATATACGTCAGTTCTGCATCCATTCCCTGACCCAACTGTCATAAATACTCAGACGAATACATACATAGATACACATACGACTAGCACATAACAGTTGTACACTAGTACGAAAAACAACGATTATCACAAAGCTACAACTAATAGGTTTCTACTTATTCTACTTTATTAAATTAATTTAATTATTAAATTAATTTAATTGGTATATGCACGATGACGAAGTCGACCGATAAATGGACGCACAATGACCCTCTCCGTGAGCCCCGTCCACGAATGCCACCAATAGAACAATATTTGCAAACATGGTACACAGCAAAAGTCAATCTACGTCGATCCGCCTGTCGGCCACGCCACCGCCCATAGACCAGTGGTTTAGCGTTGGTATGCGCTGGTGCGGAGTATGAAAAGACATATAACATAAAAAAGGCGCATAAGCCCTCTCGGTCTCCTCGATGCACCACTATCGAGGCGTAATGCAGTACCCATCTTAAAGCAATTGATGCTTGATGATGTTTGCAATACCGTCAAACCCCTAAACCTTGGGGAGGGGGCAAAATACTTTAGGTCAGTCTTGTTTCAAAATTGAAACAGTTTTTTTTTTTAATGAAGGGAGATTGCTTTTGTGGAATTTAAAATTACCACCATAACAACTACCGATATGTAACAGGACAGGGACCATTAAATTCTGTATAAGACTAAGAAATATATCGTAGTTCGCGAGTAAGGGTAACTACTGTTAGCTTTTAAAATGTTCGGGTTTCTTTTCGAACCCGAAAATTGTGAAACAGGTCTATAGCTAGATGCTTCTGCTGAATTTTTATCTGGTTTCAGAATAGGAATAACTTTGGTAGTTTTTCATCTTTCAGGAAACAATGTTAACTCAAAATATTTGTTGAATATTTTTACCTCAAAAATGTTAAAAAGTCCATAATAACTTGGAGCTTTCATATTTTTAATTTTTTAACCTTTCGGCAGTCACGCCATAACCGCGACTTCCGGAGGATTAATGATGGATTTGATTTCTTTCTTTTGTGAAATATTTATTTCTTAAGAGTGTGAATCTATGCTTAATTTCTTTTGTTAGATTCTGATAGATAAATTCTCCGTAAGATACTAGAGTAGTCTTTTGTGGCCAATCAAGTCCTCCGCTGTAACTCGACATTTTCCTCTTCGGCTAATCTGCAACGAGGCTTTTAAGTCCAGGAGGAACGATTATCACTGTTATCGGAGGAGGTGATTGCTTTTTATTGTCATTGGTAATACGCACAATGCCAGAAAATTTACAAATTTCAAGCTTCACATTCGGATAAAACATCGAACGAGTTGCTGCAATCAATTGACTAGGCGGGTTAAACTAGATGCTGGCGATCGGTAGGCTATTGAAACTTTGTTCTAGGGCACTCGCCGTAACTTGTCGTTTACTGTAAAAATAGTGTGGGTAGTCTTGAGAAAGACTATTTGTGACCGGTTCGAACGAAGGTTCAAGCCGGTATGACAAAAAAATGTACAGTTTACATGAATAATGTGATTGTCGTATAATTTTGAATCATCTTCAATTTGTACACTGCACAGTTGGCCTGGCCGCTTCAATGATTGTGTCACATATCATATATGCAAGAAACATTAATATTGACAAGAAAAATTGTAGGCGAATGTCCGCAATTTTCCAGGATCCCTGCACTGCCCATAACAGCATAAGAGTCCCATGTTGAAAAACAGCAAGCCGAGAAAAACGCTGTTCAAGATTGTCCCATTCATTGAGCCAAATGGATGGGACTACCATGTTTTGGTATTTTTTTATATATTTTCTGAACAAACCCGGTAATCTTATTTATGCAGTGTGATTCAGTGGTGATACAGAATACAATCCAACGGATAACTCATTTTCGACAAAAATCCACATGGGACTCTTATGCGTTTATGGGCAGTGCATGTATTGGCTGAGTATGTGTGGACTAGACTAGATTAATAATAGTTTACATAGATAAGAAGGGTACATTGAAATTATTAGCTAGGTAACTAGATTTTATGAATGGTCGGGGAATCACACATTGGTTTTTTTTCCGAGCGATGCGATAACTGATACATGCCATTTTTATGCAATGGATTAACCAACTTTATTTAACCCTCCGGAAGTCGTGAAAATGGCTCACTGAACGAACACCCGCTGGTGCCCAAAGACAATTTCGCTTGATTTTCAGAGCAGCGTGCACTAGCGCGACTGCCGGAAGGTTAACTAGTTGGATTACAAAATTATTCAGATTGTTCCAGATTTGTATAAATCATTCAAACATACAGATTATTTTTATTTGGCACAGATTTGTATAATTTTCTCCAGACAACTCGGAAAATAGAAATATACGTTATCAAAATTACTTTTGTTGATTCTAAAACCACTGCAAACATTTTTAAAAAGGTTGCACCAACTTATCCAGACAACTCTAGACTTAAAAAAGTAATACCGATGTTTTGAAAAATCTTTTGGCGTCCCGTAATGGTACTCTTTTTGATATTCTCATTTTAGTGGTGGCTTCAACAGGCGAGGAGGTGGTGGTGGTGGTGGCGGTGTTCCACCTAACCGCGGTGGTGGAGGCTTCAATAATAAAGGAGGAAACCACAATCGGCAAGGCGGTGATAGGAATTATGGTAATGATAATTTTGGAAGAAATGACTTCGATAGAAATCGTGGACGTTCCAATAATTACAATGGTGAGTTTCCAAAACCTGTACAATGGGGTGGTGCGAAGTATAAACATTTCACAACAGATCGGTCACCGTTTTTTACTAGTTTCCTTGCAATAACCTATACTATGGGGTTACATCGCTGCAGAATCGGATTCTTTTTTTTGGCATGAAGCACCAAAATATGAAAGGCAACAATAATCCATAGATGTACAAATGTTCTATTCTGCTGCGATGTCTGTCAGGAACATTTTGAGTGTATAGAAAACTTCAAATGCGTTTTTATTGTTTTGCTTTTTCAATAGATATGCAATGCAATTGCTCCGAAAATCGACTTTTTAACCGAGCCCCGGAATGCCGAGTTTCATACAACATTCGATTCAGTTCGATAAGTACGGCAAATGTCTGTTTTTTTAGGGGACAAAAACAAATTTTCAAAACATTCTGAGCAGGAAAAAAATGTACAAAAACCAACAACTCCGGGAACGGGCTTGGACAGCCGCCCGACCAGCTTAAATAAACTGCAACCTGAGGGAGAGATTTTTTATGTAAACAGCTTACACTTCAATCCAACTATCTTGACGTTAGTTATTTCAGTAGGGTTACAGAACCCCTCCTCGACACACTACCAGTTTTCGACCATCCACACAACGTGGCAATTTCTGTATGGTAGTAGGAAAGCTAGCTGTGGGTCGAGAATTAGTGCTCTTCAGCTACGAGGACAATCTGGGCGGCAAACTTCAGATTGTCTAATTTACTGAGTCCTTCGGCTCCCTTGTGCCATTCAGTACCACTTTCGCCTTGAGCTCCCAACGTGTTCGCGAACTACTCGTTATAGTCCCCAACGATGGACCTAGCCTACTCAGACGGAAAATCCCGCAGTGAGAGCCGGATGCCCAAGGTCAGTTTGGCGATTCCGGTGGTGTCTCGTTGCGGTGTACTCAGTCTATTTCGCGGCGCTGAATCTAACTTACGCCGATGGAAAGTTTTTCCGATGCCGATTCTTCTTTGTTTTTCGCTATATTTCTATCGGGTTAACCGGTAGGGTGCGGTTGTCGAACCGCCGATTCCAAATAGAGCATGACATCCGGTTTGCTGGCGCACCGACGACCCATACCCGGTGCTCTGTCGTAGTCTACTCGACTAGTCCCCTCCGGTGGATTTAGCCTGCTCCAGTGAAGAGTTTCCTGGCGGTGATTGCTCTCCCGAAACCGTTGCTCGCTGTTTATCACATCATTCCCGCTGTAATCTGTGTAGCTTCTGTATACAACATTATCCGGGTTGACGTTCAACCCTTCAGTTTTAAGTTTCTCTGTGCGCAACGGTGACGTTGCGTGTCCGAGCTGATCCGGAGTTGTGTCAGGTGGCAGTTCAAATCGGCGTGCTTTCTAGGTCCACCTTCCTTTCTCCGTATTGTCTCATTCCTGTTGCCACCTCGCCATCGAAGCGATTCTCACCATTTTCCTCGCGTTTATGGTGTTTCTCCGATTGTTGCACTCGATATCCTCCGCCAGGGTGATCATTCGCGCGATAACGTATGCTGCTTCCGACGATATTGTTCTGTGAACACTCGCGACTCGCCGACGTTTGCATGATCCTCGCTATTGCGTTCACTGCCTTCGCCGAGTTTTCGCATGCGTAGTCGACGTAGTTGTTGAAGCTGCACCGGTTGTCCATCATCACTTCCAATTGCTTCCGTGCACGCTTCGATGCATTCATGTACCCTCCGACGTCGATCTGCATCCGCTAGACCGTGTTCCAGTTGCTGATCATCAACAATTCCCCGTCTCGATCGCGTCGATCGTCTCCGTCACCGGCATCACTATTTCGCTTTCCTGTACAGCCGCAGTTTCAAGACCACATCGTACATCCCGTTTCAGATAGTTGGAGCCCTAACATGGACCGCTGTGACTCGTATTGACTTTTGTCCTTCGTTCATCTCATACAGCAGCACTCTGCTCTGGAAGTAGCTCTTCAGGATCTGACATAGATAGCTGGGCAGCGTTGCGACGATGGCTTCCCAGCTGGCCCTGTTAGACGCATTTTTCAACTCTATCGTGAATACAGCAGAGTATCGATTTTCTCTTCGCTTTTGTTTAGATTCCTTGGTACTTTACAAATTACCTCCTCTGACGATACTTCTTTGCGAAATCCGATTTTGATTATTTGCGTGGATGAATAAACTAATGTGTTACATAGCTCGTAAATTGAATCAAAATTCACAGTAAATTGGATCTGTGGTCCCGATTATTCTCAAAGTGATGTTTGCATTGTGACACACAAACAAACATGCGATCAACACAAAATTCGCATCTATATAGCCATATTTGATTTAGCACTCTAAAACAAAATCAGATATTCTGTTGGAGATTCCGACCTCAATGGCGATTTATTTTCTTCAGACGACTCTTGATAATACCAATTTGAAAACCTTGTGCGAAATTAATATAAGTAGATGATCTATCTCGAAACTGAAAATCATTTGATATTTTGTCATCTTCGAAGAAACAGGCATAATTTCAAACTTGACAGAAAGTAAGGGCATTGGACATTATTTTGAGCTATACAACCGCTGAGGGTCTTTTGGTATAATTGTTTTTATGCTCAGGAAAATATTAATTTAGCCAAATGGTTTTTTTTTGCGTGAGTAGATTTATTGATAAAGTTATAAGTTATCAGGGTGTTTTTGGGTAAATGCTTTGCCGTGTGTATTTTGATGCCACGATTGTTGAGAATAATGTTTATCGTTCGGAGAAAATTATTGTATATGCAGTTTTGAACGGCTAATGAAAAGCCAACATGCTGAGCGTAATGGACAAACGAGTGGATCACAGGTTTGCTTGTGAGGAGCCACCACTTCAGAAAGCGAGTCGGCGACCACATCGCCTGGTGGATTCGCATTGGTTTTGCGTCGCGTGGGATCTTTGGTTTCGGTTGTGTGGCAATGGCGCATATTACACTAGCGTCTACTTGAAATTTCAAGATGTAGAAACCGCGACTTCAATGGGTATATATGCCATACGCGAGCGGTAGGTGGCAACTCTAGTTTACACTTGTACAACGATGGAGCTATTCAAACAGGGTTGCTATGATTAATAATAAAATCCACTTGTTTTGAAGTCATGCTACTTCTTAAGCTAATAACTTTTCTAGCGAATTTTCACAAACTTACAATGTTCCACGAATGTGTTCAGTAGAAGAATACCTTTAGAAATATATAGTGTTCCATGAATTGATTGATGAGGTGATTTTTTAAGAATTTATTTTCAATTTTAACCGATTTTCCATACTAATTTCCATATAAACTTTGAAATTTTTGGAGGGTCCGTAGACACAACCGATCGGTACCAAAATTTGCACAATTACTAAGAGACATAAAAGAAATCAGTAGGGCCTGGTGGAGCCAAAAGTCAAAAATTGAACCAGTCTAGTATACATATATCAACTTATTATTTTTAAAATCTGGCGATATCTAGTAATAATAATTAATCGGTCTGCCTCGATAGATTTTTTTCCATTATATAAATCGAAAGAACGGCTGATGATATAGAGAAGATATTAATTTTAATTATTCAAACTCTGTCTTGAAGAGCGACAACTTATTGGTGGAAATTTAGGGAAATGTCATAATGCAGAAGTTTTCATGATCTCGAGGAGTGATACGTTTGTGTACGGCAGGTGCGAGCCAAATGACCATTCCCTCAAGATACAAATAGTTATGTCAAATGCCCGTTATGCCAAAATACCTTCAGTGTGATCACCGCAAAATTATGCCAAATCATCATTTTCCCGAAGTTATAAATAAATACCTTAAATTTCCGTTATGCCAATTGACCCAGAGTGTAACCCCTTTTGGAAGCTACGCCCTATGTCAGTTATGCTAAACGTCCATTATGCCATATAGCCCTGGTAGCTGGGAAATTGCGGAACACGATTATGATTATCGCCAAATTCTTGTGCTATCGCGTGACAATATCGAACAATCATACAACATCCTTAGTATTAAGATTAATCAGACATAAACTAGAGTTTTGGATGAGATAACCGCGAACCGGTGACAAGTCAAAGTGAATATGTTAATAGTTTGCAGTAACTTTTTAATTGGTTCGCTTGACGCCGGTTTGCATTCTCTCTACCACAACCAGAAACTAATGCATTTTTCAACAATACAGAAGATCTATCATCGTCTGTCGACAAAATGAAAGATCTATCGTTTTCAGATCGTGGTCCCAACCGTGGTCGGTATGGTAATTTCAACGAGGAAGGTGGTGGAGGCCGCGACGACTGGAGTCGCGATCACGACGGACGTCCTGGCAACGATAGAGGCGGAGACAATTACAGCCGTGATGGTGATCGGTTTAATCGCTACGGAGGTGGCCCCGGCAGTTCCGGCGGTGGTCGTCGAGACCATCGTGATCACGACAGGGGAAATGATCGTTCACAGCCAGGTCAAGGTCCGGCACTCAGTCTGGCAGAACGTGATGCCGGTAGACCTAAATTGAACTTAAAGCCACGCACTGTGGCTGCTCCTTTAAATGCTTTGGCAGACACGAAGCAAGCGGCTGCTATTTTCGGTAATGCCCGACCGCGCGAAGAAAACATTGCTACAGAGGGCAGAAATCTGGAGGAGTCGGAACGTAAAACGTCCACGTCTTCGTCGACGGCAGGAGATGACAAGAACGGGCCAAACTGAAGATTTTCTTTGGTTTATAATAACGTTAACGTTTAATCCCTTTTCCCTTTTATCAAATGAGAGCGAAAGTAAAACAGACTTTACTAAAGGCATACAAATAGGAAGAAAAAATCCAAGCAGGTTTGTAATGCGAAAGTACATACCCATACATGAAAATACATACACATAAAACAGAAACGATACAACCTAACGTAAAAAGTATGTGTTTAATTTATATTTTGATTTTTACGCTTTTTTCTACGATTTAATATTAACATTAAAGAAAAAGAAAAAATTGCAAAAAGAAGGAATGAAATACAAAATAATGTGTAATTATAATGCAAATAATTATTGAAGCAGTAAAATATATTAATTATTATAGCACATTGATATATTCAGAACCTAAAAGATTAATGATTAAACAAGGGAAAAGCTGAAAACTGAAATTTTACTATAAGACAAACAATAGTAACAAATACACTTTCTTGAGCTTGTCAAACAGAGGAATGATTACATAGACAAGTCAAGATTTTGCGTTTTAATTTCTTTAGCTTTTCTACTTGCGTTGAACGGCTTTTGTGTTTAAGGTTGAGGTATGGAGTGCTTTTATTTAAGAAGGATCGCGAATGCATGTGACTCTATCAACAGCATATGAACCTAGCTTGCTATTGAGGGGAATTTTCATCTAACGAATTTCCTTACAATTAAGGATAGTTTTACATTCAGACACTGGTAGCTTTACGCAATCAAAGTTTCTTATTTTTGATTTTATTCTATGGACACAACAGCGTATTGTGATTTGAGTTCTTTAAAAACTTTACTATTTCGTTTGATTCAAAAATATTCAGTCTTAGATATTTCGCACGAATCGCCTCGTTTGGATCGGTTGAACATTTTTAAAACTAAATTCCCACTGCAGAAATGTAAAAAATAATAAGGCATATTATACACCCCTATGTTTAAGTGTTGTTGAAATAAATATGAGATGAATGACGACATGAAAAATGAATGAAATAAACTGATGAAACAACTAAAACTTGGAATATGCATATTTGTATTTCATGGCCTTAAATGGGTTAAATGAATATCACTGTCCTTAGATTTATGTACCTATATCTTTGGTTTAATCATTTTCTGTTTATGGCGATATGGCGGATGCTAGAACCGTTGCAAATTTTTTTCGATTATAGAGGCTCTTTTGTACAATATTGTATTTAAAAGAAACCATCGATAGAAGGATTCAGTTGATTCAAAGTAGCGGTTTTTGTATGCTAAGTACAAAAATAACATTAAAGGTAGCATTTTACTAGTATGACATTGCTTGTACTGATGTACGCTGATTGTGATAAAAATTCCAGCGCTTTCTGCTTGAACAAGATAACTTTTGCCAATAAAGTAATTCCGTCATTACGTTGATAATCGATGGATTAGGATCAATTTCCTGCAACTCATTATCGGATGGTGTTACTGTTCAAAATACGGTTTCGAACAACATATGTTCATAACTGATTCAAAAACTCACGCCCTTTTGAAAAACTTCTCTTTGTTCAAAAGATTGCAAGTGGAAAACATGGAGATAGGGTGACGAGCATATTTTCGCCATGTTTCTATTATCAAGCTACCCATTTGAAGCCGTTGTTTAGAGAAGTGTCTGCCATCTTTGTTCAACGCTTTAAGTCAAATGGTAGCGCAACAGTAGGGGCACTCGATTCATGTTTTCGTTGCGCTCAAACACGAGCATTTAACTGTTTTCGGAGCATTTGCGTTATTATCTTGGTTCTTAACAACGAAGCAAAACTGTTGATGTCAACTTTCACGCATTCCATTGCTTGTAGGCCAAGAAATTAATGAATTAGTGAGACACCCTGCATAGTATGGTGAAAATAGGCACTTTACCCTACATAAATCGAACACAGAGCTTGGTATGAATCGAAGTTGGCCGAGTGTTTTGGTCTGCTGCATTCTCGTGCAATCCTCCTAAAAACGATGATTTGTTTTGATAGTTCTGTTTACATTAATCCTCAAAATTGTCTGCAGAAATTATGTATATATGCCGTGGAAAGCACTTCATCATGGAGTAACGTTAATAATTTGCTGGTTGTTTTGGTGCCATCAACCAACCAGGGCTCATTTGGTCCCCGTTAGGACATGGATATGGTTACCCCAGTCTTGGCAGCTTTGATAACAAATCCCGCCACTCTACGATTTCAACGAACTAAGGGCACATTTATTCAACCTCACATAACTTTTAACTCAGATGTAACACACGGGAAACAGTTTAAAAGTTAAGGGTGAAGAAATCGACTCTAAGGTAAGTAAGCATGGTTACTTGTCTGTGTCTTGTTTGTTAAATCTTGTATTTTTATTTATATAATTTGTTCATGTGACATGGGTGAATAGAGAACAGCGAGTCTAGTTAGGCCATTACATTTTTTTCAACTTCTCTCCAGCTCATAGGTGTGTGCACAAGCATAGGACTTGATCTCAGGATGCTTAGTTGATCCGGATGAATTATGTCTACCGATTTTTGTAGAAAAATTCAAAGAATGTTGTCGATATTAAATGATAGCCCATTTAATTAGAGATAGTGTGAAAATCCGTTTCTATGATGCCCTGTCCTGTTAGGACAGATTCCATCACAATCCTGACCTGCCGAATTCTCGTCTTCGCAGCCGATCCAGGAAAGTGGGTGTTCATTTGAAAATCGAATGTTGCATTATTGCCAATTGTGAGAGAACCTACTTTCTACTACTGCCCAAGTCAGACGTACAATCAGTGATGCCACAAGTACAGATTTATCTAGAAAGGTACAGATTTTTGAAGCGTTTTTGGTACAGATTCTGTACGGTACAGATTACAGATTTTTGTAAAAAAGTACAGATTGGTACAGATTTTTTTAGATGACAGAAGAGTAAAATAATTTAACCTTGCGATGCATCCCATAATGTGCACAAAGAGCGAAACACAAAAAAGAGCGGCACAAGAACACTGCGATGTGGAGATCACCCGCCCAAAGAGAAACTTGAAAACGAAAAAGAGAAAGAGCTGTGCACCAAGAGATGCAAAATTTCGCACATTGAGTCACCTTGAAGAGCCACTTTTTTGTGCCTCCCCTCACTGGCAAACAGGGAGGAAGGGGAATCAAACTATTCAGATTCAGATAAAGATTGATCGGAAGAACGTTTTTAAAATGTTTTTTGGTTGTCTTCTCTGCTTCCGTGCGCATGGGACCATGATGCACACTAAAGAGCCTCTTTATTTCTACTCTTTGAGGTGTGCGGCCATGCAGTAGAATGCACACATGGGAGCAAACACATAGGAGTGAAGAGGTTTATTGTGAAAGAGAAGAGTCAAAATTTCTGGTTTGATTTCCCCAAATGAAAAATATGTATAAGAAAAATGATTTTTTCTAAACAACCTTGTTATTGTTTCGGTACAGAATCCGGTACAGATTTTTCTATAGCAGAGTACAGATAGGAAAGATTTTTCAACTCCCGGTACAGGTTTCATTGTGGCAACACTGCGTGCAATCGAACCAAGTGAACAACAACTAGCAACCTCTCGATCTAGTGTGCATTGTCTCGAGAACAAAGGAAACTTTTAATTTATTCTTGCCATCATGAGTAAAGTTGACGAAAAATCTCTGCTCCGACCCAACACAGCGGTCGTTGACTTTAAATTCTGTTCAATAAGATTGAGTTTTCCTGAAGTGGAATACCTGCTGAAGGTGAAGATGCAGCTTAGGTTCAAGGAGGTTATGTATCTACAGTATAATAATCTTTGCAATCCCAGTTAAGCTCAGCCGGAAATGAACTGGAATTCTGGCTGGTTCCAGATCGTATTCCGGCTCCAGTGACACAACCGATTCTAATTAGAATCGGTTGTGTCACTGGAGCCGGTGCACGAACTGGAACCAGCCAGAATTCCAGTTCATTTCCGGCTGAACTTTACTGGGATGTAGTACTCATATCTAGCCAAACATGTCAAATGGTCCAAAGTGAAATGACAGTTTCTCTTTGTTTACTTTTTCTTTCGCTAATAACTCGGCAGTTTATACATTTGTTACTCAACTCTTAGCAGAATAAGCTAGTCGAAATCAAAGTTTTTCGATATATCCTGAAACAATATTGAAAAGTTTTAAGATGACGCCGTAATAATCGAAAGAAAAAGTAAACAAAGAGACGCTTCGCACTTAGGACCATTTGACTTGTTTGTCGAGATATCATTCAACACGTGAGCCCAAGCCGAACGTTTCGTTTTGCAGAACAACTTGAAGCACGTGGCTGAAAGTGATAAAGTTGGAATTAAGATTCCCGTGTATATAGAAAAAGACTATGTAGATGTAAAGCTACATGACCTATCACCATGTACCCCTCCTGATCTAATTGCAAAATACATGTCGCAATACGGAGAAGTGGAATCCGTTACACCTGATACGTGGAGAAATTTCTTCCAAGGTACACCTAACGGTGTTCTTGTGGTGAGGATGCGGATCGAAAGACGTATCTCTTCCAACTTGACTCTAAACCTCAAAACCCACGAAGCTACTATTAATCAAACTACGTTATGCACCCATGTGGGGCAAACTCCTACGTGAAAGTATTGTAATCAGGCAGCGCACCACGGACAACCTTGCGCGGAAGATACAGAGGAGAATGCATCTCTACCGATTGCCAACGCAACCACGGCAAACCAACCCAAAAAAGAGTTTTCAATACCAATACCTGAACCACAAACGGTTGCCAAATTTGTAGCAGCTGTTCAGTCCATATTGACAACTGCAAAAGCAGCATGCAGCACTTCAAAAACCACTGTGAGCGACACTGCCCATAACAGCATAAGAGTCCCATGTTGAAAAACAGCAAGCCGAGAAAAATGCTGTTCAAGATTGTCCCATCCATTGAGCCAAATGGATGGGACAACCATGTTTTGGTATTTTTTTTATATTTTCTGAACAAACCCGGTAATCTTATTTGTGATGATTCAGTGGTGATACAGAATACAATCCAACGGATAACTCATTTTCGACAAAAATCCACATGGGACTCTTATGCGTTTATGGGCAGAACATCGGTGAGGAAGATAATAACAATGACGACGGCTTTACATTGGTCACCCGTAAGTGCAAGAAGCAGGTCGCGAGCACCACGGCACTTTAAACGATGATGACCTTTATGTGGAGGACAGGAGAGAATTCAATGGTCCCCATGATGCAGTAGGTGAGCCGCGAAAGAAGTTCTCCGCTCGCAATAAAAAGTTGCGCGTACGAGATCACACGGACAATAAATATTTGTTTTTATTTTTATTTTTTAAATATTGTAAACACATGAAAGATCCTCGGCTCCGTTAAGCTGCCGCTATGAGCCGTGTCAAATAAACATTGTTTTTTGCCTTTTTCAACTCAGCGTTGTATTTAGTAAGAGCGGTCCTGTAGCTTGACCAGTTACCAGTAATCTTCGCTTTATTGAACAGGCGCATAGCTTCCCTCCTTGATTGTCCTTGTTGCTAGACTTTGGTTCCACCAAGGAACATTACGACATACAGACCTCGTTACAATAGGGCAACTAGCATCATGGGCAGTTATGATCCTCTTTTGTAGGTCGTTTGCCGCATTATCCATGGAGATTACTCCCCGTTCTTTTCGACTGTTCCAGGTGTGAGCGTAATACACACTAATTTGTTTTCCGTATTTCCCTGCGTTTTTGCATTGTGAGTTTATTGGCTTCCACGGCGAACATTATTTGTCTATGATCAAACAGACTAGGTTCGTCAGAAACGTGCCGACTCTTTATCTTTTCCGTTATATGAGCGCTGCATAACGTGAGGTCCAGTACTTTGCTTCTAACTGCGTTCATAAATGTAGGTAAAACTCCAGTGTTACATACAATGACATCATTTGACGACAGGTATTCTAGTAGGTGCTCACCTTCGGTATTTATATCCGTGCTACCCCATATTGTGTGATGTGTATTGACATCACATCCAATAAAAGGCAATGCTTATGCAGTACTTTATGAGGGCATCGCTTTCAGAAGGTGATAGTGTATCCGCATCGCCAGGGAAGTAGGCAGATGCGATCACAATCTCCTGCTTTTCCCTAGCCGTCGGTGCCTCAACTGTTATTGGATGTCTCGTTGAATGAATTCTGTAATTGGAGAGAATTTTATTGCTCTGTATTAAAGCTGCAGCTCTTGGAGTTGGGTGGTCGTTACAATATACTAACCTATAAACTGAGGAATTTAAGCGATGTCTAGGCGCTCTTTGGTGAACCTCCGGGCAAGGACGCTTGTGGCAAAAGCATGGTGGAGGTTCACTTGAATACAGCTTCACTGAAGCCTCATCTACCGCCAACAGGAGCTCTACCATTCTGAGGACCGTAGTTCTCTTCACGACCCTCCAGCATTCTGTGCAGAAATTGTAGTTCTGATTCTGCACCAGGCGGAGGATGTTCCCATCGGACCTGTCGATGCAGTCGGGGAAACACCCGTTGTAAAGCGCATGCATTGAAATCAACAACGCTTCACCGGCTTCCAATGAAGCGCCTTCCCAGGGCTTGATCGCAGATGTGACATCCTGCAGCCACTTAGCAGCATCTTTGTCTACACAGGCGATTTCGAGATACCATTGTTTGTAGGTAAAGGGCTTAGTAGGATCTCATCTTGACAGGGTCTAGGTGGGCTGATGAACGTTTGCGAGAACCAAACTAAGTTCCATCAAAAATATTTGAATCATCAAACCTGGGTTCGTTTCTAAATTGTCAAGCTAATGCCAAAATATATAATACTAAGGGCCGATTTCTTCACTCTCGCTTAGCGCTTAAGCCAGGTTTACACGTACTGGTGAACCTGGTTTAAAAGTTAAGTGAAGGTGAAGAAATCGACCCTAAGTTCATGCTACGAATTAAAACGTGTTTTAACGCTATCTCGATGATGTTTTTCTTGTTGCTAATTATTATAACGTGTTTTAACTCTGTAGTGTGTGTCTAGGACGAGACATGCGGATAGTGAAAAAACAAGTGTCAAATTGATCCAGCTCTCAAACGTCACTTTGAACCAGTGTGAGCCAGAATGAGATGGTATGTGAGCGATATGTGAACCAGAATGAGATCGTATGTGAGTGTTCCTGAGTAGTATTGAATACTTTACGGCGACGTCACAAATGAACTGAGTGTTCATTTTCGACAGTTCGCTTGTATTGTTTTCATGGACTTAGAAAAATTCTTTACGATTTGCTTCGAGCGAATCTAGTCATCCACAAATTCTTCTAAGTCCATGTAGACATCACAAGCGAACTGTCAAATGTGTCAATAAAAGTGAGGTTTACTGTTTCTGTAGGGAACTTAATGAGGAATGAAAAATTAAAAAAAAATTAAAAAGAAAATATCTATCCGCGAGTCCCGTCCCCGGTGTGAGCATAGCATAACATTGAAGGCCTCTCATCGTTTGCTTTCTCTTATTACTATGATGTCACAACACAATAAAAAAAATTATTTTTCCAGTACATATCGAAGGACGGCTGTTTTGTCTAACATATTACATATGTAACGAATTAAATGAGATCGGGCTTGTAATAAAACAGAACGTAAAAAAGGAAATCTCTCATCGTTATCTAGATCTTATTGAAAATTTTCCCCAGAACTAGTTCAAGATAGACGCGTTTTCAATGCTAAAAATGTTAAAATATTGTTTTATTACACTCATTCCTGTAATTAACATTTAATACTTGTCATAGCTTAGAGTGTAAAGCTAGTCTAAATAACCACAAGATTCAGCATGTTTGAACATATCTGCCAGTCGGCGTCGTCCTTCCTCTGTTTTTATATTTTTTAACGACCAAACATTTTCGATTGGTACGGCAGTGTCTCCCTGGATCTGGTCTAAATCAGCAACTTCGTGTTCTTCCAAGAGCGAAAACGGGATAGATTCGATGCCCATACCAACGCCAAATCGTGCAAATTCGTGTAGTTCCTTTTGTAGATCCGAGTAAGGGAATAGTTCTTCCGGGTTTGATCCCAAATCACGAAGCATATCGGATAAACTTTGATGGTATGCATTCAGCAAATCTTCGTAGTGAGCCTCGCGAAGCGCTTGACTGGTACAGGAATACACGAAGAAAGAAATGTCCAGTGCTGGCGACGAATAACGTGCAAGCTGATAATCTAGCATTTTGGTGGATGTTGGGGCTCCGTTATCATCATAGCGGAATAAAAAATTAGGCATCCAGCAGTCTCCATGGTTGATCACCGAATTTTGATTACGTGTATGCGTCCAATAAACCATTTTGTCATAGAAATCGCAGTTGAAAAATTTGTGCACTTTCTGCTCCAACTCCGTTCCTCCGTACACCTGACCGACGGCATCTTTGGCAATGCTAATTTGTACTTTTTGGAAATTTTCGTACCATGTTTTGTGTACGCGAGCATAGTACGTGTCTTCGACATTTTTCACTAGGAAATGAAATTTGTCTGGTTGTTGATCTTTCATCGCAAGTGAGAGTGCATGGAAGCGCCCTAGGGTTTGCATGCATAAAATGCACTCTGGAAGGTTCACGCCTTTTAGTCTGAAAGAAGAAAAAGGAAGGCATGTTGGTTTTGTACATTTTTCTGTTGAAATAGTGCTGTTTTTTCATGACAAGAAAAAAAATCCTTTTGTACGTGACAAGTTTTTTTGCACTTTATCATTACATACCGGCAGTTTGAAATTCGCTTAGTACATGAGGATGCTTGATTTAAAACAAAAAATATTAAAGCGTTCCGAGATCTCGATTTGTTACGGCTGGGAAAGGACACGGTACAAAACAAGTAGGGGAATTGGTGATAAAATGAACATGTTAAGCAATGTCATTATTCTCTAACTAATTAGTGATTGAGATACTACAATCACCTTCTATGCTTTATTTTAGACATGTTTTGTGCACAATTGGTGGCAATACTTCGCCATAAACGTATTTTTCATACGATGGTATGTGAGCGATATCTGGTTTGAAGTGATTTTGAATTTAATACCAATTTAAAATAAAAGTTATTTTAAATTTTCTCAAGAAGTTAGAAAATTTCGGGGGGGGAGGGGGATCCGGACCCCCAGGACCCTCCCTCTGGATCCGTAACTGAGCCTTACAGATGGGACAACCATGTTTTGGTATTTTTCTGTATATTTTCTAAGGTAGTCTTATTTGTGCATTGCGAAAGGTGCTTCAAAATACAATGCAACTGATATCTCATTTTCAACAGAAATCCATATTGGACTATAATGCTTTAATGGACAGTATAAAGTGTGGTTAAAATGAACATGTGATGGTAGTAAAATAAATACCTTCTGGTGACATTGGTTTAGTTACAAAATGCCCTGTATGTATGCAATGCAATGCGTTCTACTTCATTTTTCAAGCAATGTTATTGTTCCAGCGGAGCACGTGCATTGGATATTCACAGGACATGTTGTGGTTAAAAAACCTGTCATGGGAACATATAATTTTCATAAACGGATTTTCAATCCATTTAAACACATCTTGAGGTTACACGTGGAAGTTAAAATGTTTGGGATGTGTTAGAGAACATTGAAGATATAGCAACTTGAAGCTAGCGTTCCGACTCATTTGGAGGTTTGGTCTTTGGAGTGTTAAGATGTTAAGATATTGCCTCTAATAGAACCTGTTCATTTTACCTCATAAAACATTTTATATTTAATCCGCCCTGGCGATTGAACCATGATGTCATGATGCTGCTTATTGCGGTTAATTACAATACACTCAGTTTTTTTATGCGTTTTTTGCGCGGTATTTTACGCGGTTTTCATTTACGCGGTTTTTAAAATTTTCGCGGTTTTCTTCTACGCGGATTTTTTTTATTTACGCGGTATCCATTAACGAGGTTCCCATTAACACGGATTCTTAAATTTACACGGTCTTTATTTACGCGGATTTTGAAATTTACGCGGTTTTCATTTACGCGGATTTTGAAATTTACGCGGTTTTCATTTACGCGGATTTTGAAATTTACGTGGTTTTTATTTACGCGGCCTATAAAAAAAACCTGAGTGTATTCTAAGTGCCGAATTTAACATCAGCGATAGACACAAATGTCGATTTTAGTGTTATCATATTAATTTCAAATTTGACAGTTTTTTGTCAAAAGAAATAATTTCAATATTCTTTGAATACTTGACGGGTCAAGTTTCTGTGAAGCTTGTTCTGAAACTAACAAATATTGAGTACCTGATAATTTTACCCACAATTCCCCTAAGTGGGAAGAAGTTAAACAGACGCGAATTTGAAACCACTCACCTGCTTGCAGATCCATAGCCAAATTGATTAAGATCTTCCATTGCTACGAAATCATTAACCCCGTCGGTGTACGCTGCTAAACATCTATGAATGAAAATTTTGTTTCTATTAGATACTGGAATTGTTTAACATATTATAAACTTGCTTGCTACTCTCGATGAATGGATTTGCTGGTCGCTTCTCCTGTTGAAACTTGTTGAACTCACTCATCACGATATTGTAGAAGTTGATTTCGTTACGAAAAAAGTCTGCTGACCGGAATGTTAACCTTCTGCCAACATTTTTCGGAATGGTCTTGACGACCAGTTTAACCTCGAGCGGTTTATCACCATCGGCTTTACGGGTGGTATCATCCACCACGCGCAGTCGGTACACCTCGCTGAGATACGAGTCGCCCTTACCGAAGTCACTGTCCTCGAAATGCCACGATGTAAAATTATGACCTCCGTAATCGCGGATGATATCGTTCAGCATTGCTTCGTTGAACATTGGCGAAACATTTTCCAGCTCTATCGATGCCATTTTGATTCGCTTAGCTTTCTATTGCACCACGGGTAGAATTCAAGATCCGATCACCGACAGTCGGTTAGATGAACTGATAGAGCAGTGTTGGCCAGGCTATTTTTATGGTCTTATCTTCGTTATCAATGTTTGAATATACTATGGAAAATATTGTATCTTCTTCCCGAGTAGCGCTTTAATTTACCAATCAAATACACTCCTTATTATTTCTACAGTACACTATCTCGGACATCTAATTGAGGTATGCTGGGAAGGAATGGAAAGGTTGATTCAAATTGCTTTGACTGGGTGCTAGGGAGTGTAGTTTGAGACAGTATTGTGGGGTGAAATTGTACTACAGCTAAACTGTGTTCTGATTATGTTGAGAAATGATTTGGGGTGACATATCTAAACCCATTTGATTGTTTTCATTCAAGATAATTCATTAAGTGAGGAAATCTAAATGTCAAAAAGAAAATATCAAGGTATACAAAGTGAGCGAAATAATTTTTCTTGCTAAGAAACTAGGTTGCAGGAGGACAATGTCTCAATTTTTTTATATTTTTGGAAGTACACTTCAGTGCACTACCTGACTGCTAGAGGGTAAAATCGAAAATGTTCGTTTAAATGATAAGTAACGACGAAACGTTTTTTTTAGAAAAAACACAGGATTGTAATCGTGATAGTAAAAGCAAGTTTTTCAGCTGTAATCAGGGTTATCTATGAATGAAGGACTATGGCTTAGGTATAAACTGACCTAAAATAAGAAATAATCGCTTGAACACTTTCTCGTTTCACAATACCTTCTGTTTCTTCTTTCCAAAATACAAAAACTACAAAGTTTTTAAAATCTAAATCCAAACTAAATTTGCCGAAATTTCCGTCCTACGACCTGGATATAAAAGGGCGCAGGGTTAATGTGGTAAAAAAATACACAATTATTTTAAAAATTGTTTTTTTGGCGATACAGAAAGTGTTAGTATATTCATTCAATTTCCATAAAATATAGCAACATTGGACCAATATTTTACTAAATTTGCATTGCAAAATACAGCGAAGAACCTTGTTTTTATCAGCCCCTTGGTGAAATTTTGGGCTGATAAAACGGGGCCATTAACAAAACCGGGACATATACTTCTATATCTCTTAAAGAGGTCTGACAGTGCAAAATTTAAAAAAAATCAAGATTTTTATTTTTGCATATTTCGGATCCCTAAGATAAAAAAATATGCTCAAGAAACGATTTACTTGAATTCAACTTGGTTCGTCTGCTAGAGCCCATCAAAAAGCTGACATAATCGGGGTTTTTGACACCATAACTCAAAATCTGTCGGACCAATCGTTTTGAAGTTTTCCGCAGTATTTGTCTAAATAATTCCCCAGGTAACTGGGAGCTTTTCTTGTCGATTTTTGCATTTTTCGTAGCACTTTGAAGCCAATAATCGGATTTTCGCCAAAACATCATCTAACGTGTTGCTGTTGAAATACTTATAATAATAAAGGAAGGTCTCGTAGTTACCCAGGGAATGATATCAAGAAGAACTGCGCAAAATTTCAAAATTATTAGTCAAGTAGATTTTGAGTCATGATATACACCGCACCGTTCCAATATAACGCAATGAAAATTGTGTGAAATGTAACCTTATTATAGGGAAATTTACTAAATGAACTGACACTCTCTGTACCGTGAAAATTATTACAAACGGATTTTTCACTGAAAATATCTTACAACCCCCTTTAAGACATTGGTTTATAACGACGACAGGATTGTTGAAAGCGTCAATGGATCGAGTGATGTGTTATTGTAGACAAGAGCCGTTGAATATTACTTCGGAAGGTGTGATAAGAAGTGCGAGGATTGACATGAGCGGTACGATTTTTAGAAAGTCAGTTCATCTTTTTAGCTTCGCCGACGATGTTGCTATTGCGGCACGTAATGTTGAGACGATGGTGGGAGACATTTATTGGTGGCGTCAATATCAAGGTGGTTGATGATTTTGTGTATTTGAGCTCACTGGTGACCGCCGATAAAGACACCAGCAGAAAAATTCAGAAGCGTATTCTAGGAAGTTAATCATGCTTACTACGGTAGAATTGAAGACGGAATGTTAAGGCGGCTCATGAACCACGAACTGCAACAGTTGCTTCTTCGTTCGCACGAAAATTGGACTGCTGCTGCGGTGGGCTCGACATGTAGTCAGAATGGCGAACGATAACTCGGTAAAAATAGTGCTCGAAACTAATCTGACAGACACAGGTAGGTGCACAACGAGCAAGATGGATACACAAAGTTGAAGGGGATATGAGCCCTGCGAAACTGGCGACAAACAGCCATGGACCGAGTCAATTGGAGACGATTTCGTGATACAGCAATAGACGTCGCGATCATCGTTGGATTGCCATTATCTCATGCATTCCAAAATTCTTCCAGAAAATAGTAAATAAAAAAAAATATTTCATTAAATCGAAAAGTAAACAACAAGCAACCAGCATGGCTTTTATAAGGTCCGCTCAACAACATCAAACATTTTAGAATTTGTAACATTTTCTGTAAATGCAATGGACAATGGCAACCATGTAGAAACATGGTTGCCATTGTCCAAGCATTTGACCGTAGTGACATACCTTTATTACTTTTCAAACTGCAGAAATATGGCATAAATAAAACTTTTGAAATGGTTCGAATCATACCTAAAGAAACGCGAACCAACAGTTCGCTTTCAGAATATACTCTCTGAATCAATCCGTGTCACCTCTGGCGTACCCCAGGGTTGCCACTTAGGGCTTCTTCTTTTTTATTTTGTACGTAAATGAGAACACATTTGTACTCAAACATTAAAAAGTGCTTATATATACATACGACATGAAACTTTGCATGGAAATAAGAAATGCCAAAGACGCTGAAGCATTCCAAAACGAAATCAACCTTTTCCACAAATTTTGTAGCGAACGTCTACTCTAACTTAACATAAAGAAATGTAACTCAATAACCTTCAGTAGAAAAACATCAAGTATCCTCATAGACATACACTTCGGAAACCAACTTGTAGAAATTGCAAAACTTTACGAGATCTAGGCGTAATTTTAGACTCGAAGCTCACATTTGTGGATGATTACAATACAATAAATAAATAAAAACAGTATCCTGGGCTTTTTTAAACGCTTCAACTATAATTGTGAAGACCCTTACACAATAAAATCATTATACAATACATATGTTAGACCAATTTTGGAATATTGCAGAGTAGTATGGAACCCATACACTGCACTGTCCTGTACGAAGAACGCATCGAATCAGTCCAAAAACAATTTCTTTTGTATGCACTTCGTAAATTAAACTGGACGACATTTCCTCTTCCATTTTATAAAGCATGTTGCATGTTCATTAATAAACAAACACTCAAAGAACGCCGCGAATTTGCCATGCTTTGCTTTAGCAACGGCATTATGTCTCAACGTGTACAATCCGCACCATTACTTTCGCAAATATAATTTTATGTACCTAGCCGTCAACTCGGAACTCGTAATTTATTCCAAGAACAATCTTTTAGGATTAACTATGCTAAAAATAGCCCCGTCAATAGAATGATGCGTCATTATAATAAAAATTGTGGAATAATTGACCTTTCATTTCTAGAAAACAAATTAAATTTGAACTTAATTTTGGAATAATGTATAGTGAATTTTGTAATACCATTTTATGTAGTCTGCATATGTTTAACGAAAAATAAACACAATAACTCTTAGACTGATTGGTAAGGTATCTAAGTATAAAAGAGAATATACAATAGGCATTAAAAATAACCTACACACTTAGTTTTTCTGCCGAATCTCTCTTTTGCCAAAATCTCAACAGCTGAGATCTTAGTAAAAACTTTGTATGCTGAGATCTCAGTAAAAGTGACGTTTGATTGCTGATGCTCGGAAAATATTTCACCGAAAATCAGCAAACAAATCTCACTTCACTAAGGTATTAGTTTCTAAATTTGCTGATTACAAGGCTGTTGGAAAATTGTCGAGGCGAATTGATTGCGTAAAAATGTAAAAACCCACACAAATTATATCTGTAGCAAAATTTCGATCTGAATTAAAATCAACGTTGTGCTAGCTTTGATATACTTTAATTACATGAACAACACACTACACTATTGATTATCTCTTATTTTACTGCTCCCATACTGTGTTGTAAACTTTTATTTGATGCTCTACTGCCTTTTATTCGATTTCAAATTCTCGGGCTATACTGAATGTTTCTTTTATTGTGATCTTTGTAGTGGCATAACTGATGAATAATGATTATTTTCTGGGTCGAGGACCGAGTGGCAAAATTTTTGATATTCAGATCTCAATATTCTAATCACACATAACCTGATACATAATAAATTTTTTTTGGGAGTATGTGGTTTATTGAATTTGCTGGTGCGGATTATAATTGTAATTTAAAATCACGGTCCTGCTTTATTACTAAGCGCGGAACTATTAAAAAATGCCTTCATTTTAGGACAATATCATATTGAAATCACATTGTAAGTTGAACGTAATTTTGTATTATTTTGGATTAATAATTAGAAAGAAAAACTTAGGATTAAATATAGATGTATAAAGAAATTGAGAGCGATATATCAAATTGCATAGGGTGATGAGCCCATTTTCGCCATGTTTTTATTATCACCCTACCCATTTGAAGCCGTTGGTTAGAGCAGTGTCTGCCATCTTTGTTCAACGCATTGAGTCAAATGGTAGCGCAACAATAGGGGCATTCGATTCGAGTTTACGTTGCGCTCAAACACGACAATTTCACTGTTTCCAGCCCATTTGTGTTATTATATTGGTTCTTAACAATGAAGCAAAGCGGTTAATATCAATTTTTTCGCATTCCATGAATTGTAGGCCGAGAAATTAATGAATTAGTTAGGCACCCTGCTTAGTATGGTGAAAATAGGCACTTTACCCTACATCTTTTGTAAATCAATGCATGCAAATAAATATGTTTTATAACCGACACCCGATATTGCATGATATCGGATTTTTTATATACTTCGAACTTCTGCTCAACGGAGCTGTGATCAACTAAACTGTACGCAGTACTATTTAAGTTGCAAATTTCATATTCACTCCATGTCACAGTTAGTGTGTCCCAATGGAATGAACCAGTTGCTTGTATTAGAGAAAGCTGGGTAGTTCAATGTCATTTCCCTACACGTCATATGGAATTACACTACACAGTGTCTTATCGTGAAACACAGGCAAACCATTACTCTACCCGACCACAGCCGGTTGTCTGTCGATCCCACGCACATTATACAACCGGGCTCAGCCATTCATTGTTAGTAATAGTGTAGAATGGCCCGGTAAATTTGCCGGCCTTTCTGTGTATACAAATACTGAATTAAAACACACAAACATGTGTTTGATGTCGAGGTCATGCGCATACTGGTTTTATGCTATGTAATCCGGCCGAGTAGAAGCGTATGAAAAACATTGGAACATATAATGCTATCTTCTATCAGCATTTGTACGCTTGTACGAAAGGTGACCAAAATTTGTTCATTTCAAACAATATAATCTTGTTAAATTATCTTCAATGACGAAAATAATCGTACACCTAAGCAAGTTTTAGTTTTATTTTTTGTCGTTTTTGAAAGTTGTCCACTAGGAGGTACAGGCCTGGCTATTCGGGACAGCGCGGATTTATGCAAAAACCCGTCCAAGAGTCGAAAATTGCATGTGTTGTAACATACATATTGTCATTCAGATAATACTGCCGCATGTTATTTAAGGTGAAATGCATTCCAATTGCCATATAAGAGATTTTAACATACATAAACAGTTTGAACCGTCGTGTTATGTTCACATTTTTACCGACCAATCTGAAAAGGGGCTTTCAGGTTCGGAAGGAACGTTGAAAGCTCAGTTCAAAAGGCTTTGAAGTCGGAGATCATCACTATTATCGGTGGAGGAGATTGGTGTTTCTTTTCATTGGAATTAAGCACAGTGCGAGCAAATTTATTTGACGTCGAATTTCGTAAATCAAAAAGTTTCAAATAACGTCAAAGATAAAATATCTATGAATAATAGGTTATGCAATCACTCTGAACATCGTCAACCTAATCCCGGCCGGAATTTTTTTGACCAGGTTTTCTGTATTTTAACAGGGGCGTAGTTGGGGGTATGCGGAGAGGGTTAACCACCCCCCTGAAAAAAATGCTTCTAAAAATGCAGGAATCGATTTCTTAATGATATCCGAGACAAATGAAAGTCGAACAGGTGCGACACACGATTGAAGAGGCGTTGTTGAATGTTGACTCGCTCTAGTAAATCTGGAGAATCGATGTGTCCTGACAGAAGATCAGAGATTAATAAGGCTCTTGAAGTTTCTCAACTATGTTGAAGGATATCGAGCTGGATGAGTTGACACTGACTCTCGTAGCTCGCAGGTGTCGACGAGCAAACCGTATAAATTTTCGTTGAATGCCTTCAATTCGATCGCTGCTGTTCATGTAACTCGGGTTGCGGCTTGCCGAACAATACTCCAACGTGGAGCGCACTAAAGAGCGGTAGATGATTTTGTGACAATAAACGTCTGTGAAGGATTTAGTCGTACAGAAAATAAAGCCCAGGCTTCGCGATGCATTACCAACAACATACGAAACGTGATTCTTAAATGTAAGTTTCAAATCTAACAGAGATCCTTAACGCAGCTCACCCGGGGTACAAGAGCTCCAGACAAGTTATATTCAAACTCAATGGGATTATTTTTTCTGGATTCAGAATCATTCGGTTGTTTTCACACCATCTGCTGAAAGTGTCAAATTTCTGCTGCAAATAAAGTGTGTCCGTTCGGTTCTTAATCCTATTGAAAATTTTTAGGTCATCTGCATACGACAACCGTGGCCCTTTCAGCTGATAGTTTATATCGTTGAAATAGAGAGTGAATATAAATGGTTCGAGATGACTTCCTTGCGGAATACCAGACGTTGCGGAGAACAGTTTGGAATATGCATCACCTATGTTCACAATGAGTTGGCAGCCAACGAGATAGGATTGGAACCATCGGAGGAGTGATCCACTGAAACCAAGTTTTTCCAATTTAGCTATTGCGATATCGTGATTGATTTTGTCGACAGGTGCAGATAAGTCAGTATATATAATATCAGTTTGATGATTCGCATCAAACCCTTCGGACACAAAAGAGCTTAGAGATAGTAGATTCGTCGTCGTCGATCGGTTCGGCATGAATCCGTGTTGGTCTTTAGAAATATATTCCTTGCAGTGAAAAAACACTGACTCCACCACGACTAACTCAAAGAGCTTGGAAATAGCACAGAGCGCAGAAATTCCTCGATAATTGACAATGTTCCTCTTATCATTTTTTCGTGGACAGGAAAGATGAAAGCTGCTTTCCACAATTGAGGAAAAATCGCGGTTGTTAGTGATATTTTGGATAGCCGACAGAGTGGTTCCACCAAACCAGATATACACTTTTTCAAAAACACAGCAGGAACACCATCTGCCCGGGAGATGACGATGATTGTTTTCGTACAGCTTTCAAATGGTTTACAATATCACCTTGATGCCAAAGAGAAAGTTACAGGAAATGTTATGGGCCTTTTGAAAAAGTTATTATTGTTGATGGAGAATCGCGAATCACTTCTGAAAAGGTTGTAATAAAACAAAATAATTATGTTGTTAAAACAAAATTTGCAATATCTCGAGAACTACTACATTTCAGAAAATTTTTGTTATTAGCATTTTGATTTAAAATAGCGTTTTGAATCATATTCAAAAAGAAAATTGTATTTTTGACTGCAAATAGTAAGAATCATAAAAATATGTCGAAAGTTGTTGTTAGGAAATTTTTCTATTGAGAGCTTCTCTATGATCCAAATGCATTGAAAAAGTTTCTTTTGCGTCTTTAAAATGATAAACATTAGATTCTTGACATTTTATAATTGGGTAACACGAATAACTTTTAAAAAGAGCAAAATCACATGAATTAACTGTCTCGAAAACTATCGCATTTTGGAAGATTTTTGTTAAATGCATTTTTATTTAAAATGAGAGTTAGAATTATATTCTGTAATAAAATTACAGGTTTGTTTGTATATCAATTAGCATGAAATTTAAAAACATGTATAAAGTTATTGGTAGAAAAACTTTTTACCGATAAGTTCTCCATCATACAATCACATTCAAAATATTTCTTTTCTCTTGAGGTTTTTATTGACAAAATATAAAAAATTAGGAAAAATGGGATTTTTTACAATTTAAATTTTTAACACAAATTTTTGTTTTTGTGAAAAATGACAACATTTTTTTCAGTGTATATTATTTTCGCTCATAAATATTCATTCTCTCAAACTCGTCCTCAGAAAGTTTTGCTGTATAAAATACAATAATCGAACAAAAAAATTAAAGTTGATGCGCGTAGAAATGCTTACGCCCTTTTAAAAAATTGCTCATGAGTCAAAATAATCTTACTGATTGTGGAAAATGTTTAGTCTTCCATGCCGATGAAATGTGTAAAGTTTCATAGGAATCCAAGATGGTGGAGCAGGATTTTAATTATTTTCAGGCGGATCTTCGTGGAATTCCTCAGCTCTATAAGAGATAATCCTCATGTACTAATTTATGAACGTATGCGTTTAGAATAGTTATAAAATATCTTAAGGTGTTTGATAGAATGCCTTAAATTTTAGTTTTATTGGTTTATTTTTTATAGCGATCGCCAAAAGCTATTCAAAGATGTTAGGTTTATTTGATTTTGATGAAGATCTCAAAACATGCGCTACTATGCTCTAGTCACAATTGCTCATACGCTGCATACTGCAGCTAATCCGTCCAATACTTTTCCATTGATTTTTAATTCCAATGATGATATGAATATCTCTCCTTATGGAATTGACTTGGTTTTTCGTGCAAAAATATCCTGAGCATACTTTGCACTGTTTGTGTGTGTGCTTTGAAATAGAGGCGTGGGAATTTTTGCATGAAACTCGTCAATTTGGAAGTGAATTATTGAGGGAGGTTTTGAATTTGATTGTTAATTGTGATAGATTCAATAGGGATAGGGTGACCATATCAGGCGAGTAAAAAACCAGGATAGTCAAAAGAGGACTGCCTCCCCCCGTTACCTTTCAATCGACTGTACCTTCTCCGTAGGTTTTCGGCAACTTAAAAGTTCTCGGGTATGGTAGGCCAGAAAGTCTTCCATTAGAATTCAATCACCGTGCACTTTTTTCGGATTTACACACACCCATTTCTTGCTACACCACATTCAGCGAAGGTTTCATGCTATTTTTGGAAAAATCGGCAATCCTGAATTGAGCGGATGAGACGAAATATTTTGGGATCGTCTGTACTAGACCGGCGAGGAGTTTTCAGCACTAAATACACGTCCTTGAAGTAAAGCAGACACATTAAAGGTCTCAAGTAGCTTCCATCCGCTATTCCTGATGTAAAAATAAGTACTTTAGAATCTAGCTAGGACCGAAACAGCTGCAATTTTACGGTTTATTCCAATTTTTTTCGATTATTATATGTCAAACAGGAGATAATTCGGTGTAAACCAAATCAGATTGAGTACGACATTCCATACTCCCTGTTATGCTAGACTCGGCAGGTTAGCCGCTGTTAAGCGTCCAGGCGTGAAGCCATATTAATCGTTGATTAGCTACTGCTTGCATTGATCCTGAAGTGGTTCCATAATCACCAACACGAGAGCGGTCAATGAAGTTATTTCACGATAGTTATTGACTACGCTACATCCAACTGCATATTATATCTTCCATTTGAGACTTTGTTTGAGAAAATCGATTCAGTCATCACCTAAGAATCGATGTGACTTGATTGTGGAATACGACCGGAATCCGGAATTGTCGATAGTGGACAATATATTTACGGGGGAATGGGGGTAAAGGTTTCAGCGTGAAAAAATTCACTTTTTTGCGATTTTTTAGAACTTTGCGTGAAGCAAAATTAATTAAAACTTTTGTATATTATAGTGTATTATTTCAATAACATGCTGTTATTTTTCTATGCAAAAATATCGACAAACGACTCGGTGACGAAGCTTTTTGTACAACGTCTCTGGAAAAAACATGATTTGCGGTGTTACCTGCCATTCCAAAACTACTTAACCGATTTCTTGATTTCTTTCAAACTTTGCACACATATTCTTTGGTAAAAATACCTATTCTCTACGTTGAGTTTTTGAGATAATTTTTCAGTTAAGGGGGTGTCTACTTATAAAAAGGCGGAATTTTTCGTAAAAATAGTAATTTTTATTTTAAATGAGTGAAAAACTTCTTAATTCAAAATTTATCTCCAAAATTCAACGAAGGGGTTATGTATTTTTAACATAGAATATGTACGCAAAGTTTGAAAGAAATCGGTTAAGTAGTTTTAGAATGGCAGGTAACGCTGCAAATCATGTTTTTCCAGAGACGTTCTACAAAAAGCTTCGTCACCGAGTCGTTTGTGAATATTTTTGCATAGAAAAATTACAGCATGTTATTTAAATGGTATACATAATTTAAAAAAAGTTTCGATCAATTCGCAAAGTTTAAAAAATCGCAAAAAAGTGTTTTTTCCACGCTAAAACCCTTACCCCCCCTTAAAGAATATTTGACTGGCAATCAGTGATCTAGACCTGCTAGTCGAAGTAATTTGGTGACCATTTCAATAGATATTTAACCTATGAGGTATTACGATTGTAACGGTTTATATGAGATTTTCCATTTTGACTAACCAGCCTGTAAATCCGGAACCAAGAGTCAGAACCGAATGAAATTCAGCAGCAGTCAAGGGTAGTTGAAATCAAGTTTGTAAAAATCAGTAGAGAATTCGCTGGGAAATAGGCGTGATATTAGCTTAGGCACCTGATGAGTTCCCCGGGGGCATCATGAACCGTGATTGGTGGCCAATGTGGTCAAAGCTACTTTGATTGGTCATAAGTGATCCAGACCTGTAAATCGAAGTAATGTTGGACACATTTTAAAATGCATTACATCATTTAGACATCGTGGTGTTACCAGTTTATATGAGAATTTGCTGTCTGATCACACTCTTCAACCCGTAACTCCGGAACCGGACGTCGCGTCGGATCAACTAAAAATTCAATAGCAGCTTATGGGAGCGTTATACCTTTCATTTGAAACCAAGTTTGTGTAAATCGGCACAAACATCTCTGAGAAAATTGTGTGAGTTTAAATGACGCACACATACATACACACAGACATTTTCCGACCAGTTAAAAGCCGATTTTTACAATGACTACATAGCCTTTTTTATATGAGAAAGGCAAAAACGAAGTAGAAAAGAGAAATAACGAGGCACTTTTGAAGGATTAAAAAAGACATCGGATACTATTGGGAGATTCTAGTGTATTATGTTTTGTTTGTCGTATTTTGGTCGGTCGTAACTGCGAGCTGAACAAGAGTAAATACATCGTAGACTTTATGGAGATAAATATTTTAGGCTTACAGGAGAAAAACCAGGACAAATCAAGCGTTTTCCCGACTTCCCAGGACACCAGGACAGTCAGTGAAAAACCAGGACATGTCCTGGGAAACCAGGACGTATGGTCTACCCTAAATAGGGAGTTTGCACTTCAAAATAAATGTTGCATCACTGGTCATTAACTAAAAAACGGGTAGAAAAGAACAGTTCACACACTCACGCGTTTACTTTACACCGGTCATCAGTACAGCTAACGACCAATACCTACCAAAGGGATAGGATTCATGGAAAGATATAATAATAGTTGCAGTTAGTTTGCATCGTTGGCTTCTATTTATTTGAATTTTTCTATACTGCAGATAACTGTGAAAATGTAGAAACACGAGCCATAGTTGCAAGACGGATAAGGCATACTTATATTTGTATCAAGACGAATTTCGCGCCAACTCGAACAAATGTTGGCAGCACCCTCTCAGATTTTAATTAAACTTTCTGTACATGAAGACTTTGTCACAAAAAGCTACTTTGCATACTTCGTTTTTCCAAAAATGATCTAGACTGTCTTTTGAAAAGGGCCAAACTTTTTTACCAATTTTTTTTTCAAATGGTTCTAGTCTAAAAATGACAAATCCTACAAAAAAATGTTGTAGTAGTGATTTTCACAAAATTAGTCAAATTTTTAAATAAAAATATTTAAAAAATTCTTCATTGACTCCTACACTAAAAAAGTCGATTTTAAATATTTAAAGTCGATTTACAAAAATAAAACATTTTTGATTTGGACGAAATTTTGTTCCAAGATAGGAAATTATGTTCCCTACCTACCGTCAAAAATTCAAGTTGGCACTTTTAAGGAAAAAAGTTATTTGAAAAAAACTTCTTTGTCCAAAATGAAATTTTTTTTAGTTTATTTTTATCGAAAACTAAACCAATGAAAGTCATAATCATCTCAGAATCCATTTTCCCAGCTGCTAGTTGCCTGATACATGCAAAAAGTATCAGTAACGAATTCGGTATATTTTCATAACAAACTTGAATGAAGACTGGAAGATTGGAAGATCAGATGACTGGAAGATTGGATGATTGAAAGACTAAAAGACTGGAAGACTGAAAGACTGGAAGACTGAAAGACAAGAAGACTGGAAGACTTGAAGACTGCAGTTCATTTCTTCCTCTCAAAACTGATAAATTTTATGAAACAATTAACAAACTTTTCTAAAATTTATTTTATGTCTGATGGAGCAGCAGCACTATACAAAAATAAGAAAAGCTTGTGAAGATTCCAGTCCAAGTATGAGTTAAGCGCAGAATGGCATTTTGTTGCAGCATCCCATGGAAAACGACCCTGCGATGCTATTGGTGGCACTCTCAAGCGAATGACAAAAAGAGCCAGTCTTGCTCGCGACTATGGAAATACCATAACAAGTCCCCGAGAGTTATATAACTGGACAGTTGAACAAACTGATAAAAATATCACAAAATTAATTTTCTGCTACATATTCACTGAACAGTACAACAAAATGTTAGAAGAACTCCAAGAGCTGTATAATAACGCCAAAAAAAAAATCTGGAGCTCAAAAATTTCACAGTTTTGTGCATATTCCTAGGGGTAAAGTAGAGACGAAAAGGTATTCAGAAGATGAACCAAAAATATTTTCCTTGCATAGAAATAGTACAAAATAGCATGCATGAAGAAAGTTTTAAGACAAATGTTATATATAAAAATAAATAAATAATTATGTAAAATTCAAATAAAAGAAATGTCAAGAAAGTTTGAATTTAAGTAAAGGAATAAAGCAATGATTTCATTACATCAAACTTATATTTTAGTAGCACATTTTTCAGTGAAATAAACAAGCCTAAGTTTATAAAAATAAATTGATAATTGGCGGAGCTGTGGCTTTTTCCCCGAAACCCTTTTTTATTTAAGAGGTTTGCGGTGATCACGATTGGAGACCAATAGAACATCTAAAATCCCAAAATTCAAAAAATTCCATTAGTATATGAGTATTCCTCGTACCTTAACGATTAGTTGAATAAATAATATTTTTTTCCTGAATTCGAGAACGTTTTTAGTAAAAAAATCGCTGTTTTAAGATATAAAAATGGTTTTAAAAAATTCTTATTCATGAAACAAAAATTTATGAATAAAAAAGAATCGTTAAAGTACGAGAAAAATTATTATGGATCAATTGAATAAAAATTAAGAAAATTTATTGAGTAGTTTTTCGGCAATCGTGGTCACGGAAAAACCATTTTTAGTAAATGAAAAATAAAAAGTAGTTAACCCCTTAATAAAAATATGCTTAGTTGCTAAATTAGACAATATATTCTCACAAACTGAGTTTTATTGGATTCTGAGATGATTATGGCTTTTATTGGTTTAGTTTTCGATAAAAATACCCTGAAGAAAAAGATTCAGGAAAAGTTTTTTTCAAATAACTTTTTTTCCTTAAAAGTGTTCAACTTGAATTTTTGACGGTAGATGGGGAACATAATTATCTATCTTGGAACAAAATTTCATCCAAATCAAAAATGGGGTTTTTTTGAAATCGACTTTAAATTTTTAAAATCGATTTTTTTTCAGTGTAGGAGTCACTGAAGATTTTTTTCAATATTTTTATTTGAAAATTTGACTAATTTTGTGAAAACCACTAATACAACATATTTTTGCAGGATTTGTCATTTTTAGACTATATCTATTTGAAAAAAAAATGGTAAAAAAGTTTGGCCCTTTTCAAAAGACAGTCTAGATCATTTTTGGAAAAACAAAATATGTAAAGCGGCTTTTGTGACAAAGTCTTCATGTACAGAAAGTTTCATTAGAATCTGAGAGGGTGCTCCCAACTCTGAATACGATTTGACGCGAAATTCGTCTCAAGGAAATCGCCCCAAACCCTGAATTTACAGACAGCGTTCAGAAAATGAAATCCACTGGTGAATAATAATGCAAAACTAAAAAAATACCACTCATCTCCATGAAAAACCAATTTCACAAATCACCAAATATGAAACTTCGGCGCAAAACGGCGCAAGGTGACACTATGATTTTTGAAAACTTGATAAAATTTTACGTAAGTTGTACTAGATGAGATCCTTCAACACGCTTTTACCGATAAAGAGATGACACTCTAAATGTAAATAAGTCCACGTTAAATAACATAGTTATATTGATTTCATTGGTATCTTTTTAAATACTCATTATTTCTCAAATCGGAATACACCATTGAATTTCTGAGATGATTTTCTATTAGAAACGCTTATATGCGTTGTTAAATTATCGTTGTAGTACCTATTAAAGCGAGATGAATTAGAACGAACTAAAACTTTTTGTCACTCAAATTCTTGCAGATTTACAAGACCTTGCACGGTTAAAAAAAATGTAGCACTTGTATTTTTCAATCGATTGACTCAAAAATTTGGCGAATACAGCTTTAGGTATGGTACATTTTGGAAAAAAAAATATAAAAGGTATGCAAATCGAAAATGAAATTTGGGGGTTTTGTCCGGCCCGGCCCCACTGTGCATTTGGATAAAACATCGTATGAGTTGCTACAATCAAATGAATTTTCGGATGGAGAGAAGTTTTCGTTTCTTTTAAAAATTTGGCACAGGGGCCCAGAAATGTTAGAAAAATTAATTATTTCGTTAGGCTGAATTAGTTTTACAACCCTATTGGATCAGGGAGGTTCAATCCGAACTGAGCGCATTCATGTTAGTGTTTTTTTTTGTATTGAAGAAACATCCCGCTGTACTTTCGAAGAAAATTTATTTCTTTTACTCTGCTATCATTTACATACTTCTTTATTCAAATCATCAGAGTGTTACACGTTGTCGGCATATATGTATGTACTAAATGTTTTTTTCTTTTACATCATTAACTCTTACTCTTAAAAAACTAAACACTGGTTGCTGATGTCTGTGATAACATACACTCATTTTGGTCGGAAATAATTTCGCTAAACTGCATGTGAGTTGACTTGTAGAGCTGTGCTGCTCGATTGCTTTGTAACTAAATACACATATACACACGCTTCTCGGAAAACATTGTTACAATTTTGGGAAAATTTAGCTTATCTTGTGTATGATTCTTTAACGATTTTATTTTTTTTGTTCGTTTGAAGGATCTAATATGTTTTAGTCTGGTTCCGCTGGGTTTTTAATATACGTATTATAAAAAGGTTAACTTTTGTTCAAATGCTGTCAAGGATAAGAATCCGCCATCCTGTTGTATATTTAAACTTATAATACCGAATAAAGTTGGTGTTAGTTGTAACTAAGGTGAGTTAGAAATATAGTAACATTCGGTTTATATAGTACATTTTGTTTATTGAAATCATAAGTAAATCGTTTGTTAGTACATAGGTTATTTTCTAAGAAAAGCCTTCGAGTGAGGAACGCGAAAGAATAGTTTACTATTTGGTTGAATTAGTAGCGAAGCCAACTGGTTTCGACCATCAGACACCTTTTGCCGTTTCTTTCGCTAGAATACGCTCTATACCTATACGACTTCAAATATATGATTTTAATATCATTTTTTTGTATATTGATTTTTTTTTCATCTAGCTCAATATATAAGGAGTATAAAAATATACATTTTGTATCTGCAGCTAGGTTTGTTTTCCCTTTAGTATTTTCCTCATTTCTAGTTGTATCGTCGGTTTTGTTGTGAATTTGCACTAGATTTTATTATAATTTTGATACTTTATTTATTCTGCAGCGGGAATGATAACAGTTTTACTAGATGTTTACTTTGAGGAATTTGTACGATTCTAGAGGTTTTGCGTGGCATGGCTGACAATCTATGCGGGTGTAAGTGAATATGCCACCTCATGTTGCTCCTCTGAAGAAATATACAGATGTATTGTTCTAGCCAAGTATGCCACAAGCAGAACAAAGTGGCAGCAAGTTAAATCGCCGTTTAAATTTCTACACTCTCTATAATACAACGGGTGTTCTATTAGAAAGGCAAGGCTTGTATTTTGATGGTTACCATATTTAACAGAAATGCAGCTTGAGTTAGGTCATTGTTTTAGATTGTTGCTAAACGGTCAAAGCATTCGTGGGGGTCTTTACTTTTTTTTGTTTCGCTAGCGTTAGTTTAAGCGTGCGGCGGTCTAATTATTTTAAAGTCTAGTACATATGTAGGTTTTAGTGGAGGAGTGCTATTTGTTTCATTTTCTGATTTATACTAACGTATCATTGGTACATCGATAAATTTTCAGCTAAACTATAATGTACATAGAGGAAGATTTGTTATCTTACGATGTGTTACAACGCTTCAATAGGAATAGGAAAAATTGTTGGCTTGGAGGATAGCTCCACATGAGACGCGGTCAAATTACGGAACATAATATAATGTAACTGAAATGTTTTTAATAGAAGAGTGTAGACGAAAGGTTGCAATGTGTGTTTTTGGATCTTGAGTCGTAGTTCAAAATTCTATCCTACTTTGAGTAGTCGAAATTTTGTTGTGTTTTGCGATGTGGATTGAGTTATCTGGAGCAGTGGCCTTTGTAAAGTGTTGTAAAACACCCATCATATTATTTCATTTTATGCTTATAATATCAAAACATTGCAGAGATATCAAAGTATTTAGTTAGCTACAGTTAAAATTTCGATCGATTCGTAAACCATTTACGTTTTTGGTTTATTTTTGTTATACGCTCAGAACACAACAGGATTTAGTTTTTGTTCGCATACAAATGTGCAGATTATATATTTGGTTTAATCGAGGTTCATACAATTTTTAATTCTTTCGCGATTTTTATTGTGCTATAAAGCATTACATATATAAACCAGTTAAAATAAACATTATGAATTCACATTTAAAGAGAAGATCAATATGACAAAATGCAAAACAATCAACAGAAAAAAAACTCTAAAAGGAAGAAGATTTCTGATTGGGAACTAGAAAGAGTATTTGAACTGATGATGCTTGCACCCTGGAGATGTCTCCGGTGTTTCCCAATACTGATTAAAGCTATGCTACCAGAACAAAGTGACGTTCCAGAAGCTGATCAATGGAGACTTTGTTGAAGTTCATAGCGAATTTTTACATTGCAATAGGATTAAACAAATTTTACAATGTATGGTGAGCCCTTCCAACTTTTATTTTCGGTCGTTCATTTATTGGTGAAAAGTGTTGATGGCGGGTGCACGACAGATTAAACTGGAGCATAAAGGAGAGCGGATGTCGCTACTATGGAAATCCGAAAATTTCGAAATTTGCAATAATACTGACAGGGTTAGAACACGGATAATGATGAGTAGAAGCATACCTAAGAAACTATCAAATAAACAGGAACTGCGAAGGTGGAACTCTATTCGTATGTGGCATCGTTGAATGGATCACCGGCCAGGTAAATTTTAAAGAGAAGATTTGAGAAGCGGTTCGAGGTTGCAGAACTGCGACTTAGATATTATTTGCGATGTTTCTTGTGAAGAAAACGGGAAGGCGCACCGGTATTTAGCGGACTAAAATCTCTCGAAAAAAATTGGCGAAAGAATAATCCAGTGGATTCCTGTTCCTATGTCGAGAAGGGCGACTAACAAACAGATATGGCTGTGGACAAAACCAACTTAGAGTAATGTGGTATCCGGCGGGTTGAAGTATCGCAATCAAGAAGTGATCCAATGGGTTCCTACTCCCACGGCGTAAGAGACGACTGAAAACTGGTGTCCACAAGTCAAGGTGTTTTTTCGTACCGATGACTGAATGGCTGGCAGAACTGAAATGTGCTGGTCGCACAGTGTTGTGGGTCCTACCCTTGCTGTACTACACGAATGTTAGAGGACACAGTGGATCGTTTGTTTCTTCTCATGTCGGGGTTCGCTATAGGCGGTTATAAGCCAACGTATTTGGTATATTCTAGTTGATCGAGTATAGTTAGAGTACAGGGCCTGGCACTCGAAGTGTAACCAATTGAAAAGACCGTAAATGCGGCATGGAAAATATATTTTATTTACTGCTTTGTTTTCTTAGTTGATAATGTGATTGTTCATTGTATAGACGTTGTTAGCATTAAGCCGCTGAGGATGACTGAACATGTTAGTAGGTCGAAACGTCCGGTAAAATGCAGTTTGTTTTAATTTTCACCAAAAAAAAAATCGATAACCGTCCATACCAAATTTTATTTACTTTATAGTGAATGTGTGGAAATAATCAAAAGTTCAGCAATAATTTACTTTTACTCGACATGACCACCTCTTTTGTCTTGACTATGGCTTTGAGACGGACAAAAAACGAATTGCAAGATGCTTGAATGTGACTTGCCGGTATTTTGGCTCACTCACGGACTATAGCTTTCCTTTGCTTCTCGACGCTGTTTATTTTTTTCTTCGGGTATTGCTTTCCAAAATTGCACATTCGCATCTGGTGATTTCGAGATCCATTATGTGGTCGAAATTATGTTTGGAACGTTTAAAGCCATTCCTCGTGCTTTGTGAGACGGTGCCGAGTCTTGTTGAAACGTCCATGGATTACGACCGAAATATTTGTCTGCTTACGGCCTCCAGAATACTCCCGATAACATGTCGCATTAACTTTTCGCCAGGTCGATAAATACGATTAGAGAGCGCCCATCTGCGGAGACAGCGTCCCAAACCATTATTTGTGACAGGTGCAGCCTCCAGGTGGGCAACCGATACTTCAAATTCTTATATGAACGGTGTAAACCCTATCATTTTGAGAGTTTACGAATTGTTCAATTTGAAAAAAAATTCTCGTCAGAAAACACGATGTTCGGAATTTAACCGCTTTCGGGCAAGCGTGACTCCCTTCTTTTGAATTGCATCACAAATCATTTTTTTGCGTTCATTTTTGGTAAAATGCTTTATAGAGAGCTGATTAGAGCACGGGCATAGTGTAGTTGGTAAATCAGTTGCCTTGTACGCAGCTTACCTGGGGTTCGATTCCCAACCCCACACAAGGAGTTAGAAATTTTTCTAAAGATATTTTTCTAACCCGAAAAGAGGCAAATGACCATTAAAACCTCGAGTGTCGGACCCTGTAGCAAAATTAATCTTCAGCATAAACGTACAGCAAACTATCAATCTATCTCGCCTTGTGCAGTAACGAAAAGTTTCCCTAGATTTGGTTCAAGAACTGTATTTCCATAAAGGAAACACCTATGTTGGAAAACTACGGGGTTAGTCTTTGTAGCTTTCAACAAAACTGGTATGATAAATGCACGTGAAATGCCTCGTGTATGTCTACTTGCGAATAGTGCTATTGATGCAAGTTTTATATCCGACCTCACAACTCGCGATATTTGTGCTGTCACGGTCAATATGACCATTGATAACATAAACAAGAAATACGTCCATTTTCGGCATATTTGCTGCATAATAAATTATACTCTTCTGATGATTTCTAAAGGGTTGCATCATACAGAAATGGGTTTACACTCATAAACAGCATTGATCCGAATGCTCACCAAAAAACTTGGGGCAGCTCAAATATCAATTTGAGAGGCACCGAATTGTTGGAATACTTAAGCAGTACAAATCTGCATAAACTTAATGAAGAATATCGACCAATATTTTCATAATTTAGTAGGGAAGCGGTGTTAGATGTAACTCTTTGCTCTGATGGTATTATCGTACCCAACGAGCTCCAACCGTCGTTACCTGATCATAAGTACATCGTCTTTTATAAGACATCTCTCATATTGTAATCCCAAATGTACGAAAGGGAACCTCTACGAAGACTGGCGATTAGGTTTCATGTGTATTTTCCAACGATTGAATCTTCAAGTGACTTGGATGAGATCGTAGATAAAACATATTCCGTGAGTGATAGAACACCGACTTGTTCGATTTAAAAAAGTTATGTAGAAAAACTCGGAATCGCAGACGCAGGAACGAGTCGGAGGCATTTAAGTTGGCTCGCATACCACACCGAAAAGCCCTTCGATCTGCACAACGAGACTAGTAGATTAAATAGGTTACTTTCGAAATCGAAAGACTTTCATATCAGTTCTATTAGAATTGCCAATGGTCTGACTTATCTGACAAAGATGTAGTATTCAACTGTCTTTTTGACACACACTTTCCAGGCTGTACGTAGCCATCACCGACGACTGCTCCTGAATTCTTTTCAGGTAGTTCCAATCCTTGGGCATTTGCTCGTAGAATTGGGACAATCGAATCGATCAAATAGGCGATTGAAAGAATTACTCCGTATAGGTCTACAGGAAACGATGGAATCATTCCGGTTCTACTTCAAAGAAGATATGAACAGTTCAAGCATATCTTGAAAAAAGTTTTTACTTGTAGTTTTACAACAGGTTATATTCCATTCGCGTAGCGGAAAATAATTTTAAAATTCATTCCTAAAGGTGATCGCGTTACTTATGAGGAGGCAAAGAGCTTTAGACCGATCAGTCTTACATCCTTTCTTCTCAGATCAGTGGAACGTTTAATCGACCACTACTTTCGGAATGTTAGTTTGGGCAAGCACCCGCTTCACGCTATGCAACATACATATCAGCGGCGGCAGTCTACTACCACTCTGTTACACAATGTTCTATACAACATTGAAAAAAGTTTTCCGCAAAAGCAATCAAGTTTAGGTGTTTTTCTTGATATTGAAGATGCTTTTGACAACATGTCTTTCGAATCCAATTTGGAAGCAGCACGAGTTCCTTCATATATCACGAGCTGGATACACGCAATGCTTAACAACCGACATCTCTGTGTTCATTGTTAAGACGAGTAGAGATAGAGAAACTGAGTGTCTGTGGATGTCCTCAAGGTGGTGTGCTGTTACTACTTCTGTGGAACCTTATCGCTGATGGTTTGTTTAGGAATCCGACATATTGTTTCACCGATGATTATCATATAATGATTACCGGTATTTGCGTTAACATCTTTTTTGATTTGGTGCAGCATGCCTAATGTATTGTTGAGCAATGGTGTCTTCATATTGGGCTATCAGTTTACTCAAATAAAACAACAATGATGGTTTTCGCACAACGAAGGATTGCAACTGGAGCTCGTCCGTTGCAGTTCTTCGACCCTGAAAATTTTTTCGCCGATCAAATTGAATACGCTGAGGTAATTCTTTACTTAAAAATATTGCTCTAAAATTGGTCTAAATTGTTCAGCTCACCTGGATTTCATACTCACGAAAGCTAACGTGGCCTTTGGCAAATGATGACAGGCTTTCGGCAAATCTTGGGGACTCAAAGCCAAGTCTACAAAATTGTTAGACAAATACTGGCAATGGTGGCAGAAGGAAGAAGTCACTATAATTCAATTAAAGTTAAACCATCTTCCATGGATGATCTTGATGGTGATGATTGCTGTGTTCAAAACAACAATTATAGCTGCTCTAGAGGCTCTCTTGAACATAAAACCATTATATGTGTTTCCGAAACAAGAAGCACTTTCATGTGTATACCGTCTTGAAGTTACTAGATTCTGGGCCCCAAATAGTTACTTGAGATGAGTATATACTTGTTCGCAGTGACCTTACACTCAGACGTAGTTTTCCTTTGAAAACTTTCAATGTGAGAATTCCTTTCCTCGGGAAATGACTGCCTGGCTGTATGAAGGGACAATTTGAAGAATAGCTTGTTACACTGATGGTTCTCTCTCTCTCTGTTTGAGGAGGGCCGCCGAGCCTATGTTGGTGTGTTTTGTCGTGAAATGAGATTAGACCAATCCTATTCGCTTGGTAGATACTGTACCGTATTCCAAGCAGAAATCTTCGCGATTCTATGTGGCGTACAATCGGCACTTCGAAAGGGAATTTGCTGCGAAAAAATATTTTAGCTCTGATAGGCTGGCCCTAAAAGCACTTAGTTGATTGGGTGGACGAATTGGCTAGAACGGGCGCTGTAACTGACTTCGTTGGTGCAGAATCAGTTTTACCACTGACGATAAGTTGGATAAAGCACGAGATTCGCTCTTGGGCTGCATCCTAACATGCCAACCATTGGCGTAGCTTGCAAACTTCAAACAAAAGCTTCAGAATTTGCTGTATTTTTTCAAGAACAATGGCAGTGTTCTAGTCAGGGCACTGACTGGACATTGCAAACTCAATTATCACATTCTAAATGATTACATGTCTACTATTCAGTGTGCTGAGTTATATCGTGTGATCTTTGTGAATCCGGTTACGGAACTTCATATCATTTGATACGCCCTGCAGTAATGCATTGCGTATACGGATTTTTGGTTTTCAACACATAGATGAACCTATGTACAGGGGCTCAACTCAAGGATATGCTATTGTTCCCAAACCAGAGTGGTAAAGAGCTATCGGCTTTATCAGTAGGATTAACTATTCCTCCGAGATTGAAAAATCTAGGATGTTTATTGTTTTGTGTTGCGATTGTATTGTGTAGTCATTTTCCATTTATTTACCTTTCTTCTTTCGCCTCCCTTTCCCTTCCCATCAGGAAAGTGTTGAGACGACAAGCCAAGGTTCAAATCTCCGAATAATATGAGAAACGTGCCAATTGAGCCAATATATTCTGATTCCTGAAAATATCCAAATATAACGAGTAACTCCTTTCGACTGGCTTTTCAATTGTATATTTATAAAGATTTGGCGATAAAATATACTTTTACAGAAATGTTTACATGAAATTATAGTTTATAGGAGTATGCTTCATATGATGCCATATAGCGCCATCTGCAAAGATTATAGAGAATAAACACCTTCCAATCTTATGTCGAAGATGCCAAAACGAACGGCTTTCCAAAAGATTTTTTTGCTAGTATGCTAGGATAGAGATGATCTAGATCAGTTTTTGCTTATTTAGAACAAGAAGAAGTTCTCAACAAAATGCTGAATTTTATCCAATATACCTTCCCGAAAACACAAAATCTCCAGGATACATAAGCAGACGCTAGAAATTTTGTTAAGTGAAAGTAGCATCCTGCCCCACTGTGCCCCCTTTAGAGTCGAACCCTACCACGAGAATGTTGACATGCGATTACTTACGATTTCGAATGTTGAAATTTGATCTATAAAAATAGACATCAATAGAAGGTGTAGTAGCACTAGTTTACGCTTTCTAGAAAATGCGACTAGCTATCCACTTCAAAATTCGCATTTCTTCAACATTGATAAGCACTGGTGATTTTACAGATCATGCACCATCTGCATATTTCGTCCGAATTTTATCCCCCAAGGCTGTAAAAAGAATACACTATTCCAAACTAGTCTTTCGGATTGACTTGTCACGTTCATCTGCAGTCCAACCAGCTTGAGTAATCCGGAAATTCAAACTAGATTCGGTCATGATTCAGAATCCCCAACGGTCACAAAGATGGCTATATCGCCCTGATACGCATAGCTGTCCCACTAGCAATGTTAAATTATTGACAAGTTATTAATTTTAGATAGTAAACTATTTTACATGTTGCCATATTAGACCTTCAGTAAACCATAAACATATTATATATAGATATCAATAGAAATTATGTATTCTGAATAAACTTCGGACAGAAATAGTCAACAACATTAATATTCATACAAAAAATCGAAACATAAGGTCGAACTACAATCTAAAATCATACAATTGGCCTTTCATACTTTCTGTTCTATACAGTGGCAGTATTATTTCGATTCTAGTTTCCAAACACATTGACTTGATAAAACTATTCGTAAATGGAAACGTTTCGTTTTTTTAGTTTCCACCACAACTGTAAGACCAGAGGATAATAATTGAATCTCCGTCATTTCCGTCTGACTGGGCGCATAGGGTTGTGAGTGCAACTGGGTTTCATCAAATAAGGTATATTTTATGGACCGTTGAGTTTAATGCTTAATAATCTGATAGATTTGATAGAATGTACTGATTGACTCAAATTGTCCAGATATGTGGTAATGTTTAATTATTGAACTTTAAATTTAGGATGATGCGAAGGGTTAAGCGTGGTATTGTTTCGGAGAATAATTTAAAATAATGGAGCCAAAAATGTGGCATCATATTCTTCTAGTAAGAAACGAAAAATCCTAACAAAAAAACTGTGCTAAAATGTAAAAACATCACAATTAAATAAGGTCATTCAAAGGATTCGCTAGAACATCTTCTGGCTCAACGGTCGTTCGATTTCGTTATGGGTTCGGGTTTATTATGCTTTTGCTCCGGGAATTTTACCTAAGACCTTGGACAGGTCCACTCCAGTGAGGGCGTTGATTGCTGGTGGAAGTTGACCGACGAGACGCGTCACATCGGCGGTGGTGTTGTCGTTACCTCCGATCAGCACAATCTCATCGGTTTTCGCTAGTGGAGCTGCTATTTCGGCGGCGATCTACAAAAAAAATATAGTCAGTAACAATCTGTTATATGTTGACAACATCCCTAGGAACCATACCTTTGGCAGTGACTCGAGAACTATATTCATAATGGCAGCATCTCCGTACTGTTTGTAAACATTGGCTTTCATTCGCATCCGCTCGGCTTCCGCCTTGCCTATCATTTCGATTGCGTGTGCTTCGGCAGCACCGATTTTCTTGATTCGTTCTGCTTCAGCCTGCGCAACAGCGACCGTTTGAGTGCGTTTACCTTCTGCAATCATCTGAACACGGTAGCTTTCCGCTTCTGCCGGAAGCTTCACCGTGGCCGAAAGTTCACAATCTTTTCGCGCGATCTCCTGTGTCTCGATCTCAATCTGTTTACGGCGTTCAACGATATCGATCTGAATTTCTTCGTTACGAATCCTCTGACGAATTTTAGCTGCCTGCAGTTCATATGCAAGCTGGGATTCAGCTTTCTGTAATCGTAAACAAAAAAATACAATTCTCTTCGATTTCAGCCAATTTTTTTTCTCTTACCGCAGTGTTGATTTCTTGGTCAAAATTTGCCTTCTGAAGTTTGTACATTCGGGCATTGTCCTCAATTTTTGTATCCGTAGAATACTTAACATCCATTGCACTTTTTTCGCATTCAGCCTCCCGGATTCCAGCATCTCTGCAGAATTTTTATTTTTGAAATTTATTTAAACAAATTTCGTCAACAGTGAAAACGGCTCACCTGTTAGCTTCAGCCACACCGGCGTCTGCGTCCCGTTTGACGTTGGCCGTCTGTGCCTTGCCCAATGACTGCAAATACTGCACATCGTCGTACACGTCTTTGATGGTGAACGACAGGATTTCGATGCCCATGCGGCCAACATCAGGTGCTGCGACCTCGCGAACCAGTGCGGCGAACTGGTCGCGGTCTTTGTACACTTCTTCGACTGTAAGAGTTCCTGTAGCAAGAAGAAAAAAAGAATATATCTATTTGATTATATCATAAGCGACCTTTCCCAAACTCGCTTGTGCAACTGAAGGTGCACTCTTATTACCTTTTGATGACCATACAGGTACCACTAATTATCAAGGCTAGTTTCAACGTGCCCATCCAAACGTACGACATTTTTCGCGAACAGGAATGACCACCTTGTATGACTTGTACAAAAAGAAGATTTTATCTATCTCTGTGCATACGAGGAACGAATAATTCATTTCCCGTTTCACAGTATTGCCAACAGTTGCATAAGAGTCGGAACACTATGTTCCCATCGAACGCAGCCGGTGGTATTAAGTTATCTAATCAATGCCAACGGCGAAATGAACTGCATTGAATAAGCTTTTCAACGTGTCCACTGCATTGGACAATAGAAGGTGATATTTTGGTGCAATCTAAACATGCTATTTTTAAAATTTTGATATTCTTTGCGACAATTTTTTCTAAAGAAATATACATTTCGTATATGATTAGTTATTGATCTTCTAACTTGAGAAAATTTTTGCACGCTTATAACCTTAATGTCGTTCATTGCTTATCGGTGTATGTATTATCTACGTATTGTGTTTGTAATTGATTACACTCAAGTTTTTTTTACGCGGTTTTTTTTGCGCGGTATTTTTTACGCGGTTTTTTTTTACGCGGATTTTGAAATTTACGCGGTTTTCATTTACGCGGATTTTGAAATTTACGCGGTTTTCATTTACGCGGTTTTTGAAATTTACGCGGTTTTCATTTACGCGGTTTTTGAAATTTACGCGGTTTTCATTTACGCGGATTTTGGAATTTACGCGGTACTCATCAATGAGGTTCCCTTTATCGCGGATTCTTAAATTTAAGTGGTCTTCATTTACGCGGATTTTGAAATTTACGCGGTTTTCATTTACGCGGATTTTGAAATTTACGCGGTTTTCATTTACGCGGATTTTGAAATTTACGCGGTTTTCATTTACGCGGATTTCGAAATTTACGCGGTTTTCATTTACGCGGATTTTGAAATTTACGCGGTTTTCATTTACGCGGTTTTCATTTACGCGGCTCGTATCCCCCGCGTAAAAAAAAACCTGAGTGTATTTACCTTTGGTCGGTACTCGACAACTTCCCAACCATAAAAAAGTTAAAGAATTTCGATTCTGGCATTTCTGGGAACAAGACTACATTCGACGTTTTTATGCACCTAAGCATCACCCTTTGGTACATGTGGTGCAACTAAACTCGCGTTTCTTAGATAAATTTGTTTTTTTTGTTGTTTCGATTGCATCTCGTCTGTAACTAGCACCAATTATGGCTATTTTCTATCTAATATATATTTCCTGCACGAATGAATAATGCTTCGCGCATTTTTTCGAAAATTCCAGTGAAAGTGTCATGTTTCTACATTGAAAGTTGACCGCGAAATATGGGATCTAGAGAAAAACGGATCGGTAAATGAAAAAAAACCTGGTATCGTTATGGACTTATGGTGTCTTCGGAAAAGTTTCTGTATGGCACCTAGCGCTTTATTTGGTTTCATCATACTAGTTCGCAACTAAGAGAAGAGAAGACAATCGCGTAGCCAATTTGATCCAGTCCTAACCTCAATATTGAACCAGCTTTTGATTGGTCGTTTTGCCAGTCAAGAGCGTTCATAATATTTTTAAACGGGATGAAAAACAGTGCTGCTGAATTTATTTTGGCTACTTTTCATACACATGAACATTTCATGCAAATTGAATAAATACCCTGAATGACGAATAACTACGTGTATTGTTAAGAGAAACACGAATAAACATAAAATTCAATTTTTAAATGCAGCTAGTATTGTGAATTCTTGACAGAGGGTTGATATTTGAGGTACAATTATTTTCAATCTGGCAACGATGGATGCTTGTTGTCTTTGGAATTAAGACAGGGCCTGGTAGATAAAATTAAGAAGAGCAAGAAGCCTGTTGTCGTCTCTTCTCTTAAGTTCGCAATTCTAGTCTGCGCTGTTATCAACTTTTCAATAAAGCTTGATAGAAATATGGTGTATTCGAGAAAGTAGTAGGCCCTATCATTTTAACTACACTACCCGTCAAAAGTTTGGAATCGCTTCGATAAGTATTGCAACCAGGCCCTAGGGTGCGGTTGACCCCCGCCAAAGGCGCCAATCATATGGGGCGCTGAAATCTTGATATGCTTTGTAAAACAAATGGAATGTCATAAAATAAGTCAGAATAAGTGCCATTATTGCCTAAAAGTCGAACTTAACACGAAAGTCACTGTAAACAACAAAGGGGTACAAAACTAGTACTTAAGGTTGGACAGAGAATGGGCAAAAATCGAAAACGAAAAAAAAAACAGTTTTTTGCAACACCGTGTGTTAGATCTTCATAAAAATCAATTAGCTTATGTAGATTGTTGTTACAGTGCTGCTGATTTATTTTTATGAAGATCTAACACACGGTGTGGAAAGAACTGCTTTTTTTCGTTTTCGATTTTTGCCCATTCTCTGTTCAACCTTAACCAAAGGCATCAGACGACCACGCTAGGGCCCTGTCAGTCCCGTTCAAATTTATTTACAATAAATGGTTTTGTTCTCAAATGTAGAAAGGATAAAAGAGTAAATGACGAATGTGCTTGAGTTTAACGACACGAACATTTCAACTGAAAAGACATCACATTAAGGGGTTATATACAAAGTTGGCGATCGAATCGAAAAAAAATCATTGAACATTCTGAAAGTACATGCTTTTGAAAATATCTGTGCGAAATTTCATCAAGATCGGAGCACCAGATTTCAAACTACAGCCGTTCGCAGTGCGTAGGTTCTTCTGCGAATGAAGGTAACACAAAACTTTAAACGCAATTATCTCGGAACTAAGTTTTTTTGAAAAGTACCGTTGCGCTGAACGTGATATCTCAAAAACCATTCATCCGATTTTCATAAAGTTTTTGTTGATTTCTCGTGTACTTGAATGGTTCCTTTTTCATCAAAAAATTTTAGATTCTTTGCAATGGCTTTTTGATTAAAATTTTGAGCATCACAAAACTCAATTTTTGGGCCTGCGTGTTTTTTTTTGCAAGAAAAATTTTTTTTATTGGGAAATCGATCCGTTCAAGTACACCACAATACATTTTTCTTCAATAATCTTTTTATTTTTTTGATTTCAGTTGAGCGGTTCGGCTTGGAGAGCGTTCACCGCAAACCACTGCAAAAATAACACGCTTCGGGGGATAGGCCATATTTCCGCCAACCTTGAATTTTTTTTTTTAATTCAACTTGTTTTTTCGAACTTCGATAGTACTACCAATGAACTGTTTTTCGCTTTTTCAAATAAAATTTGCATACAGCACTTTAAAAAAATCACGAACTTAGCTCAATTTTTCGTCACAACTTTGTATATAACCCATTAACACTCGGAATACCAAGGGGTCAAAAATATGGAAACGCTTATTTTGACCGGTCATATCTCAGTTTTTCCTTAATCGATTTTAAATCCCTCTTCAACAATAGAGAAGCATGTCTTTTGTTAATACGTCGCATTAAAAAAAATAGAACAATAGAGCAAAAAGAGTAAAACAAAGTCAGCGAAAAAAATGACTTGCCATATCTTAGCTATTTTTTCATCGATTTCAAATTTTTCTTCACTTTTGGATAGGTATAAAATATCTTTTACAAAAATGGTGATCATAATATAATGAAAAACAAAGTTGTATATCCGAAGTTATTGTGAAAACAATAACTGAATGTCAGTACTGACAAAATGAGCTTTTCTGTTCAAACAATCGTATCTCGGTAGTTTCTCAATAAATTTCAATGTTGCTTACAGCAATGAAATCCTTAGAGCTTCTAGATTTGTAATGTATGCAATAGATAGCAGATATTTAAAAAAAACTATATTTTTTTGAGGTTTTAGGCGATATGATTTTCACAATGCGCGTGGCACACGGTTGTTTAATTTTTTTGCGCCTTACTTATTTTTACGGTTTGAAATACATGAGCTTGAGCATGAGCATGATGACCGTACAATTCGTAGTTGCTACTTCGTGGTTGACCAGAACAAGCGAAATTGCACAGAGAATCAACAAATGGGGCCTGGGAGTAGCTATCCATCCTCAATGTGCACGTTTCGAGAGTTCTACACGTTCAAATGGCAATAACGGCGCCGGCCACGTCTTTACAGTCATCGGGGAAGGTAAGGAATGTTAGTGTAGCAAACGTTGTTATGGAGACCGTGTATACCTCTGCATCTCCACGTTTGCCACGGGAAGGAGTTTTTGTTAGTAGAATGGGGTAAAGAGTCACACAAACCTGGATTCACCTTGATAAGTGATACGATCTATGCAACTCTAAGAAGTGTTATCATGTATACAAGTAAAGTCAAGGTCAAGTAAAAGAAGATTGCTGGAATACATGGATCCGATGAACGAATTCGGTAAATTGACGCTCCTGCAGCTGACAGGTAAAGATGGTGTACCTTTGCCAAGCAACCCCTTCATTATTTGCAAATCGGTTGAGGTTATCGCTGGAGGCCCAATCGAAGGTGCGAATACCGAAGCTCAAGGGACACGGTATACCCTTAGAGTTCGGAACCCTGCCCAAGTTGCTAAGTTGCAGAAAATGAACCAGCTCATTGGCGGCACTGAAGTAGTGGTTAAAGCCCATCCGAATCTGAACGTAAGCAGATGCATAATTTCCTGCTACGATTTGATTCATATGGAAGAGCAGAATGTTTCACAGGAAATCATAAGCCAGGGAGTGATTCGTGTACAGCGAATTACACGAAAGAAAGTAGTAGAATGGGGTAAAGAGTTACACAAACCTGGATTCACCTTGATAAGTGATACGATCTATGCAACTCTAAGAAGTGTTATCATGTATTTTTTGCTCTGGGCAGCCGGCTGCCGAGAATTTGATAGATTTATGTTTGTTGGATTAATTTGGAGATGCCCGGTTTGTAAAATAAACAACTTCAGCGTCGGACTGCCGACAGTCGGGAGTGTTGCTAATGTTTAATACAGTGTGAACAATTTTATTATTCCTTGTTTCTTTATTCTTGCGAAACACGATATTCCAAATAGAATTTAATATTATGAAAAGCGTCTGAAATACAAACACTATTTATAAATTTGGTATTTATGTAGCAAATAAAATATATTTATTTCTTTCTCCGCGAACAATTGAATAAGGTACCGAGTGTTATTCGCACGTGATGTTACTCCTCCGGAGATCGCGTAGATGGCTCACTGAACTAAGACCGTTAGTGCTTAAAGACGGTATAAAATAAGCACTACCGAAATACCTGAAACGACCAGCTTTTTATGTCGAATATATAATCGATGACGCAAATTTTTACACTAATCACTAGAACAAGATTGGAAACAATAATAACGAAAAGAAACTAACCTGTCACCTTTTACGTCAATAATCAAGCTAGAATATTTTGATGAAGAAATATGGTCAACGTGATAATCAACAATACAGTGCATGCACTACTTCAAAGCAAATGAAAGTATTCAATATAATGAGAACAATTAATTTAATTTGATTTATTGGGCTAAAAGTAAGCCAATGAATATGAAACTGAAGCATATATTCTTCGTGCTAATATGACTGCTGCAAATTAGTAACTGACTTCTGATTCTTCTCGCGAACTGTCAATTCTCAACCCTCATATATGATTCAACAGTCATCATTTCACTCAGGCAAGTTCATGCGTATTCCACACACACAATACCCAGTGGATTAGTTTCCTGGTTGGTCAAATACGCACTGAACAAACAAAGAAATTAGTTTTATCAGTCCAAAGAAATGTCAGCTCGATTAGCATGAACCGGCGGTTACGTGTTCCCTTACAATGCCATCAAATCAAAGAACATTTAAAATTACATGCGACAGAATATGCGCAATTCTCAATACAATAAAATGAAGACTACTTAATTATTTGCAATAACATAAGATCGGAAAAATTAGTTGCATAACCAAGGTGGTTCATTTTCAAAGATAGCACCTTATAAAATCGGTGATAAGGGACGCGGATGAAAATAGCTGACCACCGCCCTTAGTTTTACGGTTTGAAATGCAATATATTTATATGTATACATATGGATATTATTATATCAATATCTTCCTACAAACGTGGAGAAATGCAATATTGTATGTAAGTTACAAAATAATAATGTGTAATATAAAAAATTCAATAAATACGAAGAAGTTCCGAATTTTTAAAATACTTGTCATATAACTTTAAATTCAAAATGATGACCTATACTTTTTTGGATACCAATCGATTGTAATTGACGGCTACAATTTCTGAAAAAACAAATTCTTATATTTTCTCAAACAATAAAAAAGTACATAGAACTACAGAAATTTCATTTGGTTGGCAAATAGCTTCAAATTCATAGTGATGACCTATACTTTTCTATGTACCAATCGATTGTAATTGCTTTCGACTACAATATCTAAAAGAAATGATTTACCAACTACATGAAATTTCTGTAGTTCTACGTATTTTTGTCTATTTTTTGAGAAAATATAAGAATTTGTTCTTTCAGCAATTTTAGCTGCATTCAAATATAACCGATTAGTACATAAAAAGTATAGGTCCCTTTGAATTCCGCGAGATTTGCCAACTAAATGTTTAATTCTAGGTATTTTTATCTATTTTTGAGAAAATATAAAAAATTGTTCTTTCAGACTTTGTAGCCAATATCAATTACAATCGATTGGTACATATAAAGGTATAGGTCATCCCTTTGAATTCGACGACATTTACGACCTAAATGAAATTTCTCTAGTTCTACATATTTTTCTCTATTTTTTTAGAAAAAATAAAAATTGTTTTTTTTTCTGAAATCGTAGTCGAAATCAATTACAATCGATTGATACATAAAAAGAAAGATCATTGCTTTGAATTTGATGTTATTTACCAAAAAAATGAAATTTTTGTACTTTAACGTATTTTTGTCTATTTTTTGAGGAACTATAAAAGTTGATCTTTCAGAAATTGTAGCCGGAATCAATTACAATCGATTGGTACATAAAAAGGTATAGGTCATAGCTTTGAATTTGCAGTTATTTTCCAAATAAATGAAATTTCTGTAGTTCTACGTACTCTTGGCTATTTTTTGAGAAAATATAAGAATTTGTTCTTTCAGAAATTATAGCCGTCATCAATTATAATCAGAACTGAGTTGGAAACACCGTTCCGTACGGTACTACCAACGCGCATTCGCAAATTTCACACCGTGTTATTTCGTTGTTTTTCGTGAAATTCGCGGTTTATTTTTCGACGAAAACACGAGTGAAGTGCTTTTCCAGTGGTAAACAGTGAAAGATTGGTGTAAATCGGTTAAGAAACGGCTGAAAAAGTTTTAGTTTTGCCCACGCGGTGATATAGGTAGGGGAATTATGGTTAAAACCGACACCTTAAGCTTAACACTTTTTCTGGGTTGCCACAAAACCGATAAAATTATAATTTCTACGCAGAATTCTTCTTCAGAAAATTCTTAACGAGGCTTAATTTTGTTAGCGCTTCAAAAAATGAATTTTATTAAAAATTATTAATTGCAAAACTTGGAAAACAAAGTGACTTTTTAGGTACTGCGGGTAAAACCGACACCCCATAGAGGTAAGACTAACACCCCCTTTAATTTATTTTCTCTCCATTTTTTTTTAAATGTGATATATGCGCGAGTAATAAAGTGTGTGAATGTGTGATGCAAATATGTGCTTTTTGTAGCTTCATCATGTAGTGAGGGGAAAAGAATTCAAAAGCGTAGTGCTATAAACAAGAGTATTTTATGCTATGGGATTATTTCTTGATAAAGGTATTTTCAAATAATGCTTACGCACATCATTGCAACTTTCAGTGTCATTTTATTTCATAAGAGAAGATTTGCAAGCGTTCTACATTCTGCTAATCGGATTCATTCACTTATAAATGACACACACTTCTTAGTAAAACTACCTTTTTCAGACTTCATTTTTCGGACTCTGATCATCAACGATCTACCGGGGTATACAAATGATCATTGTCTCTTTGTGATAAAGTTCGTCTATGACAAACCAAGAGAACACTAGAACTTCGGTTTGATAAGCTTTTAGCAGAAATAGCAAAATCTTCGATAGAATCCGATAAGCAAAAATTCCAATTTTTGATTTTTAAAGAAACTTATAAGAAATAAACGCAATAAAAGTATTTCTGTGTATTTCTGCTATTGCTATAGTGTGCTAATAGTGTAATTGAAGTGTCACAAATATCTCCAGCCTTTTGTAATGAACCGCATGTAAACACAACCTTCTTAACAGCGTGTCGGTTTTACCCTAACAGTGTACATTTTTTTAAAAGCAATTAAAAATATTGAATTTCTCAAACTCGTCTTCAATGCACCCAGTTGATCATAGGAAAGGCCGAAAATAATAGGAACTGAAAAATGTGGCTTTTGTTTGGTAAAAACCTTAAAATCTGCCAACATTTTACATCCAAGTATGAACGCTGCTGTCGTATGTTTTGTTTTTTATGACATTCGGCGTACTAACGTAAATCCAATTTATCTTCAAATGCTCTACATAAACGTACTAATAATAAAGTGTCACTATAAAATAAATAAAAAATTGATTTCTAGGGAAAGTTGTGAGTGTAGAATTTACCCACAGTGTCAGTTTTTCCCACAATTCCCCTAAACAAGCAGCCGTGCCTATCCGCGTGGCTGCCCGGCCGTTTCATTCACTTGCCTTGTGATGTGGTGGTATTTAAGTCTAGTACAGTGCGGATCAAAAAATTTGGACGTTACAGTGCGTGTCAAAAAAGTTGGGACAATAAAAAGGGCGAAGTTCATCAAGTGCGTTTTTTCTTGGCGAAAGCCATAAAGTTCGCTTCTTTTGGCTGTGTAGAAAAGGAAAACAAGCAATAGCGACACTGCTCACTTACAGTGTGTACTAAAAGTGTGGGAACACTTCGAAAAAGTCGACGTTGAAGGGGCAAATAAGGTAAGATCTTTCCTTTTCTTCACCTTTTTTGTCCATTTGGGGCTGGTATCGGGTGACCGTACCGCATAGCAGTTTCTAACGTCTGGTGGTGTAATCCAAGATGGCGGCCTCTAGTAGCGGTGACCCGGGAGGGTCAAGTAAAAGAAGATTGCTGGAATACATGGATCCGATGAACAAATTCGGTAAATTGACGCTCCTGCAGCTGACAGGTAAAGATGGTGTACCTTTGCCAAGCAACCCCTTCATTATTTGCAAATCGGTTGAGGTTGTCGCTGGAGGCCCAATCGAAGGTGCGAATACCGAAGCTCAAGGGACACGGTATACCCTTAGAGTTCGGAACCCTGCCCAAGTTGCTAAGTTGCAACCAGCTCATTGGCGGCACTGAAGTAGTGGTTAAAGCCCATCCGAATCTGAACGTAAGCAGATGCATAATTTCCTGCTACGATTTGATTCATATGGAAGAGCAGAATGTTTCACAGGAAATCATAAGCCAGGGAGTGATTCGTGTACAGCGAATTACACGAAAGAAAGCCGAAAAAAGAGTGAATACGCAAGCGCTAATCTTGACCTTCTGCAAGTCCACATACCCGGAATACATGAAGATCGGTTTGCTTCACGTTCCTACCCGCCCATACTTTCCGAACCCGATGCTCTGTTACGGATGCTTCAACTACAATCATACACGCGTTCGATGTCCTGGTTCCCAGCGATGTTTTAACTGCTCGAGCGATCAAGACGGCGAAGAAAAATGCAAAGAAACTGCGTACTGTCGGAATTGTGAAGGCGATCACCAACCAACTAGGGGGGTGGGCGTAGCGTAGTTGATAAATCGATTGCCTTGTACGCAGCGCACCTGGGTTCGAGTCCCGACCCCGCACATAGGGTTAGAAATTTTTCATAAGAGATTTCTCTAACCCGAAGAGGCGAATGACTTTAAGGGTAAAACCTCTATAATCGAAATAAAAAAAACCAACCAACTAGCCGCGAATGTCCTGTTTATAAAAAAGAAATGGAGGTCATAAAAATAAGAGTACGGGGCAATCTAACATTTCCGGAAGCACGCTAACGAGCTGAACATCTAAGTAAAGGCAGCTATGCTCAGGCCACAGCACAACCGAATGATATCCTTAGGGACCATTCATAAATTACGTAACGCTTTTAGGGGGGGGAGGGGGTACAACAAGTTGTGACATGTTGTGACATAGGGGGGAGGGGGAGTTAGCTAGATCGTTACGTAACATGTTTTCACCGAAGAAAAAAATTTTTTTTCTAGGAATTTGTTACGTAATAGGGGAGGGGGGGATGGAGAAATTTGTGACAATTTGTTACATGGGGGGAGGGGGGAGTCAATTTTGGGCAATTTTTGCGTTGCGTAATTTATGAATGGTCCCTTAGTCTGCTGAAAGAATTAGAGCTAACAATGACGAGGAAGGATGAGCAGATCGCAAAACTTCTGGTGGAGGCCAAACGCGAAAAAATCGAGCAAATGATGGCGTACATCCATCAGATGAAGCAACATTCCGTTAGTCAAGAAAAGCCACAGCACAACAAAGAACAGAAGCAAACGAACCAGCCAATCTGGCCTGTAACGAGATCCGGGAACAACTCACCAGCGATAAATACGGACTCAAAACGAACAAGACCGCAGAAACAACATACCCCGTTCAGCAAACCCACGACAACCTCACCGGATAACTTAAGCCCACCATCAAAAAGAACCGCTGCCACTACCATCAACGAAACTATGGATTATTCAGACGATGGAATTGAGATTACCGAGACGCCTCCTAGCCAGCCTTTACGATAATTCTCATTTTCATCATTGTTTGGATACCGAAGACAACCCACGAACACTGACCACGAGATAGATCGGTTTGGAAGAGAGGAAAGTGTAGTATTCCTTCCAACGCAAGTACAGCAGGATGAAGGAACTGTCCGGGCCGTCATACCCTAACCCGTTGATAGTGAATTCACCTCTGTGGCTGATAGGAACACCGATTTCACCACTACAACTTGCGAACCAGCAAACAAAAAAATTCCGATCGACGAACAGAAGGAGATCAACTACACGATGCCCTTCCCCAGTGCCGACTGCAGTCGGTGTTTTTAAACATGATAGTGTAGTTTGTACGACAGCGGTTGGCACTGTGGGGCTGGACCTTCCTCAGGTCAGTTTCGAAGTTGTCAATCCCCTCGCAGGTACTGCTTGTTTGGATGTTCTTTCAGGTTTGACCGACAACATCGACGATACGCTTCTTCCACATCACCACTTGCTATCGCCCGGAGAAGGCTCATCGAGATATTCGTTTCGAGATGGAACAGCTATAACAACAACAGTAGTGTCGAAGCAAACAACGAAAACTACACAAAGTCTTTACCCAGTGCCGGTCGTTGTCAGTAGTTCTGGAAGTAATCGTGTAGTATTTTCGACAGCGGCTGGCACTATGGATAATTTCAGTAGATTTCATCGGCAACAACTACTCCCTGCTGGTAGCTGACGATAGATGTCGATGCCAGTATAAAGACAATCGCAGTTCGGATCCAATTTCCACAGCCATTGACGGTGGTGTCGATCTACGTCCCTCCCAATACTCAACAGTGTCTAGAACAGCTAGGTGACTTCCTCGAAAAGTTTCCACGTCCAGTGCTTGTACTAGGCGACTTTAACGCGCACCATAAACGCTATCCGAAAGATTACTCATCCTTAACAACGGATCGCACACTCGGATTGATCCAGCTACCGGTATCACTTCGGCTATTGACCTCTCGATCTGCTCCGAATCGGTGGCTTCGAAATTTGTTTGGCGAACACTTCCGGACACCCACAGCAGTGATCACTTTCCCATTCTCGTTTCCATTCCCCGACTGTCAAATTTCCCAACGAAAAGACAGAAATGGATTTACGACCAAGCAGATTGGAAAACTTAAGAGCGATTGACCGTCAACGCTATTCGACCGAGCGTCGAAATATCAATCGACTGTTTCGTTGACCGGTTGATTAGAGCAGCAAACACCGCGGTACCTCGCACTACCGGCAGAGTCGGCCCAAAAGCGGTTCCATGGTGGTGTCCGGAGGTGAAAGCAGCTATCAAAAAAACGGAGAAAAGCACTTAGAGCTCTGAAGCGTATACCAGCAGAGGACCCACGAAAAGCAGATGTACTGAAAAACTTTCAAGAAGCACGGGCGATAGCGAGAAAGTCTATCCATGACGCCAAAGAAAGATCATGGGAAGACTTTGTCGCAAAGATATCACCAAATTCAACTACGTTGCAGATGTGGCAGACAGTGAACACGTTGAGAGGGAAACGTCAGCATCGCCCAACTGTCATTAAATGGTCCAGTGGTTATACGGATAAGCCAGAAGAAATAGCTGAAGAACTGCCACAACACTACAGCGAAACATCCGCAACCTCAAGCTATTCGTCGTTCTTCCAGAGGAAGAAGGAAAAGGCCGAACGAAACCGCATAAACTTCTCGCCAGATACCGATGCTATTCACAATTCTGACTTCACTCTGTATGAGCTGCTGTGGGCGCTAGACAGAGGACGAAGTGGCTCTTCAGGACCGGACTGCATCGGTTATCCAATGCTTCAGCGATTGCCATTGTCGGTGAAAACTGCCATGTTGGAGTACTTCAACAGAATATGGCGTAGTGGCGTATTCCCACCCTGTTGGCGAACTGGAATAATGAAAGCCGTCGATAAATTGTCGAGAAGTGTTGGATTTACGATATCTGCAACGAAATCCAGCAGCTTCTACTGCAGCTCGAATGCCCGCCGTGAACCCACTCAAGCGGTAAAGGTAGATGGTGTAGCTGTCCAGACCCAAACGTTGCTGAAAACGCTTGGTGTTACTATCGACTGATCGCTCAACGTTAAAGCGCACTGTAAAATGACGAAGAAGGCGTGCGAATCCAGGCTGCGTATCCTGAAGATGATCGGTTAGATGATTAGTTTCCTCGTGGTCATCGTGCGTCTATACTGCAAATAGGGTCTGCAATTGTTACCTTTTGACTGCTCTACGGCATGGGGCAGGAGATGCCGTCATCCAAACTCTCGCACCTGCATACAACAGGATGATAAGGTTCACATCCGGAGCATATGTCACGAGCCCGATCCTAACCATTATGGCTGAAGCAGATACTCTGCCGTTAGATCTACTCGTTCTCCATACCAATGTACGATTGGCTAGTCGAATGATGGAAAAAGCAAGGATAATGCTGATCTTCCCTTGGTGCATCGATCCTCCGGTCGTTTGACAGAGGTGGTCGGAGCGTCTCTTCCAAATATTTGCTCTCGTACGCGGTTAGCTACTCGGAAGTGGTACGAAGCCAAACCCCAGATCGTGTGGGACGTCAAATCTGAACAATTCTGAAATTGTTCGTCCAGTTATTCAGGAGCTACTGACAGAACGTTTTAGCCGTTCAACAGTCGTACGCACTGATGGCTCCAAAGACGATGTCGCTGTCGGCGCGGGAGTTTTCGGAGAACACTATCAACAATCGGTTGACCTTCCGCCGCAATGCAGTGTCTTCTCCGCCGAGGCTTTCGCAATAAGAACAGCGTTAACTACGTACCACATTTCAAGAGACCTGCTAATAATGTCAGATTCGGCTAGCTGTCTATCAGCAATCGAAGCTGGCACATCCCAGCATCCGTGGATCCAGGAGATTGACAAAATGCTTCGAAACCGTCCAATCATGCTGTGCTGGATTCCGGGTCACGTTGGCATCCGCGGTAATGAAGAAGCAGATCGACACGTTGGAGAAGCCAGGGGCATTGCTCCCCTGGATATAACTGTACCGGGTGCAGAACGCCATTACTCATATCAAAATAGTCATCCGAAACCGATGGTTCAATCGGTGGTCAGTGTCCACTGAAATCAAGCTTTGTGAAATCAAATTTGACACGGTGAAGTGGACTGACCGCGAGAGCTCAGCTTCCTGTTGAAGAAAGAAGCCCCACCAATCTGCGAGTGCTGTAGAGTAACTGTTGACGTCCGTCATGTGATTCTCCACTGCAGGAGATACGACGAAGCTAGAAAAAAGAACGACTTTATACAACGAAGGAGAAAACGAAGAGAAACTGCTGAACTTCCTCAACGAAGCAAATTTGCATAATGAATTGTGAAAAATTTTAAATGTATATTGTTATAATTATGTAATTGAATGCGAAATTTGAAACTAATTTTCTTCCGACTCGAATGCACCCCTCCGGTGTAAAGTGTCATTAATAAACAACAATAACAACACCAATTACAATCAAAACAAAAAAGTATAAGTCATTGTTTTAAGCTTAACGTAATATGACGAATATTATAAAAATTCTGAACTTCTTCGTATTTAATGATTTTTTTCTATTACACATTGTCATTTTGTAACTCACATACAATATTGCGTTTCTCCACGTTTGTACGAAGATAATGATATAATAATATCCATATGTAATATGTAGGATTATTGAGTAAACATATTACATTTCAAACCGTAAAACTAAGCAAGGCGCAAAAAATTTAAACAACCGTGTGCCGTGTGCATTGTGAAAATCATATCGCCTAAAACCTCAAAAAAGTATAGTATTTTTTAAATATCTACTATCTGTTGCATACATTACAAATCTAGAAGCTCTAAGGATTTCATTGCTGTAAGTAACATTGAAATTGATTGATAAACTGTCGAGATACGATTGTTTGAACAGAAAAGCTCATTTTGTCAGTACTGCTTTCAATTACTGTTTTTACAATAATTTAGGATATGCATATTTGTTTTTCATTGTTTTATGATCATCGTTTTTGTAAAAGATATAACTATCCAATGATGAAGAAAAATTTGAAATCGGTAAAAAACAGCTAAGATATGGCAAGTCATGGTAGCGTTCCCGTTTTTTTTTCGCTGACTTTGTTTTGCTCTTTATGCTATAACTTGCGGTAGACAACTCTGCGACGTATTAACAAAAGATATACCATTCTAGTGGTGAAGACGAATTTAAAATCGATTAAGGAAAATCTGATATATGACCGGTCAAAGTAAGCGTTCCCATTTTTTCGACCCCCTTGATAGTCCGCGTAACTTTTTACCCCCTTGGTATTCCAAAATTAAAAAGGCGAAAATTATTAAAAGCTTTATCGTTTGTTTTCTCAGTTTCAAAGAAACATAAAAGGGTCAGATCACATTCAATGGCAATACAGTAGACCACCTGTTTAAAGGTGTAGCAAATTTTGTGGAGTAAGCTAGATCGATTATCATCGAGGTGACAATCACATGCCGAACAGTAATAATTTAATTCTCCTCGCTGCCGGGAGGAATTTAGTATTAACACAAAGTTACCGGTGCCCAACCTAGACCTAACCAGTACTGCACTCCTTTTTTGGTCTCAAATTTCCAAGAACAGAAGCTTTCTGCTTCGGCTTTATATCAGCGCAATCTCGAACTGTTATATTTGACAGTCTCTCAAGACAAAAATTTTGGCCTGCACACGAACTCTCATCAACCTATAGTTTTTAGGAGCAGTTACAGATGTCCTTAGAAGGGGATCGTCCGGACCGCACTCTTTCTGGGCCAAAATAGCATAACGATTTGTCGTGGTGAGTAGCGTAGCTCTCTTTAGTATTTCTGCAAAATAGTGTTTATACTAAATTTTAAAAGAACGCTTCAGATTCTCCAGGCGCAGTTTGTGCGCGGGGCGTGGTAACAGATCATGTGGATTCTTTCCACAATAGGTATACTATTCAGCATTTCCAATGCAAGAGTCATTTTAATTTTTTTCTGCGCATTTGACATATCGGGAGCTTATTGTTACAATGATCCACTCGTTTGTATTTAGTGCAATGCAAGATGCGTGGTACACATGGTAGAACAGGCAGAGGCAAACCTTATCGATCAAGACGCAATTAGGTATAACAGTTCCATTCGTCGTTTCCAAGGTTCCGTCCTGTGCGATTGCCATTTAAATTCTACATTCTACGTTCAACAGCTCAATCGAATGGGAGAACAAACCGTTGATCTAAACTTTGTGAGTGGCAATGTAGACGCGGTAGCACTTCGCCAAAAACTTACCACCAGTAAAATCATTTACTTACTTAAGACAGGCCGAACTTTCGAGATATCTATCACGGCTGAATGTTTCTGCGTCAGGTTTATCTTTGATCTGAAAGAAGGTCAAATATGGTTCGATCGAGTTCAATGTGTATGATTTTAAAGTGCAAGTCGAAATCTTCGATGGCACATCTTTTTCGACATCCATTTTACCCCCAGCTTAATTTTATCAGAAGAGCTTGTTGAAAACGTAAAGAATACGAAGGAAGAAATAGAAACTACGCGAGATATAATTAATTGAAAAACAAGTTAGAGGATAGTAAAGCAAAAATGTTATACATATCTTCACTCGTTATATGGCTGGAAGATAACGATTTTCTAAGCAACTGGATCGAAGAATCTTTGTCGTATGTGAAAAAAGATTGCAAAAAAATGGGTAGATAAATTATGGGACATAAAATGAATGTCGTGACGGCACGGGTGAATTATTGCGACACTTTCAAACTTGCGTAACCTTTTCCATACTTGGCCGAAATAAACTAAATTTTGCCCCGCTTCTATTTAGAGTGTATTGTTCACATTTGTTAAGTTTTTCAGTAGTCAGTGAGAATCCGGTCGAGATGGAAGAAAGTCAAACCCAGTCGGTCTGGGTTCAATCCCAGTCGAAGTCGTTGAGATTTTCTGAGGTGAAACCTATGGTCACGTCGTCCTTCGGAAGGGAGGTAAAGCCGTTGGTCCCGGTCCATGTGTTGATGGGACAATTAATAGGATCCATATGGTGGTGTCTCTGGCTTCGGTGATGGGCACTCAGTGTGGACATAGGCCGACGGAAATAAATAAAAAAAACTAAAGGGCTGCAAAACCGTGATTTCACCAAGGGCGCCAGAAGATCACACAAAGGCTCTGATTGCAACACCCATACTGAACATTGCAATATCTCAAAAAGTTTGGCATCACCTTAAAAGGGTAAATTCAAGATGATATATCTTCAGATCCTGCTTATCTGGAAAGCAATTCTCTTCAGCAAAGTTTTTCTATAGGCCAAGAGGGTTCGGAAGGTGAACATTTAGAGTCAGAATTTTGTCACTATGTGGCGCTAGTGTGCATGTGAAGTTAAGTAAATACAATCAGCCTTATTCTACATTACGACGGATCGCTTTTTCGAACGAATGTGATTTGCATTCACAATAACGACAGCAAAACCAAACGGGAGCCTGCTTCGATCGAACCACATTCGTTCGAAAATGTGATCCGTCGTAATGTAGAATAAGGCTGAATATTGCTGGATGCTAATTCGAGAAGACTTTATCCAACACAAACGAATGGGGATCAAGGGGAAAAGTTTGTTTTCTACCGGAATTGTGATTGTGTGAACAGCACAAAGGTATATTAACAGATAATATTCGTTTCAAATTCCATTAAGTGGTAGGTATTTATTAAACTGTGCAGATACACGTTTCGTCAACGTCTTGCTATTGCAAAGCCCTGGCAGTACAATTCCCTATAGGAATTTTGAACGTCTGCTTCAACAGACTTCGCAGCCGATTCCTAGCTTTCAGAACATTAGGTGGCTAGTGCTACAATCCCACTGAGACTCCTTCCCGATAGGGGCTTGAATATTTGACGACTGGCTTGTGAGACCAGTGCTGCACCCTATGAACCGTCGCACCAGGGCAGGGTCTGCTAAAATCACAAAATTTTTATTTCGCTAAACGTGTCATAACATCAACATTTTCCATCGGATGTTAGTGATAATAGGCTTAAAATAACGTAAACATATTATCTGTCATCTTAGATTCTACAAGGTCCGAAAAAATTGCTTTGCTGTAAAAAAATCAATTAAAAATGTTCAAAAATCCACTTTTAAAATGGTCAAAAATCCATTTTTTTAAACTTGTGTTGCTTGCAACACTAAAAATTTTACATATGACCGAACACATATATATTTTTGGAAAGAGCATTTCGGCACCTTTCAACCTGCATATTGTTTAAATTATCATCCAATTAATTTCACACGAAATATTGACTAAAAACTGAAAAAAGTTCTAAAAAACGAAAATCTCAAAATCGCTTCTTCGCACAAAAAAATGAATATTAGTTTCGTTTTTTGCGACCCAAAATTAGTCTAGAAAATACTTTTGCTTGTAAACTAGTGTAATCAATCACCGAAATAAAAACCTCCTAGGTCCTTTGGAATTCATGATAATTTATCCCCATTTGTATGTTATATTCGTATTGGATTTTAAGAACATCCCTCAGAATCAAACAACAATTTGTCAATTATGTCGTTAAAGAATCTCAGATTTCGGATACAATCATTTTTTTTTTGGCCTAAGGAAAATGAAGCATACCATGCTAAAAAATCAAATAGTTGTGCTGCGCCTAAACATGTTTTGCATGTTCGAAACGATTGACCGTCCTCACAATTATTATCGTAAAGTCACTTAATGGGGTCATACCCCAACTGTTTGCCCCATATGCTCAACATCCCCAGCACTACCGTTTAAGCTTAAAGGTGGTCAATGTATATTCAGAAATGAACCACTTTGGCTTATCAACATCACTGCAGCAATAATGCGGATCATAGTTATCTTGTTCAAGGGATGTATGAGATAACTTCTAAGGCGATAGATAAAATTGCAGCAAGCGATAACGGTCGCGTGACGACGAGCTTAAATTGGAGTTAATTTTAGATAGTCTAGCAACATCATGAATGCGACCATGAAACTTATGATCATCATAAAAATCAAACAATGTAAATAGTTTTGGAATACACATTATGTAAGCTTGCTGCTTTAGTTTGTTTAGATTTGAATATAGATGGGAAATGGATAGTTTTACTACAGCATTTTCTGGGGTAGCTATACAGAACCAACTTATGCGAAGCTGGTAGAAATTGAAAATTACAAAAACAGGTACGTATCAATAAAATCGATTTCATTGACTAGATTCACACACAGGAATACATTGGATGAAAAAGAAATAGTAAAACGAATGATGAAATATTCGTTATACACTAATTTGCTTTATAATTTTGAAACATCATTTTCAACAATGTTATTATAATCTTCATCATTTTTTCGGCACGGATTTTCACTCATAAGCAACTACTGGTAAAATCACAGATTGACGAAAACAACTGCATGGAGCGAGGAAGCGATTTCCGTGTTTCCATAATAATATAACCTGCACGTCACTAACGATCACTATCACGCTGGACTTGTAAGAAAAATCGATTTTCCACAAGCTTACACTTGTTAAACAGAAGTTTGTCCTTTACCGGCCGAGCGACAACTGGATCGCGCTGTACACGATTCAGAATCGCGCGGTAAAAACACGGTTATCAGTTTGTACATCTACATATATTCGTTGCAGCGCCGGTGGTTGATGTTGCCACTATTGATATACATCTAGAATTATTGCTACAGTGTGCATATTTACAGCGGAACACATCGTGCCACCAACTCGTTCTCCGCGCTACCAATTTAACCTGACATTGACATTTTGACTTTCACTCATTCTTCACAGCGCTAAGGCGAATCTTCATTGATTCTATGTAATATGTTCAATTGGTTTAGTGACAAGTTTTATGCTCTAATTTGAGTTAACCTTGCCGAGTTTGTCGAGATCTGTAGTGTAGACTTTCATAACGCTCCGGTTTCAAATTGTGTTGTTGTGGTTCGACTATAGAGGTCTTTAATTTGAAAAACAAACTATATCTTTTTTTCAAATATTTCGATAGTCTTTCGAGCACAGAAGTATAATTTTAAAAAATCAGAAAGGATGTATCTGTTAAAATGTTTGAGGCATTTTGTCAATTTTAAAAAATCATAAAGGACGTATGCGCTAAATTTTTTTCAAATATAACAATATTTTCAATCATTTTCAATTGGTTATTTCTGGATGTTGTTGTTACCTCAAGTTATAGCTCTATCGGCAAGGGCGACGTCTTCCTCACAATTCAATTATTTAAATAACTTTTGAGTTGTTGTGATTATTTAAAACGGTGTAGAACTTATTAGGTGAATATCATTGATCAATAGAAAAATACCTATGATCCTTAGTTGCTTCCTTGAGGAGTTTTTAAAGGCGGGGGGGATATTTTCGAGGGACGTTCCACCAAAAGTTTCGTCACTGTGTCGCTAGTCGATATTTTTGCAAAGAAAAATTACAGACTGTTATTGAAATGATGCAGTATAATATACAAAAGTTTCGATCAATTCGTTTCACCCAAATTTCTAAAAAAATCGCAGAAACTTTTTTTTGTTCAAGCTGAAACCGTTACTGAGAGAATAGTAATCAGTAATAGTATAGTATAGTAGTCGTACACGTTCTAGTATAGTCGTCCAGTCGTACACGTTTCGGTATAGCAATGGCAAAACATGCTTTTTAAAACTTCGCGGGACAATCGAAAGAAGTAGCGTCCTTTCACAACAGCTGCAACAAATAATTCAGCGATGATCTTGAAAACCTGGTTACAGGAATATATCTCTTGTCTAATTTACAAAAAAGAACAGTGAAACAAGACCCATTTGATCACGAGCAAAGTAGTTCAACCAAACAAAGCCTCTAATTTGCCGATCTATGTCTCCAAAACCAGGTGTCTAATCATTACGGTCTCTGTCGCATTCGAAATTTTTAGTACTTATATACATATTGAGATTCTAAAAATGAAATTGTAGAAATATCGTTTTAAGAATTATGTTCTCGCTTTTTGTTCATACGATGAGTTATCGATAAATCAAATAAAGTTATTGATTTCGAGGACTGTTTAATTCCATATTCCAAATGACGCGCTCATTGAAGAACAATTAAACATTCACAATCTACAAGAATGATACATTAGTTTTCAAAAAATATGATCACCACGACGAATACTTTTTTCCACGTGATGCCAAGCATCATTTAAAAAAATAACGCATAATTTATAATTAGTTTTTGAGTTTCCTCGCCTCATCAGAATCAAATACTAAGCGTAGAATATTTCTAACGTTTCAATATGGGGTCCCGTTTCAAAGTTTCTGCTGAGATATTTTGCCAGTGTTCAAATGCGAATAACTTCCGTTGTACTAGTTGGAATCGCTATATTTTTGCACTATCTGGTCGGAAATATGTTAATTTCGTAAATTGTATTAGTACTATAAACAACGAAAATACTGTATTTTATTATTTTATGAAAGTACTAATTATCTGAGTTGATTGCTCCATACAATTCGATTAAACAGCGAGCGTTGCAAGGTCTGCCCCTTTGTTATTCAATGAACTGCGACGCACATATAAAAATGGAACATAACAAAAAACCGATTAAATCCACCTAGCAGTGAGATGAGACATTTCTTACATATTTCACTATTGGATTAGTTTGCAGAACTCACGAGAAGTAGGCACCCAATTAAAGGTGGGATGAAAACAGTTTCTAGTCTTGCACGAATAAAATCTCGAATAAATTGAATAAATTATAGAAATCAACAAAACGACCGAAATAAAAAAGTAAAGCAAAAATTGAAACAATAGGTATTTAAATTCATAAAATGAGTACAAAAATTAATGGAAATCATTATAATTTTGATCCAAATACACGAATCAAATTAGATTAGGTTATTACATAAAAATTAAGATTATATTTAGAAATAGTTATAAGATTAATAGAATAAATTGACTCATACTAACAAATTGAATGAAATAAAACGAATGACTGAACATGAAATGCATAAAATTAAAGATATGAATAAAATGAATCAGATAAATCAGATAAATCAAATGAATCAAATGAATCAAATGAATCAAATGAATCAAATGAATCAAACGAATCAAATGAATCAAATGAATCAAATGAATCAAATGAATCAAATGAATTAAATCAATCAAATAAATCAAATAAATCGAATGAATCAAATGAATCAAATGATTCAAATGATTCAAATGATTCAAATGATTCAAATGATTCAAATGATTCAAATGATTCAAATGATTCAAATGATTCAAATGATTCAAATGATTCAAATGATTCAAATGATTCAAATGAATCAAATGATTCAAATGATTCAAATGATTCAAATGATTCAAATGATTCAAATGATTCAAATGATTCAAATGATTCAAATGATTCAAATGATTCAAATGATTCAAATGATTCAAATGATTCAAATGATTCAAATGATTCAAATGAATCAAAAGAATCAAAAGAATCAAATGAATCAAATGAATCAAATGAATCAAATGAATCAAATGAATCAACTGAATCAAATGAATCAAATGAATCAAATGATTCAAATGATTCAAATGATTCAAATGATTCAAATGATTCAAATGATTCAAATGATTCAAATGATTCAAATGATTCAAATGATTCAAATGATTCAAATGATTCAAATGATTCAAATGATTCAAATGATTCAAATGATTCAAATGATTCAAATGATTCAAATGATTCAAATGATTCAAATGATTCAAATGAATCAAATGAATCAAAAGAATCAAATGAATCAAAAGAATCAAAAGAATCAAAAGAATCAAAGGAATCAAAGGAATCAAATGAATCAAATGAATCAAATGAATCAAATGAATCAAATGAATCAAACGAATCAAATGCATCAAATGAATCAAATGAATCAAATGAATCAAATGAATTAAATGAATCAAATGAATCAAATGAATCAAATGAATCAAATGAATCAAATGAATCAAATGAATCAAATGAATCAAATGAATCAAATGAATCAAATGAATCAAATGAATCAAATGAATCAAATGAATCAAATGAATCAAATGAATCAAATGAATCAAATGAATCAAATGAATCAAATGAATCAAATGAATCAAATGAATCAAATGAATCAAATGAATCAAATGAATCAAATGAATCAAATGAATCAAATGAATCAAATGAATCACATGAATCACATGAATCACATGAATCACATGAATCACATGAATCACATGAATCACATGAATCAAATGAATTAAATGAATCAAATTGATTTAATTCATCCAGTGAATACAATGAATCAAATTAATGAAATGGATCAAAAGAATAAAAAGAATGGATGAACAAAATGAATAAAGTAAAAAATAAATGAAATGCATAAATAAAACAAACGAATGAAATAAACAAAATGAGCTGAAATGATAAAATGAATAAAAAGAAGAAAATGAGCAGAATTAAATGCATTGATTAAAATGAAAAATTGAACAACAGTAAAAGGTTATAAATTAATATAAAGAAATAAATTGAATCAAATAAATTATTTGTATGAAATGATTAAAACTGAAAAAGTAGTCAGATTATTAAAATGAAGTAACTGAACAAAATGAATAAACTGGAAAAAATGAATAAAATGCATACAATGAAAACAACGAATGATATGAGTAAAATGCACAAAAAGAATAAACTGATCAGAGTGAATCCAAAGAATGAAACGAATAAAATAAGTAAAATGAACGCAGATGAACAAAACGAATAAAAAGATGCGGAATGAAATAATTAAATAAAATGAAATGATCATATATTTGAAGACAAACACATTTTTGAATAAAGAAAATGAATAAACCGGATTGTACGAATTTGAAAACCATTGCATCAGAAAGTTTTGAAATGTTTTTGAAAATCCCATCTTCTGAGAAAAGGCTTATAAATATCCAATGAACTTTCTAGGGCTTCCATCTTTGTTTGGTTTTATTCTTTTTGTTTTCATGCTTCTTTACTTGACGAATTCAAAGTTTACTTTTTGGTCACATATTCCCGAAAAAAAAATTATGTGCAGAACAGAATGTACTGGTCCAGTATTTTAACGCGCAATTGAATATAGTAAAGTGAGACAAGGTCACATGTGCTTTCAAGCCCCTTGAACAGAGAACGACATAGGGAGAATGCGATTCGTGAATGAGACAGGTAGATATTTCAAAGTTTTTATTTGCATTGAAGTAAATAGTGTGAAATGTCTAGGCTATGTCGATTGCATAAAAGTCGTGTTTGTATTGTTTCGTTCGGAATTCTCGTGCAGGAAATATGGATAAATAAGTCCTATACAAACCAATATTGTGAAAAAGAAATGGTTCAAACTACTCAGTATATCCAAATATGGACGACGATAAGTTAGAAGACACATTGTAGTTGCATCCCCCATCGAGAGTGTGTACTTTGGGGAATTCTTTTCCTGGATCTAATTTGTGGATGTTTTTGGTCTTTGATCCGTCATTTTTCATGAAAGTTCGTACCAATACAACGAATGTGCAGCTGATACAACTCATGGTTCATTCGCCTGCGCAACGTTCCGTCTTCCATCTGCACGCCACCATAGATGGTACGCAACACTTTTCGTTCGAAAACTCCAAGGGCGCGTTGGTCCTCCACGAGCATAGTCCAGGTCTCGTGGGCGTAGAGGACCACCGATCTAATCAGCGTCTTGAAGATAATCAACTTCGTGCGGCGGCGAATTTTGTTCGACCGGAGTCCAAAGTAGGCACGATTTCCCGCTATGATCCGTCTCTGAATTTCTCTGCTGTTATCATTGTCGTCGGTTACCAGTGAGCCCAAATACATGAATTCGTCGACCATCTCGATTTCGTCACCGTCAATCCGAACTCGGGTGGGAGGTTCACATTGTCGTCTCTAGAACCTCTTCCTCTCATGTATTTTGTCTTCGAAATCCTGGCTTCAGCTTTCAGTCTTTGAGTATATATTACATTCAAAATTCAATAGAGATACGAATAGTTTAAATATCGCACGTGGAATGTCTCTTTTGAAAATTTCCATCGTCAAACTTTCATATTACCCAGTTAAGCCAAATATTTTTCTGATATAGCCATGAATTTCCTTAATTATAGTGAAGATACAGGCTTTGAATACAATTGAATTAAAGTTGAGTTGATGTAGCAGCAGACAAAAAATAGTTTTGTTTTCTCAAACCTTACAATTAATAAATATTTCAGATTGGCAGAAGATCTTATTACACAACTTAGAAATGCATACAGAAATAGCTAGATAGATGCGATAGAAGAGAGACAGAGAGAGAAAGAGAGAGAGAGAGAGAGAGAGAGAGAGAGAGAAAGAGAGAGAGAGAGTGAGAGAGAGATGAGGGGGGGGGGGCGTGTGAGGAATGGCAAATGATGGTTAATGCAGGGACATTATTTTTATAGGTATATTATTATGACATATTGATTCTTACATTCTTATCATAAATAATGCAAGTAGTAATTTTTGCGCCATAACCAGTATAACCTAAATCTTTCAAAAGAGCTAAATTTTCGCTAGATTTTTGGGCTTCAAACATACAGTTGCTTTCGGTGACGCCACAAGTATAATTATATTAGAAATCTGTTATCTCACTACTAGGTGAATTACTTGTTGATCTGTGTATTGATATACCATTCAACATTTACCTCATGATTGAACGCAATGCCTAATCCAAGGGATAAATACTAGAACTCACTGTTTCTTTATCAACACATTATTTTGTCTTTGAAGTGAACTTATATATTGATTTTTGAGAAATAGTTCATTTATTATAAAGGTAATTCACAAAATGTTCTCAACATCGAATTCCTTGAATCACGTAGATGTGTTTTCATACCCCGATATTCAAAATCGGTTTAGTTTTGCCCCTAAAACACCAGTAAAGCAATACTCTGTATGAAACAATCTCATTTTTAATTAGTGGAAATTGGTAAGCGAGGACTAAAAATACAAAATGTCTAATATCTCCGCCGCTCGTGCACGGATTTAAACAATCTATAGCTTGTTAGAAAGGTATTTTTACAAGCTTTCTATTTATGTGCATTTGTAGTACAATATTGTATTGTTCGAAAGTTATTTGCAAAAAACCTGCCGTGTTTTGACAAAATCGCCCATATCTCAGAAAGTAAACAACGTATCGAAAATCAAAAATAATAGTGTCAAATGGCAACGTTAGGCCTTTCATTTGAAGCTAATTTCATTAAGATCGGCTCAGCCATTGCTGAGATAATTACATGACATTTTGTACATACATACATACACACATACACACACACACACACATACAGACATTGTCTCAATTTGTCGAGCTGAGTCGATTGGTATATGAGACTCGGCCCTCCGGGCCTCGGAAAAAGTTGTCAAAGTTTGAGCGAATCCTATACATTTCTTTTGTAAGAAATGTAAAACCGTCAATTTGCTTTCTGACCTCGTAGTAGTTGCTACGTTACGTGTCAGCTCGAAGCAATTTATTCCATGACTGTCGCTAGGCATCATTCTAATGATGCACAGGCGTGCCAGTTTCATGCATACACACCACAGAAAAAGCAGAAAGCTCGTTCTTTCCGAGCTAAACAAATAGATTTCAAGTGTGTTCCGGTGAAGGGGTGGTTGGGTGTGAGAAACTCCGCTCTCTTACTCTTTCAAATGTGTGGCGTGCCTAGATAAATTCACCACGGCACGCACTCCAGTGTGCACTGCCGTGAGTGTATATACTGGAGTGTAGATTGGAGTATGCTCTCTGGTTAGTTTTCTTTTGGCAAGGGGTAGTGCGGGTGCGATTGACGATTTGATTAGTGCTGGTTGCAGCGTTGTGTGAAGAAGATTGTGTTGGTTTATTGGATACTGATATAAGTTTCTGCTGATGGTTTGATACTCGGGGTAAATTTGCCTAATTGTATTCTACTTCACTTCGGTTATGTCCCTGACATTACCTACCCATCTTTTTTTGGTTCATCGACTAACCACAAGTCTAAGTATTGCAAATCTTATTGGATTTCCTGTGTCAGACACACACAATTTGGATTACCGGAGTCTGTTCATAAAAGTACAATGCGTAAAACTGGTTACTCGAATACTGTAAAAATTACCGGATGAATTGTAAAATTAAACTTCAGTAAATTCATCAATGAACTATCAAATTGCGGATTTTCTGGAAATTGCATATTCTTGTGATTAAAGTTTAGCTTTAATGCTCTAAAAACATATATAAGATCAGTTTTCACATTTATTACAAAAGAAAAATATAGGATTCGCTCAAACTTTGAAAGCTTTTTCTAAGGGCCCGGAGTCTCATATACCAATCGATATCATCTCGAAAAATTGGACAATTTCTGTACGTGTGTGTGTACTCTATTATGTACACTAATGTCATGTAATTATCTCAACAACAATGTTTTTATCGAAGCTAGTTTAACATGAAAAGCTTTATGTGACCATTAGACGCTACTACTTTTGATTTTAGATTTATTGTTTACTTTAAGAACTATATGTGAATAATTAGAAAGCTCATTAAAATACCTTTCTAACAATTTATAGATTGTCAAAATCCGTTCTGCAAGAATTGTACCTCGAATAAACTGAATAAATCATGGAAAATCAAAAAAATAAATGAAATTTACAAATTATTCAAACAAAAAAATTATAAAAAGATATCAAATTCATGAAATGAGTAGAAAATTAATATATCAAATTAAAAGAATAAATACAGCGAATTATTTCAGCCCACTAAGTGAAAAATTAGACAATATCAAAGTTATAAAATTAATAGAGTAAATTAAGTTCATTTAAACTAACAAATTGGATGGAATTGATTAAAAGAAAGACATAAAAAAGTTTTTAAAACTAATAGGATGAATTCATTTGTGTAAAATTAATTATTTGTATGGATAACTGAAAAAATTAGTCAGATTATTGAAACGAAAAAACTAGATAAAAAGTATAAACTGGAAAAAATGAATTACATAAATGTGAATGTAAATCAGTTTAACGAGTGATACGAGTAAAATGCATTAAATGAATGAACTGATCAGAATGAATCCAAAGAATAAAATGAATAAAGTAGATAAAATGAACTTAAAATTATTTCTTGGTTTTTTTTTGCAAGCTCGATTTGTATACAAGCTTCGATTAATATTTTTTCTCAATAAATAGTTGTTCGGAAATCAGCCCCAATAAGACTTCAATCTGACTAGTATCGATGATCAAGGGTACTGAAAGGGTACGTACTGAAAATTCGCGGCGTCTGGTTTTAAGAATCTAATTTCGAGTTCCGTTATTGCTAACAAGCCCGTACATCAGGTTAACGATCCTTTGTATTTTTCGTCAATGTTCGATATTATCGTTTGTATGCATGTATTTCACAAATAATACGATTTAGAAAATATTAAACACTTTTCTTGATTTATAACATCTCGAGCTATCATAACTCTGTCTGTACAACGTGTCACTCGGTAGTTTTCAACCCAATGAATATATCGTAGACGAGTAATAGCGATTTTTTTTAATACTGTCGCAATAAATAGTGAACCGGCCCATTACGCAGCCGGTAGCCGGCTACCCAAAGTTTAAAAATAACCAAAAACTAAATAAGATCTTTTCTTTTTCGAGTGTACTCGAAAACCAACCAAACTACTACCTAATAAACCATGCTGTACAGGTCGCATCGCTTGCTTGGAGCGAATCCTAGACCTTATACCCTTCCAAACGACCAACTCCTTGACACCTATGGAAGAGCCTGATGAGTCGTCTGCCTTCCGTTAAGTAGGTGGAGCATCAACACTTCCCGTCTACCTTATCCTTTATCTTTCCCCGTGAACGATGGAGATGGGGGCGGCCGGCAATGATGGCTGGTGAGGTTTTAATATGGATCGGATTGGTATGAATTCCTACTTACCACTTCCTAAGCAACTCTTATTAAATGATTAGCAGTCAAACATGATGAAGTCCAATCCACCAAAATCATCGTCACTACGCAACGCAATCCAACGCAAAACGGGTCGCATTTGAAAACGAGTTTTTCGGAAAGTTTCCTCAATAAAAATTTTTCTACAGAATATAATTTTCAAATCCAGTATTTTAACGAGTAACTGCAAAGTAAACTGAAATAAGCCTCTTACAAAGTCACCGACAGAGAGAGAGAATGCTATTCATGAATAGGACAGGTAAATGTAGGTAATCGCTTGCAAATTGTTTCATTCAGAATTCTTGTTGCGGGGATATGGATTAATGAGTCCCATACAAGTGAATTTACCAGGAAAAAAAACTACTAATTGTGACTGCTATTGAAACCTTAATTGAAGCGTACTCAGCATTGAGCAAGCATGGGAAGCTAAAACTTTCCATAGTGCAACGTTTCGAAAGGATATCCCTACATATTCGCGGGACAACAATGCTTAAACATTCATTAGTTATAGTTTCCTCATAACACAAACATTTTGAAAATCATTCCTTTTATTTATTTCATCCAATTTGTGAGTTTGAATCAATTTAATGTATTCTATTAATTTTATAACTTTTTTATGTTGTGCAATTTTCCACTTAATGAGCTGAACTATTTTGATTTATTTATTCTATCAATTTGTTTTATATTATTTTTTCTACTCCTTTTATGAATTTGGTATGTTTTCATTTCGCGTTCTGCTCGGCGCGTTCTGCTTGCGTTGATCAGTAATGTCGACTGATTAAAGATTGGCATTGAAGAGCAGCGTGTAACTGTGCTGGATGTGTGATTCTTGTGTCCTTAGTCTACTGAAAAAAGCGAATTATGCTATTGCTTTAAAATCGATCGACGCAGTAAATGAAAATATTATCGAGACCGATACTTCATCGGCACAATACTGCCTCGCCTACCCACTTTCAATGAACTACGCAATTCATCGTTGCGATCGCAACTCTTTCTCAAGTCAACCCTGTCGCGGGGGCGGCGTTCTTATCGCGGTAAAAAACAATCTCACCGGCACTGTACAAAAAAGGCCTTGTTTTGAATGGTTGGGACAAGTTATTGTGCGCATTTCACGAGCAAGTTGTCGCTGTTTATTTGTTGTATATATCAGCAGCCGAACAGCAGTCCTGACCTGTACAATATCCCCTCCTCTGCAGTTCAACAAATTCTGGACAAAGGTAGTAGTTCCGACTGTGTAGATGATTACAACCTTCTCCATCTTAGATGGATATTCGACGATGATCTTAAATAAACTCTTCCACTAACGTAAATGGACGGACGTTCGATGATGGCATTTGTCAACTACGCCGATTTAGTCGAACTTCTCGAGCGGTGGTGGAATTCCGAGTTTCGTGGTCTACGTAAAATTCTCCGAAAACAACGGAAAAAGACACTTTCGTCACAAGACCAACGAATACAAAGCTGTTCTTCGCCAAACAGAGCTTCACTACTAAACTGCCCGGAATAGACCATTCGGCGAGTATATAAGTCATGTCCAAAAGAACCTTCGGAACAACCCATCGAAGTTTTGGAAGTTTGTGAACGGCAGAAAACGTGCTGGTGGTATTCCTGTAAATGTTTTACTTGGGTATGCCAGCGCGCAATCCACTACCGAGTAGGTAGACCTTTTTACAGAACACTTTCACGGGGTATTTACCAACCTAGCTGTCTCTCTGTCTCAAGAGTATATGGACACATTGCCATCATACGATATCAGTCTCCCTGGCTTGAAAGTCCTCGGCCCATTGAAAGGACCAGGCCCGGTTTGCATGCCTCTGATATTCATAAAAGGATGCGCACGAGCATTGTCATTGCCAGTTAGCATTGTTTTTAACTGCTAAATCTATGAAAGCGTCTTCCCGTGTGCATGGAAAGAAGCGGCTATAATTCCAATTCACAAGGGTGGAGACATTCATAATGTTGAAAGTAACAGAGGCATGTTTTTGAACTGTTTTGCCAAAGTCCTTGACAAATTTGTTAAAAATAAGATGTACGCTACTGCTCACATTCTCGACGAATTTCAGCACGGATTTGTGATGCAACGTACTACTACTTCAAATTTGATTATGTACACTAGCTCCTTCTGTTGAGAAGCGTCCGCAGATCGACACGATATATTTTGGCAAAAGCAATCGATAAAGTACCTCACAACATTGCTCTTCTGAAACTGCAAAGACTAGGATTTTCTCCGTGGTTAACTGGGCGATTGCGATCTTATCTGTCTAGTCGAAGTGCTTTCATTGGGATTGGATCAACATGTTTTAGTTTGCTTGCTACACCAACCGGAGCTCCTCAAGGAAGTCACCTAGGGCCGTTAATTTTCTTTTTATTCCTAAACGACCTTTGTACTCGTATCAAATCTGGATTCTTCGACGACGATTTAAAGATTTTTCGTTTCATTGCTTCCGGACTCGATTCTGCTGCACTTCAAGATGACGTAAATGACCTATTTAACAATGGTGCATGTTTAATGGCATGCAGATAATCGTTGACAAATGCTCAAAGTTTCAGGCGATCGTCCACTCTATCCCATTATGAGTACTTGCTCTAAGGACGCATCATCGCATGACATGACTTGAGAGTGCTGTTTGATAGAAAGCTTAGCTTCTTGGATCAAGTTACCGCAACGACGGCGAAGGCGTTCGCAGCACTTGATTTCCTGAAGCAAAATACCGCTGGCTTTGACGATTTACACGCACTACAATCTCTACAATGTGGATTGGCGCGAAGCATTTTGGAGTATGTCCTGAAAGTGTGCGCTCCACATCACAACGCCCAAATAAACCGGTTAGAATGCGTACAAAGATGATTTGTGCGATATGCTCTAAGAAATTTGCCGTGGAATGACCCTTCCTAGTCTTAAGATAGCTGTAAAATGTTTTATAAAAAACTATTCTTCCCAATTTTTTATATCAAATTGTATCGTTATTTTTTGGATAGCTGTAAATTTTTTCTAGCATGAATATTTTTCTCAAAATTATAATTTCGTAGTTCTAAAATATTTAAAATGCAAAAAAGAAAGAAATTGGCACCGTCAAGCTAACGTATTCGTGCTTATTAAGAAAACATTCCCAACTCGGTATACGGTATGCTGAAATAATCTCTGGCATGTTATGCTGGTTGATTACCATCGTGTAACTCTACATCTGCTTACATCTGTTAATTTATAAAAGCCCCTCACTTTCTATAGTGCACAAGGCTCTGGTCATTCTTGTCGAAAACAACGAATAAAGGTCGACAATTTAATTTCGTAAACCTTTGATAGCATATTGTAATGAATTTGATAGCATATTGTAATGATATTCGGATCAGCCAATAAAAAAAACTCAAACTTAGGCGCACTCTGTGCCCCTAGAGATAACCGTTCGGCTTACCGAGAATGGCACGCAGATGTCCTTCCAGGGTTTGCAGGATTGTCATCTTGATTTCCTTCACCGATTTGCCCAGAAATTGTTCGCTGGCGGTACCGAGCAGCTCGTCGGCCTGATGGTGAAAATAATAGACGTTCATCATCTACAAGAAAAAGAAATGAAAAACGCAGGGAATGAGATACGGCTATCCGTCCGGGAGGGCCCGTTTGCCGTCTACAGAGCTGGATGGAATTTTTGACATTTTCGGGAGTGGGTGTGAAAGTGCCTTTCTGCACTAAAACTCGCAGCAAACACAGAAAAATAAGTGGTCGACGGTGATGAGGAACATGGATGCTTTCTCATTAGAAAGAGTTCAATTGTCACTATGTATCAAAAAATCAGAAATGTAAGCTAACTAATTCAAACACACCACATGACTAGCAAACTGAAAATAACCGAACCGAACCGATTAAACAATCTAAGATCAATCGAGGCAAACACGTCACTATTCAAACAAGTGTTTTATTGTCGAATCACTCATTGCATTCTAGAGAAGCCATTTGAAAACTAATGATTATTCAAGAAAGTCTGGCACCAAATTACGAAATTAAAATTAAAATCTAATCGAATCAAAAAATTAATGTAAAAACGGAAACGGAAACTCTACAATGACGGATAGTTGGATGAAGGGATGGGGGTGAGATTTTTCATTTCTTTTTCATGTAGTTATGCTGTAAAAATCATAATATTATATTCGTTAACAGGTGGCACTACAAATAAAAGAAAGGAGGACGTTAACATGAAAAATATAATAGGAAAATTAAATATAGTTACTACTACTAATTATACTAATAAAAAAATTAACCGGTACACTGTCAACTATATCCTGCATTACGGCGGATTGCATTTTCGATTCACTGTTGTGGTTTACATTCTTGTTGACAGCGGAAACCAACTGGAGTTGATTTGGATCGGACTCCATTTGTACGAAAAATGAATCCGTCGTTTTGCAAACTAGGATTGTTTAACTAAATACATTGCTACAATAAATAAGGTCTTTTTAATACAGTGATGCTTTCGAGCGGTTGTATTGCGATGCGCAGAAGTAAAAATATTTATCGTGGAAAACAAAATGTTTTAATCAATTTAGTCTGGATAAAACCGTACTGATCAGAATTGAAAATTAATAGGAGTAAAACCTTGTTAAGTCATCCTCGAAAATTTCACTAAATCGCAGATTTTTATGAAATACATTTTGTTGCATAGGGAACAAAGCATGTGTAGCTTTTTGTATAAATATTTCAAAAAAACTGAAATATAATTTACAAATCATGTGCATTTCTCGTTTAAAGTTTGCATTAAATTCAATACTTGATACTCACTTAAACAAAAAAAGAACTTTTAATTAAATACTTATAGCAAAAGCCGCACACCTTGTACCCTATGAATTGAAATATTTCTCACAGAACATCGGTTATTTAGTGAAATTCTCGGAGATCACTTGACATGGCTTTACTCATAGAAAATTATCTGCAAAAAGCGGATTTAGTGTTGCAAATATCTCTGGATGTAGTTGATGCTTCCGTGAATTAAGGTTAAGGTGTGTATTATTTTAAATCGGTAGGCTATTGTGAAACGAACTGGAAGTGATTATACAAAAACTAAAGGGTGACCTAAAAATTATTGCAACACTTATAACCGGCTATAACTGGATAGAAATGATGCACAGTTCTTCTGACATGCTTAAGTAGTAAATAAAAAATAGAAAAATGTTCAAATATGGATGCACAATTTTTTTCATGCGGTTTGGTACTAAATTTTATGCGTTGCAAACATTTCGGGATCACCCTTTAGGTGTACATGTTGTCAATAATTCTTCGGATAAGTTGCTTAGCATGAAGCAAGTAACATAGATCTCGACTATATGTTTCTTTACTGTTTAATATAAACCAAATATACATATGTATAAACGAAAAAGCTGCAACCTAAATTAAATATTTCACTAGTGGGAGTAAATCAAAAAGCAAATTAAACATTTTACACACACACTACAGAAACACATATTGATACCAAATAAACTCTTTTCTAAAGTTAAACACGCTAGATAAGCTTGTACGAAGTGCTGTAACAAAGCATTGACTATCTACTATAAAACTTACTTTGTTATGTTCAATCTAAAATAAAGGAATGGTAGTAAGTTGTTCGAATAAATAATTAATATTAGAATGCCATAAGACAAATGTTATTTTCAGTCACCATGCAAACCTCGTACAACACTATGTTTTGAGAGTTTAAATCAGAAAGAGCCATTACAAGCATGCAATATTTCAAATACTGTAAATCCAATATACTACCTACTGTTATTTAATAGATTATTAGGCAAGCTTAGGGTGCATTCGCTAATTTGATACTTTATTTAAGCCACTTTGCTGACTTGATAGAGACATATTTTCCAACTATAAGGACAACTATAAGCTTGTATTTTCGGGATGTTCTTCTTATCAGTACACTCAAAGAATTTTTTTTGTCAAGTTTGATGTTAGTTCGCCCTTGAGAAACTCACGCTGCCTCCTTGGGACTCGACTTTGTGATTTTTGGTATTGTTTGGTATTTCGATTCATCGACGAAGGGGATTGCTTCTATCTAATAATAGATGACAGTAGACGCCAATCTCTTCTCTACCGAATCGTCTACGTAACTGGTTGAACTGTATATTCTCCAAATTATCACTATATTCGGCCAGATATCACGAGGAGAAATTCTCATTTTGATTGTTTTGGAAGAAATACTACCTATATAAAGTTATCGAAAACAGCAATTTACTATGATTATTTTTGTGAAATTGTAGCTATTATCTTATTATAGAAGAATTAAATGAATTGTAGTTATTCATTGTTTCTGTCGAAACTTTATGTGTACCATAAACCAGCAAAGTACCATAAACACCAACGATTCAATCCTTAGTATCTAAGGAAATTGCGGTGTTGTTGGAAAATCTGTGCACTGATATAACGCATATTACGGTGGGATGAAACCTTTCTGATGTCGTTAAACACTTTTGCTCTTAGCATTTTCTCAATCAGTAGCCATGGTCTGGTTATGCAAGTTCTATAAATTACACGTAATTATTCTAGTGGCAAACAATCTGGAAGATCCCAATCACGACCGAATGTATTGCAGGAGGCCATGTCGTTCGATATTGTGCTGAAATTCTCCAGTACCAGAGTCAACAAGCTCTTCCAGGTTCTTTGCTGAACATAAATTTTAGCTGGTCTGTCTTCCGCCATTCGCACCTGCACAGCCAACCCTCTGTAGTATGCCGCTCTGTATAAAAATTCTCATGTCTGAACATTTGTATAATTGATATAGCTAGTTGTTCATACTCCAGTCTCTTTTTATTATAACGTCCAGTATTGAACAAAATTTTTTTCTCGCAAACACACAGAACTCCGTACTTTATTCAACATTCAAAGCATCATGGATGTACAGAGTAACAGTGATTATCGCTGCTTTGTACAGATCGAGTGTTGTGCGCGTTTCGAGACTACGGAACTTTATCTGTCCATCGGAAAGACCTTCTCACAGCCGCGATACGTTTTTTTACCCTAAAGTTCTGACCCCACCATGTATTTTGTCTTATCATAATTTAGAATAAATTAGATATTTACACTCACTCTCGCTAAAGGTACAAACACCTCTTACACTGCTCGGCGATCAATGTCAATCTGGTCGGTGTTGTTTGTGGAGTCAAGAAACATGCAATGGCAGTTTCGTTCTTTTGCACAACGATTTTTTATTCGAGTGCTATGTTGAACAATAATTACAAACCCAAATACCTTGATTTAACCCATCTAATATCACAAACACGTCGGGTGTCGCTTCGGCTATTCTTATGTTTGAATTTGAACCATCCAGCGTCATTCGAGTCAGCTTAATCAGTTTTGTCTGGAAGCCTTCTTCAAGTATCAGCTGTCACAGTTTATCTCATATCTCTTACTCTCATGATTTCTTCAAATTTACAAACAGTTCATGAATTTGTTAGTTGCATTTTTTAGAAATCCGCTTTGACATTCAATTCTGCAAACGAACGAAGAATGCAAAACAGAACTTTCTAAAACATGTTAAAGGCGGTAATCGTTATGCCATGAAAGTTATTACACGCGAGTTTATGGTTTTTCTTGTAAACAAGGCCAATTCGAAGCTGTATCATGTGTAACATGTGACCAGGGATGCCAACGGTACCAGTAAACTAGATTTTTTTCGGTATATTTACATTTGCACAAGCCGTACAGCCCGCTACAGCGACACATCACTACAGTTCTTGCCGGAACGGTAGCCAAACCGAGTACATTTTCCCGTCGAGCAGTAGAATACATTTTTGTTTTGCTGCTGTACTCCGACTGCTCGGTGAGAGTGTGGCGTAGCAATGGTTGTTCTCTCGCTCTGTACACTTTCCTCTGCATGAGAGGCCCGCACACGACAGCGTTGATGCCGGTCGTGGCGTAAACGAACAGCATTCATTGGCGTCGTTTTTGATTGAAAATATTGATTAGATTAAGAATATTAAAAAGTGTAAAATAAGGAGAGAGAAGCTGTACCGCTCGCGTCTGGTGGCTGTACTGGGGGCAGTATTTTTTGTCATGTTACTGCTTTGCTTACAGACTGCCGCACAGCGCTGGGCGTCCTGCAGTAGCGAAAGACAGCAACGTCGAAAGAGAAATGAGAATGTAGGCAGAAAAATTACAGCCGCAGAAAAGGTAGGCATTTTGCATCCTTGCATGTGACACCATTTGACCACATAAGGGTGTCTCATGTCTCATGCACCCCTGAAACAAAATTTATATCCTTTACCTCCTCGTTGCTCTAACTATTTAGGGTACGAACAGTCTTAGTAAAGACCAGTAATCAAACCCCAGTGGAATCGTTGGCCGCTTGCAGATAGGGAAGCAGAACCAGAAGAGCGTCCGTTATCCATGTTAGGGGGTTGATCTGTCACAAAATGGCTATGTGTTTGAAAAATGCGATACCTCGTCAACAACTTTGAAAATTTCAATTTAAGTAACTACCAAGGAGGTTATAAAATCTAAGTTTTTATTAGGTTCAGTCAGAGAATTGAGAACATTAATAGAATTTTCAAATCTTTTCCGACCAAGAATCGGATAAATAATGGCTAGTTCATGAAATTTACATCACTAGACCGTTGTACTCGATTCCTCCGAACTGTACATTTTCGTGAAAAAATTGTCAGTTTTAGCTGAATAGTATGTTTAAAAGAATTTTAGTGTATAATACGAGTTACGTTTTCGTTAGAAAATTTTGGTTCCACCTGTGACCGCATAGAGCGCTCCACCACTAACTTTCCAAGGAAGAGAGAAAGAATATGTACATGCTGAGAAGAATTACTGCAAAATGCCTGTGCTAAAACTTTGTAGAAGACACCTAGTTCTAAGTCTAACCATTATTTCACAAAAATTTTATACTTCACGGAATTCGAGTACTGATACACAGCCATGCGCTGCAAAGCTAAATGCAAAACCAACAGAACACCATTACTGGAAATAATAAAACTTCAACTTCCTCCGAGCCTCAACCGGGGATAGGTTTATTGAAATTTTCTGAAATTGCTGATTGGATTTTCAAAGCATTCAATATTTCTGAACCACTAAAAAGTATACTTTCAGCGTTCCTCCCTACAATTAGAACATTTTTAGAGCAGCTGATTGCTCAATGGCCCATCCTTGCAGCGATTGTATCTTTCAATGGGTAATTCACCTCCTCCAATGAAAGATCCCATCACTGTTTTACAGTGGAATTGCAGAAGTATCATACCTAAAATTGACTCCTTAAAAACTTTGCTGCATAATTTGAAATGCGATGCTTTTGCTTTATGTGAAACATGGCTTACCTCAAACATTAATTTCAACTTGAATGATTTCAACATTATTCGCCTAGACCGAGACACCCCGTATGGAGGAGTGCTTCTAGGAATTAAAAAGTGCTATTCTTTCTATAGAATTAACATCCCCTTGTTTGCATGCATTGAGGCTGTAGCTGTCCAAACGAATATTAAAGGCAAAGACATGTCTATCGCTTCTATTTATATATATACCTCCCAAAGCTCAAATTGGACAACGTCAGATTTTTGAGGTAGTGGAATCCATGGCTGCTCCGCGGCTGATACTGGGAGACTTCAACTCGCACGGAGTATTGTGGGGTTCCCTCTTCAATGATAATCGATCCTCTTTGATATACAATGTTTGTGACGAGCTCAATATGACAGTTTTAAATACAGGCGAAGCAACACGCATTCCCAGACCACCCGCACGACCAAGTGCATTAGATCTATCTCTATGCTCGACATCACTTCGGTTAGATTGCACGTGGAAGGTTGTACCTGATCCTCACGGTAGCGATCATTTGCCAGTCGTTATTTTAATTAACAGTGAATTAGGCCTCACGAATTCAATCAATGTCCCTTATGAATTGACACGAAATATTGATTGGAAAAAATACCAATCTTTAATTTCCACTTCTCTTATTTCGACGGAAGAGCTACCACCTACCGAAGAATATGAATTTCTAGCGGGTTTGATTATTGAAGCAGCAGAACAAACCCAAACGAAATGCAATCCTGGCATGATAATGAACAGCTGGCCTCCTAATCCCTGGTGGGACAAAGAGTGCTCGGATGCATATGAAGCTAAACAAGTTGCTTACAAAGAAATTATGAAACGGAAAGGGTGTACACGTGCAAACTTTGAAAATTATTCGATTTTACAAAACAAATTTGACAGTCTCCGTCGTGCCAAAAAGTCTAGTTATTGGAGACGTTTCGTTGATGGCTTGTCAAGAGAAACATCAATGAGTACTCTTTGGAACACAGCCAGCAGAATGAGGAATCGAAACGTAACTAATGAAAGCGAAGATTTTTCGAATCGCTGGATATTTAATTTTGCCAAGAAAGTTTGTCCAGATTCTGCTCCTGCGCAGAAAATCATTCGCGATGCTCCCACAAGTAACGATTCCATAGATTCGCCTTTGACAATGATGGAATTTTCAATTGCACTCCTCTCATGCAACAATAATGCTCCGGGTCCAGACAGAATTAAATTCAACTCAGTGAAGAATCTGCCTGACCTAGCAAAAAGACGCTTGTTGAATTTATTTAATAAGCTTCTTGACCAGAACATAGTCCCGCACGACTGGAGACAAGTGAGAGTTATCGCCATTCCAAAACCGGGAAAACCAGCCTCCGACCATAACTCGTATCGACCGATTGCAATGCTATCCTGCATTAGGAAATTGTTGGAAAAAAATATCATACGACGTCTCGACAATTGGGTTGAGGCGAACGGCTTGCTATCAGATACCCAGTTTGGTTTTCGGAGGGGAAAGGGAACGAATGATTGTCTGGCGCTACTTTCGTCAGAAATCCAACTAGCTTACGCAAAAAAAGAACAAATGGCGTCTGTGTTCTTAGACATAAAAGGAGCATTCGACTCTGTTTCCATTGATGTTCTCTCAGAGAAACTACATCAATGTGGTCTTTCACCAATATTAAATAATTATTTATACAACTTATTGTCAGAAAAGCACATGCATTTTTCATATGGCTATTTGGCAACATTCAGAATAAGTTACATGGGCCTCCCACAAGGTTCTTGTTTAAGCCCCCTTCTCTACAATTTTTACGTGAATGACATTGATAATTGTATTGTCAGCCCATACACTCTAAGGCAACTTGCAGATGATGGCGTGGTTTCTGTTACAGGACCAAAAGCCATAAATTTACAACAACCACTGCAAGATAGTTTGGATAATTTATCAAGTTGGGCTTTGAAGTTAGGCATCGATTTCTCTACGGAGAAAACAGAGTTGGTTGTTTTTTCAAGGAAGCGTGATCCAGCTCAGCTTCAGCTTCAGTTGGTTGGTAGAACGATAGCCCAAGTCATGACCTTTAAATATCTCGGAATTTGGTTCGATTCTAAAGGTACATGAGGAGGCCACATTAGGTATCTGATAAAGAAGTGCCAACAAAGGATAAATTTTCTCCGAACAATAACCGGATCTTGGTGGGGTGCTCATCCAAGTGACGTGATAAGATTGTATCAAACAACGATACTTTCAGTAATGGAATATGGGTGCTTCTGTTTCCGTTCAGCTGCAAACACTCACATTATTAAATTGGAACGAATACAGTATCGTTGTTTACGAATCGCCTTAGGTTCCATGCAATCGACACATACGATGAGTCTTGAAGTTCTAGCGGGAGTTCTTCCCTTAAAAGATCGATTCTGGGATCTCTCCTCTCGTTTACTTATACGATGTGAGGTTATGAATCCACTTGTAATTGAAAATTTCGAAAGACTTGTCGAGCTTCAATCCCAAACCACATTCATGACAGTGTACTTCAATCACATGTCACAAGAAATAACGCCTTCTAGTTATGTTCTGACATGTGTTAATATACTAGATACTCCCGATTCCACTTTATTTTTCGACACGTCCATGCAAGAGGAAATTCGTGGAATCCCGGATCACCAGCGCTCTCTGGAGATCCCTAAAATATTCATAAGTAAATACCAACACATTGACTGCCATAAAATGTTCTACACTGATGGGTCACGAATCAATGAGGCCACTGGCTTCGGTATTTTCAACAATAACACCTCGATCTCTTTCAAGCTTGCAGAACCTGCCTCCGTTTATACAGCCGAACTAGCAGCAGTTCACTATAGTCTGGAAATCATTGATACTTTGCTTCCGAGCCATTGCCTTCAATGAATTTTATAGCGCTTCTCGTCAGAGGACGCTTACTAGTTGGCAAACATCATGGGACAATGGAGATCTGGGACGATGGTTGCACTCAATTATCCCTAAAGTATCAACGAAGGCATGGTTCAAAGGGTTGGATGTAAGTCGAAACTTCATCCGTGTGATGTCTAGACTCATGTCCAACCATTATACGTTGAATGCGCATCTCCGCCGTATTGGGATCGCAGAAGATAATCAATGTGCTTGCGGAGAGGGTTACGAAGACATTGAACATGTTGTTTGGTCTTGCACTGAATATCGTGAAGCCAGATCCCAATTAATAGACTCCTTACGAGCCAGAAGAAAACCACCCTATGTACCTGTTCGTGATATCCTCGCTTTACGAGATCTTACATACATGAGCCATATTTATCATTTCCTGAAAACAAATAAATATTCAAATATAATTATCCCCACAATGTTTCTAGTTTTTTCCCTTGCTACCCACAAACAATTTAGATTTTTTCGCAGTTAGTTAAGTTAGATAAAACGATATAAATAAAGAAAAAAAAATAAACAAAGATTACAGAAAAACTATCAATAGGTTTATAATGAAATTCAAGAAAATAGAGTATAATTAAAAACATTCAAAATGATGATTATCCTCAGTGTTAGCATTAGAAAGTGAATTTTTTTATAACGTGATAGTCTTAAGAAGCTTTGTAACATGTTATGTAAAAAAAACCCCGGCGTAAAAAAGCTTTTGCAAATGCCGTGTCAAATAAACGTTTTATGAAAAAAAATAAATGCAAAACTGACTCAAGCATAAGCTGACCAACTCTGACGAAAAAATCCGTACACTATGAAAACCATTTGCCTGAGCGTGATGAACGATTTCGCTTCGTTGCGGTATGGTGTACGGATTTTTTCGTCAGAGTTGGTCAGCTTACTCAAGCATCACTTTGTTGATATCCTTATAACTTTCTTAAACAGAGCCAGATTGACTTGCTGTCTTCGACAAAATGTAGACATTTTTTTTCTTTTTTACATTTGCAGTAATAATCTGATGAATACAGTGCCACCTAGCGGTGAAAATAAGAGCTACTGGGTTGTCTCTATGTAAATTGTCAAAAAATCCGATTTAGATAAATTTTCTATAACCTCAACGATATGCGTATTTTCGGGATGGGGTTTGCGAGTGGACGGCAGAAATCGATGTCTGAAGCCATTTCACAATTCCAAATGGTGATATCCGGTTTAGATAAATACCGAAAAATCGGACGCTATTTTGAAAACCAAAATGATGACTTCCGGTTTTGATGAATTTTCTATAACCTCAACGATGAGGGTATTTTCAGAATGGGATTACCGAGTAGATGACGGAAATCGATGTCGGAAGCCATTTTGTAACCTCAATAATATGAGTATTTTTGGAATGGGAAAATTATGTAGTTGATGTATGGCTGAAACCCTTACCTTCCCTCCCCCTTGATTTTGTTGCATTATTTTCAGTCTAATTTCGAATTTTTTCAGTGCTTCGAAAAGTGTTTTTTGAAATAACTGGCCGCGGTGTTTCAAGAATAGATTTTGTTTAACGACAAGTTTGTAGATTGTGTCAATAGTTGCAGTGCTCAGGCCCAAGGCCCCTTTAGTAAGACTCACATAAATCAAGTGAACCGTTAGACCAGATTTGGTAAGCCGCCGGAAGGTGCTATAGTGATACCGCGACAATAAGGTACATTTCATCGACAAGAGTATCAACTACCAACAACTGAAAAGTAGTGTTCCTGGCCACATTATTATGCTTAACCTGCAAAAATAATAGATATAATAGTACACTAGTAGACTTAACGCTATGTTATAATTTTGGTTGTTGCCAGAGGCTGACTATGAAGTTTAAAATGCAAGGCATTCCCACCCTTAATTTTTTTTATTGATTCGAGTGTATCTGATAACTTCCCGTGTTCCTGCTCTAGGGCTAATGAAATTGCAGTAATCCTTATTCGCTAAAGAATGATAAGCTTGAAATAGAATGGCAACAATTGATCGAATCATGCGAGTTTCAAAATAGCAAATGCACTCTTAGGATTGCGGATAATAAGAACAATAAGAATAATTAAAAATAAAGGATCATAATATAATAATAGTATATATAACATAAAATATAAAGAGAGTATAAAGATAAAATAAAAGTTTCTGAATAAAAAAGTATAGTACCACCACAAACATAAACTAAACCAAATAAAAATTATATAATTTATTTATATTAGTTTATATCGGATTGGTTGGTAGAGTTTGTTTGGTTATTAAAAATCCAAAAATAATACACGGTATAAACTAAGGAAAGTCTTCACTCGAAATAGTAATGAAAAAATACAGTATCTATTTCACCAACTATTCAGTCACTATACTTTACTCATTGAGCTGGGTCTAGCACTCAGCTCACACCTAGGAATGAGGATGCACTATACATGGGTATGGCATTCTTGTCAGTGGCAGTACTATACACAAGAGAAGCACCTCGGTGGGTGAAAATACCTTCATGATTTTACACTGTGCAACACCTGTCACCGTCAGGGGGACACCCTGGGCAGTTTCCACCATTTCGCACATCGGATTCAGCGTCATGACTTCCAGCGAGAGTCGCTGGACATCGGTAACGAGCCACCATGCCCACGCCCAGCCGCCAACGATTGTGCGCTTTTTCGTCGAACCGCAGCATCCGCCTGTGGAAGAGGGAAGATAGTAAAGCATAGCGTTAGTGTGGAAGCGTTAGTTTTAATTTTTACATCGTTGAGAAGATCGTAAACCAATGTGAATAAAATAAAACGCCTGGATATAGTGAAAACCTGTGACACGCTATGCAAACGGCTTACGGTGCATTTACTTCTAGATATTGAATTTTGGAAATCCCGCTCCATAACGTTATCCATAGTTAAAATATGGGTATTGTGCATAATCGTCGTAACAGTAGTTTGAGATTTCGTATTAAATACAAGTGATTTGTGGTAGATTAAATGAAGCTACATATACAGTAAAATGTCGTTTTGACTGTAATGAGTAAGCGATTAATCAGGGTAGTACGAATTGTATCGATCAAATAGTAGGTCAATGAATATTTATTTTATGATGCTAGTGTGCAAGCTAAAAGATTAAAGAGATTTGATACTTGTCCGTTTTTAGGGAATAGGATGTCATCAACGATCGGATCTACCAGCGAGCAGCAATAGAATACAGGATAATACTTTAGTGTACCTCCTGTGAACAGAAAGAAATATTTTATGTTGAAAAGAAGGTATGACTTTCATTTACGACTTCTACCCACTACCGCTGGTACGATACGAAAAGCACGAACATCACAACATGTATCAGATTATTGCATTGCTATCAGCTTAGACACACAGTTATAGGTCACGGCCCAAGATTGGTTAACTTATTTATGTGATTTTATTGAAGCTGTAAGTAGTGCGGTGCATAATGTAGGTACATAATTTTCTTCTTAAGGGGTTATATACAAAGTTGTAACTCAAAAACCGAAAAAAAATAAATATTATGGAAGTACATACTTTCGAAAATATCTGTGCAAAATTTCATCCATATTGGAGAACTAGATTTTTAATTACAGCCATTTGCAGCGGCTGGTTATTCTACGTATGAAGTTAACACAAAACTTTAACCCTTTATAAGACGGTGGCTACTATATTGCCACCTTTTCGTTCCATTCATAACGCAGGAATGTGAAGTGAAAAGTGATCTGATCTAATGAAATCTACTTATTAGAAGTCTGGCAACTCTTCTTATTACTTTTTATTGAGATACAGTGAAAAGTTTCAGATTGGTGGAGTTTTTTTTAAAAAATACGGCGATTTCCTTTTGGACAATAAAATTGGCTCGATTTTGAAAAAAAAATCTAGATCGTATAAGTTGGTGATGCAAATTTGTAAAAACAACTGTTTTTAATCCGAAAACTTGGTTTATAAGTGGTAAAAATCATAAAGGAAAAAAACTAAATGAATAAATGAACGTCTATAAACTGTGGCCTCATTTTTCAACTTATCCTCAGAATTCAGGGGTTATTTACTGTTAATCATGTAATAACCAGTAACCCACTTTCATAGTTTTCTGAATTTCTGATCCAGCTCGATTTGTTTTTATATTCGCATCAATTTCGTTGGAAAAATATAAAGATAAAATAAATCTATAAATAAAAAAATCAAACATTAGGAAGACTGAAGTTCTAACGGACGGTAGCAACTATATTTTCAATACAGTTTTTATTACGAAATAAATGTAAATATATTCTAACCTAAGTGAAAGAACCGTGTTTCTATTAATATAACATTCACTAATAGCCCCAAACTCTGGGCCTTATAAAGGGTTAAACGCCCGGAAAGGAGTTTTTTGAAAAGTACCGTTGCGGTGAACATGATATCTCAAAAACTAGTTATCCGATTTGCAAAAACTTATTTTGGATTGCTTGTATTTACATTTGAATGGTTCCTTTTTTATTAAACAATTTTCGATTCTTCGCAATGAACTTTTGTTTAAACTTTTGAACACCACAAAACACAATTTTTTGGTCAACATGTTTTTTAAGGAAAAAAAAATTGGGGAACCGTTCCGTTCAAGTACACCACAATACATTTTCCTTCAATAATCTTTTTAGTTTTTGGATTTCAATTGAGTGGTTCGGCTTAGAGAGCGTTCATCCCAAACCTCTGCCAAAATAACTCTCTTCGGGGGATGGGCCAAAACTGGGAATATTTTTTTCAAATTCAACTTATTTCTATCTTTGATAGTGCTACCAACGAACTGTCTTTCGCTTTTTAAAATTAAATTTGCATAAAACACTTTAAAAAAATCACGAACTTGGCTCACTGTTTCGCCACAATATTGTATATAACCCCTTAAATGTTAATATGAATATTAACTAGGGTGATGAGCCTATTTTCACCATACTAAGCAAGGTGCCTCACTAATTCGGTAATTTCTTGCCTTACAATCAATGGAATGCGTAAAAATTGACATCAACCGCTTTGCTTCGTTGTTAAGAACCAATATATAATCACAAATGTGTTGAAAACAGTAAAATTCTCGTGTTTGAGCACAATGAAAACTCGAATCGAGTGCCCCAATTGTTGCGCTACCATTTGACTCAATGCGGTGAACAAAGATGGCAGACACTGCTCTAACCAACGGCTTCAAATGGGTAGGGTGATAATAGAAACATGGCGCAAATAGGCACATCACCCTATGTAAAATTTGGGAACATTTGGTTGCTCCCCGCATTTACGCATTCATGATTTGCTGCGGAAACTCACTGCAATTGTCACTGCATATAGGAACAAAAAGATATACATATAGAATTGCATTATGTAATAGGAGATAATCTGAAATCTCGCACTCAATGGGTATAATTATTTTGCACAGCATTAGTAGGATAAATCCCATTTACTGTATCGATCTTGTTGGCTATTTTCGGAAAAAATTTGAGCCTCAAATTTGCCGAAAATAGCCAACAAAATCGATAGAGTAGAACCTTGCGGCAATTAAAACATAGTAACATAAATCCCATTTATTTTTTTAATTAAAATATTGATTACTTCTCTTTTGTGAAGGTGACCATTAAGGCATTGCAAAAAAGGACTTATTTTGAAATCTCAAAGCCACCCTTTCGTATTGTGACAAATGTCAAAGTAAACTCAGATGTCAAATTTCACATCATTTGGACATTTTTAGACCCCCGCACCTTTTGCTTGAAGTTCTTGACATTGGCACCATGGGTAAATATGAGGAAAAAAATATATTAAATGCTATAACTTTTGAAGTAGCACTTAAAGAATTATATTTTGTGTCTTTTTTTTAAAGAAAAAATATCTTAGAATTTTAAAGAAAGTGTCTTCGTTTTCCAAAAAAAGGGAAAGCTGGAGTTTTAGGGCATTTTATCCAAAATAACCCTTATTCTTAAGAGGACTTTCTCCTGGATTCGGCGGAAAATCAAAAAAGATTTGAGATTTTTTTTGTGAAAAAACGAATTCGTTATTTATGGATAATTAGAAAATGATTATTTTTTAGAAAATTAAAAATGGCGTCTTCAAAATGGCGGACCTCGTCGGCTCTGCGCGCGAAGCATCGTTCTACTTCGTCAAGTGCAAGGTCTCTCGTAGATTACCGAAAAGAGAAATTAATATAATCATTAAAATAGATAAAAAAATTTATGACTTATGCCTAATGTCAATAAATTTTGATGAAAAATAAACCAACTTTATAGAAGTTAAAGAAAAAAGTGCAATTTGTATATTTTTGCCTTTCTCCTATAGAAAGGTTATGCAATCGCTCTAAACATCGTCAATTTTTTTTTGACTGATATAGGTTTTCTATATTTTGACAGGGGCATAGCTAGGGGTATGCGGTGAGGGGTTAGCACCCCCCCCCCCCCCCACACACACACACATATCACATACCACCCTTCCCTAAACCCTTCTTCACGCATCAAGTCCCCTCTCATCAAGCCTCTAGAATAAACTTGAATTTTGAAATGAACACATTAGGCTTAATAGGTAATAACCGGATTTAATAAAAACCAGAAAAATTTAATTTGAAATGATTTTGAGTTTGAAACTATTTCAAAATTAAAACTAATTTAAAATTTCTTAACAAGATGAATCTTTTTGCGGGGTCCGGACCCCTCGAACTCTCTTCCTCAAGTTCGTAACTGTCGATCCATTGTATGTATGTGCAAATCGTACTGAATATGTAATATACATTTCCATCATTGTATTGAACATAACCAGCCATGGAATTGTAGTTTGGACAAATGAGAAAGGCACAATTGCACCAATAGGTGGATTAAAACAGGTTTTTTTTACTGTAATCTTGTTTAAATATAATAAATAAATATTTTTTCATGCCAACGTTAGATATAAGTCATACAAAAACTTGTTTCAATCCACCTAGTGGTGCAATTGTTCCTTGCTCATTTCTCCATACTATGACTCCATGGCTGGTTATTAGACCGGCAACAATTTTGATTTTTTTCGGAACACTGCTAATTCAAATGGTAATTGGATACACATATCATATGCTAAATATGAGCTTTTCCCAATAGTTGTAGTTTACCACAAGAGGTTTATGTTCAATATAATTGTGAAAATGTCCATTACATTCTTAGTACACTTTACACTTATACACAATGCCTCGCCAGCCACGAACTTGATGAGCTACGTGTCGACGGTGAAACACTTGAAAGAAAAAAAAATATAACCTTGATTTTGCACCCATTTTAATAAGTTATGCATCATTTTGATAGTGATGATAGTGGTACCAGTTTAAATGAACAATTGCTGTGTGGCCGCACTTTTCAACCCGTAACTCCGGAACCGGAATTCCGATCGAACCGAAATCGATAGAAGCCGATGGGAAGTTTGTACATTTCATTCTAGAGTAAGTTTGTGTAAATCGGTTCAGCCATCTTCTAGAAACAGAGGCAATATTATTTGCCATATAGATATATACACACATAAACAGTTTCTGAACTTGTCGAACTGTGTCGAATGTTATATAAGACTCGGCTCTCCGGGCCTCGGATAATAAGTCGATGTTTGGAGCGATTGCATAACCTTTCTATATGAGAAAGGCAAATTGGTCAATCTGAAATCTTAAAAATTGCCCTGTGTTACCGAGAGTGGAGCGAGTAAAGTGATTATGACGAATCGACCGTTTTTCACGGTAAAGAGGGACAAGTCTGTCTTCGCCAGGAGACATGCTGTGCACTTGAGTGATTCGTAGTTGTGCTACCTAAGCTCGACCTCCATCGGCAGAAGACAAAAGTTAAGCCCGTAAGGTATTAAGCCTGTTCTAATGACCCTGTCACTTCTAGTTTTTCAATCTGTATACTTCACATTCTTGAATACTATGGCTCCAAATTTTCATCACTTCCCCTACCCAGTAATCTCTAGCTAATTGAATGTAGTTAAAATGTAAAAATAGATGATAATAAACTATGAATTTAGGACGCATCAGGATTCAGCTCCGCATTTTAGCAGCCCAACGAAAATACTTTGTAATCGAGATACATTGGCGTATCCACTAATAACTCAAAACCAAAACTACATAAAGTTCATTTGACAGTCGGTGTGGGCAATATTGCCAGGACTTCGGTTCTGAATTTTTTCTACCATTTATAAGTTTCAAGATATTTACTATCAAACTTTAAAAATCGTTTTTACTGAAATATGCTAAATGGCGGTTGTCATAAGATAACACAACACAGACGAGATGTGTACTAAAAGACATGTCTACATGTCCATCCTGGTATTCTATAGGAATTTCCAGAGAAAATGGAGAAATGCCGTCGCTAGTGTATCTTAGGATAAAGTATGGAATCTGGTGGTTATTCCACTGAAAGCTTGAGAATTTCATTGACAAAGGAATTAGCATCGAAATAAACTGTTTGTGGCGAGTTTGCGTTTTTATGTAAGTTAAACTTTTCAGCGATTTAAAAATGCACTGAGAGAAAGTAGTACGAAATTTATCGTGGACAGGCTTTACATGGACGTAACATGTATGTAACTTCTTCGAAATGCTTCAAAAAACCTTTATCGAATTTGAGCAATCAAATTCACATTTTGCACATACCTTGATTGATTTCAAGACATTTTGTCACACCTTGATTTTATGACTGCCACCCTAGTAAGAAGCACACATCAACAAATATGAATTTTATCGTTAACGTAATTGCAATCATGACACAATTTAACAAACCGTAATTCACGAATTGACGGAACAATACCGTGTTCCGTTCAATTATACATGAAACAAACACGTCTCAGCGACCATCGACAGAGCCAATCGTTTGCTGGGACTTATTTTCAAAATATCCAACGAATTTCGGGACCCTCTATGCTTCAAGGCTCTTTATTGCTCATTGGTGCGCCCGCAGTTGGAATTTGCAAACGTCGTTTGGTGCCCGTATCAAGATTCTGCTGGCTGAATATGATGATCCGGAGCTTCTAGCGCAAATCAACCTCTACGCGCCTACTCGTTCTCTTCGCCCTCGAGCCCTGCTGCATTCTGAAATGCGCAACACTAACTACGCTACCAATAGTCCAATTTTAGCAATGAGTCGTCGCTTCAACGAGTTTGCTGAAATTTTTGACTTCGTCATGAACTCTTCGCAGTTTCGTCGTCGTGTATTGTCACTATTTTAATTATGTTTAGTTTACCTTAGTTTAGTATAGTTCATTAAGTCAAATTGTCAGTTGGACTTTTTTTTTATACAAATACAAATACAAATATACTTTACATGCCCAATGACATAAAATTACGCTTCCTGCCATTCAGGATAAACGCTATATGTGGAGTAAAATTACGTGATTTACGAAATTCAACGTCATGAAAAAATTAAAATCAAACATAAAACTTAGTCATTTTTGATGCTCATGGTGAGGAGACGTAAATTTACACGATTTTTTCTAGGTGTGCACATGGTTGCTTAGTTAAGATTCGATCACGCTGCCATTCGAAGGAGAATTTAGTAGTTTTAGACTATGTAAATTGGACAGTATTGGCTACTGAGGGCTACCTACATGTTTGCTAAATAAAAGCTATTTGAATTCTAAACAACAAATCGTGTGAATATTGAATAATAAAATTAATTTGAACTTTGTAATTGACCGTAGCTCCATTTATTTTGACAGCAAATGGTGATTATTGGTCATAACCGCTAAATTTATATGATATTTGAGTATCCGAATACAAATACGAACTCTGAAATTCTGAGATTATGAATCTTGTTCGATATTTCAGACGTGCTAAAATTTAACCTCAACTTACAATATGGACACTGTTTTTAGTGATATTCATTCAAATGAAAAAAAATCTAATTAATTGTAATAGGAAGTCATTTTGACGACCTCAGAAGTAGCCCAAACTGTTTCAAATAGTATTAAAACATTTTTTTAGTGTTGATTATATAGGATAACAGAACCTTCGAATATATTGAAAAGAATGTTCTGTATGATTTGAGTTGAATGCTTAGAAATGCTTTCTTGTTGTTATATTTCGGAGGTACCCAATGACATACCTTGAACTATCCGAGCAAGAAGAATAAGCAAACACCAGCCACGCGCCAGTAATGTGATGACATAAACTATCGACCAAAGCCATGCGTCCAGTTGCTCGAATCGCAAGCGATGCAATTTCGTTTGTATTTTTCACCGGTGATTATTATTGTGGCGCACATCCGATGATATGCGGTGGCAGTGAATTGGAGAAAGTGCTACCAACAGCTGCGCGGCGAAGTTGCGTGCCGAGCTTCGATAACCTACAATCCACCATCGACTACCACCTCTGGATAGCCGACAGTTTGCGGCGACTGTGATACGTGATTTTTCGCAGGTATAATCCTGCATACCATCTGTGGGTATGGGTAAGTAGTGATTAATTGCAGCATGTAATGAAAGATGTAAGTATCTGACGGTTAGCCGTAAATTTGTTGATACAGCATAAATAAATATACTGTGTATTTAGTTTTACGCGCACATCATATTTTACTTGAGTGTAACTTTATTATATTCGTAGCAAAAATGAAAAAAGGGTATTTTTATTACATACAGTTTAATGTCAGTATATGTACTAATACGTATGACTAAATATCATCCCACCATCGTAGCAGCACAAACTCAAGTTCAAGCGAAGTATCATCCCACTATCGTAGCATATTTAATGTATATTTCCTCAAATGTTGTACTGTTACGCAACAGGAAACGTAGTTAATAAACCACAAACATTCGTAAGGGTGCAATTGCCTAGTGCACACAGAATGAAAACCACAAACAAATGCAAGTGGAAACTATTGAAATATATATGCATAGCTATTATGAGAAATCTTAAAAATGACGGAAATTGTTCACATTGGTCAATGAAATTTTTGAGGTCGCTATGAGACATGGATTATATGGTAATGTGCCTATTTTAGCCCTCGTAGGGAGGGTGGCTCACTATATTATTATTCACTCCGCATATAATCGATGGAATGCGTTATTAATCCAAAATTAAAAAAAAATTAATCATGCAATTGCATAAGTTTAAAATTTGAAAATATATCCGGTTTGCCTGTTTTACTAGTTTACCTCTTAAGACTAGTTGCAAAAGTTCTAATACTAAGGAAAACATTTTTCTTCAAGCTAGAAGAACAGTGTAATATACATTTTATGTTTTGTTAATACTATGGAGAACAATTATGTAACAATAATTTAAAACTGGAATACGATTGAGAAGAATTGGGAAATTTTCGAATGTGATTATACTTAGGAAAGCTCAAATTTAAGTTTTACGAGATAAGCAGCTTGGGGATGACATCATCATAGAATGCGGAGAGAAGACGGACTTGCAGATTCATGCCAAGTTAAATATCATCGAAACGAAAAACACGACGCTTTTCATTTGCAGATTAACATTTCCAGTGGAAGTCAATACAGAATTGATCTTTAATTACTCGAAGGTTTTCGAAAATAATCGAAAAATGAAAAGTAAATTGAATTTATTCTCATAATGTATAAGCTGTCTATAACCGATTAATTCAATGGTGTACAATTCAATGATTAGAGGCAAATCTTGAGCAGTTATTAGTAGATAGACTACAATTCATTGAATAATTCTGCATGTTGAGAACTTGTCACTAAGTTCATACAATGTCATCTTCATCTTATTTAACTTTTTTCGAGAAGTTTAACAGAGCATATTGTAATATTGCAGTACTGTACTGTACTGAAACGTCGGCGAGTAGTAATTCTTTAGTGATTAACTGATTTATTGCTAGCCTCTCTTTCAAAACGATTCGCATTCGTTAAAGTAACTACTATATTGCTCAATCTTAAAAACAATTAAATAAGGAAGTCGTTAAGGACCATTGATATTTCTTTTATTCACCAATATTGGATCAATAAGTGCTGCAATGTAATAAATGAGCACATTAACAATTTCGTAAGGTATATTTATAAGAACAAGTAATCTCGAAGGTATTGGATACGAACGCTATTTTACTAGAGCATTCTCGAAAAAAAATTTGAGTGCAGTCGGCTTTTGAAACTTAGTAGATTTTGCACCATCAATGTTTCTCATACGGAATTTGAAAATCGACAACCTAATCCCGACCTATTTTTTTGATTAGAATAGGCTTTCGCTAATTTTAATAGGGGCGTAACTAGGAGGTTTTAGGGGGGGGGGGGTTACTCCCACCTCCCGATTACTGCTCTTTTTGGCATCCTCTCCCCTACTTATCACAGGTGTCCTTCACACCTTTTCTACCCCTATAGAACCTCCCTGCTTATCATATCATTATCCCGTTCATTAAGTTGTGTTTAGTTGTTCAAAGGATAATGAGGGGGGTATTTTGAAAGACTAGGGATAAAGTTTGGACAGTTTTTATCAAGAAAGACTAAATAAATTATACACCCAAAACATTTACCCAATGCAAATAATGCATTACATCGTTTCGTGAATATTTCAATATGAATCTTGACCAAATATAGCCTTGGGATTATATCAACACAACATAATGCGTTCCTCAAAACCATCAATATCCAAATTTAAATGCCCCTATCTTTTCTCTTATCATTCCCAGAAGTGCCCTCTTCCGGCTACCGTACCCCAACGATGGTTTGATACGACTCCAAGACGAGACAAAACATCTGTCGAATGAACCAACAACACGAGATCTACAGTACAACATCACACGCGCAGCGCGGTGTGTTCCCGATCCGTATCTGAGCCGTACTACGAAATCGTCTGGAGGAACCCCTGCCGGCTCGAGGAAAACCGCCCGGCGTCCCAATACTTGATACATCCGTTCGAATCTGTAATCCTGGCCGTTGATTCCTGATGCCGGAAACTGAAGTTTATATCCCCCCCCGTTCAGTCTTGTCCACCCTCTCTCCCATGTCTCTGATACACAGATGTATGTCTTCACCCCCTTCTCCCCTTGAATATCTTCCCAAAACTTATGTGCCCCCCTATCTTCTAGTGTTAGTTGATCAATCCATTCGAATCTGTAATCCTGGCCGTTAATTCCTGATGCCGGAAACTGAAAGTTTATATCTCACCCCCCCCCCCTTCAGCCTTGTCCACCCACCCTCCCATGTCTCTGATACACAGATGTATGACTTCACCCCCTTCTCCCCTTGAATATCTTCCCAAAATTTATGTGCCCCCCTATCATCTAGTTTTAGTTGAACAATATTTAATCTCGTTAAGAAATGCGCAACAGTACCACTACTTTAAAATAGTCCTAATTAATTCCCCTTAATCTTGAACCACTCTTTCTAGTTATCTCTAGTTAATAAGCTTGTAAAATGTTCCGCTTAGTTAATAATTATTTTTTCTACAATCTCCCTTCTAAAAATCATAAAGTGAATTACTATACAAAGAACACACAAATGACCCGTCCCCCAAATCTTACGAATATTATATTATACCCTCTTTTATATGTATAAGTTAGCTGTAGTTTTTTTTTTTTAGTTTTATTATATAAAACAAAATAATATTGAAATGTGTATCCCCCTAGTTTTAAGAAATTCAAAATGTAAAACAATGAAAAAATGGCACCTTTAAGCTAACGCATACGTGCCTTATCAAATAAACAAATTGAAAAAAAAAAACACAACATAATGTGTGATGAAACAAATTGAATGACAATACACGTTACAGTATAATAAATTGGCTTGTAAAAGTGTTAGTACATTTTGCTTGCCTCGCTTTTGCCCGATAAGGCGTATTCTACACAAATATGTCTCATTGGTGTTTGTACAAACTTCTGTTTTCAAACACAGTAACGCTATTTTGTCTGCAAACATTTCATACATGCTGTGCCCTGGTACATATTTAACATATTCACCAGTATGTGTTTGAATTACGCAGTGAGCTTTTCCTACAGCGAATAGTCTACATAGCAAAAAAAAAACGAAAATTAACTTAAGCGTATTTCATAATTTCGCAGAAAAACTATTCGTATGTTTCACGAATAAATTTATGCTAAAATGCTATTCTGCTAGAGGTTAGGGCGCTATTCATTCAACTTTCAGCCTACATATATTATTTTTACACTATTTTATACGAAACGGTGTTGAGGAAAGAGAAAACTCACATTGTTTTACATATAAATGCACGAGCCGCAACTTGATGCGATTAGATTGTTCGCACTCAAGTGAAGCTTATGTATGCCACTTAGTAATCAAATAGTTATGTGCCGCTTTAGCTCAGTCAACAAAGGGGTGTCATTGGAGAGTCAATATTTGTCGGTTCAAGTCTTGGTATATTATTTTTCGGGAATGTTTTTTTATATTGATATAGGCACTAACGCATACATAAGTTATTTTTAGTAGGGTAACCAACCTAATTTGAACCCCTACATATTTTGGACCCTGTTAATGTATTTGCCTCCTATACTGCCTAGTTTCTCTGAATTTGTTTGGTTTGATGCAGCAATTACATTCCTAGGGTTGTCTATTAAGTTTCAATATCATTAGTTCATCTCTAATTGCTTAAAATTAAACAGAATCCACAGTTTTCAAAAATATCACCGAAAACGTTTCATGTTTCAACGATAGCCAAGAGGAACCGGTGGAAATGATACATATTGAAATTGGATTTAAATCTACAATTATAATATTTTTATCGATTTAATTAGTTTGTCTGATTTGGTATTATGCATGTTACGTGTTTGAAAAGCTTCGTATTGTTTTATCTACAAAATCTTAAATAAATGGTGTCTACAATATGTCTTAAAAAGTTGATATCAACTTATCTTGGACACCCCTCGATTTTCTTTCTTGACAGCTATTTGTTTATCGAGTTAGAATAATCAATAAGTGAAAAATTTCGTAACGGTAGGTCGCCTGCTGTTTTTGGTCAAATTATTTAAAAATGTTCAAACCAATGGATGTCGAAAAACAAACGATTGAGGAACATTTTATTGAAGACTATAATATGACCAAAGAGGAGACTTCTGAAATCCATGTTGAAGAACATTTGTAGTTCGAATTTGTTGAATTCGACGAGCTATATGTTGACAAATGTAAGAGACATATCACAGCTGAATAATGATAATAAGAGTGTGCTTGCTGAATTCCTAGAATCTCCAGAAACACTCACACGAACAGAAGCATCACGATTCAAGCGACGTAGTCCTGCTGTTTTAACATTGCACCGAACAGTTGAATACCACAAGGTGAAAACTGAAGAATAAAGGAAGGTAAAAGAAGAGAAACAAAAAAAACTGAGCTTAGAAAGAATAACAAGAAACCACCTCGTAAACAAAAGAATTAAAAATTAATATTTAGTACAAGAAGATTTCTGACGAACTTTGAACCTTGATTTATCATCCGCTTGAGGATGTTACTCCATAATACTGCTACAGATGAATTGTTACACGAAATATATTATTGTTAACTCCATTGCATAACATTTAATGCTGCTTTGTTAAGTCTGCAGTAACCTAATTGTACCGAAAGTTTTTCTATTTCTCAAAATGATAGAACTAAAAAAATACTTCATGCAGTCAGCCTAATGAATTTCTGCCAGAAACAATATATGCATTATACCAGTTATATAATTCTGCTTATTTGCATGTAAGGGGAGAAAAAGTATCAAGCCAATTTAGCGAAATAATTTTTTTGCTTGTTCGGTACGAGATTTACTCCTATACTAATGGAATTTTATGAGTTTTAGGATTTTAGACGATCTATTGGTGTTCAATTGTGATCACCGCAAGTCTCTTAAATAAAATAGGGTTTCGAGGAAAATGCCATAACTCTGCAAATTATCAGTATATTTTTATGAACTAATGCATAGGATAAGCTAAAAAAAATGCTATCTAAATACTGTAACATTGATATAATAAAACCATTGCTTTATGCTTTTACGTAAATTCAAATTTTCTTGAACTTTTTTCTCGCCACAAGGTATGTAGCCCGTTAATCCAAGGCAGAGTTATTTCTCCAGCGGAAACATAGGTACACTCAAGTTTTGTGATGTTCCAAGAAGTGCTGGAAACTCCTTATTTGAACTTAGTTCTTTCTAGATCAGGAGCTGTTTGTTTCGTTTTTGCACCAGCACTTCCTCAAGCTCTATGCTATAGATTTTGAATGAAAACCCAATTCTTCTACACTGAGGAGTAAATGAGGTAAAACCACTCTTGCGCGTAGAGGGGATCAAACCTGTAACCAAATTAGGTTTGGAATTTTCGTTTCATTTTCAACTCATCAGAATCCGACACAAACTTAGAGCTAGAACTAAGCTAGCGCCAGATTGGCACTAGATCCAAAAACGGAGACACAGTTTGTGTTCCTGAGCAAACCCCTAATTAGACGGGTTGTCCGGCAGGGAAAGGAGCTCTGATTAAGCGGATGAGAATTATTGAAATTGAAACTTTGTTCGGATAACCATATTGTTTGCAATTAATGCAGTTTAAGACCCGGAGCACAAAATGTCAAACAATCAACCGAAAAATTTAAGGGTTGTGTGCAGGACACGACCACGGCGACATTGAAAATGTAGTGTGCAATAATTCACGGCGTCGGCGGTAAAACATGATGATGAGTTACGTTCTATCTCGGTAAACTTGGGTGGAAAGCCCAACTCCTACCAGCAGAAGGCAATGGATTCTTCACATTTCCTTTCGATCATGGCCATATGAGCCTGCCTAGTCCTATTTTTCCGTGTTATGTTTATAACTGATTCGCTCTAGAATACCTATCTTTCAATTGCATTGCTTCGTTTCTCTTAGTCTTAAATTTGACGAAAACAGCCCACAAAATCGATACAATAATCGAAATATCGTTTACTCTCTTCGCGGATATGGACGGAAAGAGTATTCATTTTGTCGAGTTGTCGTTGACAACCGGGTTGTCAAACATGAATTGAGTTATTTGATGCCAACGAAAAGTGCACATATTTTATTTGTTTGGATACAAAAAGAACTAAAAAGAACTACTTAGTCAGTGCGAAACCATGTATGGTGCCAGGGGCCATGTATAAATGACGTAGCACTTTTAGGGGTAGAGGGGTGCAGCAAATTTGTGACGATGTGATGACGAGGGGGAATATTGTGACAAAATGCTACGAGGAGGAAGGAGAGGTTGAAATTCGCCGAAAAAAGCTACGTCTTTTGTGTACGGCCCCAATGGGTAGGGTACGATATGGGTTGAGCTAACTAGGGCTCAAAATTTTCAATATGCTCAAATTTTAATGTTTTATGCGGAACGAATACCTAAATGAATCGAAATGAGCAAGAGAGTATGCCGGTGTAAAAATACTGAGTTTCAAAGTGTTCCACGAAGCTCAAAACAATCGGCTTTAGAGAATCGTCGATTTGTTTTTTGTCAGTTTAAAAACTCTAGTGTCACAAAAAGCAACGCGGTACTAGATTTATCGCAACGGCATGCTGACTAGCACTGACACTGAGTGCCGTAACTCTCCAGTTGTGGTGTGCAAAGCAGTACACAGCGCACGGTATAATTTAAATTTATCTGTCGGCTACTGCTATCGTCTCCGCTCCGACGTTCGACCAGAGAATGAGCAAGCGCGAGCAATGCTGAATGTTATATATCCGAGAATGACGTCATCGGCAAAATCAATACAGCCAATCAGAGCCATGGAAAGGAGACATCACCAGGGTTGCCACTATTTTTCAAAGAAAATCTGGCAGTTCAACTGAAAATGTCTGGCAAAATCTGGCACTTGACAGTTCCCTTAAAGTGATCGAAACTTGGTATAGATTTTAGTTTTCATAGAACCGGCATCAAAGGATTTTTTTAAAATTTGGAATATTATTACCCAAATTTCCAAAATGTGTGTGTAGCAGCTTCTAAAATTTAAAAATATGGCAGAATGAGAAGTTTGTCTTTTTCTCTGGAAGCTGCCAAAAACTCTGGCTGTGCCAGATAAATCTGGAATAATGACACCCCTGGACATCACGAGCGCTTGGCCGCTGGATGCCTAGACCTGCCGTCGTCCCCACCCCCAGCGGTAGCAGTGATCAAATGCAGCACTCATTGCAGCGCATTGTCGACATTCCTAATTGTTACTGCTGTTCTTTACGGCCCGACGTTCGATGGGAGAATGAACTCGCTCGAGGAATGGCACGTCTTTAAACAGTCGAGTATGACGTCATTCATAGAAGCGTAATGTGCTGGGTGCTCAAATCTGTCGTACAAGATGCTATAGGCACGATGTTACTTGTCTGGCAAAAGAGCAACAACTGATTCAAACAGGCACGCGGCATATTTATTTATAACTTTTCGTGTTCGTTTGAAACACTACGGTGCTCCCTATCGTCGGCTCTGCCGGGGATAGATTGACTGATGTATGGGAGTTTTCACGTTTTCCGAGATCTATTCATTTGTGCTTGTTTTTCAATAGTGTCCTATTGAAATACAAAAATACTATAGCAATAAAACATAATTTCAGTTAACTCCGAATTGTATGGTGATAACCAGACGGAAATCCGTTCATAAATAACAAAGTTATTAGCGTTCAAAATAGTGACGCAAAAACGTGACATCGTTTGATTTTAGATTTTAGAATGACACCCTGCCCCAGATAGTGCAGTTAGACATTTTCAATGTCAAAAGTAGTTTGTGAAAGCAGACCCGACGAAGGTCATCCGATTGATGTTTGGGTAGATATAGGACTTACTCCCGGCAGCTGCAATTGATGCTGAAGTTAATAGTTTACAGTCGAGTATCTCCACTGCCTGAAGCAAAGGGTCCTTGAACAATTAACCTTGTGTTTCAGCAGATAATCGTAAATCATACTCGAATCGATTGCCACACCACCATTCTCAACTTCATATGCGGGTACGTACACGCTGTAATCCTGCGTAAAAGACCGGTAGCACGCAATAGATTTTCCCTGCTATAGATTTGTTGCACCACGCTAAGCTTAACTGGGCGAATTTTGAATATTTCTTTCACTCGATCCATCAGGGGTTTAGAGATCGTTAAAAGATTTAGAAATTGTTCGTCTTTAGCCAGAAAGTAGATCACAAAAAGTACGATCGTGGTGTATGGAGAAATTTTCAGTCGAGGAGGCGATTTTACATGAATTTCATTATAAGCGTAATCTGCAACATCAATTTCATCTTGAGGACAATCTTCTCACGGGAAATTTATTTTGCATAGAAAATCTAGGTACAGAGTAGTAACACAAGGGTTGAAGAATGGAAATTAGGAAAAGCATCGATTACAAGAAATATAATGGTTAGTGATACTTGTCACTATTCTACGGATTTCGAACGGCTCAAAAGATAAATATCATATTTTTCTACATCTCGGAAAACGGCTATTCGTACAAATGTATGAGAAATACAAAAAACACAAAATGGCACTTTGCACAATATTAATAGCGATTACCGTTCCCCGAAGATAGAAAATGCCATAGAAAATGGGATAGATATGCGATAATGGGCAGTTTAAGACTGGTAAACCAAATCTAAGCAGTACTATCAGACTATATTGCAAACGATGCATCTTCTAAAACAGTAGTTGCAGAATTTTTCGACGTTTTGTATATTATATCCATTGTACTTAATACATACATGGAGACTTGTATTGTGCATCAGCTAAATGCAAACCAGTTCACCAAATTTAAAGACACCTGTGAAAATAAGTCGTAAACAAGTCCAACAGTCATTATTCCATAATGAACATAATGCTCATAATGCGACAACATATGCATAACCTTCAAAATAACCGAAATATAGCGGATTGTGCAGTGGTTCATATAAAAACACTGGTCGATAATTTTCGCTCTCTAGTTAGTCATTAGGCGTGGCGTCATGAAATGAGCCATGGTGTTTTGCATGTGTCAGGTAGATACATATTATCAGAGAATCGAAGCACATTTATTGCAAACCGCGAGAGTCGATGTTCCGATCGCGATCATGCCCGAGCGCGCCTGGATGTGTGCAAGATCGTAGTGGGTGAATGCGCGCTCGAACGGGAGGAAGGTAGGAGAAATTAAAACCGAAAGAAAAAAAAATCCAACGGTACATACCATCATCGTGGGCTGCGTTTACTTCCCATCCAGCCAGAGTTGAGTCAGTTCATTTTTACCTTTCATCGACTGTGAACATAGCTTACGCGGTGCGCGTGATTTGTGGCCAACTTTGTGAAATTTTGTGAGTGGGTGCGAAAATGCATAAATTGTTGGAATGAAACGGAATATTTTTTGGAGGAAAATTCACACCTGTATAACGATGAGAATAATAATTTGCAACACTATAATCGGAGGGAGTTTGTGTTAACAGTATTTCATTCAAATGATGACCCACTTGTTAAAGCGAAGTGCGTAAATTTAATACGTGAAGAATTTGGCATAAGTGAAAATAGAAGTGATCAAAAGGGAACGGCAAACAGCACAACTGGGCCAGTGGGTGGAATCTTCTCTCCATATCGGATTAAGCCACCTAATTGGATTTCATTTTGGAGCTTTCGATCATTTGCTCTATTGGATGCTGCGTGAATAACCGAAAAACGCGGGTAAGCCTGATGACTAAAGGTGTAGGTTAAGGTCGTTGCACCGGTTCCAGTGCGTTATTTAGTTTTTTTTATACCTGTTTCTTGTTCGTTGTTGTATCATAACCCCGACCAAGAGTTGCTTCAGAGAGAAAGAAAGTGAGAAACATATTTTTTCCGTCAACCGCTAATTGGCTGGAATGGAAGAGAAGTGTTTCAGATATGCTTTGTGGAGGCTTCGTCTGAGTCGAGACGGGCTCAGTTGCTTATGCAATTGGGGCGAGTAATTTTCGCATGTCTGGGTTTCTTACGTCTTGTTTTTGCCAATTTTACTTTTCATATGATCGAGAAATTAGTTTAAAACAAACTTAGCTAACACAACAGCTTCCGTTATTCGATATTCGAAATTGCCAAGTTTAGAGGAAATTTCAGGCAGAGCCTTTTATTGAAGCGGGGGAATCAGAGATCTCTAGGTTTAATAATATTTACTTCCAATAATATTTATTTAAATTTTTCTTTGTCTTCATATAGTTTTGTTGATACTGAGGCAGTTAGGGATATCATCTAATCCAGACAATAAATAGGGACATTTCATCTGAAAAATCAAAATTAATCTGCAAAAATAATTTCACAAATATATAGTAAACTTTCATTGTTATTGGATATTACCAATTTCCCAGCCATACATATTTAATCAGTCACATGATAGTGGTGAAATTACCATATTGCGCAAACCACACTGAGAATGGACAATAAATTTGTATATACAGTGAAGACCCACTTTCATTCCTTGGCTTATTTTTGGCTTTCAAAATGGGGACATTGACAAAATCGAGACATTTTTTATTAAACCTCAGCTGCTAAAATTTTCTTCTTTATTATTTATGTTTCTTAAAATAAAAAATAGTATTTTTAAAATAGATAATCTTCAACTAAATATGTAGATACTACGACTTCGTATCCATACATTCAATATTAAAATCGCAATAATGCTGTTCGTCATTGTGTATGTATGTTTTGTTCAAAGAATGAGGTTCGGGTGTGATTGACTGCACAAAGAATTTTTTTTAATTATGGAGGTTTTAACCTTAGGGTCATTCGCCTCTTTTAGGGTTAGAAAAATCTCTTTCGAAAAATTTCTAACCCTATGTGCGGGGTTGGGAATCGAACCCAGGCGAGCTGCGTACAAGGCAATCGATTTACCAACTACGCTATGCCCGTCCACAATGAAAATATTTATGTCAATGTACAAGGAAAATTACTTGGGGAATTATTCTCTCGATAAACAGTAAATTGAAAAAAAGTTCGTCAACTGCGAAAAAACACTAGGAAGCATTTTTCGGATGTACTACTTTATATTCAAGAAAAATATGTAATGGAGCCTTACCGCTGGTTTGGAAATGCGAAGTGGGAGGAAAGGGAGGATTTGTTGATAGTAATGGATCGATAGTATATACCAACTGTCTGACTAAACAGTAAACTATATACTGAACTGATATGAAATTGTAGTAGGCGATCTAGTGAAATTAGAATTATAGTTGCATAAAACTGACAAAAAAGGATCAAAATCATGTAAAAACTATAATTTTCAAAATGCTCTCAAATAAACGGTTGGACGCGGTCGATGAGTAGCGGAGAGTGGAGATAGATGAACCACGGGGATAGGTGAACCACAAGGTCATACCCTGGTGATTTTTACGCCTATATTTTTTCTTGTTAGCTCTTTCGGTAATCTAACCACACACGAATTTGCGATAGCGTCAAACGTTTGTTAACGCTTTCAAAATAATCAGTTTTTTGTCGTTAAAGTGGGTATATGTTTTTCAATGTGGATGTCATACCACAGTTTACAAATTAAATGATATTTCGTACTTTCAAAACAAAAGACATAAACGATAATTTTGGAACCACTTATTTTGAAGGTTATACATTTGTAAAATACTAATAATTATGACCATACGTAAATTTCCATTGCCAGAGGTATTATATATGGTAAAGCATTGTTTGTTCGTTCAAATTCGACATCAGAGAATACTACATTTCAAAAGGCCCAAGAATTATTGCAGGTGGTAAAAAAGTTGTTCATGTATCCCATCTCCCCCTATCTGCCGGCGATGGACTGACAATTGCCTATAGCTTCGTATGCTTTCAACTTTTTAACTCCTTTTTGGTCGAAAACGTCATATATAGGAACTAAAACCTGTTTTAATCCAACTGGCGGTGCAATTGTGCCTTTCTCAATCATGAATACGAGAATTTGTTCGTTGTTTATATTCATTAAAAGCTTTCAAATGTATATATTACATTTTATTATTCATGCCATGACAACAATATACAAGAAAAGAAATCATTATTCGAGTTCTAAAATTTAGTAAAAGAAAAAACAGCCACGGTAATATTAAATTGAAAAATGGTGCGAAATCGGCGAAGTCCCAAAAAGTCGATTTTTATAAAAACATTTTTTTTTCGAGATAACATAAAATCTCGACGTTTCATGCATTTTAAAGATGTTTGGAATCAAGAATACGAATTCGATTACTGAAATTTCATGGGCTCTCCCCTTTGAAAAAAAATTTTTGGGTTTCGGCTTATATGGGAATTTCATATGTGACCGGATGGTTCAGTCGATATTTCCGGAACCATATAAGCGATAATGTAGGCTACAATTATGGAAGTTTGTATGAAATCTACTTTTATAGTAGGTTTTAGGCTAGTGAGAGTAGAAAAAGGCTCAATAAGCCGTCCCGGCTTCCTCTTTACACCACTATCGAGTCGTATTGCAATGAACAGCTTAACCTTCCGGAAGTCGCGCTAGTGCACTGAGTGCACGTTGCTCTGAAAATCTAACGAAATCGTCTTAGAGCAGTTGCGGCTGCTTGTTCAGTGAGCCATTTGCGCGACTTTCGGAGGGTCAAGGCAACTTTCTGTTTTCGTCGTCTGTATACTCGAGATCCCAGCATTTCTCGGCAAAATAACTTCTTTATTCTCCGAATTGTGAAAAGCAGCGGGAAATGGAAGCTCTATTGGCTTAGTTTTTTCTGTAATAAATCATCTTGAATATAATAAAGAACGTCTGCTTTGTTATTTTCTTTCTTCTCTAATGATATTACATTTTATTTTGTTTTGTAGAAATTGTGGGTTATTATGGGGTTATTTGAGGGTAACAAGTAACTTTCATATGAGCTTTAAACTATTCAACGAATAATTGTATTTTCCGATAGCGTGTGAAAAGTGCTTATAGTATCCGTATAACTAACCAAAAATAAAAATTGCTGTTATTCTATTTTTATGAACCGTGCGGTTGAGGAAAGATAGCGCTAGCGCATACGAGGCTAGTTTACAGTAGTCATCACTGTGCAAACACAGTCATGAATTATTTTTAATTTTTGGAATTCACTCCAAAGCAAGATAATTGATTGATGGAGTCTGACGTGCCTCAAGGAAGTCATCTGGGTCCGCTACTGTTTATTTTATTCGTAACGATTTGTGCTCCAGTTTTCTGTTCCCTAAGTATAGTTTCACTAATAATTTGAAATTCTTTCATGTGATTTCGTCTGCAGTCGCTTGCTTTAAGCCGGTATTGATATACTGCTGTCGGTGATGCACTAATAATGTTGGAAGAAAAAAAATGAATTTCTGCAATTTGAACCATAAGTTTTAAAAGCGTAATAACTATTTTTTGGAAAACTCGTAGTTAGTTACCGCCTTTGACAACGTTTGACAAACTTTGAACGTACTGCGCAAACCCGGGGAGGAACCAACCGCTTCTAAATTTTGCACAGGAACTTTGGACCACAAAAGGAACTCAAAAAGCTGTACCAAAAATGACGTATGTCGAGCCATTCTGGTGAGCACCTTATCATGCTATACAAATCAATCGCGTCGGACGAATTCAGCGTTTGCAATCACTGTCATGGACTGATCTGGTTCGTCTAACCTCCATTCCCTCCCTATGAACAATTGCGCGGGGAATGCGGGTGTGAGGGTAATCTAAGAGGAGGGGTGTTAGGAAGAGGGAGGAGGGACTTTATGAGAGAAGCAATATCCAACCACACATTATACTTTCCATTTGAGACTTGGTTTGTGACGGTGCAGTCATCAGCGTCAGAACCGATGTTACTTTGATTCTACGATATGCCTGGAATCCGGGACTTTCGGAAAAATCGATAGTGGACAATATACTCAAAGAATCTTTGATTGACCGTCAGTGATCTAGACCTGCGAATCGAAGTAATTTTATGTTCATTTCAATAGATTTTCAACCTCTGAAGTATTACTGTTGTACCGGTTTATATGAGAAATTCGTATGTAACCATAGCACTTACCTATAACTCCGGAACCAAAAGTCCGAACCAACCGAAATTCAATAGTAGAGAATGGGAGTATTGTAGCTATCATTTGAAATCAGATTTGCAAAAATCGGTCAAATATTCACTGAGAAAGGAACTTGACGAACTCCCCGGGAGCATTGCGAACCGTCGTAGGTGGCCAATGTGGTTAAAGCTACTTTGATTCGTCATGAGTGATCTTGAATCCTCAAATCCAAGTAATGCTGCATCCATTTTAAGATGTATTGCATCATTTGGATCTGATGGAAGTACCAGTTTATATGGGAATTTGCTGTGTGACCGCATTCTTCCACCTGCAACTGCGGAATCGGAGGTCGGATCAACTAAAAATATCAGTTTATAGGAGTTTATACCTTTCATTTGAAGTTAAGTTTGTGCAAATCGATCAAGTCCCCCTGTGAGGCAATTGGGTGAAATTATTTGACACACACATACACACAGAGATTTTGTGATCTCGACGCACTGAAGCGAATGGTATATGATATGAGGCCCTCCGGGCCTCAGCTGTAAAACTGGTTTGTGAAGTAATTGCATATTTTTTTCTTTGTATGAGAAAGGTAGAAAGGTTCAGGGTTAGTGGCATGGTTGTTTGTGATTTCATTCTTCAACTCATAACTCCGATTCACATGGAAGTTGACAGCTTTTAGTAAGGATACTATATCTTCGATTTTAGACTAAGTTTGGGAAAATCGGGGAAGCTATTCCGGAAAAAAATGGTTGAAAGTTAGAGAAGAATAAAAATACTTATATAAATAAATAAATAAATAAATAAATAAATAAATAAATAAATAAATAAATAAATAAATAAATAAATAAATAAATAAATTAATAAATAAATAAATCAATAAATAAATAAATCAATGAATAGATAAATATGTAAATAAATAAAAAATAACTTTGAGGTGCAGCAAACAGATTGTCCTTTTACGCAACGTATTCTATACTATTCTACTAAAATCAAAGAGAATAAAATGAAATTGAAAGCACCGTCAACCAGCTTTGGGCTTGTAGTGGTATTGCATACACTCAGGTTTTTTTTACGCGGGGGATACAGGCCGCGTAAATGAAAACCGCGTAAATTTCAAAATCCCCGTAAATGAAAACCGCGTAAATTTCAAAATCCGCGTCAATGAAAACCGCGTAAATTTCAAAATCCGCGTAAATGAAAACCGCGTAAATTTCAAAATCCGCGTAAATGAAAACCGAGTAAATTTCAAAAACCGCGTAAAAAAACCGCGTAAAAAAATACCGCGCAAAAAAAACCGCGTAAAAAAAACTTGAGTGTACTGAAATTTATCCCTTTTCGGCGCTCTCAAAAACAGCACTGAAGTTCGGGAAACTTAAGATAATTTGCCACTACAGTAGAATGTTCTAAGTTCTCTACTGGCAATCCACGATTAATAAAACGATCGTCTTGATCTCCTGACTTATTTTGCAACAACTACCAAGCTGAAGGTGAATCATTTCACTTTCTATTCACGCACTGTGTGAAGTGAGAAATTGAGTAATGTTAGGCTAAGCTAATAATTATAAACGATTGAACCGGTCAATCATTGGCAATGTGGAAGAGCACAAAGCTGCAAACAACGAAAAAAAAAAAAAAAAAGGTGTATTACGATTTTGTTAGTGTAATCGATCATCCTTAATTGATATTCACCAACACACCAAGAAACGAGCTTGAGCTACGAAATTTGCAAGCGGTACTTGTTCGGTTTATGTATGTATATTAGAGTGACAGAAAAAAAAAATGACCCCCATCGGCCCGCCCCTGAGTCGATTCCTAGTCCCACCAGGAGTGTCTGCTCCAAATTTGAGCCAAATCGAACAAGTCTAGCTACCGGACCAACGTGCTTGAAGTTTGTATGGGATTTTTCGACAATTTACATGGAGAAAACCCACTTGCGAACATTTTCACCGCTAGGGGGCACTGTATACATCAGTTTATCACCAAAAGTGAAACTTAAGAAGATAATTCTATTATCTACAACTTTGTTGAAGACTGCAAAGCGATCTGACTCGAACAAGAAAAGTTATTAAACTTATAACGAAGTGATGTCTGAGTCAGTTTTGCATGGGGCCTAGCAGTGCATGGTAGTGTATCAGTATTAGGTTCTAACAAACTAAACATTTTTATGGAATAATTGTTAGATTTAGCTCACTAGTGTTTTCGGAAGAATTGTAGTACATAATACGAGTTATGTTTTGGTTAGAAAACTTTAGTTCCAGCTGTGACCGCATAGATGGCGCCAACACTAACTTTTCAACGGAGAGAGATAGAAATTAGGTGTCTTCTACAAAGTTGTAGAACAAGATTTTTTCAGTAATTTTGCCAAACATCTCGATATTCTATCTCTCTCCGTTAAAAAGTTAGTGTTGGCGCCATCTATGCGGTCACAGGTGGAACTAAAATTTTCTAACCAAAACATAACTCGTGTTATGTACTGCAATTCTTCCGAACATACTATTCAGCTAAATCAAACCGTTATTCCACAAAAATGTTTAGTTTGTTAGAATCTAGTACTGATATACTACCACGTACTGCTAGGCCCCATGCAAAACTGACTCAGACATCACTTCACTAAAAGTTTAATAACTACTTTCAACAAAGCCGGATTGACTAGCAGTCTTCGACAAAGTTGTAGACAATTAAATTATCTTTCTTATTTTCACTTACAGTGATAATACGATGCATACAGTGCCACCTAGCGGTGAAAATGCGAGCTAGTGGGTTTTCTCCATGTAAATCGTCGAAAAATCCCATACAAACTTCAGGCACCTTGGTCCGGTAGCTAAACTTGTCCGATTTGCTTCAAATTTGGAGCAAGTACTCCTGGTGGGACTAGGAATCGACTCAGGGGTGGGCCAAGTGAGTTTTCAAAAATTCATTATTTTTCTGGGCACTCTAATGTATATGTAGCAGACTAAGTGTGCGAGTGCAGACTACCAAGGTACCTTTCAATTTCTATTTAATTATACTTTTCTCTTATACTTCCTAGGACCATCTTCCACGCACTAAAGTAGGACTGGCATGATTTACGTCTGCATTTTTACGATTATACTATTATGCTTTCAACGTGCTGACCCACTACCACTAAATTGAGTCACCGACAATGTGCATCAAGTCACGTACTAGTTGGTGAGGTTAATCAAACTGGAAATTATTTGACTGTAATTTTTGACAATCGAGTGTCGTGTATAGTTTCGCAAGAAGCGTCGAATGTCGTGATGTCATGATTTCCAAGTTGTTATTAAGCTTTTTAAACAGTCATGAAAATGCGCTGTCACAATTTAGAAAACGACCACGATTAAAACGTTGATTGCTGTACATGTTCTCAAATTCGCACAAATTAAATATTCCAAGGTAATAATTTCCGTTATTTTGCCGAAAATGAATTTGAGATAACACTGGCCAAACGTCATAAAACCCCGAACTTCTTGACGTCAGCCTAAGATAAAAAAATCAATTCGAGTTTTGAACAATGTTGTGTTATATGATGAATGAAAAGAAAATGTCCTTTACATGTATTGATTTTAAAATTTCGAAATTTTGTTCAGATGTGAGACAATTTTACAAAAATTTAAGAAAATCTATGAAGTTCGGCAGACAATTTTCAATCAACCGGTTCGAAAGATCCACAACCGGTTCGAAATCCATTTTTCTAAAGGTTTATTTAACACGGTTTAATGCGTTAGCACAACTGAGCCGCGGATCTTTAAAGTTTTTTCAATATTTGTTGGTTTGGGAGCGGTTGTCGTGGTAATTATCCTTTAATTATTTATTAATTGGGTCGTTGTTTTTTATTTATCTGTAAGTGTCGGTGGCTGCTTATTACAGTTGACTGTAGTGGATGAGTTTTGACTAGCTGGTGCGGCGCATGTTTTTTTAGGCTATTTGTTTACAGAATTGGCATGTTGGGGACTACCCGGGGTATGTTATCAGCGTTGTTTGCCTATAGATTACGCCATCCTTCGGTGATTTGCATTCGAAGGTCATGTAAGAAGGTATTGGATTCAACTTCTCCGTATTGCGAAATAATTCGATTGATGTAATCTTCCATAGTGCGCGGTACCAAATCATGGACACGATCGTCCACCATGTCGTTTTCCATATACACGGGGATCTTGATTCAGGTTATTAAATTCGACCTCGTGTTGAATGTTCTTTGCAATGAAGTTTTCTACCTGCGCTAAACTTCTGAACGTAATCAAAACACAGTTTTTGACGTGGTATAGCTGAATGTACGTAACTTCCGCGAGGTTAAGCTCCATTTTGACTTTGACTAGTTTCGAAAAACCTCCTGAACATTGGGTCTAACACGAATTTTATAAAAAGTCAATCGAAATCGTGTTATCCCGTAGCACGGGCGTATTTGTGTCCTTTGGCAGACTCATTTTACTGCGCAGCAGGAGGCAACGATACAATATTGTTTGTGCACTGAATATAGAACAAAGCGCTGGGTTGATTCACTGTTACCTATAGCGTAGCGATTTTTTACTTCTGCTTTGTGCGATGTCAGAAGATATTGATGAAAAATCCATGTTTCGAGGAATTCGAAACTTTGTATGATTCTCCTGAAGTCGTGTCAATAACTCCATTTAGGCGACCAGCTCTAAGACAATTTCGCTTGAGTCTCATAGTGTCCTGCACTCTGTTCACAATACGATTCCCGGAAGGATGAGAAATAATCCGCAAAAACCAGTAAAATCAACGCAAACATTGTGGAGTCGGAAGTAGGCCTGCAGAAAATATTTACACTTGTCCACCGATGGAGAGAAGGGGGTCAGAAACGAAGGTTTTTATGGTCCATGTGGTATATGAATAACTTCTTACTAACTGTCACAAACATGGTGCCATATAGTAGCTAAGGCCAAACTAGCATCAAATTGCTGTCAGTCAGACACTACAGTTTAGAAAACTTATGTGTATGCCCAAAACAACTGGTTGATTCTAGACAACATTTATCAAATCAAATTATCAACAGTATCAAATTTGATCAAAATTGGACACATCTAGCCACCGGATCTACGTGCTTGAAGTTTGTAGACGATATTCTATGAGGACAAAAGCCACTGTCTTGCAATTATGCCACTAGGTAGCACTGTCAGAATATTACTGCAAGTGAAAATAAGAAAGAATGTCTTTTTGTATACAACTTTGCCGAAAACTACGAAACCAGTCCAGCTGTGTTAGCAGAAGTGGCTTTAAACGAAGTTAAGTTGGAGTCAGTTTTGCATGGGGCGCAACAGCGTGTGCATGGCTAGTTTGAAAGAATTGTTATACATAATATTATTCATCTTTTTGCAGTAAAATATTAGCTCAACATTTCACCGAATAAAGGATGCCAACTGACACTAACAAAAGATAGAACATGAATATGTTTCAGTAGAAATATTGAAATGTGCCTTTTATACAACTTTCTAGAAGATACCTAATTACAATTAATTTTTATGAAGTTATGATACATTGATGATGCAAAACGATCAACGTAAATTAAAATAGGTTTGAAGAACTAACATGTATGTACTTTACTGTGTAATAATTCATAGTTCAATACGCCACCACCGTTTCCAATTAAACTGTATCACGCAACACGTTTTTTGATTTTTCTTTCTTCTCATTCTTTTTAGACAACGATTCGCATGGGTTCGAGACGACATCGAGGCATCAACATGCTCCTGTCAACGGGTCGAATAAATAAGCGCAACTTCCACCTAGCTGACGAACGGACGGAAAACGAATGAGATCTTATTTTGTATTGACAAAACATACCTACTAACTCTCAGAAGAGCATAGTTGAGCGAAAGACAAGGAGAGTGAGAGAGTTTCAGATTTACATTGCCCAGGATGAGTGAACTTGTTGGAGCCGCCTTCGGGTCTGTAGCGACGGCGGCCTCAAGCGTAGGCTGGTTCGTGCCTATGCTAGTGGCGGCTATTGCTTACTTTCAATATGAAGAGTTCATGGACCCAGAGGCAAGGGTAATTGATGTTCCAACTGATGCTATGCTGGACAAATATGATTTCATAATAATAGGGGCAGGTTCGGCGGGTAGGTTGTTCATTTTCGATCAAGCTGACAGGGCTTTTAAAATAGAATTTATTTCGGCAGGTGCGGTGTTAGCGAATCGACTCACAGAGGTTGAGAACTGGAATGTATTGCTGCTAGAAGCCGGAGGGGATGAGACTGAAATATCCGAAGTACCGCTGATGGCGGGATATTTGCAGTTAAGTAAGCTAGACTGGAAATATAAGACGGAGCCATCTGGAAAGTACTGTTTGGGTGAGTATTGAAATTACACTAAAAGTTACAATAAGTCGAACTTATCTATTTATTTTTTTAGCCATGGTTGGAGGACGCTGCAACTGGCCCCGAGGGAAGGTTTTAGGAGGATCGAGTGTACTAAACTACATGCTTTATCTGCGTGGCAACAAAAAAGACTACGATAACTGGGAAGCGCTTGGAAACACCGGCTGGGGGTATAAGGACGCATTGTATTACTTTAAAAAATCCGAAGATAACACCAACCCCTATCTAGCCAATACACCGTATCACTCGACAGGAGGCTATTTAACAGTAGGAGAAGCGCCTTATCATACACCATTGGCAGCGGCTTTTGTAGAGGCCGGCGTTGAAATGGGTTTCGACAATAGAGATCTAAATGGCGCCAACCAAACGGGATTCATGATAGCTCAAGGAACGATTCGACGGGGTGGAAGATGTAGTACAGGTAAAGCATTTTTGAGACCAGCGAGACTTAGGACCAACCTGCATGTTGCCATGTATTCTCATGTGACGCGCATCCTAATTGACCCTGTATCTAAGATTGCGTTCGGTGTTGAGTTCATCCGTGATAGAAAAATTCATCATGTGCGAGCGAGCAAAGAGGTTATTCTCTCAGGCGGGTCAGTAAATTCACCACAAATTCTCATGCTCTCTGGAATTGGTCCGAAAAGTGAGCTTGCAAAGCACCGAATTCCATTGATTAGTGATCTACCAGTGGGAGAAAATTTGCAAGATCATGTTGCCCTCGGAGGTCTCACCTTCATGGTGAATCAACCAGTTTCGATAGTAGAAAACAGGTTCCATTCCATGTCAACTGTTCTGCAGTATGCAGTTTTGGGGCAAGGACCCCTCACTATTTTAGGAGGAGTCGAAGGACTGGCATTCGTAAACACGAAATATATTAATGCATCAGATGATTTTCCGGATATTGAATTCCATTTCGTGTCAGGTTCCACAAATTCGGACGGTGGAAACCAACTACGCAAAGCCCATGGTTTAACCGATGCATTTTACAACGCGGTATTTTCCCCCATCAATAATATGGATTCCTGGAGCATCATACCTATGCTTCTACGTCCTAACAGCGTTGGTCAGATAAAACTTCGGAGCGGCAATCCATTGGACTACCCGTATATCTATCCAAATTACTTCCACGATGAGCTGGACATGAAAACACTAATCGAGGGTGCCAAAATAGCATACGCCGTGTCTCGGACGCAAACAATGCAAAAATATCAATCTACGCTAAGCGCATATAAGTTTCCAGGATGCTCGCACATCAAAATGTTCACCGACCTGTACTGGGAGTGCATGATACGACATTATACTTGTACGATTTATCATCCTGTGGGTACCTGCAAGATGGGGCCCTATTGGGATAAGACGGCTGTCGTGGATCCCCAGCTGCGGGTATACGGTATCCGGGGCTTGCGGGTTATCGACGCCAGCATAATGCCAAAATTAGTCAGTGCCAATACCAACGCACCGGTAATTATGATTGCGGAAAAGGGAGCCGACCTTATAAAGGATTTCTGGATCAAAAGAAGTGTGGTGAAGTAGCCAAACATCGTGCCTGGATCCATATGAACTTTGTAAATACAGCAATAGTAAACCATGTCTATTTATTGACCATCAATTATTTGTAAATGTAAACCAACAATGTGTCATTAACTAGTTGTAATTGATCATGACTTGGTCGAACAAGGTATACTAATTTAACCAGATAATTGTGATCCAAGAATCGTAAGCGGAATAGAATGCATCTGATAGCAAATAAATTATTTTAGGGCATACGTGAAGGTTATACAGAAATCAAATGTGAATATAAATTGCATAGAATTAAAACATGACAGGTATTTTTATTTAATTTCGCAACCATATACGTTATTTGGAGAAAACTACTATTTCTATAGAAACCCTTTAAGGGGAGCGTGTGGTGTAAAGTGATCAAACGGAAGGTTATTTTATTTTACGATTTTGAAGGCAAGGCAACAATGGATTTTTTGTGTAATATCAAGATCTATTCATACATTTATTGTGCTTGAAAAAATAATATTTTCAGTCGTGCAGAGCACATACGAGCGTTCCAAGAGTACACGTCCAACCATTTCAACGTCGAGGAGCGCTGCGGCGAACATGATATATCTTGAGGAAATTGTCTGACACAGAAAATTCAATAAGATTTGTAAAACATAGACTTGTAGTTACTCGATGAACCAAAAAAAAAAATTACTCGATGAACCAAAAAAATCGAGTTCCGGAAAATAGCTTCATAAAAAACTGAATAATCTTATATTTTACGATAAAATTCGCTATTTTTTTAAATAATAATGCGGAGAAAAAAAATTATTAAGTTTTCTGTGGTTCATCGACAGGCTACACATATTGTGAATTCTCATGAAAAATCAAGTCAATTCGTTGATTTGGTTTTGAGTTTTATTGTTCACTATTACAGAGTGTCCCACATCAAATTTCATCACGGAAAAAACGCTGTAAAAAATGACCCATTGGATATTTTCTTTCGAAAATTTGGATAAAAGTAGTTTAGAGTGTATTATTTACACTGTATTTTTACTGCTGTCAGTTTTTCGAAAATAATTGACGATAGATTTAAATCTGCGTGTGTTACAGTAAATACGTGCGGGGAATGCATGGCAGTTTAAAATAAAAGAAGTTCAACGTGGCCACCGAAATTTCGGGAGACTATTCTAGAGGTTCAATAATAACAATTAAGCGGATAAAAGCGAAGTCGATTTTTTTGCCCACTACACCAGACGCCCCCCTTAAATTACACAAAAACTGCTTTGTGAAATTTCTCTGAAAGTGTGAACCTAATTGCAGTTATATATGACGTATCATAAACGAGCACGCGCAATTCCATCAAGAATCCTCTATTTAGGTTTTTAAATTTTTGCTAAGCCTGAGTTTTGCAAATCATTAAATATAAAACCGCGATTTTACATGTTAAAAAATACTAGGAAACCATGTCAACCAATTTTATTGCGTTATTCAATCTTGGAAAACAACTAACTAATACACGAGAATTTCACTGCTCATTAGCCAAAGAGGAATTTTCCGGCGGAATACGATCGGAACATAGTCGGGATATACTTGGGTTTTGCCGCCGTATTTGATACAAAAAAATGTTATGACAACTTTGGTCGTCAAATGGTGAGATAACAGTCTTCACTAAAGGGATTGGAATGGCAAGGAGGCGCCATGTTCCGTTTGGAGTTTCAATTCAGATGTAGAATCTTATAGCTGTGTACGGATTCAGGACGGAGCATGTCGTTTCTTGTTTTCTCAGTTTTTTTCTCTTTAGTTCTCACAAGTCTCCTATTTCATGCCTCCACGCGAATCTAAGTCTATTGATGACATTTGGTCCTTAGACCGGCGACGACTGGGTGGTATCAGGCTTCTGCCGATAGTAGCAGAATGAGAGTGCGTGAACAGCTTTAATCAAGGAAACAGTACCGTAAAAATCAGCCGCTACAAGACTTTAGTCTGACTAGTATCGATGATCGCGGGTCAATACGTACTGAAAATTCGCCGCGTCTTTTTTATGAATCTAAATTCAAGTTCCGTTATTGCTAACCAGCCCGCGTATCAGGTTAACAATTCTTTGTATTTCTCTTCAATGGTCGTTATTATTGCTTGTGTACGTGTGTTTTACAAATCATCAGATACGCAAAATAGGAAATACATACCTTGATTTATAACATCTCGCACTATCATAACTCTTTGTCTGTTTAACGTGTTATCACTCGGTAGTTTTCAACAAAATAAATATATCGTAGAGAAGAAGTAGCGAATTCTGTCTAAATACCGTTACAATGGATAGTGATCCGACCCATTTCGCAGATATGATTAGCTTTTCTAGGCAATACTTTATAACATCTCGCACTATCATAACTCTTTGTCTGTATAACGTGTTATCACTCGGTAGTTTTCAACAAAATAAATATATCGTAGAGAAGAAGTAGCGAATTCTGTCTAAATACCGTTACAATGGATAGTGATCCGACCCATTTCGCAGATATGATTAGCTTTTCTAGGCAATACTCCCACGGTTGGATGTGTGGAGTTCAAATTGCTTTTGTTTAGGAAACATAGGATACTCTCGGTAGCCGACTGCTCAGAGTTTAAAATGAACCAAAAACTAAACAAGATCTTTTCTTTGTCGAGTGATCGTGTACTCGAAGACTAACTAAACAACTACATAATAAAATATTCTTTACATCGCTTGCTTGGAGCGAATCCTAGACCTTATACCCTTCCAAACCACCAACTCCGCGACATCTATGGAAGAGTCTGATGAATCGTCGTCCTTCCGTTAAGTAGGTGGAGCATCAACAATTCCCGTCTACCTTATCCTTTATCCTTCCTCGTGAACGATGGAGATGGGGGCTGCCGACAATGATGGCTGTCGTGTGTTGAGGTTTTAATATGGGTCGGATTGGTATGAATTCCTGCTTACCACTTCCTACGCAACTCTTATTAGATAATCAGCATTCCTACATGATGAAGTCAGTGTGCAATCCGCCAAAAACATCGTCACAACGCAACGCGAAAAAAAAATTATAACAACTTTCCTTCGAGAAAAACGATTTTCAAAATTTGAGATTGAATTTCTTGAAACAGAAAGGACAATTTATACTTCTATCTATTCTGTATCTATTCATATGCATTTTTGTTAAAATTATCTGTTGGACTGTATTGTGAATTGTCTTTGATTTACAATGCACAATGCATGGTTTATAAAATATTAAGAAAAATATCAAAGCATGTTTGCCCTATTCATAAGACTCAATGGAAATGTGAATATTGAACAGGGTATTTCTCGGTTTGCTGTTTTTCAATATGGGATTCTCGTGCTTTAATGGACAGTCAGTGCAAGAATCTGGTTTCGAGATATAAAAGTAAAACGAAAACAACCGAAAATACCGTCATTGTTACACATGACAGTTTTATAGAAAACATAATCATTTGATTCATTTGATTCATTTGATTCATTTGATTCATTTGATTCATTTGATTCATTTGATTCATTTGATTCATTTGATTCATTTGATTCATTTGATTCATTTGATTCATTTGATTCATTTGATTCATTTGATTCATTTGATTCATTTGATTCATTTGATTCATTTGATTCATTGGATTCATTTGATTCATTTGCTTCATTTGATTCATTTAATTTATTTGATTTATTTGGTTCATTTGATTTATTTTATTCATATTATTAATGTTTTTTATTTCATTGATTTTATTCATTTGATTCATTCTGTTCATCCTGTGCATTCTGTTTATTTTGTTAATTTTGTTCATTTTATGCATTTTATTTTATTCATTTTAGTCCTTATTTCCAGTTCATACATTTCATTCAGTTGCTTGATTTTATCAATCTTATTAATTCGGTAGTCTATGCTTTCATTCATTTAATGCAACTTGTTCATTTGACTCACAAACATATTCTTTGTCTAATTTTTCGTTTAATTAGCTAAACTAATTTGATTTATTCATTTTATTAATGTTATTTTATTTCATTTGCCTAATTGATTTTTTATAATTAATTCAGTTTTTACGAGGCAAGTTCGTACAGGACTCAAAACTTTGTGCATCCCCCTTCTACTTGGGTACCCACTTCGCATGAGTTCTGCAAACTAGTGAATCCAATGGAACAATCCAACAGGGATCACATATATAATAATATATCATCTAACAGCTAATTGGATTAAGTTGTGTTTTGCTATAAATCAATATTTTGGAGGCATAATACATTTTTAAAATTATGTCTTGTGATCCATTTGATAGGACTTACAACCTACACTAGTTCATTTGAAAAGTTAGTGTAATTTTTATATAAATTTATAAGTTTCAGAAGCATGTACTTTTACAATTGTGCAAAAAGCATATAATTGTTTACCAAGACACTAGTTTTTGCACACACCATACTTTGGATTTTAGAATGCATAGAAAATATTCTAGTGAGAACTCCCTGAGCCCCTGGCAACAATATCGGGACCCTAAATTATGAGCAAAGTAAAAGTAGAAAGTGTAGGTTAAGGTTCTATACAAAATATGCAATTTAAAAAAATCCCATTTCAATCGGAGATTCCAACCGTTTGTTATTTAAGTTAATTTAAATTAATTATTCGTCATTCCGATGATAAACTGCTATTAATTGGTATTTATGGAAACAGGTATTTTATTACGTTACGTCGCATGTGAATTATTTTAAACCGCGATTCTAGTTGTATTTAAAATCATACGTGTGGCACTCCTCCAGATTCGGATCCTTCACAAGGGCGGGGAGATAGGCAAGTTTTATCATATCGGCACCCTTTTCTCCAATCATGATCACAGCCGCATTTGTGTTGCCGGTAGTAATTGTAGGCATGATGCCCGCATCGATTACCCGCAAACCTTTGATGCCGTAAACTCTGAGCTGATCGTCAACCACAGCCATGGGATCGGTTTTGGGACCCATCGAGGTAGTTCCAATTGGATGATAGATGGTTTGCGAAAAATGTCGAACTAAACATTCGTAAAAATCGTCGCCGGTTCTACCGCTGCAAGTAGCACTCGGTTCCGTATCGTAGATCAATGTCGCATTCAAAGTTTGTAAAGCAGGGGTCTTTGCCAACTGAAGACAATATTTTAATCCTTCAATCTAGAACATAAAATAAAATATTTTAAATATGTTAAATCCCGTACATTTTCACAAATTTACCAAAACATCCACATCGTGTCTAACGGCGAAATAATTGGGATAAATTTTGATTTTATCGTACGGATTCTTGCTTCTCAACTTGAGGTACCCTCGACTCAGTGGTCGCATCAGAAGCGGCATGATCAGAAAAGAATCATGAAAAACCCAACGTTCGAAATTCTTAGCATAATACTGGGAGGAAAGTGCTGCCCCATAGGCTGCCCAGTTCCCCCCGTCAGCTAACTCAGACTGAGCGGACATAAATATTTGGATGTCTGGGCGGGTACTATTTACTGGTTGGTACTTTGTGTTGATAAATCCCATCACTTGACAGGACGGCATGTTCATAAATATTCCACTATTGTTGAACGCAAAATCGCGAACTGATGAGGCCGACACCGAGCTCAGCAGTGTAATTGATAGCGGTCCAGTGTTGTTGGGATTCTGGATAATGAACGTAATACCACCAGTTGCTACGTGATCTTGAAGATTTTTTCCAACACCTGGAGAATCATGAATTACTTCGATGCCATGGGCTTGCAAATCTTCCTTCGGGCCAACTCCCGACAACATCAGAAGTTGGGGGGTGTTTATTGATCCAGCTGATAAAATAACTTCTTTTAAAGCCAAAACATAGTGCCGTTCATTTCCCTTATTGAACATAACGCCATATGCTCTTTTGTCGCCAGGATCTATCAACACTTTTTCAACCATAGAATTCATCGATACATGAAAATTCTTCCTTGTCCATACGGGTCGCAAATAACCCTTTGCAGTACTACAACGTAAACCATCTCTTATTGAGCCATGAAGAGGCCCGAATACATTCTGCGACGGACCATTCATTTCATCGGCAATCGGTTGATTCATCTGCCTAGCAGCCTCAAAAAAATAGTTCATCAAAACGGAACGATTTTTAAACTGCTCAACAGTGATTGGTCCGGTGGTTCCGTGCCATGGCAGCTTGGCGATTTTTGGATCACGCACATTTTCCATTTTAATAAAATATGGCAACACGTCCTTCCAGCTCCAGCCTATGTTGCCAAAACTTTCCCACTCATCATAATCTTCTTTGTTGCCACGAATATACATCATTGCATTCAATACAGAAGATCCACCGAGTACTTTTCCCCTAGGCCAAGCGCACTGATTATTCTCCATCCCCTGGCAGAAATTTGGGTTAGGTTCCGTAAGATAATTCCAATCCAAATTTGACCTCTGCAATGCAGGGTAAAGATACGGTAGGTCCGTAAGATATGTTTCATCAGGTCCGGCTTCCAGCAAGAGTATGTTCCAGTTGCAAACTTCCGATAGCCTTGCAGCTACAGCTGCACCTGCACTTCCTCCTCCAACCACTACAAAATCGTACACATCATAGATGAACTGCGGTGGAATGTCCTGAACGCGATTGTGAAAATCTACGATGTCTGACCTATATAACCAAATTATGGCATCTATTACCAGAAGCATCACAACACATCCCGGTCGGGTGTAGACGATTCGCATAAGCGTACCGTGGGTATCCAACGGTCCCATTATTTTCACGAAATATTTAAACTCTACTTGTATGTCGCGGCGGTCGATTTGGAACTGAGGCCAACTTGCCGAGTTTTGTTTTTATTGCAGTTTTTTTGCATTCGTACGCAATAAGCGGTACACATAAACGGAATGCACTATGAGGAATCGTAACATCGGTAAAGGTTCTGACAATAAGAATTCTATCAACCTTGATTTTTGAGGTCTTTGACGTACGGTGTTTGATAAATCATCTGAATTTGATACGAATCGATTAGAATGCAATGAAAAGAAAAAATGAAACGGTAATTTCGACCCCCTACCTAGCTTGCCACCTATATTTCATTAATTACTCGGTCTACAATCGATGAAATGCACATAAATTACCATCAAAATCTTTGCTTTGTTAATCAATATAATAACATGATACAGTGAAGACCCGTTTTTATTAGCCCGTTGATGAATTTTAGGCTGACAAAACGGGGTCATTGAAAACATCTTGACAAATTTATTCTTCCTTTTCAATAAACCGAAGCTGTTCAAATATTCTTCTTTAGTCCCTAGAAATAGCATCATTTTGCGCATGTTTTGCTTCTCTAAGATGAAAAATGTATGCCCGAGAAAGGATTTACTCGAATTTGACATGTTTTCGCCTAAACTGTTTGTTTTAGATAAATTGTGCCTTCGGCCAAATTTTCTAGCACTTTTTAAGCGATAGCTACACTACCAGTCAAAAGTTTAAGTTCACTTGCCTTTATTTTAATTTTACATAATTGAGTGGGTTTCGCAGTGGACTTTGTCAAGCACGTGCGTCTTGACTATATCATGTTACTACACGTTACTGGTCAGAGTATAGGACGGAGTGTGACGCCTTTGAGTGACACGTAGATCACAAACTTGTTATGACAGGTTGTATTCTTTCGATGCGCCGAGTACATAATACGTGTAATGTCTTAGTGCTGCGAGAGCTCACCCCAAAAATTATATCCCAAATTGTTTTTTATATTATATTTATTAAAAAATAAGTAGAAAGATTTTTATATTTAAAATCGTAACTGTCGAAAAAAATATCTATTCAAATTGACCTAATTCGAAGATTATCATCTCATTATTGAAAAGTGAAAAAAAACTACATATTTTATGTGCCTATCGTAGAGAAATGGATCCAAAAATAATAATTAATAACAATAAATGAAGAAAACCACAGCTTTTTGAATATTACATTACATGTAAGGTGAACTTAAACTTTTGACTGGTAGTGTAAATTGTGTGTAAATCCTTGTTTTTAAGGTGTTCTAAGTATCAACTTTTTAGGAATGTGAAAATAACCTATACATTGTTCTACAAAGCTATAAAACAATCATATTAAAGCCATTTTGCTGAACAAACTATATGGCTATCTACAATAGTTTATGTGGTCTGAATTTTTAAATATTTAAGGTAAGGTGGCTCTTGAACAATCTGTTTTCTTATATTTTAGATCTTTTTAGGTATTAATTTCTCTCAAAAGCTTTGTAATAGTGATTTTTAAAAAAAAATTTTGGGTGCAAATATTAATCTAAACGAGCGGTTCTCAATCTATTAGTACAACGGACCCTTTAGAAATAACCCTGGGTTGCTGCGGACCCCTAAGGATAAACATGGATTTTGTATACCATCAATATTTTATTTTCAATTTGTTAGGAAACGAGACATGAAATTTCAATCTCCACTTGGAAAATATATTTTTCTTTGCGGACCCCCAGCAACAACTTTACGCCCCCCTTGGGGTCCGTGGACCCCAAGTTGAGAATCACTATCTAAACCAACCAAGTTTCTATCTTTTTTGGTGGGGTAGTTAGAACCATTTTTTTCGAGAGTTATCCCAAAGGAGCTGCAGAACTAGGTTCTCGGAAGGGCTCCCCGTCAGAATCAGTCACTACAATTGCAGACGAGTCGGGAAATATCACCCACTAAAACACTGCTTAAGGCCAATTGCAGCGGGCCGTGATTCTGAATGTGATATACACTGTACGGTTCAGATATGTGCGGGTGTAGGGACTTCGCCATCGCGTGTATAATCGCGGAGAGCTTAAGCGTTTGTACGTTAACGTATTCAATCGCGTGTACGCGTGTATAAATTCGATCGTGTACTTTCGCGTGTGTTCTTGGAGGATCACGCGCTGGCCTGAATCTGATACTAAACTTTCGGTGTACGGTTCAGAAGCTCAGAATGTATGGACGGAGGGTAAAGATTTCCGGATGTGACTGATACATGATCGCGCGAACATGGGCGTTTGTGGGTTCGCGTTTGTAACTTCGTAAGTACTAAAACGTTCACCTTATTACCGGGGTGTTATCAAGTAAGCGCGATCGCGCGTGTAGGTGTGCGTGGATGATCACAAAGGGCTTAAGCGTTTGTATGTTAACGTGTTTGCCGCGTGTGCTTGTGTGTATGTGACATCGCGTGTATAAATTCGATATTGTAATCGTGTCGGGCGGGCCGATATTCTGATATTTAGCTTTCGGTGTACGGTTTCGATTCTGATAGGGAGTGAGTAACCCCATATCATTACAGTTCCCGGTCATGTAAATGTGTGTTTGACCAGTATAAGGGGTCCCCCGGAGATGTCCATAACTGACTGAACGATTATATTAGTCTTTAATTATACTTCAATGAAGATCAATTAAAGGTAATAAATGTGCCATATCTCAGCAGTACCAGACAATTTTTTGTAATTTATGCCCTATTGGAAAGGCCTTTCGTCGATTTGAATTTTCTAGTTATATATTAAAAATACCAAATTCAGCATTTATTTAACGTAACCAGTCCCGATAACATAATGTACTAAGTTATTTTAAACTATCCGCATATCTAGCATTTAGCTTTTGATAAAAATGCCGAAACATTCCAACTAGAGCGGTAAGAGTCTAAGACGTCGAGAAATTCTAAGCGTTCTCATATAGCCTTAATACACGCAATTCTGCACACTTTTCTCCGAATACTTTTGCTACTTTAAGGTATTAAATAAACCTTTCATATCTTGATCCTTGCTAATTGAATTTCACTATAAAAAGGAAAAAAGTAGACACTCATAGTCATAAAAAAGGAAAACAATATCAATAACAAATCGTTTATGCATTTCGACTTTTTGGTGGTATCCAACGGGGAAACAGATCGAAATGGTGAGTTAAATAAAAGCAATTATGTGAAATAGCCCAGGGAGAGCATAGAAGTTTGTATATTGGGCCGGAGTCCCAAGGGTTGCAGGTTTGAATCCTGGCTCTGGGGGATTTTTTTTACATAATTGCTTTCGTTTTACTCACCATTTCTATCAGTTTTCCCGTTTGGCTACCACCAAAAATGACTTAAATAAGGTATTGGTACTTAGGTCAAAACTCAAAAAAAAGTTTACTGTAAAATAATTTTATGGTATAGTACATTTATTGTATGGTCCTAGTATTTTCACGCGACCAATAAAAAAAACTTAGGATATTGAATGGGCCTATTTTTTTCTTTGTGAACTGGTTTTTAAATCACAGTATTATTAGAGACGTTCTTTTTTACGTGCTCGTGAATAAGTTCACACATGCAGAAAACATCCCCAATGATTTTGATTTCCATGATCATGTTCATTTCATATTCATCGTTAAAGTAATTCAGCCAAAATTCGCAATATGAATCATCGATGTAATTTTGCTTCATGAATTGATTCCTGAACTATAGCATATGAATCACGATTTTAAATTCATGCTTGTGAAATAGTTCACAAAACCATAAGGTGCGGTCGATCGATTTCACTTTCACGATCTAGTTCATGTATCATGCTTTTTTGTAAATGATTGACATGTGCATGTGAACTATTTCACCAAACTCGAAATAATAGGAGAGCCCGGGGCTAGTTGGCGGTTGGGGTAAGTTGGCGGAATCCCTTTTTCTCCGTTTCTATTAGACATATAGCGTTACTTCTTATTGTGTACCTCAAGTTATGTGAAACCCATTATCCAATGTGTTTTTGTTGCAAAACATTTTGTTTTGTAGATTTGTAGAAGTTATAGGCGATATTGTGTTTTCGGCCATAGCAAGTAAATTTTCGAAATTTTTAACACTTTGTATTATTTATCTATTTCCCGAATGATTACAGTTTTTGATAGTACTTGAAAAGAGCTTTCAGTAGCCATATGGATATTACACCTATCCACAAGCAAAAGTTTTTTTAAATAGTTTTTTGTAAAATATGCGGTTGGGGTAAGTTGGCGGTCATGCACGCGGGGCAAGTTGGCGGTACTAATTACAGTGCAAAAATAGTCATCAAATATTTTTTTTCTGCAATTCACTCCAAATCTTTTTTCTTGTGTATTTCGTCAATGCAGGAGAAATTTACTTCGGTCAATCGGCTGAAGAATTTAGAAAATTTGCTTTTGAATATGAAGTACGCGTTAAAGTCAAAATGCGTCAATATTGAGACTGAAATATCAAATGTCGGTTAATGTACAGTTTTCTTGAAAAGACATTCAGCACGTTCCGAAAAAAAACTCTGAAGTCATTGAATTTCCATTTGATTGCTTATTTTTGGGGTATCCATACATACCGCCAACTTACCTCGAGGCCGCGGTAAGTTGGCGGGTTTTTCGCGCTCACATATTTTTTCTCTAAAAATGGAGACAATGCATCAATCGTTTTAATAAAATTCAGAGATGTTGCCGACAGTCTGCCCTTTCATGCCACGTGTTCTATTTGGCAAGATCTACCTACATCAAAACGGTAAAAAATGAAAACTGAAAACACTGCCAACTAACCCCGGTCTCCCCTACACATGGATACCTCACACACAACATTGCTACTATCCTGAAATTACAACGTTTAGATTGCAGTCCGTTCTATCCGTCTGCATGAGTATAAAAACACGCATCGAAGCGCATTCAAAACCCCACAGGAGTCTCGCAAGGCAGTCATCTTGGCCCGCTTATTTTTGTTTTATTTATCAACGATGTCTGTAAAGCTGTTGCAAGGTTTTCCCATAGATAATGGGTGGTGTAGTCAAGAAGATATCGGCATACCTTAACACGCACTTAACAGAATGAAAGTCAACGGTAATAAAGGCAAAGCGATTAGTTTCGGACGTTTGTTTACACTAAAACAATATGAATACATCCTATAGGGAAGCGCTAATGTAAGAGTCAATTCGATGCGTGATTTGATAGGTCTTTGAGCTTTTCCGACCATATTATTACGTGAGCCATTTCACAGAACTCAGTTTCCATATGAATCATTTCACAAAATTTGGAAACTTATTCACGGATTCTCGTTTTTGTTCCGTGAACTGGTTTATCAGCTGCTAACGATCATCATAGAGTTAGGAAATATATATAGGAACACTATGAGGACCTCGAATACCGTTATTCATTTGATAAGATTCAGCATGATGTCCAGAAAGAATACGAAAAATGCGCTGTGCGCTAAAATTACACTACAGATTCGCAATTAGTGTTAGTAAATCCGTTCATAAAACCAATTGATCACACTCTCTTAATCCAGTTCATATTGTCACGTAGTTGCGTTCATTCTTGAGTTTGCCGCCGGATCTATAACGAGGAGTACCGCATGTTTACGAGCAACCAAAATAACTGAACCAAACATGGCGTCACGCAATAACTTTTTCGGTGTGAACTAGTTTTGTGAAAACACAAATTTCTTGAATACAACACATGATTTCAGGAGCTTGGTCATGATTATTGTAAACCTTACAAAATCTTTTTTTTTTGTAAATTTTCGAAAAGATTTTTTTCCGTGTGTTGTTGGATTGTGTAAGAGCTGTTTGATCACACATGTGATAATTGTGTGATTATTAAAATTATCACAATGAAATGATAATCACAGCGTGATCCCACTCTTGGACTGGTTGTATAAATTGTTTGGATTGGATTGCGACGGATAATAATTAAAGATCAATGCAATCCGGAAATAAATAATAACACAGAAATAACAAATGGTAAGCCAATTGGATAAATAGTATTAATATACCAATGAAGCTGCAGATTTTGGAATTTTTTATTATTCAACTTCTTTGTTATTTGAAAAATTTGGACTATTTTAGCATTAGGCCAACGTTACTTTGGTGATGTTACTGGACGCCTAATAATAATATTAACCGCATCCCAATATGATATGTGTCAGAAATTACACTAAAAGGAACCTACTATTGGTAGCTGAATTGATTTAGATTGGATTCGTAATTTTGCACCGTCATCATTTTTATTCTTTTAGCATGTATTTCACACAGAGACAGCGCGTGGTTCCAAAGGCCAACCTGTTCAATATCATACACTCAGATGAAAAATATTGTCGATTTCCTAAGAATATCGAACGTATGTAAATCATAAGAATATCTTATGAAACGGCATTTATTTAGTCAAATCGACTTACTATAGTTTAATTTGCCATAAGGCTTTGATTTTTCATAAGAAAATACTATACATTTCTGTTATGTTTATGCTCGCATAAAATTAAAGCGAGTCACGTATATATGAATAGCATCTACGCAATACCTAATAAAATGTTAACATAATTATAAAAGTCGTCGGTTTACATATTAATTTTATGACACCAGTCTAGTTACTTTTCTATGTATCTTAAGATAATTATTTAGAATTTATCCATACGTTTTGCCTGAGTGCAGTTAACCGGCAAAACTATTGACTTATTTCGGAGCATCGCATGGTAAGATTTTGCTCCACAAAACTCATGATACCAGAAATTTTAAGTTTTTATGGTAATATACAATAAAAATCTGAATGAAATACTTACAATTCAACAAACAACTTTACAGTAACTTTGCATGTCTCAAACATACAAAGTGCATAGCGTAGGTATGTTACATATTGCGAGGTAACTAACATTTAAATACACGTCTCATACAAGATTTCTGCGTTCTGTAATTACGAAGCATTTATTTGATCATAAAACAATATGTTCTCACAACTTCGTTCAAAATCATTCTAAACAACCAACGCTAGATGATGCGTTATAATTTTTGACTTGTGACGAGGACGACGACATTTCAATCCTATTAGATGAGTCAGCATTAAATAGTTTTGATACGCACAGGGGAGTGATTGGCCGCCCAATATCCAGTTTTCATTTCGTGAGATGCGTTCAAAAGTTGTTGACGAATTAACGAATACACAAACCTTAAAAAGAAAATGCAAACAGTGTGTTGTACCCGTTGCAAGATGTTTAATTGTTAATGGATTGCTGAGGGTACTCGAGAATGATTCCTATTTGATGGGAGGCAGGGTGGGGGGGTACGTGTTTCGATGCCACATTGGTTACAAGATAAGGTGGGCCAAGTGGTTATGGTGTTGGAATACCAATCTATGGTGCACAGTGGTCTGGATCCCTAATTTGGATGGAAAATGTTTCTAGTTCAACCTTATATTTTAGAACAATCATGTTTTCTACATGAATAACATGGTGTTACGAACTTTTCAAGTGACCTATTATAGGCTGTAGGTCCAATCATATGCAACACAAAACCAAGTTTGATCAGTGAATTATACCTCCACAATCTTGATTTATAGCAAAATAACCAACTGAAACCACATAGCAGTGAGATGAGATATGACTTATTGACGTAATATTGTAAGATGAGGTGTTTTTGACATTAAAAATGTGTTACTCCACTATCTGGGGCTAGGTGTCATCTAAAGTCTAAAATATCTCCTATGTAACGAAATTATGCAAGGTCTACACGCTTATGATTCCGCTATTACTAGATGGGTTTTAATTAATTATACACCGATTCAGAAACGCCTAACTCGAGTGTTGGTAATAATTTAATATCTGTGCAGTAAAAGTTGTCTATTGAAAAATCGGTAAAGTTCACGACAAAAGGGAAAATTTCAAAAGAAAGCACCTAAGTGCCTCAATCAAATATGAAAAGTTACAAATAGAGATACCACGTGTCTGTCTGTATTCGTTTTTGCTCTTGTGCCAATCGAACAATATCATGGCTATAGCATCTGGACACTACTATAAGCGTAGATACTGAGGAGTTTCGTCAGCGGTTGCATTGCACACAGTTAAACCGTGTACGAATTTTTCGGCTATCAGAACGATGCCACAGAATGATTTGCAATGTGGGTGGATGGGGTGAGTTTTGAATTGAGTTCAATACTGCTTGGTGCGACGTGGGTGTGCTGCTTGAGAGTTTTCGTTTCAAAAAATATTTTTTTTATACTAGTGTGATTAACGATGTTTTCGGTAGTTTGTAGGTACGTAGGGTAATGAGCCTATTGGCATATATTTCATATATATGATAGGTTAGGTTAGGTGATAGGTTTTTTTTTATCACTAAGGCATCTAACAACATGCTTCTGTAGTTATTTCTAAAGCACGGGCGGACTCAACTGGATTTGCGCATACAGAAAGGCGAAGATGGTTGGAGATTTTGCTGGGCGAGGAAACTGGGTTATGATAGATCAGATTTACTTTTGATTTGTTTTCAAACAGGTTCGAGATAATCTATTCCTGATAGTCAACCCAAAAGTAATGCCATTTGACCAAGAGAAGGCACTTTATCACAGGTTTGCATTATTATTTTATATCGATCGAATTCCTTAGGGCATGTTCAGCAGCATAGTATTTTATATATGAGTTACAAAGCGGAATTGGAACGGAAATAAACACATTCCCATGAGTACCTTTTGATTTATTATTTCGAAGAGTTTTGTTTCAAAGTGTATAATTAGTATACGCTGCCGTTCTCGTTGATGCAGCATTTGAAATATGTTTTGAATTGTTTTGAATACATAAAGAGTATTCAGCACATACACTCCGGGTCGATAGATTGGGAAAAAAATCGAGTCAAATAATGACCACAACACGATGAAACCAACAAAACGATAATGGCAGTTGTAAAGACGATCTCCAAAAACTTCTCTCCGCCGAACATTTTGATGGTGAAAATTCTGCAGTTGCGAATTATCATCTGAGGCCCATTAATAAATGGTTACTAGTTAGCAGGCATACATGATTCATCAAAAGTTTAAAAATTATCAAATTTAATCATTAAAACCACCACACCAACAATATTTTGCTACAAGTGGCTTGTTTTTTTTTAATTTCTTATTAATTAATCTCGGTGGTTCAAGTTCAACTTCTACAAAAAATATGTCAACTTCAAATTGATTCTTATATTTTATCAATTTTGAATACGGTAGTAAGGTTCAAAAAACTCTGCACTGTTCTTGGGGGTCGCATTTTCGACAAATTTGTATTAGTTATAGCAAAATATCTCTTTCAATATACTCGAGGAATTATCTTCGAAAAAATATAAATTTGTAAGTACAAAGGTAGCAAAAGTCTACCTTAGTATTCAAGGGGGGGGACCAAAAAGTGTCAAATTTTTGTGTACGTGTTGGTCCCTATCAATGTCAGCTTTATATCCTAAATCATAATCATGATTAAAATTATTTTCAACATAAATTTTTCAGCTTTCCAAATGCGATTGATGATAATTATAATTAAATAATGAGCTAATGGGATTGGAAACTCCTTTGTGAGAAAGCGATAAAGTTTACTGGAAGGTGATCAGAATCAAACGCAGTATGTGTAATCAATTCGCTACAAATGTGAATTCGATATGTCAAAACCAAATCAATTGTTAATGGTTTTCTTGCCAGACCAAAAATAATCAGCAGAGTAATAATTAAAAAATAGTTTACCGTTGGAATTGCTTTGAGCACTATGCCAAGTTTGGTGTTTAACGTTAAAACCACCGATTACGAAGAATTTCGACCTTTTTCTTGTATGGTATGTTTTTGTAAGTCTTACTGAAACAGGAAAAACGATACCCAGAGCGGAGTTTTAACGTCAATACTGAAACTCTCGATCACTTGGTGTCAAAAGAAGGTAAAACGCGATGTTTGATTTTGCGATTAACCGCTATTGCGATTCCTCCGACGAATCAGACAATTCGATCAAATCGATGAATATCAAAATTAAAGTTACCTTTCCTTTTGATCTTTGGTTTTAAAAGAGTTTTGGTTGCAACGGCTAAAATCACATTATGTATCTTCAAGAACTTGCAAAATTCGTCTTTGCACGTTTTATTGAACGGCCATTCCAATTTAAAAAACCGATTTAATCCACCTAGCAGTGAGATGAGACATTTCTTACACATTTCACTGTTTCATTAGTTTGCAGAACTCACGAGAAGTAGGCACCCAATTAGAGGTGGGATGAAAACAGTTTCTAGTCTTGCACAAATAAAATCTCGAATAAACTGAATAAATTATAGAAATCAACAAAACGACCGAAATAAAAAAGTAAAGCAAAAAATGAAACAATAGGTTTTTAAATTCATAAAATGAGTAGAAAAATTAATGGAAATCATTATAATTTTGATCCAAATACACGAATCAAATTAGATTAGGTTATTACATAAAAATTAAGATTATATTTAGAAATAGTTATAAGATTAATAGAATAAATTGACTCATACTAACAAATTGAATGAAATAAAACGAATGACTGAACATGAAATGCATAAAATTAAAGATACGAATAAAATGAATCAGATGAATCAAATGAATCAAATGAATCAAATGAATCATATGAATCATATGAATCAAATGAAACAAATGAATCATATGAATCATATGAATCATATGAATCATATGAATCAAATGAATCAAATGAATCAAATGAATCAAATGGATCAAATGAATCAAATGAATCAAATGAATTAAATCAATCAAATAAATCAAATGAATCAAATGATTCAAATGAATCAAATTAATCAAATGAATCAAAATCAAATGAATCAAATGCATCAAATAAATCAAATGAATCATATGAATCAAATGAATCACATGAATCACACAAATCACATGAATCAAATGAATTAAATGAATCAAATTGATTTAATTCATCCAGTGAATACAATGAATCAAATTAATGAAAAGAATGGATGAACAGAATGAATGAAGTAAAAAATAAATGAAATGTATAAATAAAACAAACGAATCAAATAAATAAAATGAGCTGGAGTGATAAAATGAATAAAAAGAAGAAAATGAGCAGAATTAAATGCATTGATTAAAATGAAAAATTGAACTACAGTAAAAGGTTATAAATTAATATAAAGAAATAAATTGAATCAAATAAATTATTTGAATGAAATGATTAAAACTGAAAAAGTAGTCAGATTATTAAAATGAAGAAACTGAACAAAATGAATAAACTGGAAAAAATTAATAAAATGCATACAATGAAAACAATGAATGATATGAGTAAAATGCACAAAAAGAATGAACTGATCAGAGTGAATCCAAAGAATGAAACGAATAAAATAAGTAAAATGAACGCAGATGAACAAAACGAATCAAAAGATGCGGAATGAAATTATTAATTAAAATGAAATGGTCATATATTTGAAGCCAGACACATTTTTGAATAAAGATAATGAATAAACCGGATTGTACGAATTTGAAAACCAGAAATTTGCATCAGAAAGTTTTGAAATGTTTTTGAAAATCCCAAAGGCTAATAAATATGCAATGGACTTTCTAGGGCTTCCATCTTTTTTTGGTTTTATTCTTTTTGTTTTCATGCTTCTTTACTTGACGAATTCAAAGTTTACTTTTTGGTCACATATTCCCGAAAAAAGATTTATGTGCAGAACAGAATTTACTGGTCCAGTATTTTAACGCGCAATTGAATATAGTAAAGTGAGACAAGGTCACATGTGCTTTCAAGCCCCTTGAACAGAGAACGACAGAGGGAGAATGCGATTCGTGAATGAGACAGGTAGATATTTCAAAGTTTTTATTTGCATTGAAGTAAATAGTGTGAAATGTCTAGGCTATGTCGATTGCATAAAAACCGTGTTTGTATTGTTTCGTTCGGAATTCTCGTGCAGGAAATATGGATAAATAAGTCCTATACAGACCAATATTGTGAAAAAGAAATGGTTCAAACTACTCAGTATATCCAAATATGGACGACGATAAGTTAGAAGACACATTGTAGTTGCATCTCCCATCGAGAGTGGGTACTTTGGGGACTTCTTTTCCTGGATCTAATTTGTGGCTATTTTTGGTCTTTGATCCGTTATTTTTCATGAAAGTTCGTACCAATACAACGAATGCGCAACGTTCCGTCTTCCATCTGCACGCCACCATAGATGGTACGCAACACTTTTCGTTCGAAAACTCCAAGGGTGCGTTGGTCCTCCACGAGCATAATCCAGGTCTCGTGGCCGTAGAGGACCACCGATCTAATCAGCGTCTTGAAGATAATCAACTTCGTGCGGCGGCGAATTTTGTTCGACCGGAGCGTCCTCTGGAGTCCAAAATAGGCACGATTTCCCGCTATGATCCGTCTCTGAATTTCATTGTCGTCGGTTACCAGTGAGCCCAAATACATGAATTCGTCGACCATCTCGATTTCGTCACCGTCAATCCGAACTCGGGTGGGAGGTTCACATTGTCGTCTCTAGAACCTCTTCTTCTCATGTATTTTGTCTTCGAAATCCTGGCTTCAGCTTTCAGTCTTTGAGCATATATTTCATTCAAAATTCAATAGAGATACGAATAGTTTAAATATCGCACGTGGAATGTCTCTTTTGAAAATTTCCATCGTCAAACTTTCATATTACCCAGTTAAGCCAAATATTTTTCTGATATAGCCATGAATTTCCTTAATTATAGTGTAGAAACAGGCTTTGAATACAATTGAATTAAATTTAAGTTGATGTAGCAGTAGACAAAAATAGTTTTGTTTTCTCAAACCTTCGCAATTACAATTAATAAATATTTCAGATTGGCAGAAGATCTTATCACACAACTTAGAAATGCATACAGAAATAGCTAGATAGATGCGATAGAAGAGAGACAGAGAGAGAAAGAGAGAGAGAGAGAGAGAGAGAGAGAGAGAGAGATGGGGGGGGGGGGGCGTGTGAGGAATGGCAAATGATGGTTAATGCAGTGACATTATTTTTATAGGTATATTATTATGATATATTGATTCTTACATTCTTATCATAAATAATGTAAGTAGTAATTTTTGCTCCATAACCAGTATAACCTAAATCTTGCAAAAGAGCTAAATTTTCGCTAGATTTTTGGGCTTCAAACATACAGTTGCTTTCGGTGACGCCACAAGTATAATTATATTAGAAATCTTTTATCTCACTACTAGGTGAATTACTTGTTGATCTGTGTATTGATATACCATCCAACATTTACCTCATGATTGAACGCAATGCCTAATCCAAGGAATAAATACTAGAACTCACTGTTTCGTTATCAACGCATTATTTTGTCTTTGAAGTGAACTTATATATTGATTTTTGAGAAATAGTTCATTTATTATAAAGGTAATTCACAAATTGTTCTCAACATCGAATTCCTTGAATCACGTAGATGTGTTTTCATACCCCGATATTCAAAATCGGTTTAGTTTTGCCCCTAAAACACCAGTAAAGCAATACTCTGTATGAAACAATCTCATTTTTAGCGAGAACTAAAAATACAAAATGTCTAATATCTCCGCCGCTCGTGCACGGATTTAGACAATCTATAGCTTGTTAGAAAGGTATTTTTACAAGTTTTCTATTTATTTGCAGTTTGAGGGACAATATTATATTGTTCGAAAGTTATTTGCAAAAAACCTGCTGTATTTTGACAAAATCGCCCATATCTCAGAAAGTAAACAACATATCGAAAATCAAAAATAATAGTGTCAAATGGCAACGTTAGGCCTTTCATTTGAAACTAATTTCATTAAGATCGGTTCAGCCATTGCTGAGATAATTACATGACATTTTGTACATACATACATACACACATACACACACACACACACACACACATACAGACATTGTCTCAATTTGTCGAGCTGAGTCGATTGGTATATGAGACTCGGCCCTCCGGGCCTCGGAAAAAGTTGTCAAAGTTTGAGCGAATCCTATACATTTCTTTTGTAAGAAATGTAAAAAAGATTGTTTAAAGTCATTATTGAACTTTAAATTCATGACAATTTCATACTGCATTGCAGTCATCTATGGAAACATTGATTGCTGCAAAAAATCAAGTTTTTCTTCCGTAATGCTACCTAGATCTATTGGAGCAATAGAAGCGTTGTGTCGAGATTAACTTGGAGGCATGGTAGTCATCGTACTTTTAGCCGCGTTACCTACCTAAAGCATAAGATGATCCCACATTGTAGGATGGTTGTAGCTTTGTAGCATTGTAGCTTAGACGCCGGCGTCGATGATGATGAGTTATGTTCTATCAATGACCATGCGGTAGACTTGGGTGCAACGCCTAACTCCTACTTAGCAGAAGGCAAAAGACTCTTCACATTTCCTTTCGATCATGTCCATATGAGCTTGCCGAGTCCTAGCTTTCCGTTTTAAGTTTATGACTGATTCGCTCTAGAATACCTATCCGTCTTTCAATTTCATTGCTTTCGATTCTCTTAGTCTCAAATTTGCCGAAAATAGCCAACAAAATCGATACATGTTTAATAAACATTTAATCTCAACCTTCAAAATTGCTTTTATTCCAAAATTAGTGCTTGCCATAAGATAGCGATTTATCAATTTTGGAATATATTTTACATAGTTTCGCGTTTTAGTTTTCAACATCACTCTTTATTTATATCAAACTTATGCACTTCAACTAGAAAATTTAAAAAATCTGTGCCTCTGATTTATGCAAAGCTTTGTTGAATTTTAAATTTATGGTATGTCTAATATTTCTTGATTTTAGAATATTACCAGATAGTATACATAAATATTTGGAAGCCGAAATATAAATATATTGGGTCAGTTTCGAAGTTTTGAATTTCAAACTTTAAAACGCTTATTCCAAATATTCACGGAAACCGCACGGTACCAAAAGCACAATGTCTGGAAGAGGTCTCCGGTTTAAAAACATTACAATCGCGTAGGTTACTGATATCGATTAAAAGCTATCACTGATCAGGACATGCGAGGCTCGCTCAGTCTCGATAGGTTTAATTTGATATCAGTATCACTCTGTTTTATCAACAAAAGCCACGTGTACTATAGCGTCCACTTTGAGTAGCCAAAAAGTGCAACGCTGCTGTTGTCTGTTGTTTTAGATGTCCAAAACACACTAATCATTGATTTGGGTGGCTACTTTCCCGATGATTTATGCCGGTCACTCTGAATCATCGCAATCAGCTCGCTCGGTTTTATTTTGTTATACATTCGTAGGTTCTTAGCTTGTTTTCTTGCCTCACACGCTCTGTATAAAGATGCGTTCTTCGCAAGGGTTTCGCTTCAGTTAGTTGTGTGTTGTAGACGAACTCAGATGTCCAGTGAAGATAAAGTGCACTAAACGTGTGGTCGTGGTTCAAGTTCATCGTAAGTGTTACGAAAAGGCTGTGTAATGTTTATGAGCATCCGCTTCGGTTTTAGATATAATACTGGTGTTATATTGAAATGTTCTTAGGTGTATCACTTCCATACGCCTTTCTTGTACTGGCGTCCAGTCACAGTCACAGTCAGAATAATATGAATGTAATCGTACATCTCGCGTGTAAATCGGTTTTGACGTTGCTGCTTAACTAGACGAAAGCAACGGGATTTTCAAGGCATACAAGAGGACGAACTAAAAGCAAAAGATGGAATTGTGCAGTGAAACCAGTAACTTCATTATTCTTTCATAATGCTGACGCTGCGTTTTTTTTTAAATTAGTACTATCTGAACAGCTGTTCTACAGAATAAACTAAGTCTTTTTTGATACCTGCTTCCGATGGTGCTAGTTTGAACAGTTTCCATTATTTACCAACACATCGATTCGGTGAATGAAATTTTTACCGGTAGGATATGTAGACCATGTGCAGTGGCCCATAGGAAAAACGCATTTTGAAGGCCAGTGTTGTTGCAGTGCAATAAGAAAATCCGATGTACGAACAAGTGCGCGTCTTAATCGGTACCGACGCCTACTGGCGGGCCTTGGTGATTACAGTAACCGGTCTATTGGGGGTGAACCAAACATTAAAAGGCGAATTGAAGTGCATATAATAAACTTGACATCAAGCCAGTTTAAACATGATTTTAACAATTGATCTAATTCTGCTGAGTCATGCAAGCGTGTACATTTTCTATTGGCAAAAACAGGCAGTTTCCCAAATAAAAACCATTTTTGATAACTGTATTCAGATAAAACACTTGCAAGGGTTTGGAAGGAGATGATGCGTGGCCAAACCTTTATGGATTCCACCAAATGTTACAAAATAGATAAGCCACCTTATCGTTACCAGTGGACTCAAATGGTATTGATAAGAGCTGAGTAATTATGTAAGGTAATAAAAAGTTGTTGATAGATTATCATGAACCTGGCGCATTGATGTTTTTAATGATCTGATTGGCGGGTTGGTATTTCTGATAGAGTAATATTACGCCACTTTTAGATTTTACGTGTCAGTATGAAGATTCTATTGCTGGCACTGTTTCTTGACAAATTAATAGCGTTAGGGTTGATGTTGCTATCTTTAATTGAACCAAAAAACCTGAAGAGAGGAGTAATAGCTTTTTTGAACAAGCGATGAAAGCAACGAATTAAAAGTAGATTACCACATTAAACCTGGTACACCGTGGTAATCTTAAACGAGACGTATGAAATCCTCATTCCTGATAACAATTATTAAGGATCAAAAGCAAAATCGACATCACAGGCTATCAAAACATGGTATTCATTGTCTGTAGAATTACTTTAAGCTGTCATCAGTTCCGAGGTTCGTTCATTCGTTTTAGGCAGTGAAAATTTGGCAGCAGTTGACATTCTTTCAGTTTCGTTTTCCAACAGGACTTCTCATCGTATGTATCAATATAGATTACAAACATTTAACTAATACATATCAATCAGAACACACTAAAACATCATCAGTAATATACCTGCAAAAGCTAATAAACAGTCGCCAACAATACGAGATCAGTAAACAGTGGTTTCGATGTATATACAGAGCAAGTATTGTTTTCGATAGGAATAATATTCTAAAAACAATTATTTGAATCAACTAAAACACTCTATTTGTTCTAGGTTTTTGTTTCAATAATTAATAATTGGGTAATAAATGTGAGTATTTACATTTAGCCATTTACGTAAGCCTCCAATAAGTAAGACTCTGTATGCATTTTTGCAATACGGTCAAAATCGCTCGAAGTTACAGCAAATACAATGGTTGCCAGATTAAAAGATTTATTTTTTATGGTGTGTTGCACATCCCTTTGTAACGGGATTTTTAAAGATTACAAAATCTAGTTTTAATGAATAAAAAAAACAATTTGAAACTAAATATATAAATATAAAAATAATCAATGTAATTATTCACAAAGGCCTTAGATAACTAGCTTTTGTTTAGTGTACGCTCTTTATCTACTATAATTTTGGCGCAATAAGGTCGTGTGATTGTTACAACAATGTGGCTTACCTTGCATTTTTCAAGAAATTTCATTCTTCAGGATAAGTATGTTCAAAAAGTGTGTCCAGGCATTTTTAAGAATTATTAGGAACCATTCATAAACCACGTAGACCAAAATTTGCTAATTTTAACCACGACTCTCCCCTCCCACCTGCCCTTCGTAGACTTCAGTAGACTTTTCTCAAACCCGTCGCTACAAGTCCATATAACCTCTTTGATTTTTTCAACATTGTGGAAAACTTGAAATTAGTGAGAGGTGTATTATGGTGTTAAAATAAAAATTAATCTTGAGGTATTCACATTTATTTCAAGTGTTTCATACGATAAGGATCAAACCATACATCGACCATATATCCAATTTTCGTCAGTTCACAATTCATAGCTGCTCGAAATAGTCAAATTTCACTTATCGAAGTTGGCAGCATGACTCCATCCATAATACTTCTGTTACACCGTCGATAAATAAATGGACGCAACAAATTTCTTCTGAACATTGATGCATCATTTTAGCGGTCCTTATTTTCTTAAAAAGGTATATAGTGTATTTTTATTTATTTATATGGTTTTACGGATTTGATCGACGAAAGAGCAGAAAAAATTAAATTAATAATGCAAACACACTGCTAGGCTTCAATCAAGTAACATAACTCTTTTTCTAAGAGATTGGTTTACACATATGACCCGCATAAGGACCTTTTATTGATTAGTAGTTCAAGAAGGACAACAAACTGCATAAAGTCTACGTAGGCTTTTGCTAGACCCCTCCCGGTCCCTCATAAGAGTCCATGTGGTTTGTGAACAGCCCCTTACTAAACTTCGAACAGTAGGATAGTAATTTACAGAGAAAAATAACACAACTTAAAGAATAGGTTCTGTCAACTTAAATTTAGGTAGTTTTGAGTTTTGCATCTCATTCGAACTAATTGGTGTTGTCGAAAACAAAACGACAAATTCGACAAAGTCGCTCTCTTCCGTTGAATAAGGTACCTACGTTTGAGTTGTTTGAGCTTTACTATAACTTAGATAAATTCAACTTACATTTGAGTATATTAATCCTAAGGTTTTTGCCGTGGTTAAATGGAAACTACCTTAAACGTGGTTTACTTGAATTTATCCTAATCAACGATAGCCCGAAATTGAATCGAAATAACTCAATTTTAGTTAGTTTTTCATACGTATGTAGATACGTTCTTCATCCAAACAGTGCACAATGGTCCCAAAGTCGTCTTTAGACAAACATATTTGCGCTCAGTTTTTTTTTGTTTTCAGTACAGCATTTTCGGTGCTTCTTCATTTTTTGATCAATGTATTAAATATATTAAATATATAAATTAACTATAATGGTTGACGTTAAATATGGTTGGTCCAGATGTAAATTATTTCACACACTACTTGGGGCTTTTTTGTCTAATAGAGATTGGACATTCGGAAACTCTGCTAAGTTACCCCAAACGCCAACTAGCCCCGGACTCCCCTACTCCTTTAGAAACATTGACTAATCTCGCAAAATAGATGTTCTGTGATTGAAAGCCGAATTCAAAGAGCCATCTTCAGCTCTTAAAGGTGCAAACCATTTTTTTTTATTAAATTTTGTAAAATTTGTGTATTGTTCTAAAAAAAAATTTTTTAAGCCAAAATCTACAAACAGAGTGGTCGTGCCCGTTCCCCTTAATATATGTTAGGTATCCATTTTCGGGATTATATAATTTGTAGTGATTGGTCAGTAGTACTCTTGTTTGCAACTTTCACTATTTTAGCATAGATTAAAACAATTTCATGTGTATTATTGGTTGGGCTTCTGAAACTGAGCCACTAATTTATCGATAAAGTACGTACAATCGCACATTTTGCATGCTGTATTTTTTTTGCATCACAGATCAGGTCTAACTAATTCCTGAACATTAGAAATGCACGAGTAAACTGTGTTCTGTTCTATTGATGTTAAATGCAAAATAAACAAGACGCAAAAGGATGACAAATTTTTTCTTGCTTCGTGTAAAATTTAGCTTGTAATCAACATCAACGTCTGTCATCAATGTTGCTCACAGTGTTTGCAAACTGATAACCACCATAACATTTTATATTAAGTGATGAGACTTTTTTTTATTCATTTTTGCGTGGGGTTAAAATACTGCGAAGTGTTAACTGACATACGGTGTGCAGTAAGCAAATGTAATAAATTAATAAAATTTATGACTTTTGTCATTCTGGCAGGAGCAGATGGGTTAAGAGGAACACATGGGTTTTCTAGTTGCATAATATTTGAGGTAAAGCACAATCACCACGAACACATTTTTTCCGAACAGAAGGCATATTTCCATTTACCTGAGCAAATACTATAATGTGCAGGAAGAAAACTTGGTTTGAGTACCTGGAAAAAATAGAAAACGAAAATTTAGTGTTGCTTGCAATATGAAGGATTCGATATTTTCAAACGGAAATGGACGTAGAATTGTAGTTTATGTCAATAATAATAATTATTATAAAGACATTTACTTATCACCAGCCCATTTTGAACTCTAAAGGCGCTGAAATTTAGAAGAGATTTTCTTATAAATTACTTTAATTAGATTCTTTGAATCAATTATGTGTATAGTTGCAGTTTTGCGCAGTGGAATATTATTTAATCTAAAGACATTTCGCTGAATAGATTATTTCATCGAGAATGATTTCATCAAATGACAAATTTTACAAATTCGTTTTTTAAGTACTTTCAAAGGTTGTAAATTATAAAGACTGCTTTAATATGCCTCATCGCTGTTAATATACTAATACATAATTCTAATTTTAGTAAATTGGACAAACGAGTTGACTACAGGTTCACTTGTGAGGGGCTATTTCGTCCGGTGACTTTGGGTCGCTTCGGTTTCTTGGTATTGGTTATGGCGTTTCGCCGGTTTCGTATAATAAATCAAACAAAACATAGTTGTGTCTTTTCTAATTTTTGTCTGTTTGACACTGTCTTTTCGACATGTTCCTCGTTTCTGCGGTAGCACCTCATCACATGAGGTACGCCAAATTGAATCTATATTAAATTACATTTCATTTCGATAAAATTCAGGTATGTGTAATCCATATAGTATTATTTGTTGCTGTATTTAATAGTTGTTCATACAGGTTTAACACAGGCTTTTTATAATGAATGACTGAAGGGGTACACCACTGTAGAGCACGAAAAGTAGTCATAGATTTTTCTGGACTTCATGAAGAGACGAATCGAGATCCTATGAAATGCGATTTATGATACTAGTTGAGAGGTTCAAAAATTGAATTTATATTGATTTTCAAGTAGGCGCAGCCGCAGTATTTTCTCCATTTCCAAATCTATCTCTCGTAATTTTTGACCTAAACCCAAAAACCACATTTTTTGATTCCTTGAAACGATAGCACGTACGTACGTACGTAGGATGTTTTCCCGAAATTTTGATTTTTCGCGAATCGGCGCACGTTTTAATAGAAAAAAACACTGAAAATGTGTTACAATTCCATAAAAAATTGCTTATTAAAAATACGCCATGATGAAATAAAATCGCACGTATTCGTTGAACAAAGTACTTTAAAAAATACTGTGAAAATTTCGGAACGAACAAAAATTATCTGTTCGAGTTACTTTTCTGACCAGCTTAAAATAGTGGTTTCGAGAAAAACGCGGTGTAAGTTTTAAGTGCCACGATTCCACCTTGATAACACTAGTTTACAAATTTTGGGGTGATTGCATGAAAGTAAGCAAAAAGGTATTTTTAAGTCAATTTTTGGTCGCTGAACACGAAAATCATATCCATTTTCTATTTCAAAGAATCGTTTATGTTTTTTTTTTTTGAAAAACGTGTTTTTGAGCACTTTTTGCAGTAATTGATCAATACCTCAGGAACAAATTTTCCGATTAACACAATCGATTCACCATTCCAAAGGTGTTGGATGTGCCCATTCCAAAAATTCATAACATGTTTGGATTGAATATCAAAAAATTAGGGTTCAGAGCAACCAAAGTCAAAAAAGTAACTTTTTGTAAAATTACTAAAAAAAATCTTTTAAAATCTTATGTGACAAACTTCTCTCGTTAATTTTAAGCCTAGGATCACGAAAATCCGATAAAAACTGTTGATGTTATTAGGCACCGAGTACAAATTGTTCTGTTTTTCACATATCTCTGTAGTTCTTAAATAAGATTACACTAGCTTAAAAGAAGAATGAAGTTGCGAGAAAAAGTGTTTTCTAGATTAATTTTGGATTTTGAATACGAAAAACATACTCAATTTTTCTTTCAAAGAAATTCGAGTTTTTTTAAACGTTTTTTTTACTTACCTGCTGTAATTTTTGTACAGAAAAAAATATTTTTCATGTTTCCAGAATCTAATCGCGACAAGTTAATAAGAAAGTTGTTTTCTAAGTCAATTTTGGGTCGATGAATGCGAAAGCAAGCATTGTCGAGATTTTTTTGAAAAAGATGTTTTGGGTACTTTTTTTTAGATATTTGTCGATATCTAAAAAGGATCCGACCGAAACAAACAACTTACAGATCGAAAGGTGTGCCTTTTATGAAAAGGTATAATATACGTAGATCAAATGTAAATTTATTATGATTACACGCGGCCAAAGTTAAAAAAATCTATTTTTCGACATTTTTAAAAAAAATTCATATTTCTAGTTAAAAGTTTATAACAAATCAAGGACAGAAGAATCTTATGTCATATATATCAGTTTTACATAAATTTTGGCCAATGGTCACAAAAATCGGATGAAAAATGTAGATGGTATGAAGCACTGCTTGAAAATGTTATTTTCACAGCTTTGGTAAAGTAACAATGTTTTATTTTGATAAAATATTTAGAAAAACGTACACTGAAGTCTTTTTTATGCGGATTTTTTTATGCGACTTTTTTATGCGGATTTTCAAAGTTATGCGTTTTTTTATGCGGATTTTCAAAGTTATGCGGTTTTTTATGCGGATTTTCAAAGTTATGCGGTTTTTTTAATGCGGATTTTCAAAGTTATGCGGTTTTTATGCGAATTTTCAAAGTTATGCGATTCTTTTTATGCAGCATCCTTTTAATTTCTAGGGCATCACCTGAAGCGACTTTTATCGAAAGATAGATCCTCGTGAATACACATGCTTAAACAAAAGACATAAAATGTTGATATTTTTATTTTAGGTTATAAATTACTAGTCTTTGGGTTAAGGATATGAGAAGCATTCTTGATGTAGTGAAAATAAAAACAGAAAACGACTGAATACCTTTTTACCTTTCCCATAATAATCGGTCGGAATTTCAACTTTTTAACCGAGGCCCGCAGAGCCGAATCTCTTATCCCATTCGTTCCAGTTCGGCGAGATCGGAAAAAAAGTCTCTGAGCGTGTATTTTTTTACTTGGTGATAAAGCTTTTACGCCGACCCGGCACACGTTCAAAGGTTAGACCATACTACCGATTTCGTCCATCGTGTGCCAGAGTGAGGGACTCTGAACAGAGAAGATAACTCTCTATTCCTCTAAACTCCACCAAGAAGTCCGACATTTGCCTGATCCCCCGGATTCCATTTGAAATGACTACTTTGGGAGGAGGCGTGTTAATGCACTTCACTTGATTCCAGGTCTAGCTGGTCGTGCTAGATTTCGCTTGTCTCGTAACCGCCATATCAGTCCTGCACGGCATGATATTCTACATGCCTTCCTCTCTACGTTGACCAGGATGCCGTGGTCGATCTGGCGATTCCTGTTGGAGGGTGGTTTCCGGTTCACTGGTGCCCCAACCAGGGTCTGTCGCGTTCGGTGCTACTCGGCGCAGTTCCCGACGGTGGATCTTTCCTACTCCGACGAAGAGTTCCCCGGCAGTGGAAGATCTTCCGAAACCGATACTACCCGGGCAGATGCCGAGGTCGGTCCTGCGATTCGGGGTGGAGTGTGACTTCCAGTTGTCAGGCGCCCTGACGAGCATCTGCCGGAGCTACTTCCCGATCTATTCGAATTAGTCCCCGGCGGTAGGCCTAGTCTACTCCGACGGAGAAATTTCCCGACGTTGAAATTTCTCTCGAAATCGTTATCTCGATGCTGGTCGGTTAGGTGCCGAGGTCAGTCTTACTATTCCAAGGAGTCACGGTTCCGACAGCATAAGTCATTAAGTGACTTTACGCTTGTCTGGACATGCCATAGACTCAGGTGATTCGCATTTAATGCCAAAAGATTCTGACTCCTGCGTTGCAGAAGAAAAAGAGTTAAGTAGCCGGGAAACTCTAAGCTTGCTCATATGACCCTACTCCACGCTTTTTTCTAAACTTTCTTACTTCAAATCCTTGCTCTTCCTTGAGTACTATGGCTCTTAATATTGAAAAATATTTCACACCTTATGTGTTTTTTATGCGGATTTTCAAAGTTATGCGATTTTATTTTATGCGGATTTTCAAAGTTATGCGGATTTTTTTTATGCGGATTTTCAAAGTTATGCGGTTTTTTAATGCAGATTTTCAAAGTTATGCGTTTTTATGCGGATTTTTTTATGTGGTACGTATCCCCCGCATAAAAAAACTTCAGTGTAATTGTTGTTTATTGCATCGGGATTTTTAAACTTTTTTGACACCAACTTAGTTTATAATAATCTAAACAATGGTCAAAAAGTTCCAAAATTTTGAATTCGAGCAACAACAAAACCCAAGTTAACCCACATGCCGTTATAAACAATAACATGTTTAAACAGCTATAACTTTTGATTTATGCAAGATTTGGTCACAAAAACAAATAAGGCTATTAAATTAGACGAATGCCTTTCATTTGAACACTAACCGTTGCAAGTATCAGCTCTAGAACTAAAATTATTGTAATTAGTCTGATTGGATTCCGATGGAACAGTACTGCCAGAGACAGTTTACGTTGACGACGAAAAATGGAATTATCGTATGTTTTCGTTATTTTGAAATATTATTCAAAACTGCTCAAACCTAATAATTTGGACAGTCTTCGACTACGTTTTCTACGCAACAGGACTATTGTAAATATTCTACCAGAATTGTATCGAACATTGAATGGTAGAAGTTTAGCTGCTTTTAGCACTGCGAGGAAAGCACGTATTTTTAAGAAAAAGATGTTTCGTGTTTCGTAACTCTGCCGTTTTCAAGGAAAAATTGTTGTGAGACCTTATATGCACTAGAAAAAAGTTGGGCAGGAAATGGTTATAAGCACCCAGTATTTTGAATAAAAACGCGAATTTCCAATTCATTTTTATCGACTAGTATCCTAAATGTTCATATTAGAGACCAGACTTCTGTAAGAAATGCATATAGCGACCATATTTAATAACCAAAATATGGATAAGTGCACTTCTTATGGGAAAATTGTCTATCTTTTTATTAGATTTTGAGTTGAAATTACAATTTCATGTTTTTTACTAAATAATGTTCATAAATTACCACTGGTACCAGCGAACGAAATATAAATATAAAAATAATACTGAAATGGCCTTAATATGATTATGTGACTGGTGCGGGTAGTTTTGGTTAGGGTCTTAAGAAAAAACGTTAAAATTTTGTTTTGCGTACATTTTAGAAAAATAGGGTCGGGGCCTTATCAAACGAAAACTGGAACAATCAGTGTTATAGTATGTCGTTTGTTTGTAATACGTCAAATACGTCAAGCGCATTTGTTTAGTATGAAAAAGTCATTGCACTATTATTATTTGAATTTTGCGTCTCCCTCAGAATGCAAATATTTGTTAAGCATCTACGTAACGGTCTCCGTAACGTTGTCCCTGTTCCATTCAGTAAGTAGAAGTAGCAATCTGGTTGAGTAGGATTACTAGTGTTTGCTGGTACCAAGCAAACATTATCTCATCTCATTGGAGTTTAAACTAAAACCAGATTGAGGTAACTGATTCACATTAGCTTGTTATTATTTCCGGTGCCAATATTTGATCAACAGCACGCTGTAGAACGTCGATAATATCGATAAAAAGAACAAGCTAGTGTAGTTGTGTTTTGATCATCACCCTTGAATGAATCTACTAAGAATCGGTACAACTACCGGTGTTTATACCAAAACAAACCATGGAGTAAGGGAGAGTGGGGAAATATTAACATAGTTTTGTTTTGGAGGGATAACTACACTGATGAGTAGATTGTTAAAGTTGCTGGTATTTGTGATAGACGTCTAAATACTACAAGGTGCGCATTTTCGCAGTGTTAGAAGCTGCTGAACTTTTACTTTCCGATGCTCAATACAGTTCTCGTTGAATATTTACAATAGTCCAATTGCAAGAAAACGTAGTCGAAGGCAGACCAATTTTTTCTAAATTTGAAGGTTTTATCCTTTTTCAATAATATTGTCAGACTACAAAGATATTTCAAATTTTCATGTTTAACCGTTAACAGAAATCCTCCCTGGCTATAACTAGTAGTGCTCAAATGAAAGGTAATAGTCCCAGTTATTACCCTTACTTGTTGTGAACAAATGTCAATGTCAACAAATGTGAATGATTTCCAAACTAAATGTTTAAGCTGTTCAAAAACCTGATTGTTTGTCAATAACATGAACATGAATGAGTTAAAAATGTCATTAGAATTCTGAGCAGAATTCATTGGAATCATGAACCAGATAACATCAAAATTTTGATCAGGCTTCCATCACAATGTTGAAGGGAATAATGGAAGAAGAGTAACATCGCGTCAAATTCCGTCGGAACTCTTAGCAGGATATTCATCAGAATTTTACACATGATTTCGTTGAACATATCAGCATGATGAAATATTATTTCCTAAAAGGGGTATTGGATTGAGCTAATTTGAGCATTAGGACCTAACATAAATTAAGTTTGTTATTTTTATTTAAAATTAATCTCGTCAGTAACGAGCATGTGCAAATTTGTTTAATCCAATTTTTACTTATGGGAATTAATGTTGCATAATGCCAGGTGTTTAAAAACATCGTCCAACTAGACACCAAATTAATCCTAGTTACTGGCGAGATGAATTCGAAACACGAAAATCAAATTTAATCAGCATGATTCTATCAGTATCCTGAATAAATCATAATCTTCCGTAGATTTTTATCTTGAGAAGGATTCCACACCTCTGAGGATCTTTTCTCTAGAATCCGGCATCAAAATTCAGAGCAAGAAAACGTAAAAATACGGATAAGGATAAATCGAAATTCTGAGATAGATTTCATTTCAATGCTAAGAAGATTTCGATCAGTATCCTGAAAAAGATCAAAATAGAATCCTGAGATATCATCAGTATTCCAAGAGAGTGCCAGAAAACGACCTAGCGCATTCGGTATAATGCAACTTTATGTGCGAAAAAGGCTTGCAGTATCTAATATATTGGATGGTATTGCGAGAAAAATGCACTTTTAATTTTAAACTGAAAAAGTTTCGCATTTGGCAACACTGCCGTTAAAAACTAGTATTATTTCTACATTCCTTAAATTTACTTCAAAAAGCAATTAATTGATTGATTCTAGTGCAAACGGTACCAGACATATGGTCAGAAGAAAAGCAATTTTTTTTAACAATTTGTAAAATTTTGGACCGAAAGGTGGTTAAATCGACACAATAATTGGCTTTAGATGAGCAATCCGTGAAGTTTGATTTCAAGTTTTGTTTTTTTTGTCACGTTGCCCGCAATAATTCAAATATAAGCATTCTTTGAGGTGTAACAAAAATTGAGAAGAGCATAATCTTAGAACTCCATTCCCAAAAAAAAGAGTTCTGTCGACTACACAGATCGAATTAGCACTATAATCAGAGATTCTAGTTGAAATTTGATTTTTTGTTGAAACACCCGTATAATCAAATGACGGAAAATCGAGTCCTCGGATAAACGAATCCCTGGATAATCGAGTCTCACCAGTACCACAAATGGATTAAAAATGTTTTTTTTTTAAATTTTTGAATGATGAAGGGGGAGGGGGGTAAAGGTTTCAGCGTGAAAAAAAACACTTTTTTGCGATTTTGTTAGAACTTTGCGTGACGCAAATTTATCAAACCTTTTGTACATTATGGTGTATCATGTCAACAACATGCTGTAATTTTTCTATGCAATAATATCGACAAACGATTCGGTGACAAAGCTCGTTTGTCGATATTTTTGCATAGAAAAATTACAACATGTTATTGAAATGATATACTATAATGTACAAAAGTTTTGATCAATTCGCTTCGCAAAATTCGCAAAAAAAGTGTTTTTTTCACGCTGAAACCCTCACATCCCCTTAATTACAAGAGCAATTAAAATGCATTTTTCAATAATGGTATTTGACAATAGTTGCAAAAAATTTTACCATCAAGAATATAGTAGATATGGACGCGATTAATAACTCCCCACTCTCCTCTATCGAATGACTCGGCGTCTCATGCAATCAGTAGAAGCATCATCAAAACCCATGAATATTCACTCGTAGTTACACAAATCCTAGTCACCCTCTCGGCAAGTGCAAACAGTTAAGGAGAGTCGCTATCAAAACGTAAACAACCCCGAACCTAATGATACCTAGATTCTATAAATGTTCATACCATTTGCACCACCGCCTTAGAGTGACTGCGGAAACCGAACGAGGTGGATTACCTTCCGGCGATCTAAATATTCACCGGTCAGCTGATATGCGAGCAGGATTTTAATCAAGTTCCTTGATTTCAGATCGGTACGCGCTTGGTTCAAGCGAAGCAACATGGAAGCACTACTCAACAGTCAGTGCGCGGCACAAAGTTTGGGTCCCGCCAATCAACTTTTTGCGATGCTAATTCAAACCATCATGGCGGCACAGTGTAGCATTTCTCCACCAGATATGTGGCCCAAGGACTACGGCCCGACGGCTTTGGCCCAAGGTTTGGAAGAGTATGACTTCATAATAGTCGGTGCTGGATCGGCCGGTTCCGTGGTCGCCAATCGGTTGTCCGAAAATCCGGATTGGAAAATCCTGCTGCTGGAGGCCGGTGGGGATCCTCCCATCGAATCTGAGGTATTTTGATAGTTTTGTGATTGTTGAGTTAATGCACTAAGCAACTACTAACAGGTGCTAACATTTTTCATACTTTTCATGGCTCTCACTACATACTAACAACATGGGTTTCATTAATGGTGGCGGACATGTTCTGCGTTTACACAGGTTCCAGGATTATTTTTGCATGTTCAAAACACATCACACGATTGGCAATACTACGCACAACAGTCGGAGATGGCTAGCAGAGCAATGCCCCGAGGAAGCTATTGGCCGCGAGGAAAAATGTTGGGAGGTTGCAGTTCCATGAATTTCATGCTGTATGTGAGAGGAAATGATCGCGATTACAACGGGTGGGCAGAGAACGGATGCGACGGATGGAGCTGGCAGGAGGTGTTACCGTATTTTAAAAAATCTGAAAACAATGTTGATTTTGAAGAACCGGCATTTCATGCTACGTTCGGTGAATTGGCAGTTGAAAACATTAAATCAAGTGAACCGTTAGTAAAAGTGATCGTGGATGCTGCTATTGAAATGGGATATAAAAAGTTGAAGGATATAAATGGCGCCCATTCCATAGGCATCGTGGAACTTCAAGGAACAATCGTGAACGCAACTAGACAGAGTGCTGCAAAATCTTTTCTGTTAAATCTCGAGAGGCCGAACTTGCATGTTATTAAAAGAGCACACGTCAGCAAAATTGTGTTCGAGGGATTGTTGGCGAAAGGTGTGCAGTTCAAACTGGCGAATAAACTGGTGAATGCATTTACCAAACGAGAAATAGTTCTTTCAGCTGGGGCCATTAATACTCCTCAGATTTTGATGTTATCCGGTATTGGGCCTAGAGACCACTTGAAGCAAATGGGTATCAAATCCATTGCAGATTTACCGGTCGGACAGAATTTACAAGATCACGTCATTGTGGCATACTTCCTAAAACTAGAACCGAGTGGAGAAGTAAATAGTGATATAAAAGAAAACTATATTCAATACTTGTTAAACCGATCGGGCATTCTAACCGGAATTAGTGGCACGCATCTGAATCTTTTTACCAACACCAATGAGGAACAAAGCCAGTATCCTAATCTACAGTTTCACTATTTATTTTTTCATAAAAACGATGATTTCCGCATTTTACAGTATCTCAAGCTAATGTCCTACGAAGCTGAAATCAACAAGACAATTTTCGAAGCTAGTAAATCGCATGACGTTGTTGTTGTTTGGGTTACTTTATTGAACCCAAAATCAGTGGGCCATCTGGAGCTAGTTAACTCAGATTCGTTCAGCAAGGTAAAAATTTTCGCCAACTTTCTCGAAAACCCGGATGATACACGGCAGCTATTAGATGGATTAAAACTTCAACGCAAATTTTTACAAACTGCTCCCTTAAGAAAACACAAAGCAACTGAACTGACATTCGATATTCCCGAGTGTAACCGTCATTCAAGTGATTCTGATGAATACCTAAAATGCTACGTGAGCTATTTCTCAACAACCATCTACCATCCCGTTGGAACAGCTAGGATGGGCCCGGATAGTGACAAACAGGCCGTGGTAGACCCTCGGCTGAGGGTAAGGGGTGTAAAACAACTACGAGTGATTGATGCAAGTATCATGCCGAATATTGTGAGTGGTAATACCAATGCACCGTCGATCATGATCGGTGAAAAAGGTGCTGATCTCATCAAGTCGGATTGGCAGCCACACGGGCTGCTTCAGCAACATTCAGAGCTTTGAACAAGTTGCTGCTAACAATCTAAACATTATGTCTCATTGTCGAATAACATGCTTTTTTGTAGCTTCTAAAGTAACCTTCGGTTATCCTAGATTTTTCTTATAGTTGGTACCATTATTCTTCTATCTGCAAAATTCTACCTATGACTGGGCCTACACAGTAGAGAAATCGAAAAGGGCATGCAAAAGTATGACCAACGGATGCTTTTGGCCGAGGGGAAAGTTGCTGGGTGGTTCTGGAGCGATCAATGTGATGGTTTATATTCGAGGCAATAGACGGGACTACGACCAGTGGGAACAGCTAGGTAACACTGGTTGGGGTTGGTCGAAAGTGCTAGAATACTTTAAAAAATCGGAAAATAACATGAACCCGCTGATAGCTGATTCGAATGGTGGAATGTTCCACGGCAAAGGCGGATATCTTACGGTGGATTCATTGCGTACAGATACTCCCTTGGTTGATCAGATGATCCAGGGTGCGAAAGAGACTGGATATCCGGAAGTATTGGACATGAACGCTGAGACTCATATCGGGTTCAATCGGCTCCAGGGTACTATTGTAAATGGAACGCGATGCAGTCCAGCGAAAGCTTTCTTGGCCTCAATTAAAGATAGACCAAATTTACACATTATTAAGCATGCGACCGCCACACGGGTTCTTTTCAATCTGGATAAGAGCGTGAGTGGTGTCAAATTTGTGGTGAATGGAAAAGACGAACTGATGGCTACAGTCAGAAAAGAAGTGATCTTGTCGGGAGGTGCGATCAACACACCGCAACTTTTGATGTTGTCCGGAATCGGACGAGAAAAAGATCTCAAAAAACTTAGTATTACCACCATCTCCAGCCTAAGCGTCGGAAAAAATCTTCAAGACCACAATGTAGTTCCAGTATACTTTAAAGTGCATGCTTCCACTGCTGCACCGTTTGATATGAAAACAGAATTAGTGGACCATCTTTACCAGTTTCTGACCAAACGGAGTGGTCCTCTGTCCAACCATGGTCTGTCAGGATTGACCGGGTTTGTAAATACTGTCAACGCAACAGATCCATTCCCGGATATCCAGTATCATTATTTCATGGGCAGAAAACAATCGGGACGTACCGAACAAATTGTTGGATTGATCGGATACGAGGACGCTGTCATGAAATCTTTACTGGCAGCAGAAGAGCAAGCTGATCTGATTGGAATATACGTAGTACTGTTGAATCCCAAATCATGGGGCAAAATAAAACTACGGTCAACCGACCCCATGGATAAACCAATTATAGACACAGGCTATCTTTATCACTTAGACGACGTGAAATCGATGATAGGAGGAATACGAATCCAGCAAAAGATAATGAGTTCAGCGGCACTGAAATCCGCCGAACCGGAGTTGGTTCGTGTCGACATTCCAGGATGTGCAGCAGTGGCGTACGACACGGATCAATACTGGGAGTGCTACGTGCGACACATGGCTACCACCCTGTATCATCCCGCTGGAACGGCTAAAATGGGACCGGATTCCGACCCCGAAGCCGTAGTCGATCCCAGACTTAGGGTGCGAGGAGTGCAGGGATTGCGTGTGGCAGATACCAGCATAATGCCAGCCGTTATCAGTGGGAATACCAACGCACCGACGATGATGATTGGAGAAAAGGCAGCCGATATGATTAAGGAAGACCACGGAATTGCCGTTCAGCCGATGGTAGGCAGTAAAGATGAGTTGTGATTGGGTTTACTATCACTGTTTTGTATTAATAAAAAAATGTATTGAAAAATATACTCGGGAAATGTAACGGGATGGTTCTTTATTTTAGGTGCACTTGCACAATCGGGCGAAACATATTTTAGATTTTTTTTTTGTTTGCAGAAATCTCACTCCTTAGAACCAAAAATTCCACCATTACAATTATTTAAAGAGATGAACCCGTAAAATCAAAACTTTGCTAGCAAACGACTTTCGATAAAAAATGATTCACGAACAAAAGTTTTAATACGTTTTCAAAAAATCGGTGCACCTTAGGCTGTTATGTATAATATTTGACGGTCTTTTCTTTAAAAAATGTATAAATGTTTTATTGACCTTAAAAGTTGCCAAGTTTGTGGAACACCATGCTCAATTTAGACCCTTTACACGAAATTGACCTGCTTAGCCTTGTGTAACTCTCGAACATCTTTTGAGTAATGGCACGAGGAGAAATCATATGGCCATCGTGAAACTTCAGAAATGTCAGTAGACGCTTTCGGAGGCATTCTTTCAAGTACTCCTGCCTATTGACCGATCCGGTTGTCACGATAGAGGGACGCTCCGCTTTCCACACGAGCAAATTGCCTGCTAAATCATGTCTTTTTTGGCAAACTTAGACATATTGTGCTTTGTAACTTCCCCATGGACGTCGAATTTAGGACTATCAGTGAAAAAAATGAGCCCATGATTCTGCCAGAAATCTACTTTCATCTAAATATAAGATGCGGTTTCGTCAACAGCTGCCCTTCATCGCGATTGGACACCTTTTAGACTTTGTACGTGTGTATTTCGCCATTTTTGCATCTTGCTTAAATACAGTTATTTCGAGACGTCTCTCCCTGAACAATTTTTCTTGAAAGCTTCGACTACCCGCTTGTCATTCTTTACACACGGAGCTCCATTTTGGCGATTGTTTTCCTTTCTATCACCGGTCAAATGTTCGTTATATCGGTTCAAATTCCAGATTACTATTTCCAACTTGGCAATGGCACGGTGAAAGAGATGCTAGGTACTTGTGCACAATTGTGCGCCGCTGATGTTCTTCTGACTCCTTTTTCGCAAAAGTTGTATAATTGTTAGTGAAACTCACACAATGCAAACAATACACATTGAACTAATTTCACTAAAAATACGTAGAGGAAAACAAGTTACAGATATTTGAAACTAATGCAATTTGATTCCGTACACCCTTTATCGCTCATCCGAATTACAACGCTAAAGCCGAAACTATAGCTGTGCTAGTTAATCTTACATTATTTTTGTAGAAAAATAAAGGCCAGAATTGAATGAAGACCACTATAATCACCTAGTGTCTTAATTTCGAAAGCGTTAGAGAATTTGGTCAATTTTGATTGCTAATGGCATCACTGTGCGTCTGTCAGCTGAATTTAACGGTACGCACTACACGAATTATCCGCAAAGTTCAGTACAGTACAGTACAAGGACAAGCGTGACTTGATCTTTGGTTCATGAACTCAGTCGATCAACTCTTTTCTTCATAGCAGCCAAGTCTGTCGGATTTTCATCCATTGTTCTGACGATACGCCCAATGCACCAGTGTCTCGTGACCGTAGGTTACATAGATAAAAAGTTCTTTTAGTAGAGATCTTAACCTTAGGGTCATTCGCTTCTTTTTCGGATTAGAAAAATCTCTAACCCTATGTGCAATTGGAAATCGAACCCAGGTGATCTGCGTACAAGGTAATCGATTTAACTTACCAACTATGCTATGGCCGTCTCCTGATGACAAGTTGTTTAACAGCTCATTTGGTCGCTGTTGTGCTATCTTATGACAAACGCCATTTTGGGGTAAACTAAGTTAGATATGCCACATTACTTGTCTAAAACATCTCTACAAAGTGGCATTTACAGAGTTTTGACATTCTGCTTGTTTACTGAGATATAGCGAGAAACGTGCTGAGAAATTTTTAATTTTTTGGTTCAAATGACTATGTCTGGGGATTGGCTCAAATCGTCGCTGTCGTGCTATCTTATGACAAGCGCCATTTAGCACTTTTCGAGAAAAACTATTTTTAAAGTTTGAGATTGAATATCTTAAAATTTATAAATGCTAGAAGCTTTTCGGAGAAGACATTCGATACTTCTATCTTTTCTGAAGTAATTTCTCGATTTGTGTGAAGATCGGTTGACTACACTTACAGTTTTTGTTTAAAATGTAAACCAAAGTCGCTCGCATACGTGTCATAAGTGTGTATTCATGATAAAATATGTATGATGTGTCACAAATGTGCATAGAAGATTTCATATAAAAATGAATTATAACTGATTCGTAAAATTATGTGTTATAGATCACTATGTCCAATATCATACTTTTCCATGCGATAGCAGCAATATCAGGTTGCAAAATGACAGTATTGGAACACAAAGTTTTCCCAATTTTCCTCCTTTATTCAGGAAAAACAATAAACAAAAGTTGGTTTCATTGACAATTTAGAGACAATTTCTATCAAACAATGTTATTGTTGACAGGTGACTAGACGAAACAAATATTCTGCTTGCATAATTCATCACTACATTTCGGTATACTTTCCAAAACAAGTGGAAATCTCAAAAGGAAATTTGTTCGATAATCTTGAATATATAAGCCAACAATTCCCAGAAAAAAACTATGGTAGGAAAAGTTTTGCTCCCGAGACAAGAACCTAGCTAATGCTTATGGTTGATCTGCATAGGAATTACCTATGTCATCAGAGACATCTGTTGGCTTGCTATAAGCTTTTCGGCTTATAGCAAGCCAACAAACTAAGAATGTTGTCTCTTTTTTCTTTGTAATAAGATAGCACAACTCGATCACTCGAGAAATTGGCGCTTGTCATAACCATGTTTCGCTATATCTCAGTAACCCAGCAGAATTTCAAAATTCTGAAAACGCGACTTTATGGAGATTTTAAAATTTAGTCACATGGCATATCTAACACAGTTCACCCCAAAATGGCGTTTGTCATAAGATAGCACAACAGCGACGAAATTATCTTGATGTATAAGATGTTTTTATATGTAATACTATCTGCGAAACGCAAAGGCATAATCATTTTGTAAACAAAAATACAAGGATTGCGAGAAAAATGCCATTTACGTTTTAAACTGGAAATATGGAATATTTGGCAACACTTTAACCAAAAATAACTATTTTTTCCTAGATTCCCTGACTCATTTCCTTCAAAATGCATTTCATCGATTGTTTATAGACCAAATGAAGCCAAAGATATGAATAAAAGTTAATAATTCCATATCAACTTTTGAATAGGGCTAATAAGATTTGTAAACAAACTTTTGTTTTGCTGATTTCTCTTAATTTGCTATAATTTTAACACAGAAAACATTTGAAATTGATTCTACCATGTTGATTTATGTGTATTTTTCATGGAATACAACTCGGCAGCGGAATAATGAGCGAAATAAGTTTGTTTACAAAAGTCTCATTAGCCCTTTTGAAGAATTAATATTGAACTGATTTTTTTCTATGGAAAATTTTCCATGCACGACTATGACACGCCATACAAATTTTGTCATCAATACACGCCTATGACACGTGTGTGAGACTTTTATTTACATTTATAGTAAAAACTCGCAACATAGTCATCTGATCTTCGTAATATTTGTGAGACTAGTAGAGAATAGATAGAAGCATCAATTGTCTTCTTTTTATTGTTTATACCATTTATAAGTTTTAAGATATTTAATGTTAAACATTAAAAATCGTTTTTCTCGAAATGTGCAAAATGGCTCTTGTCATAAGATAGCACAACAGCGACGATTTGTCATTAGTCTACTGCCTGCGACATGTTCTTTCTAGATTTTGATCCTACAGAAATTCAGTTGTTGTTTCTACATATAAGCACCTGAAGAGACGAACGAAAGAACTTAGCTAATCACATATGTGTCATAGGAAATATTATTATGGTGTCACAAATTACCGTTCGAGATTTTATCAAGAATTTGGGACTGTTTTCTATTCGAAACATCTGTATTTCGTCACAGGGCATCTTAGACAATTAAGTACTAGGTAATTTCATGTTAGAAGCGATAGATCTGAAAAGGAAACACTCATAAATAACGTAGCGCAAAATTGCCCAAAATTGATTCCTCCTTCCCCCGCATTAACTCCCGTAACTCAATTATCACATGGCTACTATTCAGCACGCTGAGTCATTTTCCTGTGGTCTTTGTGAATCCGACTATGAAACCTCATATTATCTGATATACAACTGTCCAACAGCAATGCAATTGCGATTTGGAGTAATTTTATTATTTTTATTTATAAGATGTTACATGAATTAATTTGATAAAATCTGATCAGCGATCCTTCTCCATAACACATGGTCCGCGGCTGCCTCTCTCCACCCACGGTTGCGTCCGATATCTTCCAGATCTTGCTGCACGTGGTCAGTCCACCTAGCCCGCTGCGCTCCTCGTCGTCTTGTACTTGCCGGATTTGAGCCGAACACAATTTCAGTAGGGTTGTTGCCCCGCATTCTCGCAACGTGCCCTGTTCATCGGATCCTTCAGGCTTTGGCCACCTTCTGGATACTTGGTTCGCCGTAGAGCCTGGCGAGCTCATGGTTCATTCTTCGCCTCAATACACCGTTCTCCTGCACGCCGCCAAAGATAGCCCTAAGCACACGACGATTGAAGACTCCAAGTGCTTGCAAGTCCTCCTCGAGCATGGTCCAGGTTGCGTGTCCGTAGAGGATCACTGGTCTTATCAGTGTTCTGTAAATGGTACAATTAGCGCGTGGGTGAATTTTTTTCAAACTCGATTTCTTTTGGAGGCTATAGTAGGCACGACTTCCATTGAAGATGTCTCTTTGGATTTCTCGACTGTTATTATTATAAGCCGTTAGCAGAGATCCGAGGTATATGAATTCCACCACGATCTCGAATACATCCCCGTCGATCGTAACACTGATTCCTAGGCGAGATCCTACCCGGTCGGTCCCTCCTATCAGCATGTACTTTGTTTTAGACGCGTTCACCACCAATCCAAGTTTTGCTGCATCTCGTTTCAATCGGGTGTATAAAGCTCAACCACCGTTTCGAATGTTCCCCAATAAGGTCCATGTCATCCGCAAAGCATACAATTGGCTGAATCGTGTGAAAATCGTACCTTAGTTCTTGAAAACCTTCCAGTACAGTGGTTCTCAACCTTGTTCATACCACGGAACCCTTAGAAATCACACTGGGTTGCCACGGACCCACACTGATAAACATCGATTTTGTATGCTATCAAAATGTTTTTTTCAGTTTGCTAGGAAGCAAGACCTAAAATTTCTATATGCACTCAGAAAATACATTTTTCTTCGCGGACCCCCAGGAACGACTTCGCGGCACGCGGCAGGTACTAAAAACCATCACCTTGTCTTAGTCCCAGGCGGGATCCAAAATGATCTTAAGAGCTCACCCGGTATCCTCACACAGTTTTGCACCCCCTTCATCGTCGCTTTAATTAATCTAGTGAGCTTCCCGGGAAGCCGCGTTCGTTCATAATTTTCCATAACTCTGTGCGGTTGATGCTAACGTATGCCACCTTGAAATTGACGAACAGTTGGCGCGCGTTGGGACCAGTATTCACAGCATTTCCGGAGGAATTTTCGCACGTTGAAGATCTGGTTTGTTGTCGAGCGCCCGTTGATAAAACCGGCCTGATAACTTCCCACGAACTCATTAGTAGCAGATGGTAGACGTCCGAAGATAACCTTGGGATAACACTTTGTTGGCGGCATTCAGAATTGTGATTGTTCTATAGTTCTCACATTTCAGTTTGTCGCCCCTCTTATAGATTGGCAAATAACCCCTTGAACTCCTACGGTAGATGTTCGGATTCCCAGATTCTGGCCTTTCTTGGCACATATTGATGAGTTCAGCTCCACGACCATTCTTACTAACTGCTTCATTGTTCTTGAGCTGTTGAATGGTATCCTTAACTTCCCCCAGCGTTGGAATACGCTGGTTTCCAACGTTCACCGTACTGACGTAGTATATTCCTCTGCTGCCTTGGCCTTCTGCATCTGTTTCTTCATTGCCGTTAAAGTGTTCAAAATAGTGTTGGTCACACCTTTCAGTCACCTCTCGTCCATCCGTCAGAGTGCTTCCATCCTTAAGCCTGCACCTTTCGGCTCGCGGCACGATTCCTTTGCGGAATGCATTGAGCTTCTGCAAGAATTTTCGGATTTCTTGAGGGCGGTACGGAATTCTTCTGGAATAGGCGGGCCTGTTGCTTCCGCTTCAGTCGGCGTCGTTCTACGTTCAGCCGCGTTCGATGCTGAAGCATCAATGCCCGAGCTGCGTCCTTCTTTTCTAAAATCCCTCTACAATCCTCGTGAAACCTGTCGTTCCATTGACTTCGTTCCACATACCCGACGACGCTTTCAACTGTGTTGTTTATAGCTACTGTGATAACGTTCTAGCAATCCTCAAGAGAGGCCCCATCGAGCGCACTCTCATTCGGCAACGCTGCCTCCAGACTCTGTGCATATGTTATGGAGACTTCTGGTGAGTTCAGTCACCCAAGATCATTCCAAGGCGGGCGTCGGTATCGGACATTGTTAATTACGAAGAGTTTTGAGCGCAGTTTTACCATTACCAGGTAGTGGTCCGAGTCAATGTTAGCACCACGATACGTTCTGATAATGTCAGAGAAGTGCCGTCCATCGATCAAAACGTGGACAATTTGTGATTCAGTCATTTGTGGTGGTATACTTATACGGGAGGCAATGCTGGAAATAGATATGGTCCGATCACGCGATTCTGCATTTCGCCCATCACGATGAAAGCTGCAACGCTACTATGCCAAACTTGCGATCCTTCAATGCATCGGAAAGTGCTTTCGAAGAAGTTGAGAGACCTACAGTTCCACGTCCCGAGTTCCTTGTTCTATGCTATGGTCTTCGCCGATTGTAGAAATCCGTATGATCTCGTTGATTGTTCGACGTTTAGTTTTTTATGGCTGGCTTACAAGGCCAGCCACCAACCTTTTAAATTTCCGGGGGACCATGGTGCATAGTTTAGCTTAGAGTCCCTCGCTGGTACTCGGACAATGATCAGCCGCCTCTAACATGGGGAACAGACGCTGTTGTGGGCCGTTCCTAACGTGGAGAACAGATGCTGCGATCCAGCTTTTTCGAAGCAAAATGTCTGTGTATAACCATAGTTTCCACCGGGAGTTGGTTACTCGATCTTCACTATAGTTACTCTTACTCCGACCAGTACCGCGCGGAGGTAGGGATAGGAGTTGCATGGGCGTAAGCTAAGAACCACAACTAGTGGGGTCTATTTTATTTATTTAGATACGCAATACCCAGCCATTTATTTTAATTTTAATATATTTGAATATTACTAAAAGTGAGAATTTGATAGAATATTTCATTGTCTAAAATTTTGGCGAAGCCTGCAAATTTATTTATAATCATTTGAGTATGTTAAAATTTTATCTGAAGTTTTAGTTTGGCACGGCCCGACGTTTAAACCTTTTAAAAGGTCCAGACTTTGGGGCTTTTAATGATTGTTATATAGAAACACGGTTCTGCGAATATAAAGACAAATTGAGCTGGATCAGAAATTCAGTATGAAATGAAGGTGGGTTACTGGTTATTACCTGATGAACAATGAATTATTCCTGGATTCTGAGAATAAGTATTTTTTAACTTAAACTTAGACCACAGATTACAGACGTTCATTTATTCCTTTTATTTTTTTCTTTATAATTTTTATCGCTCATAAACCAAGTTTCCTGATTAAAAATAGTTGTTTTACAAAGGAGGTTAATTAAAGATTACCGCGAAGGAATGAAAAAGAAGAAATGGATATATTTGTGACCGAACACAATTGTTCCTTTTTACTATATTAACCAGTATTTAGGAAAATTTGGTTTGTTCTTCTGGTCAAGAAATCAATTTTCGAAATCCTTTTTTTTGCAAATAAACTGTTCATTTCTAATGTATCAGTTTAGAATATGATTACTGACAAAGACAATGACACGAACAAGAAAGTCTTTATCTACATTTCTCTACACTGTCCTGTTCGTGTCATTGTCTTTGTCAGCAATCATATTCTATACTGAATCCCAAGTTATTCGAATTGTGTCAAAATTCTTAGTTTGGTCCTCTTTTTAAGATATCAATTTCCAAAATCTTTTTATTTTTGCAAATAAACTGTTCGTTACATTAGAAACTAAATGTAACGAACAGTTTGTTTGTAAAAGTGAAAGGATTTTGGAAATTGATTTCTTGAAAAGAAGATCAGACCAAGAATTTTGATACAATTCGAATAACTTCGGATTATTTTATATTGATTGTATATCATAAATTGTTCATCCGAGTTTCACTTTTAGTAATATTTAAATGCCTAACGTACCACCTAATGGCAAAATATTGAACTAGTTTTAAAGTTTTCATACAAAAAACTTTAAAATGAAAAGTAGTTTTGGTCGTAAATAAAATGGGTTTATTCTTTCATATCTTGAAGTTTTAAAGATGCCGATTTTTTTCGAATAAAGTTTTTCTGCCAAACACATCGTGATTTTCTATAGCTATGGAATCTAAGTGTTCATGAATGAAAAGAGTACATTTACACCACATGCTAAAAATAACGAGTGTGTTGTGTTATTCTATTTCGTTGAAAGTGATACTGATGTGAGGAAGCTGTTAAAATTTAATCTAAACAGTAATATAAATTTAGCAATATGATTTATAATAAATTTCGTCTTTGACAAGAGAGAATTGAGAGAATTGTCGAATTGGTTGGGACAGTGCGATATTTTCGTTCCTATGCAGTGTTGCTATCTGTTATTTTTAGCACATACTAGTCACGGTCGTAGCTCGCTTTTTATGCCAAGTTGAAGTTATAGTTCATTCTTGTCAGAGCTGTACTGAGCAGTAGCAAAAAACGACCGAAAAATCTTTTGTTGTGCTGATTTTTGGGCCATCTTAAATTGAAATTTTTTCTTCGAAATTGCTACGTAAATAATTTTAAAGTGTTAAGAAGTAACTGAAATGTTAATACCGATCAGAGTGTTGTGTTTGTTTCATTGGATTTTATTTTCTTCGAACAATAGGTTGGGACAAGCGAGTTGTATAGGTTGGGATACAATGCACTTACGCTCGCGTACAAGCTTGTGTACAAATTTTACATGTAAAAACTGTGAGTCAGATTAACTCTGTCAAATGGAAGTAAATAAGTCTTTGAGGTGCTTATTCTTACTCTAAACTACAAATCAACAAATCAATATTAACCAATAAATAAATACAATGCATTGAAATTTAAATTGTCTTTAATTATTTACATTGTTAAAAGTGTCCCAATCTATACGACAAAATTTTTGTTGGCCATTTTGATGCCGTGCAGAAAATTGATCCTGAGTCTTATTCAAAATTACAAGTAAACATCTTCCATTCGCAAACATTAAGCTACATAATTTATCTACAAAATGGTGTACTATGAGCTAAAAAATATTGCCATGGAAACAAGATATCAGCTTCAAAACAAACCCGTCCCAACCTAGACTACATTCCCTTATCATTTTTTTAATTTCGTTTATAGAGGTTTTAACCTTACGCTCATTCGCCTCTTTTCGGGTGAGAAAAATCTCTAACCCTATGTACGGGGTAGGGAATCGAACCCAAGTGAACTGCGTACACGGCAATCGATTCACCAATACGTTATGTCCGCCCTCTTCCGTATCATTCTTTAGCAGTATGGAAAGATGGAAAAAGGATTAACATATCCTCCTTGATGCCCTATTTGGTATTTTAGTTAGCCATTGTTTTACAAACGGGTGGCAAATACATAAAGTCTACAGCAGCTTTTTTTTCTTTCATACCCAACTCTTATGACCAGATTGGTGGATGGTGGTTTCTAAGGAGGAGATTTCGTCGAGCAAAGTAACGGCACTTGAGCACGAAAATTATTCGCTTCACGTGTGAATTGTCTGTTGGGAGTACCTATATGGCGGGAAAAAAATGTTTCACTATACTATACAGCTAAAACGAACTCATTTTGTCCCAGTTTGTAGAAATGGTCTACGAGCTGCAGCGAACGACTGTTGATTGGGAGTACCATACGGAGCGCACGAGGAGACACAGCCTAAGCAGTGTGAACGGAGTCAGTTGGCCGAGAGGTCTCGTGCTGCGTGGATCTGGGACAATCAACGGGATGAAGTACATCAGGGGCAACAGACGCGACTATGACCGATGGAAGCTGCTCGGAAACGATGGATGGGGATGGGATGAGGTGCTGGAGTATTTCAAAAAATCCGAAGATAACAAGGTTAAGCGGCTAGCAAATGGTAAATGGCACAGCACGGGAGGATACTTAAGTGTAGATTATTACGACGATAGTGATCCGATGAATCGGGTACTGACGGATGCTGCGGACGAAATGGGATTCCAAGAGCTGGCAGATTTAAATAGCGATGAGTATGTCGGATATGGACGGTCTCAATTTACGATTGCCAACGGCACTCGTTGTAGTCCAGCTAAAGCTTTTTTGAGTACAATCCAGCATCGAAAAAATTTACATGTTATTAAGCACGCTTTCGTTACAACAGTTTCGTTCGAAGGTAATGGCACTGCGGTACGAGGTGTAAATTTCATTTTACGCAATAGATTCTCGATGCGAGCATTGGCCAGAAAAGAAGTAATTATTTCAGCCGGAGCCGTTAATACCCCTAAATTGTTGATGCTTTCGGGAATCGGACGAAGGTCAGCGATTGCACCGGTTGGAATATCCCAACGCGCTGATTTGGATGTTGGCGAGAACCTTCAGGATCACGTTGCGATACCACTGTTTTTCAAGTTCAACCGATCATCAAGAGGAATTGTCAATCTGACGCTAGAAAAGATACTGAATCTGTTCATATTTACATTGAAAAACCGTCAACAACCACTGACGAATCATTACGTATCAAGTGTAATTGCGTTCGTAAATACAGTTAGTAGTGACGATCCTTTTCCGGATGTCCAATTTGAATATACGCAATTTAAAAAAGGTGGATCATCGTCGATCATTGTGACACGGGCTATGGGCTATAATGAGCAGATTGTACAATCAGTACATAAGGCGGAATTAGAGGCGGATGTAGTTATGGCTCGAATACACGTTCTGAATCCTGAGTCGAGAGGCAAAATCAGACTGGCGAGCAACGATCCATATGTTGATCCTATTATAGACAGCGGTTACCTGAACGATTATGAGGATTTGAAAACACTCGTACGAGCTATCCGTATACAGACACAGATGCTCAGTACGGATTCGTTCCGTCGAAACGAAGCCGAACTTCATCGATTGCCCATCCCAGCGTGTCGGTTCATCCTGTACGATACTGACGAGTATTGGGAGTGTTATGTTCGACATCTTACAACTACATTGTATCACCCGTCGGGAACGACAAAAATGGGACCGGATAGTGATCCGGGTGCGGTGGTGGATTCAAGGTTGAAGGTGAAACAAGTAGAAAACCTGAGAGTCATTGACGCAAGCATTATGCCATTCATCGTGAGCGGGAATACCAATGCTCCTACGATAATGATTGGCGAGAGGGGGGCGGATTTCATTAAGCAAGATTATGAGTTGTGAATTTAAAGAATAAGCACAGTTTCACATTGAAACATACGCACTGTTTGAACGGCACTTCTGCACTAGGTTTATGGACTAGACTAGAGTCTAATACTGAGGCTCTTATTGTAGATCGTTGGAATGCAGTCTAGTATGGTGCGAACCAGAGTCGACTGGCAGTATACGGCAGAGCGGGCAACAGATTCAAGTCTTAGCATTGTGAATGGAACTTACTGGCCCAGGGGGAAGCTGCTTGGTGGAAGTGGTGCAATAAATGGAATGCAATATATTCGTGGAAATCGGAAAAATTACGATGACTGGGCTAAGCTTGGAAATCATGGCTGGAGTTGGAGAGAAGTTTTAAAATATTTTAAAAAGTCCGAAAATAATAAAGTTCCTGAAATAGTGAATGGTAATGGTGGAAAATACCATGGAGTAGGAGGATACATGACTATCGATCACTTTTCGGCAACTACACCTTACCACGACATACTAAAACGGGCGACGAAAGAAGCGGGTTTTAACCAGTTATTAGAATTTAATGCCGAAGATCACATAGGGTATTCACTATTTCAGTATAACATAGAAGGAGCCACCAGGGACAGTTCCGCGAAAGCGTTTTTGAATCCCATCCAAAATCGACCCAATCTACACATAATTAAAAATGCATTTGTTGTATCACTTCTGTACGGTCCAGGAAATGTAGTTCAAGGGGTCGATATGATAATAGGAGATCGGGCCAACCTGAGAGCAATGGCAAGAAAGGAAGTTATTCTGTCAGCAGGTACCGTTAATACTCCTCAGCTGCTAATGCTGTCGGGAATAGGTAAACGGGAAGATTTGGAGCCACTGAAAATTCCGTTGCGAGCGGAGCTTAGCGTAGGAGAAAATCTGCAGGATCACGTATTTGTCCCAATATTTTATAGTCTTGGAAAACTGATTTCTGACATCGAACAAATAGAGAGCAAGATGCTAATAGATTTATTTGAGTTTACCTTGCTGAACCGAAGTCAACCTGTTACGTACGATCGCGTCATTAGTATTGTTGGATTCGCAAATACAAAAAGCAAAACTGCGATATTTCCCGATATCCAGTTCTTGAATATGTTTTTGGCCAAAGAAGATATAGACGCGATACAATTTTTCGAAGGCATAGGTTATGAAACAAACATTTTGGATTCGTTGACAGAAAGCGTAGAACAGCAGGATGTAGTTGCAGTACTAGTCACAGGTATTCAACCGAGGTCACGTGGAAAAATTCGTATCAAATCGACTAATCCATACCGTCACCCGTCGATCGAAACGGGTTACTTTAGCGATCATGATGACCTAGACGTTTTGCGTCGGGGTATCCGGATCCAGCAGAAATTGTTCGAAACGGAAACATTCAAAGATTATCAGACGGAACCTGTAGTTTTAAGTATCGCTGACTGTGACCAACTACAGTACGATTCCGATGACTATTGGGACTGCTATATTCGACATATGAGTACCACGCTGTACCATCCGGTCGGGACGGCGAAAATGGGTCCAAAAACTGATCCCGATGCAGTTGTTGACGAACAGCTACGAGTATATGGAGTTAGCGGGCTACGAGTCGTGGATGCTAGCATTATGCCAACAATAACAAGCGGAAACACTAATGCCCCAACGGTTATGATAGCCGAAAAAGCATGTGATATGATTAAGACTACTCATCTGTAACAATGTTGTGATACTCAAGAGATTTTTTATGAATAAAATAAAAAACCTTCCATCTGGGTGTTTCATTTCTGCTGTTTGGGTTATTCTGGTGCTTGGTTTTTCATTTGAGAATATTTACATTCTAGATACCGGAAACGTTTTTCACTATACAACGAACTGACGCGGATTGGGCTTTCTTCGCGGAACGTTCTGACAGCTATAGTCAATGCTCAACTCAAGGAAGCTTTTGGCCACGAGGTAAGATGCTCGGAGGAAGTGGTGCAATCAACGCTATGCTGTATGTACGCGGGAACCGGCGAGATTATGACCGATGGGAGGAAGCAGGCAATGTCGGTTGGGGGTACGATGAGGTGCTGAAATATTTCCGGAAGTCTGAAGATAACAAAGATCCCGAAATAGCCGATTCTTTTGGTGGAAAGTATCATGGCAAAGATGGTTATTTGAAGGTTCAAAAATTTCCTGTTGAAAATTCTTTACTGGAGCTTGTGCTCGAGGGTGGCCAGCAGTTAGGATACAAAAAATTGTTGGATATAAATGGTGAAGAGCATATTGGTTTCAGCCAATTACAAGGTAACACCGATAGGGGCACTCGCTGTAGTCCGGCGAAAGCCTTTTTAGTTCCCGTTAAGGATAGACCAAATTTGCATATAATTAAACACGCTAGAATAATCAATGTGGAGCGTGATGGGAAAGGAGTGTATCGATGGGTTAATTATATGTATCAGGAACACCACCTGAAGGCGGCAAAGGCTTCCAAAGAAGTTATTATTTCCGCTGGATCGATCAATACTCCACAAATCCTAATGCTCTCCGGAATTGGCCCACGATCACTGCTGGAATCAGTTGGAATCGATGTCATTGCGGATCTACCGGTAGGAAAGAATCTTCAGGATCACCTTATCGTACCAATGTTAATTAAATTGAACAAATCGACTGCAACAAACTATGATGCACATATAGAGTTCACGAAGAATTATAATGAGTATTTAATGTACAGAACTGGTCCTCTAGCATCTCATGGAGTAACTTCCGCATCGGCGTTTGTAAACACTGTAAACGTAACGGACAAATACCCAGATATCCAGCTACACTTCTTCGAATTCCGAAAAAGCTCAAAGAAATCAATTATGTTCACCGAAAAAGTGGGATATAATGACGAAATTTCTGAATCATTCCTAGAAGCAACCGAAGAAGCCGATGTGCTGATGGCATTTGTTACATTGCTGAATCCTAAATCGAGAGGATCTATCGAAATCACCACACCGGATTGGAAGCCATACATACCACCGAAAATTATTGCCAATTATTTAGAACATTCCGAAGATGTCGCTACCGTAATTCGAGGCACGAGAATTGTTCAACGTTTAATCGAAACGAAAGTGTTCAAGGAGAACGAAGCGGAGCTCCATCGGATGAAACTTCCTGTCTGTAATAAGCTGCAATATGACAGTGACGAGTACTGGGAATGCTATGCTCGTCACATGACGATAACGCTGTATCACCCAGTTGGAACAGCCAAGATGGGACCAAGAAAAGATACTTCTGCGGTGGTAGACGAAAGGTTGAAGGTGCGATCCGTTTCCGGCCTACGTGTGGCAGATGGTAGTATCATGCCAAATATCGTATCCGGGAATACCAACGCACCGATCATGATGATTGGTGAAAAGATTGCTGACATGATCAAAGAGGACTGGATGCCATCGAAAAAGGAACATAATGAGTTGTAAGAATATTATTTCATATTATTTGTAGAATCTTGATTTGAAATTTTATGCATATTAGTTCTGTTGTTATTGCCATTTGTTACAAATATATTTGCTAAACTATTCATTTCATACTCATCATTTAAATAAAAAGAAATCATCAATGCTACTGCCATAAAATCGTGACCTATTAGCATGCATATGATCACACATGAGCTTAAACTATATGTATTCTTTAGCGTGTGTACGTATTTATTGCATGATTTGTGCATGGCAACTGTCAGGGCAGCCACTGAAAATAATCACATATATTCGTAAAATTTTCCCCCATTCCATTACACAGATTCCGCTAATGTTGATGCATACACTGAACACCTCCTTTGCTTGGAATTATTATGCGGAAAAAAGTACGATAGCCAGTAAAGGATACAAGAACGGATGCTACTGGCCTCGAGGGAAAATGCTGGGCGGTTGCAGCAGCAACAATGCAATGCTCTATGTTAGAGGAAACAGTCGCGATTATGACCGCTGGGAAGAGCTGGGAAATCCCACCTGGGGTTGGAAGAATGTATTAAGGTACTTCAAGAAATCGGAAGACAATGGAGCCTATCACATCCAGCAAGAAAAGAGCGCTTTCCACGGCAAAGGTGGTCCACAAAAGGTCAATTCGTTTATGTCGAATGACATGACTAAAATTTTGATCACAGAGGCTGCCGCTGAGCTCGGTTATTCCGAAATTATGGATATAAACAGTGACGAGTTCATAGGATACTGTGTCTTGCAGGGAACGATTCTGGACGGAAAAAGGTACAGTACTGCGAAAGGTTTTTTGAATACCATCAAAGACAGAACAAATCTGCATATAATCAAGAACGCGCACGTCACCAAGGTCAATGTGGAGAATGGTGTGACGACCGGCGTTACTTTTGATATCGGCGAAAACAAAAACATTGTTGCTGAAGTGAAAAAAGAAGTAATACTCTCAGCTGGTGCAATCAACACACCACAGCTACTTCAACTTTCTGGAATTGGACCAAAGGACGAGTTGGAAAAACTGGACATTCCTTTGGTGAAAAATTCACCATTTGTTGGAGAAAACCTGCAGGATCACGTAATCGTACCGCTGTACCTAACCTTCCACAAATCTCGTCCAATAACCGTGGCCCTTGACGAATTTATTGACAGTATTTATTCGTATTTCAAATATGGATTGGGACCCTTGGGATCTATTGGTGCGACAGATTTAGTAGCTTTTGTGAATACGCAAAGTCCGTCGGCCAGATTCCCAGATATTCAATACCATCATTTCGTTTACAAAGCTAATCTGCCGGACTTTTCAGCTATCATGGAGAAGTTTGGCCTGGAAGATTACATTCTTGCACAAATTGTTGAAGCCAACAAAAACGCGGAGATATTGACTATATACGTCACGCTTTTGAATCCGAAATCAAAAGGCAATGTGAAGTTGAGAAGCTCGAACCCTTATGATCCTCCGGTAATTAACGCCAACTACTTGGAAGACCACCGGGATGTCGCCACTTTGATTCGCGGAATTAGACTGGCTCGAAGATTGCTTGAAACTCGCAACTTTAAGGATCATGAAGTGGAGGAAACTCGAATCAGCATTCCCGAGTGTGACAAGCTGGAATTCGAATCGGACAGCTACTGGGAATGCTACGTACGGTATCTGTCCACTACCATCTACCATCCGGTGGGAACGGCCAAAATGGGCCCCGAAAGTGACACCGCCGCTGTGGTAGATTCTCGCTTGAAGATGCATGGCTTGGAGGGATTACGGGTGATCGATGCTAGTATTATGCCTAACATTGTGAGCGGAAATACCAACGCACCGGCAATTATGATTGGCGAAAAGGGGGCAGATTTCATAAAGGAAGATTATGCCGAAAAGAAGAATACGCACACTGAATTCTGAATGAGGGCGACAGTTTGAGGCTTAATTTTACTAAAAATTTCTGTGAGCCAGCTTAAGAAATAAAGTTACCACATACGGGTATGAAATATAGCACATAAGTCTGCACCTACATGGAAACCTTTAAAATGAGCACGAAAAAAGGAAATATGCATTTATTATTTTAGAGTAGGTACATGTCAAGCATTCAAATAAAAGAAAACATTTCAGGATGACATTTCTATTTGATAAATATATACACCCCAAACGTCGTTCATTTCAGTCTTCGATCCACATTAGTACATACAACATTGCCCTTTTAGTGAGTCTTTCCTTTCGTTTAAAGTCTTTCTTTTCATCTAAACTATTTTTACTTTCCTAGGGCGAAACAAAAACAATTCTAACAGTCATCACCCAAATAAAAAAAATCTGAGGGTCCGAAACATAAATCTAGGTCAGCTTTTCAATTTATCAAGCCACAACCCAACAATAATTTAACAATGGAAGATCTTTCGAAAACGAGCGATTTGCCAAGTGTGGTAAATCCACTAATGATAATTTTTTTATAGATATTTAAACCTTTGGTCAGAAAAATCTCTTACGGCAACCGTTTGTGGTTCAGGTAAAGATATGGAAGCCTGGGTGTTGGCATTTCTTTCTGGAGATGAACTTTCCTCAGCGATTTCTGGGTTGGGTTGTCCGTAATGCGCCGTTTGTTCACTGAACTGGCATGTGTAATGATATCACCGTCTTCTGTACTGCAGGTTAAAGTAGGCGAGAATGGGTTGGTCTACCCCCATTCTCACCACAAAACACCATTTGAAATACCTGAAAAATAGTTTCTCCATGTGTCATCCTTAATAAATTCCACTTCTCCGAAATATGACATGAATCTTTTAATCACCACTTTGCAAGTAAGTGGAGCCAGATCATGTCATTTGACTTCAATATTTTCCTTATCCATAAATATCGGTGTTTTAAGTTGTTCTGCGAAATGAATCTTTTCGCCTGGGCCTGACGTGCTCAAGCTGGATGAAGATGAATTCCAAACACCAAAACTGCATTTTCACTTTCAGCAGATGTTCCACATCACAAAAGCACGAATGATCAAGTTTTGTTAATGAAACTCACTTATATTGATAGAACACCACTCAAGAATAAAAGTAACGGTATCCTTTGTTTTTCAGACAATGCACACAAATAGGAGAATTATGGGTAGAACCGACACCCCACAACTTTCCCTGGAAATCAAATTTTTAATCAATTTTGATGACACTTTACTATTACGACGTTTATGTAGAGCATTTGAAGACAAATTGGATTTACGTTAGTACGCTGAATTTCCTAAAAATAAACGAAACATATGACACCAGCGTACTTACTCGTGTAGATGTTAGATTTTGTTGGTAGATTTTAAGGTTTTAACCGAACAAAAGCTTTTCAAATTACCAGTTTTTTCAGTACCTATTATTATCGGCCTTTCCTGTGATCAACTGGGTGCATTGATGACGTATTTGAGAAACCGACACGCTGTTAAGATGCTTGTGTTTACTTGCGACTCATTACAAAAGGTTGAGGATCTTTGTGACACTTCACTTACACTATTAGAACACTATAGTAATAGCAGAAATATACAGAAATACTTGTATTATATTTATTTCTTATAAGTCTCTTTAAAAATCAAAAGTTGGATCTGTTGCTTATCAGATTCTATCGAAGCTATTGCTATTTCTGCAAAAAGCTCAAGCAAACCGAATTTGTAGTGTTCTCTTGGTTTGTCATAGATGTACTTTATCACAGTGAGACAAGATCTTTTGTATACCCCGGTAGATCGTTGGTGATCAGAGTCCCGAAAAATCAAAGTCTGAACAAGGTAGTTTTACCAAGAAGTGTGAGTCACTTATATGTGAATGAATCCTATTAGCAGAATGTAAAACGCTTTCAAATCTTCTTTTACGAAATTAAATTAATTAATATCGGATTTTTTACTCGGTGTAAGATGACAATGTGAACTAGATCATAAAAGTGTGACTGATTCGCGGGATCTATTAGTAGTCCCTAACAGTTGGACATAATAATATTATATTTCATGAATAACTCAGATTTTGTGAAAAAGTTCACATATCTTCTAAATATCACAAGCACTCAAAATAGATCGTGAATCATATATTAGGAATCATAAACTAATTCACGAATCCATGAATATTATTTTACGATTATGTGAACTATTTCACGAGCACAAATGGTCAGTCGTAACTATTACACTAGGGATCATGAACTAATCAGTAGCGACTGGGTCAAATGACACGTTCTCCATTAGACCTTTCCACATTTTGAAAAAGTTTTGAAATATACATCGGTCAGCTCAAATTCTTGTTCTAGGTGTGAATTTAAGAACTTTCGCGAAAAATGGCTTAATTTGGAAATGATTTAGAGGTGTCTCCAATCAAAAATCGTGTTTTTAATAAGTTTCCATAGGAAGACCACTTACACTCTGATTTAAAAGGCCTTACAAGCCCACATGTCGTCAAAGGTTGTTCCTTAGACATATCTTAACATGTTTTAACAGGTGAACATAGCTCTAATCGCACTAGAAAATTTGTTAATTGGATTTTTATACAGAAAAGAATACCAAAACCAAGAAAAAATGCTACTAATTTTCCTTGGTTTTGATATACTTTCCTATATGAAAATCCAGTTAACAAATTTTCTAGTGCGATTAGAGCTATGTTCACCTGTTAAAACATGTTAAGATATGTCTAAGGAACAAACTTTGACGACATGTGGGCTTGAAAGGCCTATTAATTCAGAGTGTAAGTGGTCTTCCTATGGAAACTTATCAAAAACACGATTTTTGATTGGAGACACCTCTAAATCATGTCCAAATTAAGCCATTTTTCGCGAAAGTTCTTAAATTCACACCTAGAACGAGAATTTGAGCTGACCGATGCATATTTCAAAACTTTTTCAAAATGTGGAGAGGTCTATTCTCCATGTTGGTCGATTTGTGCCTTGCCATGATTTGTCTTTTCATCATTTTCCTGATGGGAGGGATTGGGGATGTGGTAAGGTAAGGGATAAGGAAAACAACTACACAAAAACAATACGGAAGTATTCCAAGGGACACCCGTGAAAATCTTTTAACAGATCATTTTTCAGTACAATCGAAAATTGAACTTTCTCTAACCTTGCTTGCACCAGGTAGGATGATGAGCCCATTTGCGCCATGTTTCTATTATCACCCTACCAATTTGAAGCCGTTGGTTAGAGCAGTGTCTGCCATCTTTGTTCAACGCATTGAGCTAAATGGCAGCGCAACAATAGGGGTACTCGATTCGAATTTTCGTTGCGCTCAAACACAAGAATTTCACTGTTTTCAGTGCATTTGTATTATTATATTGGTTCTTAACAACGAAGCAAAGCTGTTGATGTCAACTTTTACGTATTCCATTGATTGTAGGGCGAGAAATTAACGAATTAGTGAGAAACCTTGCTTAGTATGGTGAAAATAGGCACTTCACCCTATGTATTGAGACTCAAAGACTCTATACAATGAGCCGAAGCATTGTTGGAGAGAACACCTCTGCGATTGTGCTTTTTTTTCTTTGATAAAATTTTACCCGTTTTTAAGAGGTTAGAAGGAGCATGCTTCCCGCAACTGTCAATATTCACACCTGATGTTGTGGAAAGCGACATTCCTACATTAACCCTCCGGAAGTCGCACAAATGGCTCACTGAACGAGCACCCGCAGCTGTTCTAAGACGATTTCGCTAGATTTTTAGAGCAGCGTGCACTCAGTGCACTAGTGCGACAGCCGGAAGGTTAAGTATATGCACATATATGCTACTTAGGTATTCCATCAATTCGGTACCTCTCAAATTTATATCTAAACTACTCCAAATTACTTGGTGGGAATTTGCACTGCCGATTATGAGTGGAAACCCATTTCTGCCACAGTATGATACAACCCTTTTGAAATCATTAGAAGGAGATGATTCATTGTGCTGCAAACATGCCGAACAATAGACGTATTTTTTGTTTATGTTTTTAACAGTCACATTGAATGTGACAGAACATATATCACGAGTTGTGAGGTCGGACATGTGTCAATAGCACTATTCGCAAGTATCTATGCACGAGGCATTTCACGTGGCTTTAGCTTGCCATTTTTGTTGAAAGCTAGGAATAAGGGGTTAAGTAGCTTTCCACCATAGAAGTCTCCTTCATGAAAATACGCTTTTTGTGCCAAAGTTATGGAAGTTTTGGCTTTCTGCACAAGACGGGATAGATTGATAGTTGCTGTACGTTTATGCTGAATATAAATTTGTGCTACTCTAACCAAACACAATCACAGTACTACACATGTGATAATCAGCACTTATTGTACAGCAACTAGAAAATACTAAACACGTTGGCTTATAAGTGCCTATAGCGAACCCCGAAGTGAGAAGGGGGCATGGCCATCATTTAAATCTCACGATTTGCGAAGAAACAAAGGTCCACTATGTCAGAGACCCACGACACCCCGTGCGCGACCGGCATATATTTTAGTCATGCCAACCATTCAGTTCCCGACACGGAGCAATACCTCGACTTGAGGACTCCTGTCTTCAGTCACCTCTTACGACATGGGAGCAGGAACATAGTGGATCAATTCTAGGCAGAGATACTTCAACCAGCCGGATGCCACAGGCATCTAGGCTGGTTTTGTCCGGAGAAAGATAATAGACTGTGAATCATGTATTATAAATCATGAGCCAGTTCCCGAATCCATTAATAATATTTTACGATTATGTGAACTATTTCACGCAAACGAAGGGTCAGTCGTGACTATTGTACTAGGAATTATGAACAAGTTCACGAATACATGAAAATAATTCAAGATTTTGATAACTATAACACGAGTACAAAAGGTGAATCGTGACTAATTCGCTAGAAATCATGAATCAGTTCACGTATACACGAATTATTATATTTTTATATGATTTTGTGAACTACTTCACGAGCACTGATATTGAATCAAATATATTAGGAATCACGAACTAGTTAACGATGATTGAAAGGATTCATGAACAATATTTCGAGTTTCGTAAAATAAAGCGTTTTCACGACAAAATCTGGACATCTAAAAATATAGATCTCTTTAAAATTCATCTAATAAATGAAATATATCTCGCAGATGGGGAAGTATGTCTGTTCTATCTGAAAATACTTAAGTCGTTGATATGTAAAATGCGCTTTCGAAAATAGAGTCGGAAGAAGTGCGTGTTACGAAAGATATTTTGGGCAGACCAAAAGAAAATCAGGGATAGTCAATTTAACTGCTTTAATCCATAATATTTGGTAGCTTCTTCTGGTTGTTTCCTGCTGTTGACATTTAGACTGCTCGCTCACAACGAGAGTCCAATTTCGCATGATATAATATGTTTGGATAATTTAGCTCTTTCGGTGCAATGTATTATAATGTTTTAATGACATTATTTATTTCATGCAAACTTCACTGACGTAGCGAGAAGAAGCCAAATCTGGCCAAAAATTGTTTCTGTAAACAATCTGTAATGTAAACAATCCTGATAAATATTCTGAGGTATCTTCTTATTGGTACGAAGTTTCTACTGGTTAATCCACTGTTGCAGATGACCTGCCAAATCAAATATTTTTTGGGAAATTTAATCTTCTCTATCGTTCACAATCACTTCGCTATCTTATCTCGTTGCATATAGGTAAACATGCCATGAAGCCACACAAGTAATGTAATAATAGAATTATTGCATGAGAAATTCGGTGAACGTTTAATTTCTCGCTTTGGACCTGTCAATTGGCAGCCCCTCTATGGGTCTATGTTAAGTCAAAAGTTTTTGTGGATAAGCCTGCAACGATTAAAGAATTAGAAGCCAACATTACTCGAGTAATTAACCAGATATTACTTGAAATACTCGAACGCTTCATCAAAAATTTGACCACCTGAATGAACCATGCCCTAGTAACAAGTTAGGTTTATGGTACTCTTGAAGCCTTCCTTAAAACTTAGATTGCACTTGAAGTGTGCTATAAAACTAGAAATGCTACTTGGGTGCGCTGCTATGGTCAACATTTAAAAGACATTGATTTCAAGCAATGAATGTAAAAGAATGTTGTTTCGAGTGATAATAAAGATATCGCTATTTATTTAAGTTTTTAATTTTTGTTTGTTAGTTTAAAAAACCCGAACGATGAATTACTGTGTAGATACCTTAACCGGCGTGGTTCAGGTTTGCGAACGTAACGTTAATCATAGTATTAGTTGAATTCTCCCAAAAACGTTCTTCATACAGAAGCCCCACAGAGTGTCCATCTTATTCGGGATGCCTGAAAGGCACTGCCGAAAAGCAGTTTCGAAAGATTGTGTTGACGCAGCCATACGAACAGCAGAAAGCAGATTGCTTTATGGGTTTCAAAACATCAGCTATCTCGTTGTTACTATCAGCAGTCGCTGTTGAACTGCCAGCAATCAAATCTGCAATTTACAGTTCAATGTGGTGGTAAAACTTGTTCGTACTTCGAATCCAGACGTGTTGGTTTTATTGGATTTGAAATGTACCAGATTTGCTGTTACTTTTTTCAGCCTGTGTTTAGACTTTTGGTTGAACATTGCGTTTGAAATATTTCATTGCGCACAAGTGACTATAGTGGACTTGAAAGATATACACTTGCTTTCAACTGAATTAACCCTTAGCTCTTCTTGTTCTATAAAATTAAGCACTTGCTATGTTAGTTGTTGTTACATTTAGTTTATTGTCGTTGCCACTATAATCTGCAGAATCAACAGCATCCAATTGGGCCCCATCCGGTTCACAGAACAGAGTCACTGAACGTTGACGTACTGTCTATTTTAATAAGTTGAATCATAGCTCTTATAACATCAGACTGACGTTTGAGCAACACACATCAAACGTTCTCTCCATGATCAGCCAATCAGGAAAAAACGGGAAGGGAATGTTCGCGGTCACCTCATGGGTAGTGAAATCCGTCGCGGAAAAAATGAAGCAAAATTCAATTGAAACATCCGTCAGTTGACTAGAAAACGAATATCTTGAGATTCAAGATGAAATGGTTGGTCAAAGATAATTTCAATGCATCGTCCAGAGCTACAGTAAATGAATGATAAATGATATAAAGGTACTGCAGTTTGAGTGTTCGAAGTGTTTGGAAAAGTGGCCAACAATTGTGTTCTCTGACGAAAAAGTTTTTATTTCTTATCCAGTATTTAATTCTGATTGAACCTTAAACTAAATTGAGTCAACAATGTTTTAGCTTTTACATATGTACGTTGTCTGACTCGCTGCAAATACGAATAAATTATTTTATCGTGTGAACCGGTGAAACCGCAACTTCCATAATTGTAGAAAATCAAGTTCAACCCAGGGTGTTCCGTGTCTGCCTTGTAATTGGTGGAATGCAATCTCTTGTGGTATATCAGCTACTGACCAAACGTTGTGAAGTTTTTTCATGATTGTCATACATGTGACCGACGATAATATTATAAGGAATGTAAGGTAATTACAGTGACCATCGGTGAAAAGGGAAGGATTTCAGTTATCTGTTCCATGCCAACTTACAACGAAAATACATTTCTTCTATATTATTTTTACCGTATAATTGAAGAAACACTATGTTTAATAAAATGTTGAGAGCTCGCGTAGGCAAAGCTAGTCTAGCACTTGAACATGAATTCCAATAATTGGATACAAACAACATACCTGAAAGTAATTTGTTGGAGTCATTGCTGTCTGCAATCGATCCGCTGAACCGTCTAGTTTAACGGCGCACAAAAAAAAGAAGAAACCGGGTATCTCGCCAGCAGGCCACACAAAGTCACGTACAACCCCTTGCTCCGGTGTTTTGCCGGCAAAGAGCGGCGACCTCTATTGTAAAATTTTACGCTTTCCGCGAGGTACAGATTATACAATTATTGGCCTAGTTTGTTTTCGCTGTTGCAGTTGATTCGAACAAAAGCAATTGTATTTTGGAGGGTTCTTCCCGTCTATTGGACGAATAGCTACTGGAGTGCAAATATTGGATGCGCTATTATGTCAGTACGCGTAGTCTGCGGTAATGTTCCGAAAAAAGTGATACCATCGCAACTACCTGCGACGCGTGTTTTGAGCTGAAAGGTGAAATTTGTTTGCATGATTTGTTGGGACCATGACCTATTGAGCGATGACATTTATTCCGATGATGGGTGGCTGATGATTTGGTATCCATTGCAGAATGACGAGGAGATACTTGTCAAGGTTTTTAATAGTTTTTTTTTCGAAACAAGAAGTAGTTTGTGATGAAAGTTCGTTTAGCTGTTATTCGACAAGATTGCACATCTGTACAAATATGTAAACATTAGACCTCTCCACATTTTGGAAAAGTTTTAAAATATACATGGGTCAGCTCAAATTTTTGTTCTTATTAAGAAGAAATTAAGAACTTTCGCCAAAAATGGCTTAATTTGGACATGATTTAGAGCTGTCTCCAATCACAAATCGTGTTTTTGCTATGTTTCCACAGGAAGATCACTTACACTCTGATTTGATAGGCCCTACATGCCCACATATCATCAAAGGTTGTTCCTTACACATATCTTAACATGTTTTAACAGGTGAACATAGCTCTAATCGCAATAAAAAATTTGTTAACTGGATTTTCATATAGAAAAGTACATCAAAACCAAGGAAAATTAGTAGTATTATTTCGCACGATTTTTGACACCTCTAAATTATGTCCAAATTAAGCCATTTTTGGCGAAAATTCTTAAATTCACACCTAGAACAAAAATTTGAGCTGACCCATGTATATTTCAAAACCTTTTCAAAATATGGAGAGGTCTAGTAAACATAAATGTCCAAATTATAGATTTTCATCTTGCGAAATCAATAAATGGCGTGATTGATTTGGTTCAATTTTGATTAGAAGTCGAGTATCACGAAATAATTCGCCAAAATATGTGTACAATTCCCGAAACAAATCAAAACGATCGTTATTTAGGTTGGGCGAACGGTTTTACTGTCCTTTCACTGATAATTTGCGATTTTACCACCATAATCGCGTGTCAATAAGTTTTAAAAGATTAGTTAGGTTTCAGTTTGCGATATTTACAAAAAAACTCCTTTCGTTTCAGATATTTCGGCTCTTTTTCAACATTAGCATACCATGTGACAAACTGCACTGCACTGTCGGCCTACTTCTGCTACGAGGCCAAACACCGACGCCAGAGAGGTAACTTCCACTATCTGGACTAGATATCGACTCATCAACTCATGGACCGGGGATCAACGGCTTTACTTCCCTTCCGGAGGAAGGCGTGACCACAGATTTTTTCACATCAGAAAAATCTCAACGACCTCAGCTGGGATTGAAGCCAGACCAACTGGAGTGTGTGGCGGTCACGCTTACGACTCAACATCTGGCGCCGTCACGGAATTTCGCACGGAATTCCGCACGAAATTTCGCACGGAATTTCGCACGAAATTTCGCGTGGAATTTCGCACGAAATTTCGCGCGGAATTTCGCATAAAATTTCGCATGAAATTTCGCACGGAATTTCGCATGAAATTTCGCACGGAATTTCGCACGAAATTTCACGAGGAATTTTGCACGGAATTTCGCACGGAATTTCGTACGGAATTTCGCGCGGAATTTCCCATGGAATTCTGCACGAAATTTCACACGGAATTTCCAATGGAATTTCCAAAAAAATTCGTACGAAATTTCACGTGGAATTTCGCACGAAATTTCACGCGGAATTCCGCACTAAATTTCGCACGAAATTTCACACGGAATTTCGCACGGAATTTCGCACGGAATTTCGCACGAAATTTCGCACGGAATTTCGTACGGAATTTCGCACGAAATTTCGCTCGGAATTTCGCACTGAATTTCGCACGGAATTTCACACGAAATTTCGCGCAGAGTTCCGCACGAAATTTCGCTCAGAAATTCGCATAAAATTTCGCATGAAATTTCACACGAAATTTCTCACGGAATTTCGCACGAAATTTCACGCGGAATTTCGCGCGGAATTTCGTACGGAATTTCGAATGAAATTTCGCACGGAATTTCGCAAGAAATTTCGCATGGCATTTCGCGCGGAATTTCGCACGGAATTTCGTACGCAATTTCGCACGAAATTTTTCACGGAATATCGCGCGATATTTCGCGCGGAATTTCGCATGGAATTTCTCGCGGAATTTCGCACGGAATTTCGCACGGAATTTCGCACGGATCTTCGCATGAAATTTCGCACGGAATTTCGCACGAAGTTTCGCACGAAATTTCGCATGAAATTTCACACGAAATTTGGCACGGAATTTAGCACGAAATTTGGCACGGAATTTCGCACGGGATTTCGCACGGGATTTCGCACGGAATTTCGCACGAAATTTCGCACGGAGCTTCGCACGGAATTTCCCTTGGAATTCCGCACGAAATTTCGCACGGAATTCCGCACGAGATTTCGCACGGAATTTCGCACGAAAATTCGCACGAAATTCGCACAGACTTTCATACGAAATTTCGCACGGAACTCCGCACGAAATTTCGCACGGAATTTCGCACGGAATTTCTCACGAAATTTCGCACAGAATTTCGCACGAAATTTCGCACGGAATTTCGCACGAAATTTTGCACGGAATTTTGCACGAAATTTCGCACGAAAATTCGCACAAAATTCGCACGGAGTTTCACGCGGAATTCCGCACGAAATTTCGCACGGAATTCCGCACAAAATTTCGCACGGAATTTCGCACGGAATTTTGCGCGGAATTTCTCACAGAATTTCTCACAGAGCTACGCGCGAAATTTCGCACGGAATTTTGCATGAAATTTCGCACGGAATTTCGCATGAAATTTCACGCGGAATTTCGCACGGAATTTCTCACGAAATTTCACATGAAATTTCGCACGGAATTTCGCACGAAATTTAACGCGGAATTTCACACGGAATTTTGTACGGAGTTTTGCACGGAATTTCGCATGAAATTTTGCACAGAATTCCACACGAAATTTCGCACGGAATTTTGGGCCGAATTTCTCACGGAATTTCTCACAGAGCTTCGCGCGAAATTTCGCACGAGATTTCGCATGAAATTTCGCACGGAATTTCGCACGAAATTTCACGCGGAATTTCGCACGAAATTTCACATGAAATTTCGCACGAAATTTCGCACGGAATTTCGCACAAAATTTCGCACTGAATCTCGCACGAAATTTCACGCGGAATTTTGCACGAAATTTCGCACGGAATTTTGCACGGAATTTCGCACGAAATTTTGCACAGAATTCCACACGAAATTTCGCACGGAATTTCACACGGAATTTTGGGCCGAATTTCTCACGGAATTTCTCACAGAATTTCGCACAAAATTTCGCACGGAATTTTCTTGTTGCTTATTATTATAATGTGTTTTAATTATGTAATGTAAACATAGTAAAACGCCCATTATGGCTAATGTTTGTATAACCAACATCGGCGTGCTTAAAGGGGTACAGGCTAGATTCGATTATCCGTAGGGTGCAGAAAAATTTCTATACGGATAATCGAATCATCCGGATAATCGAATCAAAAAAAAAATTTTTTTTCTTCATGAAATATATTTGTTATTTGTTGAAAAACAGTATCTAAGGTACATGCATTAATGTTTGACTTATGGTACATGCACTAATATTTGACTTATGGACGAATACCGTTCACTTTATATTCTATAAAGTGACAGTAAGCTATGTAATAAGTTATTTAGTCAACTTGTTTCATTTTAAAGTATTGTGTTCGATTAATTTGGATTAATATACTTATGTTTGGTCAATCAAGACGTACAAAACTAAAATCTCTGCGTGAAACTTCAGTCAACTTAATACTGGTTTCGGTAAATTCCGACAGAAATAACTGAATTTGAGATTACGCACCACTGGTTTGTATATAACAACATAATTTTGGGAATCCTCTAAGAGAAGCAACACGCTAGATTCCATTGAGAAGCCCAAAAAATTGTTTCAAAACCGTCCAACACAAGTCAATGGACGCCTGCTGCACGGTCTGCTGGGCGTCGCCCAACGTTGTTCCATCAAAGAATCAGCATTGGACGATTTTGAAACATGAATTTCTTAGGGGGATGAATTTTGCACACGTTACGAATATAAAAAATTGCACAACTTTTTATACGCATGACATCAAGAAGTGTGCGTTATTCAATCAGCTGCAGTATCGTCATCGTCATCATGTACTCTAGAGATATTGTTTAGCGAGTCAATCAGAAAATAGCTGAATCTTGGTTCTTGAAAATAGCTGTTCTTGGATATTTTTAGCTATAAATATGCTTGTTCAAACGCATTAAATGATTCAGTTTGTTATACATCGTCACACAGTAAACTTTTTTCTCTTGTTTGCTTAGTGGAAACATCATCCAGGATCTTCATTTGGCCATTATTCGGCGTTCTACTGAGTCACTACTTCGTAAATAATTATTAGCGCTGTTCTTTTAAGAGCGGTGCAAAGTACTTTCTACGACAGAGTTTGTCAGCTTTTGACCCTATTTTGTCAGACACATTTAAGACATAGTCTTCTGATTGAATTCCCCTGTTATACGATGTAATTAAAGCGAAAGCCGTAAGTGTGTTAAGAATTCAAAAGGTCGATGTTCTTAAAGTATTTGAAAAGTTTCAATCTTTTTTCAAACGTATTTTGGGGTTTTATTTCATACTATAGATAGTTCCAAACAATCTGAAACCAATATGTTGTTTGTCGGTCCTAAATACATAATGGGGCTCATAAAATCGGTCATTGTATTCATTCTAAAAATTACAGAGAAAATCACAGGCTATTGAATTATTTGTTGATTAAATGAAATCTCTTTATTTTCCCAAATTATTGTAATTTTTAAGATTTTAAATTTTTGTGATTTCAAGAAATGTAGTTGATATCAATTTCTATTGATTTTTATATTGTTGGGATAGAAAAAAAATTTGTAAAAAATGCAAAATTTTTGTATTTTTATGTATTTTTGTGAATATTTTGTGAGAACATAAAATTCTGGTTTTCCAAAAACTGTAGCTAGTATCGATTGTAATCGATTGGTGTACGAAAATATGTAAGTCATCGCATCGAATTCAAAATTATATGCTAATTAAGTAAAATTTCTGTATTTCTATGAAGATTTCATAATTTTTTAGAAAATATTAATTCTTCAGAAGCTGTAGTTGGTATCAATTACAATTATAGATGTGTAATGTAGCTTCAGAAAAAATAATATGCGGCCAATTGAAACAATTTCTTCGGACTACGGAAAATCGAGCATTTTCTATGGATAATCGAGTCTACGGATAATCGAGACTACGGATAATCGAATATGGCCTGTACATCTATTTCCACCAAACATAGAACTTTAGCAGCATTAAAATAAATTGTGAAAAAGCGCTTTTATATCGACGAAAAAATTGGGTAAATTGAGGACTCTTGAACCTGACATATACGAGCATCTTAGTTGGCTTGAGTTCATATAATTTTAAATTCCACACGTTATTGGAGATCATAAACAACACCATTTTACTACATATTCCCATCTTTTAAAGTGTTGTACAGCCGACATACTTGTCGTTTATCACAAAAAATTACAATCATTCAATAAAACCCTAATAAATTGTTATTTGGAAATTATGTCACAGATACAAATTATTTTTTGCATGTTTCACCACCTTGAAACTTTTGATATTATTGTTTTCTTTTAATCAAGAACCAAATAGGGTTTCACAGGGGTGTAAGGATCCGTCCGTCACAGGTGCAGCGTCAATTACAATTTGTTAAGTTACAAACTTGTCAAACCTGGTTCGTCGCTCCTTCAGTAATGGGGCATTCTGTTTATGTCGTCGTGGGAAAAACCTTCTTCCGACAACTAGCACAAGGACATTTCAACATGGGTCAGTAGGGAGTGCCGTAATTAAAGCACGTTATTTGTACGCGCAGTATTATTGCCAAATGTCTCGCATATACTTTCTTGTTTATGAGCCCTCCGCCACAAATCCAAGTGGTACGTGAATTCAAAACAGCAGCCAATAATACAGTTTCAAAGTGAATTCACTAAACCCTTCCCCAAGAGTAACACAAACCCACAAGCAGACTGTTAGCAAGGGAATCTTTACGAAAGCCACTTGTTTTGGAATGATTATCATCATAAATTTAACGATTTTTAGCAGGCGATAGAGTTTCGGTTCGTTCGATACATCTCCGACCAGAACTACCAGGTAGCGTAGCTGAAAAACACGTCTACATCAGGCATATAGAAAACAGCCGGAGAAATAAACCGGCTTTCGCAAAATAATTCTGCGCCGCTGTCGGTTTTGGTTACAAGTTACACACTATTGCACTGGTTATGCAGCTGTGGCCCTCTAAAGCACAAAACAACGATGGTAGGTGGGTGCAAGTTTGAACAGAATGGTGCAATACGTCTTAAAATGCTTCGACCACTACTCCTGAGGTATTTACCGGGGCTTGCTAGTACAACCTGTAAATATGAATGGGACAAGTGCCGCGAGACAGACCATAAACTAAGATGATAGACTCTCGAGTGGGACTGCCCGTAAACTGAATCAAGGACTTTTCGCTCGATGATTTCTCTCGATCGAAAAAATATACAAAACGAAAGCAAGTTAACCTATTTGTTGTTTTCAAAGTAACTTAAGATGACTTGAATGGAATTCGATTCATTTACTTTGAGTATACAATTTTTTTATGATTAGTCGAATTAGGTTTCAACATTTCGAGAAAACCTGGTTCTATTCTCATTTTTTCCAAAGATATGCCAACGCGAACAAACGTCTATCTGAAGTATTAGCCGAGAACCCATATATGAGATCCATTTGTCCATTTGTCTTTGAAAAATCCATATAAGGAATTATGTTTCGATTCTATAGAAATTTATTTATGTTTGCTTCAAAAAGGAATCCAAGACATTGCATATGTCAGATAATATATCACATCTCAATATAGGAACTACTTTTGTTTGACCGAAGAGTCTTTTCGCAGTACAATGTAAGCCCAATTTCTGGCGACATACGACTTTGAATATCTTTGCAGGTCAGTTCCTGTGTTCGAAGTTGAGCCAGAAATTCTCGATCGGCCTTAACTAGGAGACGTTTGAATGGTTCGCGTTCTTAGGTACCACAGAGATGTTCAGGTGCGTTAGTGGAAGAATATGGTTTTTCATGTAATCTAATCTAATCTAATCTAATAATTTAATTACTTAAATTATTCTTTGTGTGTTTAAAAGACAGCTTTTATATATTAAAAGAAGCTGCACTATTCGACAATATTTATTACTCTCATAAAACCGATAGATTATTACGATCTATTACCTATCTATTAGATAGATTACGGGTTCAACAGTGCGGTCGTGCGGAAATTTTTCATATAAATTGGTACCACTATAATATGAAAATGATGCATAACTTCTTAAAATTGGTTCAAAATTCCTTGGATTGGCCAGTCTATCAAAAATCCAAGTAACACAATAATAACTAACAAAAGTCGGCGTAGCTAGGTTTCTGCGGCTAGCGATTAAGAAACCAGGAATCAGAATATATTGACTTAATTAGCACGTTCCCCACGTTATTCGGTTATATTATGTTGTGTCGTTACTTTCCTGATGGGAAGGGAAAATAAGGGTTAAAAAAATAGGGAAATGGGAAATGATAACACAAGACAATCACAATATAAAACAGTAAAAAGCCAGGATTCTTCGCTCACGAAGGAATAATGAACCTTACTAAGAAAGCCTATAGCTCTTTACCACTCTGGGTTAGGAACAATAGAATATAATTGAGCTGTAGCTCCCTGTACTTAGATACGTCTGATCACGCGAATAATACTCAGCACGCTGAATAGTAGCCACGTGATAATTGAGTTTGCAATTTCCAGACAGTGCCCTGACTAGAATTCTCCAATTGTGATTGAAAAAATGCAACAAATTCTTGGACATTTTTGAACTTACATCCGGCCGATTTTTTTTTGTTTGAACTCAAGTTTACAAGCTATGCCAATTGACAGTGCACAGTTGTCCAGCAAGCGAAATTAACAGGAAATAATTGTTTACGCTCTCATTTTTGGATTTAGAGATTTGATGTCAGGAAACATTTGTTATGCGTGACAAGCTGCTTCTTTTGGCTGTAGCTGATTTAGGGTGGTCCTAAAAAATCAAAGTTGCAAAAATTCTGTCAAATTCTAGTTGAGATAGAATGCGACTTTTTTCTACAATATTCTAAAACAATCAATTCCGAGCAACCTTGTTGAAGATGCTAATATTGTATCTCAAACAGTTTTCATTTTATAATAATTTCAATAACACTCTTAAAAGCCGTGTGGTGTCCGCAGGGCTAAGATCTTTTTGCGCTATTTCAGCCAAGAATAGAACCACTGGGAACCTGCTCCCATGTCGTAAGAGGCGACCAACAACATGCTAGGAGTTCCTAGGTCAAGGTATCACTCTGTACCGAAGACTTGACCCCAACGGACCTTAAAGTTTTGCATCATAACTTTTATCCAATCTGCATTGAGTGAATCACTGACATAGAGTCACCTTTTCTGATTCGCTATTCCTGATTGTGTACCAACGTTTTAGGTTTCTTCTTATTTAAAAAAAAATCATGTAGGAAAATTATTGAATGGGCCTAAGATGAAGCTGTCGAATTGCACAAAAAGGTTTTTGTGTGTCAAGCGATCTATATACGTGTCAAAATAAGCCTTTTTTTTTATTAAATCTTGAACCGTCTACCAACAAATCTACACTGACGAATACCTCCAAAAGTAATTTCTTGAGGTCTTATGAAGGTTTGACACTAGCATTGTACTACTTTTGCTTTCCTAAACAATGGTAAAAATCTCAACATTCCAGAACTTCACTCTGTCAGAAAATGTAGGGCCATCGGTAGGGTGACCATATGAGGCGCGTAAAAAACCAGGACAATTTAAAGGGGACTGCCTCTCCCCGTTACCTCTCAATCGACTGTGTTTTATCCAAAGGTTTTCGGTAGTTTCATAGTTCTTGAGTCTGGCAGGCAAAGCTTCGGCAGTAAAACAGTTCTGTGGGTCTGGGAGGAAGAGTTCTATCAGAAATTTTTTCGTGTGAATTCTATCACCGTGCTTTTTCGGATTTACACACACAAACGCAGTTCTTGCTACACCACTACCGGCGAATGTTTCATGATGTTGTCGGAGAAATGGGATATCCTGAATAGAGCAAATGAGACGAAATATTATGAGATCGTTTATGCAGGAACCGGTGGGGAGTTTTCAGCACTAAATACATGTCATTGAAGTAAAACCGAAACATCAACGGTCCCTAGTAGCTTCCCTGCGCTATATCTGGCAATCTCCAATGAAAACCATTTTCTCTCGATCTGAGAGCTAGGATCGAAACAGTTGCAAAACCTACCGTTGATTTCAAATTTCTCCATTTTGTCGATTGCTATATTAAAACCGGCGGATAGTTTGGTGTTGCTAGTATCAGTTTGAGCGCGAATTTCGCACATGGTTTGGCACGTAGGTATCTGGCCTTCATATGTGCACAGCGTGATTTGCGATTTGCTTACACGAAATACGTATTGAAGGATCAGGTATGAAGGAATAGGTTTCGTAACTCGCATTCTCACGATACGAACACCATTGGATATACCTGGAAAAAAGTTTCTCCAGGTTTCAAACTTTCACCGTTACGTGCTCCGACATGATGGTTGTAGTGAATTTTTTGGTAGTACGCGGGGATAGATCGTCCAGACGCACATCAGTCTTATCATCGTCGATCTAAACGGGTATCTTGATTCTAACATTGTCATGCGCAACGACGTGTTGCATGTTGTTTCCGATAGCCAAACTTTGGACATTTTTAAATGCTATCAGTACCGCATTACGAGTATGCGCCTTTATTAATTGTTCCACTTCGCGAACACAAGGATGAATTGGACAAACAATCACTGTATTGTACCGAAGATCGTTCAAATTGTGCTGCTGAGTTTCACGCATTTTTAAATAAACAATCGATACCGCATCGATGAAAGTGACGGTGCTTTATTGTTCACACTGGCTTGGGACGACTGTTATTTTTCGATTGCTATGCTGGCGCGGTACATGTAGATAGCAGACAGTATGTAGAAACATTCGTTTGATTCACTGCACAGTTAACAAGCACACCGATTTAGCTTTCGATTCGATTGAGATGGAAAAATAAAGTTATTAGGAACTGGTATTGATTTTAAAGGGGCTCCATAATCACCAGCTCGAGAGAGCGTTCAACGAGGTTATTCCACGATAGTTATTGATGTTACGCCATTTTACTTTTTATGAAATGGATTTCCAGTAAAACGAAAAACTGCCACTAGCAAGAGCACTCTAGGAGAAGAAGAGTCACCAAAACTTCAATGTATTTAGGTTTTATTAATCACCGCAAAATTGTTATGTATTTGGTTTATTGATTTTCTCAGTGAAATTAAAAAACGAAACCTTCTTTCTTCGTTGTTACGTTACGTTTCGGCCTACTACGCTTCAGCCATCGTCGGACGCCTACAAACATTGAATAATTATTCGAAATAAATGTTTATAGGCGTCCGACGATAACTGAAGCGTAGTAGGACGAAACGTAACGTAACAATGAAGAAAGACGATTTCATTTTTTTTAATTTCACCGAGAAAAATCAGTGAACCAAATACATAAAAACTTCAATGTGTCTTCTCAGATCTACCAAAGGAATTTTTTCGGATCCCGGATTGAAAGACGATTTAAGCCAAGAAGAAACTCTGGTAAACATTATTTCATCGACATTGATTTGTTCGGTTGCCAAAGTTTCTTGCAAACAGACTAAAGCTCATTCATATGCTACATACATACGAACACCTCTTTCTCTTTTCAATTTCCATGTAAAAAAGTTGAAAAATGAAATAACGTGGTACTATCGAGAGAATTAAAAAGGTATCGGATGGTACAATTGGGAGATTCGAGTGTATTAAGTTTTGTTTGTCGAACTCTGGAGCAGAGTGAATAAATCGAAAACTCAATTAGAAATATAACAGGTGTTCAATAAAAAATGATAATGATTTCAATACCTTTCTGTCATTAAAGTAAAGAGTTTTTTCTCTCCAATTGCTCTCTGGACTCCCTAGAAATGGACGGCATGTTTCTTTTCGACGGGTGCTATCAGATTAATCGTAGATGGCGTCGAAACAGCAAGCACTCCGCGAGCGTGTTGTACGGTTTTACAAAACGCATGGCCATCGTGAGAAAATGTTTACGGTAAACCACTTTCGAGACGAAAACGTGCCTGTGAGTACAGTTTACCGGATCCTGGCATCCCTGAACGTGGAGTGGAAGGCCTGTAGTGGCCGTCTGGCGAAGATAATGACGAAGAAGAAGAAGTAATCGTTGAAAGAGCTGTTCGAAAACAAGGACGGAACGAGTTTGCGTGACGCCTGCCGAAAATATCACTGCTCCTATATCTTGATTCACCGAACCCGTTAAGATGGAGGACATCATCTATCGGAAGAAGATTTGTTCCCCCGAGTACACGGAAGAGCAGATAGCGATTGTGAAATCGTAGTGCCGGTGGATGACGAAGAACTATCGCGAGATGTCGTTCGTGCTGGACGACGAAACTTACTTTCCGCTCTCGAAGACCCACATTCCAGGAAATGACAACTACGACAAGTCGGCCCCACCCCTGGAATAAAAGTGACTTGAAAAAATTCCTCTGCGATTCTTGAAAGAATATCACGCGGATCGGAAGTACGTCTTCTGGCTGGACAAGGCGTCTTCCCATTACGCCAAGAAGACGCTGGAGTATCTTGAGCAGAAAAAGATACCGTACGTGCCGAAAGAAAGGAACCCGACCAACTTGCCCCAGTGCCGTCCCATTGGGGATTTTATTGGCTCCCTCAGTGCCCTAGTGTACAAACATACGAAGCAGTTGACCAGTTCCGGAATTGCATCCGTAAGGTGGACGTCAGTGTCGTCCAGCGCTCTTGTGAGAGCATCGCGACTAAGTTTCGTCGTACGGGTGACAAGGGCCCTTTCTCCAATATTCATTGACGTTTTTGGAGAATAAACATTTCGTTTTTAATCAAAAATACATGATTCGTTGAATTTTTTAATGACTGAAAAATTCTCATTTTATTATTTTGAACACCCGTTATTAGGCTTACAGGAGAAAAAACCAGGACAAATCAAGCTTTTTCCTCGACTTCCCAGGACACCAGGACAGCCAGTGCAAAACCAGGACATGTCCTAAGAAACCAGGACGTATGGTCACCCTAGCCATCGGCAGCTAAAACTTCGTAAAATCGCACTCCTGGTTCTTTCTTCAAAATCATCCAGTGCAGTACTCTGCGTCACTCGTTCGAGTTTGAACCGCTCATATGGTAGTCGGTATTTGCCAGTACTGCTGTTCTCCCGTCCATACTTCTTCTGGGTCGCCGATGGATCAATAGCCCTTGTCGTTGTGTTTATTAAATTTATTACGAATAATAAACATGTCGTTTGCCATTTGTATTTTAACCTGATGATGGGAACGTGTCTGATAGGGAGAGTGGAGATGCCAACTTGTCATTAACATTTCGCAGTGAATTTTTTCATATTCATTTGGGATATCTTTTATACTTTTTGTACGCTTTCTGTGTACTGCAAATTTTGGAAATGATTATTGAAGTGTTAATAACAAGCAATTCTCCCGATGGCCTGCTGTTCGGAGTTCAAATTGCTCGTTTCGAATTCTCGGAAATTTGTCGGGGGCGATTTCGTATATATTGCTAAGATCCTATTGTTGATAGATGAATAGATTTCTATTATATTCCAGGCGGTTTCATCCTTTTATGTAATGCTACGCGGAAGAGTAATTATTGAAATGGCATTCATAATTTTATTAGAGGTCGCACACCTGAAAACTTTGATCTAAAATGAAAAGATAAAGCGCGTGAGTACTTCAGCTTAATCACAATATCTACCAAGATATATCCTGATTCATTTCTCTACCTACTAACACCAACCCTATCCTATCAAAGAATTCCTCGGTCATAATAGTGACAAGTGTTGAACTAACATTCCTTCCCTTTCCAAAATTGACTTACATGGGCGTGACCATCTACGTTATTGATCGTACTATAATCATAGTATCTGTAGGTTGCACGTTGAGTATGATGTACTACGGTCAACTAAGCTAAGCTAATACCCATAACATAACTTAGGGAGTCCCTTAAAAAGTACTTTTTCCGCATAGTTTTTAATGTAATTTCTCTTACAAAAGTGATGTTCCTAGCACTTCATGAGCATAATTAGGGGCGACTTCTGCTTAAAGATGTTTTTTTCTTGTATGATTCATAAGTTATATATAATTTTCAATGAAAAGCACGCCCTTTTCAAATATCAATGTCTCAAAAAAGGGCAAACGAAAATAGTGGTAGAACTGGTTCAGGACCAACGAAGTCACTCGCAGTGCCTGCTCTAGCCAACTTGCTCGACCATTCATTTCCAGCATTACCGGAATAACCGGGCATTAATAAAAGGCATTTGAAATTTTGTGTTCTTCGATTTAACCCTAGAACGTTACACTTGCGTTTTCCACCCTAGAACGTTGCACTGGGGTACAAGTGTACCCCACACGTTTGATCGCAATTTTCGCAGGTAAAAATGCAAACAAAAGGATCATTTTCTTCGTTTTTAATTGCGAAAACAGCTGTGTAAATGAAACTACGGAATTTATTGAATCAATGATACATAAATTGGCAGGAACAAAAAAAAATGTGGTTTTGACATTTTTTACAAAAATTGCTATAACTTTGCGAATCTTCAACCGATTTGAAAAAAAATCAAAAGATTCTAAAAGTTAAAAGAATGGTCTAGAAACGGTACAAAACGGAATCTCGATATTTTCGAAAAAGTGCAATTATTTGGAAGAGTGAAAGTTTCAAAATCGTGTTTTGGAAAATACTATGAAATGAGGCGGAAATTGAAATTAAATAAAATATTTCTGAGTAGTAATACAATGGTAACACGCAACGTTACTGTTACAGCAGTTACTGTTCGCAAATTATACTTGCGAGTCTTTCTTTTGAAAAACTATTAAAAATAAACAATAAAACAATAAAAATCAGCAAAAATGAGAACGTTTTACATTTCTTACAAAAGAAATGTATAGGATTCGCTCAAACTTTGACAACTTTTTCCGAGGCCCGGAGGGCCGAGTCTCATATACCAATCGACTCAGCTCGACAAATTGAGACAATGTCTGTATGTGTGTGTGTATGTGTGTATGTATGTATGTACAAAATGTCATGTAATTATCTCAGCAATGGCTGAACCGATCTTAATGAAATTAGTTTCAAATGAAAGGCCTAACGTTGCCATTTGACACTATTATTTTTGATTTTCGATATGTTGTTTACTTTCTGAGATATGGGCGATTTTGTCAAAACACAGCAGGTTTTTTGCAAATAACTTTCGAACAATACAATATTGTCCCACAAACTGCACATAAATAGAAAGCTTGTAAAAATACCTTTCTAACAAGCTATAGATTGTTTAAATCTGTGCATGAGTGGCGGAGATATTAGACATTTTGTATTTTTAGTCCTCGCTTACCAATTTCCACTAATTAAAAATGAGATTGTTTCATACAGAGTTTTGCTTTACTGGTGTTTTAGGGGCAAAACTAAACCGATTTTGAATATCGGGGTATGAAAACACATCTACGTGATTCAAGGAATTCGATGTTGAGAACATTTTGTGAATTACCTTTATAATAAATGAACTATTTCTCAAAAATCAATGTACAAGTTCACTTCAAAGACAAAATAATGTGTTGATAAAGAAACAGTGAATTCTAGTATTCATCCCTTGGATTAGGATTGCGTTCAATCATGAGGTAAATGTTGGATGGTATATCAATACACAGATCAACAAGTAATTCACCTAGTAGTGAGATAAAAGATTTCTCATATAATTATACTCGTGGCGTCACCGAAAGCAACTGTATGTTTGCAGCCCAAAAATCTAGCGATAATTTAACTCTTTTGCGAGATTTAGGTTATACTGGTTATGGCGCAAAAATTACTACTTACATTATTTATGATAAGTATGTAAGAAATCAATATATCATAATAATATACATATAAAAATAATGTCACTGCATTAACCATCATTTGCCATTCCTCACACGCCCCCCCCCCATCTCTCTTTCTCTTTCTTTTTCTCTCTCTGTCTCTCTTCTATCGCATCTATCCAGCTATTCCTGTATGCATTACTAAGTTGTGTGATAAGATTTTCTGCCAATCTGAAATATTTATTAATTGTAATTGCGAAGGTTTGAGAAAACAATACTATGTTTTGTCTGCTGCTACATCAACTCAACTTTAATTCAATTGTATTCAAAGCCTGTATCTACACTATAATTAAGGAAATTCATGGCTATATCAGAAAATATTTGGTTTAACTGGGTAATAGGAAAGTTTGGCGATGGAAATTTTCAAAAGAGACATTCCACGTGCGATATTTAAACTATTCGTATCTCTATTGAATTTTGTATGAAATATATGCTCAAAGACTGAAAGCTGAAGCCAGCAGGATTGGAATTGCCATCAACGTTTCGAAGACAAAATACATGAGAGGAAGAGGTTCTAGAGACGACAATGTGAACCTCCCACCCGAGTTCGGATTGACGGTGACGAAATCGAGATGGTCGACGAATTCATGTATTTGGGTTCACTGGCAACCGAGACAATGATAACAGCAGAGAAATTCAGAGACGGATCTTAGCGGGAAATCGTGCCTACTTTGGACTCCAGAGGACGCTCCGGTCGAACAAAATTCGCCGCCGAACGAAATTAATTATCTTCATGTCGCTGATTAGATCGGTGGTCCCTTACGGCCACGAGACCTGGACTATGCTCGTGGAGGACCAACACGCCCTTGGAGTTTTCGAACGAAAGGTGTTGCGTACCATCTATGGTGGCGTGCAGATGGAAGACGGAACGTTGCGCAGACGAATGAACCATGAGTTGTATCAGCTGCACATTCGTTGTATTGGTACGAACTTTCATGAAAAATAAAACCAAAAAAGATGGAAGCCCTAGAAAGTCCATTGCATATTTATTAGCCTTTTCTCAGAAGATGGGATTTTCAAAAACATTTCAAAACTTTCTGATGCAATGCACTATGGTCCCAAAGCTGTCTTTAGGAAGACAAAACTGTTTGCGCCTAAACCGTTGGTTTTAGATATATAGTATCTTCGGCAAACTTTGTTAGTACTTTTTTGCCGATTTTTTATATTAGTTGATTTAGGGTGGTCCTTGTGGTTAGGGTGTTGAAAGTATCAACTTCTTTGATATGTAAAATTCAGCTACATAATGTTCTACAAAGTTATAAATCAATCAAATTGAAGCAACTTTCCTGAAGAAATTATGTGGCTATCTCTAATGGTTCATGTGCTATGATTTTTGCAATATTTAAGGTGGGGTGGCTCTTTAAAAATTGGTTTTCTATTAATATCTTTTTATGTGTTAATTTCTCGCTAATACCTTGTCCTAGAGGTTTTTAGAACTTTTATAAATACACATTTTTGCCGAAGCAATGAAGTTTTTATCTCTTTTGTTTGCATAGTTACAGGCGATTTTCAGAACAAAAATGGTTTTTTTCAAAGATTTATATCTTCCAACGTTGCAAATGGATTTTCAATCTTTTAATTTCATTTGAAAGATCGGAACTTTTGTAGTTTTTGGTGCAAAAACTGCGGGAGCATTATTTCTGTAAAAAAAAATAATTAATTTTTGAAAATGGTGTATTTTTCAACAAAAATCGTTCATAACTTTTCAAATAGACGAGATAATAGCTTTGTTACTTCAGCAAAAATCTTCTCCATGCAAAGTTCTAAAAGTGCTGCAAACAAAGTATTTACGATAAATCAATGTATGAAGTGACAAATGAAAAATAGTGATTTTAAGAGGTCACGTTTTCATCGCTCAATCTCTTATGGTAAAATCAACTGAGAAATAGTCAATGTGTGTTATACTGAAAATCTATTGAATATGTGACACTGTTTGAAAACACAAAAATTAACCGTACAACTACTTGTTAGCGTGAATTCAGAATAGTACTATAGCGTACTATAGTAAACTCTATATAAAAGTTATCTATTACGGAGCCAATAAAGCAAGTACCGTCATCATGCATTATATAGATGCTAGGGAAATATGCTTTATTAGTTATTTTACCAGTTCGCGGTTAGCGATTTTAAGACCTCTTACTTTTATTTGTTTTGAAGTAATAAAAAATTGAGAATCTTTCCTTAACTTACCCACAGCCGCCATTATAGTCGATAATTAATTTATACTTTCAAACATTGCATAAATGTTGGAAAAGCATACAATAATTTCCGCTGCTATGAATAACAAACTCGTTTCAAGATTTTATTTTGAGATAACAAGACGTGAACTAAAACATTTTCTTTCTAACACTCGTTTTGAGTCCAAACCAAAAAGGATTTACTCAAGTGAGCATAGATAACTTTTGTTGGCCGATTTATAATTAACGATAGTTTGCAGCTAACACTACTGTAAATCCACTGTACTATTTAGATGTACGGTAGATTGTTCTTTCAAAAACGTTTACAAATCCAATAGAATTGCCATGACATTCGGTATTATCACACTCAATGACTATTTCTCGGTTGATTTTACCATAAGAGATTTAACGTTGAAAACGTGACCCCTTAAAATCACTATTTCTCATTTGTCACTTCATACATTGATTTATCGTAAATACTTTGTTTGCAGCACTTTTAGAACTTTGTATGGCGAATATTTTTGCTGAAGTAACAAAGTTATTATCTCGTCTATTTGAAAAGTTATGAACGATTTTTGTTGAAAAATACACCATTTTCAAAAATAAATTATTTTTTTACAGAAATAACGCTCCCGCAGTTTTTTCACCAAAAACTACAAAAGTTCCGATCTTTCAAATGAAATTAAAATATTGAAAATCCATTTGCAATGTTGGAAGATATAAATCTTTGGAAAAACCATTTTTGTTTTGAAAATCGCCTGTAACTATGCAAACAAAAGAGATAGAAACTTCATTGCTTCGGCAAAAATGTGTATTTACAAAAGTTCTAAAAACCTCTAGAACAAAGTATTAGCGAAAAATTAACACATAAAAAGATATTAATAGAAAATCAATTTTTAAAGAGCCACCCTACCTTAAATATTGCAAAAATCATAGCACATGAACCATTAGAAATAGCCACATAGTTTCTTCAGAAAGGTTGCTTCAATTTTATTGATTTTTAACTTTGTAGAACACTATGTAGCTGAATTTTACATATCAAAGAAGTTGATACTTTTAACACCCTAACCACAAGGACCACCCTAATTCAACTAATATAAAAAATCGGCAAAAAAGTTCTAAGAAAGTTTGCCGAAGATACTATATATCTAAAACTAACGGTTTAGGCGCAAACAGTTTTGTCTTCCTAAATACAGCTTTGGGACCATAGTGCAATGGTTTTCAAATTCGTACAATCCGCTTTATTCATTTTCTTATTCAAAAATGTTTTTGGCTTCAAATATATGACCATTTCATTTTAATTAATTATTTCATTCCGCATTTATTCGTTTTGTTCATCTGCGTTCATTTTACTTATTTTATTCGTTTCATTCTTTGGAATCACTCTGATCAGTTTATTCTTTTTGTACATTTTACTCATATCATTCATTGTTTTCATTGTATGCATTTTATTATTTTTTTCCAGTTTATTCATTTTGTTCAGTTTCTTCATCTTAATAATTTGACTACTTTTTCAGTTTTAATCATTTCATCCAAATAATTTATTTGATTCAATTTATTTCTTTATATTAATTTATAACCTTTTACTGTTGTTCAATTTTTCATTTTAATCAATGCATTTAATTCTGATCATTTTCTTCTTTTTATTCATTTTATCACTTTAGCTCATTTTGTTTATTTGATTCGTTTGTTTTATTTATGCATTTCATTCATTTTTTACTTTATTCATTTTGTTCATCCATTCTTTTTATTCATTTGATCCATTTCATTAATTTGATTCATTGTATTCACTGGATGAATTAAATCAATTTGATTCATTTGATTCATTTAATTAATTTGATTCATGTGATTCATGTGATTCATTTGATTCATTTGATTCATTTGATGTGTAAGAAATGTCTCATCTCACTGCTAGGTGGATTAAATCGGTTTTTTTTCTACTTTAAAATTAAATTAAATTAATTGAATAAATGATTAAAAACGATTATATAATACTAATTGTTACTTAAGTAGGAAAACAACCAGTATTTAAACTGGTATTTTCACGAATCATATTTCCACTGACAGCACGAAACCTGACGAAACACTAACGGCAACCGTACACTGGGGTACAAATGTACCCCACGCCAACTTTGACACCTACTTCCACGAAGGCTATAAGCAAACTGGCTATACCACCTTTTTCTATTCTTACTAGAAACTCTAAATTGAATTATGGATAGGTTCCCAGGTCAGTAAATGCCGCCCCAAAGAAGGCGTGGGGTACATTTGTACCCCACTGCAACGTTCTAGGGTTAAGTTCGACATGCGATTACTAATTTCGATCTTGAATCTGCCGAACAAAGTGCTTTCAGGGCAGCCTGACTGTTAGAGCAAAAATACATTCTGTTACCGCAAATTCTCTGCCGACACGGAATCGCGACGATTTCTGCTTGGAATACGCTACAGTATCTACCAAGCAAATGAAATTGTTCGAATCTCATTTCACGACAATGGACACGAGCACCAGCTCAGCCCTCCAATAAAGAACCGTCAGTATGACAAACTACCTATATTTCATATTGTCGCTCCAAACAGCTATACAACCTCGCGAGAGATTCTCATTTAAGGTTTTAAAAGAAAATGTACATGGAAATGTAAGGTCACTGGGAGCAAGTATATACTCATCCCAAGTAACCATTTGGAACCACAGTCTTGTGTGGCTAGTTGCACGATCTGTTAGGTTACTATTTCAGAAGCCAGTAACCTTAAGACGGTATGGACAAGAAAGTGCATCGTATTTCAAAAACACATATAGCGATTTTATGTTCAAGAGTTCCTCAAGAGAAATAGTAGGTGCTGTCGCGAACGCACCAGTCATCGCCCTCAACATTATCCTATCTGAAGATGACTCGACTTTGATTGGGTTATCGTAACTTCTCTCTTCTGCCACCACACTATGTACCCGTACGCCAGTATAGGTCTAACAATTGTTGTGTAGATCCACTGAATGTACTTGGGTTTGAGTCCCCAAGTTTAGCCGAAAGTGCATCTACATTTGACGAAGGCACCGCAAGCTTTCTCGACTCTGAAACCGATGTGAGCTGACAAATTTTGTTTTCAGTCAAGAACTACGTACTTAACTTGATCTGCGACAATAATTTTAGAGTCGTAGAACTGCAACGGGCGAGCTCCGGTTGTAATCTATCATTGCGTGAATATCATCATCTGTGTTTTATTTGGATTGACCGATAGTCCAATATGAAAACACCATTGCTCAACAATACATATGACTTACTGCATCAAATCAAAAATGTGTGATCGGTGATCATTATATGATAATCATCGGGAAAACCATATATCGGACTCCAAGCTCATTAATTTTCCTCAACAAACCATCGGTAACAAGGTTCCGTAGTATTTCACTTCAGCTGCTATTGAATTGTTTGTCGATCGGAGGTTCGGTTCCGGAGTAACGGTTAGAAGAGCAACCACACAGCTTATTTCCATATAAACTGGCGAGCACCATGGCTGGCGAGCCATTGTATATAGGTGCAAAGTGTACTAAGAATGTAATATACATTTTCACAATTATATTGATCCTAGCCAGCCATGGAATCGTAGTTTGGAGAAATGAGTAAGGTGCAATTGAACCACTAGTATATTAAAATAGCACATAGGTAACAAGCATCTCGGTCTTGGTTCATACGATAAGTTACCGCTAAATCTAGCAAAGTGATTGATTTCGAGGACTGCGTAATTTACCAAAATCTTCGCAATTCCACAGGGATTGTAGAAAATGCGCTTGCAATAGTCAAATTTGAATATTGTAAGTCATGAAAAAGGTATAATTTACCCCACCAACCCTCCCCTAGTGTATTAAAATAGCACATAGGTAACAAGCATCTCGGTCTTGGTTCATACGATAAGTTACCGCTAAATCTAGCAAAGTGATTGATTTCGAGGACTGCGTAATTTACCAAAATCTTCGCAACTCCACAGAGATTGTAGAAAAGGCGCTTGCAATAGTCAAATTTGAATATTGTAAGTCATGAAAAAGGTATAATTTACCCCACCAACCCTCCCCTAGTGTATTAAAATAGCACATAGGTAACAAGCATCTCGGTCTTGGTTCATACGATAAGTTACCGCTAAATCTAGCAAAGTGATTGATTTCGAGGACTGCGTAATTTACCAAAATCTTCGCAATTCCACAGGGATTGTAGAAAAGGCGCTTGCAATAGTCAAATTTGAATATTGTAAGTCATGAAAAAGGTATAATTTACCCCACCAACCCTCCCCTAGTGTATTAAAATAGCACATAGGTAACAAGCATCTCGGTCTTGGTTCATACGATAAGTTACCGCTAAATCTAGCAAAGTGATTGATTTCGAGGACTGCGTAATTTACCAAAATCTTCGCAATTCCACAGGGATTGTAGAAAAGGCGCTTGCAATAGTCAAATTTGAATATTGTAAGTCATGAAAAAGGTATAATTTACCCCACCAACCCTCCCCTAGTGTATTAAAATAGCACATAGGTAACAAGCATCTCGGTCTTGGTTCATACGATGAGTTACCGCTAAATCTAGCAAAGTGATTGATTTCGAGGACTGCGTAATTTACCAAAATCTTCTCAATTCCACAGGGATTGTAGAAAAGGCGCTTGCAATAGTCAAATTTGAATATTGTAAGTCATGAAAAAGGTATAATTTACCCCACCAACCCTCCCCTCCTAACATACCATTGTTTTAAAATCGCCTAGGACAGGAACCCAGTGGATAAACTTCTGGCTTAGAAACTTTAATCCGCCGGATACCACAATACCTCTAGGCTGAATTACTCGAGAAATCAACCTACTAGTGGACCGCAGTCATGCTAGTTTCGATTGGATCAAACCTGGATTTTGGATTAATTTGTTTAGAATAAAAATAAATTAAACAAATGAACACTAACTTTTCACCGTAGTGTGTGGATCATTGTACTACTAATTAAATGAATTTGAATGCTTGTGTTTCGTACTCTACTCGTAAGTAACGGACACCAATTTGCTGTCAGACCAGAAATCCAAGCTGACACCAATTTGGCGCCAGTTAAACAATAAAAACTGGCTGGTCCCGAGTCTGACAGCAAATTGGTGTCAGTTACTGACGAGTTGAATACGAAACACAAAACTCCATCTTTTCTAAGTTAGGTGTTGTGCCGTTATGTGCATATCAGATCACTTTCTTTTATTTCTTTCTAGGAATACAAAAGTTGCAATGAATTATGTTATTATTCTGAGAACCATACGAATATACAAATATGAAAATATTATTGAATATTAGAAAAAACTATCAAGTTAACCAGTATATAATCTTTGAACCAATTTTATATTTAGAAAATCGTAAAAGACTGAGACTATTGAATCTGTCCCAAATCCTCGCGATTCATTAAATCCAGTCACATAAAACGCTCCAAATACGTGAAAATAGCAAAATCTCGAAATCCGGTCTACCTTAACAAACGTAAGTGACCTACGCTTAAAACGAATAGGCACTTAAATTGCCACGGTCAGCGTTGGCTTGGCATAGACCCAGTTAGTAGTCAATTTAGACGAAAACGCTACGTGGGTTTCCCACACGTTGTTGTTTAACGGTAATTGTCACGGTTAATCAGAAAAAAATATAATTGAAACCATATCGCAAAAACGAATCATAGATCAAACCCGAGCTAATAACAAGCATCGTTAATCAGAGGCAAAGGTCACGTTGCGGCAAAGCAGCAAAATACTGTACTTTAAGTGGACAGCCCACATCACAGAAAGTGCACCATTACCAGCATCTGATAACATTGGTATATCGGCAGCAACACTGTCCAATGTTGGGATCGACCTGAGCATAAATGAATTTTCAATTCTCACTTTACTCTTTCCTGGCTTGATGGGCGATATAGAGATATGCAATTTTCTTTTATGCAATAAGCGCTGTTTGCATAACCCTACGAACATAGGCAGAACCACATATTTGCAACGCGATATTGTACCGTCTTACAGCGCCGGTGGTAATAGTCCCTTTGCAGTTCATCGTTTTCCGTGCGCTGACTCAAGTTTTGATCCATGCGCTAGCTTTGTAAGGATTAGTACGCGAACAGTTTCATTGTGACACTTGAACGATTCGATTAAATTAGTGTGAAGTTTCATTCAAAGGCGCCTTGAATATTCCTTGATTAAGCGAGACTGGAACAAATTGATAGGCAAGTCGGGCAGTGAATTTGAGCAATACCGCGAGAACGTGACTCGGAGATTATACAGAGACTAGAAACATAATTAAATTCTTAAATCATAGAGAATGGTAATCGATTGAGAGTTGTTACAAAGAAGCACAAGTTTTTCTCACATTTCACTGATTTTAACCAGACGGGAAAGCCTCTGGTCGATCTCTTTTCTTCAGACGAGCCCAAAAAGGAGAAACTCACTCTCGCTCATTTATTTTGTTCAACTTTTATGCTCTTCCTAGGCCGGCAGGCAGTTGGCGAAGTGCAGCGAATGACGTAGACGATCGAGCCCCAGCTGATCTAGGAGCTTTGGAACCAAAAACTCAACCAACCACCTTCACTTCATTTTTGATTCGATCGTCGAGGCGTACGAACGCGTGACCACCTTCGCGGGCGCGTGCACATGCGGGTTAAACAGCATCTATAGTGTATGCTAGTGATTGCATAATTTTCGCGGGTTTTATTTCTAAGGTTGTAGTTACTCGGATGACTGGCGATTAGCTAATGTTTCAAATATCGATGAAAAACGGTGCTTACTTTGGATTATCACGCATATTGGGCAGGGTTCAGCAGCTGGCGATATCCCGTTAGGGTATGTGGTTCAACGAGTGATGGAAGAAGTTGAGTGATGTTCCAGCGAAGTTAGTGTTCAACAGAAGAATGGTGTGCACATAATATCGTTCGAAAGGAACTGTTTTTGTGGATCGTTTCGTCAACAGTTACTGTTACAAAAACGGGAACAATGGTGATACCAGGAATCCCATTCGTGAAACTAGTCCCGTTGCTGGGAGGATCAGCGCTGAAAGCTGCACCAGCCGTGACCGCGGTCACGGCTACGGTCGCGGCTGCCATCAAAACCGCCACCACAATAGTGGGTGTGGGAAAACTTGCCATCGTACCGATACTGATAGCATCGTTAGCTTACTACAACTATGACCTGTTTGACCCAGAGAATCGACCGTTCAACATGAAGCATGTAGAGCGAGAGTACGATTTCATTGTCGTTGGAGCAGGATCAGCCGGCGCAGTCGTAGCTTCGCGGTTATCAGAGATCAACGATTGGAAAGTGTTACTGCTGGAAGCCGGTGGCCACGAAACGGAGATCTCTGATGTACCGATACTGTCCCTATATTTGCACAAAAGCAAACTGGACTGGAAGTATAGGTATGTGATACGGTTATTTAAGTAAGGTCAGGAGCACGTTATTTTGTTTTAGAACTCTTTCTGCAAAATGTGTGAGCAAAAAATTCTGTTCAATCGAGAGTCCAAATGAGTTGAACTAAAACTAACCCTTACTTTTAACTGTTCAGTTTGCCAGGCGGTTGTGCGACCCAAGCTAACTTCTATATGGCAGCAACAAATCTAGCTGGCTCCAGTGTTGAAAAGACATTCACGCAATGCTGACAACATGCATACTAACTTCAACTATTCATTTCAACCTTCATAAGTGTCTTAGGATTGCCAACAAGCGAAAACACGATGTGCCTTGATCTGTTAAAGAACGGATTAATTTTTCGAATGAATGTGGCACGATCGAATACGACAACAGCTTGAGCAAATCACAATCGAAAGATCCATTGGTCGCAATGCAGAATAAGGCGGAATAAGACAACGGTCGAAAGCGATTACAAAGAACCTATTGTTCCAAATTAATAATTTATATAATTGTTCATCAAGCTGATGTACTGCATACAATTTTGTTTGCAAAAGTAATTATGAAGATTGTGCGTGTGGAGAAATAATATGGTTGACAAACAAACCGTGGCAATTATGCAGAATTTTAAGGGGTTGTATATATTTATATTTATTTATTCGATCTTCGGCAGATACCGTACAGATTAAGTGTAAATGACTTATTGTTATAGTGTTAAAAGCTTATAATTGCTGACATTTAACTAGATTTAGTAATATGATAGTCAAAGAGTTCGAAAGGTTTGTTAAATTTGCGGCAACATCTATCTACCGGATTATTCTGGCCGTATGCTATACGATGCCTAGGAACCCATAAAAGCAGTCGATTTCTTATAACACGAGAAGCAACAAACAAATTAATCCTTGAAAGAATATCGGGACAGTCGATATTGCTCGACAACATATCGAAAATGAACATTTTTTGCAAGAAGCTAAGACGTGACTCAAATATTCGTTTTCATTTTAAAAAGAGAAAATCGTTCTCTGCATCCATTTTTGGTAAATTTTGCAGAAGTCCGTGCATGATTATGTAGGGTAAACGAGCCCTTATCTATCTCCATGTCATATTATTCCGTTGCTAATATTGTTCTTGAAATCTAGTCTACTTATCCAGAAACAGCATATATTTTTATTGCAGTCCCTCTAATTATAAGTTTTGCAATGTTCACGATAGTTTATTTTCCCTACCGTGTACGAGGTCCTCAAACGCGTTTATAAACGACGAAGTGTGGCCTGGGTAGAATAATCGATCGATAGACTATTTCGAAGGCATTTCGAACAATCAAGGAAAACTTCGATATCTCGGTTTGGTGTATCACCACTCGCAGTACCCTCCAAAGGTTTGTCTTCTGGAAGAGCACCATTCTTTTTGTGCCTGCAAGCAACCAATAAGAACGCAGAACCTAGTGGCCAAAACATACACTAGGACGATGTACTAGCGGTACTAGAAGGATGCTGGAGTTAACACGAGATGATGCCACCTTCAAGTTATGCTTGCGTTTGCTTGAAAACTATGTATCTGGCAAGAGGTTTGCAGTTGTGAAGGAAAACCTTAGGGTTCTCATCAAGAACGAGACAATGCACAGTGGTTTGTGTTGCCAAAATCGTGCGATCTATTAATTACGCCTAAATTGTTAAATGTGGGTCAACGACGTCTTCGGAGGAATTTGTGAACATTATAAATTATTATTTTAATGATTAATCTCCCTAAAAGTGAGATATATTTACCAACTTCCATGCAAGTGCAAATATTATAATTATGTCTTCGGTAATGTTGTTGAGCTAGCCTTTGCCAGCAACTTTGCTGAAGGCACAAAATTTTCATCTTTGATATCTTCAACATTATTACTGGTTGTTTGTGGATGATCCCTTTAAAGCCAATATATTAATACAACTTTTTAAACATCATTCTGACTAGTTTGATATGCTCCGTAAAATGGTTTGAATTACCAAAATGAACAAGTTTCTTTATTACAACAATGCATTATCTCGGGTATTTTCAAAATAATATGGCATTTTTTGAAAAATAAAGTGCTTTCAATTGTGATTGGTTGTTAACTTGAAAACGGCTGAGTTTACGTCAATAGTGTCTTCGGACTAATCATCGAAAATCGCAAGGTTTGACATTTGCCGCTATGATTTTCGTGATTGGTCCTCCCATAAGTGAGATGCTTTAACCAAATTTTTCTTGGTAAAGGAAATGAGCTAACGTCTTTGGAAAAGTTGTGAAGATTGCTTTCGTGAATATTTTTTCTGCATACACGAAGTCTTTTCTTTAAATGCTTAAAAAGTTATAACTTGTTATATTTGTATGACCTAAAAATATTTTTTAGAATATCTTTGCAGCTATCATTCCTACGGGTGTCATATAGGGGAGACCGGGGTTAGTTGGCGGTGTTTTCAGTTGTCATTTTTTACCACTTTGATGTAGCTAGATTTTGAAAAAAAGACCACGTGGCATGGAAGAGCAGACTGTTGGCAACATCTCTGATTTTTATTAAAATGTTTGATGCATTGTCTCCATTTTTAGGTACAAAAATATGCAACGCGGAAAACCCGCCAACTTATCCCGGCCCCAGGGTAAATTGGCGGTATGTACAGGTACACCAAAAAATAAGCAATCAAATGGAGAATCAAATACTTCATGGGTCCTTTTGAAACGTGCTGAATGTCTTTTCAAGAAAACTATACATAAACCGTCATCTGTTATTATATTTCAGTCCCAATACCCCGGAATATTGACTTTGACGCGTACTCCATATTCAAAAGCTAATATTCGAAATTCTTCAGGCGATTGACCGAAGTAAATGTTTTCTGCGTTGACCAGATACACAAGAAAAAGATTTTCTTACTTTGGAGTGAATTCCAGAAATAAACATTTTTGATGACTATTTTAGTATCGCAAACTTGCCCCACGAGCAGCACCGCCAACTTACCCCAACCGCATATTTTATGAAAAACTATTTAAAATAACTTTCGTTTGTGGATAGATGTAATATCTATACGGATACAGAAAGCTCATTTCACGCACCATCGAAAAATATAATCATTCGGGAAATAGATTGAAAATAACCCTAAATAACATAAAGTGTTTAAAATTTAGGAAATTTACTTGAGGTGGTCGAAAACACAATATCGCCCACAACCTCCACAAAACAAAATATTTTGCAACCAAAACACATTGGATAATGGGTTTCACAAAACTTGAGGTACATAACGATAGGCAGCGCTATATGTCTAATAGAAATGGAGAAAAAGGGATTCCGCCAAACTTACCCCAATCGTCAACTAGCCCCGGGCTCCCCTATTCTACGAAGTTCTTTCAATCGTCAAAATACAGAATTTTTATTAACGTATAATTTTTGTTATCTCGAGTATTTTCGAAGATACTGGAAATTTTTTTGAATAACAATAGGTTTTTCACAACATCTACATCTTTACGGGAGACAATATGAGACAAGCGAACTCTATTGAGTTTAACAGAGTCGATGTAGCATCATTAATTGCAACTAAAGGTTGCGTTTTAGCCCGTTCAAAAGTTATTACTTTTAAAACATTTGCTAATTTTACCAAATATTACCTAGTAACTTCTAAGTCGTAAGAGATAGACCAATAATCTCTTCTGGAAAGATATGTATTTTGTGAAGACAAAAAAACTTTCTGGAAGGTACCAGAGCTTTATCTACGATATTTAAGAAGTTATGTTGAAAAAACGTTTTAAAGGGGTCATTCACCAACAACGGTCAATAACTTCAAGTGTACTATTAATAGAGATTTTTGGTCTTCAGTAATGATGTTCGTAAAAACACGTTGAACATTTCTGAAGACTTCATCTTGTTTTTCATACTTTGAAAAAAAAATTAGCAAATATCTCACTTCAATGGGGATTAATCACTTTAACTATATCATCAGATCATCATGTCTTCAGAATATATTGGCTCAAATGGCACGTTCCCCGAACATAGTCGGGGATTTGTGCTGTACACTTTATTGTTTCGTGTGAATACTTTTTCGCACGTATTTGACGATAAAAACCACTCCCAAGTAACAATTGAAGTTTTATAGCACGCTACAAGTGCAATCTAAGTTTTTTCAGTGGCTATAAATTTATCATAAAACCACGATTGTTACTAGGGCTGTGGAATGGCGAGGTAAGAGTGCTTAGTGATCCGTACTACCGCATTAAGGGGGCAACCTGTTTTAAAAGATCGAAAAAAATCCACAAGGTATGATGATTAAACTATATTCATTTGTTTTCAGGTATCTTTCAAAGGGCTTACAATAGCGCCATGATGTTAAAAGAAGAGTTACAGGAAATTTTACGTGAATTTTTAAAATACTTATTGTTCTTGATGGAGAAACGCGAATAACTTAGGAAAAAGTCGTAATAAATCAAAATAATAATTTTTGTTGTAACTAAATTTAAAATAACTCGAAATTTTTGAAATTTGCAGTGCGAATTAAAAAAATTAAAGGGTTGTGTACAGCACGCAACCACGGTGACATTGAAAATGCAACTTTTTCAAGAGCGTGCGTGACTTCAATAGAAATAGGTTACAGCACATGCTAGCTTACTCCCCCATTCCATATGTTACACTTACATGCTCTCTACTATGCTTTTAATCTAATCGATTATTTAAATTAATTAATTATCTCTTAGCAACACTCAGCGCTCTACCGAGGGAAGCCCACGCTCTCTAGATTAAATATTTGGTTTTCCAACGAAATATGAAATAGTATTTTCCAATTAAATTTTCCATTATTTATTTTCTCATAAAACGTTTATTTGACACGGCATTTGCAAAAAATTTTTAGGCCTGTGTTTCTTTTTTACATAATATGTTACAAAACTATCACGTTATAGTATAAATCCACTTCCTAATACTTATGTTCCAGTTTTGAAATTTTAAATTGTATATTATAGAACTGTTACAATTATAAATCTAGAACTGTTCCACAGAAGTTACAAACGTGTTTCAAATGAAGCAATAAAGAAAACGGCAGCGTATACCTGTTTTAAAGTTTGAAATAAAAAAAAACGCTCTGTGACTGTTTCCGTTCCAATTTTGCTTTGAACCTCCTACATAAAATACTTGGCTATTTAATATGCCCTAAGGAAGTGTACGATATAAAATACTGATGCTTGTAAACCAGTGATAAAACCAAACGATGTTTTTTCTTAACCATTTCTTTTAGGTAGACTACCAAAGATCGCCTTAGTTTAACCTTTTACATTTCTTATAAAAGAAATGTATAGAATTCGCTCAAACTTTCAAGATTTTTTCCGAGGCCCGGAGGGCCGAGTCTTATATACCAATCGACTCAGCTCGACGATTTAGGACAATGTCTGTGTGTGTGTGTGTCTGTGTGTGTGTCTGTGTGTGTGTGTCTGTGTGTGTGTGTCTGTGTGTGTGTGTGTGTGTGTGTAACGGACAAATTCTCATTCGTGTTTCTCAGCAATGGCTGAACCGATCTTATCCAAAATGAAAGAACTAAAAAACAGTATGAACGCTATTAATTTGTTTTTGATTCTGATGTTTAGTTTCCAAGATATGAATGTTTGAATGCGTAAAAATGGCATTTTTTGCAGTTTTTTTGAATTATCTGTCGAAATTGACAATATAGATTAACAATTTATATGTTTTTCGACAGCTTCAACGAATACCTTTCGAACAAGCTATAGATTGTTGAAATCGGACTATTATCAAAAGAGATATTTAACATTAAATGCGGACGAAAGATTTTTATCATTTCCCATTGCCAGAAATATGACCAAAAACATGTAATCTATTATTAACGCCAAAACGGCTTATTTTGGGTCAATAGTATCTTCGGAGAATATAATGGAGGCAATATGCCCTTTCTTTTGGTATTGTGCTTTTGCTGATTAATCCCCCTATGAGTGAGATATTTTCACAAATTTTCTTGGAAGTGATTATATCGAAATGATGCCTTTAGCAAATTTGTAGCTCTTACTTTTGCGAATAACTTTGCTAAAGACTTTAAATATCTATTTTGAATACTTTAAAAGTTATGGCTTGTTGTTTGTGGATTACTCTTTGTCACCTATTTATTGTTCAATATAGTAATAATCCATTGAAATAAGCTAAACATTATTTCGATAAAACGAATTTTGTATTTCATTTTTCTACCTACAACCGCTAGAAATAATCACCGAACACTTCCAAGTTGTCTGGAAGGAACTTGATAACTTATCAGTACAAAAATGTTCATTTGTGCGAACCTTCTGACTGCAATTTTTCTAACTTATGACCATCGGATCGATCTGAAACATATCGGAAAATGAAAAGCGAAGTAAATAACTCCAAGCAACGGCGTAGCCAAGAGAAGGTTTTGGGGTTTAACACCATACAACTTCCCCCCCCCCCCACCACACAAAAAAGAATTGGATTGAAGTTGAAAATTTATTGATGCAGACTGATTTAATTCAATATTACAATAACAATTATCTGATCCGTAGATTGATTACCTGTTGTTGTAAACATCATGAGGACTTTTGATAAATTGTCGGAATGGGGTCTTGATATGTAATTGATCTAGTAGTCTTGATTTCACAGTTGTCTAATAGCATCAATATCAAATTCCTGCCTGAAAACATTCCAATAGAAAATTCCAGAGTTCTGTAATCAATCATAATCCTCAGATTTATTTTCAAATTGAGCTCGTTTTTGTAGAGATGTACTGTAATAAGGGTCTTTATTTAATAGTAAGCGAAGTTAAATGTATAACTTTCAACATTTGCTAAAAATGTTTTTGCCTTTTTCAAACACTCTAAAATTCGTCAATCTAATCCCGACCCGGAGGGCCAAGTGTCATATGCCAATCGACTCAGTTCGTCGAGATCGGAAAATGTCTGTGTGTGTATGTATGTGTGTATGTGGAAAAAATATGACCTCTGTTAATCAGAGAAGGCTGGATCGATTTGCACAAAGTTGGTCTCAAACGAAAGGTACAACCTTCCCATCGGCTGCAATTGAATTTTTTATTGACTGGACTTCCGGTTCCGGAGTTACGAGTTGAAGAGTGCAATTACACAGCAAATTCCCATATAAACTGAAAGGAAAAATTTTCAAGATCAAATTTGTATTTTTGATGCCAAATGAATTTAAAATGCATGAAACATTGAGATGTTTGACAAAAATTGACTTTTTTGGACTTTGGTACATTTTTGCCTTTCTCATATAGAAAGGTTATGCAATCACTCTAAAAATCGTCAATCATACCGGCCCGGAGGGAGTATGCAGTGAGGGGTTGCTACTTTAAAATTAAAACTAGTTCAAAAAATTTTAACAAGTCCGGCAGAACCCGGACCTCCCGGATCTTTTTCCATGATCCGCCGCTGGTTTCAAGCGATGTTTCAGTATCACATAGTATCTCAAGATCGTGGCTGTCGATCCATTGTATGTATGTGTATATCGTACTGAACATGTAATATTCATTTCCACCTTTGTATTGAACATAACCAGCCATGGAATCGTAGTCTGGACAAATGAGACAAGCACAATTGCACCACTAGGTGGATTAAAACAGGTTTATATTTTTGGAATGCGTCGAGTTGAGACGAAAACGTAATATGATTAATAACGAGGATAACACTTTCCGAATGTAGAGAAATTTATGAAAAATGACGATTTCCATTCGACTCTAGCAGGTTCTGATCGATTTTGATGAGCATTTGATTTTTGTTGTATGACCAATTATATGTATAGGTCAAATGTTCAAAAACAGTAATTTAAGGTCAAGATAACATCATTTTCAAACCGCCAATTTCGGAGGTTTAGTATCTTCGATGAGTTTTACAAACGTTAAACAGCGCATCATTTTATATAATAATTTTGGTGGTATATCGTCCAAGAAGTATGTATGGTGAATTTTATTCATGAACTCTGTTACTATTTTCTGAAAAATTAATTCTGCATAATTTTAAAACTTCAAAAATCACGGTTTCGGAATTATGCCGTTTGGACAGTATGATCGATTTTCACCAAACCGAATTTCTGGCTACGCCGCTGATTTCAAGTAAGTAGAAACAAAGTCGTTCTACACTCGTTCAAAAGAAACTTCTTCGAATGCTGAATATCTATTATAACACATTGAAACCCCGATTTTATCAGCCAAATATGAACATATGTTTGGTGGGCTCTAGCAGACGAACAAGACTGAATTCGAGTAAATCCTTTCTGGAGCATGTTTTCCTTATCACGAAGATATGCGAAATATGCGAAAATAAAAAGATCATCATAATCAGAAATAGTTATCAGACTACAACAAAGGGACGAGAAGAATATTTTAACAGCTTCAGTTTATTATAAAGAAAAAAAAATTGCCCGATTTCGTCAATGTCCCCATTTTGTCAGCCTAAAATACACCATGAGACTGATAAAATGGGTCTTTATTGTATGTATTATTCGCTGTGTTTCACATTAATAGGTACATTTCTTTTTTGGAGATTTTTTTATCGCATCGAACTACAACAATTTTTAGGGAGTTTTCAAGGGGTTATTTTATAGACTTCTTCCAAAATTTGGCGAACCTATTCCAATTCGTATACCAATTAATTGGTATACTCAAGGGTTTATATGTTGCAGATAGAAAAAATACTGAAATTTTCAGCTTTTTCCTACACAATATTAGGAAAGCTTATTAAACAATCTTTCCTAATAAGTTTGTGAAAATTATAAACTATTTGAAATTTTTTAATAGTTTTATTTTTTATTTAACCGTGATTCTTTAATAAATAGTGACCATCGCTTCACAACGTAGTCTATTTTTCATGGCTTGCGGTGAGCACGATTTCTCGAATTGCTGAACTGAAAATTATGGAATAGAAATTAATTTTAAGTATTCTTTACAGATTTAGCTCGCCGCGCAGATAACTCTGAAATAGACCCGCTGGTGCCCTAAGACGATTTCGCTAGATTTTCAGAGCACTGTGCACCCAGTGCATTAACGCAAGTGACGGAAGGTTATCGAAAAGTTTCGTGAAAATGAAAATTCCAGTAATGATGATGATTTTCCCAAACGGTTCGTTTTCGAGAGGTTTTTATTTGTTCTGTGACATTAGGATTAGCGATAATAATTCAAATCAAGGATACTACTAGGAAGTTTCCTTTGGAAAAAGTCGATGTCGAAGTAAAATTTGGAACTTCAGAGATAGCGTGATATCAGGAAGTGCGATTTCATTTCAACGCTTTTTTGTGGAAAGGGCGATACTTTCAAATGTAAACATAAGGCTTTTTTCATACATGCGAATGAGGGTTTTGAAACGCAACAAATTAACCTAAAAATTTGGATTCTACGATATTGCTTTCTTAAACTACAGCAAAAAATACAACGGGCGAAACTGAATTTTTGTTTGTTTACTTAAAGTTTCTCCCTCCGCGTTCAATGCAAACAAACAGAGCGATACTTTTTGTGCTAGCAGTTTAGAGACGAAACTGTTTTTCGTATTTTTTTAGGATTATCAAGCTGATACCAGCTATAAATAGTAACAATGATCGCTATTGAAAGAACCCGGACGAAATCGGTGGTGTAAAACGGTAGTTATTGTAAAAAACGTAAGGGCGATACTTCAATGCTGATAGGTGGGACCGAAAAAGTAAACAATCGCCAAAGGGGCGATACTATCATTTTGTCAATTTCAATAGCAAAAACAAATTTTAATTTAATAATTTCAAATACTTTATGAAGTTTTGGGTTTCGATCACTAAATTATGCAATCTAGGATGTAAAAAAACACAATAGTTCTGGAAATATTCACTGTTGATTTTCTTTGAATGGTGTCGCCCTTTTCAAGAAAAAATGTTGATTTCTTAGTTCTCAGTCGCGTTGGAAATTTGAGTAAAGTATAAACTTCAAATCGATTCATTTTTTTGGCGCAGTACAATATATAACCCCTTTAGGAAAATTCAGTTTTCCCACCACAATTTAAATATTTTATTAACAGAGCATTAACAATAATTCGTTGGTATGTCTATTTTATGGGCCATTTTTTCGCTTTCCCATTGATTTGGTTTGAGATTTCTAGCACTGATGTTGTCCTATGCTGATTTGAGCGATTCTCTGCCACTATCCCATGTAGTATGTGTTATCAAAACATCGCGAAGCATCAAGTTCTAAATGTTCTCAAACGATATAATATCCGAAGAGAGTGATAAGAGTTATAAGAAATGTCTCATCACACTGTTAGGTGGATTAAACACGTTTTTAAAACAAAAATTAATTGTAAACATACAGAAACATGCCAGATGCCTTAGTGCCAAAACCACATCACGTATATCCAAAATATAAAACGTGTGGGCCAATAGGCTCATTACCCTACATACATTCCAACCACCAAAAACATTTGACGTCTTAATAACTAAACGCGCACACAATCATAAAAATAAATTAATTTATCCCCTTTGTCCCAGTCCCAAAGCAAACTCACAAGCGACATGCAAACACGTCGCACCCTCCAGTATTCAAACCAAACGCCACCCACTTTGCAAATCATTTCTTTACTGTGTGTAATTGGTCAAGGCTTCTGTCTGTCACGTTACAAGTTTACGCACATTTCATAAGATAAATCTGTAAAAACGATAAAATCAGATTCTATCACAATTGCACATTATTAAGACCACTAAGCCGCACATTTTTTCTACAAAAACTTATTTTCTATCATGAACGGTTTTGATACGTCTGTCACGTTACATAATTCTCGCAGTGAGTTTAGAGATTACTCAACTAAATTAAAAAAATCTGTTCCGTTGGCCTCCAAATATGCGCGAACACAGTTTTAAGTTGAAGCTTGGAAAACGAAGATGAGTATGAAATATAGTTTTCCTGAAGAAAAACTTTTTTTTCGATTTTATGGAGTATACTCAATGATCTGTCACGTTACATTTCTGTATTTTTATTGAAGCAAAGATATCGAGACAGTGTTACACAAATCTACAAGATACTTTTGTTGGATATTTTTGGAATAAAAGAAATAAAATATTTCGGAAAAAAAATTTAAGAGCGTTTTGCTTCAAAATGATATTTAGTATTAATATTGTATAAGAAAATTATATTTATGACTGGAAAATAATAGGAAATTTAGAAGTATACTTAAAGTCGTTGTGAAAAATGGTTTCTTACTAATAACTTCTTAATAATGCAAGTACAGTTTCTTCTATTTTTAGGTTTGCGTTAACAAAAAAAAAACATTGTTTTTTGCATTTTTTTTTTCAATTTTTTGTTTTGAAAAATGTCATCAAAAAATATTCACACAGTAGTTCATCTATGCAAAGTTTGCCATGCCATTGCTGCCATGTCCCACTTATCGCATCATCTGAACATTATTGTCCAGGTCCCACTCGTGTGAAAATCGAGCAACGACTGACGCAAACGAACAAGCGGTAGCTATATATAGCCTCCCATATCTGATTGAGTTGCTTAGGTGCTCCCTATTGACGGCTGTGCCCGGGATAGATGCATGTGAGTTTTCAAGTGTGCTATTGAAATATAAAAACAATATAGCAATAAAACATAATTTCAGTTAATTCTGGATGGTTTGGTAATAAACAGACGGAAATCCGTTTATAAATAACAAAGTTATTAGCGTTCAAAATAGTGACGCAAAAACGTGACATCGTTTGATTTTAGATTTTAGAATGACACCCTGACTCAGATAGTGCAGTAAGACATTTTCAAAATCAAAATATGTCAAAATTACATAAAGTTGTGGACGATTACAAGTGCATGTTTGCGTTTGTGACTAGGTTTGTGTTATCGCGAAGACCACGAGCGTTTGTACGTTTAAAAGGATAGAGGTTGTGAGTAAGAGAATATGCCATTGATTGTGTTAGTGCGTGTTAGTATGATTCTAATCTAAGATATAGTAAAAATAAGGAAAAATAACATGCCGCATGAAGATAAAAACATGCAAAGAAATAAAGTAGAAGCGTATAAATTGACCGATATTATTTTTGATCTGTATTGCAATAGTCAAACTAATATAAGTACAACAAAGCCAAACTAATGAAAAGAATACATGTAGCACGCAATAAAACTACTTGAACTCGGCTAAATGCCAGCAAATACTATTTACTAACCATTACGATAATTGCATTATATTAGGATTTTGTCATACTGTGCTGACCGGGCATGGATGACTCACGTGCAGCGGTAAATTTATCGTAGTTTGATCCCGATAATCCAATCTTTCCGAATGAATCGAATCGAATTTTCGGATTGAACACCGTAAAAAGTCATTAACAAATCTTATGAAGAAAAAAAATCCACGCAAGACAATAAATTACGCATTATTATATCATATACGCCAGTTCTGCATTCATTTCTTAACCCAGCTGTCACAGATATTCAGAAGAACACATACACAGATAGACATACAACTAGCATATAAGAATTGTGTACTGGTACCAAAAACTACAATTATGACTACACTAACAATAATCATACTGCACACACGGTGAGATTTTTAGTTCTATAACTTCCGTAATTTTTAGAATATTAAGTTCAAACTTAACATATCTACTTTTGAATGCTTATAAATCTGAATACAGAAATCTGATAATATCCACCAAAAATATGTACAACCACGACAATGGACGCTTGAAACGTGGTGATGATTTCAAAGGTGCCACGAAACTATTGGATAATACAAAACAATATATATTGGTCCTACTGACATGGAACGGACAATGCAGAAGCGAACAAAAAACACAACACGTTCCGTCCCATAAACTTTAATGTGGGCTTGCTACTATTTTGCAGCTCTAAAAAAAACGCTTGAGACTGCAGGTGGCTTAGTTTTGGCATATGTTTCAATCTTTTCATCAACATAGATTTGTTGACTGACGCGTGCGCTACGGGGCCCTGCTGTCTCGAGTAGTGGAGTAATTTTGGGGAAACCACAGCCGCTTGGTCGGAGTGGAAGGCTCATACACATTTTCCACTGTACATTGAAGACAATGAACTTGCAAGTGAAGAAGTTCCGTTTGTAGATAATTTCACGCAACTATCGGGATCCAATCAAGCTCAATCATCTATCGACTCTTCTAATTTTGGCAACTTGGAACTAGACGTTTTGACGTGTTAACCTATTTATTGATTTTCAAAGAAGACTAGAGAGCCTATTCGAAAATAATGTTAGACTTTATGCTCAAGCTTTTGGTTTAATTGTCCCTGTACCGTTCAACTGGTTGCAAGCGGTGGGTAACTTTTGAACGTGGATCAGTACTAGTTCGTCTACTGTACGTCTTTCGGTTGATGCAGCAAAGCAACGTAAAATCTCGATTGTTCAAGCTGTACTGAGGACATGAATACTTTCAATTACTCCCATAAATGAACGCGTTTATCATTATCTATAGCCGGTATTGTAGATCGATGCAAAACTGCTTCAACGACACTTGATGAACTTGAACTTGGGATTAACTTTTTGAAAAGCTTTATAGCATGAAAGCAGGCCGAAGGTTTGATATGTTATGTCATTACTCCCAAAAAAACCATCTGTCAAAACCGGTTTGCCTTCCAAACCACACCTAGGAAAGTGCAACTCATCGCAGCTCTACATGCCGACTGACACAGAAATAAAGCACCTTCATCGATTGGGGAGTTGTTACCTAATCGGAAATGGCGTACATCAACCACATGCAGCGGCTAACTATTTATTTGTCATGGTAGCTTGGACATTGCTTCACCTTATTCGATAAGGGTGATAAAAATGTACGCGGAAAGCTTTCGGTTTTCGCACGATGGCATTCCACGCCCAACTAGCGCACTATAGACGCGACTCGACGGTGGGAGGAAAAGTCGAGGTGTAATCGAAAAACCGAATTTTACAACATATCAATCATACATGCCCGATGAAGCAACCTGTAGCCGGGAAAACATGCGAGAAATGTGTTCGTATCAAGTCGTTATAGGAAAACAAGCTGCTGCACTCTGAAATGCTACAGGAAGACTATTGGCGGCCTGTTGCAAACTTTGCGTGAAATGTACTGCCTTTATAAACGCAACCGAAAACAACAAACTCCAAACAAGGCGGTTAGATTTGAAATGATTAGTTTCCACTTTGGGCCACACGCAAGGCTTTGTACGCCTTTGGCTAGCATTTTGGGGTGGTTTGAACCAGCATGAATTCGCAATGGAATCACACATTCTTACTACATATTTCAGATCAGTATGGTGTTGAAACGGAGTTTGTTTATTATTCACATATATAATAATCCGATTAAATCCACCTAACAGTGAGATGAGCCATTTCTCACATCAATATTTGTTCAAATATTATTTAACACAATTTTTGAGTAGTGGTTTGCGCCTTTAGCTTCTTATCAGTTATTGCACATACGGTGACTTGTCAGCAATAATACACTACCCATCAAAAGTTTTCGTTTATCTGTTAAATCTTTTGACACTACTATTTTTTCGGAAATTCAGTTTGGATTTATCGAAACCATTTCCCCGCTAATCTCGAAACAGACACCTAGTGTATATTTATCACATTTGAAATAGTGAATATCACGCGAAGCTTCACTGTGCTGCTTTAAATCACACGAGCAATTAATTTGGTACACGGTTTTCGTGAGTTTCTATAGAAAAAGGGAATAGATCAAATACGATAATGGATGCAATATATTTATCATGCACATTTAAGTAGTTTGAAAAAAAAGTTCTTTTGGTGGAATTTGAATAAAATTATATATCGTCACTGTTATGTTATCTTTAGACAAACGTCATTTTGTATATACCAGAAAAATGACTTTAAAAGCTTAACATCGAATATCATCAAAATCTAAAATGGTGGAAACGTTTCGGAGAAGACAATCAAAGTTTTATCTATCCTGTATTAGTTTCCTAATTATTGCGATCAGGTTAACAATATTGATACAGTAAAGACCCGTTTTTATCAGTCCCTTGGTGAATTTTAGGCTGATAAAACGGGGACATTGACAAAATCGGGACATATTTTTTGTCTTTCTTTTTAATAAACCGAATCTCTTAAAAATTCTTCTTTAGTCCCTAGATATAGCCTCATAAGCTTTTCTGATTATTTAGGTTAAAGTTCCCTTAAGAGGGTCTGACAGTGAAAAATTAAAAAAGAAAGATCAAAATTTTTATTTTTGCATATTTCACATCTCTAAGGTAAGAAAAATATGCTCAAGAAAGGATTTGCTCAACATCAACTTGGTTCGTCTGCTAGAACCCATCAAACTACCAATTATCAATTGTCATATAAGGCTGACAAAATCGGGTCAAAAGCTGATAAAGTCGGAGGCAGACAAAATCGGGGGCTGATAAAATCGCATTCTGATAGAATCGGGTCTTCACTGTATAAACAAAAGTCACACTCATGAGTATCATATGTGTGTATTGCTGACAAATTATGTAAATATGTAGATTTTTTCGAGAGTTGTCCTACGGGAGCTGTAGAGCTGGGAGGGCTCCCCGTCAGAATCACTCACTACAATTGCTGACGGCACAGGCAATGTCGCCCACTAAAACACTGCTTAAGGCCAATTGCAGAGAGCTTTGATTCAGAATGTGATATTCATAGTACGGTTTAGATATGTGCGGGCACAGGGACTTCTCGATCGCATGCATCATCGCGACGGGCTCGAGCATTTATACGTTAAAGTGTTCGATCGCGTGTGCGTTTGTATGTTGCGAGTGCTAACGAGTATGTATCTTCGCGGGCATAAACTCTACTTTATAACCGTGTACCTTTCGCATATTCTCATGTGTTCTAAAATGATCGCGCGGGTCGTGAATCTGAAAGTGGGTTCTTCCATATCACTAGAGTTCCCAGTCATGTCGCCATGGAACGGGTTGACTAGTGAATAGCTTTAAATAAAAAAATTGGTCCAAATTAATGTAAGGACCTAAGTTGATAGGACGGAGGGTAAAGATTTCCCGACATGACCGATTCATGATCACGCGAACAAGGACGCTATCCACGCAAAGCAAGTGATACACCGAAAGGCACCCAACTGGCTCGCGGGATCCGCAGTGACCGGGCCTAAATTATGACTCCCATAATAAACCACAAAGCAATGAATCCTTTTCAGATCCAACCAATTATATTCTAGTTAGAATTAACAGAAATTTTCGGTTTTGATTGCGTTATAGCCCCACCCCCTCTCTTCTTCTGGCTTGAATTATTTTTAATCCTAATGTTGTGCAGCAGGGGCACTGGTTTTCAGTATAATTGAAAACGTAGGTGCACGTTTTCCCCAAAAGATGCCCAACTTGTACTTTATTTCAAAATAAAAAAGTGGTCATCGAGGAGATATGGTTCTATAAACAGAAAAATAGTACGCAAGGAGGATGAGAAACTATTTCACATTTGAACTGTACGGACCATCAGGCGTAGATTTTTTTTATAAATAAAGCAAATTGGAAAATCCTCAAAATATACATAAACTAGAATAAATCAGATTCATTCTTTGTGCGAAGAAAATAGTCTCCCAGCAAAGGTAGGTTTTTTCGTTGTTTCGGCCAGCAAGGTTGCAATTTAAGTTACGCTGGCCTTCTTTTGGTCTTTTTGTTATAACGAGCAGCGTTTTTTGCTAGCTCCAACACTTCGGCGGCAAGATATTCCATCACTGCTGCCAAATAGATGGGTGCTCAGGCACCGACATGCTCGGCGTAGTGACCCTTTCTCAGTAAACGATGGATTCGGCCGACAATAAACTGACCGCATGAACCAAGCGGGACTGTGACTTTATCTTCACCTTTCTTTCTTTATCACATCGACATAACGAGCGTATGTGCAATGTGTACTGTGCTCGATTGAGTTTACGTTCGGTGAAGTTGCGAAAAGAAACTAGTCTGGCTCGCTTGATCCGTTGGTCGTATTTTACGGATCAATCATGGCGTAAATAATAACTGCTTTCACAAAATCCATTAGTTCTGTTATTTTAAAAGAGCACATTCTATGGAATTAGTTACAAAATTGTTTTTTAATCAGATGGCGCAAGTATCATTTTATTTAGTGCAGCTCATTCAAAAAAGCGGGCAAAATTCCGGCCGAAAATTTTGAAACGGAGCCTCCAACATTTCAACCTTAGAAGTCACAAAAATCAGGTGCGATTGCCACAGGTGATATTTTAAATCATACCTACATTAAAAAATAAAGAAAACCTTGTATATTAAACACAAAGCCTTTGGGAAACGTGTTTCAAGATTTTGCTTTTTCCAGTATATAGGAGTTGGCGAACGTAGTCCCCGCAATCGACGCTTTTGTAATGCCTCACATTTAGATGAGAAGATAATGGAAACGTCCATGAGAAGGAAGCTGTTTTTTGTAAATTTCAATTATAATTTTTATTTGAGAGGGAAATTGGCTGAACAGTAGCACAGTCCTCTTTAGGATTTTTGGACTGATGTGTACCTGGGTAGTTCCGCACACTGGTTTTGCACTTTCGAACAGTAGTGCAATAAACTGGTTATATCTTCTATCGACAGTTTTGCTCAAAAGTGCAAAACTAATTAACTCCACTACACCGCAGCGCTACCATGGAAAACGGCATTTGATAACTAGGAATGACTCGCAGACAGACGATTTCTGGCCGGTATAAATGCTTATCCTTGACTTCTTCTCTTCGGTGAATCATGCTACTCCTGTTCTGCTGCTAACGACAACGGGTAAACGAATATTGAGAGATTCAAACATGCCATGTCGCTGCATGGTTTAACGTCGTAAAAAGGCGGGGCTAACAATGCAATGATATGCTAGCGTGCACGGGTCCGATAGTACTGACCAATCAAGACACAGATAATAATTGATTTCTAAAAATCAATTTTTCTTTATTGATGTAAGTTTCACATACTTAGAAATCTAGTAGAATATTCATGAACATTTTTCAGACTGATTACTTAAAATGCTATGTAATTCCGTTCAGTACAATGAAGCTTCTCAAATTTCAAAAACTCTACCTTCTGTTTCTTCCGAAATTTTGAAAAGAGTTCCCTATATTGAAACGTTAGTCGTAGTCACGACAAAACAGGGAGAGCACTATTTCTTTAAAAAAATCATTGCTGCTTCAGCAAAACTATTCACCATTAAAAATGTCAAAAGCGTTGTAAACAAAGTATTGATATGTATGAAACGACGAAAGAAAAATGATTTTTAGGGACTCACTTTTCTCGTTCAATGCATAATGGATAATATAAATCATAGCCAATTTGCGTGATAATAATGAATGTTCAAATTGTACGACATTATTGAAAGTCACCATCAATTCGATTGAAGATGCGACATTGCTTGTAAGTCTACAATATAACTAAAATTAAATTAAATTTCAGCAGGCAAAAAACATTTACATTGATTGATGCAAACTTGAGAGAAATGAGAAAAACTATTTTGGGTATGGCAGTGCAATTTAGTTGAAAAAGTATCACGCTTTTTATAATATCTTTTGCATGAAAAATAAAATAAATGCTAAGTTACTTAATAGCAGTAGAGTAGAATGGGGTCAAATATGTATGATACACGGTAGAGAACATCGTTGTCGACTGTCATTTCGGCTGTTATCGGGGATCAGCTGTATTAGTTACGGCGTCATTTATGTTTTCGCGTGTTGTTTTGCGAAAACGCAATGTCTTTCGTCCGATGTACAGTCCATCTAATCAATGTAAATAATGTCAAGTAAGTTTTTTCTTACGTAAAAATTAATGCTGAACACGATCTTTGTATTGATTTTTCGATATTCTTGTTTTTGAAAAAGTACTGACACCAACATGAAACATACGCTTGAGGGCATGATAGGTCAGCCGCTTGGGGGCACTATAGCTAATCAACCACGTGAGCCGGAAAGAACAACTTCATTTCCATACTCTGGCGACGACGAGGACACCGAAGAAGTCATTCGCAAGTTCAAAGCCAGACGCAGCTGCCGAGACAACATGTTCTTTCAACATATCCTTTCGCGGTTCCACGATTTTTGACATCATTTGCCACTTCCCATTTTCTTAACTGAATGACGAAAATTTAGTTTTTAAATAATCCGAAGTAATAATATATTTTTCACATAAAAGTTGAACCGGTGATTTTCTAGGAGTGTAATTTTTTTAAAATTAATCTTGAATATAGTGGCATATCGTACCCCAGATTTTAAAAACACGGTAAAAAAGTACCTACGCCTTATTGCAGTGCTTCTCAACCTGGGGTCCGCGGGCCACTAGGGGGCCGCGAAGTCGTTGCTGGGGTTCGCGAAGCAAAATATATTTTCCGAGTGCAGATTTCAAATCATGTTTCCTAACAAATTGAAAATAACATATTGATAGCATACAAAAACGATGTTTATCCGTGGGGGTCCGCAGCAACCCAGAGCGATTTCTAAGGGGTCCGTGGAAGGAAAAAGCTTGAGAACCGCTGCCTTATTGGATTTAGCTTGAAAAATATTTAGCCAGGCATGAAACCATTCTTGCCAAAACGTTACCAGATGTATAACCTTTCCAACGAGTGATTGTTTATCGAAATCAGTACAAAAATACCATCGCACGAGCTCGCCAAAGAAAACTGGCCGACTTGACACCACTCTACTCTACTTCACTGTAGCTGTGTAATTCTGATGTCAACTTATGGGAAATAATAATTTCTAAAAAAATCTAACCCTTCAAATCGCGGTGTTGGGCAGTATTGAATTTTAAATGAAAACTCTGTAACTTTTGTGAACTGGCAATGTTTTCAGTTCTCTCATTACATTATCTATCTTCAATAATTTTTTGAGAAACAACAACTTGGGTACTAGAGGGTTAGGTTTTATTTATTTAGAACTACGCTCCAAACGAATGCTAGAAATCGAGTTAGCTCACCTTAATCCTTCTAGTTGTTGGAAAATAAAACACGGGCTCATCATTCAGAGCAGCAGAAATTGTTGAATATTTTTGCAACAGTTTTAAAAAATAATTAAAAGTATAAATTAAATATCGGTCATTCTGCTTGGAGTTTGCTCCGAGACGATGATTTTTCAGTGCCAGATCCGTTCGCACCCTCTCATTCAGCTATTACCAGCAGAGGCACACAGTCGTTGCCGGTCTAACCACCAAATGTCATCAATAGACGTAAACTCGCGTGAAGCGTGGATGCATGATATGGGAGACTTGTGAGAACTATGTTATCTCACCATTTGACGACCTATCATTCCGCGCGAAGTGATAAAAAAAGAAAAAGTGCAACCGTGAAATCGACCTTGACGGATTTGACACCAGTTTTATATCTTCGGTACTATTTACTCCAGAATTAATCTGCAAGACGTTTCCTGAAGGAATTTGGTTAAGAATTCTAGAAAACGGAATTGAATGGAAATTTGGATAACAAGGCAGCTGTTCTAACTAACGTGTTAAAAGAATGTACAAATAGTTTAGTTTCTCCAAAGTATGTTAATTTAAATAACTCGAACAGCTGGTACTCTTTAGATCTTTTGCGCCTGAACCGTAAAAGGGATAAAAAGTACAAGAAATTTTGCAGAACTAATAGTGAACGGCTTTGGAATGGATACACACACGCGCGAAATATTTATTCACGAGCTTTGAAAAAGACCAAATGTGAGTACATTCAAAGGAAGATCGATCAACATCAAAACAACAGCAAAGAGTTATGGAAAATCCTAAAGAATTTAATTAAACCTAAACCTAGTTCCTCGCAGTCCATAACTTTTAACGGGGTAGAAGAACAATCTGAGCAAATAATAGCTGAAAAATTGAACAGTTATTTCGTTAACAGTGTGCAACTGATCAATCAAAGTATTGAGCTGGTCAGTACACCTGTGGAAATAACACAGCCGATTAATATTAACTGTAGATTTGATGGATTTCACCCAATCACTTTTGAACAATTGAAAGATATTTGTTTTTCTTTGGGAAAATCGGCTGGCATCGATGATGTCAACGCAAAAGTGATACAGGATTGCTTTCGTGTTATCGGACACGATCTGCTGGACCTTGTAAATGAATCGCTACAAACTGGGCCGTGCCGTCAGTTAGGCCGTGCCGACAGTTAGGAAGGAATCACTTGTGATTCCTATTCCCAAAGTTACTGGAACGGATAAAGCAGAAGAGTACCGCCCCATTGACATGTTGCACACATTAGAGAAAATTTTAGAACTTGTTGTTAAGGGCCAGCTGATGAGTTATTTGAATAATAATAATTTGCTAATTCGGGAGCAATCGGGATACCGAGAGGGACACTCTTGCGAAACCGTTTTGAATCTAGTGTTAGCAAAATGGAGAGAGAAATACGAGGTTAAAGAGACTATTTTTGCTGACTGTATTTTTGGATCTACAAACGCGCTTTTGAGACAATTTCGAGGCCTTTACTTTTGAAAACTTTAGAGCGATTTGATATCGGGGGTTCGGTTTGAAAACTATTTATGTGATAGAACTCCCCAGCCAACATTTTGATTCACTTTAATAAGTTGCAATTTGATTAACTGTACTCTTCAACGATATGAATTGATTGTATAAAATGCACAGATATCTTCTATATGAACAAAAGTGGAGGCCATATACGTACAACAAATCGGTATAGTAGAACTATGTGATTTACGACGAATTTTGATCTCATCAGAAGCATTATACAATCATCTAGCTTATCATTTTGAGTTTATATATGATCAACTTTACAATCACACATGAAGGTTTATGCAGCTTAAGGTCCCCAATGTGGTAACAAGAAGTATTTTTTTAAAAATAATATGAAAATAAAAAATCAGGATGAAATTTTCATAATTCTGTTATAAGACACATTTACGCCCACACTGGTAGATATGTTTTTCATGGGTGAGGTTGGAGTTACTGGAACATGAATTATTAAAATTACCTGTTACGATTTACTTCCAGTTTCGAACCTGAGATCTTCGTATTCCCAGCATAGCCGCTAAGTACTCATCTATTTATACACTGTCAAGCTACGATTATATTTGATCATTTTTATCGCTTTGTGATTACGATCTAAAAATACCATAATCCAACCTAAATATGGCACTCCAATGATACATTCTATACCTGTCAAATGACAACCTACATTCTGTACTCAAGCCATTTTTTATTGCTCAAATATTGAACTAGTCTGGCAGAGAATTTGCGAAGTGCTATAAGGAGGTGACTATTTTTTTGAACGATTTTGCAGTTTAATCCAATTGCAAATTAATTTCTTTACAATGTTTCAAAATTGTCTTTATTATTCCGCATGTACAATTTTGTTTTAAGTTGTAGTGGACTAATAAATAACTTCAAGTCAACATTGTATTTCGATCACAGATTTACCTTTTATGTGAACTTTTTACAACAAAACATAATTTTTGCTTGCACTATTTGTAATTTTGATTTAGTCTGTCATTATTTGTATTTTATTGTAAACTTTTATATACGATTGCTGGTTTGCTGGGTCAGAAAACTAGTTTCAACGATTTTGTATCTAGTCCCCTCGGCAATCCTTTTGGAGTGCCGCAAGGTAGTGTCTTAGGTCCTAATTTATTTATTATGTATATAAATGACATGAGGCGAGTTTTACGATTTTGTGACTTAAATTTGTTTTCATGTCTACACTGTTCTGTTCATTACAGCTAAGGATATAGATGAAGCCGTGGCGCATTTGAACGAAGATTTGCATTCCCTTGCTCGTTTGTTAAAATTTAAACAATTAGTTAAATGTTGCTAAAACTAAATACATACACGATTATCTGTTCGGCTAATACTAGGCCTGACGTTAACGTTGAAATAAATGGTGAGACTATTGATCGCGTTATTGACTTCTGCCCATCCATTTTGTTTCTTGCCAATCAAACACAAATATTGAGATTACATCGATTGCAAAATAGAATCAGGCGATTAATTTTAAAATGTAACAGATACACTTCCTCTAGTTTCATGCTAAACTCATTACAATGGCTCTCTGTGAAGCAAAGAATTTATTACTTAACTAATTACTTAAAAATGGTCTTCGTTTTAAAAATTATTAATGGAATGCTGCCTCGATATTTGTGTGATCGAATTGAAAAAGGAAGTGATGTGCATAGGTACAACACTAGAAACGCGTCTGATGCAAGAACACCAAACTATTTATTTAGCAGATCACAGAACTCCTTGATGCACAAAAGAAAAATTTTCAATTCGATGCCTAGACATATTAAACGTGCAGCAACATTGGCGGAGTTCAAACCACTATGTATTTCACACGTAAAATCTGCTTTGTAGACAGATTTTTTGGATTTTTATATTTTGGAGTTATTTGAATAACTATCCCGAACAGAAACACATAACAAGAATATTGCAAAACTATATCTCTCGTTGTTACTTGTTATAATTTTCTTTTATTTTAACTACTAACGAGACCAAATTTATAACACAATTTGTTACGAAAATTGCATTCTGTTACAATCTTGTTTTTTCATTCTGATCGGGATGTAATACCACGAAAGATTGTGTTTTTTTTCACTTCTAATATTTGCATTTAGTCACACTAAGTTATTATATTCGCTATGATGATGATGGATTTTTGTTACTTGTTTATAAAAGTTATTAAAAAAATAATGAGATGTCTACAAAAGTCTGAGCAACGCGCGCGCTAAACAGACTAACTTGAAATCGAACGTGGTGGCCAGCACTAAGAGTTTATCGGGTTGAACCTAAGTTTTTAGACTTTTGTTGTGATCAGGGTCTGATTTGATGATGGAGTTGTGTTGACTTTGCTCGACAATAGAGTTAATTTCGGTTATTGCTGCGATAGTGATAATAACGGAGTTAGCTCGTTGAGTATAGGGCTTGATGACTCCTTCTGATAACTAACTAGATATCGGGTTCAATTCCTGATCAATCAAAGAGGTTCTCTCCCTTGATTGCCTTGAGTTAATGGTAGGAAACTTTCAGTAAAGGGGTCTGATTTGGATGATATAACTCGATCGGACTCTGCACTGCCACTAGGCTCGTCACTTCTCACCTTAGCAGATGGTAGTACCGATGTCTTGGTCAGGTGGAAGGAGTCTTACAGAGAATTATCAGAAATGGAAGCTATTGAGTTCAATTTCCGATTCTATCTTCCCGGAATGGAAATTTTCTTGGTGGACCCTGGTTGTGGGCGGAACATTCGAAATGTATCTGGTTACGTTCTTTTGAAGGAAAGGCTATGTATGCAAATTGAACCAGTCCGTTTTTTTGTTAACTGGATTTGTTATGAATCAAAATATTAATTATCTTTTAGATTCGCACCCTCTCATTCAGCTATTACCAGCAGAGGCACACAGTCGTTGCCGGTCTAACCACCAAATGTCATCAATAGACGTAAACTCGCGTGAAGCGTGGATGCATGATATGGGAGACTTGTGAGAACTATGTTATCTCACCATTTGACGACCTATCATTCCGCGCGAAGTGATAAAAAAAGAAAAAGTGCAACCGTGAAATCGACCTTGACGGATTTGACACCAGTTTTATATCTTCGGTACTATTTACTCCAGAATTAATCTGCAAGACGTTTCCTGAAGGAATTTGGTTAAGAATTCTAGAATTTTGGATTTGTTATGAATCAAAATATTAATTATCTTTTAGATAAATCGTTCAGCTCACACCTTTCTGAGGATATGAGGTGGGACCATCATCATCATCATCAAAGCGGCAGGACTGCCGGATATGCTATTTTTTCAATAAACGCTTTAAAGTGCATTTTTCTTGCAATACATTTATTGTGATTTTAAAAACTCCGATGCCATCATGTTCCCCAGTCGATTTTACATAAACAACTTCAGTATAATTTGAATCGATCATAAGATACACTTTTTTGAAGCTAAAATTCCCGATTTCTCATATTGTTAGGATGAATCCAGACCATCTCACTAGATAACACTTCTTTTCGTGACAACCGTGTAGACAGGAAGGAATACGCGGTCCCCATAACAACGTTTGTCATATTAATAGTCCCTTCCATTTTTGAAAACCACAAAGACGTACACGATGTCGACATTAGTACTTCAAAATTTCAAACTCTTGAAACGGTTACATAAAGAATAGAAAAGTTACTGTTGTTATTTTCGATTGTTCTTTGCGCAAATTCGCTTGTAGTAACTACGAATTAGAAATTAGCCGTGACAATTGCGACGAACACGACAAGGGAGCGTTCGAGCAGTTGTAGCTATGATATAACATTTGGGTATTTTTTGACATAACAAGTACAGCCTTTAAATATTATATATGTAAAAAAATCATTACGGGAAGCTGTTGATATGCGTTTTCTTAAACTATAAAACCTTGAAATATTTTGTATATACACGGTTTAAAACAACGCCGCTTGATACAAGTCCCATTACGCCTCTAAGGTGAACAGATAACTTTTTGAGAAAGACTTCAAGCATTATTAAGTTAATTCACAAAATATCCTAGCGTACGTCGCATTACGTATGTATTTTCACTCCACCATCGGCTTAGTTTTGCTTCTAAACCACTAGAAAAGTAACATTATTAATGGAAAGGCTTGGAAAATGGCAAGTTGTAAACAAAACTATTAAATTTTTAATTTCTACTCCGTTCTTGAACAGATAAAGTAAGACATGAACCATTTTAGTGAATCCTAGTACAAGAAAACGGATTGTGAGTAGATATAACACATTAGAACTTATTGGTCATGTAATGAAAATGAAAATCAATATATGTTAAAGGTAATCTATCTTGCCATGACTATTACAAATTTGCAAAGAAAATAAAGTAACGTTAAATTACGTGTTGATTAATTAATAGCAAACAAATATTTACAAGAATGCATAACCGTATAATTTTCGTCATAAGTACCAAGTAGGAACTAGGATTTATTTGCTTATATAATAATTGCTATGACTCTCAGCTGTATTGATCTTACACCATTCGAGTGCAACGTAGTAAATGTAGATACACATATATGTAGGTGCGAAACCGATGACCCGACCAGGATGATACAGCGAAAACCCGTTTTTGTCAGCCCCTTGGTGAATTTTAGGCTGATAAAACGGAGACATTGACATTTTTTCATTTTTTTAATAAACCGAAGCTGTTAAAATGATCTCCTTTAGTCCCTAGCTATAGGCTCATAACCCTTTCTGGTTATTTAGTATAAGTTTCACTTAAGGACCCCTTAATTATTATTTTTTTTATTTTTGCATATTTTGAATCTTTAAGATAAGAAAAATATGTAAAGATTTACTCGAATTTGACTTGGTTCGTCTGCTAGGGTCTAAACGAATTTTCATATGAGACTGAAAAATCGGATTTTGTCGGTTCAAAAACCTGACAAAATCGGGGGTAGATAAAATCTGGGATGATAAAACCCAATCTTCACTGTAGTACCGCTTTGATGCGTCGATACCACGCAGAATAAATATATATGCATGCAAATCATTTTTACGACCACTTCATCACAAACCGACCGCTTAACTGGTTAACTTGACTGGTGGTCGGCTTCCAAGGTTCGTTTGTAACAATGCTTGCGTGATCTATGCGCCGTAGAAGTTAGTGATGAAATGCTGCCGCATTTGAGTGAAACATAATCATGATGTCGTTTGCCGTGTTTAATGACTTGCTCAGACATACTAGAGCGATTGGCAAGAGGCAATGTCAGCTGTTGCTATACAGAGGGGGAAATGGGGGCAAATAAAACTACGACGAAGTGTGTCTTTGTTTGCGATGATCATGCATAGGCTGCCTACACCTTGTAATCATTTGAAGCGGGACCGATTAAGGTGTATGCATTAGATACCCCATCTCTCTTTTAATGAAATGATGAAAGTTTCAAAATACAGTCAGGTTTTTTTTACGCGGGGGATACGAGCCGCGTAAATGAAAACCGCGTAAATGAAAACCGCGTAAATTTCAAAATCCGCGTAAATGAAAACCGCGTAAATTTCAAAATCCGCGTAAATGAAAACCGCGTAAATTTCAAAATCCGCGTAAATGAAAACCGCGTAAATTTCAAAATCCGCGTAAATGAAGACCACTTAAATTTAAGAATCCGCGATAAAGGGAACCTCATTGATGGGTACCGCGTAAATTCCAAAATCCACGTAAATGAAAACCGCGTAAATTTCAAAAACCGCGTAAATGAAAACCGCGTAAATTTCAAAATCCGCGTAAATGAAAACCGCGTAAATTTCAAAATCCGCGTAAATGAAAACCGTGTAAATTTCAAAATCCGCGTAAAAAAATACCGCTCAAAAAAAACCGCGTAAAAAAAAACTTGAGTGTATGAGTTATATCGATTCATTTTGCGTTTGTTATTCATTCAAGTTCATTTGCTACCAGTAGACGGCGCCGGTGGTTGAGTGGTAAGCGTGACCGCCGCTCATTCCAATTTGCCGGGGTTCAATTCCAGCCGAGGTCGTTGAGATTTCTCTGAGGTGAAAAAAATAGGTGGTCACGTCTTCCTTCAGAAGGGAAGTAAAGTCGTTGGTCCCCGGTCTATGAGTTTGGTGGATCGATATCTAGTCCAGATAGTGAAGTCACCTCTATGGCGTCGGTAAAGAAGAAGTGATCCAATTTCTATACTCTCTTATTAACAAAAATATCCTCCTCCTGTGATACTTGTGGAGTGCCCAGTAGTATATACAGCCTCTAGCAAAAGCAAGTATCGGACTAACCAGTCCTTCCCTTTCCTTCCGCGATCTACGTTCGGGCCTGGCCGGCGCCGGTATTGGTCAATACTTTAGGATTAGCAGGAGTTGCACATTGAAAGATGTTTCGCTATTCCCAAGCATAATTATCTACTTATTCTCTGTGCAACTTCAGCTAGTCCAGATCGATAATGGAGTAGCAGCCAGGGGCGGTCGCACAAGCTCAAGCTCAAGTTCATTTTCTACCAATAAAACCGTGCATATATCCTACACAAAAATATAAGGTTGACATAATGTTTACAAACGAAACACACAAGGAAAATATGAGTTCCCAAATTCGCGACTAACTTTCATATAGTTCGAATGCTGAAACAGTCACTTTTTTCTTTACGATCACATTAACCACAACATTGCATTGTCCAGGTTTCCTCGCAAAACGTCAAGACAATGTTTTTTTCAAAGCAAGGCAAAGCATACCTTTGCGAATTTTCTCCATCTGTTTTAACAGAGTTCACAGTCAGTCGATTTTCAGTGTACAGGACAATTACAGAGCTAGTGCTACGCTCTTATCGACAACTACGAATTCTTCAAAAGTACGTGAACTTAATTCATTATTCCAGTAACGTTGTTTTAAGTTTGAGATGAAACGACATTCACAGTGACCGAACATACTATTAATGCTTACTAACCTATGTCCCCAATTCAAATGACGATTGGTTTTATTAGAATAGCATATTACTATTGTACCATTCGGGGATAAAATGCCAAAACGTACTGACTCCTTCGGTAGAAGATAAAGGGTTCCCAAGTAACAATTTAAGTTTTATAGCACGCTACAAGTGCAATCTGAATTTTATGAGTAGCTTTAAAACTATCATAAAACCTTAATTGTTACTAGGGTTAAGTCCTCCTTGCTCTGCCTTATGGCTCTTAATATTAAAACTACTTCATATCTTGCAGTCCCTTGCTAATTGAATATCGTTATAACATAAAAAGTCATCTTCAAAAACCTTAAAAAAATTGAAATTTTTAACATAAATTTTCTTTTGAAAATAACACAATATTTTTTTCAGTGTATATTGTTTCGTTCTAAAGTCTTCATTCCCTGTAATACATTAACGAATTTCCAAAAAAAAATTCTATTTGCGATCATTAGATCACACCAGGGTCCCGTCCACACACTTAGAAAAAATGAAAATTACATTTGACGTAAACAGCATTGCGATGTATTTTGCTATCTAATAATGGAATTTTATATGTTTTACATGCGAAATAAAATATTGTGTCTCTTTTGATGTAGAACTCGGTTGAATAGATATGGAAAATTGTAAAAAAAGCGCATTTTTAAATGTTCTTGAATGTAAATTCAAGTGAATTATGACGCTCCTTTTATGTGCATCTTGCGAGATGTAAATATTTTTAAGTGTGCAGGTTTAAAGCCAGTACCTTCGTTATTTCTTAGGTAACTTTCTTTTATTTTGGAAAAAATGTCAAAAACTCTAATGTTTCTGAATTTGGCCGATAACGAATCCATTTCTACTTTGTTCCGGATAATTTTCCCCGTTCAACAAGGTACATTTAATAAAAATTGATTGCGGATAGAAAAATAGCCAAATATGTATGATTTGCAGTATGGTTATGAAGAATAGGGAATTTCTTGGACAACATGTCCCAAAACTCATTGGTTGACACGCGCAAAAAACTTGATTTAGTTTAAAAAAAATTGGCCTAGTTTTTAGAGATAAATCAACCCTTACCGATTATATTTGACGGCCGTAAATATTTGTTCGATCAAAGTGTTGATGGCTTTGGCTATCCAACCGTACACCGCCAAGGTTAAATTGCACACATCAGATGCCGCGGGATACTTTTACTTTCAACCGTCTCGCAACTGATAAATCATATAATGGTTGAAGCATGACAATGTGATCTGCACTTGCTATTACCTAAAACGACCCCATTTTCAAGTATGGTTTTTTGCTATACGGGGAGCGGTGTTAAGCGGCGAGTTTATAATTGTTTTGAAGTTCACTCAAGCTATCGCTCTCTAATTTTAAAGCCAAATAAATTTTTAACCGATGATTACCTATTTGATCGGGCGATTTGTTTAGGTTCCTGCTAATGCCGATCGTTTTGGTTTCTTCTCTTATTTGGCTTGGTACTTCAACCTTATTCATACAGTTACCACTGCGTTCAGTATAATTATAGCCAAATATTGTATCAACATCACGCATAAGTTAAGAAGCTCAACAGAGTCATCCTTACAGTATACAGTAATTTGTAAGTTGAACTTGAGATGGCCATAAACGATTGGCTTGCCTATTTGTTTAATTATTTTACATGTAGGCTTTTACGCGAAAAGTGACACTTGGAGATTTTTTCAGAGACCAAGTGCTAAAAATGCCAAACACCTCGATGACCCAAAATAAGGTCATAATTTTTATATACATAGTAATGTTTCAAAAGTGTAATGAAATAATCGTAACTTACATGATCATAATTGTTTTCTTTCAGTTAGTGTTCATGACATCTTTGGAGTTGTTTTCGTTTTATCTAGATTACGAGTGAGAAACACAGGAAAGTGAAGCAATGGATATGAGAAAGGTAGCTTCACGTTCTTCGATCGTCACACTCGCATGTTTGTCTCGAGCGAAATGGGAAGGGGCTTACACTGGACGAGCTTCTTCACTTGTTCAGTAGCTCATGACGATATGTGCCAGCTGAAAACTGCTCTGCGGCAACGAGGTGAACTCTTTGAACTTTTGTATTTGGCAAAGTTACTAAAGCGTATTGTTTAGAATGAATGCAATTTTGGAATATGACCCGGTCAAGAGAGGGAATATGTACATCATCTTAATACCATACATAATTTATCCTCATTTTTTCGTCTAAAGACCCTAGTAACCAAAAAAGATCTTTATTTTTATTTTCCCGTCATGATACACCACAACAAGGGGAATAATCGAATACTTTCATGGTTCAAGCTATTGTTGATAACAGCTTTATGGATACCTATGAGTAATATACACGATCTGGACTGTCGACTTACAAGAAGGTGTTGAATCCAAATCGTGACGATAAGCAAAACGAGTCGACCAGAGAAAGATCGCGGAAGTTGTACATGAAGATGCTGACGGCGTACATAGGATAAATTGATTAAAAAAACTGGCCAAAATTATTTAAATATTTTTTTGCAGTAGAAATTAATATTCAACTAATATTTAAAAAAAACAATGATATAGTCATAATTTGAAGGTTTGCATTCATTTACAAGTGCAACAAAAGCTTTCTGGTCCATCACCTTAACTATTTTGTAAATAATATATTTAGTCGTCATAAACAATTATTGTCTTGAAATTTAACAGGACATCTTGCGGTTCTGAAAGATTTTCCTATAAATAACCTCGTCATTGCAAATAAAGACTGGTTGCATGCGATGCCAAACTTTGAAACTACTTACAAAATAATGGAGCCTGAACGGTCAACCTGGGAACAAAGTGGCCCTACTCGACCAGGAAAGAATAACTAGCCAATAACCCGAGCATACTATTTTCAGGCATCATACCAAAACGTGGTATTAATTGATTATTATTACCTCATTGAGGTATTAAGCAGGTATTGAAGAAACATTCTTCAATACCTGCTCAATACCTCTATGAGATATAATACTTTATTTTAGTATTATTTATGTATTCCAGTGATTTTTACAAATACCATATCAATACCTTATTAAATACCTCCATACAGTGAATTTTGTTATTGGAAGGTTCAAAAGGTTTTTGTTATTATTCAGGTATTATTATAACTCATTTCATTATCAACTAGTTATTCGTAGTACATGTCTCAGATATTATTTCAGGTATTCTACCTCTTATGCAAGGCTTCTCAATACCGTATTGTGGTGTTCAAGTATTGGGTACAGTATACCCGAATTTGATATTCTGGAGTTATTTTCTTCTTCTCGGGTAGTCTCCGTCCAGGCTCAGTAATTTTCTTCACAGATGGGTCAAAAATGAACCATTTGACAGGATCTGGTTTACAGGACCAGGGATAAACGCATTTGCTCTTCGAATGCAGTGCAATGATACAACGCAGACTAAGAGTCCTCGGTAAAGGAACATTGGAGCCTTTTGATATTTGAACTGTAAATCCCAAGCAGTTAATAAACTTCATACGAAGTGGAGTGCCTAACTGGAAAGAGTGTGTATCTCAATAACGACAATCACTCATCAATAGTGATAATCATAATAGATAGTACACTTAGATTAAGGAAGGGGCATACCACAGTAGATCTAAATACTGGTCGCTGTGGTTCGCTTCCAAAAAAAATAATAATATATTTTTACATATTGTATTTCCAAAGCTTTGGATTACAGCAATTTTCATTATTGAGGATTTAGTTAATAACAAGCAAATTTAGCAGATTTTAGGATGTAATAAACAGAAAAAAATGTGTTTGCCTACTCGTTGCATTTTCTAATATTGCCTTCTAGTGAAGTCCGCCTCACCAAATATGTAAAGAGTTTCTTAGGGAGAATGTTTCTTAGTTTTGTTACGAGCCTTTAATTTTAGAGTGTGGTTTATTTCAACGGCTTTCCTGGACACTGAAACAATTTTCATAATCGTGGATTCGACTGGATTACCTGCACTACGTTTATCGGTCTGAACTGTATATGATATTCAATAATCTGAACAGTTTCCCTAAGAATTTGAGTTCATTTTTTTTTCATTTCCTACATTCGTTTTCTTCTCCAAAGATTCTACAGTACACCCAGCGTACGATAGAATCTTCCAGCAGGCGAATAAAATAGATTTCTGAAGCCATTCTCTATTAGCAGATAAGAATCGATTTATTCTCGTGCAGAATTGAACTGTATATTTGTCATCAACTGACTTTCGAAATGACTTGGATGGTGCCATAGCACTTTGGATCGCTCTGGTTCAATAAAACCATCATTTTGTTTGTGAGGTAACTAAACCTTACCAAAATAAATTACCTTATAAAAGTTTGAACACCGCACTGACAATGTAGTAAAAAGAAGAAAAATTCCAAAAAATCAAATTATTCAAACAGTTCACATTCAAAATGGCGCAGTTATGCGCAAGTTTTTTTTGCCGATCTAGTAGTATTTGGATCAAACTTATTCAGTGTACAAAAGTTTTCACTGCGGCAGATTGGGAACATGAACTTTTTCAGTTTTGAAAAGAGATAACATAGCGGATTTTCTTTTCTTTGTGTCTAAGTTCTATAAAACTAATAATATATTTCTAGATACAATATGACCCTGACCTTGGTTTATTAAAACATAGGATATTTGCATCGGAACAATTTGAATTACCACTGTTTGGAAGATTTTGTTACCACGCACGACTTTTAACAATGAAAAAAACCTCTATCTTTGACAGTTAACAGTGTTGTCAAACTTTGCTAAATATACGCAATATGGTTGCCATCTAATTCAGACATTACTGGATAATATTATGATACAGTATAATGCCCTTGACAAGGGTTTTTGAAAATTTGAATTTCGACCAGTTTATCGGTCAAATATTCCTATGTGCGGCGTTTGATTGCGTGGTACAGTATAACGCAACCTACGCCAAGATAGACTTTAAGCTGTTTCTTGAAAAGGAATATTATATGTTGACTGGAAGAGGAAAGGTGGCACAGATTTTTACATTAAGTGGTCGTAGTTAGCAAAGACATATCTGGTGTGGCAAGTCGCACGTGTGAGATCGGGCAGACTTTCACTATTAATCTTTTTTTTTATTTTAATTTTTAACATTTTAAAAATCTATGAAAGACGCATGGCTCCGTGAAGCTAAAACCGTGAACCGTGCCAAATAAACAAATTAAATAAAATAAAAAATCAAAAAACGTTAGGAAAATGACAACGTAGCTAATGTTTTAGTGACAAAAGTCTCAAAAAACTTGATATTGCTGAAAGTCAAGATTTTGAGGGAACACAAAATTTTTCAAGCATTGTTTTAAGTTGCATTGGATAAGACTTACAACCAACTTGAAAATCAACGTGTTATTACTAATAAAAGTTGAGTATTTTCGGAATGGGGCTGACTGGAAATCGATGTCGGAAACCATTTTGAAATCAAAGATGGCGAATTCCGATTTAGGTAAATGACCTAAACCTCAATAGCCTTAATAACATGGGTATTTCCGGAATGGCAGAAAACGATGCCTGATCCCATTTTAAAATCTTAAATGGCGACTTCTGGTAGAGCAAAAGTTTGTATGAGAATTTTTAAACTAGCAGAGTAGTTACCGGAGCCCACAAGTCCATGTATGATACAACCTAAAAATTTAAAATAGCATTTCAGTTGTTGTCTACTCAACAATCCCGTTTTAAAGAAACTCCTATTGTTAGGGTTACAAAGAATTTTCGCTTAACCGGAGCCAATTTTCATCCTACAGTTATCAACCCAAGTAGCATTTTTAGTTTTATAGCACACTACAAGTGCATTCTTAGTTTTAAGGAAGGCTTCGAGAGTGCCTTAAAACCTCATTTGTTACTAGGGAAGTCCGTTCCAAAAATACCCATGTTGTTAGGGTCACAGATAATTTTACTCAACGTTGCAATGGGAAGGCGCCATACTAGATAGGAAAATGACTTCACTCATCGATTGTCGTCATCTACTCATCAAGCCATTTTGCAATACACTGATGTTTTTTTATGCGGGGGATACGTACCGCTTAAAAAGCCGCGTAAAAAACCACATAACTTTGAAAATACGCATAAAAACCGCATAACTGAAAATCCGCATAAAAAAACCGCATAACTTTGAAAATCCGCATAAAAAACCACATATCTTTGAAACCCGCATAAAAAAACCGCATAATTTTGAAAATCCGTATAAAAACACATAAGGTGTGAAATATTTTTCAATATTAATACCCATAGTACTCAACTAACAGCAAGGATTTGAAGTAAGAAAAGCGTGGAGTAGGGTCATGTGAGCAAGCTTAGAGTTTCCCGGCTACTTAATTCTTTGTCTTCTGCAACGCAGGAGTCAGGATCTTTTGGCGTTAAATGCGAATCACCTGAGTCTGCAGCATGTCCGGACAAGCGTAAAGTCAAAGTGACTCCCCGGAATCGCAGGACTGACCTCGGTACCTAACCGACCAGCATCGAAATAACGATTTCGAGAGAAATTTCAACGGCGGGAAATTTCTCCGTCGGAGTAGACTACGCCCACCGCCGGGGACTAGTTCGAGTAGGTCGGGAAGTAGCACAGGCAAATGGTTGTCGGGGCGACTGTCAACTGGAAGTCACCCTCCACCCAGAATCACAGGACCGACCTCGGCATCTGCCCGGGTAGTATCGGTTTCGAAAGATCTTCAACTGCCGGGGAACTCTTCGACGGAGTAGGAAAGATTCAACGTCGGGGACTATTCTGAGTTGTTCGTAGCGAATTGCCGGCTTGAATCGTCGGGGTACCAGTGAACCGGACGCAATCCTCCACCCGGAATCGCTGGACTGACCTCGGCATTCTGCCGGACTGCATCGAAGAAAGAATATCGCGTCTGTCACCGGTTGCGGGAAACATTTTTTCGTCGGGGAACTCTCCGCTAGCTCCACCGTCGGGGACTACGCCGAGTAGCATCGAACGCGACAAACCACCAGTATAGGGTCGTCGGGGCACCAGTGAACCGGAAGCAACTCTCCAATCGGAATCGCTGGATCGACCACGGCAACCAACTAGTCAACGTAGAGAGAAGGGCATGTAGAATATCATGCCGCGCAGGACTGATATGGCGGTTATGAAACCAGCGAAGTATAGCACAACCAGCTAGACCTGGAAATGGAATCCGGGGGATCAGGCAAATGTCGGATTTCTTGGTGGAGTTTAGAGGAGTAGGGTTCAGAGTTATCTTTTCTGTTCAGAGTCCCTCACTCTGGCACACGATGGATGAAATCGGTAGTATGGTCTAACTACTAACGTGTGCTGGGTTGGCGCTTACCACCAAGTAAAAAAATACACACATAGTTTTTTTTTATCTCGCCGAACTGAGTCGAATGGTATAAAATATTTAGCCCTGCGGGCCTCGGCTAAAAAGGAAAAATTCCTACCGATTACATAACCCTTATTATAAGAAAGCTAAAAAGGTTTTCAGTCACTTTCTGTTTTCGTTTTCACTGACATCATGAATGCTCCCCATATCCTTAACCCAAAGATCAGTAATTAATAATCTAAAATAATAATATGACCATTTTTTGTCTTTTGTTTGCGTATGTGCATTCCCGATGATCTATCCTTCGATAAAATTCGCTTCATGTGATGCCCCAAAAACTAAAAGGAGGCTGCATAAAAAGAATCGAATAACTTTGAAAATCCGCATAAAAAACCGCATAGCTTAGAAAATACGCATAAAAAACGCCTTACTTTGAAAATCCGCATAAAAAATCACATAAAAAACTGCATAAAAAAGACTTCAGTGTAATACACATATTATCAAGGTTTTAGTGAATTTTACTGAACCGAAAGTCGCCATCTCATATTTTAAAATGCCATCAATCATCGATTTTCGTAATCTACTCAAGCCTGTTCCAGAAATACCCATCTTTTTCTCAACAGAAAATCGCTATCTTGAAATTAAAAATGGCGTCACTGATCGATTTTCGCCATCTATTTATCAAGCCCGTTCGAGTAATATCCATATGATTAGAGTTATTGAGAATTTGCTAAACCTGTAGTCACCATCTTGGATTTCAAGATGCCGTCACTTATCGAATTCTGATATCTGCTCAATATGCTCGTTCCAAAAATACCCACATTGTTAGAGTTGTAGAGAATTTACCTAAACCAGGAGTCACCTTGTCTTTTGGAAAAGACACTCGTCGATTTCCGTCATCAAATTGCCAAACCACTTTCCAAAAATACCCTTATTGTTAGGATTTTAGAGTTTTTATAAATCGCAAGTCGCCATCTTGGATTTTAAAAGGACATCACTCATTGATTTCCGTCATTTTCTCGTCAAGCCTTCTACATAAATACCCTTATTGTTAAGGTTCTAGAGAATTTTTCTCAAATGCTACGAATATCTGTAGCATAAGAAAATATAACCATACCTAGGTAGGTTTTTAAATTATATAATCATTCAATTTTGTGAATTATTTTTACAAAATTAGATTCTATGAGAATGTGAAGAAATTTTTATGTATTAAATCCCAAAAAAAAACTCTTTTTTTCGAGCTAATTCGAACCCTCGGTATGTTTCGTAAATTCCCGTGTATACAGTAAGGTAATGGAATGACCCATAGGGTTAAAGCTGTAATAAACAATATTATTAAAAATAATAAATAGGGCAATTTCGGGAGAAATGCCACATATTTCCAAGAATCAATCCTCGACCAAAGTAAACCACACAATATTCGATTAAATCATTTTTATCAATTGCGATAAACATCTAAAATATACTGAAATGGTTTCTATTATGAAAAAACAAATGATCATCAAATTTCCACGAATATTTAAGAAATAAGGTATTTTCGGGTGAGAGGTGTGTATCTGAGACACCACTCTCAAAAATAGCACGGTGCTACACTGTCCGTAAACGCATAAGAGTCCCATGTGGATTTTTGTCGAAAATGAGTTATCCGTTGGATTGTATTCTGTATCACCACTGAATCACACTGCACAAATAAGATTACCGAGTTTGTTCAGAAAATATAAAAAAATACCAAAACATGGTTGTCCCATCCATTTGGCTCAATGGATGGGACAATCTTGAACAGCGTTTTTCTCGGCTTGCTGTTTTTCAACATGGGACTCTTATGATGTTATGGGCAGTACAGTGATTTTGTACTTTTCAAGTGGCCTAGTATAGGTTATAGATCTCATCAAATGCCACACAAAATAATGTATGAAAATGATGTATACCCTCAAAATCTTGATTCATGGCAAATTATAAACTGGCTCGCATGAACTCTTAAGGGATTAGTCAGGTATTGTTTCGCACTATAAGATTCTATAATTATATCTTCCGTTATTTTTTTCGATTTTAAGATAAAAGTTCACCATATACTTTTGAATGTATTTCTAATCGAACACAAAAAATCTTTTTTTTTAAATTTTATATGAGACCGTCCCCTTAAAAGTTCATGCGGGCAAGTTTCTAATTTGGAAAAAAATTAACAACTCTGCCATTTTTCAACCAATTTTGATCATAAATAGGTCGTTGGATGCAGAATTAAATTTTCTCTCTAAAATTATATTAAATCGAAGACGCTTTCTAATGAAATGTTGAGCAATTTTCATATTTTAAATGAAAAATCGCAAAATGATGATTACTTTCATATTGTTGTCCCAAAACTACACAGTACTTTTAACAAAAGAACATAACGGTATGCTGTTGGAAAGGTAATTTCCTTTACTTTCTAAAACACCTAGGGCCGATTTCTTCACCATCGCTTAACTTTTAAACTAAGTTCACCAGTACGCTTAAACCTGGCATAAGCGCTAAGCGAGGGTGAAGAAATCGACCCTTAGAGAATTGAAAATCGGTTGAAAAATGACCGCGCAAAAAAAAATTTCGAGCCGAAAATCCTAAAAAATCGTTTTTTTGCTATAAATTAAGATTTTGAGGGTATATTAAAAGGATCAATCGTGGTTTTGTGTTGTATTTTACCAGACCTACAACCTTTAGCACTTTAAAAGTACATTCATTTTTTTTATTATGTAGCACTGTGTAATTCCTTGTATGCCCCTAAAATCTTGATTTCTAGCAAAAAATCCATTTTTTGGGACTTTCGGCACTAAAAAATTAGCTGCGCAGTCATGCTTCAGCCAATTTGCGATTTTTTACTATTCTAGAAAGAAGAAAAATAGACCATTTTTCTAAAAATTGGTCCTATTTCTAATGATACTTCTAAAAAATATTTAATTCCACGTCCAATAAAATTTTGACCAATAAAAAACGGTCGAGAAATATAATAATAATAAAACCTACAACCGGATTCACGTTCGAATAAATACAATTTAAACCTTTGTGACTGTATCAATCTAACATTCAGTTTCAAGGTCTTTCAAATTTGCATAGTCACGATACGATGGTCGAATAAAGACAGGCGGCTCATTCAAACAAATTTCACCGGTTTGGCTATACCTTCGTGCATAATAAATCAAACAAGTTCACGTTATGCTTAATGATGAACTTTTGAAATACTAAGCACAGACGAAACGATACTTTGGTCTGCAAACTTCTTACTTAATTATAACCCAGCGAATGCAGGTCAACCCCCTTTGTAATGAGTTTCACTAGTGAATTCAGTTCATTGATGATCTAAACTCGTAAAAGTTAAAAGTGCGAGCCACGAATAATGAGCTACGTGCGTTCATTAATCTAATTGGCACACCAGTAATGTTTTATCTGTTGGGATCATTAGTTGCTGTTACGGTTTTGTGCTATTAACTCGACTATGATTGTTTAATTATGTTATATAACGATACAGCAATGTTTAAGTAAAGTTAATGTATGAATTATTCAACCTTCTTTTTTAACTATATGTTTTAGGACCCAACCCCAGAAGACAGCGTGCCAGGCAATGAAAGATAATCGGTGCTGTTGGACTCGTGGAAAAGTACTCGGTGGATCGTCCGTTCTCAACACAATGCTGTACGTTCGAGGAAATAAGCGAGACTTTGATCTCTGGCAAGCTCTCGGCAATCCAGGCTGGGGCTACGAAGACGTACTACCGTACTTCCGGAAATCAGAGGACCAACGTAATCCTTATCTATCGCGGAATAAGAGACAACATGGAACAGGTAATGTCTGTAATTAACTAATACGCTTCACTACAAAAACGATATTTGTTTTAGGTGGTCTTTTAACAGTTCAGGACTCACCCTACTTGACACCACTAGGAGTTTCATTCTTGCAGGCCGGAGAAGAGATGGGCTACGATATAGTTGACGTCAACGGGGAACAACAAACTGGATTCGCATTCTTTCAATTTACGATGCGGCGCGGAACCAGATGTAGCGCGTCCAAAGCGTTCCTAAGACCGGTGCGAAATAGGAAAAATCTGCATGTTGCGTTGTACTCCCATGTCTCGAAAATAATTATGGATCCAAAAAATAAACGAGCTCTGGGTGTGGAGTTCATCCGAGATGGGAAGAGAGAGGATGTATATGCCACCAGAGAGGTCATTCTGTCGGCTGGAGCTATTGGAACTCCTCATCTGATGATGTTATCTGGAATTGGACCGAGAGAAAACCTGGAGCAAGTAGGAATTCCCGTAATTCACGAGATGCCAGGAGTTGGTCAAAATCTTCAAGATCATATTGCAGTAGGTGGGTTAGTCTTTCGAGTGGATCAACCCATATCGGTAATCATGAATCGACTGGTCAATTTGAATTCTGCAATTCGATATGCGGTAACAGAGGATGGACCATTGACGAGTAACATCGGACTGGAAGCGGTCGCATTCATCAATACAAAATATGCCAACCAGTCGGATGACTGGCCAGATATTGAATTCATGTTGACGAGCGCTTCTACACCGTCCGATGGAGGTGATCAGGTTAAGAAGGCCCATGGTTTGAAGGATGAATTTTACGATTACATGTTCAGTGAAATAAACAACCAGGATGTTTTCGGTGTATTTCCGATGATGTTGCGACCAAAGAGTCGGGGGTTCATCCGCTTACAGTCGAAAAATCCACTCAGATATCCATTGCTGTACCACAATTATCTCACACATCCCGATGACGTTGGTGTGCTGCGCGAAGGGGTCAAAGCAGCCATTGCATTCGGCGAGACTCAAGCGATGAAACGATTCGGCGCCAGATTTCACAGCAAACAGGTGCCGAATTGCAAGCATTTGCCGGAGTTCACCGATGAATACTGGGACTGTGCCATTCGTCAGTACACAATGACAATTTATCATATGAGTGGAACGGCAAAAATGGGCCCCCGGGGAGACCCGTATGCTGTGGTGGATAATAAACTACGTGTTCATGGCATCAAAGGACTACGGGTAATTGATGCAAGTATCATGCCCAGGATAACTAGCGGCAATATCAATGCACCCGTTATTATGATTGGCGAAAAGGGAGCCGATCTAATCAAGGAGCTGTGGCATCAAGGGGTTTCTTACAACAATCGTCGGGGGAAGCGAGAACGCGACCCTTTGGCAAATGTTACCAGTGCTAGCACCAATGAAACTACCACCGTTAGTACCAATTCCAGTTTAGTGAACGAAAACAGCATTAGCTAGGATTAAGAGAACTCAGGTGTGCGTATCAGTAGTTAAGTTAGACCAAACACCTCGGTAGGTAGTAACAGTCCAAAACACCATTGCAAGCGTTTGTTGTTTTATTCGTTATAATGTTTGTCACCATACCATCCGTGCCTACCCTGAACAATGTATATAGTTTATTTCATATTAGAATGTAGCAAACGGTATGTTTCTCACGAGTCTGAAAGTCATTTTGTAAATTACTTGAAAAATGTAAAGTAATCATACATTTATATGATGATGAAAATGACTGACTATTTAAATGTTAAAATGTTTGATGTGAGACTGAACGAGATAACATGAGCAATAAATTAAGGTTATGTGTTCACTTGTATGTTCCTTTCATTAAAAACGGACTTCGAATCAATGTTAATACCTCGTGTCTTACAGAAAGTGAAGCAGTCAAGCGAATATCCAAATGATTGGTAATGGAGAATTATATTAAAATAATTGTTGATTTCATTTAATTTTACATCACCTAATACATATTCCTATTTAAGTTCGAAAAACTTACAAGCATCCGAAACCACTGAATATATCATATTAGCACATCCAAAAGCAACTGTTTAATTTTTGGTCGGCTATGAAGTTTAATTTTATGAATATTGTCAGGTAATTTTATGAAAGTTTTTAATGTTCAGAAATTTGCATCACCTTAAAAAATGCTCATATTTTTTAATTTTAATCGCACTTTCGCGATAAAGAATAATTCCAGTCATAATAATGATTACGATTTATTTTAGTAAAATGTCGATAAATCATTAATACGTATTTGCTAAACCAATTATTTCCACTATTACTTCACTGAATGTGACTGATACGAGTATCTCGATTACGACTTAGTATCGTTATAAGTGTCAATGTCAGACAGAAAGGAAGAGATACTGGAATTAGATGGTGTGAAAATCGAGCATTCTACGAAATCGCGGGACTACTATAAAAAGTGCAGTTCACAACACAAGAGTCGGGCTATGGACAATGGTTCGTAACTTTCATACAAGATTGCGATATAGCAATGAAAGGGGGCGTTAGTTTTGTAGAAAAAGGATCATTTAAAAAAAATCGTCATAGTGATGCAGAGAGTATTAGTATATTCATTCAATGTCTATATAATAAGACCACAAATTAAAAAAAAATGAAAATTTATCTTTTTGCATATTTCGGACCTCTAAAATATGCTCAAGAAAGGATTTACTAGAAATCAACTTGGTTTGTTTGCTAGAGCCCATCAAACTACCAACTATCAATTTTCATATAAGGCTAACAAAATCGGGTCAAAAGGTGATAAAATCAGGGGTAGACAAAATCGGGGGTTGATACAATCGGATGCTGATAAAATGGGATCTTCACTGTAGAACAAAATTTCAGTTAATTCCGAATTGTTTGGTAATAAAGAGAAGGAAATAACAGATAATAGTGACATCGTTTAATTTTGGGTTTTGGCATGACACCTAGCTCCAGATAGTGTATAGTAAGATAAAATATACTGCAAACGATCCTTGTAAGGAGCACAAAACCATTCCCGTAAGAATTTGAATTGAAATTTTGATTTCTTTTTTTTGGAAAATTACTTCCCTTTCATCGGGGTCATTATTTTCTACAACAATTTCCGAAAAAGTGCGACAAAACAAATATACGTTTTGAAATGGGTGTGCATGAGTAGAGGCGAACTATGACTAATAAACAGAAGTAAGAAAATACCTATAATAATTTGGATCGGTGACCTTTGCGGAAAAATTCTTCTTCCTTTTCAAAATGTTTGATAGCTGAAGTTGCCGAGTTGTTTTTCAACATCAATTTTTCCGCTGTACTGAATGGAATAAATGTATTTTTAAGCGATCTGGTAGGAAATGTGCTCATAATTGTGTAACAAATTCCTTAGAGGATACGACTACCATAAATACGACATAAATGATTTTGTAAAAGCAGCTATTAGCTGTGATTTAATTGGTGTTCTACTATTCAACAACGAGTAATCGAATGCAATTAAAATTTTCACTGTTGCTATCGGTTACGGAAAATATTCAAAACTATTCTTTACTTCATGGTAGAACCCTGTAAAGGGCTAATATAAACGGAATTACAAGTCGATCCGCCACCGCAAAACTTGCAGAATAGGTAAATTTGATAACTAGCACGGCACAAGCATTCTTTACTAATCTGCAGAGAACAAACAAATTATTCCGATGCAGCTTCTCGATGGGCACACCTAGCATGTACGTGTGTTTTACCGAAGACTACATATCAAGAAGACTGATATCTCTTTCCTTCCCCCATACAAACGAGAAGCGACAGAGGTTGCAGCGCCTCTTTTGGAGGAAGGTAGAAAACTTAATGTAAAAGTGTATATATGTGTGTGCATCACTATGGGAAGGTAGTAACCTTTACCCGTAAGTGGAGTTGCTGTTACTGTCTCCAGATTCTGGACAGAGTTGCGGGTCTTCATGATATGCAGTCTTCGGTTTTACTATGTATCTCACACATGCCTGGCTTTGAGAAAATTTTTGACACTTATATTCATAGGTAATTGATTAAAAGTAGTTTTTAAAAATTTAAACATGTTTTCCTTTCGATTTGTGAAACATGATTAGCAATTCGTTTAGTAGGAAGAAAATTATTAAGTTTCAAAGTGTACGTAACGCTTCCGTTTTGAAAATATTGAAATGACTCCCAGCATAGTGAAAAAAGACATAAGTCTGATGCGGGTTTTGCCCTGTGTGTGGTAATTTATTTAAACGATGGGTAATCATTTGCAGCATTAAAACTTTTAGAAGAAATTAAATTAAAACTTGGGACTCATTCAATTTGCCGTTTTTTTGTCGTATACTTCCATGTTATATTTGCTGTAGCACGGCCGGATTGTTTTTTACGATTTAAAGACGTTCAATTAGCAAGGGACTGGAAGACTTGAAGTATTTTATTATTCAGTGCCATAGTGCTCAAAGAAGAGCAAGGATGCGAAGGAAGAAAGTTTAGAAATGCGTGAAATAGGGTCATATGAGCAAGATTAGAGTTTTCAGACGACTTAACCCTTTGTCTTCTACCGCAGGAATTAGGATATTTTGGCATTTTTATCGAATGTGAATCTGCAGCATGCCTGGGCAAGCATGAAGTGACTTAGTGTTTTCTACTGTATGAACCAACCGTTCTTGTTTGCGTATCATGCTTGTGTAATCGTTTTCTTAGTCGTACGCTGTTTCGCGGGATGTGCTAGTTGTTGGTTTAGAGGTACTAGGCAAAGTACCCACTGATTATGCACTGGTTGAGCTACCGTTGCATACCGAGAAGAAACGAAAAACCGTACCAAAATGCTAGTTGTAATATCACTAAATGAAGTAATTTGAATTGGAAATGTCTCAGGATACTAATGAACTCATCATTTTTAATTAGAGATGGGGCCTTCGGATATTTTACACCTAAAATCCACCATTTTGCATAATATATGTGACTTTGAAATCCATAAAGATACTTTTAATTGTTTTGTTGAAACAAGATTTAAAATATCTGGAAAACTAATACATGTTCGATTTTTTTCGTTACGAACATTTTGATTTGAAATGGCACGTAGAATCTTATTCAATAAAAAATTTGTATTTTTGACTGCAAATAGTATGAATTATATGAATATGTTAAAAGTTGTTGTTAGGAAAACTTTTTTATTGAAAGCTTCTTCATGATCCAAATACACTAACAAGTTTTTCTTATATCTTTAAAATAATAAACATTTGATTGTTGATAGTTTATGATGGAGAAACGCGAATAACTTTTGAAAAGGGCATAATTTCACGAAATAATTGTTTTTAATGGAGCAAAATACCAAACAGCTCGACTACTATCGCATTTTGGAAGATTTTTGTCTAATTCGTTTTGATTTGAAAAGACACTTAGAATCATATTATGCAATAAAATTACAGTTTTGTTTGTCAATTAGTATGAAATTTAAAGACATGTTTAAAATTATCGTTACGTTCTCCATTTTACAATCACATTCGAAATGTTTCTTTTCCCTTTAGGTTTTTGTTGACAAAATAAAAAAGCAAAAATTGTTTTTTTTTATAAATTAAATTTTAAACATAAATTTATTTTTATTTTTTGAAAAATTACACGACAGAAGTATTCATTCCAAGTAACTCGTTCTCGGACAGTTTTACTGTATTAAATATGGCATCGAATAAAAAAATCATGCGCACAAAAACGTTTACGCCCTTTTAAAAATTTACTCTAGTATCAAAATGTTGCACTTTCAATAGAAAATTATGGAAATTCATAAACCGAACACAACTGCAAAGATTTGTTCGAATTGGCGATGATCATATTTCATGGTTGGCCGGTTTCTCATGGAATCTTTCTATAAAAGAAATGTCGTTTATCTACAAAATGAAAAGAAAAGGGCCCAAGTGTACCGATGATCGCGGGTCAATACGTACTGAAAATTCGCCGCGTCTGTTTTAATGAATCTAATTACAAGTTCCTTTGTTGCGAACCAACCCGCGGATCAGGTTAACAATCCTTTCTATTTCTCTTCAATGGTCATCATTATCGCTCGTATACGTGTATTTTACAAATCATCCGATACGTAAAATAGGAAATAATTTCCTTCATTTATAACATCTCGCGCTATCTAACTCTTTGTCTGTATAAAGTGTTATAACTCGATAGTTTTCAACCTAATAAGTATATCGTAGAGAAGGAATAACAAAACCCAACTAACAATTGAAATTTTACAGCACGCTACAAGTGCAATCTAAGTTTTATGAGTGGCTATAAAAATACCATAAATCCAGAATTGTTACTAGGGAATCTGTCTAAATACTGTTGCAATAAATAGTGATCCCATTACGCAGATAAGATTAGCTTTTCTATGCAATACACCCACGGTCGGCCGTGTGGAGTTCAATTTGCTTTTGATTAGAAAACATAGGATACTGTCGGTAGCCGGCTACCAAGAGTTTAAAAAGAATCAAAAACTAAACAAGATCTTTTCTTTTTCGAGTGATCATATACTCGAAGACCTACTAAGCAACTACCTAACAAACTATGCTTTACAGGTCTCATCGCTTGCTTGGAGCGAATCCTAGATCTTATACCGTTCTAAACTACCAACTCCGCGATACCTATGGATGAGCCTGATGAATCGTCTACCTTCCATTAAGTAGTTAAAGCATCAACACTTCCCGTCTACCTTATCCTTTATCTCTCCCCGTGAACGATGGATGCTGTTCAGGTTTTAATACGTGTCGGATTGATATGAGTCCCTATTTGGCACTTCCTAAGCAACACTTATTAGATAATCAAGGTCAAACATGATGAAGTCAGTGTGCAATCCGCCAAAATCATCGTCACAACGCAACGCAAAATGAAAAGAAAAGGGTCCAAGTGGGACGCCAGCGGTGACTTGAATTAGTTCAGAGAGTACATTTTGGAAACGGACAATTTATTCACGTTTCGTTTAATGTGATGTCAGTCATTCCAGTAGTGTTGGTTCCATGCCGCTTTTCTGCAGTTTGAATAAACGTAGTGGTAACTAAATGTTATAAATTGTAGTATATTATATGTTGAGTGGCCGGTGCAAAGTCATGCTGTTCTTCAGTTATGTGGTGTTTTAAGAAAAGAAGTGGCGATCGAGGTTGGTTTCGAAATTTGTGGTGCATACTTTTTGAAAGAAATTTGAAAATATTTTACAAATTACACTACTATTATTGCCTATATACCCGTCAAGCCGCATTTGTGTAGGAAAATTACTTTTTAGTTTCGGTTTCACGCAATTTAACATTTATTGGACACGTCTTGATCTCCTTCTTTACCTTCTTATTATATTGTATTTGTGCAGTCGAGTTTACTGCAAATGTTACGATACTTTTGTAAATTTGTGTTCTGTTCATTTTTGCAGATTTCCATAAGCTCTCCGTTATCTGTTTTACAAATCCTTCAATTGCAAATCGAACCAAACAAGAAACTTACTACCATGACGGCTTCTTTTTATTTTAGCGGCACATTTCAACAATTATATTTATATAAAAATTATTTTCTTCGTCATTGAAATCGGTTTCAATATTTTATCTAGTCAATTTACTGAGCCTAGTCTACGTTTGACTTCTTCAAAGTCGTCGTTATGATATTCCGTCACTACCTCATAATCCAAATCGCTAAGGAGAGAATCTATGAGCGCAAAAATGGGGTATTTTTTTTTTTTTATTCAATTCGTTTATTTGATAGGCACAAATGCGTTAGCTTGGCGGTGCCAAATTCTTTTGTTTTTACATTTTGGATATCTTAAAACTAGGAGGTTACAATGTTGAAATTTTTTTTTTATACAAGAAAAAAAAAAGTTTACAGCTATCTTAAGACTAGAAATAAGATTCAATATACAAGAGAGGGCCAAAAGATTTTTTTATGAAAAATTTTAAAACAAGGGATTCAGTTTGATATACAAGAGGGGGAGTAATAGTATTTTACGAAATATTTTACAGTTATCTTAAAACTAACAAAAGGTGGAACAAATATTTATGAGAAATTTCACAGATATCTTAAAACTAGGGATACAATTCTATTTACAAGATGGAGGACAAGAGTTTCAATAAAGAGTAAAAATTACAGCTATCTTAAAACTAGGAATACAGAAATCAAATTTGATTTTTTAACGAAGACTTATGCTTGGTCAAGATATTTCAGAGGGGGGCCTATTTCCACATCAGTGTAGCAGCAGGTGTATCGAGGACAGGGGAGAGAAGACGTATATGGTGACAGGGAAAGAAGAGCAAAACTTGCAACTATCGCGCAAACGGGAGATCAGCGAAACAAATTTGCGCCTCAGTCTAGTAAGTCGTCGAGTACCGGGTTGGCAGATGGTATTATTCGGACCCGCGGGGAATCCTTAAAAAGTCATCGGACATCAAGTCGCTCTCGCTTCAGTTTCCTTCTATGCAGGCGTAGTGGTAAAGGCGACGGCGGTTACATAGTGGCACTCTGCAGCTGATCGGTTCCACAAGCAAGAGGAAATTTCTAAAAACAAGAAATAAAAGAGAGGGGCTAAATTGGGATATTTATCGTTTTAATGAAATTGTAAATAAGGGACATATAGGGGAAATCGCGATTTGCTAGCATATCCCGGACTGGGACATTGGGTGGTCTACCTCGGGCCCGAAGGGAATCCTTTAACAGAGACCTGGCGTCACAATACTCGGCACAAACCCAGACAACGTGGTCGATGTCGTGATAACCCTCGTCACAAGCGCACAGACTACTCTCCGCAAGCCCAATACGCCGCAAATGTGCATGCAACGTGTAGTGGTTAGACATGAGCCGGGACATTACACGAATAAAATCCCGACCCGCATCCATCCCCCTGAACCAAGGCTTCGTTGATACCTTCGGGATAATGGAATGTAGCCATCGTCCAAGTTCACCATTGCTCCATGAGGTTTGCCAACTGTTGAGTGTCCTCTGACGACAAATACTAAAAAATTCGTTGAAGCAGATTGGTCTTTCGTATATGTCACCATTTAATGCGCCCACCTTTGCTAATGAGTCGGCCTTTTCATTGCCCGGGATAGAGCAATGAGAGGGGACCCAAACAAAGGTAATCTGGTAAGATTTTTCAGATAACGTATACAAGGACTCCCGTATCTTCCCCAGAAAATACGGGAATTGTTTTTTGGGCTTCATCGCACGAAGAGCCTCGATAGAGCTGAGGCTGTCCGAGATGATGAAGTAGTGATCTGTGGGCAGAGTGTCGATGATCCCAAGGGTGTACTGAATAGCAGCTAATTCTGCGACGTAAACTGAAGCGGGATCATTGAGCTTGAATGAAGCGGTGATAGTATTATTGAAGATACCGAAGCCAGTGGACCCATCGAGATTCGATCCGTCAGTGTAGAACATTTTGTCACAGTCGACTTCACGGAATTTATTATAAAATATATTGGGGATCACTTGTGGGAGTATATGGTCCGGTATTCCACGAATCTCTTCCTTCATGGATGTGTCGAAGAATACAGTAGAATCAGAAGTATCTAGAAAACGGGCATGGTTGGGATTATACGAAGAAGGATTGATGCTCTGTGCCATGTAGTCGAAGTACAAGGACATAAAACGGGTTTGAGAATTAAGCTCGACGAGTCTTTCGAAGTTTTCAATCACCAACGGGTTCAAGATATCGCATCGAATGAGCAATCGATATGAGAGTTCCCAAAATCGATTTTTCAACGGGAGAACGCCCGACAGCACTTCGAGACTCATCGTATGGGTCGACTGCATGCACCCTAAGGCGATACGCAAACAACGATACTGAATTCTTTCGAGTTTGATGAAATGTATGTTCGCCGCGGAGCGAAAGCAGAAGCATCCGTATTCCATTACCGACAGTATCGTTGTTTGATACAACCTAATTAGGTCTCCTGGGTGGGCACCCCACCATGTTCCAGTTATTGTCCGGAGAAAATTGATCCTTTGTTGGCATTTTTGTTTCAGATACCTAATGTGACATCCCCAGGTACCTTTCGAGTCGAACCAGACCCCGAGATATTTAAATGTGAAGACCTGATTGATCGTTACACCCATGAGTAGAAGCTGGAGTTGCGCCGGCTCACGCTTCCTAGAAAAGACGACCAGCTCAGTTTTCTCCGTGGAGAACTCGATACCCAGCTGAAGAGCCCAAGCAGCCAAATTGTCCAAAGTATCTTGTAATGGTTCTTGCAAATCGGCAGCTTTGGGCCCTGTAACAGAGACCACCCCGTCGTCTGCAAGTTGCCTTAGCGTGCATGAATTGGCAAGACAATCGTCAATGTCATTCACGTAAAAATTGTAGAGTAGGGGACTTAGACATGAGCCCTGGGGAAGACCCATGTAGCTAAATCGCGATGTTGTTAAGTCGCCATGCGAAAAATGCATATGCTTCTCAGACAACAGGTTTAGCAAAAAGTTATTTAAAATCGGCGAAAGACCATGCTGATGCAGCTTCTCTGAAAGAACATTGATAGAAACTGAGTCAAAAGCCCCCTTAATATCCAAGAAGACTGATGCCATCTGCTCTTTGTTAGCATAGGCCATTTGGATTTCTGTAGAAAGTAACGCAAGACAATCGTTCGTCCCTTTGCCTTTGCGGAAGCCAAATTGTGTATCTGACAGTAAGCCATTTGCTTCGACCCAATTGTCGAGGCGAAACAAGATCATTTTCTCGAACAACTTCCGGATACAGGAAAGCATTGCAATCGGTCGGTACGAGTTGTGGTCGGAGGCTGGTTTTCCCGGTTTTGCGATGGCGATGACCTTCACTTGCCTCCAGTCGTGAGGAACAATGTTACCCTCAAGGAACTTGTTAAATAAATTCAGCAATCGCCTTTTAGCAGAATCAGGCAGATTCTTCAACAAGTTGAATTTGATTCTGTCTAACCCCGGGGCGTTATTGTTGCACGATAAGAGGGCAAGTGAGAACTCCACCATCGAAAACGGTGTTTCGTTCGCGGTATCGTGAGGAGACGCGGCGTGGTATGTTTTCTGTACCGGGACAGAGTCTGGACAGATCTTCTTGGCGAAGGCGAATATCCAGCGGTTTGAATATTCCACGTTCTCGTTAATACTATTTCGGTTACGCATACGTCGAGCCGTACCCCAAAGAGTGCTCATCGCTGTTTCTCTCGTTAACCCGTCGACGAACCGGCGCCAATAACTGCGTTTCTTGGCTTTCATCAAACTCTTCATTCGCTTTTCTAGCGACGCGTACTGTCGATAGCTATCGGGTAACCCGTCGTCCCGAAAGGTTTTATACGCAGTGGACTTTTCCGCGTACAGTTCTGAGCACTCTTTGTCCCACCACAGGGTGGGAGATCGTCCGTGGGTGTTCGCGCCCGGTACTGGTTTAGTCTGAGCTTGATTCGCACTGTCGAGAATCAAGCCAGCCAAAAACCTGTACTCTTCCTCCGGAGGAAGTTCTTGAATGGATTCGATTTTAGCGGATATCGCGGTCGCGTAACTCTTCCAATCAATGTTCCGTGTGAGGTCATATGAGACATTGATTGTTTCTGATGGTCTTGAACCGTTGGCAATTGAAATTACGATAGGCAAATGGTCGCTACCGTGGGGATCAGGGATCACCTTCCACGTGCAATCTAACTGTAGAGAAGTCGAGCATAGAGATAAATCCAACGCGCTTGCGCGTGTTGGTGGTGTAGGAATCCGTGTCATTTCTCCCGTGTTTAAGATGGTCATGTTGAAATTGTCGCAAAGATCTTGGATTAATGTTGATCTGTTATCATCGTGAAGACCACCCCATACCGTACCGTGCGAGTTAAAGTCTCCTAGAACTAGCCGCGGTGCCGGTAGGAATTCCGTGATATTACAAAGCGTTCGGTTCCCTACCGACGCTCTAGGGGGAATGTAGATGGAAGCAATGCTAAGGTATTTGCTTTTGATCCTTATTTCACAAGCGACAACTTCAATGCCTGGTGTCGAAGGGAGGTTAATTCGGTTGAAAGAATAGCACTTTTTAATCCCCAAAAGTACTCCTCCATAGGGGTTTTCTCGATCCAGACGAATTATATTAAAGTCGTGGAAGTTGAGATTTATATCGGAAGTTAACCAAGTTTCACATAATGCGAAAACATCACATTTTAAACTATTTAGTAAAAATTTAAAGGAATCAATTTTCGGGAGGATACTTCTGCTGTTCCACTGTAGAACAGTGATCGAATCAGTGACCTCGTTCGATGACTTAGCCATCGAAGGATACGATCGCTGCAAGGAGGGGCCATTTAGTAGTCAACTGCTTCAAAAATGTTTGCACTATAGGGAGAAAACGTATCAGAAGGCTTTTAAGAGGATCGGTAACATTGAAAGCTGTGAAAATTAAGTCCACGATGTCAGAAAATTTCATTAGTCCATTACTGGACTGAGTGTCTGTTTGAAAAAGTGGGACACTTGGGGTTTCTGGTGTCCCTGGAAGTGGTGGGTACTCCTTGTTTGAATTAAAATTTCCAAATCCAGGAGCAGATTGCTTCGGCATTAGTGCAGCACTTCCGTTGGATTTATTAGATGTGGTTGGCGCACTCTCAGAGGAGGACACCTTGGGACCCTTACGGGGCAGTCTAGGGGAGGCAGGATTTCTCCGCTTCCTGGACTCCCCCGGGTTAACAAAAGATGTTCCCTCTTGTGGATTATCAGATTCTTGCTCAACAGGAGCCAAAAGAGCAAAGGAGTTTTCGGAAAGGACAGATGGCGAAGCATTCTTTAACATTTCTGCATAAGAGCGCTTCGAGCGTTCCTTGAGGGAGCGCTTAATTTTATCCCCGCGCTGTTTGTACGCAGGGCATGATTTAAGAGCATGCGGAGGGCCCCCGCAGTAAACACACTTTTCAGTGTCTTTGTCACAAGAGTCATCCTCATGCTCTCCACCGCACTTGCCACATCGTTTTTTATTGCCACAAAAGGTGGCTGTGTGGCCCAACTGTTTGCAGTTGCTGCAGTTCATTACCCGCGGTACAAACAGGCGTACAGGCAGGCGAACCCTATCCAGAAGGACATAATTTGGAAGAGACGATCCGGCGAAAGTCACCCGAAGCGAGGCTGATGGTATATAGGATTCTTTATCTCCAGCGAGCGTGTGCAATTTCTTGCAGTCTAATATTTTCACCGGCTTTAGTAGGGGGTTTTTAAAACAGCCAGCCCCATACTTCAGCACGTCCTCGCATGTCAAACTCGCCTCGGTTATGACCCCGTCGACCTCTACATCTACACACGGTACATACACCCTATAATGCTGCGTAAAGCGGGTACAGGAAGCAATCCCGTTTGCCTGTGCGAGGTCGCTAACAACAATTTTTAACTTATTCGCGCGAACCTTTGTAATCTGGGTCACGGCCGAGTAATGCTCTGTCAGATCACGTGATATTTTCAAAATATCAAATGATTTATTGGTGGTCCGGAAGTAAACCACAAATGGCCCAGTCGAGTTCTCTGGGTATGCTTTTAGGCGAGGGGGTTTGGTAGGAGGCTTATCAGGGGATGTTTCATCATCCATATTATCATCGGTGGGCTGACCGTCGAGGGACATTTTAGCGCGAGATCAGCACTTCGCGCAAAGAACGATAAAAAGAGCAGTAACGGAATGTATCAAGGGCAAAACAGAAAATAATAGTAGAAGGGAAACAGGTACTTATCTTTTCGATGCCGATGACCTTTGCTGGGACTGGCTGACAATACCAGCACGACACACTTTGTTTTCGAAACAAAGGCCTAGCAATCACAACTGGCTTTGACACTGCACTGAGCACTGGACACAATAAAAACTGAGCCGGGGAAGGCAACTGCAAAAGCACTAGCACACGTCTTATCCGAGCGCAAGTCGAACAACGAATGAAAAAAAAAAAATGGGGTATTTCGTTGCTGTGTGGACTGCTTAACTTTTCCATCATGGAGTTAGTTATTCACAGAAAAATCATCGGAATAATTTGTGGATAATAGGTCTGAATACGTGTTTTATCTATTTTTATGGGATTTTTTTGATGAAGCCCAAATTGGGAAATTTCCTCACCTAAACAAAAACAAATGTTGAAAGTTTGACCCATTTAACAAAAGCACATATAAATATTACGTGCATTATTTAATACCAGTCTCTCGATATCTTATCACTTCACTGTGCCTAAAATTATTATCAGAAGTCTTGTGTAATTTGATGAACTCGCTCGAATATTACTACAGTGGTATTCTGATATAGATTTCTGGATATTCTGGTAAGAAAGCCATATAAAGACTTGGTATTAAATCGGTTGTTTCCGATGATCCAGAGAAGCTAAAAAAATGTGTATTCTTCAAAATATGGAGTAAATTTCACAATATTCATCCGATAGATTCATAAGATTGCTTTATCTCGATCAAAACTCTAATCGAATCCTTATTTTCATTAAATCACGAGAATAAATTAAGAAAAAAAGTTCTAGAACCATATAACTAACATAAGAACAATAAGTCACCGGAAGTAGGATCATTTACACTCAGTTTGGATTGAAATATTTCATAATAATGCGAAATAACCGAATATATCTTATTCCAAAGATGAATTTACTGTAACTTGAAAACTCTTCAGCAATACATTTTCATTCCCATTAATTTTTGAATTCAACATACAATTTTAAATTGAACAAGCACACCGACAAATTTGCAAATATGGCATTGGTTTGCTACGCCAAACCAAGTTTCGATTTCATCAGTTCTCATCAGCTTAACAGAACTACCTTTCTTGTGGGACATAACGAAGGGTTTACTAAGGAACACAAATTGTGTCTCCATTTTTGGAGCTAGCGTCAATCCGGCGCTAGCTTAGTCCTGGCACTAAGTTAGTATCGGACTCTGATGAGACGAAATCGAAACGCAAATTCCACAGCAAATTTAAATTTTATAGGTTATGTGCCTTTTATGGGCAAACGTGATTTTACCCAATTTCCACCTTAATTGAGAAAAATTTGGTACGCATATTTTTTTTCTTTAGAGAGAAATATAGCATAATGAACAAGCTTCCATCTTGAATATTGACCTGCCATCTTGAATTTTGAAGTAAAGAATGTAAATCAGTTTTTGACACTTCCAAAATATTGCTTTAAGTTCGCATCATAATCATCCGTCGTGAAATGCCAGAAAAAGTTTTGAAGTGATGCGAATTTTCAACTCGAAATCGAAATCGATCTATCTTGAGTTGAATATACGCTATCATATCAACCACATGGGTCGAATGTTGTACTAGAAATTGAACAAACGAGTTAAACAAGGTTTCTGCTACGCCGCTATGATTCCAAAGCCAAGATCTAAAACGTCATGTTAAGGTTGGAAAACAATGAACAGAATCGATTCCATTCGACAAAACTTTGCTATAGTCGAGTTCGTTTAATTTATTGATGGGGTGGGCGTAGCGTAGTTGGTAAATCGATTGCCTTGTACGCAGCGCACCTGGGTTCTAGTCCCAACTCCGCACATAGGGTTAGAAATTTTTCATAAGAGATTTTTCTAACCCGAAGAGGCAAATGACCTTAAGGTTAAAACCTCTATAATCGAAATAAAAAAATAATAATTTATTGATGCATCATAAAGTTTTTGTTATTCACCGACATGTCCAAAAACACTTTTCATCAATTAGCGGCCCAATATTTTCACTTTTTAACACACTTCTAAAGATTGTGTCATGCCGTACTGTGTCTGACTAGTGAAGATGGAGCTTCGAGCAAAATGAGCAGAACAATTTGAACTGTCAGTGGGGCTCATAATTTGTGTGCCCGCTCAGATGTTAACTCATGTCAGTTCAATACAAATGGGATCCCGATCAAAATGATTTAACAAGATTATAACAGAACACAATTTTGGTAACATATTGTGCTATAAATTAGGTCTCGTCAGTAGTTAAAATAACAGAAATTTATAACAAGTAACAATGCGAGATATAGTTTTGAAATGTTCCTGTTATGTGAGTTAAACCTATTTGGTCACCCAAAATGGTCATTGCAAATCCGAGCAATATCGTATGAACGCGTTCCATGTGATTAAGAGTAACGTAAACGCATAGCTAACGCGTCCATTACGTTATAAACGTCTTCTGTTATTTCTTAATTTATAAATGCGCCAGCAAGTCGACCGATCATAGTTACTTGCAGGTAAAGCTTTCATGTCGAACTCACCTTTTGCGTTTCTGTTTTGATCGTTCGGTGTAAAGCTCTTGAAAAAAGCACGATTATAAATATGAGCACAGCAAGTTATAGTGACTTAGTTCAAAATGAAACAAGAAAATCTTGTGTGCAATAAGTGTAAGTCAGAGAAAGGGGAGTGAGATGCGTTTATTCAGTAGACTGATAATTACGAAAACAAATGAGCGACCGAAAATAAAAATCGCAAGGACAGAACATGCTTCTTAAAACCCGTTTCAAATATATTAGGATATAAAAACCGGATATAAACTTCAAGCATAAAAATCAGACTGGGACATTACTTTGTAAGAGTCGGAAAAACCTTCAGCAAAACAACCGGAAAAAATATATCCGATTCTTACAAAGTAGTTTTCGATAGCCGACTTTTAATCTTGAACATCAAGATATACGGATGCTCCTACGAACGATTTATTTATTTTTAAACGATTTTTATACTGGAGGTTCATACTTGCCGAGTTTTACGAGTGAGAACTTATGAACGATTCTTATACTGAAAGATTTCTGTCCGATTTTTATGCTTGAAGTTTATTTCCGATTTTTATCCAGCTTTTTACGTGCCATAATGGCGGTCTAAATTATTCAGTTCGTAATACGTTTATTTTGGACAATAATCGTTTACGCCAGCTTGACAGCAACACCCAGTTGAAGATGTCGAGCGTTCATTGAATAAACATCCAACGCGTTGGACTAACGTAGGATGACTTAATCTCACAGGGTGGTTGAAGTAAACGATAATTTTCACAAAAAGGCCATTAAACGTAGGGTAAACAGGTCTAATACGCCCCCCTTAAGCAAAAATAGCTATATTTCACCATTCGACACTATGATCTCCGCACCAACTACTCTAATTTATTGTTATATTAGTTAGAAATTAGCACCCGTTTCATTTTCTATTAAAAACATCCTCATACAAGTATTAATAAACATTTTTCAAAGATGCCTAGGTTCTAGTTTTTTTTCTTTCATCCAGGGCAAAATGTTAATCGGGGGCATGTAATATGCCCCACAACAAGTGGATGGTATGCCCCACAGCAATCGGTGAGTATGCCCCACAACAATGGGTGGGGCGTTTTAGCCGGTGATGAGCTGCTGTGAATACTTGAATAATTCTACACGCACACATAGTGTTAAGCCAAGCTAAAAACTAAGATAGTAACTATAACATTCTTGTAAGCTATTTGAAATAGTTCTATCAAATCCGACTGTTTCTAATTAGTTGTAATGCTATAGGGAAAAGTGGGAGCTTACATCAAAGTAGCTCTTTTGAAACTGTATATTGTTGTTTTTTAACACATTAAAAATACCAAACTAACTTAGTACGTTGATTTTATGAAACGATACTGTTATCAGCCATTTTTACTTTTTTGATAATTCAGGAATCCTGGGAATTGAAGAGGGGCATTTTACACCGGTGGGGCGTATTATAAAATTTTATCCTATTACGAACTGTTTACGAAATTTAGACCGCCATTATGGCACGTAAAAAGATGGATATTCTAATATGTTTAAAACGGGTTTTGCGAAGCAAGTTCTATTCTTGCGACTTTTATTTTCGGTCGCTCAAATATGATAGATGATCATAGTAACCTAAAAAGCAAGTGCGGGCCCTTTAAAAGCGTTAAAAGTTGATCGGTTTGGTTGTTATCATTAATTTGACAGCAAGAAGTTTTCCGATTGGGTCATCAGTCAACCAGCGGAGAGACCACTAGAAAGAAGCCTAGTTGAAAAAAAAATCCAACTAGCAAATTACAGCCACTTCAAATTGGTCATTTTATGGCTGAGAAATTACTTCGGAGAAGATAGTAACTCAAGTTTACCATCGGTTTATAACTCAAGATACGGACGCTTCCAGTATAATATTATAAAATTTAGTGAAAAGAGGAGAAATAGTTTCCTTGATTAGGTAAAATTATCTCGCCATATGTTTACAACACATGATTTGGGATCCATAAAGTTAAAGTCAGATCAGGATTAACAATCGATTCTAATCTAACTAATAAAAGTTCAATTATATACGCCCATTTAACAACTGAAATACTGGCAAGCTGAGTTATCGTCTAGTTCGATTAGTAGCACTCAAATACCATAAAATCCTGATTGGTTCGTGAACCCATAAACTTACTCTAAGTTAGATAATAATTTATAGACTTCGATGAGGAGAAGTTTGTTTAGTTTCGTTCCAAGTTGTGACTACCGAAGCAAACTATGGGCGAATATTAATTTCCCATATGATTAGTTTCACTATATTAGTAGGTCTATTTAGGTAATAGTTAAATAGCAATAAATGTCGGCCCAATAATTTCAGAAGCCAACCGTTTACAAACATGTTGTTTACTTTCCCGTTTTACGTCTTAACCGACATTCGAGCACGACTCAATGATTTTCGCATGCAAAAAAGACGAACGATGCTGCATGCTGCTGGGATGACCATTAACTCAAAATTTTATGTTTACGACAAGAGTTTGTTGTAGCGACGTGACTACAGAACACAAGCTACGTAACAGGAGAGAGATGAGAAATTGTTCGCTTTTATTGAACCATTAAAACGTAGATTACCTGATGTGAAGCTGATTATCAACTTTTTTTTCGATCACATTAATTGCAAACGTTTAGAGCATACCTGAAAAGAAAAATGAAATAAAAGTTATATTTAAAGATAGCGATAAAAAAAATGATTCGGTCCCAAACCACTCGGATTCAACACATTTTAAAACGTTCTGAGATAACCAGGCATTTTTATGTGTCCTTCAAAAAGCATCAGGCCCCACCCAAATTTGAGAAGGTCAATGACAATTCGTGCAAAGAAATAAAAAAAAAAATCATTTGCATATTAGGCAAATTATACTCGCTTCTTAGGATCAACAGATGAAATCTCTCTGTCGGCCATCGTTTGCTTTCAGCACTTGCCTCACGATTTGACAATTGGGCTGACCTTCTGGGTGTTATGTGGCGAATGTAGATTTTCGATGGTGAGGTAGCGTGTATGTGAGAATGTGGCACCGAATGGCACGTGGGGCGTATGAACAGGTAAACAGATTTTTCACAGATTTAATCCGTTTTGTTGACACAGATATTAATGGGCAAGTGTATTCATAAAAACTGTCAAACAGACGGTACATCAGCTACTCTTGAATAATTTCATTACGTCAGAATTTTTATTTGATTTTTGCATGATGAAACAAAAATGGAACTCATTCCTCAATCACTCATAATACGATCGAAATACATATTCAATTAGGAAATTCACCACTTAATGGATACGATTACTGCTTACAAAACAAAAACAAAATTGAAACAGAAAAGCTGTAATTGCTGAGAGCCTGTGGGTACGGAAACACAGAGAAATGCATAAAATTTGCAATTTATTGCATTGACGCACTCCCATTTGCATTTTCCAACGGGTACAAGCACTTCCTTCATTCATTTTATAGGCAAGTTCAATCTTTTTTTAATTGCATTACCCGATTGTAACGATTTTGGTCGCCACATGGAATGTAGTTTACTACTCGTTTTACCAGAAATTAAATTAATTGAATCGCCTGTTTTCAATCAACACCGGAAAATGTCCCATAGAACAAAGGTGCGGAAAACGCTGCTACTCCATTGAGATAGATCGTATCGCATATTTCGTAAAAACTGTTTATGTATGTCAATATTGTTTTGGGTTGTATTTACATTGGTTGGAGGTTCCCAACGTATGAGACAGAAACATATGAGTTCATCAGATTCGTGCAAATTCGTATTTCCGGTGGCAATACTTGGATACGATCTGTTAATTTTGATAAAATGTTAGCAAGATAGATATAAAATTCTCGGAATTGTCATAGAAGTCTGTTTCTTGACGAATTGACCCGTGGCAACCGGTTCCAGAATGACCGTACCGGGATTAAATCGTCAACCTCAAAGAGAAGAAATGTTATGTAATATGATATGTGGGGTGTACCCCCCGCCACGCTACCCTAGTTACGCCCCTGTTAATATCCAAAAATCCTATTTTAGTCGGACCGGGATTACGTTGACGATTTGAGAGTAATGGCATAATCTTCCATATGAGAGATGCAAGAATGTGTCCAATCAACTAAGTACAAAAAGGTCGTCGAAATTTTTTTTCGAGATTATATTAAATCCCCCCGAGCCTACTGCGAGTTTGGTTGTCTTGCTAGAATATGGTGGGAAAATGCAATGTTGGGCTCTGCTAAACCTCTAGAAAAAGCCATAAAAATCCGAAAGCAGCTCCGTCGAAACGAGTCGGTGCCGCCTCCGCCAAGGTTTTATCCAAGACTTTGGCAATAAGCACCCTCATCCAACTGAAGTGCTAACCGGCATATTAGGATCGATACCAGTAAGATCATACTTACGGCATACTGTTGGCAGAACTCGGATGTAAATAAGGATTTCATCCAAATTTATCCACGGACCGACAGCTACGATATTCCACTACCCTGGTAAGGATGCGGAACACTTCCCCGAAACGGCAGTGGGCTAAAGGTACTGGCTGCCACTCGTCCCAATAAAACATTGGTAGGTTTTCAAGTACGTTCAAAACCCGGCACCTTGACCTGTGAAAGTAGGCTCAGTTGAAGGCTCCAAACTAGCGGCGATCCGGCTCTGAACGCAATACCCCAAGAGGGGCCGCGTCAAACCTTGCATGTGACCTCACTGCTCGCAAAGGTAACCATGGGATCATAGGAGGCGACTACTTATTACGGGCGGCTTGGAGTAGAGACCCAAAAAGCATGGAAGAAGAAAATTCTAATGGATCAAGTGTGGCGAAACCGTTCGCCAAATGTGGACTAGCGAGGTCGCCGACCCAGCAAAACGAACAAGTGCAACCGCCACAGCAGCAGTATCGAGAGCAGCCCAGGGAGGCCATACCGAGCACGGACGACGGCAAACCAATTGGATGCCAAGGAAAGCTGAGGTTCCAGGCGCGCGCCGAAGCCAAGCATTACCCAAGAAGCTGACTGAGTTGCCTAAAGTGACGAAGTTGAGGCAAAACATCGAAGAACTCTACGAATCCGTGAAAAGGGAACGGAACAGATCAAGGATCTAGTGATTAGTGATCTAGGAGAGACACTCTATCGCTGCGATCCTCAAAAGGGTGAGAGAGGATCCTAAGCTGAACGAGCTTAGGAAGAACGTAATAGGAACCAGTTGAACTCATAAAGGTGTGATGCTGTTCGAGCTGAAGAAAGATCCATTGATCAAGAGCTGACCTATCGAGAACTCGTGTCAGAAGCGATGAGCTGTCGGAAACATTAGCGAGGGCGTGTGACGTAACAATGCCGAGGAAAACAGAGCCGAGAAACTGCCAGCGTCCGTCGTATTGGTGGAACTAAAAATCAACATCCTTCGGGCTGCGTGTCCAAAAGCCAGAAGACGAGCTCAGAGATCTGAGACAACAAGAGAAGAATGTAAGGTGACATTCCGGGCGGCTAGGGTCACTCGAGATAGTGCTTAGTAAGTCCACATGCTACAAGGAGCTGTACAAAGAAATAGACTTTAATCCTTGTGGCAATGCTTACCGTGCTGTGACCGCCAAGATCAAGGATTAAACGACGTCAGCTGGAATGTGCTCTGACAAACTGAAATTTATTGTGGAGAGTGTTTCTCGAAGCACGGGTCGTGTGATACCGTACGTCAATGCAGATGGTGAAAATGCTGGTGGGTCGGGTTTAGGGAGAAATTATGCCGCTGTGGAACTCTCCGTCGTTGTCGACTAGATCCGTTGCCGGGAACCAGTTGAATAGTACGCGACGTTGCACCGCGATCGGGTCGTTGGGACGCCGGTGAACCGCACGTCAGGCTTCACCGAAATCGCCGACCGACCTCGAAACCCAACCGGGTAGCACCTGAGTAGCTTAGATCCACCGCTGGGGATTGAAGTGAGTAGACCGTGTCGAATAGCTAGCAGTACGTCGTAGAGGAGCTAGTGAACCGGAAGATATGCACTACTCGGAATCGCTGGACAGATCTCAGCACCTACTGGCTCACCCATTGAGAAGGGTAGGTCCAACATCGAGGACTAGATCGGGTAAATCGGGACGAAGTGGGGAACTAAATAACTCATGGAAACGAACATCGGTATCGGGAAACTGGGGCAAACCGGAGTGCTAAACGGTGCATCAGGATCAACACCAGTAGCATCCTGATTCCTGATTTTACGCCGATACAACTATGAACTGAACACTGCTTCCCATGGAAAATAGTGTCAACCCTAGCATGACTTTCCTGCTAGCATAGATCACCATGCGATGACAAGATTGTGACTACGTACAACGGATGGGGAAAGTGGCCCAGAGTTGAAACTCAAGAAAATGAAAAATAAATATGAAACACACACATACACACACATACGGAGTAGGCGCGGCGAATTCGTTCGCCAGAAGTGGTTTGGTGAGGTCAACACCACCAGCAACAGCCGCAACAGCGACAGCAGCAGCAGCCACGACAGAAACAATAGCAGTACCAGCAACAACCAAACTAGAGCGGAGTTAGCAATATCCCACATAAGTAGTGAGTAGAAGTAGAAGTAGTAGAAGTAATGGCTGATCTAAAAAAAAGGAGTGTGAAGACCTGTGACCCCACAATGTCGCGAAAATTGAACTACTGTAGGCGTTGCCCAGCTTACTGATGAAATGAGACGCCCAGGCGGTTTTTCTGGAGGCTAGGGCAGCTTAGCAAGGCAGATTACCACAGCGACACCATAAAATGGTCTCAATAACCCATAAATACATCAATATATACTATTTTAAATGGGATCTACCGGATCATGGTGATGGTGTTTTCATAGGTTGAACCCATTTCAAACACCCATGTCAAACCCCATGAGCATGGGGGTATGATGGGCTTTTCGTTTGTTCGGGAAGGGTGTCTACCCGTAACATGATCCACCTACCTGTAAACCGACACCGTATGCTGAAGAGGAAATAGCAAACACGGACGATCGACATGTGACTAACGAAGAGCTCACAGAAACATCGAAGTGACTGAAATCAAAGAAAGCTCCCGGTCTGGATGGAACACCAAACGTGGTGCTGAAAACTGCGATCCTGGCAAACCCGGACATTTTGGATGGATGGTGCTACAGAAGTGTCTATAAGTGTGATGGTAACTTCCTCGAAAGCGGATTGTCCAAGATGCAGATCAGATTTGGCAAGGGAGTATCGACAGTGGAGCCAATTCGGACAGTATACGAGAGTGCCGAGAAGCCAACAACAGAAGAAGTGATCAATACTGCGTTGTGGTCACTATAGATGTGACGAATGCGTTGAGCAGCGTCAGTTAGAAAGCCATCACCGCAGTGCTGCACAGAATGAGGGTTCACGACTATCTTTACTCGATCCTAAAGAACTATTTCCAGATCAGAGTGCTGCTGTACGTGCCGTATGCAGGGCAGAAATCAATAGATTCACAGCGGGCGTTCGTCAGGGTCCATCTCATTGGAACGGGATATACGATGTGCTCTTGATATGTGAAAACTGTGGGTTTCGCGGACGACATGTCACTAACACTGTGACGGAGACACGATCGAGAGCTGCATGAACTGGATTAAGCTGTAGATACCACTCACCGCAAGACGCAGCTATTGTTGGTCAGCAACTACAAAGCGGTTCAGCGGATTCAGATTGACGACGGAGGACACGTAATTGCATCGATGGGTGCAGTGAAGCAATTGAGAGTGATAATCGACGACCGGTTGAGCCTCAACAATCACGTCGGCTTCGCATGCTAAAAGTCGGCGAAGGCAACGAACGCAATAGCGAGGATCAACCCAAATGTCGGTAGTCTGCTAGCTTGTGTATCGTCACGGAGTTCCTACCTGGGGTGCGGTGCTGAAGACCACTTACAATCGGTATAAGCTAGATAAACCGCCGGGGACTAGATGAGTAGATCGTGACGAGATATAACAGTCGCGGATCGTCAGGGTACCGGCGAACCGGAAGCCCTGCTCCACCGGAATCGCCGGACCTACCTTGGTACCTGACTCATATTCCGATGTCGACGAACTGAGTCGAGTGATGGCGTAACCTTTCTATATAAGAAAGGTAAAAAGAAAAAAAGTAGGGTAATGAGCCTATTCTCGACTTGTTTCTATTATACCCCCATTTGAAATAGTTAGTTTGAGCAGTGTCTGTCATCAATTTAAGGTCTCGAATGGCAGGGTGATAATTAGGATACTCGATTCGAGTTTTCGTTGTGTTAGAACTCAAGCGTTTCATCGTTTTCAGATCACTACTGGTTTTGTGACAATTATTAATATAGTGCATGTTCAGCTAAAAAGTTTATTAAAGTACTCAATAGAAAAGGAAAAATATTATAATGAACACAATGTAACATGCATGTTCAGCTAAAAAGTTTATTAAAGTACTCAACACAATGTAACATGAAGGGAGATTTAGATTCTTCATGGTTACTGGATTTCGATTCTTCACGCCAATTGTCAGATTTCAATCCTCATAAACGATTCAACTGTCATCATTTCGCACAGACAAAACCGTGCGTTTTCCCCACGCACATTTAATGCGTTGTGCATTAGTTCACTAGTTGATCAAATAAACACTAAACAAACAAACAATTAGTTTATTCAGTCCAAATAAATGCAGCTGGATTGCCATCACTGACGGATACGTGTA